>NC_092790.1:900877-2188343 GCF_047496795.1 Chiloscyllium punctatum | reverse complement strand
TCTCTCTCTCTCCCTCCTTGACCCCCTCTCTCTCTCTCTCTCTCTTCTCTCTCTCTCCTTGACCCTCTCTCTCTTCTCTCTCTCTCCTTGACTCTCTCTCTCTCTCTCTCTCCTTGAGTCTCTCTCTCTCTCTCTCTCTCTCTCTCTCTGTCTCTCTCTCTCTCTCTCTCTCCTGGAGTGTCTCTCTCTCTCTCTCTCTCTCTCTCTCTACTTGAGTCTCTCTCTCTCTCTGCTTGAGTCTCTCTCTCTCTCTCTCTCCCTCCTTGACCCTCTCTCTCTCTCTCTCTCTTCCTCCTTGACTCTCTCTCTCTCTCTCTCCCTCCTTGACCCTCTCTCTCTCTCTCTCTCTCTCTTTCTCTCTTCCTCCTTGACCCTCTCTGTCTCTCTCTCTCTCTCTCTCTCTCTCTCTCTCTCCCTCCTTGACCCTCTCTCTCTCTCTCTCCTTGAGAGATTGGTCTGTAACCATGGTAGGCTTATGTGGAAAGTCAGGAGGCATGTGATAGAGGGAAAATTGGCCAATTGGATAGAAAACTGGCTAACCGGTCGAAGTCAGAGAGTGGTGGTAGATGGTAAATATTCAGCCTGGAGCCCAGTTACAAGTCGAGTTCCGCAGGGATCAGTTCTGGGTCCTCTGCTGTTTGTAATTTTTATTTATGACGGCGATGAGGGAGTCGAAGGGTGGGTCAGTAAATTTGCAGATGAGACGAAGATTGGTGGAGTTGTGGACAGTGAGGAGGGCATTTGTCGTTTGAAAAGGGACTTAGATATGATGCAGAGCTGGGCTGAGGAGTGGCAGATGGAGTTCAACCCTGCCAAGTGTGAGGTTGTTCATTTTGGAAGGACAAATAAGAATGTGGAATACAGGGTTAACGGTAGGAATCTTAGTAAGGTGGAGGAACAGAGGGATCTTGGGGTCTATGTACATAGATCTTTGAAAGTTGCCACTCGGGTGGATAGAGTTTGTAAGAAGGCCTATGGAGTATTATCGTTCATTAGCAGAGGGATTGAATTCAAGAGTCGTGAAGTGATGTTGCAGCTGTACAGGACTTTGGTTAGGCCACATTTGGAGTACTGTGTGCAGTTCTGGTCGCCTCACTTTAGAAAAGATGTGGAAGCTTTGGAGAGGGTGCAGAGAAGATTTACCAGGATGTTGCCTGGAATGGAGAATAGGTCGTACGATGATAGGTTGAGAGTTCTCGGCCTTTTCTCGTTGGAACGGCGAAGGATGAGGGGTGACTTGATAGAGGTTTATAAGATGATCAGAGGAATAGATAGAGTAGACAGTCAGAAACTTTTTCCCCGGGTACAACAGAGTGTTACAAGAGGACATAAATTTAACGTGAAGGGTGGAAGGTATAGGGGAGATGTCAGGGGTGGTTCTTTACCCAGAGAGTGGTGGGGGCGTGGAATGCGCTGCCCGTGGGAGGGGTAGAGTCAGAATCATTGGCGATCTTTAAGCGGCATTTGGATAGGTACATGGATGGGTGCTTAATCTAGGATAGAAGTTCGGCACAACATCGTGGGCCGAAGGGCCTGTTCTGTGCTGTATTGTTCTATGTTCTATGTTCTATGATTTGATGTACTGATGAAGCACTCTCTGAAGTTCTGAGGGAACACTTTCAGAGGTATTGAGCGAGTAATTTCTGAGGTATTGAGGGAGCAGTATCTGACGTATTGAGGGTGCACTATCTGAGGTATTGAGGAAACAATGTCTGAGGTGTTGTGGGAGCACTTTCAGAGGTATTGAGCAAGCACCATCTGAGGGACTGAGGGAGCACTTTCTGACATATAGAGGGTGCACTTTCTAAGGTATTGAGTGAGCACTATCTGAGGTATTAAGGGAGCACCTCCAGAGGTATTGAGGGAGTACTATCTGCGGTATTGATGGAGCACTATCTAGGTACTGAGGAAGCAGTTTCTGAGGTAATGAGGGAGCATTATCAAAGGTATTGAGGGAGCACTTTCTGCAGTACTGTCGGAGCACTAACTGAGGTCCTTATGAAGCACTATCTGAGGTATTGACGTTGCACTATGTGAGGTATTGAAGGAGCATTTTCTGAGATACTGAGGGTACATTATTTGAGGTACTGAGGGATCCCTTTCTGAGGTATTGAGGGAGTACTTTCTGAGGTAATGAGGGAGTAATTTCCAAAGTATTGATGGAACACTATTTGATTTACTGAGGAAGCACTCTCTGAGGTACTGAGGGAGCACTTTCTGAGACATTGAGAAAGCACAATCTGAGGTATTGAGCAAACACTATCTGAGGTATTGAGCAAACACTATCTGAGCTGCTGAGGGAGCAATGTCTCAGGTATTGAGGGAGCACTTTCTGAGGTATAGAGGAAGCACTTTTTGATGTACTGAAGAAGCACTCTCTGAGGTATTGAGGGAGATCTATCTGAGGTATTGAGGAACACTCTCTGAGGTATAGAGGGAACGCTTTCTGAGGTATTGAGGGTGCACTTTCTGAGGTATGGAAGGAGCTATTTTTGAGGTACTGAGGGAGCACTATCTGAGGGACTGAGGGAATACTTTGAGGTATTGAGCAATCAGTTTGTGAGGTACTGAGGGAGCAATATCTCAGGTATTGAGGGAGCAATTTCTGAGGTATTGAGGAAGCACTGTCTGAGGCACTGAGGAAGCACTATCTGAGGTATGGAAGGAGATCTATCTGAGGTATTGAGGAACACTATCTGAGGTATTGAGGGAGCACTCTCTGAGGTATTGAGGGTGCAAATTCTGAGGTATCGAAGAAGTTCTTTCGGAGATATTGAGGGAGCACTATCTGAGGAACTGAGGGAGCGCTATCTGAGGAACTGTGGGAACACTATCTGAGGTGTTGAGGAAGCACTTTCTGAGGTATTGAGGAAGCAATTTGCTGAGGTACTGTGGGAGCACTTCCTGAGGTATTGAGTGAGCACTTTCTGAGATAATGAGGAAGCGCTATCTGAGGTACTGAGGGAGCACTTTCTGAGGTATTAAGGAAGCACTATTTGAGGTACTGCGGGAGCACTATCTCAGCTATTGAAGAAGCATTGTCTGATGTACTAAAGAAGAACTCTCTGAGGTACTGAGGGAGCACTTTGTGAGGTATTGAGGAAGCACTACCTGTGGTACTGTGGGAGCATTCTCTGAGGTATTGAGGGAGATCTATCTGAGGTATATAGGAACACTATCTGAGGTATTGAGGGAGCACTTTCTGAGGTACTGAGGCAACACATTGTGAGGTATTGGTAGAGCACTTTCTGAGGTATTGATGTAGCACTATCTGGAGTACTCTGTGAGCACAATCTGAGGTATTGAAGGAGCTCCTTCAGAGGTATTGAGTGAGTACTTTCTGAGGTACTGAGGAAGCACTATCTGAGGTACTGAGGGAGCACTTTCTGAGGTCTGAGAGAGCACTTTCTGTGGTCTTGAGTGTGCACTGTCTGAGGAATTGAGCGATTACTTACTGAGCACTGTCTGAGCGACTGAGGAAGCACTGTCTGAGGTAATGAGTGTGCACTATCTGGCGTACTGGGTGGGCACTTTCTGAGGTATTGAGCGAGTAATATCTGAGGTATTGAGGGAGCAGTATCAAACATACTGAGGGAGCACTTTCTGAGGTAACGAGGAAGCAACATGTAAGTACTGAGGGTGCACTATCTGAGTTATTGAGGAACCACTGTCTGAGGTACTGAGGGAGCACTTTCTGACATATAAAGGGTGTACTTTCTAAGGTATTGAGTGGGCACTATCTGAGGTATTGAGGGAGCATTTTTAAGGTATAGAGGGAGCATTTTCTGAGGTATTGAGGGAGTACTATCTGAGGTATAGATGGAGCACTATCTAGGTACTGAGGAAGCAGTTTCTGAGGTCTTGAGTGGGCACTTTCTGTGGCAATGAGGGAGCATTATCAGAGGTATTGAGGGAGCACTTTCTGCAGTACAGCAGGAGCACCTTCTCAGGTACTTAGAAAGCACTGTCTGAGGTATTGACGGTACACCATGTGAGGTATTGAGAGAGCCTTTTCTGAGGTATTGAGGGAGCATTTTCTGAGGTACTGAGGGTGCACTATCTGAGGTATTGAGGAAGCACTACCTGTGGTACTGAGGGAGATCTATCTGAGGTATATAGGAACACTATCTGAGGTATTGAGAGAGCCTTTTCTGAGGTATTGAGGGAGTATTTTCTGAGATACTGATGGTGCACTATCTGAGGTGCTGCGGGAGCAGTTTTTGAGGTATTGTGTGTGCAGTATCTGACGAATTGAGGAAGCACTATCTGAAGTATTGAGGGAGTACTTTCTGAGGTACTACTTTCCGAGGTTTTGAGCAAGCACTATCTGAGGTACTGAGGAAGTAATATCTGAGGTATTGGGGGAGCACTTTCTGAGGTATTGAGGAAGCACTATTGATTTACTGAGGAATCAATCTCTGAGGTACTGAGGGAGCACATTCTGAGGTATTGAGAAAGCACTATGTGAGGTACTGAGGGAGCAATATCTCACGTATTGAGGGTGTACTATCTGAGGTATTGAGGAAGCACTATCTGATGTACAGAGGAAGCACTCTCTGAGGTACTGAGGGAGCACTTTCTGAGGTATTCAGGAAGCACTATTTGATTTACTGAGGAAGCATTCTCTGAGGTACTGAGGGAGCTCGCTCTGAGGTATTGACAGAGATCGATCTGAGGTATTGAGGAATAGTATCTGAGGTATTGAGGGAGCACTTTCTGAGGTATTGAGGAAGCACTATTTGATTTACTGAGGAAGCATTCTCTGAGGTACTGAGGGAGCACTTGCTGAGGTATTGAGAAAGCACTATGTGAGGTACTGAGGGATCAATATCTCAGGTATTGAGGGAGCACTTTCTGAGGTATTGAGGAAGCACTATCTGATGTACAGAAGAAGCACTCTCTGAGGTACAGAGGTAGCACTTTCTGAGGTATTGAGGAAGAAATACCTGAGGTACTGAGGGAGCACCCTCTGAGGTATTTAGGGAGATCGATCTGAGGTATTGAGGAACAGTATCTCAGGTATTGAGGGAACACATTCTGAGGTTTTGAGCGAGCATTTTCTGAGGTATGGAATGAGCTCTTTTTGAGGTATTGAGGGAGCACTAACTGCGGTATAGAGGGAACACTTTCTGAGGTATTGAGCAAGCACTATTTGAGCTACTGAGTGAACAATATCTCAGGATTTGAGGGAGCACTTTCTGAGGTATTGAGGGAGCACTATCTGATGTAGTGAGGGTGCACTCTCTGAGGTACTGAGGGAGCACTCTCTGAGGCATTGAGGGAGATCTATCTGAGGTACTGAGGAACACTTTCTGAGGTATTGAGGGAGCACTATCTGATGTAGTGAGGATGCACTCTCTGAGGTACTGAGGGAGCAATCTCTGAGGCATTGAGGGAACACTTTCTGAGGTATTGAGGGAACACTTTCTGAGGTATTGAGGGAGCACTTTCTGAGGTATTGAGGAAGCAATTTTCTGAATTACTGAGGGAGCACTATCTGAGGTATTGAAGGAGCAAATTCTGAGGTACTGAGAAGCAATTTTCTGAATTACTGAGGGAGCACGTTCGGAGGAATTGAGTGAACACTTTCTGAGATATTGAGGGAGCATTATATGAGGTACTGAGGGAGCACTTTCTGAGGTATTGAGGGAGTAGTTTCTGAGGTATTGAGGAACTTCTATCTGAGGTATGAGGGACCATTATCTGAGATACTCAGGCAACACTATCTGAGGTACTGGGGAAGCATTATGTGACATACTGAGGGAGCACGTTCGGAGGAATTGAGTGAACACTTTCTGAGATATTGAGGGAGCATTATATGAGGTATTGAGGGAGTAGTTTCTGAGGTATTGAGGAAGTTCTATCTGAGGTATTGAGGTCGCACGTTTTGAGGTATTGAGGGAACACTTTCTGAGATATTGAGCGAGCACTTTCTGAGGTATTGAGGAAGCAATTTTCTGAATTACTGAGGGAGCACTATCTGAGGTATTGGAGGAGCAAATTCTGAGGTACTGAGAAGCAATTTTCTGAATTACTTTGGGAGCACGTTCGGAGGAATTGAGTGAACACTTTCTGAGATATTGAGGGAGCATTATATGAGGTACTGAGGGAGCACTTTCTGAGGTATTGAGGGAGTGGTTTCTGAGGTATTGAGGAACTTCTATCTAAGGTATGAGGGAGCATTATCTGAGATACTGAGGAAGCACTATCTGAGGTACTGGGGAAGCATAATGTGACATACTGAGGGAGCACGTTCGGAGGAATTGAGTAAACACTTTCTGAGATATTGAGGGAGCATTATATGAGGTATTGAGGGAGTAGTTTCTGAGGTATTGAGGAAGTTCTATCTGAGGTATTGAGGTCGCACGTTTTGAGGTATTGAGGGAGCAATTACTGAGGCACTAAGGGTGCACTATCTGAGATATTGAAGGAGCACTTTCTGAGGTATTGAGAGAGTACTTTCTGAGGTACTGCGGGAATACTTTCCGAAGTATAGAGCAAGCACTATGTGAGGTACTGAGGGAGCAATATCTCAGATAGGGAGGGAGCACAGTCTGAGGAATTGAGGAAGCACTATCTGATGTACTGATGAAGCACTCTCTGAAGTACTGAGGGAGCACTTTCTGAGGTATTGAGGAAGCACGACCTCAGGTACTGAGGGAGTACCCTCTGAGGTATGGAGGGAGCACTATCTGAGGTATGGAGGGAGCACTATCTGAGGTATTGAGGGAGCAATTTTCTGAAGCACTGAAGGTGTACTTTCTGAGATATTGAGTGAACACTTTCCGAGATAATGAGGGAGCATTATATGAGGTACTGAGGGAGCACATTCTGAGGTGTTGAGGGAGCACTTTCTGAGGTATGGAAGGAGCTCGTTTTGAGGTATTGAGGGGGCACTAACTGAGGTAAAGAGTGAACACTTTCTGAGGTATTGAGCAAGCACTATTTGAGCTACTGAGGGAGCAATATCTCCGGTTTTGAGGTAGCAATTTCTGAGGTATTGAGGGAGAACTATCTGATGTACTGAGGATGCACTCTCTGAGATACTGAGGGAGCACTCTCTGAGGCATTGAGGGAGATCTATCTGAGGTATTGAGGAACACTTTCTGAGGTATTGAGGGAATACTTTCTGAGGTATGGAGGGAGCAATTTCTGAGGTATTGAGGAAGCAATTTTCTGAATTACTGTGGGAGCAGTATCTGAGGTATTGATGGAGGAAATTCTGAGGTACTGAGAAGCAATTTTCTGAATTACTGAGGGAGCACGTTCTGAGGTATTGAAGGAGCAAATTCTGAGGTACTGAGAAGCAATTTTCTGAATTACTGAGGGAGCACGTTCTGAGGAATTGAGTGAACACTTTGAGATATTAAGGGAGCATTATATGAGTTGCTGAGGGAGCACTTTCTGAGGTATTGAGGGAACACTTTCTGAGGTATTGAGGGAGCACAATTGAGGTATTGAGGGAGTAGTTTCTGAGGTATTGAGAAAGCTCTATCTGAGGTATTGAGGGAGCACTTTCTGAGGTTCTGAGGAAGCACTATCTGAGGTACTGAGAAAGCATTACGTGACATACTGAGGGAGCATTATCTGAGGTCGTGAAGGAGCACTTTCTGTGGTATTGAGGGAGCACTATCTGAGGTATTGAGGGAGCACTTTCTGAGGTATTGAGGGAGCAATTACTGAGGTATTGAGGGAGTACTATCGGACGTATTGAGGGAGCTCCATCTGAGTTATTGAGCGAGTATTGTCTGAGGTATTGAGGGAGCAGTATCTGAGGTACTGAGTGTGCACTATCTGAGGTATTGAGGGAGCACTGTCTCAGTAGTGAGGAAGCACTGCCTGAGGTACAGAGTGTGCACTATCTGAGGTACTGAGGGAGCACTTTCTGCATATAGAGGGTGCACTTTCTAAGGTATTGAGTGAGCACCATCTGAGGTATTATGCGAGCACTTTCTGAGGTATTGGTGGAGTACTATCTGAGGAATTGATGGAGCACTATCTAGGTACTGAGGAAGCATTTTCTGAGGTATTGAGTGATCACTTTCTGAGGTAATGAGGGAACATTATCAGATGTATTGAGAGAGCACTTTCTGCAGTACTGCGGGAGCACGATATGAGGTACTTAGGAAGCACTATCTGAGGTATTAACTGTGCACTATGTGAGATATTGATGGGCCTTTTCTGAGGTATTAAGGGAACATTTTCTGAGGTACTGATGGCGCACTATCTGAGGTACAGAGGGAGCCCTTTCTGATGTATTGAGGGAGTACTTTCTGAGGGACTGAGGGAATACTTTCCGAGGTATTAAGCAAGAACTATCTGAGGTTCTGAGGAATAATATCTGAGGTATTGAGGGAGCACTACTTGATTTACTGAAGAAGCACTCTCTGAGGTACTGAGGAAGTACTTTCTGACGTATTGAGAAAGCACTATGTGAGGTACTGAGGGAGCAATATCTCAGGTAGTGAGGGAGCACATTCTGAGGAATTGAGGAAGCACTATCTGATGTACTGATGAAGCACTCTCCGAAGTACTGAGGGAGCACCTTCTGAGTTATTGAGGAAGCACGATCTCAGGTACTGAGGGAGCACCCTCTGAGGTATTGATGGAGCACTTTCTGAGGTATGGAGGGAGCAATTTTCTGAAGCACTGAAGGTGCACTTTCTGAGATATTGAGTGAACACATTCCGAGATAATGAGGGAGCATTATATGAGATACTGAGGGAGCACTTTCTGAGGTATGGAAGGAGCTCTTTTTGAGGTATTGAGGGAGCACTAACTGAGGTATAGAGAGAACACTTTCTGAGGTATTGTGCAAGCACTATTTGAGCTACTGAGGGAGCAATATCTCAGGTTTTGAAGGAGCACTTTCTGAGGTATTGAGGGAGCAATTTCTGAGGTATTGAGGAAGCAATTTTCTGAATTACTGAGGGAGCACTATCTGAGGTATTGAAGGAGCAAATTCTGAGGTACTGAGAAGCAATTTTCTGAATTACTGAGGGAGTACGTTCGGAGGAATTGAGTGAACACTTTCTGAGATATTGAGGGAGCATTATATGAGGTGCTGAGGGAGCACTTTCTGCGGTATTGAGGGAACACTTTCTGATGTATTGAGGGAGCAATTACTGAGGTATTGAGGGAGCACTTTCTGACGTATTGAGGGAGCACTTTCTGAGGAATTGAGGAAGCACTATCTGATGTACTGAGGATGAACTCTCTGAGGTTCTGAGGGAGCACTTTCTGAGGTATTGAGGAAGCACTACCTGTGGTACTGAGGGAGCATTCGCTGTGATATTGAGGGAGATCTATCTGAGGTATATAGGAACACTATCTGAGGTACTGAGGCAACACATTGTGAGGTATTGGTGGAGCACTTTCTGAGGTATTGATGTAGAACTATCTGGAGTACTCTGAGGTATTGAAGGAGCTCCTTCTGAGGTATTGAGTGGATACTTTCTGAGGTACTGAGGAGGCACTATCTGAGGTACTGAGGGAGCACTTTCTGAGGTATTGAGGTGCTCCTTCTGAGGTATTGAACGAGTGCTTTCTGAGGTATTGAACGAGTGCTTTCTGAGGTATTGAGGGAGTACTATCTGAGGTAAGAAGGAAGCACCATGTGAGTACTGAGAGAGCAATATTTGAGGTACTGAGGGAGCGCTTTCTGAGGTACAGAGGGAGCACTATTTGAGGTATTGAGGAAGCACTATCTGAGCCATTGAGGGAGCACTGTCTGAGGTACTGAGGAAGCCCTGTATGAAGTAATGAGTGTGCACTATCTGACGTACTGGGGGGCACTTTCTGAGGTATTGAGCGTGTAATTTCTGAGGTATTGAGGGAGCAGTATCAAACATACTGAGGGAGCACTTTCTGAGGTAACGAGGAAGCAACATGTAAGTACTGAGGGTGCACTATCTGAGTTATTGAGGAACCACTGTCTGAGGTACTGAGGGAGCACTTTCTGACATATAAAGGGTGTACTTTCTAAGGTATTGAGTGGGCACTATCTGAGGTATTGAGGGAGCATTTTTAAGGTATAGAGGGAGCATTTTCTGAGGTATTGAGGGAGTACTATCTGAGGTATAGATGGAGCACTATCTAGGTACTGAGGAAGCAGTTTCTGAGGTTTTGAGTGGGCACTTTCTGTGGTAATGAGGGAGCATTATCAGAGGTATTGAGGGAGCACTTTCTGCAGTACAGCAGGAGCACCTTCTCAGGTACTTAGAAAGCACTGTCTGAGGTATTGACGGTACACCATGTGAGGTATTGAGAGAGCCTTTTCTGAGGTATTTAGGGAGCATTTTCTGAGGTACTGAGGGTGCACTACCTGTGGTACTGAGGGATATCTATCTGAGGTATATAGGAACACTATCTGAGGTATTGAGAGAGCCATTTCTGAGGTATTGAGGGAGTATTTTCTGAGATACTGATGGTGCACTATCTGAGGTACTGAGGGAGCAGTTTTTGAGGTATTGTGTGTGCAGTATCTGACGAATTGAGGAAGCACTATCTGAAGTATTGAGGGAGTACTTTCTGAGGTACTACTTTCCGAGGTATTGAGCAAGCACTATCTGAGGTACTGAGGAAGTAATATCTGAGGTATTGGGGGAGCACTTTCTGAGGTATTGAGGAAGCACTATTGATTTACTGAGGAATCACTCTCTGAGGTACTGAGGGAGCACATTCTGAGGTATTGAGAAAGCACTATGTGAGGTACTGAGGGAGCAATATCCCACGTATTGAGGGTGCACTATCTGAGGTATTGAGGAAGCACTATCTGATGTACAGAGGAAGCACTCTCTGAGGTACTGAGGGAGCACTTTCTGAGGTATTCAGGAAGCACTATTTGATTTACTGAGGAAGCATTCTCTGAGGTATTGAGGGAGCTCCCTCTGAGGTATTGACAGAGATCGATCTGAGGTATTGAGGAATAGTATCTGAGGTATTGAGGGAACACTTTCTGAGGTATTGAGGAAGAACTATTTGATTTACTGAGGAAGCATTCTCTGAGGTACTGAGGGAGCACTTGCTGAGGTATTGAGAAAGCACTATGTGAGGTACTGAGGGATCAATATCTCAGGTATTGAGGGAGCACTTTCTGAGGTATTGAGGAAGCACTATTTGAGCTACTGAGTGAACAATATCTCAGGATTTGAGGGAGCACTTTCTGAGGTATGGAGGGAGCACTATCTGATGTAGTGAGGATGCACTCTCTGAGGTACTGAGGGAGCACTCTCTGAGGCATTGAGGGAGATCTATCTGAATTACTGAGGAACACTTTCTGAGGTATTGAGGGAGCACTATCTGATGTAGTGAGGATGCACTCTCTGAGGTACTGAGGGAGCAATCTCTGTGGCATTGAGGGAACACTTTCTGAGGTATTGAGGGAACACTTTCTGAGGTATTGAGGGAGCACTTTCTGAGGTATTGAGGAAGCAATTTTCTGAATTACTGAGGGAGCACTATCTGAGGTATTGAAGGAGCAAATTCTGAGGTACTGAGAAGCAATTTTCTGAATTACTGAGGGAGCACGTTCGGAGGAATTGAGTGAACACTTTCTGAGATATTGAGGGAGCATTATATGAGGTACTGAGGGAGCACTTTCTGAGGTATTGAGGGAGTAGTTTCTGAGGTATTGAGGAAGTTCTATCTGAGGTATTGGGGGAGCATTATCTGAGATACTGAGGAAGCACAATCTGAGGTACTGGGGAAGCATTATGTGACATACTGAGGGAGCACGTTCGGAGGAATTGAGTGAACACTTCCTGAGATATTGAGGGAGCATTATATGAGGTATTGAGGGAGTAGTTTCTGAGGTATTGAGGAAGTTCTATCTGAGGTATTGAGGTCGCACTTTTTGAGGTATTGAGGGAGCAATTACTGAGGCACTAAGGGTGCACTGTCTGAGATATTGAAGGAGCACTTTCTGAGGTATTGAGAGAGTACTTTCTGAGGTACTGCGGGAATACTTTCCGAAGTATAGAGCAAGCACTATGTGAGGTACTGAGGGAGCAATATCTCAGATAGGGAGGGAGCACAGTCTGAGGAATTGAGGAAGCACTATCTGATGTACTGATGAAGCACACTCTGAAGTACTGAGGGAGCACTTTCTGAGGTATTGAGGAAGCACGACCTCAGGTACTGAGGGAGTACCCTCTGAGGTATGGAGGGAGCACTATCTGAGGTATGGAGGGAGCACTATCTGAGGTATTGAGGTAGCAATTTTCTGAAGCACTGAAGGTGTACTTTCTGAGATATTGAGTGAACACTTTCCGAGATAATGAGGGAGCATTATATGAGGTACTGAGGGAGCACTTTCTGAGGTGTTGAGGGAGCACTTCCTGAGGTATGGAAGGAACTCTTTTTGAGGTATTGAGGGGGCACTAACTGAGGTATAGAGGGAACACTTTCTGAGGTATTGAGAAAGCACTATTTGAGCTACTGAGGGAGCAATATCTCAGGTTTTGAGGGAGCACTTTCTGAGGTATTGAGGGAGAACTATCTGATGTACTGAGGATGCACTCTCTGAGATACTGAGGGAGCACTCTCTGAGGCATTGAGGGAGATCTACCTGAGGTATTGAGGAACACTTTCTGAGGTATTGAGGGAATACTTTCTGAGGTATGGAGGGCGCAATTTCTGAGGTATTGAGGAAGCAATTTTCTGAATTACTGAGGGAGCAGTATCTGAGGTATTGAAGGAGCAAATTCTGAGGTACTGAGAAGCAATTTTCTGAATTACTGAGGGAGCACGTTCTGAGGTATTGAAGGAGCAAATTCTGAGGTACTGAGAAGCAATTTTCTGAATTACTGAGGGAGCACGCTCTGAGGAATTGAGTGAACACTTTGAGATATTAAGGGAGCATTATATGAGTTGCTGAAGGAGCACTTTCTGAGGTATTGAGGGTACACTTTCTGAGGTATTGAGGGAGCACAATTGAGGTATTGAGGGAGTAGTTTCTGAGGTATTGAGGAAGCTCTATCTGAGGTATTGAGGGAGCACTTTCTGAGGTTCTGAGGAAGCACTATCTGAGGTACTGAGAAAGCATTACGTGACATACTGAGGGAGCATTATCTGAGGTCGTGAAGGAGCACTTTCTGTGGTATTGAGGGAGCACTATCTGAGGTATTGAGGGAGCACTTTCTGAGGTATTGAGGGAGCAATTACTGAGGTATTGAGGGAGTACTATCGGACGTATTGAGGGAGCTCCATCTGAGTTATTGAGCGAGTATTGTCTGAGGTATTGAGGGAGTAGTATCTGAGGTACTGAGTATGCACTATCTGAGGTATTGAGGGAGCACTGTCTCAGTAGTGAGGAAGCACTGACTGAGGTACAGAGTGTGCACTATCTGAGGTACTGAGGGAGCACTTTCTGCATATAGAGGGTGCACTTTCTAAGGTATTGAGTGAGCACCATCTGAGGTATTATGCGAGCACTTTCTGAGGTATTGGTGGAGTACTATCTGAGGTATTGATGGCGCACTATCTGAGGTACAGAGGGAGCCCTTTCTGAGGTATTGAGGGAGTACTTTCTGAGGGACTGAGGGAATACTTTCTGAGGTATTGAGCAAGAACTATCTGAGGTTCTGAGGAATAATATCTGAGGTATTGAGGGAGCACTATTTGATTTACTGAAGAAGCACTCTCTGAGGTACTGAGGAAGTACTTTCTGAGGTATTGAGAAAGCACTATGTGAGGTACTGAGGGAGCAATATCTCAGGTAGTGAGGGAGCACATTCTGAGGAATTTAGGAAGCATTATCTGATGTACTGATGAAGCACTCTCTGAAGTACTGAGGGAGCACCTTCTGAGTTATTGAGGAAGCACGATCTCAGGTACTGAGGGAGCACCCTCTGAGGTATTGATGGAGCACTTTCTGAGGTATGGAGGGAGCAATTTTCTGAAGCACTGAAGGTGCACTTTCTGAGATATTGAGTGAACACATTCCGAGATAATGAGGGAGCATTATATGAGGTACTGAGGGAGCACTTTCTGAGGTATGGAAGGAGCTCTTTTTGAGGTATTGAGGGAGCACTAACTGAGGTATAGAGAGAACACTTTCTGAGGTATTGTGCAAGCACTATTTGAGCTACTGAGGGAGCAATATCTCAGGTTTTGAAGGAGCACTTTCTGAGGTATTGAGGGAGCACTATCTGATGTAGTGAGGATGCACTCTCTGAGGTACTGAGGGAGCACTCTCTGAGGCATTGAGGGAGATCTATCTGAGGTATTGAGGAACATTTTCTGAGGTATTGAGGGAATACCTTCTGAGGTATTGAGGGAGCAATTTCTGAGGTATTGAGGAAGCAATTTTCTGAATTACTGAGGGAGCACTATCTGAGGTATTGAAGGAGCAAATTCTGAGGTACTGAGAAGCAATTTTCTGAATTACTGAGGGAGTACGTTCGGAGGAATTGAGTGAACACTTTCTGAGATATTGAGGGAGCATTATATGAGGTGCTGAGGGAGCAATTTCTGCGGTATTGAGGGAACACTTTCTGAGGTATTGAGGGAGCAATTACTGAGGTATTGAGGGAGCACTTTCTGAGGTATTGAGGGAGCACTTTCTGAGGTATTGAGGAAGCACTATCTGATGTACTGAGGATGAACTCTCTGAGGTTCTGAGGGAGCACTTTCTGAGGTATTGAGGAAGCACTACCTGTGGTACTGAGGGAGCATTCTCTGTGGTATTGAGGGAGATCTATCTGAGGTATATAGGAACACTATCTGAGGTACTGAGGCAACACATTGTGAGGTATTGGTGGAGCACTTTCTGAGGTATTGATGTAGAACTATCTGGAGTACTCTGTGAGCACAATCTGAGGTATTGAAGGAGCTCCTTCTGAGGTATTGAGTGGGTACTTTCTGAGGTACTGAGGAGGCACTATCTGAGGTACTGAGGAAGCACTTTCTGAGGTATTGAGGTGCTCCTTCTGAGGTATTGAAAGGGTGCTTTCTGAGGTATTGAACGAGTGCTTTCTGAGGTATTGAGGGAGTACTATCTGAGGTAAGAAGGAAGCACCATGTGAGTACTGAGGGAGCACTATTTGAGGTACTGAGGGAGCGCTTTCTGAGGTACTGAGGGAGCACTATTTGAGGTATTGTGGAAGCACTATCTGAGCCATTGAGGGAGCACTGTCTGAGGTACTGAGGAAGCCCTGTATGAAGTAATGAGTGTGCACTATCTGACGTACTGGGGGGCACTTTCTGAGGTATTGAGCGTGTAATTTCTGAGGTATTGAGGGAGCAGTATCAAACATACTGAGGGAGCACTTTCTGAGGTAACGAGGAAGCAACATGTAAGTACTGAGGGTGCACTATCTGAGTTATTGAGGAACCACTGTCTGAGGTACTGAGGGAGCACTTTCTGACATATAAAGGGTGTACTTTCTAAGGTATTGAGTGGGCACTATCTGAGGTATTGAGGGAGCATTTTTAAGGTATAGAGGGAGCATTTTCTGAGGTATTGAGGGAGTACTATCTGAGGTATAGATGGAGCACTATCTAGGTACTGAGGAAGCAGTTTCTGAGGTCTTGAGTGGGCACTTTCTGTGGCAATGAGGGAGCATTATCAGAGGTATTGAGGGAGCACTTTCTGCAGTACAGCAGGAGCACCTTCTGAGGTACTTAGAAAGCACTGTCTGAGGTATTGACGGTACACCATGTGAGGTATTGAGAGAGCCTTTTCTGAGGTATTGAGGGAGCATTTTCTGAGGTACTGAGGGTGCACTATCTGAGGTATTGAGGAAGCACTACCTGTGGTACTGAGGGAGATCTATCTGAGGTATATAGGAACACTATCTGAGGTATTGAGAGAGCCTTTTCTGAGGTATTGAGGGAGTATTTTCTGAGATACTGATGGTGCACTATCTGAGGTACTGAGGGAGCAGTTTTTGAGGTATTGTGTGTGCAGTATCTGACGAATTGAGGAAGCACTATCTGAAGTATTGAGGGAGTACTTTCTGAGGTACTACTTTCCGAGGTATTGAGCAAGCACTATCTGAGGTACTGAGGAAGTAATATCTGAGGTATTGGGGGAGCACTTTCTGAGGTATTGAGGAAGCACTATGTGAGGTACTGAGAGAGCAATATCTCACGTATTGAGGGTGCACTATCTGAGGTATTGAGGAAGCACTATCTGATGTACAGAGGAAGCACTCTCTGAGGTATTGAGGGAGCACTTTCTGAGGTATTCAGGAAGCACTATTTGATTTACTGAGGAAGCATTCTCTGAGGTACTGAGGGAGCACTCTCTGAGGCATTGAGGGAGATCTATCTGAGGTATTGAGGAACACTTTCTGAGGTATTGAGGGGATACTTTCTGAGGTATGGAGGGAGCAATTTCTGAGGTATCGAGGAAGCAATTTTCTGAATTACTGAGGGAGCAGTATCTGAGGTATTGAAGGAGCAAATTCTGAGGTACTGAGAAGCAATTTTCTGAATTACTGAGGGAGCACGTTCTGAGGTATTGAAGGAGCAAATTCTGAGATACTGAGAAGCAATTTTCTGAATTACTGAGGGAGCACGTTCTGAGGAATTGAGTGAACACTTTGAGATATTAAGGGAGCATTATATGAGTTGCTGAGGGTGCACTTTCTGAGGTATTGAGGGAACACTTTCTGAGGTATTGAGGGAGCACAATTGAGGTATTGAGGGAGCAGTTTCTGAGGTATTGAGGAAGCTCTATCTGAGGTATTGAGGGAGCACTTTCTGAGGTTCTGAGGAAGCACTATCTGAGGTACTGAGAAAGCATTACGTGACATACTGAGGGAGCATTATCTGTGGTCGTGAAGGAGCACTTTCTGTGGTATTGAGGGAGCACTATCTGAGGTATTGAGGGAGCACTTTCTGAGGTATTGAGGGAGCAATTACTGAGGTATTGAGGGAGTACTGTCGGACGTATTGAGGGAGCTCCATCTGAGTTATTGAGCGAGTATTGTCTGAGGTATTGAGGGAGCAGTATCTGAGGTACTGAGTGTGCACTATCTGAGGTATTGAGGGAGCACTGTCTCAGTAGTGAGGAAGCACTGCCTGAGGTACAGAGTGTGCACTATCTGAGGTACTGAGGGAGCACTTTCTGCATATAGAGGGTGCACTTTCTAAGGTATTGAGTGAGCACCATCTGAGGTATTATGCGAGCACTTTCTGAGGTATTGGTGGAGTACTATCTGAGGTATTGATGGGGCACTATCTAGGTACTGAGGAAGCAGTTTCTGAGGTATTGAGTGATCACTTTCTGAGGTAATGAGGGAGCATTATCAGATGTATTGAGAGAGCACTTTCTGCAGTACTGCGGGAGCACGATATGAGGTACTTAGGAAGCACTATCTGAGGTATTGACTGTGCACTATGTGAGATATTGATGGGCCTTTTCTGAGGTATTAAGGGAACATTTTCTGAGGTACTGATGGCGCACTATCTGAGGTACAGAGGGAGCCCTTTCTGAGGTATTGAGGGAGTACTTTCTGAGGGACTGAGGGAATACTTTCCGAGGTATTGAGCAAGAACTATCTGAGGTTCTGAGGAATAATACCTGAGGTATTGAGGGAGCACTACTTGATTTACTGAAGAAGCACTCTCTGAGGTACTGAGGAAGTACTTTCTGACGTATTGAGAAAGCACTATGTGAGGTACTGAGGGAGCAATATCTCAGGTAGTGAGGGAGCACATTCTGAGGAATTGAGGAAGCACTATCTGATGTACTGATGATGCACTCTCCGAAGTACTGAGGGAGCACCTTCTGAGTTATTGAGGAAGCACGATCTCAGGTACTGAGGGAGCACCCTCTGAGGTATTGATGGAGCACTTTCTGAGGTATGGAGGGAGCAATTTTCTGAAGCACTGAAGGTGCACTTTCTGAGATATTGAGTGAACACTTTCCGAGATAATGAGGGAGCATTATATGAGGTACTGAGGGAGCACTTTCTGAGGTATGGAAGGAGCTCTTTTTGAGGTATTGAGGGAGCACTAACTGAGGTATAGAGAGAACACTTTCTGAGGTATTGTGCAGGCACTATTTGAGCTAATGAGGGAGCAATATCTCAGGTTTTGAAGGAGCACTTTCTGAGGTATTGAGGGAGCACTATCTGATGTAGTGAGGATGCACTCTCTGAGGTACTGAGGGAGCACTCTCTGAGGCATTGAGGGAGATCTATCTGAGGTATTGAGGAACATTTTCTGAGGTATTGAGGGAATACCTTCTGAGGTATTGAGGGAGCAATTTCTGAGGTATTGAGGAAGCAATTTTCTGAATTACTGAGGGAACACTATCTGAGGTATTGAAGGACCAAATTCTGAGGTACTGAGAAGCAATTTTCTGAATTACTGAGGGAGTACGTTCGGAGGAATTGAGTGAACACTTTCTGAGATATTGAGGGAGCATTATATGAGGTACTGAGGGAGCACTTTCTGAGGTATTGAAGGAGCAAATTCTGAGGTACTGAGAAGCAATTTTCTGAATTACTGAGGGAGTACGTTCGGAGGAATTGAGTGAACACTTTCTGAGATATTGAGGGAGCATTATATGAGGTACTGAGGAGGCACTATCTGAGGTACTGAGGGAGCACTTTCTGAGGTATTGAGGTGCTCCTTCTGAGGTATTGAACGAGTGCTTTCTGAGGTATTGAACGAGTGCTTTCTGCGCTATTGAGGGAGTACTATCTGAGGTAAGAAGGAAGCACCATGTGAGTACTGAGGGAGCACTATTTGAGGTACTGAGGGAGCGCTTTCTGAGGTACAGAGGGAGCACTATTTGAGGTATTGAGGAAGCACTATCTGAGCCATTGAGGGAGCACTGTCTGAGGTACTGAGGAAGCCCTGTATGAAGTAATGAGTGTGCACTATCTGACGTACTGGGGGGCACTTTCTGAGGTATTGAGCGTGTAATTTCTGAGGTATTGAGGGAGCAGTATCAAACATACTGAGGGAACACTTTCTGAGGTAACGAGGAAGCAACATGTAAGTACTGAGGGTGCACTATCTGAGTTATTGAGGAACCACTGTCTGAGGTACTGAGGGAGCACTTTCTGACATATAAAGGGTGTACTTTCTAAGGTATTGAGTGGGCACTATCTGAGGTATTGTGGGAGCATTTTTAAGGTATAGAGGGAGCATTTTCTGAGGTATTGAGGGAGTACTATCTGAGGTATAGATGGAGCACTATCTAGGTACTGAGGAAGCAGTTTCTGAGGTCTTGAGTGGGCACTTTCTGTGGCAATGAGGAAGCATTATCAGAGGTATTGAGGGAGCACTTTCTGCAGTACAGCAGGAGCACCTTCTGAGGTACTTAGAAAGCACTGTCTGAGGTATTGACGGTACACCATGTGAGGTATTGAGAGAGCCTTTTCTGAGGTATTGAGGGAGCATTTTCTGAGGTACTGAGGGTGCACTATCTGAGGTATTGAGGAAGCACTACCTGTGGTACTGAGGGAGATCTATCTGAGGTATATAGGAACACTATCTGAGGTATTGAGAGAGCCATTTCTGAGGTATTGAGGGAGTATTTTCTGAGATACTGATGGTGCACTATCTGAGGTACTGAGGGAGCAGTTTTTGAGGTATTATGTGTGCAGTATCTGACGAATTGAGGAAGCACTATCTGAAGTATTGAGGGAGTACTTTCTGAGGTACTACTTTCCGAGGTATTGAGCAAGCACTATCTGAGGTACTGAGGAAGTAATATCTGAGGTATTGGGGGAGCACTTTCTGAGGTATTGAGGAAGCACTATTGATTTACTGAGGAATCAATCTCTGAGGTACTGAGGGAGCACATTCTGAGGTATTGAGAAAGCACTATGTGAGGTACTGAGGGAGCAATATCTCACGTATTGAGGGTGCACTATCTGAGGTATTGAGGAAGCACTATCTGATGTACAGAGGAAGCACTCTCTGAGGTACTGAGGGAGCACTTTCTGAGGTATTCAGGAAGCACTATTTGATTTACTGAGGAAGCATTCTCTGAGGTACTGAGGGAGCTCCCTCTGAGGTATTGACAGAGATCGATCTGAGGTATTGAGGAATAGTATCTGAGGTATTGAGGGAGCACATTCTGAGGTATTGAGGAAGCACTATTTGATTTACTGAGGAAGCATTCTCTGAGGTACTGAGGGAGCACTTGCTGAGGTATTGAGAAAGCACTATGTGAGGTACTGAGGGATCAATATCTCAGGTATTGAGGGAGCACTTTCTGAGTTATTGAGGAAGCACTATCTGATGTACAGAAGAAGCACTCTCTGAGGTACAGAGGTAACACTTTCTGAGGTATTGAGGAAGCAATACCTGAGGTACTGAGGGAGCACCCTCTGAGGTATTTAGGGAGATCGATCTGAGGTATTGAGGAACAGTATCTCAGGTATTGAGGGAACACATTCTGAGGTGTTGAGCGAGCATTTCTGAGGTATGGAAGGAGCTCTTTTTGAGGTATTGAGGAAGCACTATTTGAGCTACTGAGTGAACAATATCTCAGGTTTTGAGGGAGCACTTTCTGAGGTATTGAGGGAGCACTATCTGATGTAGTGAGGATGCACTCTCTGAGGTACTGAGGGAGCAATCTCTGAGGCATTGAGGGAACACTTTCTGAGGTATTGAGGGAACACTTTCTGAGGTATTGAGGGAGCACTTTCTGAGGTATTGAGGAAGCAATTTTCTGAATTACTGAGGGAGCACTATCTGAGGTATTGAAGGAGCAAATTCTGAGGTACTGAGAAGCAATTTTCTGAATTACTGAGGGAGCACGTTCGGAGGAATTGAGTGAACACTTTCTGAGATATTGAGGGAGCATTATATGAGGTACTGAGGGAGCACTTTCTGAGGTATTGAGGGAGTAGTTTCTGAGGTATTGAGGAAGTTCTACTTGAGGTATTGAGGGAGCATTATCTGAGATACTGAGGAAGCACTATCTGAGGTACTGGGGAAGCATAATGTGACATACTGAGGGAGCACGTTCGGAGGAATTGAGTGAACACTTTCTGAGATATTGAGGGAGCATTATATGAGGTATTGAGGGAGTAGTTTCTGAGGTATTGAGGAAGTTCTATCTGAGGTATTGAGGTCGCACTTTTTGAGGTATTGAGGGAGCAATTACTGAGGCACTAAGGGTGCACTGTCTGAGATATTGAAGGAGCACTTTCTGAGGTATTGAGTGGGTACTTTCTGAGGTACTGAGGAGGCACTATCTGAGGTACTGAGGGAGCACTTTCTGAGGTATTGAGGTGCTCCTTCTGAGGTATTGAACGAGTGCTTTCTGAGGTATTGAACGAGTGCTTTCTGAGGTATTGAGGGAGTACTATCTGAGGTAAGAAGGAAGCACCATGTGAGTACTGAGGGAGCACTATTTGAGGTACTGAGGGAGCGCTTTCTGAGGTACTGAGGGAGCACTATTTGAGGTATTGTGGAAGCACTATCTGAGCCATTGAGGGAGCACTGTCTGAGGTACTGAGGAAGCCCTGTATGAAGTAATGAGTGTGCACTATCTGACGTACTGGGGGGCACTTTCTGAGGTATTGAGCGTGTAATTTCTGAGGTATTGAGGGAGCAGTATCAAACATACTGAGGGAGCACTTTCTGAGGTAACGAGGAAGCAACATGTAAGTACTGAGGGTGCACTATCTGAGTTATTGAGGAACCACTGTCTGAGGTACTGAGGGAGCACTTTCTGACATATAAAGGGTGTACTTTCTAAGGTATTGAGTGGGCACTATCTGAGGTATTGTGGGAGCATTTTTAAGGTATAGAGGGAGCATTTTCTGAGGTATTGAGGGAGTACTATCTGAGGTATAGATGGAGCACTATCTAGGTACTGAGGAAGCAGTTTCTGAGGTCTTGAGTGGGCACTTTCTGTGGCAATGAGGGAGCATTATCAGAGGTATTGAGGGAGCACTTTCTGCAGTACAGCAGGAGCACCTTCTGAGGTACTTAGAAAGCACTGTCTGAGGTATTGACGGTACACCATGTGAGGTATTGAGAGAGCCTTTTCTGAGGTATTGAGGGAGCATTTTCTGAGGTACTGAGGGTGCACTATCTGAGGTATTGAGGAAGCACTACCTGTGGTACTGAGGGAGATCTATCTGAGGTATATAGGAACACTATCTGAGGTATTGAGAGAGCCTTTTCTGAGGTATTGAGGGAGTATTTTCTGAGATACTGATGGTGCACTATCTGAGGTACTGAGGGAGCAGTTTTTGAGGTATTGTGTGTGCAGTATCTGACGAATTGAGGAAGCACTATCTGAAGTATTGAGGGAGTACTTTCTGAGGTACTACTTTCCGAGGTATTGAGCAAGCACTATCTGAGGTACTGAGGAAGTAATATCTGAGGTATTGGGGGAGCACTTTCTGAGGTATTGAGGAAGCACTATGTGAGGTACTGAGAGAGCAATATCTCACGTATTGAGGGTGCACTATCTGAGGTATTGAGGAAGCACTATCTGATGTACAGAGGAAGCACTCTCTGAGGTATTGAGGGAGCACTTTCTGAGGTATTCAGGAAGCACTATTTGATTTACTGAGGAAGCATTCTCTGAGGTACTGAGGGAGCACTCTCTGAGGCATTGAGGGAGATCTATCTGAGGTATTGAGGAACACTTTCTGAGGTATTGAGGGGATACTTTCTGAGGTATGGAGGGAGCAATTTCTGAGGTATTGAGGAAGCAATTTTCTGAATTACTGAGGGAGCAGTATCTGAGGTATTGAAGGAGCAAATTCTGAGGTACTGAGAAGCAATTTTCTGAATTACTGAGGGAGCACGTTCTGAGGTATTGAAGGAGCAAATTCTGAGATACTGAGAAGCAATTTTCTGAATTACTGAGGGAGCACGTTCTGAGGAATTGAGTGAACACTTTGAGATATTAAGGGAGCATTATATGAGTTGCTGAGGGTGCACTTTCTGAGGTATTGAGGGAACACTTTCTGAGGTATTGAGGGAGCACAATTGAGGTATTGAGGGAGCAGTTTCTGAGGTATTGAGGAAGCTCTATCTGAGGTATTGAGGGAGCACTTTCTGAGGTTCTGAGGAAGCACTATCTGAGGTACTGAGAAAGCATTACGTGACATACTGAGGGAGCATTATCTGTGGTCGTGAAGGAGCACTTTCTGTGGTATTGAGGGAGCACTATCTGAGGTATTGAGGGAGCACTTTCTGAGGTATTGAGGGAGCAATTACTGAGGTATTGAGGGAGTACTGTCGGACGTATTGAGGGAGCTCCATCTGAGTTATTGAGCGAGTATTGTCTGAGGTATTGAGGGAGCAGTATCTGAGGTACTGAGTGTGCACTATCTGAGGTATTGAGGGAGCACTGTCTCAGTAGTGAGGAAGCACTGCCTGAGGTACAGAGTGTGCACTATCTGAGGTACTGAGGGAGCACTTTCTGCATATAGAGGGTGCACTTTCTAAGGTATTGAGTGAGCACCATCTGAGGTATTATGCGAGCACTTTCTGAGGTATTGGTGGAGTACTATCTGAGGTATTGATGGGGCACTATCTAGGTACTGAGGAAGCAGTTTCTGAGGTATTGAGTGATCACTTTCTGAGGTAATGAGGGAGCATTATCAGATGTATTGAGAGAGCACTTTCTGCAGTACTGCGGGAGCACGATATGAGGTACTTAGGAAGCACTATCTGAGGTATTGACTGTGCACTATGTGAGATATTGATGGGCCTTTTCTGAGGTATTAAGGGAACATTTTCTGAGGTACTGATGGCGCACTATCTGAGGTACAGAGGGAGCCCTTTCTGAGGTATTGAGGGAGTACTTTCTGAGGGACTGAGGGAATACTTTCCGAGGTATTGAGCAAGAACTATCTGAGGTTCTGAGGAATAATACCTGAGGTATTGAGGGAGCACTACTTGATTTACTGAAGAAGCACTCTCTGAGGTACTGAGGAAGTACTTTCTGACGTATTGAGAAAGCACTATGTGAGGTACTGAGGGAGCAATATCTCAGGTAGTGAGGGAGCACATTCTGAGGAATTGAGGAAGCACTATCTGATGTACTGATGATGCACTCTCCGAAGTACTGAGGGAGCACCTTCTGAGTTATTGAGGAAGCACGATCTCAGGTACTGAGGGAGCACCCTCTGAGGTATTGATGGAGCACTTTCTGAGGTATGGAGGGAGCAATTTTCTGAAGCACTGAAGGTGCACTTTCTGAGATATTGAGTGAACACTTTCCGAGATAATGAGGGAGCATTATATGAGGTACTGAGGGAGCACTTTCTGAGGTATGGAAGGAGCTCTTTTTGAGGTATTGAGGGAGCACTAACTGAGGTATAGAGAGAACACTTTCTGAGGTATTGTGCAGGCACTATTTGAGCTAATGAGGGAGCAATATCTCAGGTTTTGAAGGAGCACTTTCTGAGGTATTGAGGGAGCACTATCTGATGTAGTGAGGATGCACTCTCTGAGGTACTGAGGGAGCACTCTCTGAGGCATTGAGGGAGATCTATCTGAGGTATTGAGGAACATTTTCTGAGGTATTGAGGGAATACCTTCTGAGGTATTGAGGGAGCAATTTCTGAGGTATTGAGGAAGCAATTTTCTGAATTACTGAGGGAGCACTATCTGAGGTATTGAAGGAGCAAATTCTGAGGTACTGAGAAGCAATTTTCTGAATTACTGAGGGAGTACGTTCGGAGGAATTGAGTGAACACTTTCTGAGATATTGAGGGAGCATTATATGAGGTACTGAGGGAGCACTTTCTGAGGTATTGAAGGAGCAAATTCTGAGGTACTGAGAAGCAATTTTCTGAATTACTGAGGGAGTACGTTCGGAGGAATTGAGTGAACACTTTCTGAGATATTAAGGGAGCATTATATGAGGTACTGAGGAGGCACTATCTGAGGTACTGAGGGAGCACTTTCTGAGGTATTGAGGTGCTCCTTCTGAGGTATTGAACGAGTGCTTTCTGAGGTATTGAACGAGTGCTTTCTGCGCTATTGAGGGAGTACTATCTGAGGTAAGAAGGAAGCACCATGTGAGTACTGAGGGAGCACTATTTGAGGTACTGAGGGAGCGCTTTCTGAGGTACAGAGGGAGCACTATTTGAGGTATTGAGGAAGCACTATCTGAGCCATTGAGGGAGCACTGTCTGAGGTACTGAGGAAGCCCTGTATGAAGTAATGAGTGTGCACTATCTGACGTACTGGGGGGCACTTTCTGAGGTATTGAGCGTGTAATTTCTGAGGTATTGAGGGAGCAGTATCAAACATACTGAGGGAACACTTTCTGAGGTAACGAGGAAGCAACATGTAAGTACTGAGGGTGCACTATCTGAGTTATTGAGGAACCACTGTCTGAGGTACTGAGGGAGCACTTTCTGACATATAAAGGGTGTACTTTCTAAGGTATTGAGTGGGCACTATCTGAGGTATTGTGGGAGCATTTTTAAGGTATAGAGGGAGCATTTTCTGAGGTATTGAGGGAGTACTATCTGAGGTATAGATGGAGCACTATCTAGGTACTGAGGAAGCAGTTTCTGAGGTCTTGAGTGGGCACTTTCTGTGGCAATGAGGAAGCATTATCAGAGGTATTGAGGGAGCACTTTCTGCAGTACAGCAGGAGCACCTTCTGAGGTACTTAGAAAGCACTGTCTGAGGTATTGACGGTACACCATGTGAGGTATTGAGAGAGCCTTTTCTGAGGTATTGAGGGAGCATTTTCTGAGGTACTGAGGGTGCACTATCTGAGGTATTGAGGAAGCACTACCTGTGGTACTGAGGGAGATCTATCTGAGGTATATAGGAACACTATCTGAGGTATTGAGAGAGCCATTTCTGAGGTATTGAGGGAGTATTTTCTGAGATACTGATGGTGCACTATCTGAGGTACTGAGGGAGCAGTTTTTGAGGTATTATGTGTGCAGTATCTGACGAATTGAGGAAGCACTATCTGAAGTATTGAGGGAGTACTTTCTGAGGTACTACTTTCCGAGGTATTGAGCAAGCACTATCTGAGGTACTGAGGAAGTAATATCTGAGGTATTGGGGGAGCACTTTCTGAGGTATTGAGGAAGCACTATTGATTTACTGAGGAATCAATCTCTGAGGTACTGAGGGAGCACATTCTGAGGTATTGAGAAAGCACTATGTGAGGTACTGAGGGAGCAATATCTCACGTATTGAGGGTGCACTATCTGAGGTATTGAGGAAGCACTATCTGATGTACAGAGGAAGCACTCTCTGAGGTACTGAGGGAGCACTTTCTGAGGTATTCAGGAAGCACTATTTGATTTACTGAGGAAGCATTCTCTGAGGTACTGAGGGAGCTCCCTCTGAGGTATTGACAGAGATCGATCTGAGGTATTGAGGAATAGTATCTGAGGTATTGAGGGAGCACATTCTGAGGTATTGAGGAAGCACTATTTGATTTACTGAGGAAGCATTCTCTGAGGTACTGAGGGAGCACTTGCTGAGGTATTGAGAAAGCACTATGTGAGGTACTGAGGGATCAATATCTCAGGTATTGAGGGAGCACTTTCTGAGTTATTGAGGAAGCACTATCTGATGTACAGAAGAAGCACTCTCTGAGGTACAGAGGTAACACTTTCTGAGGTATTGAGGAAGCAATACCTGAGGTACTGAGGGAGCACCCTCTGAGGTATTTAGGGAGATCGATCTGAGGTATTGAGGAACAGTATCTCAGGTATTGAGGGAACACATTCTGAGGTGTTGAGCGAGCATTTCTGAGGTATGGAAGGAGCTCTTTTTGAGGTATTGAGGAAGCACTATTTGAGCTACTGAGTGAACAATATCTCAGGTTTTGAGGGAGCACTTTCTGAGGTATTGAGGGAGCACTATCTGATGTAGTGAGGATGCACTCTCTGAGGTACTGAGGGAGCAATCTCTGAGGCATTGAGGGAACACTTTCTGAGGTATTGAGGGAACACTTTCTGAGGTATTGAGGGAGCACTTTCTGAGGTATTGAGGAAGCAATTTTCTGAATTACTGAGGGAGCACTATCTGAGGTATTGAAGGAGCAAATTCTGAGGTACTGAGAAGCAATTTTCTGAATTACTGAGGGAGCACGTTCGGAGGAATTGAGTGAACACTTTCTGAGATATTGAGGGAGCATTATATGAGGTACTGAGGGAGCACTTTCTGAGGTATTGAGGGAGTAGTTTCTGAGGTATTGAGGAAGTTCTACTTGAGGTATTGAGGGAGCATTATCTGAGATACTGAGGAAGCACTATCTGAGGTACTGGGGAAGCATAATGTGACATACTGAGGGAGCACGTTCGGAGGAATTGAGTGAACACTTTCTGAGATATTGAGGGAGCATTATATGAGGTATTGAGGGAGTAGTTTCTGAGGTATTGAGGAAGTTCTATCTGAGGTATTGAGGTCGCACTTTTTGAGGTATTGAGGGAGCAATTACTGAGGCACTAAGGGTGCACTGTCTGAGATATTGAAGGAGCACTTTCTGAGGTATTGAGAGAGTACTTTCTGAGGTACTGCGGGAATACTTTCCGAAGTATAGAGCAAGCACTATGTGAGGTACTGAGGGAGCAATATCTCAGATAGGGAGGGAGCACAGACTGAGGAATTGAGGAAGCACTATCTGATGTACTGATGAAGCACTCTCTGAAGTACTGATGGAGCACTTTCTGAGGTATTGAGGAAGCACGACCTCAGGTACTGAGGGAGTACCCTCTGAGGTATTGATGGAGCACTATCTGAGGTATGGAGGGAGCACTATCTGAGGTATTGAGGGAGCAATTTTCTGAAGCACTGAAGGAGTACTTTCTGAGATATTGAGTGAACACTTTCTGAGATAATGAGGGAGCATTATATGAGGTACTGAGGGAGCACTTTCTGAGGTGTTGAGGGAGCACTTCCTGAGGTATGGAAGGAACTCTTTTTGAGTTATTGAGGAGGCACTAACTGAGGTATAGAGGGAACACTTTCTGAGGTATTGAGCAAGCACTATTTGAGCTACTGAGGGAGCAATATCTCAGGTTTTGAGGGAGAAATTTCTGAGGTATTGAGGGAGAACTATCTGATCTACTGAGGATGCACTCTCTGAGATACTGAGGGAGCACTCTCTGAGGCATTGAGGGAGATCTATCTGAGGTATTGAGGAACACTTTCTGAGGTATTGAGGGAATACTTTCTGAGGTATGGAGGGAGCAATTTCTGAGGTATTGAGGAAGCAATTTTCTGAATTACTGAGGGAGCAGTATCTGAGGTATTGAAGGAGCAAATTCTGAGGTACTGAGAAGCAATTTTCTGAATTACTGAGGGAGCACGTTCTGATGTATTGAAGGAGCAAATTCTGAGGTACTGAGAAGCAATTTTCTGAATTACTGAGGGAGCACGTTCTGAGGAATTGAGTGAACACTTTGAGATATTAAGGGAGCATTATATGAGTTGCTGAGGGAGCACTTTCTGAGGTATTGAGGGAACACTTTCTGAGGTATTGAGGGAGCACAATTGAGGTATTGAGGGAGTAGTTTCTGAGGTATTGAGGAAGCTCTATCTGAGGTTCTGAGGAAGCAATATCTGAGGTGCTGAGAAAGCATTACGTGACATACTGAGGGAGCATTATCTGAGGTCGTGAAGGAGCACTTTCTGTGGTATTGAGGGAGCACTATCTGAGGTATTGAGGGAGCACTTTCTGAGGTATTGAGGGAGCAATTACTGAGGTATTGAGGGAGTACTATCGGACGTATTGAGGGAGCTCCATCTGAGTTATTGAGCGAGTATTGTCTGAGGTATTGAGGGAGCAGTATCTGAGGTACTGAGTGTGCACTATCTGAGGTATTGAGGGAGCACTGTCTCAGTAGTGAGGAAGCACTGCCTGAGGTACAGAGTGTGCACTATCTGAGGTTCTGAGGGAGCACTTTCTGCATATAGAGGGTGCACTTTCTAAGGTATTGAGTGAGCACCATCTGAGGTATTATGCGAGCACTTTCTGAGGTATTGGTGGAGTACTATCTGAGGTATTGATGGAGCACTATCTAGGTACTGAGGAAGCAGTTTCTGAGGTATTGAGTGATCACTTTCTGAGGTAATGAGGGAGCATTATCAGATGTATTGAGAGAGCACTTTCTGCAGTACTGCGGGAGCACGATATGAGGTACTTAGGAAGCACTATCTGAGGTATTGACTGTGCACTATGTGAGATATTGATGGGCCTTTTCTGAGGTATTAAGGGAACATTTTCTGAGGTACTGATGGCGCACTATCCGAGGTACAGAGGGAGCCCATTCTGAGGTATTGAGGGAGTACTTTCTGAGGGACTGAGGGAATACTTTCGGAGGTATTGAGCAAGAACTATCTGAGGTTCTGAGGAATAATATCTGAGGTATTGAGGGAGCACTATTTGATTTACTGAAGAAGCACTCTCTGAGGTACTGAGGAAGTACTTTCTGAGGTATTGAGAAAGCACTATGTGAGGTACTGAGGGAGCAATATCTCAGGTAGTGAGGGAGCACATTCTGAGGAATTGAGGAAGCACTATCTGATGTACTGATGATGCACTCTCCGAAGTACTGAGGGAACACCTTCTGAGTTATTGAGGAAGCACAATCTCAGGTACTGAGGGAGCACCCTCTGAGGTATTGATGGAGCACTTTCTGAGGTATGGAGGGAGCAATTTTCTGAAGCACTGAAGGTGCACTTTCTGAGATATTGAGTGAACACTTTCCGAGATAATGAGGGAGCATTATATGAGCTACTGAGGGAGCACTTTCTGAGGTATGGAAGGAGCTCTTTTTGAGGTATTGAGGGAGCACTAACTGAGGTATAGAGAGAACACTTTCTGAGGTATTGTGCAAGCACTATTTGAGCTACTGAGGGAGCAATATCTCAGGTTTTGAAGGAGCACTTTCTGAGGTATTGAGGGAGCACTATCTGATGTAGTGAGGATGCACTCTCTGAGGTACTGAGGGAGCACTCTCTGAGGCATTGAGGGAGATCTATCTGAGGTATTGAGGAACATTTTCTGAGGTATTGAGGGAATACTTTCTGAGGTATTGAGGGAGCAATTTCTGAGGTATTGAGGAAGCAATTTTCTGAATTACTGAGGGAGCACTATCTGAGGTATTGAAGGAGCAAATTCTGAGGTACTGAGAAGCAATTTTCTGAATTACTGAGGGAGTACGTTCGGAGGAATTGAGTGAACACTTTCTGAGATATTGAGGGAGCATTATACGAGGTGCTGAGGGAGCACTTTCTGCGGTATTGAGGGAACACTTTCTGAGGTATTGAGGGAGCAATTACTGAGGTATTGAGGGAGCACTTTCTGAGGTATTGAGGGAGCACTTTCTGAGGTATTGAGGAAGCACTATCTGATGTACTGAGGATGAACTCTCTGAGGTTCTGAGGGAGCACTTTCTGAGGTATTGAGGAAGCACTACCTGTGGTACTGAGGGAGCATTCTCTGTGGTATTGAGGGAGATCTATCTGAGGTATATAGGAACACTATCTGAGGTACTGAGGCAACACATTGTGAGGTATTGGTGGAGCACTTTCTGAGCTATTGATGTAGAACTCTCTGGAGTACTCTGTGAGCACAATCTGAGGTATTGAAAGAGCTCCTTCTGAGGTATTGAGTGGGTACTTTCTGAGGTACTGAGGAGGCACTATCTGAGATACTGAGGGAGCACTTTCTGAGGTATTGAGGTGCTCCTTCTGAGGTATTGAACGAGTGCTTTCTGAGGTCTTGAACGAGTGCTTTCTGAGGTATTGAGGGAGTACTATCTGAGGTAAGAAGGAAGCACCATGTGAGTACTGAGGGAGCACTATTTGAGGTACTGAGGGAGCGCTTTCTGAGGAACTGAGGGAGCACTATTTGAGGTATTGAGGAAGCACTATCTGAACCATTGAGGGAGCACTGTCTGAGGTACTGAGGAAGCCCTGTATGAAGTAATGAGTGTGCACTATCTGACGTACTGGGTGGGCACTTTCTGAGGTATTGAGCGTGTAATTTCTGAGGTATTGAGGGAGCAGTATCAAACGTACTGAGGGAGCACTTTCTGAGGTAACGAGGAAGCAACATGTAAGTGCTGAGGGTGCACTATCTGAGTTATTGAGGAAGCACTGTCTGAGGTACTGAGGGAGCACTTTCCGACATATAAAGGGTGTACTTTCTACGGTATTGAGTGAGCACTATCTGAGTTATTGAGGGAGCATTTTTAAAGGTATAGAGGGAGCATTTTCTGAGGTATTGAGGGAGTACTATCTGAGGTATAGATGGAGCACTATCTAGGTACTGAGGAAGCAGTTTCTGAGGTCTTGAGTGAGCACTTTCTGAGGCAATGATGGAGCATTATCAGAGGTATTGAGGGAGCACTTTCTGCAGTACAGCGGGAGCACCTTCTGAGTTACTTAGAAAGCACTGTCTGAGGTATTGACGGTACGCCATGTGAGGTATTGAGAGAGCCTTTTCTGAGGTATTATGGGAGCATTTTCTGAGGTACTGAGGGTGCACTATCTGAGGTATTGAAGGAGCATTTTCTGAGGTATTGAGGGAGTATTTTCTGAGCGACTGATGGTGCACTATGTGCAGTAGTGAGGGAGCCCTTTCTGAGGTATTGTGTGTGCAGTATCTGACGAATTGAGGAAGCACTATCTGAAGTATTGAGGGAGTAGTTTCTGAGGTACTGAGGGAGTACTTTCCGAGGTATTGAGCAAGCACTATCTGATGTACAGAAGAAGCACTCTCTGAGGAACTAATATCTGATGTATTGGGGGAGCACTTTCAGAGGTATTGAGGAAGCACGACCTGATGTACTGAGGGAGCATCCTCTGAGGTATTGACAGAGATCGATCTGAGGTACTGAGGAACAGTATCAGAGGTATTGAGGGAGCACTATTTGATTTACTGAGGAAGCATTCTCTGAAGTACTGAGGGAGCACTTGCTGAGGTATTGAGAAAGCACTATGTGAGGTACTGAGGGATCAATATCTCAGGTATTGAGGGAGCACTTTCTGAGGTATTGAGGAAGCACTACCTGAGGTACTGAGGGAGCACCCTCTGAGGTATTGAGGGAGATCGATCTGAGGTATTGAGGAACAGTATCTCAGGTATTGAGGGAACACTTTCTGAGGTGTTGAGGGAGCACTTTCTGAGATATGGAAGGAGCTCTTTTTGAGGTATTGAGGGAGCACTAACTGCGGTATAGAGGGAACACTTTCTGAGGTATTGAGCAAGCACTATTTGAGCTACTGAGTGAGCAATATCTCAGGTTTTGAGGGAGCACTTTCTGAGGTATTGAGGGAGCACTATCTGATGTAGTGAGGATGCACTCTCTGAGGTACTGAGGGAGCACTCTCTGAGGCATTGAGGGAGATCTATCTGAGGCATTGAGGGAGATCTATCTGAGGTATTGAGGAACACTTTCTGAGGTATTGAGGGAACACTTTCTGAGGTATTGAGAAAGCAATTTTCTGAATTACTGAGGGAGCACGTTCTGAGGAATTGAGTGAAAATTTTCCGTGATATTGAGGGAGCATTATATGAGGTACTGAGGGAGCATTTTCTGAGGTATTGAGTGAACACTTTCTGAGGTATTGAGGGAGCACTATCTGAGGTATTGAGGGAGTAGTTTCTGAGGTATTGAGGAAGCTCTATCTGAGGTACTGAGGAAGCACTATCTGAGGTACTGAGGAAGCATTATGTGACATACTGAGGGAGCAGTTTCTGTGACATACTGAGGGAGCAGTTTCTGTGGTACTGAGGAAGCACTTTCTGAGGTATTGAGGGTGCACTATCTGAGGTATTGAGGTAGCACTTTCTGATGTATTGAGGGAGCAGTTACAGAGGCACTAAGGGTGCACTATCTGAGGTATTGAGGGAGCACTATCTGATGTATTGAGGGAGTACTATATGAGGTATTGAGGGAGGTACATCTGAGGTATTGAGCGAATATTGTCTGAGGTATTGAGGGAGCAGTATCTGAGGTACTGTGGGAGCACATTCTGACGTATTGAGGAAGCACTGTCTGAGGCACTGAGAAAGCACAGTCTGAGGTATGGAGGGAGCACCTCCTGAGGTATTGAGCAAACACTATCTGAGCTACTGAGGGAGCAATGTTTCAGGTATTGAGTGAGCACTATCTGAGGTATTGCGGGAGCACTTTCTGAGGTATTGAGGGAGTAGTATCTGAGGTATTGATGGAGCACTATCTAGTTACTGAGGAAGCCGTTTCTGAGGTATTGACTGAGCACTTTCTGAGGTAATGAGGGAGCATTTTCAGAAGTATTGAGGGAGCACTTTCTGCAGTACTATGGGAACGCTATATGAGGTACTTAGGAAGCACTATCTGAGGTATTGATGGTGCACTATGTGAGGTATTGAGAGAGCCTTTTCTGAGGTATTGAGGGAGCATTTTCTGAGATATTGAGGGTGCACTATCTGAGATATTGAGAGAGTACTTTCTGAGGTACTGAGGGAATACTTTCCGAAGTATTGAGCAAGCACTCTCTGAGGTACTGAGGAAGTAATATCTGAGGTAGTGAGGGAGCACTTTCTGAGGTATTGAGGAAGCACTATTTGATTTACTGAAGAAGCAGTCTCTGAGGTACTGAGGAAGCACTTTCTGAGGTATTGAGAAAGCACTATGTGAGGTACTGAGGGAGCAATATCTCAGGCATGGAGGGAGCACTTTCTGAGGTATTGAGGAAGCACTATCTGAGCTACTGAGGGAGTAATATCTCAGGTAGTGAGGGAGCACTTTCTGAGGAATTGAGGAAGCACTATGTGATGTACTGATGAAGCACTCTCTGAGGTACTGAGGGAGCACTTTCTGAGATATTGAGGAAGCACGACCTCAAGTACTGAGGGAGCACCCTCTGAGGTATTGATGGAGCACTATCTGAGGTATTGAGGGAGCAATTTTCTGAAGCACTGAAGGTGCACATTCTGAGATATTGAGTGAACACTTTCTGAGATAATGAGGGAGCATTATGTGAGGTACTGAGGGAGCACTTTCTGAGGTATTGAGCGAGTAATGTCTGAGGTATTGAGGGAGCAGCATCTGACGTACTGAGGGGGCACTTTCTGACGTATTGAGGGTGCACTGAGGTATTGAGGAAACAATGTCTGAGGTATTGTGGGAGCACTTTCAGAGGTATTGAGCAAGCACCATCTGAGGTTCTGAGGGAGTACTTTCTTTCATATAGAGGGTGCTCTTATGTATTAAGTGAGCACTATCTGAGGTATTAAGGGAGAGCATTCTGAGGTATTGCGGGAGTACTACCTGAGATATTGATGGAGCACTATCTAGGTACTGAGGAAGCAGATTCTGAGGTATTGAGTGAGCACTTTGAGGTAATGAGGGAGCATTATCAGAGGTATTGAGGGAGCACTTTCTGCAGTACAGTGGGAGCACTATATGAGGTACTTAGTTAGCACTATCTGAGGTATTGACGTTGCACTATGTGAGGTATTGAGGGAGCATTTTCTGAGGCACTGCGGGTGCACTATCTGAGGTATTGAAGGAGCATTTTCTCAGCGATTGAGGGAGCATTTTTTGAGACGCTGAGGGTGCACTATCTGAGGAACTGAGGGAGCCCTTTCTGAGCTACTGAGGGAGTAATCTCTGAAGTATTGAGAGAGCACTATTGGATTTACTGAGGAAGCACTCTCTGAGGTATTGAGGGAGCACTTTCTGAGACATTGAGAAAGCACTATCTGAGGTACTGAAGGAGCACTATCTGAGGTACTGAGGGAGTACTTTCTGAGGTGTTGAGCAATCAGTATGTGAGGTACTGATGGAGCAATATCTCAGGTATTGAGGGAGCACTGTCTGAGGCACTGAGGAATCACTATCTGAGGTATGGAAGGAGATCTACATGAGGTATTGAGGAACACTATCTGAGGTATTGAGGGAGCACTCTCTGAGGTATTGAGGGTGCTCCTTCTGAGGTATCGAAGAAGTTCTTTCGGAGGTATTGAGGGAGCACTGTCTGAGGAACTGAGGGAGCACTATCTGAGGAACTGTGCGAACACTATGAGAGGTGTTGAGGGAGCACTTTCCGAGGTATTGAGGAAGCAATTTTCTAATGTACTGAGGGAGCACTTTCTGAGGTATTGAGTGAGCACTTTCTGATCTATTGAGAGAGCATTATATGAGTTACTGAGAGAGCACTTTCTGAGGTATTGAGCGAGCACTATTTGAGGTATTGGGGGAGTGATATCTGAGGTATTGAGGGAGTAGTTTCTGAGGTATTGAGGACGCTCTCTCTCAGGTATTGAGGGAGCACTTTCTGAGGTATGTCACCTAGACTGGGGACCAAACATTTGCAACACAAATTCCCAGAAAGGCGAACAGAACCACAACAACTATCTGTGGTATTGAGGGAGCAATCATTGAGGATCTGAGGAAGCACTATCTGAGGTATTGACGCAGCAATTTCTGAGGTTCTTAGGAAACACTCTCTGAGGTACTGAGGGAGTATTATCTGAGTTACACAGGGAGCACTTTCTGAGGTACTGTGGGAGCACTTTCTGAGGTACGAAGGGAACATTATCTGACATACTGGGGGAGCATTATCAGGGGTACTGAGGGTGCACTTTCTGTGGTACTGAGGAAGCACATTCTGAGGTATTGAGGGAGCACTATCTGCGGTATTGAGATTGCACTTTCTGAGGTAATGAGCGAGTATTTTCTGAGGTATTGTGGAAGCACTGTCTGAGGTACTGAGGGACCACTTTCTGACGTACTGAGGAATCACTGTCTGGGGTACTGTGGAAGCACTGTCTGAGGTATTGAGGGAGCACTTTCTGAGGTACTGAGTGTGCACTATCTGAGGTATTGAGGGAGCACTGTTTGAGTAGTGAGGAAGCACTGTCTGAAGTACAGAGTGTGCATTATTTGAGATATTGAGGGAACACTTTCTAAGGTATTGAGTGAGCACTATCTGAGGTATTGAGGGAGTACTTTCTGAGCTACTGAGGGAGTATTTACCGAGGTATTGAGCAAGCACTATCTGACATACTGAAGAAGAACTCTTTGAGGTACTGAGGGAACACTTTCTGAGGTATTGAGGAAGCACGACCTCAGGTACTGAGGGAGCACTATCAGAGGTATGGAGGGAGCACTATCTGAGGTATTGAGGGAGCAATTTTCTGAAGTACTGAAGGTGCACTTTCTGAGATATTGAGTGAACACTTTCTGAGATAGTGTGGGAGCATTATATGAGGTACTGAGGGAGCACCTTCTGTGGTATTGAGCGAATAATTTCTGAGGTATTGAGGGAGCAGTATCTGACGCACCGAGGGGGCACTTTCTGACGTATTGAGGGTGCACTATCTGAGGTATTGCGGAAACAATGTCTGAGGTATTGTGGGAGCAATTTCAGAGGTATTGAGCAAGCACCATCTGAGGGACTGAGGGAGCACTTTCTGACATATAGAGGGTGCACTTTCGAAGGTATTGAGGGAGTACTATCTGAGGTATTAATGGAGCACTATCTAGGTACTGAGGAAGCAGTTTCTGAGGTATTGAGTGAGCACTTTCTGAGGTAATGAGGGTGCATTATCAGAGGTATTGAGGGAGCACTTTCTGCAGTACTGCGGGAGCGCTAACTTAGGTCCTTATGAAGCACTATCTGAGGTATTGACGTTGCACTATGTGATGTATTGAGAGAGCCTTTTCTGAGGTATTGAGGGAGCATTTTCTGAGTTACTGAGGGTGCACTATCTGAGGTATTGAAGGAGCATTTTCAGAGGTATTGAGGGAGCATTTTCTGAGATAATGATGGTGCACTATCTGAGGTACTGAGGGACCCCGTTCTGAGGTATTGAGGGAGTACTTTCTGAGGTACTGAGGGAGCAATTTCCAAAGTATTGAGGGAGCACTATTTGATTTACTGAGGAAGCACTCTCTGAGGTACTGAGGGAGCACTTTCTGACACATTGAGAAAGCACTATCTGAGGTACTGAAGTAGCACTATCTGAGGTACTGAGGGAGTACTTTCTGAGGTGTTGAGCAATCAGTATGTGAGGTACTAATGGAGCAATATCTCAGGTATTGAGGGAGCACTGTCTGAGGCACTGAGGAATCACTATCTGAGGTATGGAAGGAGATCTACATGAGGTATTGAGGAACACTATCTGAGGTATTGAGGGAGCACTCTCTGAGGTATTGAGGGTGCTCCTTCTGAGGTATCAAAGAAGTTCTTTCGGAGGTATTGAGGGAGCACTGTCTGAGGAACTGAGGGAGCACTATCTGAGGAACTGTGCGAACACTATGAGAGATGTTGAGGGAGCACTTTCCGAGGTATTGAGGAAGCAATTTTCTAATGTACTGAGGTAGCACTTTCTGAGGTATTGAGTGAGCACTTTCTGATCTATTGAGAGAGCATTATATGAGTTACTGAGAGAGCACTTTCTGAGGTATTGAGCGAGCACTGTTTGAGGTATTGGGGGAGTGATATCTGAGGTATTGAGGGAGTAGTTTCTGAGGTATTGAGGAAGCTCTCTCTCAGGTATTGAGGGAGCACTTTCTGAGGTATGTCACCTAGACTGGGGACCAAACATTTGCAACACAAATTCCCAGAAAGGCGAACAGAACCACAACAACTATCTGTGGTATTGAGGGAGCAATCATTGAGGATCTGAGGAAGCACTATCTGAGGTATTGACGCAGCAATTTCTGAGGTTCTTAGGAAACACTCTCTGAGGTACTGAGGGAGCATTATCTGAGTTACACAGGGAGCACTTTCTGAGGTACTGTGGGAGCACTTTCTGAGGTACGAAGGGAGCATTATCTGACATACTGGGGGAGCATTATCAGGGGTACTGAGGGTGCACTTTCTGTGGTACTGAGGAAGCACATTCTGAGGTATTGAGGGAGCACTATCTGCGGTATTGAGATTGCACTTTCTGAGGTAATGAGCGAGTATTTTCTGAGGTATTGTGGAAGCACTGTCTGAGGTACTGAGGGACCACTTTCTGACGTACTGGGGAATCACTGTCTGGGGTACTGTGGAAGCACTGTCTGAGGAATTGAGGGAGCACTTTCTGAGGTACTGAGTGTGCACTATCTGAGGTATTGAGGGAGCACTGTTTGAGTAGTGAGGAAGCACTGTCTGAAGTACAGAGTGTGCATTATTTGAGATATTGAGGGAACACTTTCTAAGGTATTGAGTGAGCACTATCTGAGGTATTGAGGGAGTACTTTCTGAGCTACTGAGGGAGTATTTACCGAGGTATTGAGCAAGCACTATCTGACATACTGAAGAAGAACTCTTTGAGGTACTGAGGGAACACTTTCTGAGGTATTGAGGAAGCACGACCTCAGGTACTGAGGGAGCACTATCAGAGGTATGGAGGGAGCACTATCTGAGGTATTGAGGGAGCATTATATGAGTTACTGAGAGAGCACTTTCTGAGGTATTGAGCGAGCACTATTTGAGGTATTGGGGGAGTGATATCTGAGGTATTGAGGGAGCACTTTCTGAGGTATGTCACCTAGACTGGGGACCAAACATTTGCAACACAAATTCCCAGAAAGGCGAACAGAACCACAACAACTATCTGTGGTATTGAGGGAGCAATCATTGAGGATCTGAGGAAGCACTATCTGAGGTATTGACGCAGCAATTTCTGAGGTTCTTAGGAAACACTCTCTGAGGTACTGAGGGAGTATTATCTGAGTTACACAGGGAGCACTTTCTGAGGTACTGTGGGAGCACTTTCTGAGGTACGAAGGGAACATTATCTGACATACTGGGGGAGCATTATCAGGGGTACTGAGGGTGCACTTTCTGTGGTACTGAGGAAGCACATTCTGAGGTATTGAGGGAGCACTATCTGCGGTATTGAGATTGCACTTTCTGAGGTAATGAGCGAGTATTTTCTGAGGTATTGTGGAAGCACTGTCTGAGGTACTGAGGGACCACTTTCTGACGTACTGAGGAATCACTGTCTGGGGTACTGTGGAAGCACTGTCTGAGGTATTGAGGGAGCACTTTCTGAGGTACTGAGTGTGCACTATCTGAGGTATTGAGGGAGCACTGTTTGAGTAGTGAGGAAGCACTGTCTGAAGTACAGAGTGTGCATTATTTGAGATATTGAGGGAACACTTTCTAAGGTATTGAGTGAGCACTATCTGAGGTATTGAGGGAGTACTTTCTGAGCTACTGAGGGAGTATTTACCGAGGTATTGAGCAAGCACTATCTGACATACTGAAGAAGAACTCTTTGAGGTACTGAGGGAACACTTTCTGAGGTATTGAGGAAGCACGACCTCAGGTACTGAGGGAGCACTATCAGAGGTATGGAGGGAGCACTATCTGAGGTATTGAGGGAGCACTGTTTGAGTAGTGAGGAAGCACTGTCTGAAGTACAGAGTGTGCATTATTTGAGATATTGAGGGAACACTTTCTAAGGTATTGAGTGAACACTATCTGAGGTATTGAGGGAGTACTTTCTGAGCTACTGAGGGAGTATTTACCGAGGTATTGAGCAAGCACTATCTGACATACTGAAGAAGAACTCTTTGAGGTACTGAGGGAACACTTTCTGAGGTATTGAGGAAGCACGACCTCAGGTACTGAGGGAGCACTATCAGAGGTATGGAGGGAGCACTATCTGAGGTATTGAGGGAGCAATTTTCTGAAGTACTGAAGGTGCACTTTCTGAGATATTGAGTGAACACTTTCTGAGATAGTGTGGGAGCATTATATGAGGTACTGAGGGAGCACCTTCTGTGGTATTGAGCGAATAATTTCTGAGGTATTGAGGGAGCAGTATCTGACGCACCGAGGGGGCACTTCCTGACGTATTGAGGGTGCACTATCTGAGGTATTGCGGAAACAATGTCTGAGGTATTGTGGGAGCAATTTCAGAGGTATTGAGCAAGCACCATCTGAGGGACTGAGGGAGCACTTTCTGACATATAGAGGGTGCACTTTCTAAGGTATTGAGGGAGTACTATCTGAGGTATTAATGGAGCACTATCTAGGTACTGAGGAAGCAGTTTCTGAGGTATTGAGTGAGCACTTTCTGAGGTAATGAGGGTGCATTATCAGAGGTATTGAGGGAGCACTTTCTGCAGTACTGTGGGAGCGCTAACTTAGGTCCTTATGAAGCACTATCTGAGGTATTGACGTTGCAATATGTGATGTATTGAGAGAGCCTTTTCTGAGGTATTGAGGGAGCATTTTCTGAGTTACTGAGGGTGCACTATCTGAGGTATTGAAGGAGCATTTTCAGAGGTATTGAGGGAGCATTTTCTGAGATAATGATGGTGCACTATCTGAGGTACTGAGGGACCCCTTTCTGAGGTATTGAGGGAGTACTTTCTGAGGTACTGAGGGAGCAATTTCCAAAGTATTGAGGGAGCACTATTTGATTTACTGAGGAAGCACTCTCTGAGGTACTGAGGGAGCACTTTCTGACACATTGAGAAAGCACTATCTGAGTTACTGAGGGAGCAATATCTCAGGTATTGAGGGAGCACTTTCTGAGGTATTGAGGAAGCACTTTCTGATGTACTGAGGCAGCACTATCTGAGGTACTGAGGGAGCACTCTCTGAGGTATTGAGGGAGATCTATCTGAGGTATTGAGGAACACTATCTGAGGTATAGAGGGAACCCTTTCTGAGGTATTGAGGGAGCACTATCTGAGGTACTGAGGGAGTACTTTCTGAGGTATTGAGCAATCAGTATGTGAGGTACTGAGGGAGCAATATCTCAGGTATTGAGGGAGCACTTTCTGAGGTATTGAGGAAGCTCTGTCTGAGGCACTGAGGAAGCACTCTCTGAGGTATGGAAAGAGATCTATCTGAGGTATTGAGAAACACAATCTGAGGTATTGAGGGAGCACTCTCTGAGGTATTGAGGGTGCTCCTTCTGAGGTACCGAAGAAGTTCTTTTGGAGGTATTGAGGGAGCACTATCTGAGGTATTGTTGGAACACCATGAGAGGTGTTGAGGGAGCACTTTCTGAGGTACTGAGGAAGCAATTTTCTGAGGTACTGTGGGAGCACTTTCTGAGGTATTGAGTGAGCACTTTCTGAGATACTGAGGAAGCACTATCTGAGGTACTGAGGGAGCACTATCTCAGATATTGAGGGAGCACTTTCTGAGGTATTGAGCGAGCATTGTCTGTTGTACTGAGGAAGAACTCTCTGAGGTACTGAGGGAGCACTTTCTGAGGTATTGAGGAAGCACTGCCTGTGTTACTGAGGGAGCATTCTCTGAGGTATTGAGGAAGATCTATCTGAGGTATTTAGGAACACTATCTGAGGTATTGAGGGAGCACTTTCTGAGGTACTGAGGAAGCACTATCTGAGGTACTGAGGGAGCACTTTCTGAGTTGTGAGAGAGCACTTTCTGTGTTCTTGAGTGAGCACTAACTGAGGAATTGAGCGATTACTTACTGAGCACTGTCTGAGCGACTGAGTAACCACTGTCTGAGGTACTGAGTGTGCAGTATCTGAGGTATTGAGGGTGCTCCTTCTGAGGTATCAAAGAAGTTCTTTTAGAGGTATTGAGGGACCACTATCTGAGGAACTGAGAGAGCACTTTCTGAGGAAATGTGGGACCACTATCTGAGGTGTTGAGGGAGCACTTTCTGAGGTATTGAGGAAGCAATTTTCTGATGTACTGAGGGAGCACTTTCTGAGGTATTGAGTGAGCATTATATGAGTTACTGAGATAGCACTTTCTAAGGCATTGAGGGAGCACTATTTGAGGTATTGGGGGAGTGATATCTGAGGTATTGAGGGAGCACTTTCTGAGGTACTGAGGGTGCAATATCTCAGGTATTGAGGGAGCACTTTCTGAGGTATGTCACCGAGGCATGGGACGAAACATTTGCAACACAACTTCCCAGAAATGCGAACAGAACCACAACAACTATCTGTGGTATTGAGGGAGCAATTTTTGAGGATAATAGGAAGCACTATCTGAGGTATTGAGGGAGCACACTCTCAGGTATTGAGGCAGCAATTTCTGAGGTTCTGAGGAAACACTCTCTTAGGTACTGAGGGAGCATTATCTGAGGTACACAGGTAGCACTTTCTGAGGCATTGTGGAGGCACTTTCTGAGGTATTGAGGAAGCACTATCTGAGGTACTAAGGGAGCATTATCTGACATACTGAGGGAGCATCATCTGAGGTACTGAGGGTGCACTTTCTGTGGTACTGAGGAATCACTTTCTGAGGTTTTGAGGGAGCACTATCTGAGGTATTGTGGAAGCACTGTCTGAGGTACTGAGGGACCACTTTCTGACGTATTGAGGAAGCACTGTCTGGAGTACTGTGGAAGCACTGTCTGAGGTACTGAGGGCGCACTTTCTGAGGTACTGAGTGTGCAGTATCTGAGGTATTGAGGGAGCACTGTCTGAGTAGTGAGGAAGCACTGCCTGAAGTACAGAGTGTGCACTATCTGAGGTACTGAGGGAGCACTTTCTGAGGTATTGAGTGAACACTATCTGAGGTATTGAGGGAGTACTTTTTGAGCTACTGAGGGAGTAATTTCCGAGGAATTGAGCAAGCACTATTTGATTTACTGAGGAAGCACTCTCTGAGGTACTGAGGGAGTACTTTCTGAGGCATTGAGCAAACACTACCTGAGCTACTGAGGGAGCAATGTCTCAGGTATTGAGGGAGCACTTTGTGAGGCATTGAGGAAGCGCTATCTGATGTACTGAAGAAGCAAACCTGAGGTACTGAGGGAGCACTCTTTGAGGTTTTGAGGGAAATCTATCTGAGGTATTGAGGAACATTATCTGAGGGAAAGAGGGAACACTTTCTGAGGTATTGAGGGTGCACTTTCTGAGGTATGGAATCAGCTCTTTTTGAGGTATTGAGGGAGCACTATGTGAGGTACAGAGGGAGCACTTTCTCAGGTATTGAGGAAGCACTGTCTGAGGCACTGAGGAACACTATCTGAGGTATTGAGGGAGCACTCTCTGAGGTATTGAGGGGGCTCCTTCTGAGGTATCGAAGAAGTTGTTTTGGAGGTATTGAGGGAGCACTATCTGAGAAACTGAGGGAGCACTATCTGAGGTACTGTGGGAACACTATGAGAGGTGTTGAGGGAGCACTTTCTGAGGTACTGAGGAAGCAATTTTCTGAGATACTGTGGGAGCACTTTCTGAGGTATTGAGGGAGCACTATTTGAGGTATTGCGGAAGCACTATCTCAGATATTGAGGGAGCACTTTCTGAGGTATTGAGGGAGCATTGTCTGATGTAATGAGGAAGAATTCTCTGAGGTACTGAGGGAGCACTTTCTGAGGTATTGAGGAAGCACTGCCTGTGGTACTGAGGGAGCATTCTCTGAGGTATTGAGGGAGATCTATCTGAGGTATTTAGGAACACTATCTGAGGTATTGAGGGAGCACTTTCTGAGGTACTGAGGCAACACATTGTGAGGTATTGGAGGAGCTCCTTCTGAGGTATTGAGTGAGTACTTTCTGAGGTACTGAGGAAGCACTATCTGAGGTACTGAGGGAGCACTTTCTGAGTTGTGAGAGAGCACTTTCTGTGGTCTTGAGTGAGCACTATCTGAGGAATTGAGCGATTACTTACTGAGCACTGTCTGAGCGACTGAGTAACCACTGTCTGAGGTACTGAGAGTGCAGTATCTGAGGTATTGAGGGAGCACTTTCTGAGCTATTGAGGGTGCTCCTTCTGAGGTATCGAAGAAGTTCTTTCAGAGGTATTGAGGGAGCACTATCTGAGGAACTGAGGGAGCACTTTCTGAGGAAATGTGGGACCACTATCTGAGGTGTTGAGGGAGCACTTTCTGAGGTATTGAGGAAGCAATTTTCTGATGTACTGAGGGAGCACTTTCTGAGGTACTGAGTGTGCAGTATCTGAGGTATTGAGGGAGCACTGTCTGAGGTATTGAGTGAACACTATCTGAGGTATTGAGGGAGTACTTTTTGAGCTACTGAGGGAGTAATTTCCGAGGAATTGAGCAAGCACTATTTGATTTACTGAGGAAGCACTCTCTGAGGTACTGAGGGAGTACTTTCTGAGGCATTGAGCAAACACTACCTGAGCTACTGAGGGAGCAATGTCTCAGGTATTGAGGGAGCACTTTGTGAGGCATTGAGGAAGCGCTATCTGATGTACTGAAGAAGCAAACCTGAGGTACTGAGGGAGCACTCTTTGAGGTTTTGAGGGAAATCTATCTGAGGTATTGAGGAACATTATCTGAGGGAAAGAGGGAACACTTTCTGAGGTATTGAGGGTGCACTTTCTGAGGTATGGAAGGAGCTCTTTTTGAGGTATTGAGGGAGCACTATGTGAGGTACTGAGGGAACACTATCTGAGGTGCTGAGGGAGCACTTTCTGAGGTGTTGAGGAAGCACTGTCTGAGGCACTGAGGAACACTATCTGAGGTATTGAGGGAGCACTCTCTGAGGTACTGAGGGGGCTCCTTCTGAGGTATCAAAGAAGTTCTTTCGGAGGTATTGAGGAAGCACTATCTGAGGAACTGAGGGAGCACTATGAGAGGTGTTGAGGGAACACTTCCTGAGGTATTGAGGAAGCAATTTTCTAAGGTACTGTGGGAGCACTTTCTGAGGTAATGAGGAAGCGCAATATGAGGTATTGAGGAAGCGCTATTTGAGGTATTGGGAGCATTATCTGAGGTATTGAGGGAGCACTTTCAGAGGTATTGAGGGAGCGCTATCTGAGGTATTGGGGGAGCTCCTTCTGAGGTATTGAGTGAGTATTTTCTGAGATATTGAGGAAGCACTATCTGAGGTACTAAGGGAGCAATTTCTGATGTATTGAGGAAGCACTGTCCGATATATAAAGGAAGCACTGTCTGAGGTACTGAGGGGGCAATTTCTGAGGTATTGAGGGAGCACTGTCTGAGTAGTGAGGAAGCACTGCCTGAAGTACAGAGTGTACACTATCTGTGTATAGAAGGGGCACTTTCTGAGGTATTGAGTGAGTAATTTCTAAGGTATTGAGGGAGCAGTATCTGAAGTACTGAGGGGGCACTTTCTGACGTATTGAGGGTGCACTGAGGTATTGAGGAAACAATGTCTGAGGTATTGTGGGAGAACTTTCAGAGGTATTGAGCAAGCACCATCTGAGGTACTGAGGGAGTACTTTCTGTCATACAGAGGGTGCACTTTCTATGGTATTGAGTGAGCACGATGTGAGGTATTGAGAGAGCCTTTTCTGAGGTATTGAGGGAGCATTTTCTGAGATACTGATGGTGCACTATCTGAGGTATTGAAGGAGCATTTTCTGAGGTATTGAGGGAGCATTTTGTGAGATACTGATGGTGCACTATCTGAGGTACTGAGGGACCCCTTTCTGAGGTATTGAGGGAGTACTTTCTGAGGTACTGAGGGAGTAATATCCGAGGTATTGAGCAAGCACTATTTGACTTACTGAGGAAGCACTCTCTGAGGTACTGAGGGAACACCTTCTGAGGCATTGAGCAAACACTATCTGAACAACTGAGGGAGCAATGTCTCAGGAATTGAGGGAGCATTTTGTGAGGTATTGGTGGAGTACTATCTGAGGTATAGATGGAGCACTATCTAGGTACTGAGGAAGCAGTTTCTGAGGTATTGAGTGAGCACTTTCTGAGGTAATGAGGGAGCATTATCAGATGTATTGAGGGAGCACTTTCTGCAGTACTACGGGAGCACTATATGAGATGCTTAGTAAGCACTATCTGAGGTATTGACGTTGCACTATGTGAGGTATTGAGAGAGCCTTTCTGAGGTATTGCAGGAGCATTTTCTGAGGTATTGATGGAGCACTATCTAGGTACTGAGGAAGCCCTTTCTGAGGTATTGAGGGAGTACATTCTGAGGTACTGAGGGAGTAATATCCGAGGTATTGAGCAAGCACTATTTGATTTACTGAGGAAGCACTCTCTGAGGTACTAAGGGAGCACTTTCTGAGGCATTGAGAAAGCACTATCTGATGTACTGAGGGAGGACTCTCTGAGGTATGGAGGGAGCACTTTCTGAGGTATTGAGCAAACACTATCTGAGCAACTGAGGGAGCAATGTCTCAGGTATTGAGTGAGCTCTTTGTGAGGTAGTGAGGAAGCACTATCTGATGAACTGAAGAAGCACTCCTGAGGTACTGAGGGAGCACTTTCTGAGGTATTGAAGAAGCACTACCTGAGGTACTGAGGGAGCACTCTCTCAGGTATTGAGGGAGTACTTTCTGAGGTACTGAGGGACTACCTTCTGATGTGTTGAGCGAGCACTATCTGAGGTACTGAGGAAGCACTATCTGAGGGAGCACATTCTGAAGTATTGAGGAAGCAATTTTCTGATGTACTGAGGGAGCACTTTCTGAGCTATTGAGTGAGCATTACCTGAGTTACTGAGAGAATACTATCTGAGGTATTGAGGGAACACTATTTGAGGTATTGAGGGAGTACTATCTGAGGTATTGATGGAGCACTTTCTGAGGTACTGAGGGTGCAATATCTCACGTATTGAGGGAGCACTTTCTGAGGTATGTCACCTAGACAAGGGACGAAACATTTGCAACACAAATTCCCAGAAAGGCAAACAGAACCACAACAACTATCTGTGTTATTGAGGGAGCAATTTTTGAGGATCTGAGGAAGCACTATCTGAGGTATTGAGGGAACACACTCTCAGGTATTGAGGCAGCAATTTCTGAGGTTCTGAGGAAACACTCTCCACGGTTCAGAGGGTGCATTATCTGAGTTACACAGGGAGCACTTTCTGAGGTATTTAGGAGGCACTTTCTGAGGTATTGAGGAAGCACTATCTGAGGTACTAAGGGAGTATTATCTGACATACTGAGGGAGCATTATCTGAGGTACTGAGGGTGCACTTTCTGTGGTACTGAGGAAGCACTTTTTGAGGTATTGAGGGTGCACTATCTGAGGTATTGAGATTGCACTTTCTGAGGTATTGAGTGAGTATTTTCAGAGGTATTGTGGAAGCACTATCTGAGGGACCACTTTCTGACGTATTGAGGAAGCACTGTCTGGGGTACTGTGGAAGCACTGTCTGAGGTACTAAGGGAGCATTATCTGACATACTGAGGGAGCATTATCTGAGGTACTGAGGGTGCACTTTCTGTGGTACTGAGGAAGCACTTTTTGAGGTATTGAGGGTGCACTATCTGAGGTATTGAGATTGCACTTTCTGAGGTATTGAGTGAGTATTTTCAGAGGTATTGTGGAAGCACTATCTGAGGGACCACTTTCTGACGTATTGAGGAAGCACTGTCTGGGGTACTGTGGAAGCAATGTCTGAGGTACTAAGGGAGCATTATCTGACATACTGAGGGAGCATTATCTGAGGTACTGAGGGAGCACTTTCTGAGGTATTGAGTGAACACTATCTGAATTATTGAGGGAGCACTTTCTGAGGTATTGTGGGAGCATTTTCTAAAGTATTGAGGGAGCACTTTCTGAGGTACTTCGGAAGCACTATCTGAGTTATTAAGGGTGCACATCTGAGCTATTGAGGGAGCCTTTTCTGATGAATTGAGGGTGCAATACCTGAGCTATTGAGAGATTTCTATCTGAGGTATTGAGGAAGCCTTTTCTGAGGTATTGAGGGTGCACTACCTGAGGTATTGAGGGAGCACTTTCTGAGGTACTGAGGGAGCCCTTTCTGAGCTACTGAGGGAGTAATCTCAGAAGTATTGAGAGAGCACTATTGGATTTACTGAGGAAGCACTCTCTGAGGTATTGAGGGAGCACTTTCTGAGAGATTGAGAAAGCACTATCTGAGGTACTGAAGGAGCACTATCTGAGCTATTGAGCAAACACTATCTGAGCTACTGAGGGAGCAATGTCTCAGGTATTGAGGGAGCACTTTCTGAGGTATGAGGTAGCACTTTCTGATGTACTGAAGAAGCACTCTCTGAGGTAGAACATAGAACATAGAACATAGAACAATACAGCACAGAACAGGCCCTTCGGCCCACGATGTTGTGCCGAACTTCTATCCTAGATTAAGCACCCATCCATGTACCTATCCAAATGCCGCTTAAAGGTCGCCAATGAATCTGACTCCACCACTCCCACGGGCAGCGCATTCCATGCCCCCACCACTCTCTGGGTGAAGAACCCACCCCTGACATCTCCCCTATACCTTCCACCCTTCACCTTAAATTTATGTCCCCTTGTAACACTCTGTTGTACCCGGGGAAAAAGTTTCTGACTGTCTACTCTATCTATTCCTCTGATCATCTTATAAACCTCTATCAAGTCACCCCTCATCCTTCGCCGTTCCAACGAGAAAAGGCCGAGAACTCTCAACCTATCCTCGTACGACCTACTCTCCATTCCAGGCAACATCCTGGTAAATCTTCTCTGCACCCTCTCCAAAGCTTCCACATCTTTCCTAAAGTGAGGCGACCAGAACTGCACACAGTACTCCAAATGTGGCCTAACCAAAGTCCTGTACAGCTGCAACATCACCTCACGACTCTTGAATTCAATCCCTCTGCTAATGAACGATAATACTCCATAGGCCTTCTTACAAACTCTATCCACCTGAGTGGCAACCTTCAAAGATCTATGTACATAGACCCCAAGATCCCTCTGTTCCTCCACCTGACCAAGAACCCTACCATTAACCCTGTATTCCGCATTCTTATTTGTTCTTCCAAAATGGACAACTTCACACTTGGCAGGGTTGAACTCCATCTGCCACTCCTCAGCCCAGCTCTGCATCATATCTAAGTCCCTCTGCAGCCGACAACAGCCCTCCTCACTGTCCACAACTCCACCTATCTTTGTATCATCTGCAAATTTACTGACCCACCCTTCGACTCCCTCATCTAAGTCATTAATAAAAATTACAAACAGCAGAGGACCCAGAACTGATCCCTGCGGAACTCCACTTGTAACTGGACTCCATGCTGAATATTTACCATCTACTACCACTCTCTGACTTCGACCGGTTAGCCAGTTTTCTATCCAATTGGCCAAATTTCCCTCTATCCCATGCCTCCTGACTTTCTGCATAAGCCTACCATGGGGAACCTTATCAAATGCCTTACTAAAATCCATGTACACTACATCCACTGCTCTACCCTCATCCACATGCTTGGTCACCTCCTCGAAGAATTCAATAAGACTTGTAAGGCAAGACCTACCCTTCACAAATCCGTGCTGGCTGTCCCTAATCAAGCAGTGCCGTTCCAGATACTCGTAAATCCTATCCCTCAGTACCCTTTCCATTACTTTGCCTACCACAGAAGTAAGACTAACTGGCCTGTAATTCCCGGGGTTATCCCTATTCCCTTTTTTGAACAGGGGCACAACATTCGCTACTCTCCAGTCCCCTGGTACCACCCCAGTTGCCAGTGAAGACGAGAAGATCATTGCCAACGGTACTGCAATTTCCTCTCTTGCTTCCCACATAATCCTAGGATATATCCCGTCAGGCCCGGGGGACTTGTCTATCCTCAAGTTGTTCAAAATGTCCAACACATCTTCCTTCCTAACAGATATCTCTTCTAGCTTATCAGTCCGTTTCACACTCTCCTCTTCAACAATACAGTCCCTCTCGTTCGTAAATACTGAAGAGAAGTACTTGTTCAAGACCTCTCCTATCTCTTCCGACTCAATACACAGTCTCCCACCACTGTCCTTGATCGGACCTGCCCTCGTTCTCGTCATTCTCAGGTTTCTCACATACGCATAGAATGCCTTGGGGTTATCCTTGATCCTATCCGCCAGGGATTTTTCATGCCCTCTCTTAGCTCTCCTAATCCCTTTCTTCAGGTCCCTTCTGGCTATCCTGTATCCCTCCACTGCTCTGTCTGAACCTTGTTTCCTCAACCTTATGTAAGCCTCCTTCTTCCTCTTTACTAGACATTCAACCTCCCTCGTCAACCAAGGCTCCCTCACACGACCATTTCTTTCCTGCCTGATCGGTACATACATATCAAGGACACGTCGTATCTGCTCCTTGAAAAAGTCCCACATTTCCACCACATCCTTCCCTGACAGCCTATGCTCCCAACGTATGCTCCTCAAATCCTGTCTTACAGCATCGTAATTTCCCTTCCCCCAATTGTAGAAACTTCCTTGTTGTGCGCACCTATCTCTCTCCATAACCAAGGTGAAAGTCACAGAATTGTGGTCGCCATCACCAAAATGTTCACCCACTAACAAGCCCACCACTTGTCCCGGTTCGTTACCGAGTACCAAATCCAATATGGCCTCCCCTCTGGTTGGACAATCTACATACTGCGTTAGAAAAGCTTCCTCAGCTTCCTCAGCTTACACAGAGAGTTGTGAGAGCATGGAATGCGTTGCCAGCAGCAGTTGTGGAAGCAAGGTACTGAGGGAGCACTCTGATGTATTGAGCGAGATCTATCTGAGGTATTGAGGAACACTATCTGAGGTATAGAGGGAACACTTTCTGAGGTACTGAGGGTGCACTTTCTGAGGTATGGAAGGAGCTGTTTTTGAGGTATTGAGGGAGCACTCTGATGTATTGAGCGAGATCTATCTGAGGTATTGAGGAACACTATCTGAGGTATAGAGGGAACAATTTCTGACGTACTGAGGGTGTACTATCTGAGGTATTGATGGAGCATTTCCTGAAGTACTGAAGTTGCGCTAGCTACGATACTCAGAGCACTATTTGAGGAATTGAGGGAGCATTTTCTGAGGTAATATTTGACGGGCTATTTGAGGTATTGAGGGTGTACTTTCGGAGGTATTGAGCAAGCACTATGTTAGGTAAGGAGGAATCACTATCTGACGTATTGAGGGATCACTTTCTGAGTATTGAGGAAGTACTATCTGAGGTACTGAGGAAGCACTATCTGAAGTATTGAGCAAGCACTGTGTGAGGTACTGAGTGTGCACTATCTGAGGTATTGAGGGAGCACTGTCTGAGTACTGAGGAAGCACTGTCTGAAGTACAGAGTGTACACTATCTGAGGTATTGAGGGAACACTTTCTGAGTTATTGAATGTGCTCACCCTGAGGTATTGAGCGAGAAATTTCTGAGATATTGAGGGAGCACTGTCTGAGGTACAGAGTAAGCACTTTCTGAGGTATTGCGGAAGCACTATCTGAGTTACTGAGGAAGCACTACTGAGCTATTGAAAGAGCACTGTCTGAGGTACTGTGGTACAACTGTCTGAGGTACTGAGTGTGCACTATCTGAGGTATTGAGGGAGCACCTTCTGAGGTATTGAGGCAGCTCCTTCTGAGGTATTGTGCGAGTAATTTCTGAGGCATTGAGTGGGGAGTATCTGATGTCCAGAGATAGCACTTCCTGACGTATTGAGGGTGCACTACATGAGGTATTGAGGAAGCACTGTCTGAGGTACTGTGGTAGACCTGTCTGAGGTATTGAGCAAGCACCATCTGAGGTACTGATGGAGCACTTTCTGACATATAGAGGGTGCACTTTCTAAGGTATTGAGTGAGCACTATCTGAGGTATTGAGGGAGCATTTTCTGAGGTATTGTGGGAGTACTATCTGAGGTATTGATGGAGCACTATCTAGGTACAGAGGAAGCAGTTTCTGAGGTCTTGAGTGAGCACTTTCTGAGGTATTGCTTGTGCACTACCTGTGGTATTGAGGGAGCACGTTCGGAGATATTGTGGGAGCAATTTCCGAGGTATTGCGGGTCAGAAGTCTAAGGTTATGAGGGAGCACTTTCTGAGGAATTGAGGGAACACTTTCTGCGGTACTGTGGGAGCACTTCTGAGGTACTTAGGAAGCACTATCTGAGGTATTGAGGGTGTACTATCTGAGGTATTAAGGGAGGACTTTCTGGCGTATTGAGGTGCACTATTTGAGGTATTGAGGGATATGTTTCTGAGGTATTGAGGAGCACTTTCTGAGGTACTGAGTGTGCACAATCTGAGATATTGAGGGTACACTTTCTGAGGTAGTGAGGGTGCATTTTCTGAGGTATTGTGGGAGCACTTGCGGAGGTACTGAGGGAGCACTTTCTGAGGCATTGAGGAAGCACTTTCTGAGGCATTGAAGGAGCACTTTCTGAGGTATGGATGAAGCTCTTTCTGAGGTGTTGAGGGAGCACTATCTGAGGAACTGAGGGAGCACTATCTGAGGTACTGCGGGAGCAATTTCTGAGGTATTGAGGGAGCACATTCTGAGGTACATAGGAAGCACTGTCTGAGTTATTGAGGAAGCACTTTCTGAGGTATTGAGGGATTACTATTTGAGATATTGATAGAGCACTGTCGGAGGTACTGAGGAAGCAGTATTTGAGGTATTGGAGTACATTCTGAGGTATTGAGGGTGCTCTTTCTGCGGTACTGTGGGAGCACCTTCTGAGCTACTTAGGAAGCATGATCTGAGGTATCGAGGGTGCACTATCTGAGGTATTGAGGGACCCTTTCCTGAGGTATTGTGGGAGCATTTTCTGAGGTAATAAATGTGCACGATCTGAGGTATTGAGGGAGCACTTTCTGAGATACTGAGTTTGCACAATCTGAGATATTGAGGGAGCACTATTTGTGGTATTGAGGGAGCTCCTTCTAAGGTATTGAGGGAGGACAATCTGAGGTACTGAGGGAGCACAATCAGAGGTATTGAGGAAAATCGATCTGAGGTATTGAGGAAGATCTATCTGAGGTATTGAGGAAGATCTATCTGAGGTATTCAGAAAGCACGATATGACGTATTGAGGGAGCACTTTCTGAGCTACTGAGGCAGCACAAAATTGTGGTATTGAGGGTGGACTTTCTGAAGTATTGAGGGAGCACTATCAGATGTATTGAGGGAGCACTTTCTGAGGTATTGGGTGTGCACTGGGGTACTGAGGGAGCACTATCTGAGAATTGAGGGAAAACATTCTGAGGTATTGAGGAAGCACTATCTGAGGTACTGAGGGAGCACTTTCTGACATATAGCGGGTGCACTTTCTAAGGTATTGAGTGAGCACTCTCTGAGGTATTGAGGGAGTCTTTTCTGAGGTATTGTGCGAGCATTTTCTAAAGTATTGAGGGAGCACTTTCTGAGGTATTGAGGGTGCACTACCTGAGGCTTTGTGGGAGCACCTTCTGGGGTATTAGGTTGCACTCTCTGAGATATCGAGGGAACACATTCTGAGGTAATGAGGTTGCACTATCTGAGGCATTGAGGGAGCATTTTCTGAGGTATTGAGGGATTACTATCTGAGGTACTGTGTGTGCGCTGCCTGTGATATTGAGGGAACAAATTCTGAGGTATTGAAGGAGCCTTTTCTGAGGTATTGAGGGTGCACTATCTGAGGTATTGAGGGACTACCTTCTGCGGTATTAGAGTGCACGATCTGAGATTTTGAGGGAACACATTCTGAGGTAATGAGGGAGCACTTTCTGAGGTATTGAGGGATTACTATTTGAGATATTGATAGAGCACTGTCGGAGGTACTGAGGAAGCAGTATTTGAGGTATTGGAGTACATTCTGAGGTATTGAGAGAGCATTATCAGAGGTATTGAGGGTGTTCTTTCTGCGGTACTGTGGGAGCACCTTCTGAGCTACTTAGGAAGCACAGTCTGAGGTATCGAGGGTGCACTCTCTGAGGTATTGAGGGACCCTTTTCTGAGGTGTTGAGGGAGCATTTTCTGAGGTACTAAATGTGCACTGAGGTATTGAAGGAGCACTTTCGGAGGTATTAGGGGAGCAGTTTCTGAGGTACTGTGGGGGCACCTACTGAGATATGGAGGAAGCACTATCTGATGTACTGAGGAAGCACTATCTGAGGTACAGTGGGAGCACAATCAGAGGTATTGGGAAAGATCTATCTGAGGTATTGAGGAAGCACTATCTGAGGTACTGAGGGAGCACTATCTGAGATATTGAGGGAACACATTCTGAGGTAATGAGAGTGCTCTATCTGAGGCATTGAGGGAGCCCTTTCTGAGGTATTGAGTGACCTCCTTCAGAGGTATTGAGGGAGCACTATCTGAGGTATTGAGGGTGTACTATCTGAGGTATTGAGGGTGTACTATCTGAGGTATTGAGGAAGAACTTTCTGAGGTAGTGAGGGCGCATTTTCTGAGGCATTGTGGGATGAATATCAGAGGTACTGAGGGAGCACTACCTGAGGTATTGAGGGAGCACTTTCGGATATATTGAGTAACGGATATCTGAGGTACTGGGGGAGCACTTTCTGAGGTTCTGAGGGAGCACTTTCTGAGTTATTGTGTTTGCATTATCTGAGGTATTGAGGGAGCACTTTCTGGCGTATTCAGGTGCACTATTTGAGGTATTGAGGGATACGTTTCTGAGGTATTGATGGAGCACTTTCTGAGGTACTGAGTGTGCACAATCTGCGATATTGAGGGAACACTTTCTGAGGTATTGGGGGTGCGTTTTCTGAGGTATTGTGGGAGCACTTTCGGAGGTACTGAGGGAGCACTTTCTGAGGCATTGAAGAAGCACTTTCTGAGGTATGGATGAAGCTCTTTCTGAGGTGTTGAGGGAGCACTATCTGATGTACTGAGGAAGCACTATCTGAGGTACAGTGGGAGCACAATCAGAGGTATTGGGAAAGATCTATCTGAGGTATTGTGGAAGAACTATCTGAGGTACTGAGGAAGCACAATATGACGTATTGGGGGAGCACTTTCTGCGGTACTGTAGGAGAACCTTCTGAGCTACTTAGGAAGCATGATCTGAGGTATCGAGGGTGCACTATCTGAGGTATTGAGGGACCATTGTGGGAGCATTTTCTGAGGTAATAAATGTGCACTGAGGTATTGAGGGAGCACTTTCTGAGGTATTGGGGGAGCAGTGTCTGAGGTACTGTGGGGGCACCTACTGAGGTATTGAGGGAGCACTTTCTGAGAAATTGAGGAAGCACTATCTGATGTACTGAGCAAGCACTATCTGAGGTACTGAGGGAGCACAATCAGAGGTATTGGGGAAGATCTATCTGAGGTATTGAGGAAGCACTATCTGAGGTACTGAGGAAGCACAATATGACGTATTGAGGGAGCACTTTCTGAGGTACTGAGGCAGCACTATCAGATATATTGAGGGAGCACTTTCTGACATATTGGGTGTGCACTCAGGTACTGAAGGTGCATTACCTGTGGTATTGAGGGAGCAATTTCCGAGGTATTGAGGGACGGATATCTGAGGTACTGAGGGAGCACTTTCTGAGGTATTGTGGGAGCACCTTCTGAGGTACTTAGGAAGCACTATCTGAGGTATTGACAATGCATTATCTGAGGTATTGAGGGAGGACATTCTGAGGTAGTGAGGGAGCATTTTCCGAGGTATTGAGGGACGGATATCAGAGGTACTGAGGGAGCACTACCTGAGGTATTGAGGGAGCACTTTCAGAGGTATTGAGGGATGGATATCTGAGGTACTGGGGGAGCACTTTCTGCGGTACTGAGGGAGCACTTTCTGAGTTATTGCGGTTGCACTATCTGAAGTATTGAGGGAGCACTTTCTGGTGTATTGAGGGTGCACTATTTGAGGTATTGAGAGAGAATTTTCTGAGTTATTGAGGGAGCACTTTCTGAGGTACTGAGTTTGCACAATCTGAGATATTGAGAGAACACTTGCTGAGGTATTGAGGGAGCTCCTTCTGAGGTATTGAGGGAGCACAATCTGAGGTGATGAGGGAGCACAATCAGAGGTATTGAGAAAGCAGTATATGACGTATTGAGGGAGTACTTTCTGAGCTACTGAGGCAGCTCAAATTTGAGGTATTGAGGCAGCCCTATCAGATGTATTGAGGGAGCACTTTCTGAGGCGTTGGGTGAAAACGATCTGAGGTACTGAGGGAGCACTATCTGAGATATTGAGGGAACACATTCTGAGGTAATGAGAGTGCTCTATCTGAGGCATTGAGGGAGCCCTTTCTGAGGTATTGAGTGACCTCCTTCAGAGGTATTGAGGGAGCACATTCTGAGGTATTGAGGGAGCACTATCTGAGGTATTGAGGGTGTACTTTCTGAGGTATTGAGGAAGGACTTTCTGAGGTAGTGAGGGCGCGTTTTCTGAGGCATTGTGGGATGGATATCAGAGGTACTGAGGGAGCACTACCTGAGGTATTGAGGGAGCACTTTCAGATATATTGAGTGACGGATATCTGAGGTACTGGGGGAGCACTTTCTGAGGTTCTGAGGGAGCACTTTGAGTTATTGTGTTTGCATTATCTGAGGTATTGAGGGAGCACTTTCTGGCGTATTGAGGTGCACTATTTGAGGTATTGAGGGATACGTTTCTGAGGTATTGATGGAGCACTTTCTGAGGTACTGAGTGTGCACAATCTGAGATATTGAGGGAACACTTTCTGAGGTATTGAGGGTGCATTTTCTGAGGTATTGTGGGAGCACTTTCGGAGGTACTGAGGGAGCACTTTCTGAGGCATTGAAGAAGCACTTTCTGAGGTATGGATGAAGCTCTTTCTGAGGTGTTGAGGGAGCACTATCTGAGGAACTGAGGGAGCACTACCTGAGGTACTGCGGGAGCACTTTCTGAGGTATTGAGGGAGCACTATCTGATGTATTGGGGAGCATTATCTAAAGTATTGGGGAGCACTATCTGAGGTATTGAGGGAGCACATTCTGAGGTATTGAGGGAACACATTCTGAGGATCTGAGGAAGCACTATCTGAGGTATTGAGAGAGCACTTTCTGAGGTACTGAGGGAGCATCATCTGTGGTACTGAGGGAGCAATTTCTGAAGTACTGAGGGAGCAATTTCTGAGGTATTGAGGAAGCATTATCTGAGGTATTGAGGGAGCAAATTCTGGGGATGTGAGCAAGCACTATATGAGGTAATCACGGAGCACTATCTGAGGTATTGAGGCAGCACTTTCTGAGGTACTGAGGAAGCACAATCTGCGGTGCTGAGTGAGCATTTTCTGAGGTACTGAGGTAGCACATTCTGAGGCGCTGAGGAAGCATTATCTGAGGTACTGAGGGAGCATTATCTGAGGTACTGAGGAAATACTTTCGGTGGAACTGCGGAAGCACTTTCTGAGGTATTGAGGGTGCATTATCTGAGGTTTTAAGGGAGCACTTTCTCAGGTATTGAGGGAGCAATTACTGACGTACTGAGGGTGCACTATCTGAGGTACCGAGCGAGCACTATCTAAGGTATTGAGGGAGCTCCTTCTAAGGTATTGAGGGAGCACAATCTGAGGTACTGAGGGAGCACAATCAGAGGTATTGGGGAAGATCTATCTGACGTATTGAGGAAGCACTGAGGTACTGAGGAAGCACTACATGACGTATTGAGGGAGCACTTTCTGAGCTACTGAGGCAGCACAAATTTGAGGTATTGAGGGAGCCTTTTCTGAGGTATTGAGGAAGCACTATCTGAGGTACTGAGCGAGCACTTTCTGACATATAGAGGGTGCACTTTCTTAGGTATTGAGTGAGCACTATCTGAGGTACTGAGGGAGCACTTTCTGACATATAGAGGGTGCACTTTCTTAGGTATTGAGTGAGCACTATCTGAGGTATTGAGGGAGCACTTTCTGAGATATTGTGGGAGCATTATCTAAAGTATTGAGAGAGCACTTTCTGAGATATTGAGGGAGTACATTCTAAGGTACTTACGAAGCACTTTCTGAGGTATTGAGGGTGCACTACCTGAGGCATTGTGGGAGCACATTCTGGGGTATTAGGGAGCACTATCTGAGATACTGAGGGAACACATTCTGAGGTAATGAGGTTGCACTATCTGAGGCATTGAGCGAGCACTTTTAGAGGTATTGAGGGAGCTCCTTCTGAGGCATTGAGGGTCCACTATCTGAGGTATTGAGGAAACCATTTTTGAGGTATTGAGGTTGCATTATCTGCGGTACTGAGGGAGCACTTTCTGTGGGACTGAGGGTGCACTATCTGAGGTATTGAGGAGCTCTTTCTGAGATATTGAATGAGTACTTTCTGAGGTATTGAGGGAGCACTATCTGAGGTACTGAGGAAGAACTATCTGAGGTATTGTGAGAGCATTATCAAAGTATTGAGGGAGTACTTTCTGAGGTATTGAGGGAATACCTTCTGAGGTACTTAGGAAGCGCTATCTGAATTATTGAGGGTGCACTATTTAAGGTATTGAGGGAGCCTTTTCTAAGGTATTGAAGGTGCACTACCTGAGGTATTGAGGGAGCACATTCTGAGGTAATGAGTGTGCACTATCTGAGGCGTTGAGGGAGCACTTTCAGCGGTATTGAGGGAGCTCCTTCTGAGGTATTGAGGGAGCACTTTCTGAGGTACTGTGTGTGCACTATCTGAGATATTGAGGGAACAAATTGTGAGGTATTGAATTTGTTCGATCTGAGGCATTGGGGAACACTTTCTGAGGTATTGAGGGAGCTCCTTCTGAGGTATCAAGGTATCAATTTATGCGGCATTGAGGGAGCACTATCTGTGGTACTAAGGGGGAATTTTCTGAGGTATTGAGAGTACACTTTCTGAGGTACTGAGGGAGCACTATCTGATGGACTGAGGAAGCACTATCTGAGGTATTGAGGGTGCACTTTCTGAGTTACAGAGGCAGCACAAAATTGACTGAAGGAGCACTTTGTGAGGTATTGAGGGAGCTCCTTCTGAGATATTGAGGGAGCACTATTTGAGGTATTGGGAGCACTTTCTGAGGTATTGAGGGAGCAATATCTATGGTATTGGGGGAAACTATCTGAGGTATTCAGGGAGCACTATCTGAGGTACTGAGGCCGCATTATCTGTGGTACTAGGGGAGCACTTTCTGAGGTTTTAAGGGTGCACTTTCTAAGGTATTGATGAAGCACTAATTGAGATATTGACGGAGCAATTTCTGAGGATCTGAGAAAGCACTATCTGAGGTATTGAGCGAGCACTTTCTGAGGTACTGAGGAAGCACGATCTGAGGTATTGACGGAGCACATTCTGAGGTACTGAGGAAGTGCTATCTGAGGTATTGAGGGAGCACATTCTGACGTACTGAGGAAGATCTATCTGAGCTACTGCGGGGGCATAATCTGAGGAACTGAGCGAGAACTTTCTGAGGTACTGAGGGACCACTTTCTCTGGTACTGAGGAAGCACTTTCTGAGGTATTGAGGGTGCACTTTCTGAGGTGATGAGGGAGCAATTACTGAGGTACTGAGGGTGCACTATCTGAGGTAGCTCCTTCTGAGGTATTGTGCGAGTACTTTCTGAGGTATTGAGGGAGCTCCTTCTGAGGCATTGAGCGAGTACCTTCTGTGGTATTGAGGGAGAACTATCTGAGGTATTGCAGAAACACCATCTGTGTACTGAGGGAGTACTATCTGAGGTACTGAGGGAGCACATTCTGAGGTACTGAGGAAGCAGTTTCTGTGGTATTGAGGGTGCACTATCTGAGGTATTGATGGATCACTTTCTGAGGTCTTCAGGGAGCAATTTCTGAGGTACTGAGTGTTCAATATCTGAGTTGTTGAGGGAGCACTTTCTGAGGTACTGAGGGAGCTCATTCTGAGGTATTGAGACAGACGTTTCTGAGGTTTTGATGAAGCACTATCTGAGGTACTGAGGGAGCACTTTCTGACATATAGAGAGTGAACTTTCTAAGGTAATGAGTGAGCAATATCTGCGGTATTGAGGGAGCACTTTCTGAGGTATTTAGGAAGCACTATCTGAGTTATTGAGATTACAATATCTGAGGTATTGAGGGAGGACTTCCTGAGGTTTGAGAGAGCAATTTCTGAGAAATTGTGTTTGTACATCTGAGGTATTGAGGAAGCACTATCTGAGTTATTGTGGCAGCACTTTCTGAGATACTGACAGAGCACTCTCTGAGGTATTGAGGAATCATTTCTGATGTATTGAGGGAGCGGTTTCTGAGGTACTGAGAGAGCACCTTTTGAGGTATTTAAGAAGCACTTTCTGAGGTGTTGAGGAGGCACTATCTGAGGAATTTGGGGAGCGCTTTCAGGGGTATTGAGGCAGCACATTCTGAGGAACTGAGGAAGCACTATCTGAGGTATGGTGGGAGATCTATCTGCGGTATTGAGGAAGCACTATCTGAGTTATTGTGGGAACAATTTCGGAGGTACTGACAGAGCACATTCTGAGGTATTAAGGGATCACTTTCTGATGTATTGAGAGAGCAGTTTCTGAGGTACTGAGAGACAACTTTTTGAGGTGCAGAGGGAGCACTTCTGAGGTATCGAGGAAGCCCTATCTCAGATATTGAGGGATCATGTCTGAGGTATTGAGGAAGCACTATCTGAGGTACTGAGGAAACACTATCTGAGGTAGTGAGAGAAAATGTTCTGAGGTATTGAGGGAACACTTTCTGAGATACTGACAGAGCACTTTCTGAGGTATTGAGGGATTTCATTCTGATATATTGAGGGAGCAGTTTCTAGGGTTCTGAGGGAGCAATTTCTGAGGTACTGAGGGAACACTTTCTGAGGTATTGAGGGAGCACTATCTGCGGTATTGAGGGAGCACTAACTGAGGTATTGAGGGAAATGTTTCTAAGGTATTGAGGGAACACTATCTGAGGAATTGAGGGAACACTTAGTGTGGTATTGAGGGACAACTTTGTGTGGCATTGAGGTAGCACTTTCTGAGGTATTGAGGAAGCACCAGCTGAGCTACTGCGGAAGCGCTTTCTGAGGTATTGAGGGAGCACTTTCCTAGGTATTGTGGGAGAATTATCTAAAGTAATGAGGGAGCACTTTCTGAGGTATTGAGGGATCAAGTTCTGAGGTATTGAGGAAGCACTCTCTGAGGTACTGAGGAAGCACTATTTCAGGTACTGAGGGAGCACTTTCTGAGGTATTGAGGAAGCACTGTCTGAGTTACTAATGAAGCACTATCTGAGGTATTGAGGGATCATGGTATAGAGGGATCATGTTCTGAGGTACTGAGGCCGCACCATCTGTGGTACTGAGGGAGCAATTTCTGACAATATAGAGAGTGAACTTTCTAAGGTATTGAGGGAGCACTATCTGAGATATTGTGGGAGCATTATCTAAAGTATTTAGGGGGACCTTTCTGAGGTATTGAGGGACCACCTCCTGAGGTACGTAGGAAGCACTATCTGAGTTATTGAGATTGCCCTATCTGATGTATTGAGGGAGCTGTTTCGGAGGTATTGAGGGAGTACTATCTGATGTATTGATGAAGTAGTTCCTGAGGTACTGAGGGAGCACTTTCTGAGGTATTGAGGGAGCACTTTCTGCGGTACTGTGGGAGCACCTTCTGAGGTACTTAGCAAGCAATGCCTGAGGTATTGAGGGTGCACTATCTGAGGTATTGAGGGAGCACTTTCTAACGTATTGAGAGTGTAATATCTGACGTACTGTGGAAGCACTATCTGAGGTATTCAGGGCACACTTTCTGAGGTGTTGAGGGAGCTCTTTCTGAGGTATTGACGTAGCACATCCGAGGTATTGAGGAAGCACAATCTGAGTTTTTGTGGGAGCACGTGCTGAGGTACTGAGAGATCACTTTCTGAGGAATTGATGAAGCACTTTCTGAGTATTGAGGGAGCAGTTTCTGAGGTACTGAGAGAGTACATTCTGAGTTATTGAGGGAGCACTTTCTGAGGTATTGATGGAGCACAATCTGAGGTACTGAGGGTTCACTATCTGAGGTATTGCGGGATCACATTCTGAGGTAGTGAGGAAGCACAATCTGAGGTTCTGAGGGAGCACTTTCTGAGGTATTGAGGAAGCACTATCTGAGGTACTGAGGGAGCAATTACTGAGGTACCGAGGGTGCACTATCTGAGGTAGCTCCTTCTGAGGTATTGTGCGAGTACTTTCTGAGGTATTGAGGGAGCTCCTTCTGAGGCATTGAGCGAGTACTTTCTGTGGTATTGAGGGAGCACTATCTGAGGTATTGCAGAAACACCATCTGGGTACTGAGGGAGTACTATCTGAGGTATTGAGGGAGCACATTCTGAGGTACTGAGGAAGCAGTTTCTGTGGTATTGATGGATCACTTTCTGAGGTCTTCAGGGAGCAATTTCTGAGGTACTGAGTGTTCAATATCTGAGTTGTTGAGGGAGCAATTTCTGAGGTATTAAGGGATCACATTCTGATGTATTGAGAGAGCAGTTTCTGAGGTACTGAGAGACAACTTTCTGAGGTGTAGAGGGAGCACTTCTGAGGTATCGAGGAAGCCCTATCTCAGGTATTGAGGGATCATGTCTGAGGTATTGAGGAAGCACTATCTGAGGTACTGAGGAAACACTATCTGAGGTAGTGAGAGAAAATGTTCTGGGGTATTGAGGGAACACTTTCTGAGATACGGACAGAGCACTTTCTGAGGTATTGAGGGATTTCATTCTGATGTATTGAGGGAGCAGTTTCTAGGGTTCTGAGGGAGCACTTTCTGAGGTACTGAGGGAACACTTTCTGAGGTATTGAGGGAGCACTATCTGCGGTATTGAGGGAGCACTATCTGAGGAATTGAGGGAACACTTAGTGTGGTATTGAGGGACAACTTTGTGTGGCATTGAGGTAGCACTTTCTGAGGTATTGAGAAAGCACCAGCTGAGCTACTGAGGAAGCGCTATCTGAGGTATTGAGGGAGCACTTTCCTAGGTATTGTGGGAGAATTATCTAAAGTAATGAGGGAGCACTTTCTGAGGTATTGAGGGATCAAGTTCTGAGGTATTGAGGAAGCACTCTCTGAGGTACTGAGGAAGCACTATTTCAGGTACTGAGGGAGCACTTTCTGAGGTATTGAAGAAGCACTGTCTGAGTTACTAATGAAGCACTATCTGAGGTATTGAGGGATCATGTTCTGAGGTACTGAGGCCGCACCATCTGTGGTACTGAGGGAGCAATTTCTGACATGTAGAGAGTGAACTTTCTAAGGTATTGAGTGAACAATATCTGAGGTATTGAGGGAGCACTTTCTGAGATATTGTGGGAGTATCTAAACTATTGAGGGGGAACTTTCTGAGGTATTGAGGGACCACCTTCTGAGGTACTTAGGAGGCACTATCTGAGTGATTGGGATTGCACTATCTGAGGTATTGAGGGAGTACTATCTGATGTATTGATGAAGTACTATCTGAGGTACTGAGGAAGCAGTTCCTGAGGTACTGAGGGAGCACTTTCTGAGGTATTGAGGGAGCATTATCTGAGGTATTGAGGGAGCACTTTCTGCTGTACTGTGAGAGCACATTCTGAGGTACTTAGCAAGCACTATCTGAGGTATTGAGGGTGCACTAATTGAGATACTGAGGGTGCACTATCTGAGGTATTGAGGGAACACTTTCTTAGATGCAGAATTATCTGAGGTATTGAGGGTGCACAGTCTGAGGTAGTGGGGCAGAGCTTCCTAAGGTATTGGAGAAACACTATGTGAGGTATTGACGGAGCAGTTTCTGAAGTACAGAGGTATTGAGGATGCACTATCTGAGGTATTGATTTTCTGATTTCTGAGGGAGCACTTTCTGAGAAATTGTGTTTGCACGTCTGAGGTATTGAGGAAGCACTATCTGAGTTATTGTGACAGCACTTTCTGAGGTACTGACTGAGCACTTTCTGAGGTATTGAGGAATCATTTCTGATGTATTGAGGGAGCAGTTTCTGAGGTACTGAGAGAGCACCTTCTGAGGTGTTGAGGAAGCAGTATCTGAGGAATTTGGGCAGCGCTTTCTGAGGTATTGAGGCAGCACATTCTGAGGAACTGAGGAAGCACTATCTGAGGTATGGTGGGAGATCTATCTGCGGTATTGAGGAAGCACTATCTGAGTTATTGTGGGAACAATTTCTGAGGTACTGACAGAGTACTTTCTGAGGTATTAAGGGATCACTTTCTGATGTATTGAGAGAGCAGTTTCTGAGGTACTGAGAGAGAACTTTCTGAGGTATCGAGGAAGCACTACCTCAGGTATTGAGGGATCATGTCTGAGGTATTGAGGAAGCACTATCTCAGGTATTGAGGGATCACGTCTGAGGTATTGAGGAAGCACTATTTGAGGTAGTGAGAGAAAACGTTCTGAGGTATTGAGGGATCACTTTCTGATGTATTGAGGGAGCAGTTTCTGAGTTTATAAGGGAGCACTTACTGAGGTATTGAGGGAGCACTAACTGAGGTATTGATGGAGCATTATCTGAGGTATTGAGGGAGCACTTTCTGAGGTATTGAGGAGCATTATCTGAGGTATTGAGGGAGCACTTTCTGAGGTATTGAGGAAGCACCATCTGTGTACTGAGAGAGCACTACCTGAGGTACTGAGGTGGCACTATCTGAGGTATTGATGGCGCACTTTCTGTGGTACTGAGGGAGCACTTTCTGACGTCCTGAGGAAGCACTATTGAGGGTGCACTTTCTGAGTTATTGAGGGAGCACTTTCTGAGGTATTGAGGGAGCAATTTCTGAGGTATGAGGGTGCACTGAGGTATTGAGGGAGCACTTCCCGAGGTATTGAAGGAATTCCTTTTGAGGTATTGAGGGAGTAGTTTCTGAGGTTTTGAGGGAGTACATTCTGATGTATTGAGGGAGCACAATCTGTGGTACTGTGGAAGCACTATCTGAGATACTGAGGAAGCACTATCTAAGGTACTGAGGAAGCACTATCTGAGGTACTGAGGGAGCACTTTCTGAAGTATTGAGGGAGCACTTTCTCATGTATTGAGGGAGCTGTTTCTGTGGTACTGAGAGAGCGCTTTCTGAGGTATTGTGGGAGTACTTTCCGCGGTATTGAGGGAGCACTATCTGAGGAACTGAGGGAGCACTTTCTGAGGTATTGAGGGAGCACTTTCTCATGTATTGAGGGAGCTGTTTCTGTGGTACTGAGAGAGCGCTTTCTGAGGTATTGAGGGAGTACTTTCTGCGGTATTGAGGGAGCACTATCTGAGGAACTGAGGGCGCAATTTCTGAGGTACTGAGGAAGCACTATCTGATGTACTGAGGAAGCTCATTCTGAGGTATTGAGGGAGCACTATCTGAGGTACTGAGACTGCCCAATCAGAGCTGTTGCGGAAGCACTATCTGAGACCTAAGGGAGTACCATCTGAGGTATTGTGGGAGCACTTTCTGAGGTATTGAGGCAGCACATTCTGAAGTATTTAGGGAGTACTTTGTGAGGTATTGAAGGAGCACCTTCTGAGGTATTCAGGGACGGACTGTCTGAGGTATTGGGGGAGTGCTTTCTGAGGTATAGAGGGTGCACTATCTGAGGTACTGAGGAAGCACTTTCTGAGGTATTGAGGTAGTTCTATGTGAGGTATTGATGGAGCACTACCTGAGGTACTGAGGAAGCACTTTCTGTGGTATTGGGGGAGCATTATCCGAGGTATTGCGGGAACACTTTCATCAGTACTGTGGGAGCACCTTCTGAGGTATTTAGGCTGCCCTTTCTGATGTGTTGAGGAACCACTATCTGAGAAATTTGGAGAGCACCTTCTGAGGTAATGAGGGAGCACTATCTGAGGTCTTGCGGGGCCAGTTTCTGTGGTACTGAGGCAGCGCGTTCTGAAGTATTTAGGGAGCACTTTCTGAGGAACTGAGGAAGCACTATCTGAGGTGTTGACGGAGCACTTTCTGAGGAATTGAGGAAGCACTATCTGAGTACTGAGGGAGCACTATCTGAGGTATTGCAGGAGCACTTTCTGAGGTACTGAGGCAGCACATTCTGAAGTATTGAGGGAGCACTTTCTGGCGTATTGAGGGAGCATTTTATGAGGCATTAGGGATGGACTAACTCAGGATTGAGGGAGCACTTTCTGAGGTATTGAGGGAGCACTATCTGAGGTATTGTGGGCGCACGTTCTGAGGGATTGTGGGATCACTTTCTGAAGTTTTGTGGAAGCACTATCTGATGTACTGAGGAAACACTATCTGAGTTATTGTGGGAACAATTTCTGAGGTACTGACAGAACACTTTCTGAGGTATTAAGGGATCACATTCTGATGTATTGAGAGAGCAGTTTCTGAGGTACCGAGGGAGCACTTTCTGAGGTATTGAGGGAGCACTTTCGGAGGTATTGAGGGAGCATTATCTGATGTACTGAGGAAGCACTAACTGAGGTACTGAGGGAGTACTTTCTGAGGTATTGAGCAAGCACTATCTGAGGTATTGAGGGAGCACTTTCTGAGGTAATGAGGACGTACCATCTGAGGTACTGAGGGAGCACTTTCTGAGGTATTGGCTGTGCACCATCTGAGAGACTGAGGAAGCACTCTGTGAGGTATTGAGGGAGCACTTTTTGAAGTATTGAGGAAGCACTATCTGAGGTACTGAGAAAGCACTATCTGAGGTATTGAGGGTGCACTATCTGAGGTATTGAAGGTGCACTATCGGAGGTATGAGTGTGCACTATCTGAGGTATTGAAGGAGGACATTCTGAGGTAGTGAGGGAGAATTTTCTGAGGTACTGAGGGTGCACTATCTGAGGTATTGAGGGAGCATTTTCTGAGGTACAGAAGGTGCACAACCTGAGATATTCAGTGAGCACTTTCGGAGGTATTGAGGGAGCACTTCCTGAGGTATTAGGGAAGCACTATGTGAGGTACTGAGAAAGCAATATCTGAGGTACTGAGGGAGTACCTTCTGAGGTATTGAGCAAGCACCATCTGAGGTACTGAGGGAGCACTTTCTGAGGTAATGAAGACGGACTATCTGAGATACTGAGGGAGCACTATCTGAGGTATTGAGGGTGCACTATCTGAGGTATTGAAGGTGCACTATCTGAGGTATTGAAGGAGGACATTCTGAGGTAGTGAGGGAGAACTTTCTGAGGTACTGAGGGTGCACTATCTGAGGTATTGAGGGAGCATTTTCTGAGGTACAGAAGGTGCAGAACCTGAGATATTGAGTGAGCACTTTCGGAGGTTTTGAGGGAGCACTTTCTGAGGTATTGAGGAACACTGTCTGAGGTACTGAGGAAGCACTTCCTGAGGTATTGGGGAAGCACTATGTGAGGTATTGAGGGAGCTCTGTTTGAGGTAGTGAGGCAGCACTTCCTGAGGTATTGGGGAAGCACTATGGGATGTATTGAGGGAGCAGTTTCTGAGGTACTGAAAGAGAACTTTCTGAGTTACTGAGGGAACACTTTCTGAGGTGTTGAGGGAGCTCCTTATCAGGTATTGAGAGAGTACTTTCTGAGGTACTGAGGGTGCACTATCTGTGCTACTGAGGAAGCACTATCTGAGGTACTGATTGAGCACTATCTGAGGTATTGAGGAAGCACTATCTGAGGTACAGAGGGAGCACTTTCTGACGTATTGAGGGTGCACTGTCTGAGGTACTGAGGAAGCACTTCCTGAGGTATTGGGGAAGCACTATGTGAGGTATTGAGGAACACTGTCTGAGGTACTGAGGCAGCACTTCCTGAGGTATTGGGGAAGCACTATGGGATGTATTGAGCGAGCAGTTTCTGAGGTACTGAGAGAGAACTTTGAGTTATTGAGGGAACACTTTCTGAGGTATTGAGGGAGCTCCTTATCAGGTATTGAGAGAGTACTTTCTGAGGTATTGAGGGTGCACTATCTGAGGTACTGAGGGTGCACTATCTGAAGTATTGAGGGAGCATTATCTAAGGTAATGAGGGACCGCTATCTGTGGCATTGAGTGACCACTTTCTGAGGTATTGAGGGAGTACTATCTGAGGAATTGAGGGACCACTACGTATGGTATTGAGCGAGCTCGTTGTGTGACATTGAGGGAGCACTTTCTGAGGTAATGGGGGAGCACTATCTGACGTATTGTGGAACACTGTCTGAGGTACTGAGGAAGCACTTCCTGAGGTATTGGGGAAACACTATGTGATGTATTGAGGGAGCAGTTTCTGAGGTACTGAGAGAGAACTTTCTGAGTTATTGAGGGAACACTTTCTGAGGTATTGAGGGAGCTCCTTATCAGGCATTGAGAGAGTACTTTCTGAGGTATTAAGGGTGTACTATCTGTGGTATTGAGGAAGCACTATCTGAGGTACTGAGGGAGCACTATCTGAGGTACTGAGGAAGCACATTCAGAGGTTTTGAGCAAGCACCGTCTGAGGTATTGAGGGAGCACTATCTCAGGCACAGAGGGAGCCCTTTCTGACGTATTGAGGGTGCACTGAGGTATTCAGGGTGCACTTTCTGAGGTATTGAGGATACACTATCTGAGGTATTGAGGGAGCACTTTCTGAGGTATTGAGGGAGCAGTTTCTGAGGTACTGAGGGAGCACTTTCTGAGGCATTAACGTAGCAAATCTGAGGTACTGTGGAAGCACTATCTGAGGTATTGAGGGAGCACTTTCTGAGGTATTGAGGAAATACTATCTGATGTACTGACGAAGCACTATCTGAGGTACTGAGGGAGCATTATCTGAGGTATTGAGCGAGCACTTTCTGAGGAATTGAGGGTGCACTATCTGAGGTTTTGAGGGAGCTCCTTCTGAGGTATTGGGCAAGTAGTTTCTGAGGTACTGAGGGAGCACTTTCTGAGGTATTGAGGGATCACTTTCTGATGTATTGAGTGAGCAGCCTCTGAAGTATTGAGGAAGCACTTTCTGGGGAATTGAGGGGATTACGTCTGAGGTATTGAGGGAACAGTATCTGATGTACTTAGGGAGCTCTATGTGAGGTATGGGGGGACATCTATCTGTGTTATTGAAGAAGCACTATCTCAGGTCCTGAGGAAGCACTATCTGATGTATTGAGGGAGCACTTTCTGAGTTACTGAAGGACACTTTCTGAGGTATTGTGGTAGCATATCTGAGGTATTGAGGAAGCACTATTTGTGTTCTTGTGGGAGCACCTTCTGAGGTACTGAGTGCAATTTCTGAGGTATTGAGGGAGCACATTCTCAGATATTGAGGAAGCACTATCTGATGTTCTGAGGAAGCACTTTCTGAGTTACTGAGGCAGCACATTCTGAAGTATTGAGGGAACACTTTTTGAGGTATTGAGGGAAGGACTATCTGAGATATTGAGGAAGCACTATCTGACGTACTGAGGAAGCACGACCTGAGGTTTTGAGGGAGCAATTTCTGAGATATTGTGCGAGCATTATGTAAAGTATTGAGGGAGCACTTTCTGAGATATTGAGGGAGCACTTTCTGAGGTATAGAGGGTGCACTTTCTGAGGTATAGAGGGTGCACTATTTGAGGTATTGAGGGAGCACTTTCTGAGGTATAGACGGTGCACTTTCTGAGGTATAGAGGGTGCACTATCTGAGGTATTGAGGGAGCACTTTCTGAGGTCTCTCTTGTCGTCCCCGGTGTCTCTCGCCCCTGGTCTCTCCTCAAACCCGGTCTCTCTAGCTCCCAATCTCTCTCGCCCCCAGTCTCTCAGGTGCCCCCAGTGTCTCTCGCCCCCCCCGCCCCCGGTCTCTCTCGCCCCCGGGTCCCTCGTCACCCCCAGTCTCTCTCGCCCCCAGTCTCTCACGTCACTCCCTCTCTCTCGCCCCCAGTCTCTCTCTCACCCCCTGGTCTCTCTCGCTCCCAATCTCTCTCGCCCCCAGTCTCTCTCGCCCCCAGTCTCTCTCGCCCCCAGTCTCTCTTGACCCCGGTCTCTCTTGTCACCCCCAGTCTCTCTCACCCCGGTCTCTCTTGTCACCCCCAGTCTCTCTCGCCCCCGGCGTCTCTTGTCACCCCTGGTCTCTCTCGCCCCCAGTCTCTCTCGCCCTCAGTCTCTCTTGACCCCGGTCTCTCTTGTCACCCCTGGTCTCTCTTGTCACCCCCAGTCTCTCTCACCCCCAGTCTCTCTCGCCCCGGTCTCTCTTGTCACCCCCGGTCTCTCTCACCCCCAGTCTCTCTCGCCCCCAGTCTCTCTTGTCACCCCCGGTCTCTCTCACCCCTGGTCTCTCTTGTCACCCCCAGTCTCTCTCGCCCCCGGTCTCCCTTGGCACCCCTGGTCTCTCTCGCCCCCGGTCTCTCTTGTCACCCCCGGTCTCTCTCACCCCCGGTCTCTCTCACCTCCGGTCTCTCTCACCCCTGGTCTCTCTCGCCCCCAGTCTCTCTCGCCCCCGGTCTCTCTTGTCACCCCCGGTCTCTCTCGCCCATAGTCTCTCTCATTGCCCCCGGTCTCTCCTGCCCCCGATCTCTCTCGCACCCGGTCTCTCTCTCCCCCGTGCTCTCTAGTCCCCGATCTCTCGCCCCCGGTCTCTCTCGCACCCAATCTCTCTCGTCACCCCCCTCTCTCTCGCCCCCGGTCTCTATCACCCCCGGTCTCTCTCTCTCGCCCCCGGTCTCTATCACCCCCGGTCTCTCTCTCTCGCCATGGTCTCTCTCTTGTCCCCGATCTGTCTCGACTTCCTAGTCTCTCTTGTCAACCCCTCTCTCTCACCCCCGGTCTCTCTCGCCCCCAGTCTCTCTCACCCCCCCCCAACCCCCGTCTCTGTCGACCCCGGTCTCTCTCTCGCCCCCTTTCCCTCTCGCCCGCGGGCTCTCTCGACCCCGATCTCTCTCGTCACCCCCGTTCTCTCTCACACCCAATCTCTCTCGTCACCCCCCTCTCTCTCGCCCCCGGTCTCTATCACCCCGGTCTCTCTCTCTATCACCACGGTCTCTCTCTTGCCCCCGATCTGTCTCGACTCCCCAGTCTCTCTTGTCAACCCCTGTCTCTCACCCCCGGTCTCTCTCGCCCCCGGTCTGTTTTGTCACTCCTGGTCTATCGTCACCCTTGGCCTCTCATCAACCCCGGTCTCCCTCGCTCCCGGTCTCCCTCGGCCTCAGTCTCTATCGTCCCCGGTCTCTCTCTTCACCATTGGTCTCACTCCCCCCAGTCTCTCTTGTCACCCCCAGTGTCTCTCTCTCCCCTGGTCACTCGTCAAACCCGGTCTCTCTCGCTCCCAGTTTCTCTTCCCTCCGGTCTCTCTCATCGCCCACAGTCTCTCATCGCCCCGGTCTCTCGCATCCCCTCCGTCTCTCTCTTGCCCCTCCATCTCTCTCATCGCCCCTGGTCTCTCGTCGCCCCTGGCGTCTCTCGCCTCCTGTCTCTCTCATCGTCTCCGGTCTCTCTCCCGCCCCCAGGCTCTCTCAACCCCGGTCTCTTGCCCCACCCCGGTCTCTCTCGCCCCGCTCTCTCTCTTTGCCCCCGGCTTCTCCCGTTGCCCATGGTCTCTCTCCTAGCTCCCGGTCTCTCTCTCTCGCCCCCGGTCTCTCTTATCTCTCCTGGTCTCTCTTGCTCCCAGTCTCTCTCGCCCCTCTCTCATTCCCCGGTCTCTCTCATCGCCGTCACTCTCACGCCCCGGTCTCTCTCGCCCCCGGTCTCTCTTGTTGCCCCGGTCTCTATCGTCAACCCCCTCTCTCTCGTCAGGCCCTGTCTCTCGTTGCCCCCGGTCTCTTGCCCCTGGTCTCTCTCGTACCCGGTCTCTTGCAACCTCCCTGGTCTCGCCCCCGGTCTCTCTTGCTCCTGTTCTCTCTCGCCCCCGATCTCTCACCCCCCTGGTCTCTCTTGACCCCGGTTTCTCTCGTCACCCCCTCTCTCTCACCCCTGGTCTCTCTGTTGCGCCCGAGCTCTCTCATCCCTGGTCTCTCTCATCTCCGGTCTCTTTTGCCCCCGGTCTCCCTTACACCCAGTCTCTCTCGTCAAGCCCTCTCTCTCGCCCCCAGTCTCTCTCTCGTCAAGCCCTCTCTCTCACCCCCAGTCTCTCTCTCGCCCCCCGGTCTCTCTCGCTCCCCCCGTCTCTCTCGCACCCCCCGTCTCTCTCGCACAGCCCCGTCTCTCTCACCCCAGGTCTCTCTCTTGACCCCAGTCTCTATCTCACACACCCTTTCCCTCTTGCCCCTCGGTCTCTCTTGCCCCCGCTCTCTCTCACCCCCAGTCTCTTTCGCCCCTCATCTCTCTCGTCACCCCCGGTCTCTCTCACCCCCGGTCTCTCTCGCCCCCGGTCTCTTTCGCACCTGGTCTATCTCACCCCCAGTCTCTCATCACACCCGGTCTCCTACGACCGTAGTCTCTCTCTCGCTCCCAGTCTCTCTCTTGCCCCCAGTTTCTCTCTCACCCCTCATCTCTCTCTTGCCCCCGGTCTCTCTCGCCCGTGGTCTGTCTCGTCACTCCCGGTCTCTCGCCACCCCCGGTCTCTCATCAACCCTGGTCTCCCTCACCCTTGGTCTCTATCGCCCTCGGTCTCTCTCTTCACCATTGGTCTCTCTTGTCCCCGGTCTCTCTCGTCACCCCCGGTCTTGGGTCCCCTCGGTCTCTCTTGCCCACCCCGTCTCTCTCTTACTCCAGGTCTCTCTATTGCCCCCGGTCTGTCTCGTTGCCCCCAGTCGCTCTTGCCCGCAGTCTCACCTGTCACCTCTGGTCTGTTGTCGCCCCCGGGCTCTCTCGCCCCTCCGTCTCTCTTATCAACCCTGGTCTCTCATTGCCTCTGGCCTCTCATCGTCCCCAGTCTCTCTCTCGACCCTGGTCTCTCTCTTTCCCCCGGTCTCTCTCTTACCCCCGGTCTCTCTCTCTTGCACATAGTCTCTCTATCGCCCCCGGTCACTCTTGCCTGCAGTCTCTCTTGTCACCCCCTGGTCTCTCGTCGCCCCCGGGCACTCTCACCCCTCCGTCTCTCTCATCGACCCTGGTCTCTCATCGCCCCTGGTCTCTTGTCGTCCCTGGTCTCTTGTCGTCCCTGGTCTCTCTCTCGTCCCTGGTCTCTCTCATCACCCCCGGTCTCTCTCTCGCCCCCGGTATCTCTTGCCCCCGGCCTCACCCTTTGCCTAGGTCTCTCTCCTAGCTCCCGGTCTCTCTTGCCCTCTATCTCTCTCGCCCCTCGCTCTCTCTGGTCCTCCGGTCTCCCTCGCCCCTGGTCTCTCTCGCCTCCCGCGGTTGCTCATCACCCACTCTCTCTCACGCCCCCAGTCTCTCTCGCCCCTGGTTTCTCTCGCCCCGGTATCTCTTTTCACCCCAGTCTCTCTCACACCCGGACTCTCTCCCATCCCCGGCCTCTGATGTCACCCCCGGTCTCTCTTATCTCTCCCGGTCTCTCTTGCCCCCGGTCTCTCTCGTCGCCGGTCACTCTCGCACCCCCCCCCCCCCGTTCTGTCTCGCCCCCAGTCTCTCTCGTCGCCCCCGTTCTGTCTCATCCCCGGTCTTTCTCGCCCACAGTCACCCTCGTCACCCCCTCTCTCTCACCCCCGGTCTCTCACCCCCGGTCTCTCTCTCACCCCCGGTCTCTCACCCCCGGTCTCTCTCTCACCCCCGGTCTCTCTCGCCCCCGGTCTCTCTCTCGCCCCCGGTCTCTCTCTCGCCCCCGGTCTCTCTCTCACCCCCGGTCTCTCACCCCCGGTCTCTCTCTCACCCCCGGTCTCTCTCGCCCCCGGTCTCTCTCTCGCCCCCGGTCTCTCTCTCGCCCCCGGTCTCTCTCTCACCCCCGGTCTCTCACCCCCGGTCTCTCTCTCACCCCCGGTCTCTCTCGCCCCCGGTCTCTCTCGCCCCCGGTCTCTCTCTCGCCCCCGGTCTCTCTCTCGCCCCGGTATCTCTTTTCACCCCAGTCTCTCTCACACCCAGACTCTCTCCCATCCCCGGCCTCTGATGTCACCCCCAGTCTCTCTTATCTCTCCCGGTCTCTCTCGTCGCCGGTCACTCTCGCACCCCCCCCCCCCCGGTCTGTCTCGCCCCCAGTCTCTCTCGTCGCCCCCGTTCTGTCTCATCCCCGGTCTGTCTCGCCCACAGTCACCCTCGTCACCCCCTCTCTCTCACCCCCGGTCTCTCACCCCCGGTCTCTCTCTCACCCCCGGTCTCTCTCGCCCCCAGTCTCTCTCTCGCCCCCGGTCTCTCTCTCGCCCCCGGTCTCTCTCTCGCCCCCGGTCTCTCTCACCCCCAGTCTCTCACCCCCGGTCTCTCTCTCACCCCCGGTCTCTCTCGCCCCCGGTCTCTCTCGCCCCCAGTCTCTCTCTCGCCCCCGGTCTCTCTCTCGCCCCCGGTCTCTCTCGCCCCCAGTCTCTCTCTCGCCCCCGGTCTCTCTCTCACCCCCGGTCTCTCCCGCCCCCGGTCTCTCTCGCCCCCGGTCTCTCTCTCTCGCCCCCGGTCTCTCTCTCACCCCCGGTCTCTCTCACCCCCGGTCTCTCTCACCCCCGGTCTCTCTCTCGCCCCCGGTCTCTCTCTCCCCCCCGGTCTCTCTCTCGCCCCCGGTCTCTCTCTCGCCCCTTGTCTCTCTCTTGCTCCCGGTCTCTCTCTCGCCCCCGGTCTCTCTCTCGCCCCCGGTCTCTCTCTCGCCCCTGGTCTCTCTCTCACCCCTGGTTTCTCTCGTTGTCCCTGGTCTGTCTCACCCCCCGGTCTCCCTCATCACCCCCGGACTCCCTCATCACCCCCGGTATCTCTCTCGCCACCCCCAGTCTCTCTCTCGCCCCCGGTCTCTCACGTCGATCCTGGTCTCTCTTGACCACCCTGTCTCTCTCGCCACCAGTCTCTCTCACAAACCAGTCTCTCTCGTCCCCCCCACCCCTGGTCTCTCTCGCCCCCGGTCTCTCTCTTGCCCCCGGTCTCTCTCTCGCCCCAGTCTCTCTCGTCGCCCCCGGTCTGTCTCGCCCCCGGTCACCCTCGTCACCCCCGGTCTCTCTCGACCCCCTGTCTCTCTTGCCGCCCCCGGTCTCTCTCTCGCCCCCAGTCTCTCTCACAAACCCGTCTCTCTCGTCCCCCCCATCCCTGGTCTCTCTCACCCCCGTTCTCTCTCGCCGCCCCTGGTGTCTCTCGCTACCGGTCTTTTGTCGCCCCCGGTCTCTCTCTCACCCCCAGTCTCTCACGTCGATCCTGGTCTCTCTCGACCACCCTGTCTCTTGTCGCCACCAGTCTCTCTCGCCCTCAGTCTCTCATCACCCTGGTCTCTCACCCGCCGTCTCTCTTGCCCCCCGATCTCTCATTTGCGCCCGGTCTCTCTCGCCCCCAGTCTCTCTCAAGCCCCGGTCTCTCTCGCTGCCCCCTGTCTCTCTCAAGCCCCGGTCTCTCTCGCTGCCCCCAGTCTCTCTCGCCCCCTGTCTCTGTTTGCCCCCGTTCTCTCTCACCCCCCCGGTCTCTCTTGTCACCGCCTCTCTCTCGCCCCAGGACTCTCTCTCGCCCCCGGTCTCTCTCATCCTCGGTCTCTCTCGCTCACAGTCTCTCTCACCACCGGTCGCTTGTCGCCCCCTGTCTCTTGTCAACCCCGGTGTCTCACCCCCAGTCTGTCTCGTCGCTCCCTGTCTCTCTCGCCCCCAGTCTCTCTCGGCCCCCGGTCTCTCTCGCCCCCAGTCTCTCTCGGCCCCCGGTCTCTCTCGCCCCCAGTCTCTCTCGGCCCCCGGTCTCTCTCGCCCCCAGTCTCTCTCGGCCCCCGGTCTCTCTTGCCCACAGTCTCTCTTGCCCCCTGTCCGTCTCGTCCCTTCCTGTCTCTCTTGCACCTGGCTTCTCTCGCTTCTCGGTCTCTCTCTCGCCCCCGGTGACTCTCACCCCCAGCCTTTCTCAGCCCCGGTCTAACGTCACCCCCAGTCTCTCTCGCTCCCAGTCTCTCTCTCACCCCCAGTCTCTCTCGCTCCCAGTCTCTCTCTCACCCACAGTCTCTCTCGCCCCCAGTCTCTCTCTTGCCCCCGGTCTCTCTCACCCCGGTCTCTCTCTCTTGCCACCGGTCTCTCTCACCCCCGGTCTCTCTCGTCACCCCCTCTATCTCGCCCCAAGACTCTCTCTCGCCAAGGTCTCTCTCGCCCCCGGCCTCTCTCGCCCCCGTCGCTCTTTGCCCCCGGTCTCTCTCTCTTGCCCACGGTCTCTCTCATTGACCCCCCTCTCTCGCCCCAGGACTCTCTCTCGCCCCTGGTCCCTCTCACCCTCGGTCTCTCTCGCCCACAGTCTCTCTCGACCCCACTTTCTCTTGCCCCCAATCTCTCTCGTTGCCCCCGGTGTCTCTTGTCTCCCCCTGTCTCTCGCCCCCGGTCTCTCTCACCCCAGGTCTCTTTTGTGTCCTGGTCTCTCTCTCTCTCTCACCCCCCGGTCTCTGTCGCCCACGGTCTCTCTCGCCCCCGTTCACTCTCACCCCCGGTCACTCTCGTCACTCCGTCTCTCTTGCCCCCGGACTCTCTCTCGCCCCCGGTCTCTCTTCATCCCCGATCTCTCTTTCTCGCCCCCGGTATCTCTTGCTCCTGGTCTCTCTCATCACCCCCTCCCTCTCACCCCCGGTCTCTTTCTCGCCCCCAGTCTCACTCTCGTCCCCTGTCTCTCTCGCCCCCTGGTCTCCCTTGTTGACCCCAGTCTCCCTCGCCCCTGATCTCTCTCGTTGTCCCTGGTCTCTCGTCACCCCCTCTCTCCACCCCAATCTCTCTTGTCCCCGGAGTCTTTCATCCCCTTGGTCTCTTTCGCCTCCGGTCTCTCTCTCTCTCGCCCCCGGTATCTTGCCCCCAGTCTCTCTCGTCACCCCCTCCCTCTCACTCTCGGTCTCTTTCTCGCCACCGGTCTCTCTTCGCCCCAGGTCTCACTCTCTCACCCCCAGTCTCTCTCGCCACCGGTCTCTGTCGTTGTCCCCGGTCTCTCGTCACCCCTTGGTCTCTCTCCACCCCAATCTCTCTCGCCCCCCCCCCACCCCTGTCTCTTGCGTCCCTGGTCTCTCTTGTTGCCCACAGTGTCTCGTCACCCCCAGTGTCTTGCCCCTGGTTTCTCGCCCACAGTCTCTCTTGTCCCCAGTCTGTCTTGTCGCTCACTGTCTCTCTCACACCCAGCCGGTCTCGCTCCCCGGCCTCTCTCGTTCACAGTCTCTCTCTCATCCCCGGTCTCTCTCACCCCCAGTCTCTCTCAACCCCACTTTCTCTCGCCCCCGGTCTCTCTCGTTGCCCCCGGTGTCTCTCGTCACCCCCGGTTTCTCTCGTCTCCCCCTGTCTCTCGCCCCCAGTCTCTCTCACCCCTGGTCTCTTTGGCACCCCAGTCTCTCTTGCCCCACCTGTCTCTCTAACTCCCCACCCCTGTCTCTCTCTCTCGCCCCCGGTTTCTCTCCTCACCCCCTCTATCTCTCACCCCCGTTCTCTTTCTCGCTCCCGGTTTCTCTCGCCCCTGGTCTCTCTCTCCCCCTGTCTTTCTCGCCCCTGGACTTTCTCGCCCACAGTCTCTATCACTCCCGGTCTGTCTTGTTGCCCCTCGTCCTTCTAGCCCCCCGCTCTCTCTCGCAAACCACTCTCTCACCCCCTGGTCTCTCTTCATCCCCGGTCTCTCTCTCTCGCCTCCAGTCTCTCTCGCCCCGGTCTCTATTGTCGCCCCCAGTCTCTATTGTCGCCCCCAGTCTCTATTGTCGCCCCCGGTCTCTCGTCTTCCCCGGTCTCTCGTCACACCTGGGTCTCTCACTCCCAGTCTCTCATCATCCCTGGTCTCTCACCCCCGGTCACCATCTCGCCACGGTCTCACTCACGCTCCCAGTCTGTCTTGTCGTCCCAGTCTCTCTTGTCAACCCTCTCTCTCGCCCCCTCGGTTTCTCGTCATCACCGGTCTCACGCCTGCGGTCTCTCTCGTCCCTGGTCTCTCATCACCCCCGTTCTCTTGCGCCCCGGTTGCTCTCAGCGCCCCTTGTCTCTCGTCACCCCTGGTCTCTCGTCACCTCCGCTGTCTCGTCACACGCAGTGTCTCGCCGCCGGTCTCTCTCGCGTCTGGTTTCTCTTGTCCCTCGTCTCTCTCGTCGCCCCTGGTCTGTCATCAACCCTGGTCTCTCGCTCCTGATCTTTCTCGAGCCCGGTCTCTCTCGTCGTCCCCGGTCTGTCTTGTCACCCTGGTCTCTCTCATGAACCCCTCTCTCTCACCCCCGGTCTTCCTCGCCCTCAGTCTCTCTCTCACCCTGCGGTCTCTCTCACCCTGGGTCTTTATCACCCCAGTCTCTCTCACCGCCCCCGGTCTCTATCTCTTGTCATGGTCTCTCTCTCGCCCCCGGTCTGTCTCATCACCCCGGTCTCTAGCCCCCGGTCTGTCTCATCGCCTTGATCTCTCTCTCGCCCCCGGTCTGTCTCATCACCCCGGTCTCTAGCCCCTGGTCTGTCTCATCGCCTTGATCTCTCTCTCGCCCCCGGTCTGTCTCATCACCCCGATCTCTCTCTCTCTCGCCCCCGGTCTGTCTCATCACCCCGGTCTCTCTCTCGCCCCCGGTCTGTCTCATCACCCCGGTCTCTCTCTCTCTAGCCCCCGGTCTGTCTCATCACCCCGATCTCTCTCTCTCTCGCCCCCGGTCTGTCTCATCACCCCGGTCTCTCTCTCGCCCCCGGTCTGTCTCATCACCCCGGTCTCTCTCTCTCTAGCCCCCGGTCTGTCTCATCACCCCGATCTCTCTCTCACCCCCAGTCTGTCTCATCGCCCCGGTCTCTCTCTAGCCTCCGGTCTGTCTCATCACCCCGGTCTCTCTCTCACCCCCGGTCTGTCTCATCACCCCGATCTCTCTCTCTAGCCCCCGGTCTGTCTTGTCGCCCTGGTCTCTCTCTCACTCCCGATCTCTCTCTCACCCCCGGTCTGTCTCATCACCCCGGTCTCTCTCTCGCCCCCAGTCTGTCTCATCACCCCGATCTCTCTCTCACCCCCGGTCTGTCTCATCACCCCGGTCTCTCTCTCTAGCCCCCGGTCTGTCTCATCACCCCGGTCTCTCTCTCGCCCCCGGTCTGTCTCATCACCCCGGTCTCTCTCTCGCCCCCGGTCTGTCTCATCACCCCGGTCTCTCTCTCTCTCTAGCCCCCAGTCTGTCTCATCGCCCTGGTCTCTCTCTCGCCCCCGGTCTGTCTCATCGCCCCGATCTCTCTCTCGTCCCCGGTCTGTCTCATCACTCCGATCTCTCTCTCGCCCCCGGTCTGTCTCATCGCCCCGATCTCTCTCTCTAGCCCCCGGTCTGTCTCGGCGCCCTTGTCTCTCTCTCTCTAGCCCCCGGTCTGTCTCATCACCCCGGTCTCTCTCTCGCCCCCAGTCTGTCTCATCGCCCCGATCTCTCTCTCGCCCCCGGTCTGTCTCATCACTCTGATCTCTCTCTAGCCCCCGGTCTGTCTCATCACCCCGGTCTCTCTCTCGCCCCCAGTCTGTCTCATTGCCCCGATCTCTCTCTCGCCCCCGGTCTGTCTCATCACTCTGATCTCTCTCTAGCCCTCAGTCTGTCTCATCACCCCGGTCTCTCTCTCGCTCCCGGTCTGTCTCGTCGCCCTGGTCTCTCTCTCTCTAGCCCCCGGTCTGTCTCATCACCCCGGTCTCTCTCTCACCCCTGGTCTGTCTCATCACCCCAATCTCTCTCTAGCTCCCGGTCTGTCTCATCACCCCAATCTCTCTCTCGCTCCTGGTCTGTCTCGTCGCCCTGGTCTCTCTCTAGCCCCCGGTCTGTCTCATCACCCCGGTCTCTCTCTCGCCCCTGGTCTGTCTCATCACCCCAGTCTCTCTCTCGCCCCCGGTCTGTCTCATTACCCCGATCTCTCTCTAGCCCCCGGTCTGTCTCGTCGCCCCGGTTACTCTCTCACCCCCGGTCTCTCATCGCCCCCGCTCTGTCATTTCCCCCAGTCTCTCTTGCCCCCGATCTCTCTCGTTGCCCCTGGTCTGTCTCATCGCCCCAGTCTCTCTTGCCCCCTATCTCTCTCGTTGCCCCTGGTCTGTCTCATTGCCCCAGTCTCTCTTGCCCCCGATCTCTCTCGTTGCCCCCGGTCTCTCGTTGCCCCCAGTCTCTCTTCAACCCCGGTCTCTCTCGTACCCGGTCTGTCTTGTCACCCCCTCTCTCTCGCCCCCAGTCTCCCTCTCACCATAATCTCACTCTCACTCTCGCTCCCGGTCTGTCTTGTCACCAAAAGTCTCTCTTGTCAACACTTCTCTCCTCACCCCTGTTCTCTCTCTTGTCCCCAGTCTCTCAGGCACCCAGACTCTCGTCAACCCTGGTCTCTCGCCCCCGGTCTCCCTTGACCCGGTCTTTCTCTCCACCCCAGTCTGTCTCGCCCCTGGACTCTCTCATCGCCCCCAGTCTGTCTCGTCATCCCCAGTCTCTCCCACCCCCACTCTCTCATTGCCCCCGGTCTCTCTCAAGTCCCCCCCCGGTCTCTCTCTCTCTAGACCCCCAGTCTCTCTCGCCCCCCCAGGTCTCTCTCTCTCGCCCCCCCCCCCCCCCGGTCTCTCTCGCTCCCGGTATCTCTTTTGCCCCGGTCTCTCTCGCTGCCCCAGGACTCTCTCTCTTGCGCCCCCGGTCTCCCTCGCATCCCCATCGTCCCGCTCTGCCCACCCCCCCGGGCTCTCTTTCACCCCCGGGTCTCTCTTGCCCCGGTCTCTCGTTGCCCCCAGTCTCTCATCACCCCCTGTCTCTCTCGCTCCCGGTCTCTCACACACCCCCCCCCGCCGGCCTCTCTCGGCCCGGTCTGTCTCGTCACCCCCTCTCTCTCGCCCCCGAACTCTCTCGCCTCCAGTCTCTCTCACCCACGGTCTCTCTCTCACCCCTGGTGTATCTCGTCGCCCCGGTCTCTCTCAGTCCCGGTCTCTCTAGCCCCCCTGGTCTGTATCGTCACCCCTGGTCTCCCTCGCCCCCGGTCTCCCTCTTCACTCCTGGTCTCCCTCGCCCCCGGTCTCCCTCTTCACCCCTGGTCTCCCTCGCCCCCCGTCTCCCTCTTCACCCCTGGTCTCCCTCGCCCCCGGTCTCCCTCTTCACTCCTGGTCTCCCTCGCCCCCGGTCTCCCTCTTCACTCCTGGTCTCTCTCGTCCCGGTCTCTCTCACCCCTGGTCTCTCTCTCGCCCCCACAGTCGTTCTCAGCCTCGGTCTCTCACCACCTCACACCCCCCTCCCCCCGGCCTCTGTCGGCTCGGTCTGTCTCGTCACCCCCTCTATCTTCCCCCGGTCTCTCTCACACCCCATTCTGTCTTGTTGCCCTCAGTCTCTCTCGCCCCTGGTTTCTCTAGACTCCCAGTCTCTCTCGCCTCTGGTCTCTCATCTCTCTCGTCGCCCCCGGTCTCTAGTCACACCAGGTGTCTCACTCCCCGATCTCTCACCCCCCCAGTCTCTCTGGCCCCTAGTCTCACTTGCCCCTGGTCTCTCGTCACCCTCGGTCTTTCTTGCCCTCAGTCACTCTTTCTCCTTGGTCTCTCTTGCCCCCTTGACCCCGGTCTCTCTCTCGCCCCCAGTCTCAAACTCTCCCTGGTCTCTCTCACCATTGGTCTCTCTCTCACCACTGGTCTCTCATTGCCCCCAGTTTCTCTCCCGCCCCTGGTCTCTCACTTACCCCCCCCTCGGTCTCTCTCTGCCCCGTTCTCTCTCGTCGCGCCGGTTTCTCGTTGCCCAGGTCTCTCTCGTCCCTGGTCTCTAATTCTCCCCGGTCTCTCTCGACCCGGTCTCTAACTCTCCCCGGTCTCTCTCGACCCGGTCTCTAACTCTCCCCGGTCTCTCTCGCCCCCGGTCTCTGACTCTCCCCAGTATCTCTCGCCCTCGGTCTCTAACTCTCCCCGGTCTCTCTCGCCCCCGGTCTCTGACTCTCCCCGGTCTCTCTCGCCCCCGGTCTCTGACTCTCCCCAGTCTCTATCGCCCTCGGTCTCTAACTCTCCCCAGTCTCTCTTGCCCCCGGTGTCTAAATCTCCCCAGTCTCTCTCGCGCCCAGTCCCTAACTCTCCCCGGTCTCTCTCGCGCCCGGTCTCTAACCCTCCCCAGTCTCTCTCGCCCCCTGTCTCTAACTCTCCCCGGTCTCTCTCGCCCCTGGTCTCTGACTCTCCCCAGTCTCTCTCACCCCCCGTCCCTAACTCTCCCCAGTCTCTCTCGCCCCCGGTCTCTAACTCTCCCTGGTCTCTCTCTCACCCCCAGTCTCTCATTGCCCCCGGTTTCTCCCGCCCCTGGTCTCTCTCTCGTACCCCCCCATCTCTCTCTGCCCCATTATCTCGTCGCGCACGGTTTCTCGTTGCCCCAGGTCTCTCTTGTCCCCTGTCTCTCTCAACCCTGGTCTGTCTCATCGGCACCTGTCCTGCACACCCCCGGTCTCTCTTGTCGCCTCCTGTCTCTAACTCTCCCCAGTCTCTCTCACCCCCAGTCTCTCTTCCCCCGGTCTCTCTCGCCCCCGGTCTCTCGTCGCCCCGGTGTCTCTCACCTCTGGTCTCTCATCTCTCCGGGTCTCTCTCTCCCCTTGATCTCTCTCGCCCCCCACCCGGGTCTCTCTTGTCCCTGGTCTCTCTCGCCCCTGGACTCTCTCACCCTCCCCCCCACCGTCTCTCTCACCTCCCCCCCCCAACCCCACCCCGGTCTCTCTTGCCTCTGTTCTCTCTCGCCCCCAGTCTCTCTCGTCACCCCGGCTGTCTCATCAGCCCCTCTCTCTTGCCCCCAGTCTCTCTCGCCCCCAGTCTCTCTCTCGTCCCTGGTCTCTCTTTCACCCTCCGGTCCCTCTCGCCCCAGTCTCTCTCATCGCGCCCCCGCTCTCTCTCGCCCCCTGCGTCTCTCACCCCTGATCTCTCTCACCCACCCTGGACTCTCATTGCACCCCCCACCCCCGTCTCTCTCTCGCCTCTGTTCTTGCTCGCCTCCCCCCAATCTCTCTCAATCCCCGGTCACTCATCATCCCCGGTCTCTCTCTCCCCTCAGTCTCTCTCTCACCCCCGGTCTCTTTCATCACCCCCTCTCTGTTGCCCCCCACCCCCTACTCTGTCTCGCCCCCCTCTCTCTCGCTCCCCTCTCTCTCTCGCCACTCCCCTCTCTCTTTCCACTCCCCTCTCTTGCCCCCCTTCTCTTGCCCCCCCCCCTCTTTCTCAACGCCTCTCTCTCTCTCTCTCTCTCTCTCTCTCTCTCTCTCTCTCTCTCTCTCTCTCTCTCTCTCTCTCTCTCTCTCACTGCCTCACTCTCTCTCATCACCCCCGGTCTCTCTCGCCCCCGGGCTCTCACGCCTCTGGTTTCTCTCGTCGCCCCCAGTCTCACTCTTGTCCCTGGTCTCTTTCCTCGCCCCCAGTCTCTCGTCGCCCCCTCTGTCTCTCACCCCCTCTGTCTCTCTCGCCCCCCTCTCTCGCCCCCCCCTCTCTCGCACCCCTGTCTCTCTTGCCTCCTCTCTCTCCCCCCCCCTCTCTCGGTCTCCCCTCTCTCGCCCCCCCTCTCTCGCAGCCCCCGTTTCTCCCACCCCTTTTGTCTGTCCCCCTCTCTCTCTCGCCTGCCTCCTTTCTCTCTCTTGTCCCTCTCTCTCACCCCCCTGTCTCTCGTCCCCCCACCCTGTCTCTCCCTGCTCTTTCACACTCTCTCGAATCACTGTCGCCTCATCTCCCTTTCTCTCCTCCCTCTCTCTCCTTCTCGCCCTTGTCTCTCTCTCTCTCTATCTCATGCTGCGATCTCCCTCCCTGTCTTGCCCCCTCTGTTATCCCCCCTCGCGTTCCCTCTGTCAACTCCATCTCTCTCTCTCTCTCTCTCTCTCTCTCTCTCTCTCTCTCTCTCTCTGTCAGGGAGGGAGAGAGGGAAGAGTGGAGGCAGATGGAGAAACCGGGATTGGGTGTGTGTGATAGAGACGGGGGAATGAGTGAGAGTGAAAAGGAGAGGTGTTGAGAAGGAAAGAGTATGCAGAGATAGAGAGGGAGAGCAATGAGGAGAAAGGGTAGGGGAGAGGAAATGGGGAGTCCAGGTTGGAGTAGGGGGACAGAGGGAGTTAAACCCAGCTCCTGAGCTCAGGGCGTGGTGCCCTCCCCTTCCCTGAGGACCAGGACTTGGGGCTAAGGCTGTCTCTCTCCAGCTCAGCTTCTCCAACACAAAGACACACAACAACATCGGTCACTCTGCTGCTCGGCACGCTTTAATCAACATTTTTATTGGTTACAAATGGAAGTGATGGATACAGTCAGTGGGATGGTGCCTTTTCTCACTGGCCCCTGAGTTGTGAGAAACATTGAAATGTTTTCCTGTAACCCCACTGTGGGATAAGGATGGACAAACCAGCGCTACCCTCAGTCTGTTACCATAGCGACAGGCTGCTCCATCGCTGAAACACTGAACTGAAATGAGAAAATCCCGGATGGATTGATTAATGAGGGAATTTGATGGATGGATGGATTTGGGTGAAGGGATATTTCAGCACATTCTTCAGCTGCTGCCTGAACTTAGTCTGGGTCACGGCATAAATCGCAGTGTTTGTGCAGCAACTGAGGAGCTGCAGCATGAAGCCCAATTCCTGCACAAAGGGATCGAGATACACAAACTCATCCCCAAAATAATACATCCGGCTCCATATAGAAAACAGCATTAACATTGACCATAACAGGATGAAATTGGCCGAGATCACAAACAGTAAAATGATGGATTTTTTTCGGTTTCTCATTTCAGTATCAGACTGAGTGTCCCCATTGGTGTGAGCGCGGAGTCTCCTGCGGGCTCTGCTGGTCACTAAAATGTGTCTGACGGTGAGAACATTGAGCAGCAGAATCAGGAGAAATGGGACACACGGGGTTAGAATGTGGTGGAGGGACTCGATTGTGACCCAGACACTGGAGGATTGAACAGCGACTGTTACATCACAAAACCAGGGCTCGTTCCACAGCTGATACCGAGCCGTGAACATAAAATACCAGAAAATGTTCTTTAAACAGCTCAGCACAGTCACTGCTCCCAGAACCACAGCCGCCGTTTTCTCACTGCAATATTTACTTTTCAGCTTCTGGCAACAAATGGCCACAAACCGATCAAAGGTGAAAGTGACGGTGAACCAGACAGAGCAGTCAGTGGCTGCATAAAGCAGGACGGCGTGGATATTACACATGGGGACGGAGTACAGGAAATAAAACTGTTCCCGATAAACAATGGGAATGTGTCTCAGGATCAGGTCGAGGATAATGACCAGGAGATCCGCCGCTGCCATGGCCCCCAGGTAACGTCTGACACATGGAGACAATCCACAATCTTTATAAAGCAGGACGTAGATGGTCACTACGTTAACTGTGAGGAAGGAAAACAAACCCATTATCCATCAGCCTGGAGGCAAAGGAACCCGTTTGATCGGGGACCCAATGAGATTTTCAAATGTGTCCCTGTATTCAGGGATTTATTAAAATAATTGGAGCTGGAATAACAAATGGGAAGGTCGGAATTACTGATAAAAATCTGACATAAACCACAAGAAACCCTCCCTCCCCAAACACACAGAGACACATTCATAAGGACAGATGGTTTCTAGAACATGCCCACACACTCGATCACTCGAGAGCAGACACAGGTCACTCCTTCCCAGTTCCTAATACGGAGGGTGGGAACGTTACTGTCCTGATGGATTCTCTCCCAGTTTCCTGAAGACAAACGGAGTTTGGAAATTTCTGTATTTTGGTCTAAATTGTGGTCGATCCTGTGTCGTGGAGAAATGTAAACGCAGTGAAAACGTATTCACCCCTTTAACTGCCTGAGGGGCCTTCAGAACAGTGTCTCCTTCTCCCTGGAATGGGATCTCTTCCCTCGGGATCTTATCGTTTGTTCAATTCACTGACGTCCGGCCGTTCACAAACAATGTCAGGGACAGAACGTTCCGGGGAATGTCAGTTATAGAATGTCGGGAACAGAACGTTCCGGGGAATGTCAGTTATAGAATGTCAGGGATAGAACATTCCGGGGAATGTCAGTTATAGAATGTTGGGGGCAGAACGTTCCGGGTAATGTCAGTTATAGAATGTCAGGGACAGAACGTTCCGGGGAATGTCAGTTATAGAATGTCGGGGGCAGAACGTTCCGGGGAATGTCAGTTATAGAATGTCGGGGGCAGAACGTTCCGGGGAATGTCAGTTATAGAATGTCAGGGACAGAACGTTCCGGGGAATGTCAGTTATAGAATGTCAGGGACAGAACGTTCCGGGGAATGTCAGTTATAGAATGTCGGGGACAGAACGTTCCGGGGAACTCCTTGACCTGTCCATCACCTTTTACCCACTCTATCCATCCCACCAACATGATGTACTGTGCACAAGCTACATATCCATCCAGGTAAAAGGTAAAAACGATGTAAACGAGGCTTTTGCCTGAAACGTCGATTTCGCTGCTCCTTGGATGCTGCCTGAACTGCTGTGCTCTTCCAGCACCACTAATCCAGATACATATCCATCCAGCACGGGGAGCTGCACTGACCACATCATTGCATTAAAGGTCACTGTTTCCTCTCTGATCCCTCACACTCACTGTATATCTGTTATAGCAAAAAGGCTCATGCTCCACCACTCTCACTGCTGCATGCAGCACCTTCCCCTCCAACCCATCTCTCTCTCTCTCTCTCTCTCTCTCTCTCTCTCCCCCCCTCCACTTTACCCACAGCAACAGCACTGCACGGATACAATACTGTGAACTGACTCCCTCTGAACCCCTCCCCATGTTTCCCCACCTACACCAGCACTAACGCAGGACCACCCATTCCCACCCTCCCTCCCTCCCTTTCTCCCATTCCAGGAGAAACAGCCTGGAATAGGACAGTAAGGGTCAAGCCGGGTGGTGGAGTGCCCGATATCCGTTCCCTTACCCCCCTCCCCCCACCATGTGGGGAGGACCCTGGTACAAGCCGGAGAGGACCGGGACGCCTCGTGTGGAGATTCTGAAACACCCACGTCCCACCGACTGAGTAAGGAGCAATGTTCAGTGAAGGGCAATTCTCACTTTAAACCCACTGGCAGCTCCGTTTCCCCCCCGGCACAACTTAGAAGCCGTGGCCCTGATGCCATCTCCCTTTTGTGTCGAGCTGGTACAAATGGATTCCCCACGGTCTCGGTGGGCAGGAGGGTGGGCTCACAATACATCGTCACCACCACCTCCCAGGTAGGGAGCAGGGAGACTCCCTCCTACACCTCCCCCTGTAAACAGCTCAGATACTGAAACTAATCTGTGATAGTTACTGCTCTCCCCACTTGTCCTGATATCTTCAATAATCTGTGCTCATATACACCCAGCGCCCTCTGCTCCTGCACCCCCTTTATAATGGCACAGCCTGTTTTAAACTGTCTTCCATTGTCTTTCCTACTAAAGTGTATCACCTCACACTGCTCTGCACTAATCCCCATCTGCCATAAACCTGAACACTACACCAACGTGTGATTGTGCTGTTAGAGTTCCACACTGTCCCCCATAGACTTCAGAGTTCTTCCAGGTTTGGTGCCATCGACAACCATTGAGATTGTTATTGTGTCACAGTCCCCATGAAACAACTGAAATCCTGCCCCACGCACACGAGTGTGAGCAACTGAAATACTGCTATATTCCCACGAACAGAGTCGAATAATGACATGCTGTCAATGGAGCAACAAAAATCCTGACACATACGAGACAGAGTAGATGAAATATTGACAAACCACAGAGCAAGAGAAATCTGGATAGGTCCCACTTATCGATATTCATCAGGGTATAATGTGATGAAGTTGAAACCGTGTACTGTACCTTTAAGGGAGGGTGAATGCTGTTCTGAACTGAGAGCTTACAAGCATCTGTGATATGAGAAGATGGCAGACCCACACAGTATATTGCTGTGGAGCTGGTGTCGGGTAATAAGCAGTTAAGAGAAAGGGGGTCCCAGAGTTGTGAACAGTTGATGTAACATGTTCATTTTAAGAGTGAAAAAATAAATTGATGTTTTTACTTAAACAGTGGAATTTTTCAGATCTATCCCTCATATTTTAACAGTTTACGAGGCGAATTGAGCATTTCTTTACATTTAGTTTAAGTTACCAGATGAGCTTCACGCCGTGCCCTAACCATCCCCATGTGTGTATCTGTGTGTCTCTGTGGGGCAGGTCTGGCAGTCTCTGTGGTGCTTAAAGTAATGAAATGCCACCCTCTTCTGGCCTACCCACGCCACTGCACTGGCATTGGCAGAGGGTGAAAACCAACAGGGATTCATTCAGAGAGGGGGAGGGAGAGGGCAGCTGCTCACCGCACCATCCAAAATGATGTCTTATCCATGGACTGATCTAAATGTCCTTTAAACGTTGTAATTGTACCTGCTAGCACCACTTCCTCTGGAAGTTCATTTCACACACAAGCCAGATTCTGTCTAAAATATTTACCTCTCATGACTTTTGTAAATCTTTTTCCTCACACCTTAAAATATCCCTCAGTTTTGAATCCCCAACTTTAGGGAAAAGACATCAGCCCTTCAGCTTATCTGTACACCTCGTGATTTGGTAAACCTCTGTAAAGTTACCCCTTAATCTCATACTCTCCAGTGAAAAAGTCACAGCCTACCCAGCCTCTCCCTCTAGCTCACTCCCTCCATTCCCAGCAACATCTACGTTAATCTCTTCTGAACCCTCTCCTGCTTAATAATATCAAAGTGAATAGTCAAGGTATTTTCTAAGGGAACGGGGAGTCCAAAACAAGACGACATAGGCTTAATGTGAGAGGGGAAACATTTAAAAGTGACCTAAGGGGCAGCTTTTTCATCCAGAGGGTGGTGTGCCTATGGAATGAGCGGGCAGGGTGACCGGACTGTACACAGTATTTCAGAAGAGGCCTCGCCAATATCCCGTATAATCTCAACATGACGTCCAAATTCCGATACTCAAAGGTCTGACCATTAAAGATAAGTGTGTTAAACACCTTCTTAACCACAATATCTGTATAAGATGCAAATTATAAAGAATTATACCTGACGGCCTAGGTCTCTGTCCTACAACACTGCCAAAGGCTCTACTTTTAATTGTATAGATCCTACTCTTGTTTGATTTACCAAATCCAATACTTTGCATTAATCCAAACTAAACTCCATCTGCCTTCCCTCAGCCCAGTGTGAGATATTACTGCCACTTCACCCTCCCCCTTCAATTTTAAAATGCCCATCCCTCTCCAGGAGGCCTGCACACTCCGGCCTTGATTTTCACAAAGTCCCTGAGCTTGGTTTGCTTAGGGGGAGGAGGGACAGATTGCAGACACAGTCAGTGGGGAGGAGAGGCTGGACAGTAATCAGTGGCCTGCTGTCACTTCATGGTTTTAGGAAGAGGGCAGTCGCACATTAGAGCTGGGTAATAGTGATCGGTGTTTTGGGACCAGAAATTAATCTCTTCCTTCGTCTGTGGTGTTCAGTAATAAATATCTATTTGAGACCCTTCATTGTGCAGAGTGTGTCTGCAGGTTTCTTTCCCTAATATTGCAGACTACAGATAATAACAATTAAAGATGTTCATAATTAATTTCAATGGCATAGCACGTACCCTCAATGTCCTACAGTTCAGACAAATATCTTGCATTTTTTAAACAATACAAAGTTGTTTGTGTAGTTCAGTAATGGTAACCTGATTATAATAAATCCACACCGAGTTGAAAGTGGGCACTAAAATATGACCCAAGTCTGGGTATGGTAGTGTGGTGGGTCATGTCCCTGCCTCTGTACCAGAACTTTGGATTTGATTCCAATTCCTGAACTTGTGTGGTAGTGTTCCTAGCTCTGGACTAGAAGGCCTGGATTCAAGTCGTGCCTGTTGCAGAGGTATGTCCCAGCATGTCAGAACAGTCTGATGAACAAACACACAGGAGAATACTGTTACAGCTTTATGGGTATTGCTGAGTGATGCTTGTGTCCCTGCCTCCGGGCACAATGGTCTGGGTGTAAAGCTCACAGATGTATCTCGTGAAACATCTGAACAAACCGATTAAAATGGATTTAGAATTGTGACTTGATGGAGAAGGAAGAGGTGTCAGTATGGCACTTCAGAATTTAGGCCCGGGATGACGGAAAGTATAGCTATTCATGTTGATTGGAGTCACATTTCGCAGCAATAAAGGTTTATAAAATCCGAACGGTTATGGATAGGGTAAGTAGTCAGGGCTTTTCCCCAGGTTAGGGGCATCCAAAACTAGAGGGCATTGTTTGAAAGCGAGAGGGGAAAGGTTTGAAGAGGCCGAAAGGGCCCCTTTTCACACAGAGGGTGGTGTGCGTATGGGATGAGCTGCCAGAGGAAGTGGTGGAGGCTGGCACAACGACAGCACGTAAAAGGCATCTGGATGCTGACAGACCTGCCGAGCTTTTCCAGAAATTCCTGTATTTGTTAAAATGTTGCATTTTCACACAGGTATTCTGAGTAAATTAAACATTTTATTTTTTAAAGATGCAGGGCCACGCAAACATATTTCAAATCGACCGAGATAATTTCCTGCTAAGAGTATGGCTCTGTGTATGACAGCAGCAATGATGCACCTGCATGGAACAGGGAATGTGATGGAGACATAGTTTGGACAATGTACAAGGAGACCTCACATGGTCCAGTTTGGGAGAGGATGACATTACTGTGTGATTCAACTCAGAGAGGGAGAAAATGTCATCTGCCTGAGAAGGAATGGCCTATTACACTCTCTCTCCTTCATTGTTCCTCATCACAACAATGTGTGCGAGCTAAAATATCTCTACATTCATCGTTACCATTCTTATTTTTATAGAATCCCTGCAGTGTTGAAACAGGCCCTTCGGCCCAACAAGTCCATACCAACCCATTCCCCTAACTATTGCACATAACCTAGAAATCCCTGAACACTACAGACAATTTAGCATGACCAATCCACCTAACCTACAGAGGTTGTGGTAGGAAACTGGATCAGCCATTAGAAGCTCACACAGACAAGGCGAGTATGTGCAAACTCCACACAGACAGTCACCCAAGGCTGGAATCGAACCCAAGTCCCTGGTGCTGTGAGGCATCAGTGCGAACCACCGTGCTACCCTTTGGGTGCTCCCTGACCAGAATTCATTGGAATCTACTCACTGCCTAAAGCAAAGGGAATTCAGCCAAATCCAACTCTCCCAGGATGGAATCCCATTGCTAGCAACTGCGTGAGTACAATATCTTCAGAAGCAGAATAATGTTTTGGACAATCTCACAATTTTTCCTTTTGTTATGAGTTCCAATAATATCTGAACAGAGTTCTTTCAAGTTAAAATTGTAGAGATTTCCTTTATTCTGTATGTGTGTGTGCGTGTGTGTGTGTCTGTGTCTGTGTGTGTGTGTGTGTGTGTGTGTGTGTGTGTGTGTGCTTTTAGAAACCGAAATATTGATGATATATTTGCAATACCCAAACAGTTTGCCATTCATCATTCCATCATAGTTTGAATAACATTGCTCTGGATCACAAACGTGTTGTTTTAGCAGACTAAAGAAACTAGCATGACTTGTTCCTAAAACTGACCCTAACCCAGTCTGAGACCGATATCATCAGCCATATCACCAACCTGGTTACATTGAACATTTGTTGTGAGCAGTGAAAGAGTGGGACTAGAAAAGGAAACAGTGACCCAAAAAGCCGGGGAACGATAGACCAGTAGGCCTGATGTCAGTGGTGGGTAAGTTGTGGGAGGGGTTTCAAAGGGATAGCATTTACATGCATTTGGGAAGGCAAGGGCTGATGGGTGTAGACAACGTGTCTTTCTGTATGGGAAATCATGTTTTAATAATTTGGTTGAGTTTTATGTAGAGGTGACAAAAAAGATTCATGAAGGCAGTTTGGTAGACATTGTCTATATGGACTTCAGCAAAGTGTTCATTTAAACAACAGCGAGCAAAGAAAATTTACAGCCCTTTGCCCTCCGAGCCTGAGCCTATCCAAATGTACTGTCTAAATCTGTCGGTCAATTCCTAAACATCTGTATCCCTCTGCTCCCCACCTACTCATGCATCTGTCCAGACGCATATTAAATGAATCTACCGTGCCTGCCTCTACCACCTCTGCTAGCAACGCGTTCCAAACGCCCACCATCCTCTGTATGAAGTACTTACCACGTGTATCCCCCTTAAACATCGGACCTCTCATTTTGAAAGCACGACCTCTCGTTATTGAATCCTACACTCTGGAAAAAAGCTTGTCTGCATCCACACTGTCTATACCGTTCATGATTTTGTAAAACTCAATCAGGTCCCCCCTCAATCTCATTTTTTCTAGTGAAAATAAACCTAACCTACTCAGCCTCTCTTCATAGCGAGTAATTCATTCTGATTGGTAGACAGATCAGTAAGTTTCAGTCACATGGGATACAGAGGAAGCTCGTCACAATTGCCTTGAATGAAGAGTGGTATTTTTCAGCCTGGAGGCTTGTGAGCAGCAGTGTGCTGTAAGAATCAGTACTGAGTTCACTGCATTTCATCATTTATGCAAAGGATTTAGATGTGAATATTGGGCCATAGTTAGTAAGTTTACAGATAACAACAGAAAGATGGTGTAGTAGATTATCTCAGAGTGCAACGAGACTCCAAATAGATGGGACAATGGGGCAAGGATGGACAGATGAAGTTTAATTTAGATAAATAAAGGTTTGCAGTTTGGGAAGGCAAATCAGGGCAGAAATTATACACTTTATGGTAAGGTCCTGGGGAGTGTTGTGGAAAAAAAGGACATAGGGCTGCAGGTATATTGTTCCTTGAATGTGGAGTTGCAGGTAGAGTGTGGTGCAGAACACATTCGGCACATTTGCCTTAATCAGTCGGAGCATTGAGTATTGAGGTTGTGGTGGCATGTTGTATCTGTACAGGATGTTGGTGAGGCCACTTTAAGAATGCTGCGTCCAACTCGGTTTTCTGCAGAAATAACTTACACGGATGTTCCAGGACTGGAGGTTTGAGCTTTAGTGAGAGGTTGATTAGTTTGAGGTGCTTTCTCCTGGAGTGTCAGAGACTGAGGGGTGACATTATAGAGGTTTATAAAACCATCAGGGGCATGGGTATTCTGAACAGCCACACTCTGCTCCACAAGGATAGGGGGTTCCAGAACAAGAGGGCATAGGTTGAAGGGGAGAGGGTGAATGATTTAGAAGGGACCTGAAGGTAAATGTTTCACACAGAGAGTGGTGCGTGTACAGAAAGTGCTGTCAGAGGAAGTGGTGATGGCGATTACAATCACACATTTAAAAAGTATCTGAAAGAGAAGGATAATATTGGCCAAATGCTGGCAAATGGGACTAGATCAGATTTGATATCTGATCAGAGTGAACAGAGTGGACTAATGGGTCTGTTTCCATTCTGAATGACTCTCTGAGTCTATAAGAGGGATGACGAAAAATTCTGAAAGGACCTTTCAAGTCATAATTCTCTTTGCTGGAAGTTTATCGTGCCTTGATGTTCATGTTGATTGAAAGCTGCGTTAGGTAAATATTTGACAGAGAAGTGAGTCATGGATAATGGGATATAGACAGGAAAGTGGGGCTGAGACCCCAACCTGATCAGCCACAATCTTCGTGCCTGATGCAGAAGGCTCAACGTATCTAATGACCCACTCCTGCTCCTCAGTCCCATGTTCCTGTGTTCCATTCAGCCCCTCAAACCTACTTGACAGGAGCAGTTGGAGACTACTTACTCCTATAACCTGGTGCACAGAAACAGAGGAGACCATTCGGCCCTTCAAGACTGTCCCACACGGTTTTACATGATTTGAGAAATGTAATTGGAAAGCCCAGGCTGGGTATGAAAGAGGCCCCTCATCTCTCTTTACAGAGCTTCCCCTCTCTGCAACTTGTGCTTCATATGTTGATCATGTTGTAGACCCAGATTCACTGTGAATACAGCCCATATACCTCAACCAACGATGGCTCACAAAATCCTCTGGTCTCCCTGACGGAAACATTCAATAACAGAATATCCATGAAAATAACACCCACTAACTTTCCAATAACAGAATGGGAGAACATCAGAAACAGGGGCAGGTCATTCACTCCCCAAGCCTGCCTTGCCCTTCACTAAGATCATGGCTGATCTGCTCTCCGTCTGAAATATTCTTTCAAACCCAATTCTTCATAGCCCTGACCTCTCTGACAGGTCAATATCCATCTACCTCCTCTTCAAATATGTTCAGTCATCTTGCTCCCCAACACTCTTGAGAAGAGAAATCCTGACATTCAACACCATTTTTTTGAAGAAAACACGTGCTGTTCCTATACCATGGCCTATTGATATGAACAAACGAGGTTGACTCAAGGGTTAAGGTAAAAATGATTGGCCCTGATATCAAGACAATGGATGACTTTTATTGACATCAGGGAGCTTAACAAAACTGGACTTTATGGGAATCAGAGTAACCTCTCCAGTGTTTGGAGTCAAACATGGCACAAAGGAAGATGGTCATCATCTCAGTCCTGGGTCAGCTCTGTGGGAGATCCTCAGGGTAGCTTCTTCTTCACAAACATCTTCAGCTACTTCATCAATGTCTCCCTGCCACCACCATCACACCCATCCTCCCCACCATAAGGTCAGAAGTGGGGATGGTCACTGAAGATTCCACGTTGTTCAGAACATGTTATCCCCCGTCAGTTCCTGAACTGGTTTGTGTCCATGTGCAACAAGACCCAGACTCCATTGAGGCGTGTGCTTTTAAAGTGTCCATAACATTCCTTTAACAGCACGTCCTGACACTGCACATTGTCACAGTTAAACAAGAGTTCATTCAGCACCTAACGCTGGTTTCACAGGAATATGAGGAAGCCATTTAGCCTATTGACAGTATTAGAGTAGAACAGGGACAGCCCATTCAGTGCCTCCAGCCTATTACTCAGGAAGAGAAGGAGTCTAGTGTGATGGGGCATACCAGAGCCCCTCGAAAACATTTCAAGGCAGTAGCCGAGACTCTAATGTTTTCTTATTTTCAAGGAAATGGAAAGTGTCTGTTCCAGATGCAATGTGACTGGTCAGACTCCTCGGTGGTAAGCAAAACACCATCTACTTAAACATGGAAGATAAAACAAAACCAAAGAAAGAGGAATTTAGAATAACGTAATTCTATTGGGCAACTAAACAGAATAATAGATCGAGGAGCAATTACTAATGAACTAGTCCAACATAGGAAACTCCTATAAACACAGCTCTTGGCAAAAAGGAACATTCAGGAATAGAAAACAGCATCAAGAGAAAATTCAGAGAGAGTACCAACCAGGAAACATTCCCTGAAGTTTCCAACTCTGTGGAGACCCCAATAGTTTCTGATGCTACTGAGAAACCAAAACCCGGAGATCCTAATCTGTGAGAGCTTGCCACGCCCATTCAGGCTGCATTAAAATTAACCTAACGCCTCGCTAGCTGTTTACTCAAGTGGTCTTAACTAGCCAGCCTGGTAACAATCGTTCAATCTCTCTCTTAAAAGAAACCAGGATAAAAATGACCTCTTAAAGGTGCAGCATTGTCACACTTGTCAGCACATCGAGCTGTTAAACAGGAACCAGGAGTAACCCAGTCAGGCCCTTGGCCCTGTCTAATCGGACGAGGAAGAAGCCAGTCAGTCCCTTGAGTCACTTATACAGGAACAGTAGGAGGCCATTCCCACCGCAATGCACTTACACGGGGCAGAATGAGGTAATTGATGCTGATTCCTGATGAATGTCTTATGCCCGAAACATCGATTCTCCTGCTTCTCGGATGCTGCCTGACCTGCTGTGCTTTTCCAGCAATCGAGGCTCTATTCTGATCACCAGCAACGGCAGTCTTAAGGGTCTCCACATTGATGCTCCAACATGATGAACAAGTGGAGCAGAGGCTGCACAGACAGACTGTTCCACATTGTTCCTCCTGGCTCCGTTGCTTATGATAAACACGTGGGACTTTAACATGGTTTTCTAGTGGTGAGGAGGGAAGCCATATGTCTTGTGTGAAGTCTCAAGAAGGCGCCTTCCATATCCAAGAAGACAGCCTGGTGTTCTTTATGTAGGGTGGAACCTGATGGGAATGGCTACCTGTTTCCGATGGAAGGTATTGTGGCTGCTGTTGGGGATTGTGAACAACCTGATGTTCAGTACAGGGTTCACACGCCGACTGCACAATAACATGGGGAGACTTAATTTAGGCAAATAAACTATTAGGAAAGTCACGTTAGACTGATGAATGGACTCTCTAAGTTCAAATAATGCTGATCTTGTTCATGTTGACCTTGTCTAGTGCATGTCCTGTGCAGTGTAACCTGTATGCCTTACTCTGTCCAAGTCTATTTCCACCCTATGATCTGTCTGGCCATGCGTACTATGATCTTCCTCCACTGCTCATAAACAAAGTGTTTCCCTGTACTGAGGTACACGTGACAATAAATCAAACCAATTAATCCTGGGTAAAGTATGGAATTTCTATCCCTATCAATGTCTCTTTTGGAAATAAGTGATCGCTGCCACTCCTTGTGTTTCAGCGTCACCATTTTTTCATCTCTCACAGCTCTACAGATTAAACACTCAGCTTCTTTACTCTATCCTCATGTTACCATCACCCTTATCTGTGGTACGGAGATCATTCCTTACAAAGGAGATCAAATCTGTAGAGAGTGCCCCTAATGCTCTCTCAGCAAGGCTCTACAACAGCAGGCAGATGGCTTTACTTTTGTACTCAGATCATCTTACAATGAAGGACAGCATACCATTGACTGCACCCATTACTTACACAGGGTTTGATTCGGAGCAGTCAGCATAGACTTGTGAGTGGGAGATCATGCTTCCCAAATTTGTTAGAGTCCTTTGATGAAGTTACGAGGAAGGTTGACGAGGACAGAGCGGTAGATGTAGTCTCCATGGATTTCTGTAAGGCCTTTGTTAAGGTTCCACATGGCAGGCTGCTCTGGAAGGTTCCATCACGTGGAATGCTGGGGGAACAGGCCAATTGGATACACAGTTGGCTTGATGGTAGGAAGCAGAGGGTTTAGTGGAAGGATCCTTGTCAGACTGGAGGCTGTTATCTATGATTATCTATGACTGCAGACACATATACTTGTGATAAAACTTTTCAATGATCTCTGAATCGGCCAAGCAAGACACCCTATTGTATCAAACTGCTCTGAGGTCTTAAAGGATAAACTCAGACAGAACACCCGGCCCCAGCCTCAGTATCGGAAAAAGGGAACAGGAACACAGTCCTGTTGACCCTTCCGAGACCTCCTTCCTAACATCTGAGAGCTTGTGACAGCATTTACAGAGCTTTCCCACAGACTGCACAGAAACATCGGGAATGGAGTAGGCCATACAGCACATTGAGCCTTCCTCATTGTTGTTCGTGATCAAATATCTCCGCAATGCACTTATCCCACGCAATGAATATATCCGTTAATGTGAGTAACCTTAGGAAGCTATAAATTATCAAGTGCAGTAGTCCCTTTGGTCCATTGAGTTTGCTCTCAATGCAATATAATAATGACTTGCCCTTTATTACCACACCGTACTTCTGCTCTCCCACCATTCCTTTACTGTCTCTAAATCCGTATTTATATTCAGTGTCATGGTTCGAGTGTATTCCCCAGGTTCACCAATCTCTGAGGGCAGACATTTATTGGCATCTCAATGCAGAATAGCCTGTCTGTATCTAATACTGTGGCCCCTTGTTTTAGACATCACAGTCTGGGGAATTATCATCCCTGCTTCCAATCTGTCTCACCCTGCCAGAGTTTTTTATATCTCACTGAGATCTCCACTCATTTTCCGAAAGCCCATAGAATACAGGCCCAGTCGCCCCAAACTCTGCTCCCACAACAATCCTGTCATCCCAGAGATCAGTCTGGTCATCCTTCACTGCTCTCCCTCAATGTCAGGATTGCCCTTTATTAGGTACGGAGGCCAAAGCTCCACACAATACTGGACAATGTTCGGGATGGGGTCTCACTAAGGCCCTGTACAGCTGCAGTAAGACACCCTTACTCCTGAAATGAAGGTCAACACCCATTTACGTTCCTAACTGCCTTCTGCTCCTGCAATATTGCTTTCAGTGACTGGTCTACAGGGATATCTAAATCCTTTGCAATGTTACAGCTCCCCACTTGGTGGGTCTATGTACACTGGGCAGCGTGCCAATGCCATTCCCAGTATTGCCTTCTGGGTTCAGACCTCACTGCGCTGCAGGGACCTCGGAGGCTGCGCAGAAGGAAACAACAAAAAGGAGCATTCTTCCCTTTGTAGATCAACATGTTTCAAACAATCCTGTTTCAAACGATAAGGTTCAAATCAAAGGACACACCGTCACCTCTGCCCACCTTGCTCTCCATCTGCCACGTATTTGCCCATTCACTCCACTTGTCTGTCTCCTTGGAGGTTTTTTGCAACCTCCTCACCCACTCGCAATCCAACATCCTTTAGTTCTGTCAGCAGGTTGGGATATATGACATTTGATTCCCACAACCAAATGTTTAATGGGTATTGTGAACAGCTGGGGCCCGAGCACCGATCCCTATGATATCTCAGCAACCGTCCTCTGTTATTTTTTAAAAAATAATATTTATGTCGTGAATCTGAGTGTGACTGGTTGGGCCAGCAATTATTGCCTGTCCCTAGTTGCCCTTGAGAAGGTGGCGGTGAGCTGCCTTGTTGAACCTCTGCAGTCCACTGTGGATTCAGTGATGGTAACACCATTGAATGACAAGGGGCAGTGTTAGATTGCATATTAGTGGTGATGATCACGGTCTGGCATTTGTGCGGCATCAATATTACTTGCCACTTGTCAGCCTGAATACTGTCCAAATCTTGTCACATTTGGACATGGATTGCTTCAGTATCTGAGGACCCACAAATGTTGCTGAATATTGTGCAATCATTGGCGAACATCCCCACTTCTGACCTTATAATAGAGGGAAGGTCATTGATCAAGAGCCCTGAAGATGTTTGGGCCTAGGCCACTGCTCGAGGGACTCCTACAGATTTATCCTGGAGCTGAGATGACTAACCTTATCAACCATGACCATCTTCCTCCGTGTCAGGTATGATTCTAACCAGCGGGGATTTTGCCCCTGATACCCATTGATTCCAGTTTTGCTAAGGCCCCTTGATACCTCACTTGGTTGAAGGCAGCCTTGTTTTAAAGGGCTATCGCTCTCACCCTAACCCTGGAATTCAGTCCTTTTGTCCATGTTTGAACCATGGGAATGAGATCAGGAGCTGAGTGACCCTGATGGAGCCCAAACTGGGCGTCATTGACCAGATTATTACTGGGCAGGTGCTGCTTGAAAGCACTGACACCTCCCATCACTTTACTGATGACAGAGAGTAGACTGATGGGTTGGTAATTGGTCGGATTGGATTTGTTCTGCTTTTTATGTCTAGGGGATACTTGGGGTAATTTTCCATGTTGTTGTAATGATACAGGAACAGTTTAGCTCGGTCGTGACAAGTTCTGCAGTACACGTTTTCAGTACAATTGCCAGAATGTTGTCAGCGTGTGTCCCCTTTGGAGTATCCAGTGCCTCCAACTGCTTCTGAATATTGCATGGACTGAATCGAATTGGCTGAGGACTGGTGACTGAATTGCTGAGGATCACTGTAGGAGGCTGAGATATTTCATCCACTCAGCACTTTTGACTGAAGATGTCCTTTTGACGAAAGAATGCATCAACCTTATCTTTTGCACTGAAGTGCTGGGCTAATCCATCATTAAGGATGGGAATACTTGTGGAATCTCCTCCTCCAATGACTTGTTTAATTGTCCATAACTATTCTCAACTAGAAGTAGATGGACTGCAGAGCTTCGATCTGAACCGTTGCTTGTGGGATCACTAAGCTCTGTCTATCACTTACTGCTTATGCTGTTTGGTGCACACATAGTCCTGTTTGGTGGCTTCACCAGGCTAACACCTCATTGTCAGGTATGGCTGGTGCTGCTCCTGCCCTCCTGCACACTCCATTGAACCAAGTTTGATCCTCTGGCTTGATGGTAATTCCTGTGAGGGGGATATGCCAGGCCATGAGGTTGTGCGGGAGTACAATCCTGCTGCTATTGCTGACCCACAACACCTTATGGAAACCCAGACTTGAGCTGCTAGATGTGTTTGAAGTTGGTCTTATTGAGTACACTAATAGGACCACTCAAAATGATAGATGTTACTCTCAGTGTGAAGGTGGGACTTTGTCTTCACAATGACTATGCGGTGGTCACTCTTACCGATACTGACATGGGCAGATACTTCTGCACCTGACAGATTAGTAAGGATGTGGTCAAGTATGTATTTTCCTCTTGTTGGTTCCTTCATGACCTGCCGTGGACCCAGCTTAGCCTTTATATCCTTTAGGACCCGACCAGCTCAATCAGTAATGCTGCAGCTGAGCTACTCTTAGTGGTGGACATTTAAATCCCCCAACCAGAGTACATTTTGCGCCCTTGCAACCCTTAGTGCTTCCTCCAAGTGTTGATCAGCATGGAGGAGTACTGACTCATCAGCTGAGAGAGGCTGGTACATGGTAATCAGCAGGAGGTTTCCTTTCCCATGTGTAAACTAACGCCATGAGACTTCGTGAGATACGGAGTCACTTTTGAGGAATCCCAGAGCAATTCCCTTCCAACTATATCCCACTGTACCGCCACTTCTGCTGTGTCTGTCCTGTTGGTGAGACAGGAGATATCCGAGGAAGGTGATGGGGTGTCTGGGACATACTCATACTCACATAATCATACCTTGCATACAATGTCAGGCTGTTTCTTGACGAGTCTGTTTATTTCTATTCACCGTTTCCTGCCAGCTGTCCCATTCTAGAATCATGGCCATATATTCGCCCCAATCCACTCAGATTTGACTTTGTAAACTGGGCTTGGAGCTTCACCAAAACTTTTCTGAAAATCCAAATGTTTTACATCCATTGCTTCTCTTTCATTTGTCTCCCAGTCTATTTCTGTAACTTAATTCCCATTTCATAAATCTATGTTAGTTAGTCCATGTCCATTATTTTTACTCCCAATAATTTCTCCTAAACCATTCACTTATTATGTTCGATGTTCCATGTAGTATATCATTTTCCCACACCAGACTTCATTTTCCTAGTGTTGTTAGAAAGTTCTGTGAAGACAGAACTGAAGTAGTGGTTTCATAGTTCTGCCATTTCCCTATTCCCCATTCTCCATTCTCTGGTTTCAGTTTGTAAGGAAGCTGCACTTGTTTTCTCATATTTCTCACATTGACATAATTTAACAAGTGATTACAGTTCACTCTTATAACCCTTGTGAATATACTCTTCAGAAACTCATCAATTCCTGCCGTAAACTGCTCAAAAATTGACCTTCCACACGATACACCCACAGGAGCATAGTCTCTGTGCCATCAGAAATACAGCACGATCTATATTAGTCCCACTTTCCTACATTAGGCCCATATCCAGGAATGTTATGATATTTCTAAGTGCTCGTCCAAGTACTTTTTAACGATCGTGAGTTTACTCGTGATAATTCCCCTCTCAGGAAGTCATCCCAGAACCCAACGCACACTTGGTGAAAAAAATAAATATTTAAATCCTCTCTGAACCTCAAACTCTTCACTTTAAAAGTGTGCTCCTTTGTTCTTGACCCTCTGACTAAAAGGAACAGCTGCTGTCTATCTACCCTGTCTGTGTCGCTTATAATCGTATCTTTCTGAATCACTGACCCCTCAGCTTTCTCTGTTCCAAAGTAAACAATCCGAGCTTATCCAGCCTCTCTCCATAGCTTATATGCTCCATCCCAGGGAACATCCTGGTGAATCAACTCTGCACCCTCTCCAGTACAATCACATCCTTCCTAGAATGTGGCTCCCAGAACCACATACAGTACTCCATTTTGGCCGAACCAAAGCCCTGTGTAGCTCTTATAATCTACACCCTGATTAGGAAACACAACACCCAAGGTCCAATTCTTAACTAGTCCATTAACCTGTCCAGTCACATTCAGGGATGTGTGGACAAGCACCCTCTGACCTTCCTAGTGTGCTGCCATTCATTGAGTCCTCCCCTGTCTGGTTCCTTCTTCCAAAGTGCATCACATCATATTTATCAGCGTTACATTCTATCTGCCATTGATCTGCCCATCTGACCAATCACCTGCATCTTCCTGTAACTTAATGCCTTCCTCCTCACTGCTAACCACCCAGCCAATCTTTATGTCAAACATACACTTACTTAACACACCTCCACCACTCTCCACCTAGCCCCCTCCATATTCACATTTTTTTTATGAATAAAATAAGGCACACAGCACTTATTCCTGTGGTACACCAGGGGACACTGGTCTCCAGTCACACATACAGCCTTCTCCTGCATCCTGCCAGTAAGACAATTTTCTTTGTTACTTGTCAAGTTATGCTTCATATTGTGAGGTTTTACTTTATTTTTCAGTTTCCCAGGTGGAAATCTTTTCAAAGGCCTTCCTACAAAACAAAACAATCGACCTGCTCAAACCAATGCAATCAAACCCATTATTTTTTACTTCCTTCTGATAAAGTCATGATGATTATCCCTGATCAAACCTTGCGACTCTGATTGGAGTTTGATATTCTCATTCCCTATTTTCTCCAGTAGTTTCCTTAACAGTGGTCTAATACTCGCTCGTCTATATTTCCCTGGTCTATCTCTCCCACCCTTACAGTGAAGTGGAATCGTATTAGATGTTCTCCAGTTCTCTGGCACTTCCACTATGGTCAGATTCTAATTAAAATATTCAGTCAGGGTCTTTCCTCCCTTGACCCCAACAGCCGACTAAGATACAACACTTTCAGACATGGAGATTGGACTAAATTTATACAGAACAAAACCTCAAATCCCAGCTCATATTTTACATCAATCTGTTCAAGAATTTTCCAGTCCATCTTCTTGAATTCTGTACCTGCGTCCTCCTTCTCCCAAGTAAAATAGATGTGAAGGTCTCATGTAACAATCCATCAATGTTCTCCAGCTTGACACACAGATTGCCCCTTTGGTTTCTAATGGACACTGACTGTTTGTTGATTATTCTGTTCTACTTGTCCATGTAGAGTATCGTGGGATTCTCCCTTATCTCGCCAAGTGTACTTGCCCCTCTGTTCTTCAGTCCCCGTTATGTTTCTACGTTTCAATGCAATCACCTCTCATGTTTTGACACTCGAGATCAGAGGCTGAGTTTCCCTGATGACAATCTTGCCATTTTAGGGATTAATCTGGATAATACCTTTTGCAGTTCCTCTGTAGTCAATATATTTTTTCTTAGATTGGGACTCCGAACGATACAAATAAATCTAAGTGTAGTGTCATGAATACTCGATATAACTGATGCACGACATCCTCTTTATTTCAATTACATTCACATGAATGTAAACCTAATTTTTACTTTCCTATTTGCACATGTTCTTCCTAATACCTCTCGCTTTAACTTTTCTTATGAGCTTACTGCGTGATGTTTTTTGAAAGATCTCATGAATATCCAACTATACGTTATCCATTGGTTCTTCATTGCCTATGTCCACAAGAATCATCTTCAACCATTCCAAAAAAATGTTTGCCACTTCTAGTTTTCCTTTCCTCGGTGCATTCTCACACTCCCCAATTATGTTATTACCTTCTAAATATCTGGTAACATGTTCTTTGTAATCGAGTCCAACAGACACCCGACTGTGGATGTCAAGATAACTGGTCTGTAGTTCACCACTCTCCATCTTCAGCTCTTCTTAAACTGTTGGATAATATTTATAACCTTTGCCCTATATAGATTGGCTAAATGACTTTCGGAAATGTGTTGCAAAATAAAAAGAAAATCCGCGATGCAATCAACATACCTATTGCTGCTTCCTCTGAAATTCTTTGATGAAGTACATCTTGTCTGTCAGATTTATAAATACTCAATCCAGCTATCTTTTCAAAGATGACCTCAACACTGATAAGAATGATATTAGACTTTACTTACACAAGTCCCATGGTCACTTGGTATTTCTGGAAGAATTTCTGGACATTCTTCCATGAAGATAGACGCAAAGAAACTGTTTCGTTTCCCTGCGATTTCTCTGTTCTCTGCAATAAATTATCCTGAACGCACACCAACTGTTCAACATTCCACCTTGTTTTATTTCATATATTGATCGACACTTGTTAGCTGTCTTCATGTTTTTCTTTCGTTTGCACGCTTTTTCTCTTTCTGATTTTCTTCTCAGTTTCTTGGTCATCCTTTGCTGGGTGCTACATTTCCCTGAATCCACTGGCTTACTGCAACACTTGGCATTTTTCTAAGCTGCCTCCTTTCATCTAATAGATAGATGAAGGTAGGGTTGAAAGTGATAGTCAGAGAGGAAGGAGGGTGGAACAGACTGATAGGAAGGAAGGTGGACACATAGGAACATTCAAAAGGGCGGTGCTGACTTGGAAGTTTGGAATGGGATAAGGTGGGATTAGGAGAAATGGGGAAATGGGGAAATCCACTATGATCCCCTGTGGTTGGAGGGTCCCGAGGCAGATGAGGAGGCGTTCTTCCTCCAGGTTTCTGCTGGCTTGGGTTTGGCGATGGAGCAGGTCTAGAACCCTCATGTCCTTGGCAGAATGGGAAAGGGGAGTTAAAGTGCTCAGCCACAAGGCGATGGAGATGTTCAATGTGGCTGTCCCAGAGATGTTCTCTGAAATTATCCACAAGTTGACCTCCTCCCTCGCCAATGTAGAGAAGACCACATTGGGTTTAATGGATGCAGCAGATGAGGCGTTCTGTCTCCCTTCATCACCGAACTCTTTCAACCCCACCTTCATCTACCTACCGCAATCCCAGCTAACTCCCCCGTGCCTCACCCCCTTCTCATTTATCCCTCAGCCTCCTTGGCCCATAAGCTTCATTCGTGATGAAGTGCTTATGCCTGAAATATCGATTTATCTGCTCTTAGTATGCTGCGTGACTGTGCTTTGCCAGCACCACATTCTTCGACTCTGATCTCCGCATCTGTAGTCCCCACTTTCTCCTCACACCTTCAGGGCTTGCCTGACTCAGATTTATAACGGTTACTTCAACTAAAACAAAAACTATCGTGTACTCAAACAGCATAAAAGAAAACCAATACATTGTGGTCACTGTTCCCAAATGGTCCTTGACAGTAAACTTTTCAATTTGCTCTTCTGATCACTCAACACAATTCCTAAATAACCTGATCTCCAGCTCAGTGCTCGACATAATGTTCATGTAAACCATCTCACACGTGGTCATGAGATCCATTTTCCCAGCATTAGCATTCACTTGAGTTAAGACAGTTTAGATATAATGTAAACAGTACATTATTACTGCAGTACCCACAAATGTGTACATCTCATTTCCTGTTTTATAACATATCCAGCATTTGTATTGCAGTTTTCACTTTGATATATAACTCCCATCAGTGTTTGCTCCTCCTTGCTATTATTGCGCTCCACCTTACTAGATTCTGTGGAATCTGAGCGACATGGGCCCTGGGGAGGTTAATGGCAGAGATCATCTCGCCACATCATTTCTGATCTCCTCAAACTTTAATTTCTCCAGATCTCTAGTGATTCTGTGGAATGGAAAAGGACATTGATCTTCCAACAATGCTCTGTATTCCCCCAGAGAGCTGAGACAGCTCTAACCTGGTTGGGAACCTTACTGCAGGCTGGTAAAGTGTTGCTGCTGCTGTACAGAGTCTAAGTAAGATCACATCTGGAGTAGTGTGTACAGATTTAATCTCTTCAATGAAGAAAAGATTTTGTTATATTGGAAACAGCTCAGAGATGGTCCCCTCAACTGATTCCTCCAATTACGGTGCTAGCTTATAAGGAAAGGATGATCAGGTTGACCCAGCAGCCATTGGAGTTTACAAAAATTAAAGATGATCTGACTTGAACATAGATGACAGAAGGAGTCAACAAGTGAAGCGAATTACACAGATAGTGCAGGAATCCATTCCGCTCTCCAGCCTGTTACATGGGAACAACAGGAGAATATTCAGGCCTTCGAACCTGCTACATCAAAGCAGGATGAGGCTGTTCAGCCCCTGGATCCTGATATACATTTACAGAAGGAGGCCAATCAGCCACTCGAGCCTATAACAGTAGGCCATGCTGCTCCAGTATCCTATTAAACAGCAACAGGATCAGTCCATTCAGCCTGCTCAAGTCTGTAACATAGCAACTGGAAGAGGTCACACAGTGACCGGAGATTGTTACACTGGGATAACAGGAGGCCATTCTGACCCACCGAACCTATTGCAAGGGAATTGTATAAGGATAAAAACTATCTGAGACTTCTTTCATGAGAAAGGAAGAGGTAATTTAGACACGTGTCTGCTGTATGGGAACAAGAGAAGATCAATTACTCCCTCGCTCCCATCTCTGGTATACATGAGGAGACCGTTCAGTGTTTCCACCTGTTATGGAGAAATATGAGAAGACCCATCAGCTCCTCAAAATGTTACACAGCAACAGGAAATTCCATAATCTCCCAATCCTCTAAAGCATCAAAAGGAGGAGGTCATTCTGGCCTTGGAGCTGACAACATGGGAACACGAGAAAGACGTCAGCCCATCGAATTTGTACACCAGCAGGATGATGAGTCCATTCAGCCACACATGGCTCTTACACAGCAATTGGAGCAGATCTCTTAAAAACGTGTGCCCATTAAATAGGAATTCAAAGAAAACGTGAAGGTTTTCGAAAGGGAAGAACTTATAATAATGGGATACATTAGGGAGTAAAGTGTAACAATAAACTATTGTTATTTAAGGCAAATTGTTAGAGTCCATTGTTCAGGACATTTGCAAAGTTAAACCACAATCCATCAGAGTCAACATGGTTTTACGAAGGCTAAATCATGTTTGAATTGTTTGCCTGAGTTATTTGAAGATGTCACAAACAAGGGGGATCGTGGGAATCCTGGAGATGGAACATATCTGGTCTTCCTGAAGGCATCGGATATGTCGCTTCTCCAAAGAGTAAATGGTAACATCATGGGTTTAGGAGTAATTTATTAGCTTGGATGGAGAATTGGTTAATCAGCAAAATGCAGTCAGATGGAATAAATGTGTCATTTTCTTTTGCCAAATGCAATTTGTGGGGTGCCATTGATTTCAGTACTCATAGCTCGACCATTTGCGATTGATGGTATTACTGTACTCGGTTGATGGGATAGAAAATACGATGCCACATTTTCAGATGACACTAACATTGGTGGGAAATTACTTTGGAATGATGATGCAAGAGATATAAAAAAACTATATGGATAGGTTGGGAGAATGGGCCAACATTCGGCAAGGAAAATTAAAGTGAATAAGTATGGGGCTATTCAAGTTGGCTAGTATAATAGAAAGGCAAATTATTACCTAAATGGAGAGAAAGTTCAAAGTGCTTAGATGCAGAGGGATCTGGGTGTCTGCTTGCATATCACAGAAAACCTGCTTACGGTCCTGCAAGTAATGAGAAATGCAAGCATAATTTCAGTGTTTATTTATAAAAGGATAGAGTAGAAAGGTAGGGAGTGTTGCTGTAGCTATGTAAGGCGTTAGTGATGCTACAACTGGAGTACAGTTTGGGTGTCCGGCAGAATGAGGTGTTTCCATTGGAGGCAGTTCAGAAGAGCTTCATTAGATTGATTCCATATTTGAAGTGTTTGTCTTATGAAAAGAAAATGAGCACTTCAGGCCTATACTCTCGAATTTATAAGAATAAAAGGAGATCTCATTGAGGTCTGTAAAATGTTAAAAGTAATTGAAAGTGTAGATGTTGAGTGGATCTTTTTCAGGTAGCGCAATCTACAACAAGAGACTAGAGTTTTAGGATGGAGAGATGACAGGAAAGTGGAACAGAGTCCGCGTTGACATCAGCCTCATCAAGGGGTTGGATTCCTCACAGATGCTCCTTGTTCTTTTTCAACCCTTCGACTGTGTTGCATAGGAATGGGGAAGGAGAGGGTATCATACAGGAGCAGGCACTCAAGATAAATCAGTCTCAATCAGTGAGACAGAACGTAACCAGTAGGGTCACAGAGTAACCAGTACTTGGTTTTCATCTATTTACAATCTATATCAATGATCAGGAGGATGGAACAGATATAGAGATGCTGAGTTTGGTGATGTCGCTGTGGTAAGCAAGAGATTAAATTATCAAGAGAGGGTGGAGAGTCTGCAGATAGATTCAGAGAGGTAGAGGCAATAGATAATAGTTTGGCAGGTGGAATTCAACATGATATAATCTTTCATTTCATTTACAGGAATAAAGGAAAGCAATATGTTAATGAAGTGGAGAGGGATTTTAGGACTCATTGATACTGTGTACCTGGGGGGTTCACTCAAACCCGTTCAGACATGGGAGGTTTTGCTCCATCCCTGATCGTCTGCTCCCAGACACTCCAAGTGACCCAATTGCTCTCCGTACACATGTAATACTTTAATGTGGTTGATTGATGGTGGGGAAGGTGTTTTGAAACGTGCATCAAGGGGACGGCCTTTATCCAAGATATATTCATTTCTTTCTACGTGGAGACCCAATGACGATGGGACTGGCTGAGTGCTTCTGAATGAAGAGACCATGACTGCTGCCAGGACAGTGGGTATTCACCAACATGATGTACTGTGCATGGGTATATTTTAACATTAATAGAGAGAAAGAGAGCTCCTTCAGTTCCTCTACATCTCCCCATTGACATGGGTATTCTGCAGATGCCATGCACACCATCGGGAATACCACTATACTGGATACACCCGGCAGCTCCCTGCTGTGGGAGAAACAATGTATTTACCTCATCCACCATATATACCCTCCATCACCGAATGGTGACATCAATGTTGAGATACTGGGAAATGATGGATATGTCACCCAGTCCTGCCTGGAAAGTTATGGATCAAAGAAGCTGAATGAAACAGTGACCCAAACAGCCACTGGCAGCAGCATCCTCCCCCTGGTCTGATGCTGCAGGATGTGTTGAAGGAGGTGACACCACTCTGTGACCAGCTCCTTGTTCAGTCAGGGTCCCCTCACTATCTGCTTCTGGGTTAAGTGGAGCTTGGGAAGCTGTTCATGGAACACTTGGGGTGGATAGAGCAGATCGGTTTCAGAACTTCCCCTCTCTGCAGCCTCTGCTCCATTTGTTGTTCATGTTACAGACCCACATGCTGTAACCACAGTCCCCATGCTCCATCCAGAGTTGAGTCACCAAATCCTCAGGTCTCCCTGAATGTCTGAGGCAGCTCACAGCACAACCTCCAGTAATCCATCTCCAGCCCCTCCACTAAATTTTCAATTACAGGAGTCAGTCAGAAACCCCTTGTCTACAAGTGTTGTGGACCAGACCAGATCCCCGCAAAATATTTTAAGAAGGCTGCTTAGACCCAAACCTATTCCTATTTTAAACATAGATGTGAAGTGTGCGTTCCAGATATGTTGTGACTGGTCAAACCTCTCGACATTAAGCAAAATATAATCTATTGCTTTGTTTTGTTTGTTTTGTTTAAAATCCATTCGAAGAAAAGAACATTTTGGGATAACGTATATGTTGGAACACTTACACAAACAATAGATACTGTACCTTCTTGGTATACACTGCTTGGCACAAAGATATATTCAAATATAGATTCTTACATGCAATTTTCTGATCCAGGAGGAAACAACATGAACAGAGATCTCAGAGAGAAAAGCAGCTGGGGATCATGTGTTGATACTTCCAACCCTTCGAGGATCCCCAAACAGCTCTGAATGCTGTAGATAAAAACAAAACGAGTAAAACCTGGTCTGTTAGAGCTGGCAACTGCCCTTCGATTGTTACCACCATTTAATAAAACCTAACGGCCTCCTCAGTTATTTACTTAAACTGTGTTCAGACAGCAGTTCTTCACCTCTGCCTTTATAACCTCTCTTCAAAAACAACCTAAGGGAACATAACCTCTTTACAGTGATAGTAAACTCACAACTCACCTTTAATAAAATGATCCATCAATATACAAAAATGGATTCATTTTAGACCTGCTAATCGTCCTCTGTTAGCAGACTGAAATGCATATATATTACATTGACTCTGAGCATACAAATGTACTCAACTAAATTCGATTTCAGTTATTTTACTCCTGTCACAGAATGCCTTTGTCTTTCTTCATCCAAGTCTCCACAACCTGTCAAATCTTAGGTTTCTCGCCCTGTCAACGGTATAATTTCAAATTGAAAAGCAGCAATAATAAGCTCAATCGAAACAGACTGGTATTCGTCGCCCTAAACTTCTTCAACAACTGGTCACGATCAGTGATAAATATTTGTCTCATGTATGTTATTCGCAATGTACATGCTGAAATGTTGTAACGCCAACACTGAGCTCAAGGCCTCCTTCCCCATTGTGGAATAAATCTGTTGATGTTTCCACTGGACACTCCAACCACACGTTACATAATGGAGCACTTCTCATCTCTCCAATAGTCCCTCTGAATGACATAGCTTCTCATGTCTCAGCATAAAAGAATTACATGCTTCTGTGCCTCTTAATGCTGTAACCTCTTTACCTGCTACTCCTGGCCTATGCCATTAAACCTTACTCTCCACAGGTATATGTTTTAAGAAGATCTCGCACATTCTTCTCACTCCCTCACAGAAACCAGCCTTTGATTTCTGAACCAAATCATTATCATCGGCCATTTCAGCTTCTAATCTTGTCATTTTAACTCTCTGTTCTTCCACATGAATTCTCATGACTGCAGGAAGTGAATTGTTGAACTTCTCCAAAACAAGAATCTCTCTAAGTGTGCTATAGCTTTGTTCTGTTTTTAATACCCTTCCCCACTTTTCAAAATTACTTTGTTTGATTCTTTCAAACTCAATGTGCGTTTAACCAGGGACACTATTTTAGATTCCGGAAACACTGTCAGCTTCTGGCACAAGCTCATATGCACTTCAGATGGCTTTCTTCACCCCTTCCTCCTCCTCAGATACCACCTCCGATAGGGATGCAAATACCGATCAGCTTTGTTTGAATCAACTAAGTCCACATGGTCACTGGGCATTGCATTTGTTTAGCCACTTTCTCAAATGAAATTAAAAAGGCTCCCCCATTCTTCTCATCAAATTAAGATAATGCCTGGGTTTATTTAAACAGATCTCCATCAGGCCTTTGGCTACTTTCGGGTTGCTCATCCTCACTATCCTCCTTATCCAGCCTAACTTCTACCTTCATCTCGACCCTATATGTCAACTTTCCTCTCTATTTACTAACTTTTGAAGTTGAAACTCTGCTTTTCTTCTCTCTTTCTCTATCTTTCTTCTTCATTTCCGTTTCTTTTATTTCTACTTTTCATCATAATTCAGACAGTTTCAATTCCTTCTCATGTTCAAGGCGCCTCATTGGAAATTGAATTCTAGCCATTTCCAAGGACTCTGATGGTGTTTCAACCAAATGTAATTGCCAAGCTCTAGCTGTAATTATCTCTCATTTTCTCACAGAAAAACACAACCCCAACTCCAGCTTGTCTGCCAATTCCTACAGCTTTGCCTTCATTACCTTTGGTAAAACCCCAACTTCATTTCTTCCACACCCAGAGAACTCTTAGTGAATGAAAGAATCTTTATACAGAAAACACTGTTTAAACCATCCGAATTCAACACTCGGAACAAAATACACTAATGAAAATCCATACAAAATGAAGATGAATTTTAGAATAATTTAACTATTGGAAAACATAACCGAATAATGGACACAGTACCTTCTACAAATGAACTGTTCTAATATACCAACATCCTATAAACACATCTCTTGGAAAAATGCAACATTCAGACATACATTCTTGCATACAGTTCTCCAATTCAGGAGGAAACAGCATCAAGTCAGGTTTCAGAGAGAATAGCAGCTGGGGATAAGTTACTAGGCCGTTGTTACTGCTATTTATTATAAACCCTAAAAGTGTCGTAAGTCATTTACTTGAGCCGTTTTCAGTCGGCAGTTTGGCCTTTAAGATCTCTTATTTAAAGAAAGGAGAAAATAATCTTTCTTTTAAAAGTGACAGCATTGTCACACACTTTAGATCCCTGGCCCTTTACTTGAGGGGCTTCCTCGATCGGAAGATCACCTGAGAGGACAAATACAGGTACAGACCAAGTTATAAGGCTGTGTCTCATAATTTCTGAAACACCCCTGTCCATGGACCATCACATGGGACATACCGGGAAGTGAAAAACAGCCTGACACACACCATTTCACTGTTTCTGAGCTTCACAATGCCAGCACTCGATACACTAGAGAGCCATAAACAAAGGCCAGGGAAAGAAACAGAGGGACAGAAAGATTCACATTAAAGACAGAAAGAGACAGTTAATTAACTGAAAAAGATGTTGTGGAAATATGGGGAAAAAGACAGGGCTGTGGGACTAACTGGAGAAGTGAGAACCTTCGAGAGTAAACTTAAAAGAATGAGAACATTAAGTACAGGCATTGTCAGATCAGCTGGAATGGTTTGTTACATCAAATTCTGAATCTGCTTCACAGAACACCACAAACAACATAAACTGGGACAAGATGACAGCCCAGCACGGAGAGCTGAGCAGAGCATGCCAGTGTGTTGCTCAGTAAATTGCACTATCTGCCCAGCATAGAGAGTATTGCAAACTTTACTATCATATGCTAACGATACTCGCATCAAATTACTGCAATGTCTACAATGAGAAGGTTTGCTGTGTGTGTGTTCATCAGAGACTGAGAGAGAGTGTGTGTGTGTGGGATTGGCGTGGTTGAATGTTTGAGAAGGAACGCACATGGAGGAAACTATTTTAAATAAGATCAACTGGCAGGCTTTTTGTTAATCAACAAGAGAGAACGAGAGAAGTTTCATGGACAGATGAGATAAAGTGTTTGAGAATGTCAAAATAAAGGTATTGCCAGACACAACAGCAATATACATCGGCGTGCACATGAATGACAGATGGATGGGAGTTTGGTGTGAGCTCTAATCAGATTTGCTTCAGCAGGTTTGAAGCCGGGAGTGTCAGCAGCAGATTATTGGCTTCATTAAGACTGTATTTCATAGCTCAAGGTTGAAACAGCAGATGGACTAAACCAGTGAGATATATTCTGGAGTGGTGAGTATTTCAAGTTAGAAATGTTCAGGGCATGGTGTCAATAATCAGCTCATGTTCAAAGGGATCTTCCACAGTTGTGACTTGGCTGCTTCAGCTGCAGATATTGACCAAGGATGGGATGGAAACAGTGGCAGGAAATGGAGTTTGTAACCAGAACAGTAGAGAGTGACCTCCCTGTCTTAATATTTAAATAACAAAGGCAATGATACAATAAATTGTAGTTCGCAGCTGGAACTGAGTAGGTCCACATAGAGAGTAACACTTTCAGAGCAGAGAGGGAGACAGTCATTGAACACATGCATTGATGTAGTTAGTAGTGGTCTGTAGAGTAAATATCTGGAATGAGAGTTTCAACAGTAAAATAATAGTGACAAGAAGTGTAGACGATATAAAAGAACAGTAATACAGTCATAATCGGTTTTTTGATCAAAAAAATCTGGAAGTTGACACATACCAGGAACACCAACGATAGCCAGGAAAGCATAATAAAAATATTGAATAATGAGAAGAGCATAATAGATCCGCCATGATAATGACAGCCAGTAAAATGCAGAAAGACGCCAAACCTAAATGTATAAACTCCTGTCTATTGTTGGAACTTGCCAGTCTAATGTTTCCAGATTCTGATACATTTTTGGAACATTCCAGTCTAATGTTCTCAGATACTTATCTCTCCTCCCCCTCCCTCTGGGTCTGGTGTTCCCTGTCAGTGCTGTCAGTGATGCTCCCGCTCATGTTATGGGATACCACATTGAACGGCGCCCATTTATCATTAAAAGATGGAAACCCTCCACTGGGATAATTAGAATCCATGGAGACTGGCATTAAGCACAGTCACTGAACAAACACTGGGAAAATTAGCAAAGGCTACGACAACGGATGAATGGGCACTGCAAAACAATCAACAGACAGGAGGGTTCCTTCCCAGTTGGGGAACACTTCAGTGGTCCAAGATCTTCAACCGCCGACCTTCTGGTGACCATCCTTAAAGGCGGATTTCAGGACAGGCAGCAGCGAATAGTGGCTGAGTAGAGGCTGATTACAAATTTCGGTTCCCATAGGGAGGGCCTCAACTGGGGCCTTGGGTTCATGTCACATTGCAGGTGATCACCATTGGACTACAAACACACACACACACACACACACACACACACACATACACACACACACACACACACACGCACACACACACACAAACACAAACACACACACACTCCTATACACACATATACATATGGACACATATGTACACAAACATACACATAGACACACACGCACCCTTACAGACACACACACTCTCACAGGCATCCGTCCAGAGACTTAGACCACTCTACACTCATGCATACACATATATACTCTCTCTCACTGATACTCAAGCCCCCCACCCCAGACACAAACACACACACACACACTCCCACACTCACACATGCACCCCCTCACAGACTTAAGACACTCTACATCACTACACACACATGTGCACTCCCTCTCACACTCACAACCTCCAACTAAGAGAAACACACACAACAAACCGACAAAGACCCACAGACACAAATATATTTTATGTGGTGAATTCGTACTTGCAGAGTTACATTGTACTTTGCTCAAAAACTGCATGCATTCATGTAGAACTCTGTTATGTCACTTTTCAGATTAGAATCAATCTAAACATTATGGTATAGACAGAGAACACAGGGGCTAACACCTTCAAAATATTGTCTAACACTCGTTGTTACTACTAACCTGAGAATGCAACTTTAAAAGAAAAAGGTTTTGTAATTTACACATGAAAGAAATGAAACTATTATGATATTCGAACAGATGAAAGACTCAACAGACAATCAAGGTATTTTTCAATGTATAATTTCAGTTACATCACACTGTAAATTTTTGCGATAAATTCTGTGCCTTAGAAGTGTGTCCTCCACTATTACCTGATGAAGGAGCAGCGCTCTGAAAGCTAGTGTGCTTCCAATTAAACCTGTTGGACTATAGCCTGGTGTTTTGTGAACTTTAACTTTGTACACCCCAGTCCAACACCGGCATCTCCAAATCATGACTAAACAACCAGGCTCAGTTAACCAGTTCCACACATCATTTTTCATATCACTATAAAAGGGAACATTTAACGGGTTTGGAAGGAATGGATGAGGATTGCTGAGGGATGGACCAAAAATCTTTAAATCTTTTTTAAAAATTGTATATGAGAGTATTAAAAGGCACTTCAGGGGTCTATATGTGTTCCACTTTGTTTATGAAAGGAGGCAGTTATAAAATAACAGATCGGTTGCATAAAAAAAAAGTCAGTTGGGCAAGTTTCTAGATACCTTAACCCAAAGTATAATACTTATTGACCAGTGTGAGGCTCCTCCTGGTTTTAAGTGACCTGTTATCAAATCCTTTCATAACCTTGAGACAGAGCATTGAGATTGCTGGTCAGCAACTGGTCGAAGCAATTCTGTCCCTATGGACCTCTTACAAAGAGATAAGAGAAGACCATTCAGCCTATATTAGCCTGTTGCTACTTGAAAAGGTGGATATCTAAAATATTGGCACATTTTGCCAACTGAATCATTCAAAACGAAGAGATATGTCACTGCAGCTGTAAGAGGTGCTACTGAGAGGGCACCTGGAATAAATTGTGCTGTTTGTGTTTCTGTAATTGAGAAGGGATAGACCTCCATCAGATACAGTTTAACGACTGCTCGTAATCCACGGGTTGCTGTGTCATTTAATGTCTCGGGTCTGTTACACAAGGACAGGAGGAAGCCATTCAGCCTTTCCAGTCTATTACAGAGGGGCAGGAAGTGTTTATTTAACTTCCAAGTCTGTTACACATAAATATTAGTTTTAAGTTAGTTTTGGAATAGGAAAGACCTGATGTAAACATTAATGTTCTAACTTTGAACAAGGCCAATTTTGAAAGTGTTAGGTGAGCCCTGTGAAAGGCTGATTGGAATACCCTACTCACAGGTAAAGGGATGGTTGGAAAATGCAAGGCCATCAAAACGTGGTTTCAGAGAGTCCAGAGCCAATGTGTTCCTATTAGTGAGATGGCCAAGGCTGGGGGGTGCAGGGAGTGCTGGATGGCTAGATATATTGATGCTCTGGTCAAGGTAACGAAGGAGGCATATGTCAGGTAAACAGAGCTGAGATCAAGTGAATCCCGAGAGGTGTATAAGGGCAGCAAGTGCATCGTCAATGCGGAAATCAGGCCAGAAAAATGTGGACAAGGGATGGCTTTAGAAATAGGGTTAACGAGGTATTGAAGAAATTATACAAATCCTTTAATGTCAAAAGATTAACTAGGGAGAGAATAGGGCCCCTTTAAGATCAGTAAGGCTATCTGTGTATGGAACCACAGGAGATTGGAGGGATACAAAACATGTATTTCTTCTCAGTATTTAATGTGGAGGAGGTTACAAGAGCGAGAGAATGAAGAAATATATAGTGCTACCTTGAAAGTGTCTATATTAAAAGGAGGTGTTGGATATTTTAAAACACATAAAGGTGAACAAATCCCTGGGACCTGATCAGTTGTTTCCCAGATGTTTGTGGGAAGCTAGGAAAGAGATTGCTCAGCATTTTGCTGATATACTTGTAACATTGATTTCCACAGGTGAGGAATCAAAAGACTGGAGGGCTGCTAACATAGTGTCATTATTTAAGAAAGTAAGGAAAAAAAAAGGTAACTTTCGATCGGTGAGCCTGACGTCAATGGCGACTAAATTGTTGGAGGGGATTTCGAGGAAAAAGATCGATATGCATTTGGAAAGACAAGGACTGAAGAGGGGCTTTGTACATTGGAGATCACATTTCCACTGACTGGGTGGAATTTTTTGAGGAAGTGATGAAGATGATTGATGAAGGCAGGAGAGTGGATGTTTTCTTTATGGAATTCAGTAAGATTACCAAAATGTTATACATGGTAGACTGGTTAGCAAGGTTAGACTGCCTGGAATCCAGGGAGAACTCGCCATTTAGATCCAAATTTTTCTTGAATATTGGAGACAGGCCGCGAGAGTGGACATTCGTTCATTAAACTTGGAGACCTGTGACCAGTGGCGTGCCACAAAGATCAATAGTGGGTCCACTGCCTTTTGTTACTTATACAAATCATTTACATTTGAGTATATGAAGTATGGTCAGTAAGTTGGGAGATAATAACAAATTTGGTGGTGTCGTCGACAGTGAAGAATGATCTCTCAGACTATAATGGGACTTTGCTGAGGTGAGCCGAGGAGTGGCAGATGGAGTTTATTTTAGTTAAATGTGAGGTGTTGCATTTTGGCAAGAAAAATTAAGGCAAGACATGCAGGTAGGGTACTGTCGAAAGCTGCCAATCAAGAAGAACTCCATCGAAATTATCGAATTCCTACAGTTAGGAAACAGGCTATTCGTCCATCGAGGCCACACCGAAACTCTAAACAGTATCTCACTGGACAAACCCCTACCCTACCCCTCTTAGCCTGCATTTTCCATGGCTAATCCACCTCGCCTATACATCCTTGGGTACTTTACGCAATTTAGCATGGCCAATCTACCCTTATCTGTATATCTTTACACTGTCGAAGGAAAACATAACATCCGGAGGAAACTCACTCAACCACGGGGAGAATGTGCAAACACCAGACAGGCAGTCATTCAAGGATGGAATTAAACCCAGATCGCTGCGCTCTGAAGCAGCAATGCTACTCACTGAGCTACTGTGTCACCTTGTGGTGCAGGTTCTCCGTTCCTTGAAATTGCCGTCACAGGTAGACAGTGCAGTGAAGAAGACACTTGGTGACCTTCCCTTTATTGGTGCGTGCTTTGAATCTAAACATTTTCACGACCTGTTGCATCTGTACCGGACATCGGTTTGGCCACTTTTGTAATATTGCCTTTAATTCTGGTATCCCTGCTGTCGGAAAGATGTTGTCAAACTTGAAAGGGTACAGAAGAGATTTAAAATAATGTTGCAGGTGTTAGAGGGTTAGAGTTACAGGGAGAATTTGAATAGGCTGGGGCTATTTTCAAGTGTTGAGGCTGAGGGGTGACCTGAAAGAGTTTTATAAAATCATGAGCGGCATAGATAAGGTAAACAGTCAACGTCTTTTACCCAGGATAGGCGAGTCCAAAATTAGAAGACAAAGGTTTAAGGTGAGAGGGGAAAGATTTAAAAAGGGACATGAGGGACAACATTTTCACACAGAGACCGCTGTGTGTATGGATTGAACACACAAAAGAGGTGGTGGAGGCAGGTACAGTTACACCATTTAAAAGGCATTTGGATGGATACATGCATGGGAAGTGTTTAGAGGGAGATGGGCCAAGTGCTGTCAAGGAGGACGAGATTTATTTAGGATATTTGGTCGGAATGGGCGATCAGACCAAAAGGTATTTTTCCGTACTGAACATCTCTAAAACTCTATTGCCTCTTGAGTGTATAACACAGGAACAGGAGGAGGCTAGTCAGCTTCTGAATTCTGTCAGGCAACTTGTTTGTTCAATTGCTGAGAGTAAAATACAAAAATACATCATTCAGATTTTGATGGTGTTTTACAGAAACACGGGAAAGACTTTTAGTCAAGATAAGCTGTAAGTAATGTGAAGAGGCCATTCAGGTCCTCGACTCCATTCCACAGGAGCAGCAGGTGAGCACAGAGATATTGGAACCTGTCAGTCAGTAGCAGGAGGGGGACATCTACTTTCGCAAACCTTGGATCAGGTGGCAGTCACTCAGCTGCTCAAGATTGCGACACAGGAACAGGATGCAGTCATTCAACTGCTTGAGACTGTGACACAGGGACAGGAGGGAGTCATTCAGAGCTCGAAACTGGGGCACAGGGAAATCTGGAGGTATGTGAGGACCCAGCATTCTGTTATGCAAGGACAGCAGGAGGTGACTCACTCCCCACCAGTATGGGACACTGGGAGAGAAGGGGGGTTTGCTTGGAACAAACAGAAATATATGAATAGGTTGCATTAGTGGTCCATTCAATCCTGCCCCAACATTCACTAAGACCATGGCTGATCTGATTGTAATTCCCTCATTCCATTTTACGGAGACTCCCCTCTCTGCAGCTCCATTTGTTGGTCATGTTGCAGACTCAGATGCTGCAACAACACTCACCATGACTCATCCAGAAGGATGGGTCTAACAGGATGAGTCAGGATTTGAGGGATCCAATGACAAGAATGAAAACACAACATAAATGTATTGTCAGATGTTTCGTACTCTCACATTCGCAATCCAACTCGCATAACCAGCCCATCCATTACATATTCAGGATGGAGCACTGTGTCGATCCGGCTCGTGTACAGCTGTATGCAACCCAGCAATGTCCAGAGTTAAACTCTATGCAGCCCACACCAATGCTTGATCTATAATCCTGGACTAAATGTTCAGTGTGAGGATCAGTGCAGTCTGCACTGGGTAATTCATATACAAACCCAGGCTGTTGCATTGTTCGGTAACACTATATTAGATCACTTTCCAGTGTGGGGAAACATGTAAACAATGCTGGAAGTGACAGAATGTGCAGTTCCCATCCATTTCCAGCTCCATATCTGCACTCTACCTTGACAAGGGGTGCTGCGAATGTGAAAATCAATGTGAGTAAGAGATATAAATGGAAACAATTTAAATACCAATAGTTCTGATTAAGGCGCATATCACTCTAGTATTTAAAGTTGAAATAACTGAGATAATATCCAATGACGTTTTGTGAACGGTGCAAAGAAGTAAGAGGGGGATGGTGATGGTTGCACTATAAGCCTCCAAATAATCAATGGGAATTAGAGGAACAAATATTCAGGGAGACTGGCGAGACTTGCAGGAGCAATAGGGTTGTCATAATAGGTGATTTAATTTTCCTAACACAGACTGGGACTTCCAGATGGTTAACAACTTATATGGAACGTAATTTGTTAAATGTGTTCAGGAAAGCTTCCACAAGCAGCATGTAGAGGGTCATACTGGGGAAGGGACAACCTCGACCTACTGTTGGGAAATAAGGTCGGATAGGTGACGGAGGTAAAGTGGGCGAGCATTTTGGGAATAGTGACTAGAACTGTACTAGTTTTAAAATAGTAATGGTAGGGACAAAATTGGTCCACAGAATCAAGTTCTAAATTGGGGCAAGGCGTATTTTGTTGGAATTAGACAGGGGATTGCAGGGGATGATTGGAGTAGTTTGTTTCCAGGTAAAACAATTCTGGGCAAGTAGGAGGGCTTCAAAAGTGAGATAGCTCGAGTTCAAGGTCTATATGTTCCTGTGAGGATGAAGGGAAAGTGAGGCAGAAAGAGAGAACCCTGGAACACAAAGAATATTGAGGCTCTGACTAGAAAAAAAATGAGGCGTGGCTCAGGTACAGGCAGCTGGGACCAAGGGAATATCTGGAGGTACACAGGGGATACAGGAGTTTACTGAAGAAGGAAATCAACAAGGCGAAAAGAGGGTAAAGATAGCCTTGGCTGAGCAGAGTAGTGTGAATCCAAATTCAGTATAGGAAAGAAAAAGGACAACCAGCGAGAGAATATGACGCCTTAAAATCCAAAATAGGCATGCATGTGTGAAACCTCAAGAGATGGGTGAGGTCCTGAATTCCCCTTCTGTGTTTATCATGAAGAAAGACATGAAGACATGTGACCTTTGGGATATCTTGGTACAGTCCATTTCACGGTAGAGGTGCTGATGGACATATTAGAAATCATAAAGTCAGTTAAATCTCTTGATCCTGACCAGATATATCTAAGACCACTGCAGGTGGTGAGAGAAGACAGTTCAGGGGCCAAGGACCCAGAAGACTGAGCGGTAACAAATGTGCCCTTATTCAAGAAGGGTTGCAAAGAAAAGCCTGGGAAAGATAGACCAGTAGGCTTCACATCTGTTTTCGGTAAACCGCTTGAGAAGGTTCTGAGATATAAGATATGCATGCATTTGGAAAGACAGAGTTTGACTTGGAGCAGTCAGCATAGCGTTGTGCCTGGCAGATCATGCCTTAGAATTTTTGTTAGAGTTTTTGAGGAAGTGACCATAAAGGTTGACAAGAGCAGGGTGGTGGACATAGTCTATGTGAATTTCAGTAAGGCCTTTGATAAGGTTCCACATGGTAGGCCTCTCTGGAAGGTTAGATCGCATGGACTCCAAAGTAAACTGGCAAATTGGTGACACAATTGTCTTGACGTTATGAAGCAAATGGCTATGGCGGAGGTATGCTTGTCGGACTGGAGGCCTGTGACTAGTGGAGTGCCTCAGTTGTCGGTCCTGGGCTCATTGCTGTTCGTTATCTTATACCAATGATTTGGACCAGAGTGCACAACGCAAGGTTAGTGAGTTTGCCGATGACTCTAAATTAGGAGGCATCATTTACACTGAGGAACATTATCAGAAATTGCAGCAGTACCTTGGTCAGCTGAGGAAGTGGGCTCAGAAATAGCAATTTGAGTTTAATACAGATAAGTATGACGTCTTGCAGTTTGGAAAGTTAAATCCAGGTCGGAGTTAAATGATGAGTGAGAGGGTCTTAAGGAGTGTAGTGGAACAAAAGGACATTGGAGATCAGGTGCACGGTTGTCTGGAATTTGAGTCACAGATACACAGGACAGTGAAGAAGGATGTTGGCACATTGGCCTTCATCAGCACATTGAGTAAAGAAGTTGGGATGTTATGTTGCATTTGTGCAGGATGTTGGTAAGGCTGCAGTTGGAGTATTGTGTTCAGTTTTGTTCATCTTGCTCTAGAAAGAGCTAGTACAGATGGGGACCATTCTCTTCCCAGAGGGATCGCTCCACCAGACACACCGAGCCTGGTCTGAGCTCACCACCCACTTCAGTGTCGTATCTGCAGTCTGAAGAAATGTCCAGCAAAACAGGACAAGTATCAATAACCTTCTCGACTCTGTTAGGATAAGGGTCACCATATTCTCTCTGCTCCCTCACACTCACTGTATGTCTGGTATAGCACCGGATCCCGAACAAGGCTCATGCTCTCCCACTCTCACTACTGCATACAGCACCATCCCTCTCTTTCTCTTTTGCATCTCTAATGCCCCCCACAGAGTTAGAGAATATTCTGGAGAATGCCAATTATGGGATTTTCCAGATCATGTTCCACTTATTCCCAGTTTCAATAAAGCGGCAGTGCCCCAGTGTGTGACATGTAAGAGGATGGAGTAGAGATGTACGTTTTTCAAATCACACACAATTAAAATCCATCATGAAGCCATTCAGTACTTCAAACATGCTCCAACATTCAATACGTTTGGAGGTGAAATGATGATTTTCTCAGCTCCACCTTACAGGAATTTTCAGTCATTCAACCCCCAGCTTCCTGTTACCGAGCAGACGATTCTCAGAAACATTTTACCCAGTGTTTCTTCTGGCATGTGTTCAGAAGGCATTTCCCATGGGGACAGACTCTCCTAACAATATATTTCATCTGCTTTATGCATTCATACAATAGTCAGCATGCTTTACACAGACCAATCAAAAACATGCACTTATTTTATGATTATCGATATCCAATCACAATTAGTCATTCTGGTGATTTCACTTGTCTCACTTTATTGTATTCAGCCAGAGAAAGCTTCCAAACACTTGTCTCAATATAAAATACAATTTTTAGCAGAGAACGTTTTTATCCTCAGCCGTTATCATGACGATTATCTCAAATACACCTTTATCCTTGTCATGAATGTTTCTCTTGCCCTTTTTCTGTGACTGATTCTGTGTGTAACAGTTACACAGTCTCCCACTCAGTTGGCTGGATGGTTGGTTTGTGATGCAGAGGGAGGCCACCAGCGCAGGTTCACTTCTCCACACTGACTGAGGTTACCATGAAGGGGATGTTCTCTCAACCTCACCTCATCACCCGAAGTGTCGTGACATTCATCATAAACCACCATGAGTGGTGTATCTAATGAGAGCTCCTTGGGACTCCATTCTATCAATGTTGGCAATTTAATTTTTTTTAACAATTGTTTTTACTGAAAATGGATTTTTATTATTATATTAAATCACTAACAAAACAACTCAAAGAACTGAACAAAATTACACCCATGTGCATGTACAGATAAAACAAGTTAAAGTCTCTTAACGCACAGAAGGCAAACAAAAATAAACAATAAATAATAAATAAATTATATGGCTCAGAATAACAAAACGATAGCTCTTGTTCTTTGAGAGCATTAACTGATACACATTCATATGTTCACAATTCTTCACATGTGATTCATTAGACAATATCCTCATTTCTATATAAAAGCCATTTTTAGAGTGGCAGATAAGCCTAATCGTGGTAATCCAAAAAAGGTTGCTATATTTTATATAAATCTCTGCTTTCTGGTGCACCATACAGGTGAAAACGTCCAAAGGGATATTCTCCATGACAAGCTTACGACGAGCCAACAGACACAACATAATACTTTTCATAGCACATCAAGTGGGGGGGAGATACTAAACGAGTATTTTACATCAGCATTTACTGTGGAAAAGGATATGGAAGATATAACATGTAGGGAAATAGATGGTGACATTTTGCAATATGTCCATATTACAGAGGAGGAAGTGCTGGGTGTCTTAAAATGGTTAAAGGTGGATAAATCCCTAGGACCTGATTTGGTGTACTCTAGAACTTTGTGGGAAGCTAGAGAAGTGTTTGCTGGGCCTCTTGCTGAGATAGTTGTGATATGGATAGTCACTGGTGAGGTGCTGGAAGACTGAAGGTGGCAAACGTGGTGCCACTGTTTAAAAGGGTTGTAAGGACAAGCCAGGGAAGTATAGACCAATGAGCCTGACGTTGGTGGTGGTCAGGTTATTGGAGGGAATCCTGAGGGACAGGATGTGCATGTATTTGGAAAGGCAAGGACTGATTAAGGATAGTCAAAATGGCTTTGTGCGTGGGCAATCATGTCTCACAAACTTGATTGAGGTTTTTAAGGAAGTATCAAAGAGGATTGATAAGGGCAGAGGGATAGATGTGATCCATATGGACTTCAGTAAGGAGTTCGACAAGGTTCCCCATGGGAGGCTGATTAGCCAAGTTAGGTCTCATGGAATACAGGGAGAAATAGCCATTTGGATACAGAACTAGGTCAAAGGTAGAAGACAGAGGGTGGTGGTAGAGGGTTGTTTTTTAGACTGGATGCCTGTGACCAGTGGAGTGCCACAAGGGATCGGTGCTGGATTCACTACTTTTTGTCATTTACATAAATGACTTGGATGTGAGCATAAGAGGTAAAGTTAGTAAGTTTGCTGATGACACCAAAATTGGAGGTACAGCGAACAGCGAAGAGGTCACCTCACATTACTACAGCATCAGCCTGTAGTCATTCTGCATTTAGGACATGCTGAAGATAATCCCACATTGAATTTAGAGAGAATATCTGGTGTCAGATAGACTCTATGAAGAATTTGCAACTGCATAGAATAGGTCCTATTACAGATCAAAATCCTTCGAGCAATTTTGATGGGCTAATGGGCTGAGAAGTGGCAGATGGAGTTTAATTCAGATAAATACGAGGTGCTGCATTTTGGGAAAGCAAATCATAGCAGGACTTATACACTTAATGGTAAGGTCCCAGGGAGTTTTGCTGAACAAAGAGACCTTGGAGTGCAGGTTCATAGCTCCTTGAATGTGGATTCGCAAGTAGATACGGTAGTGAAGAAGGCGTTTGGTATGCTTTCCTTTATTGGTCAGAGTATTGAGTACAGGAGTTGGGAGGTCATGTTGCAGTTGTACAGGATATTGGTTAGGCCACTGTTGGAATAATGCTTGCAATTCTGCTCTCCTTCCTATCGGAAAAATGTTGAGAAACTTGAAAGGGTTCAGAAAAGATTTATAAGGATTGGAGGATTTGACCTATAGAGAGAGGCTGAATAGGCTCGGGCTGTTTTCGCTGCAGCTTCAGATGCTGAGGGATGACATAGTGGTTTTCAAAAGTAAGGGGCATGGATAGGGTATATAGGGAAAGTCTTATCCCTGGGGTCAGGGAGTCCAGAAGTGGAGGGCATAATTTTAAGGTGAGAGGGGTAAGATATGAAAGAGACCTACAGGGCAACTATTTCACACAGAGGGTGGTACATGTATGTAATGAGCTGCCAAGTGAAGTGGGGGAGGCTGGTACAAGTGCAACATTTAAGAGGCATTTGGATGAGTATATTGAATAGGAAGGGTTTGGAGGGTTAAGGGCCGGGTGCTGGCAGGTGGGACTAGATTGTATTGGGATATGTGGTCGGAATGGATGGGTTGGACCGAAGGGCCGGGTTCCAGGCTGTGCATCTCTATGACTCTATGACTTATATTAATCTCTGTTTTTTTGGTGCCCCATACTGGGGAGAAAGGCCAAAGGGATATTCTCCATGATGAGCTTACAAAGACCCAACACATTCTGGGAGTTTCAGACATCCAACACAACAGAATATTATTTCCTAGCACAGAAAGTCAGGGTATTTTTTCCCATGTGCATCTGTGTAAGATTCTCTGGGCAGGCCCAGGAAAAGAGAAGCCGTGTCCATCTCCAATTCGGTCCCCAAGACCCACTCAACCACACCTAAAACAGAGCTCCAATATATACGAAACCTGCAGCAGGACCACATGCAATGAGTCAGAGTGCCTGTAGTCATTCTGCATTTAGGACATGCTGAAGATAATCCCACATTGAATTTAGAGAGAATATCTGGTGTCAGATAGACTCTATGAAGAATTTGCAACTGCATAGAATAGGTCCTATTACAGATCAAAATCCTTCGAGCAATTTCACAAATATCTTCCCATGTCTCCAAAGAGATCTAAACCCCCCCAACTCTCTCGCACAGACGTCACGAAGCTGCACAGTCTTGTCTGAGGGGACACTCTCCAACAAATGAATAAGGGAACTGACAAAGAGTGTATTCTTAGCAATAAGAACCCGCTTCTCTGTATTGGATCTGTAAGAGTCTGTTAAAGGTGTGTGTTTTTAAAATCAAATCTCTAATGTGGAAAAAAAACAGAAGAAATCTCTACTAGGTAGTCCATACTTACGAGTTATTTGATCAAATTATATCATTGTTTCTCCCTCAAGTAACACGTGGTGGCTCGGTGGTTTGCAGTGCTAACTCACCGCACCAGGGTCACGGGTTTGGTTCCAGCCTTGGGTGACTTACTGTGTGGAGTTAGTATGTTCTCAACTGCGACTGCGTAGGTTTCCTCCTACGGTCGCAAAGATGTGCAGGTTAGATGACTTGGCCAATGCTAAATCGCTCAAAGTGTTCAACGATCCGTAAGTTCAGACATTAGTCAGGATAAATAAAGAATGGTAGGGGAATGGGTCTGGGTGGGTTACTCTTCAGAGGGTCGAAGTGGACATGCTGGGCCCAAGGGCTTGTATCCACACTGTAGGGATTTTACGAATTCTAAATCATCCAAGCAAGGTACTCCCCTGGCTGCCCACAGTTTAAACCTGGAATCCATTATCCCCGGTTGACAAGACCGGTATACCAATTACAGGGGTACGAAACATGGTTTTGGCTGCATTGCCCTCAATCTGACGCATTGTTCTTCACGTTTTAACAGTATTGATATACATTAGTTTTTGACAATACTCCATAAATGTTTTCATTTTGTCTAAGAACAACAGACTAATAAGGGTTCACTTTGTCTGAGTGGGCTCAATTTCTAGCCGTATTGACACCGAGTCGTCAGCGGCCCAGGCACGAACATAGGATGATTAAAACAAGCTTAATTGATTGCTTTTAATCTGGGAGATCTACCACCGCCCCCACCCCCCACCACAATCTGTGGAGAAATTGCAATTTTGTTAGCTTGATAAAGAATCGGTTATGGTGCCAAATAAAAGAGCTAAACCAGCCATTCTGTTTCCTAAGTATCTGTCTGGGAAACATCAAAGAAAGCATTCACACGGGGTGTAGGAAATGAGGAAGGATTTTAATAACAGCTATCCGATCTAGCCAGGATATTTGAAATGCCTCCCATCTTTGAACGTCTTGTTTAATTTTGTCAAACAAATGGACACAGTTCACGTTAAATAAATGATCAAAGACAGATGTAGTGAATATACTAAAATAGGGAAATCACCCCCGTGTCCATTTAAAAGAAAACCAGGATTTGGCCTCAGTATCAGGTATTTCCCTAAGACCTCCCATAGGCATGGCCTCCAACTTTGTAAAATTAATCTTATCGCTCGGAAAGGCAACAAGAGAATCAATGCATTGCATCACATGACCTACCGAAATTGTGGGATGTGACAAAAAACATAAGACCCTCATCTGCACACAATGTAACCTTACGTGACTTCTGTCCCACCTCTGGGGCAGATATGTTGGCATCCCTACAGATGGCCTCCACCAGTGGCTCAATCCCCAACGTAAACAAGAATGATGAAAGGTGTCAGCCTTGTCGGCTGCCTGGAGAAATAGTAATATTACTGGTTGGCCACACCATTAGTGAGAACCGCAGCCAGAGGATCGCGGTAAAGGACCTTCACCCACTTGATAAAAACTTTGCATAGACCAAACCGTTCTAATGTACAGAAAAGATCCGGCCACTCAACCCAATCAAATGCCTTCTCTCGTCTAAAGAGATCAATAATCCTTGGACAGATTGTTGTTGATACTCTTGGATCATATTGAGTAAACTCTTAACATTGTAGGAAGATTTGCGGCCCTTTATAAACCCTGTTTGGTCCTCCTTGGTAACGGAAGGTAGCAAAGTTTCCAGCCTAAATGCACGGGTTTCAGACAAGATTTTGATTCAAACATTTAAAAGTGACATTGGCGTGTAAAAAGCACAATCCTCCAGGGGCTTCCTTTCTGCAGCATCAGAGAGATATGAGCCTCTCTTAAGGATGGAGGGATGGGTTCGTGATTGTATGAGTGACAGAACATGTTAAACATTAGCCATGACTATAGGTTTATAAATTATTTACAAAGTTCACGAGGAAATCTGGCAGGAACGTGCACCTTTACATTCTGAAGCTGCTTCACACCCTCCTGCGCTGACAATGGTGCATTAAGGCACAACACCTATTCAGGGATTACTCCTGGAAGACCCAGATCCTTGAAAAATGACTCCATCTTAATCCATCTATCCACATAATGCTCAGTCTGAAATAATTCGGAGAAAAATCTCGGACAGGAGGCATTAATCTTTTTGGAATTGAAGGTAAGGATCCCAGTACCTTCCTAATTGAGGTAATGGCTTGAGAGGGGCGCTCGTTTTCCTGGCAAGATAGAATAAATACCTGCCTGGCTTATCACTATGTTCGTAAATCCTTTGGTTTGTAAAAGTAAGTTCCTTCTTGGCTGTCTGTGTGAGCATGGAATTCACTGTAGACCGAAGCGTTCAGCTTAGCCACTGAGGGACAATCACAGTATGCCCTCTCGGCTGCCCTCAGCTGTGCCTCAAACCAGCGTTCCTGCTCCCACTTCTGCTGCATCCTATGGGATAATTATTCCCTTGGCACAAGACTCAGCAATTTCCCATAGAATGGATGGCTTAATGTTTGAATCTGAATCAATGACTAAGAAATATCTGAATTCATTACAGAAATACTCAATGAACTAACTAGTCTTAACAATAAATGGATATATTCGCCAGTGTCTCGAATCTGTTATATTTCCCTCAATCTTTATCAATAAGTATGGTCAGAAATGGTAATATTCCCAATTGTGCAGGATGCCACCGAATCTAAGATTGTTGCAGGGATGGGGAAGAAATCAAACCTGGTGTGGCATTTCTGCTGGTTAAAGAAGATATTAAAAGCCCTACTTGTGAGGTCGATGTGCCTCCAGACATCCACCAGCTCTAGTTCTGCACATAAATCCACCAATTGCTTACATTATAACGAGGGTATTGAGGGACCTTCGGACTTTCTGTCCACCGTGGGTTCCATACGACAGTTGAAATCTCCTTCTACGATAATGTGCCATGATGCAAGATATCTGAATTTGGAAAATGCATCTTCCAGGATTTTAAGATGGTGTGCCGGGGTGGGGATGGGTGTCGCAATTACTATTCAAAATATTGGCTTATTTGCCATAGTTCAAGGCTTGGGGGATTATGAGTATCAAATACAATCTCGTAATTTAAATGGAAGATTCTTTTTCTCCAGTATGGCTTCTCCCCACCCTAGTATTAAAATACGAAAATAAAAACCCGTTCAAACCCGCCCTGCTATAACGTCAAATGTTCCTTGTCATCGAGGTGCAGCTTCTGCAATAGGACAAAATCCACCCTCTCTTTTTTAAGACTAGAAAGTAGGTTTTTCCTATTGACTGGGCAATGGCTCCCCTTAATGTTCCAGGTGCACCATTTAAGCATATCATTTTCCAGAACAGACTGTAGGAACATTTGAACTGGAGAGAGGAAGAACTCGAATTACTGAACATTAATAAACAAACTCTCATAGAGCTTAAAAACTACACAATCTAACACTATTACAACTGACAAGCTCTCAAAACTTTCCAAAACTAAACAGATAAAAAAAACCCAAAAAACTAAAAAAAACCGATAGGGGAGTTTAAAATTTCCACAAGGTTTTCGCTTTCTCTGCAGAGTCAAACGAGTTTATGGATCCATCAAATACAATACGGAGAATCGTTGGCTACCAGAGGGAATACTGATTCCCGAGTTCCCTTAATCTTCTCTTGATAGGTGTTAGACTTGGAATCTAGTGAGCACTTCGGTGATAGCGATTACAATTCTGTTATGTTTACTTTAGTGATATCAAGGGATAGGTGTATACCACGGAGCAAGAGTTACAGCTGGGGGAAAGGCAATTACGATGCGATTAGGAACGATTTAGGAAGCATAGGAGAGAGAAGGAAACTGAAGGGGATAGGCACAAAAGAAATGTGGAGCTTATTCAAGAAAAAGCTACCGTGTGTCCTAGATAGGTATGTACCTGTCAGACAGGGAGGAAGCTGTAGAGTGCGGGAGCCATAGTTTAGGAAGGAAATGGAATCTCTGGTCAAGAGGAAGAAGAAGGCTTATTTTAGGATGAGATGTGAAGGCTGAGTTAGGGCGCTTGAGGGTTACATGGTAGCCAGGAAAGACCTAAAGGGAGAGCTCAGAAGACCAGGAGAAGACATGAGAAGTTGTTGGTGGATAGAATCAGGATAAATCCTAAGGCTTTCTATAGGTATTTAAGGAATAAAAGAACGACGTAAGTAAGATTAGGGCCAATCAAGATAGTAGAGGGAAGTTGTTGTGGAGTGAGAGGGGATAGGGGAAGAACTAAATGAATATTTTTCAACAATATTCACTCTAGAAAATGACAATGTTGTCGAGATTACTGAGATACAGGCTTTTCGACTAGTTGGGATTGAGGTTCACAAGGAAGAGGTATTAGAAATCCTGCAGAGTGTGAAAGTCCGTAAGTCCCTTGGGCCGGATGGAATTTATCCTAGAATCCTCTGGGATGCCAGGGAGGAGATTGCCGAGCCTTTGGCATTGATCTTTAAACCGTCACTGTCTACTGGAATAGTGCCAGAAGACTGGAGGACAGCAAATGTGGTTCCCCTGTTCAAGAAGGGGAGTAGACAACCCTGGTAATTATAGACCAGTGAGCCTTACTTTAGTTGTTGATAATGTGTTGGAAAAGATTATAAGAGATAGGATTTATAATCATCTAGGAAAGAATAAATTGATTAGGTATAGTCAGCACAGTTTTGTGAAGGGTAGGTCATGCCTCACGAACCTTATTGAGTCCTTTGTGAAGGTGACCAAACAGGTAGATGAGAGTAAACGGGTTGATGTGGTGTATATGGATTTCAGCAAGGTGTTTGATAAGATTCCCCATAGTAGGCTATTGTACAAAATACGGAGTAATGGGATTGTGGGAGATATAGCAGTTCGGATCAGTAATTAGCTTGCTGATAGAAGACAGGTCGTAGTTGATGAGAAATGTTCATCCTGGAGTCAAGTTAGTAGTGGGTCGGTGTTGGGTCCACTGCTGTTCGTCATTTTCATAAACGACCTAGATGTGTGTAGAAAGGTGGATTAGTAAATTGGCAGATAACACTAAAGTCGTTGGAGTTGTGGATAGTGACGAAGTATGTTATAGGTTACAGAGAGACAGAGATAATCTGCAGTGCTGGGCTGAGAGATGGCAAATGGAGTTTAATATGGACAAGTGTGAGGTGATTCACTTTGGTCGGAGTAAACGGAATGCAAAGTACTGGGCTAATGGTAAGATCCTTGGTCATGTAGATGAGCAGAGAGATAGAACATAGAACATAGAAGAATACAGCGCAGTACAGGCGCTTCAGCCCTCGATGTTGCGCCGATCAAAGCCCACCTAAACTACACTAACCCACTATCCTCCATATACCTATCCAATGCCCGCTTAAATACCCATAAAGAGGGAGAGTCCACTACTGCTACTGGCAGGGCATTCCATGAACTTACGACTCGCTGAGTGAAGAACCTACCCCTAACATCAGTCCTATATCTACCCCCCCCCCCTTAATTTAAAGCTATGCCCCCTTGTAATAGCTGACTCCATACGTGGAAAAAGGTTCTCACTGTCAACCCTATCTAACCCCCTTATCATCTTGTACACCTCTATCAAATCACCCCTAAACCTTCTTTTCTCCAATGAAAACAACCCCAAGTGCCTCAGCCTTTCCTCATAGGATTTTACTACCATACCAGGCAACATCCTGGTAAATCTCGGTGTCCAGGCATACAGATGCTTGAAAGTTACCACTCAGGTTGACAGGGTTGTTAAGAAGGCATACAGTGATTTAGCTTTTATTAATAGAGGGATCGAATTCCGGAACCATGAAGTTATGCTGCAGCTGTACAAAAACGTAGTGCGGCCGCACTTGGGGTATTGTGTACAGTTCTGGTCACCACATTATAAGAAGGATGTGGAAGCTTTGGAAAGGCTGCAGACGAGATTTACTAGGATGTTGACTGGTATGGAATGAATGTCTTACGAGGAAAGGCTGAGGGAATTGAGGCTGTTTACGTTAGAGAGCAGAAGGTTGGGAGGTGACTTAATGAGACATATAAGATAATCAGAGGGTGAGATAGGGTGAGCCTTTGTCCAGGAATGGTGACGGCGAAGATGACGGGGCATAGCTTTAAATTAAGGGGTGATAGATATGGGACAGATGTCAGAGGTAGTTTCTTTACTCAGAGAGTAGTAAGGGTATGGAATGCTTTGCCTGCAACGGTAGTAGATTCGCCAACTTTAAGTACATTTAAGTCGTCTTTGGACAAGCATATGGACATACATGGAATAGTGAAGGTTCGATGGGTTTCAGATTGGTCTGACAGGTTGGTGCAACATCAAGGGCTGAAGGGCCTGTACTGCGCTGTAATGTTCTATGTTCTATATCATCAAAAGATTTTTTCTGAATCACCACCGTCGAACCGTTCCGAAATACATAATCCTGGAGCCCGTGAATTAAAGGCATTGGATCTTTCTGCTGGGTTCTGGAAGCTTCCACTAGTCTTTGTTTATCCCCATAACTATGTAACCGCACGCGGACAGGGCGAGAGCGTTGGTCTGAGCCTGGCCTGTGCACCGTAACCCGATGAACTGTCTTAGTCTTCGCCCATTCCTCTTCAGTTTCGAAATGAAGGAATCGCTGCAGCCAGTTCTCAAAAAATACTCACTGGCTGACCACCTGCTGTCTGGGCCAGCAGACCGACCATGTGAACATTCTTCATCTTGCCCCTGTTCTCAAGGTCGTCATCATTTTCAATTAAGATACGGTAACGATCCTCTCTTGTGAGGAATTTATTATCACAGACTCTGTCATGCAGTTCGGCGCTTGACATCGTCCATTTTGTTTCTAAGGCTGTCAAGTTGCTGCTCATGTTTTTGGAGCACGTCCGAGAGTGGTAGTGGTTCTAGCCTCTGCTGAACCCTTCTTCAATCATAGCTTCAATCATTTCACATAACTTGGTGAACTCAGTGACCAAGGCCTGGTGAGTAACTGGGTCCATCGAACGAGCAGAGTGAGTTGCAGCTACAGCCTGAGGCATGCTCGATGCTTCTGACGGGTGCACTGTATGTTTGGACTGACTTGATCCTTTCCCATGATTTGTCATTTCCACATGAAAAAACGGGATCAGTAAAGATTCTATCACTCTTTTAGGGTTGAATTTTAAGAAAATTGCTGGGATGGAGTGGGTTAGGGAACCACTTTGCCCGTGCTGTGATGCAGAGCCCAACAAAGCAGACCTTTCAGATCGCCACTATCTTGGATTTCCCCTTTACATTTTATCGATATTATAATTTCGGTTTGCATTATATTCCTGGATGTTCTGGAGCAGTGTGATTTTGTATCACTGTCTACATTTTCCCCTACTCTGCAAGTTGCTGCCCATTCCTCGATAATCCTTGACTCTGTTATTATTTATGAACTTTCTGTTGTGCCTCAAAAATATTCAATATCTCTTCCTCCAAAGATCTGCGGGGAAGAGAGTTCCAAATACTCTCACCACTTAGAAAACAAAAGTTAACCTCAACTCTGTGTGAGATCATTTTTGTCTCCTTACCTGAGACAGGATATAATTAATTTGGAAGCAGTTCAGAGATGTTTCACTTCATGTATTACAGGAATGAGGGTCTTATATTATGAAGGCTTTAACAGGTTACTCTTGGAATCAGAGGTAATGTTATTGAAACATACAAAACCTAGAGGAAAGTGGATCAGATAGATACCCACTGGGTGTTTGCATAGTCCAAACGTCTTGTCATTTTTATAGAATCTTTTCAGTGTGGAAGCAGGACATTCCGTCCATCAAGTCCACATTGACCCTAGGAACAGTATCCCCACTCCCGGGACCTGCCCCCCCCCTACTCTATCCATGTAACCCTGCATTTCCCATCACTAACCTACGCATCCCTGGGCACTACGGGCAACTTAGCATGGCTAATCCACTCTAAGCTGCATATCTTTGTACTGTGGGAGGAAACTGGAACACTGGTAGGAACCCACACTGACATGGGGAGAATGTTCAAAATCCAAATAGAGGGTTCCCCGCGGTTGTAATTGAACGCGGCTCCTTGGCGATGGGAGGTAGCAGTGCTAACCACAGATCCACTATGGGCATCCGTTAGTTCTATTAGTTACTTGTGGCTGACTTAAGAAATCTGCCTGACTTGTTCCTGTCACTGAACCTCAACCAGTCTGAGACCTTTATCATCGGCCATATCACCAACCTGGTTCCATTTAAAGTTTGTTGTAAGCAGTGGAAGAGTGGGACTAGAAAAGGAAAGAGTGACACCCTCCATCTTCAGTCACAACTGGAGTGAGAAGAAATCACAAAGTGGTATTTCATTCCCGTGGGAATTCTCTTTCCCAGAATTTGGGATGGCCAGATATTTATATTATACCGAGGCTGGCTTTGTCTATAGACAGGTGAATCAGCGATAATGGTGCATGGAGAGCAAAGTGGAACTGGGACCACAATGAGATGAGCCATTTACTGGTGAAGTAGTGTCAAAGGACCAAATGGCCCCCTTGTGTTCCTCAGCCCTGTGTTCTGATGTTCCATTCAGCTCTTCAGACCTGCTACACAGGAACAGATCGAGGCCACTCCGATGGTTAGGTGCAGTTGCGGAAATGAACATGGAAAATGCAGGCTGGGCCAGAAAGTGCCCCCACCACTCCCCCCCACCCACCCTAATCTCTGCTTCCAGGCTTCCCCTCTCTGTAAATGAGGAACATATTTCAGCCCCAGATATGCTGGGAATACAACCCCATACCCCCCACGCAGCGTTAAAACAACAATTCCTCTGCGCTCCCTGAATGTAACATTTTACAACATGATTTCCAGGAAAATAACCCATTACTTTCCAAAAGCATGACATGTGAAATGAATAAATAGGAACAGGAGTAGGTCAATCGGCCCCTCAAGCTAACTCTGTCATTTAAAAAGAACATGGCTGATCTACTCCAGGGCTCAACCCCACTTTCTTGCCGACTCCTTGTATCCTTCCACACCTCTCTGGGTTAGGGAATTCCAGACATTCATTACCTTCGGAGAGAAGACATTACTCTGCATCTCAGATTGAAATCGATGTTCCTTATTCAGTATCTATATCATCGAGTTCGACACTTTGCCCAAGAATTAAAACAACTTCTCAACATCTAATTTCTCAAGCCCCTGCCGTGTCTTGTATGTTTCAGCAGTATCACTCATCATTCGTTTAACCAAATGAATGATCGCGTCACCTTTTTAGAGATTCTCTATAACTAAACCCTTTCATCGCATGAAAATGCCTAATGTACCAACATAGTTACTTGCTGCATCATCATGCTGACTTTATGTTTCATACACAGGAAGACTTCAAACCCGTTATACTGTTCCTTTTCTGGAAGTCCTCTCCATTAAATAACAGCCTGCCTTTTGATTCTCAGTGTTATCCTCAAACTCGGATGTATATTGCACTCAGCTCCCTCCTTCAGGCTGTCAGCATAGATTGTAAATAACTGATGCCATCAGACTGATATTCGTGGTACTCCAGCAGACACACCTTTATCATAAAGATCCATTAATCCTGACTCTTCGATTTCTGTGTTAACCAATCATCATCCCATGTTAATACAGTACCGGACATCCTAGAGCTTCTGTTTTGTGTAAGAACTTTCATTTTGTATTACTAGTGGAAAATCTCTGGAAAGATTTGCGTCTACCAGATCCCCTTTATCAAGTCCGCTTGTAATATTTTCAGGCATCTCCAGAAGTACTTTGCATGATTTTACAGGGCAAAATATCATTTCCCTTTCACAGACCCACACTGATTCTGCGTGAAGCTTTTCTAAATGTTCATGCTGGCCAGGTTTTCCAAACTATACTAGTCCCATCTGCTTTCCTTTGGCCCATATGCCTCTAAGTGTTTCCCAGTCATATATTTGTCCAAATGATGTTAAATGTTGCAATCTTCCACTCATCCACTGGCAGCCCATTCCATAAACACAACACACTCTGTGTAGCAATGTTGTTCCTTCGTCCCTTTTAAATATTCCCTCTAACACGTTAAACCCATTCTCTCTATGCTTGAACGCACCCCCCCCCCTCAGCCCCCCCCCCCCCTTAGTATCTGTCTGATACTAACTTCAAGAACAAGCATTTAAAGATAAGCACTGCAAATTTGAAGCGATATTAAACATCACTAGGCGACATGAAACGCTTACTAGTGCCAATAAGAAGTTAAGCATCTGAATTCCTTTGTCTAAAGGCGATGATGATCACTACAGTGAAAACATATCTGTGGCCATATTTATATAATACCATATGGTCAACATTCTCCCTCCTGGCCACCCTGTGACTGTGTGTGGTTGTGTCTTCTTTATCTTGCAACCAATACAGAGAACCCCTTTCCCCCATTTACACCTTAATTTATACCCCTTTTACAGGATCTTCTCATTCCATACTGCTAAAAGGCCGTTTATCTTTTGCCACACCCTCCTTTCCTTGCCACCTATTCCCGACTTCTGGCAAGGGATGAAAAGACCATTTTGCAATTGTATTCAGTTTTGAAGAAGTGTCACACTGGAAACGCTAACACTGTTTCTCTGTCTCTGCAAATGCTGACAGACCTGCTGCGTTTCACCAGAAATGAATAGGCACAGAACGAATTTTCAATTAAACAAATAACTATGGATACTGGAAATGAGAGTACAAAAAATGTTGGAGATACTGGTAGCTTTATAGAAGTTTAACTGGTCCTGAAAGTTTAACTCTGTATTCTCTCCAGAAAATGCTGCAACACCTTCAGCAATTTCTTCAGCAATTTCTGTTTTTGAACAATTTCCAATGACGTATGTCAAAGATGCCCAAACATCTTGTCCAACATGGAGTGCCGTACACTGGGAACTGAACAATAACACATGGTGCAGAAGTTCGTTGACTCTGAAATTGCATAAGGTTGGCATCACTGACACTACAGAGCTCTGAATCATGGTCAGGGAGAAAAACAGGGAAACACGTTCACTCCAAATACAGAAGATGGCATTATGGAAAGGAGAAGATTCATATTAGAATCTTAAATGGATTGAGTTTATGCAACAAATTGGAGGCGAGGCACCAAGGAAAGATTTCCAGCAGAATGACAGCATGAAAACGGAAGTATTTCCGCATCAGAAACCAGAGTAGGTCACTGAGTACAGGCTGATGGGTGAATAGGTCTCGGTGTGAACTAGGGGGCAGTCAGTAGAATTGAATTGTAAATATTTAGGGTAAAACTGGGTTATCATCTGATGCTGTTGATCACAGCAGCAGAAGAAGCAGAATTGTTTTCAATCTGTAACTTTTTCTTAAGAATAATCCAATAGTCCACCATTACCATCAAGCCGATGCATGGTTCAGTGACGAGTGTGGGTGAACATGCCAGGGTCGGAATCACGTGCACTTAAACCTGATGATAACGCATTAATGCGACCACACTTGACTGGTTACACTCCAAACAGCAGGACTAACATCTGATACAGAAGGAGAAGTGATACCAAGACTAACAAATCAGATCTCAGCTCTGTCGACCTGTCAAATCCATGCATAAAAGTCGATGGACCATTAAACAACTTACTGGAAGAGAGGACTCCACAAATATCCTCACCCTAAATAATGGAACAACCCTGTGCTTCAGTGTAAAATATGCAGTATCTGCACCATCCTTAGCCAGATGTGTTGAGTCGATTATCCACCTCACCTTCACCATGATGCCCACAGAATCACATGGCAGTCTTCAACCAATTCAATTCACTGCACGTGACATGAAAAAACAGCTGGACACTGTAGATACAACTAAGGCAATGGGCACTGACCCCATTCCTGCAATCGAACTGAAGACTTGTGCTGCACAACAAGCCGCGTCCCTGGGGAAGCTGTTTCATTCCAGCTCCAACTCTGACAACTCCCTGGCAATGTGGAAAATTACTCAGCTATGTCCAATCCGCTAAGAGGAGGATTATTGCAATCTGATTATTTACTCGTCCTTCAGTCCTATCACAACAGTTAAATTGGGAGTCCTATTTGACAGACCTGTCAAGCAGCACAGAAATAATCTGCTCATTGTGGCTTCCGATAGGTCCCCATGTGGAGATGGTGCTGTTGTGGAAATGTCACTGGATTACTAACCTAGACCAGGCTAATGCTCTGGCAGCTGGTGCAAATTAAAAACAATTAATACAATATCAAGATCTAAAATCTGGTGTCTGTAATAGTGATCTTGTGTTCAATACAAACTTCGATTTCCTTCCACACGTACTTTCAGGAAGTGAATCTCCCGTGCTTTTCTGGTCTGGCCTAAAAGTGACTCCACACACACAGACATGTGATAAACTCTTCAATGGTCTCTGAATCGGCCAAGCAAGACACTCAATTATATCAAACTGCACTAAGGTCTTAAATGATAAACCCGTACTGAACACCAGGCCCCAGCCTCGTTATTAGAAAAGGGAATGGGAAACACAATCCTGTCGACCCTGCAGAGACCTCTTTCCTAACAGTTGAGAGCTTATGACAATATTTGCAGAGCTTTCCCACACACTGCACAGAAACATTGTGACAGGAGTAGGTCATACAACACATTGAGCTTTCCCTGTGCTAGTTAATGGCCGAACATCTCCTCAGTGCAGTTTTCCCCATACAATAATCATATCCCTTAATATATTTAAACTTTGTGAAATATAAAATGAGAACTGCTGTAGTGTCTTCAGCCTATCAGTTTTGCTCCTCCATTCAATATACAGGCAGTTCTCCGATAACACGTGTTGATTAAATACAATTTGGCTGCAGTGTGTTTCGTGAATCTTTTTCTATAAAGTGAATTCCCGTTCACTGTGACGCGATTCCTTGCCAGGAACCAGCTGAACAGCAAAAACGTGCCTCAGGATCCTCTCTTCTGCAAAATATACAAACAATGTGGTCAGCTAAAACAGGAATGAAACTGAGCCTGAAGCTGGAAATTGTAGACTACATTTAGAAAGAATGGAGAGAATATTGAGGAGACATGGAATGCCCCATCAGCATCACGTGCTCAGTCAGCCCCCACGTGCTTTCTGGTGAAAGGTACAGTGCTCCAGTGAGTGACTGTAGTGTGAAAGTGTTACATTTACGGCACTGTTCCATTACAACATGTGATTTAAAGATTTTTTTAGACTGTCCGAGTGTGTGTGCAAGACCAAATTTAATTTTTGGTTTTTCCTGATATTTCTGGGATATAGCCCCTAAACCTCTTTTTTACATAGACCCCATTATTAATATTGCACGATTTTTTTCACACAGTGTTGCACAGAAACACAACTACCACGTTATTGGAGAACAACCTGGAATGATAGCTGATCTTCTATCTTCACACCGTACTCCTGCTCTCTCCATATCCCTTTAGTTTCCAGAAATCCTTATTTATCTTCAGCGCCATTACTTCCACAGTCAGATCTGGGAGAGTGTACCCCTGGTACACCAGTCTCAGAGTGCAAACATTTATTCTCACCTCAATGCAAAGTGGCCTGTCTGTACCTGATACTGTGGCCCCTTAGTTGAGACATCTGAGCCAGGGGAATTACCATCCCTGCTTCCATTCTGTCTCGCCCAATCGGAGTGTTATATATTTTACTGAGATTTTCACTCATTTTCCTAAACCGCATGGAACACAAGTCCAGTCCCCCCAAACTCAGAACTCACAACAAGTCTGTCATCCCAGAGATCAGTCTGGTCATCCTTTACTGCTCTCTCTCAATGTCAGGTATGTCCTCTATTAGGAACAGAGACCAAAACTGCACACAATGCTGCACAATGTTCGAGATAGTGTCTCACCATGATCTTCTATCTCCACACCGTACAGCTGCAGTAAGATACTCTTACTCAAATCCCCCTGAATTGAAGGTAAATACAGCATTTATCTTCCTCCCTACTTGCTGCTCCTGAAATATTGCTTTCAGTGACTAGTGTACAAGGAGATCCAGATTCCTTTCAATGTTACAGTTCCCCACTTGCTGGGTCTATATACACTGGTCAGCGTGCCAATGCCATTCCCTGTATTGACTCCTGGATTCAGAACTCACTCCCCTACATGGACTCGGGGGCTGCACAGAAATAAACAAAACTGCAGTTTAAGTTGCTTTATACAGCAACATTTTTCAACCACTCCCTTTTCAAATTATATGCTGCCATTCTATTGTTCCCATCAAAGTACACAACATCTCATCTCTCCCATTGCTCTTTATCCGCCATGTATTTGCCCAGTCATTTCACTTGTCTCAGTCACCTTGGAGCTTTTTTACATCCTCCTCACCCACTCACAATCTGACATTGTTTAGTGCTTTCAGCAAACTTGGGAATATTGCATTTGAGACACTCAACCAAATATATGATGTGTATTGGGAATAGTTGGGGCCCAAGCCACGATCCTTGCTATATCCACCTAGCCTTCCATTAAAAAAAACCAATGTTTTATTCCGACTCACTGTTTCCTGCCAGCTCTGCCCTTCGAAAACCATGACCATGTACTAGCCCCAGTCCCACAAGATTGGAATTTGCATAATAGGTTTGGCGCTTTATCAAAAATCTTTCTGAGATTCCACTCGTATTGCATTGATAGCTTCTCGATAATTTTGCTAAAAGCCGCTTTCTCAAATATGATTCCTATTTCATGAATCTCTGTTGACCTTGTCTATGCCCATTAATTTCAGTCCGATACTTTCTCTAAACTGTTTAGTTGCTAATTTCATTCTATTCCCCTTTTCTCACCACACTAATGTCCCCTAGTATTGCTAGGAAGTTTTCTTTTTGTTTTGTTTTCTTCTGTGAAGGCATAACTGAAGTATTTGCTCCATCGTTCTGCTATTTCCCGGTCCTCAATTATCTGGTATCAAACTGTAGGAAAGCTGCACATTTTCTTCACTTAATTTTGCCATTAACATATTTTCAGAAAATATCACAAATTCTGTCTTATAAACTTTGTTAAGACATTCTTCAGAAACCTATCAATTCCTATTTTAAGGTACTCCGTGATTGGCCTTCCACAGCCATACAATCGCAGAAGCAAAGACTGTACTGTCAGACATACAGCACTGTCTACACTAGTCCCACTTTCCGACACAATACCCATAGCCGTGAATCTTAAGGCATTTCAAGTGCACAAGCGTGTATTTTCTAATAGTTTTGAGGTTACCATGACAACTCGCCTCTCAAGAAAAGCATTTCAGACCCCAACACACTCTGGGTGAAAAGCAATCCTCAAATCCTAACTAAACCCCAAACCCTTAACTTTAAAAGTGTGGGCCTTTGACTGAAAGGAACAGCTGCTATCAATCCACAGCCCATGCTCCTCGTAATCCTTCCTTCTGAATCATGTCCCCCTCAGCCTCCTCTCCTCCAAACTAAACAACTCAAGCTTATCCAGCCTCTCTCCACAGCTGATATGCTCCATCCCAGGGAACATCCTGATGAATCTCCTTTGCACCCCCTCCAGTGCAGTCACATCCTTCCTCTAATGTGATTCCCAGAATTACACACAGTATTCCATCTTGGCATCACCAAAGTTCCGGATAGCTCTTTTAATCTGTGCCGCAATGTATCAAGGTTATGTTTACAGTCCCCTCTGTTTTCCCAAACTGTGTATTAACCTGTCCATCACATTCAGGGATGTGTGGAGAAACACCCTCTGACCTATCTAGTGTGCTGCCATTCGTTGAGTCCTCCTCTGTCTGGTTCCTTCTTCCAAAATGTTTCACCTCATATTTATCAGGGTTACATTCCATCTGCTATTGACCTTCCCAGCTGACCATTCCATCTGTATCTTCCCGTAATTTAAGGCCTTCCTCCTCAACCAACCAACCGACCAATCTGCGTATCAAACACAAACTTACTTATCACACTCCCCACACCTCGTCCATATTCACAGCGACATCTTTTATGAGTACCACAAATATTAAAGTTGAAAATCACACAACATCAGGTTAGAGTCCAACAGGTTTATTCGGAGGCACTAACTTTCAAAGTGCTACTTCTTCATCAGGTGATTGTGTGCTTTGATGAAGAAGCAGAACTTTGAAAGGTAGTGCCGCCGAATAAACCTGGTGGACTATAATCTGGTGTTATGCAATTTTTAGCATTGTCCACCCAGTCCAATACCAGCACCTCCGAATCACAAATAATAAGGGACACAGCACTTATCCCTATCGTATGCCATTGGACACTGGCCTCCAGTCACACAAGCAGTCAGCCACCACCTTGTGTCTCCGACCACTTAACTTCATTTGGATGCAATTTGGCCAGTCACTAATGAGTCCTACCTGTTCCCTGGTCATTCTGTTCCGCTGGACACACTTGTATATTATCTGGGAATTCTCCCTAATCTTGCCCTGCCAGCAGGTTTCCATGCTCCGTGTTAGTTAGTCCCCTACCCGTGCAGAATTTCCTCCTTACTGCAGTCTTAAATGGTCCGTCCTTTATCTTGCCATTATTTCCCTTGAATGTGGATTGGCAGCCGGAGAAACATCCTGTTAATTTCCAACTTGTCACATGTTTTGTGAATTTTATACATTTCACCGTGACCAACCTCTTTTTCTTTGAAACTCTAGAGAACACAGGCGGCGTTTCCTCATCACGCAATCTCGCCAATTGAGGGATTAATCTGGGGAATGTCCATCGAACTTCCTCTGTGGTCAGTATATTCTTTCTCAGATTTGTTGACCAAAACTGAACTCAATATTCCAGGTGCAGTACTCACCAACACGCTGTTAAACTGTTTCAACATCTGTTTACATCTATATTCTGACTCCCTTAAAGGAAGGCAATCCAAACTTTAACTTACCACTTGCATATATTCCTCCAAATGCCCTTCACATTCATTGCATTTATGAACTCATTGTGTGAGGTCTTATAGAAAGCCTTCTGATAATCTAGAATATGCCAATTGTACTGGTTCCCCATGATCTATGCTGTAAGAATCAACTTCAAACAATTCCACAGTTTGTCAAGTATGATTGCCCTTTCAGAAATACAGACTGATTCTCTCCAATGTTGCTGTAAATTTCTAAATAACGAATATCACATCCTATATAATAGACTCCAACAGTTTCCCACAAATGTCAAGTTAATTGGTCTGCAGTCTCCACACTATCTCTTCTTCCCTTTGTAGATGCTTGGATCACTACCGTTCATCTCTAGTGCTTGGATCCAGACTATGCAGAATGCACTGAGTAATAGAACACAGTCATCGACAGTGCAACTAATACTTCTATTAGTGGTTTATTTCTGAAGATTTTGGTATGAAGTACATCTGGTTTGTCAAGGTTAGCAATGCTCAATCCTGCTCTATGTTCAAGTAGAGCCTTGTTACTAAAATAAATTGACTTTATGTCTTTTGATCCACAAGTCCTATATGATGACATCGAATTTCTGGGTGATTTTCTGGATCTTCCTCCATGAAGACAGATGCAAAGTAACTGGTTATTTGCTTGGCCATTTCCCAGTTATCCATAATAAGTTCGTCTCTCCTGATTGCAGATTTCCACATTTGACTATGCTTTTCTCTTTCCTTTGAAATATAGAACATAGATTTATGCAGTCTTTGTGTTCCTGTTTGTTTGCATGTATGTTCGCTTTTTGATTTCCTTCCCCGTTTCATGGCCCTCCTTTACTGGATCATAAATTTCTGAGAATTTTCAGGATTCCATAATGTATGGAATTCTTCTGAAGTCACTTCCTGTGATTAATATAAATCTTTCATTTATTAAGCTAATCATTGTTAACTCACTTTCTCACTCGTGGGTGTTTTACCTGAAATAAATAGACTTATTTTTCAGACTTTGTAGTATTTCTATAAATCTCCTGGTCCTGAAAAATATATATTCAGTAACACTGATGAAGGACAGGAAGGAAATAGCGGGGGCCCTGGTTGGTACTTTTGCATCATCGGTAGGCAACGGGTGAGGTCTTGGAAGAATGGAGGATAGTGAATGCTGTGCCGTTATTCACGAAGGGCTACAAATAAAAACCGGGGAACTATAGAGCAGTAAACCTAAAATCTGTAGCAGGTAAGTTACTTGAGAAGATTCTGAGGGAGAAGATATGCATGCATTTGGAAAGACAGGGCCTTGTGATTGGGGGATTATGGCTCACAAATTTGTTAGACTGCTTTGATGAAGTGACGAGTAACTTTGGCAAGGGTATGGTTGTATATATAGTCTATATGGATTTCAGTAAGGCCTTCAATAAGGTTCCCCATGGTACACTGCTCTGGAAGGTTAGATCACATGGAATTGATGGATAGTTGGCAAATTAGGTCCAAAAAAAGCTTGATGATAGAAGAAGAGGGTAATCGTGAAAGGATGCTTGTCGGACTGGAGGCCTGTGATGAGTGGAATGCCTCAGTGGTCGGTGCTGGGACCATATATTCATATATTACACATATCTATGATTTAGATGAGAATGTACAGGCATGATTTGTAAGTTTCAAGGTGACACTAAAATAGGTGGTATCGTGGACAGAAAGGAAGGTTATCAGAAATTTCAGATATTACAGCAGTACCTTGATCAGGTGGGGAAGTAGGCCGAGAAATGGCAAATGGAATTTAATTCAAATAAGTGTAAGTTCTAGCATTTTAGAAAGTGAAATCAAGGCAGGAGTTTCATGGTGAAAGGCAGGGCCTTAAGGAGTGCAGTGGAACAGAGTGACCTTGGAATTCAGGTGCATGGTTCTCTGTAAATGGAGTCCCAGGTAGACAAGGCACTGAAAAAGGCATTTGACTCACTGGCCTTCATCAGTCAGAGCACTGTGTGTCGAAATTAGGGAGTTATGTTGCAGTTATCCAAGATGTTGGCGAGTCCATACTTGTAGCATCATGTTCAGTTTTGTTCACTTTGCTCGAGGAAGGATGTTATTAAACTGGAAAGAGTGCAAAAGAAATTTGCAAGGATGTTGCCAAGACTCAATGGTCTAAGTTATAGTGAGACGTTGAACAAGCTCGGAGCTTTTACTTTAGAATGTATGAGGCTGAGGGGGATCTGATCGTAGTGTATAAGATCATGGGAGGCATGGATGGAGTCAATGCACTCAATCTTTTTTCCCCCCAGGATTGGGCAATCACGGACTAGAGGGCATCAATTTAAGGTCAGAGGGGAAAGAGTAAGAGGGAACCTGAGGGGAAATTTCTTTTACACACAGGTGGTATGCATATGGGATGAGCTGCAAGCAGAAGTGGTTGAGGCGGGTACGTTCACAAAATTTAAAATACATTTGGACAAATACACAGGTAGGAAAGGATTAGAAGGATACAGGGAAATGGCAGGGAAATGAGGTTAGTGCGAATGGACATTTTGTTCGGAATGGACCAGTTTGGGCCGAATGGCCTGTCTCCGTGCGGTAAGACTATATGGGTCTAACAACCATTGTTCTCCTACTGAATGTTATATTGTACTTTCCCAATTCACTGGAGCGAACTTGACCCTCTAACCTCTGGGCTTCCATGATGTTTGACCAGAATGTTCAAACATTCCACATTGAATACAGACGCCGTGTAAAATACAACATATTAATGTCACTTTTCCTCCAAAGCTGCTTCAGAGCAAGGTTAGTAATTAGTCCTTCCAACCATACAATAGACAATAGACAATAGGTGCAGGAGTAAGCCATTCTGCCCTTCGAGCCTGCACCACCATTCAATATGATCATGACTGATCATCCTTAATTAGTATCACACAACACCAAATCCGAAATAATCAGCTCTCTAGTTTGGTTCACAACGTACTCTCCAACCTACCTGATATACACTGAAGGAATTTATTTTTCACAACATTAGCAGTTACTTAGTTAACTCAGATTCGATGCAACTTGACACCATTCATTATTACTGCAGAACCCAGGAGTATTTGTTACTCATTCACAGGATGGGGGGCTTAGCTGGATAACCAGCATTAACTGGCCATACCAGACGGCATTTAAGAGTCAACAGCGTTGCCTTGGATCTGGAGTGACATGCAGGCCAGACCAGATAAGAACAGCCGTTTCCTTCCCTAAAGGACATTAGTGAACCAAATGAGATTTTCCAACAATCAGGAATGGATTCCTGATCATCATAAACCCTCGATTCCAGAGAATTATTAAATTCAAATTCCACAATCTGCCATGGCAGGATTTGAAACCATGTCCCCAGAACATTACCTGGGTCTCTGGGTTAAGCGCCCAGCGATAATATCAGTATGTCATAACTTCCCTTTGAGTATAGTTGCATATATAATTTCCAGAGCATATGATGCAAAATATTTGTGCGACAGTTTTGGTTCAGATATATAACACAAGTTTCTTTCTCCTTGCTATTTGTAAGACCCACTCAAACTCATTCTGTTGGATCTGAGGGACAGAGCCTGTGTCGTTATTAGTGATAAACTTGGATAAGACATTAGGGGAGGCTCACCTCGATGCTGAGATGATCTACAGACATGCCCAGCAATACAGGCCAAGCATCATTATCCATTCCGCTCTGTCAGGATAAGTGTCACCGTATATTCTCACTGCTCCCTCACACTCACTGTATGTCTCTTATAGCACCGACCCTCGACCAAGGCTCACACTCTAACTCCAATAAGGCTCAAGCATGATCACACTCACTGTTGAATTCAACACTTCCCTCCCCCAGATTTTCTGTCCCTGATGCAATAGCCCCGCACACTAATTGCACTACATGGATACAACACTATGGACAGACTCCCTCCGGCCACCTCACCATGTCACACCTCACCTAGTCCAGCACTAACATCAGAGCCATTCACTCCCACCCTCACTCATTCCCTCCCTTTCTCCCATTCCACAAGAAACAGCCTGGAATAGGACAGATTGGGCCACGCCGGGTGGTGGAGTGCCGGATATCCGTTCCCTCATACCCCTACCCTGATATGTGGGGAGGATCCTGGAGAGCTCTGGAGAGGTCCAGGAGGCCTTGTGTGGAGATTCTGAAACATCCACTTCCCACCAACCGAATAAGGAGCAGTGTTCAGTAAAGGGCAATTCTCAATTCAAACCAACAGTCATTACAACCTCATCTCTCTCACTCGCAGAAGAACAGATGCCCCATTGCACAGAGATGCAGGCATTGAACTACACAGACGTATTGGGAAATACCCCAATATACTAACATACACAATGCATACAAGGAGATAAGCATGCACACACAGAGAAGCACACCAAGACATAAACAGTCACACACAAATAGACACAAACACAGATAGAAACACACAGGCTGATTCAAAGATTGACAGACATAGTCACGTAAATACAAAAGTAACAAGCACATGGACACACACACATAAATACACATTAAGACAGACGCGAGTGCAATTAGGACACAAGTAAATATGTTTTTGATTTATAAAGAGATCAAGGATTCTAGGGAGAACATTGGAGTATGATGTTGAGGATCATACCAGAAATGACTGAATGGTATATCAGACTCATGGGCCAAATGGTCTAATTCTGCTCCTTTTTTAATGCTTGTGTGGTGTTCTCGATCAGGTATTCTCTTCCTGAGACAGCAGCAGCAGCATATTTGATTGGAAACAGTCAGTGGTAATGTGGGAAAAGATTGGAGGGCAGAATGTTTAATGTCTATTCCTAGTTATCGTACCACTATATCCGAAAAGGGGCAATGATTTGGTATGAGATTAACACAGTTTATAAAAAAAGTGTCCCACAATGAAAGAAGGAGTCCCTTTCCCTTTACTGTTGTGCTATCTGTGGTGTCCTCATCCTCAGGGAGCAGTGAAGACTTGGCTAATTAAGGTATTTTAGTTTGAGCTTGACTGATCTTTGCTGGACAGGAGAGTCAATGTTTATTAGGAACAGACAGGAAACGGATGGTCAGACACACTCGGATCAGCCATGAGTATTCTGAATGATGCCGCTAAATGGCCAACTGCTGCCCCTTTCCAATATATTGTTCCCTCACTCCACCCTCCCGGCCGTTGCAGGAATATACTGCTGCCCCTATCCCATGTGCTGTTCCCTCAATTCACGCTCCCGGCCGTTACAGAGATATACTGCTCTCCCTACCACATATGTTGTTCCCTCAATCCACCCCTCAGTGCGATTACACGGTAGTGGACCATCCCATTCAGCCAGACTGGATCGTTACAATGAGACGGGAGGAGACCATTCTGCCCCTCTAAGGAATTACACAGGAATATAGGATGAAGTAATTCAGCTCGTTGAGTACATTACACAGCCCAGGACGAGGCCATTCAACCCGCCTGAACTGTTGCACAGCAACAGGGATGTTGTCACTCACAGGAAATAGACAGTAGAGATATATGACCTTTTTAAACAAAACTGTAATTAGTCTTGACTCAGCGATCACTGTAGGGTCATCAATGATCGATAAACTATGTAAAATATCTGGATGAAGGGACTGAATGGATCAAAGCTGAACTACCTTGTACACCAAAATGATCATTCAATAGATCTTCAAATGGAGGGAGTGAATCTGCATTATGATGTAGACAGGGAAGGTTAGTGAGCATACCCTCAGCAGAAATAATATAATGTGAGTTGTTTATTGCAGTCGGGAACAATTTAAATGGAGAGAGATTGTAGAACTCTGTGATGCAGATGTTTTTCATATTCTTGGTACATGAATCATATGAAGACTGTCTGCAGATGCAGCAAGTGATTCGGAAGGTAAGTGGAATGATGCTGTTTGTGGCAACGGGTATTGGGTTTAATTAGGAATATTTCACTGTATCTGTACAGGGCATTGCTGAGACCACATCAGATGCTCTGGGTGCAGTTCTGATCCTCTAAACGAAAAAAAAGGATACAATTCCTTTCAAATATGTTCAAAGATGCTTCCCTTTACTCATTCCTGAAATGAAGGCCTTTTGTTATCGGGGATTATTTTTTAGATCTTAGATGAGAAATCTTACTGAACCACGATTTTCAGAGAAGTCTTTCAGCTGGATATATTTTCTCTTGTTAAGAAGACTAAAGATAATAATTAAGAAGTTAAGAAGATAATAATTTTTTGAATGAGATACATTGGTATTAACACAGAGATGGGCTCAAGTGCGTATACTTCAATGCAAGGAGTATCAGAAATAAGGTGGGTGAACTTAAGGCGTGGATCGGTACCTGGGACTACGATGTTGTGGCCATCACGGAAACATGGATAGATGAGGGACAGGAATGGCTGTTGGAGGTTCCTGGTTACAGATGTTTCAGTAAGATTAGGGAGGGTGGTAAAAAAGGAGGGGGGGGGGTGGCATTGCTAATTAGAAATGGTATAACGGCTGCAGAAAGGAAGTTTGAGGGGGATCTGCCTCTGGAGGTAGTATGGGCTGAAGTCAGAAATAGGAAAGGTGCAGTCACCTTGTTGGGTGTTTATTATAGGCCCCCCAATAGCAGCAGAGATGTGGAGAAACAGATTGGGAAACAGATTTTGGAAAGGTGCAGAAGCCACAGGGTCGTAGTCATGGGCGACTTCAACTTCCCAAATATTGATTGGAAGCTCTTTAGATCAAGTAGATTGGATGGGGCGGTGTTTGTGCAGTGTGTCCAGGAAGCTTTTCTAAAGCAGTATGTAGATTGTCCAACCAGAGGGGAGGCCATATTGGATTTGGTACTCGGTAACGAACCGGGACAAGTGGTGGGCTTGTTAGTGGGTGAACATTTTGGTGATGGCGACCACAATTCTGTGACTTTCACCTTGGTTATGGAGAGAGATAGGTGCGCACAACAAGGTAGATTTTACAATTGGGGGAAGGGAAATTACGATGCTGTAAGACAGGATTTGAGGAGCATACGTTGGGAGCATAGGCTGTTAGGGAAGGATGTGGTGGAAATGTGGGACTTTTTCAAGGAGCAGATACGACGTGTCCTTGATATGTATGTACCGATCAGGCAGGAAAGAAATGGTCGTGTGAGGGAGCCTTGGTTGACGAGGGAGGTTGAATGTCTAGTAAAGAGGAAGAAGGAGGCTTACATAAGGTTGAGGAAACAAGGTTCAGACAGAGCAGTGGAGGGATACAGGATAGCCAGAAGGGACCTGAAGAAAGGGATTAGGAGAGCTAAGAGAGGGCATGAAAAATCCCTGGCGGATAGGATCAAGGATAACCCCAAGGCATTCTATGCATATGTGAGAAACCTGAGAATGACGAGAACGAGGGTAGGTCCGATCAAGGACAGTGGTGGGAGACTGTGTATTGAGTCGGAAGAGATAGGAGAGGTCTTGAACAAGTACTTCTCTTCAGTATTTACGAACGAGAGGGACCGTATTGTTGAAGAGGAGAGTGTGAAACGGACTGATAAGCTAGAAGAGATACCTGTTAGGAAGGAAGATGTGTTGGACATTTTGAACAACTTGAGGATAGACAAGTCCCCCGGGCCTGACGGGATATATCCTAGGATTATGTGGGAAGCAAGAGAGGAAATTGCAGTACCGTTGGCAATGATCTTCTCGTCTTCACTGGCAACTGGGGTGGTACCAGGGGACTGGAGAGTAGCGAATGTTGTGCCCCTGTTCAAAAAAGGGAATAGGGATAACCCCGGGAATTACGGGCCAGTTAGTCTTACTTCTGTGGCAGGCAAGGTAATGGAAAGGGTACTGAGGGATAGGATTTACGAGTATCTGGAAAGACACTGCTTGATTAGGGACAGCCAGCATGGATTTGTGAAGGGTAGGTCTTGCCTTACAAGTCTTATTGAATTCTTCGAGGAGGTGACCAAGCATGTGGATGAGGGTAGAGCAGTGGATGTAGTGTACATGGATTTTAGTAAGGCATTTGATAAGGTTCCCCATGGTAGGCTTATGCGGAAAGTCAGGAGGCATGGGATAGAGGGAAATTTGGCCAATTGGATAGAAAACTGGCTAACCGGTAGAAGTCAGAGAGTGGTGGTAGATGGTAAATATTCAGCATGGAGTCCAGTTACAAGTGGAGTTCCGCAGGGATCAGTTCTGGGTCCTCTGCTGTTTGTAATTTTTATTAATGACTTAGAGGAGGGAGTCGAAGGGTGGATCAGTAAATTTGCAGATGATACAAAGATAGGTGGAGTTGTGGACAGTGAGGAGGGCTGTTGTCGGCTGCAGAGGGACTTAGATAGGATGCAGAGCTGGGCTGAGGAGTGGCAGATGGAGTTCAACCCTGCCAAGTGTGAGGTTGTCCATTTTGGAAGAACAAATAAGAATGCGGAATACAGGGTTAATGGTAGGGTTCTTGGTCAGGTGGAGGAACAGAGGGATCTTGGGGTCTATGTACATAGATCTTTGAAGGTTGCCACTCAGGTGGATAGAGTTTGTAAGAAGGCCTATGGAGTATTATCGTTCATTAGCAGAGGGATTGAATTCAAGAGTCGTGAGGTGATGTTGCAGCTGTACAGGACTTTGGTTAGGCCACATTTGGAGGACTGTGTGCAGTTCTGGTCGCCTCACTTTAGGAAAGATGTGGAAGCTTTGGAGAGGGTGCAGAGAAGATTTACCAGGATGTTGCCTGGAATGGAGAGTAGATCGTACGAGGATAGGTTGAGAGTTCTCGGCCTTTTCTCGTTGGAACGGCGAAGGATGAGGGGTGACTTGATAGAGGTTTATAAGATGATCAGCGGAATAGATAGAGTAGACAGTCAGAAACTTTTTTCCCCGGGTACAACAGAGTGTTACAAGGGGACATAAATTTAAGGTGAAGGGTGGAAGGTATAGGGGAGATGTCAGGGGTGGGTTCTTTACCCAGAGAGTGGTGGGGGCATGGAATGCGCTGCCCGAGGGAGTGGTAGAGTCAGATTCATTGGCGACCTTTAAGCGGCATTTGGATAGGTACATGGATGGGTGCTTAATCTAGGATAGAAGTTCGGCACAACATCGTGGGCCGAAGGGCCTGTTCTGTGCTGTATTGTTCTATGTTCTATGTTCTATGTTTAACACAAATATTATGAAAATATAAACCCATTTTTAAGAATTACGCAGTTGCATATAAGCATCTCTTCAAATCATAAAACGGGCACATTATTTTCTTTTGCTAATGAATTTACTGTGCACAACAACAGCAATGATGCTGCATACAATATACAGTCTATTATCATCCATTCCAGAGAATGTACATGGAGAGTGCACAGGAGGTTCAGTTTGAGGTTCAGTTGACATTCTTGTATGTTTCCACACAGAGACGGAGAAAAATATTACTTGCTTTCGAAGCAGCAGCCAATTGGTCTCTCTCTCTCTCTCTCTTACTTTGTTCTGCCTGAAAACAAGGTGTAAGAGCAGAAAAATCCTGAGTCATCTTTGCCATTCGTGGAGGATTCCTGATGAGGATTCATAGGAATCTCTGTACAGCTAGAAGCAAAGGGAATTCAACCAAATCCAACTGTTCCGGGAGGAAATCCGCATTCCCAGACATTTGTGTGAGCAGAATAACTTCAAAGTCAGAAAAATATTTGAGACACTCTATCATTTTACCATTTGTTAACAGTTCAACTTTCTGTTTCTCAGATTTTCGGTGTCTCAATTACCCAGTCCGATACCTATATCATTGGACACAACACTCAACTGGTTACATTTAAAATTTACTTTCACCAATAGAGGAGTGGGAAAAAACATGAGTGACCCTCCAACATTGGTCAGAACACAAAGAAGAGATTCTCAAAGGGTTGTTAAGGTGTAAATTCCCTTCCACAGAAGATTGTGATGTCTGGATATTTCCATTTGTTCAAAATTGTCTATGTAAGACATTTGAAAGACAAATGAATGTAGGGAAATGGTACTGACAGAAAAGTGCTGCTGAGACCTTAATCAGATCATAGTGCATGGTAGAGCCGTGACAAAGTGTCTGATGACCCACTCTTGCTCCACAGTCCCGTGTTACTATGGTGCATTCAGCCTCATACAGCTCCTGCAAGGTGCAGATGGGGCCACTTGTTGCAGATCCCTGGTCCATAGTGACACAGGATTTAATTTAATTACTCACAGCTGTCACACTCAGATTGGTACGGATTGGAAAATGTTATTTGGAAATCCAGGCTGGTTTTGAAAGACGTCTCTGGTCTTTTTACAGAGTGCCCCCTCTCTGCAACTTGTGCTTCATTTGTTGGTCTTGGTCTAGACGAAGATTCGTTATGAATAAAGCTCCATACATCACTCACAAAAGTGCTTTACTCTCTCTGATTACAACATACAATAACAGCACATCCAGGAAAATTACAGCCATTTACTTTGAAATTACAGAAAATGAAAACATAAGGAACAGGAATAAGTCATTCGGACGGTCAAGCCATTGTATATGATCATGGCTGATCTCCTGTTAGCATTAACTCCTCCTTAATGCCCAGTTCTTCACACTCCTCAGCTCTCCGACAGGTCAACGATTCATGTACCACCTCTTTAAATACTTTCAGTGATGTAACTCCCCTAACTCTCTAGTCCAGATAATTCCTGACATTGATTACCCTCTGTGAGAGGAAAACACACTCTACACATACACCGTCACCTATTGATATGAACAAGAGGTGAACACAGGGGCTCAGGAAAGAGTGAATGGCCTTGATATCAAGGCAGTAGTTGACTGAGGATGTCATCTGGACCACCTCCTTGTCTGAACTTAATGAGAATCAGGTCTAACCTCCTCACTGGTTGGGGTCTTTCAGAGCACAAAGGAAGATGTTTGTGCTCGGTGGCCTACAATCCTGTCAGTCCCGGGACATCTCTTCTGGAGATCCTGAGATTAACTTCCTCAGCACAAACATCTTCAGCTCCTTCGTCAATGTCTATGTGCCCCCATTCCCGGCACCATCCATATATCGCAAAATCAGAAGCGGAGTGATCACTGAAGATCACGCAATATTCAGAACATTTTGTCCCCACTCAGCTCCTGAACCGGTCTGTGTCCATATTCAGCAAGACCCAAACAACATTCACGTTTGTTCTCTGAAAGTGTCGGTAACATTCATGTATCAGAACGGTCAGGCAATGCACATTTCCACAGTTAAAAGAGGAGCTCATTCAACACCTCAAGCTGGTTACACCCGGATATGTGGAAACCATTCAGCCCATCGAAATGACTGAACAAGAATAAGGACAGCCCATTCAATCCTCCTGCCTGTTGCACAGAAGTGCAGGGGTCTGGTCAGTACATTGAGCTGTTAAACAGGAACAGGCAGATTCCAGTAAGACCCCTAAACCTGTTCTGTGGAACCAGGAGGAGACCATTCACCCTTCGAGACACTTACACAGGAATAGGAGGGTGTCATTGATGCTCCAACCTGGAAAATGAATGGAGCAGAGACTGCACTCATAGACTGCTCACAATGTTCCTCGTGGCTCCATTGCCTGTGGAACAAATGATTCTTTAAAGTGTATTACCGGCAGTGAGGAAGGAAGACAAATATTTTGTGCCAAGCCTCAAGAAGGCATCTTCCATCTCCAAGAAGACAGATCCATGTTCTCCGTGGGGGTCAGAAGCTGGTGGGAATGGTTATCTGTTTTAGAATGAAGGTATTGTGGCTCCTGTCGCGATAGTGAATAATGTGAAGTTCTATGTATGATCACACTCCAAATGCACTATATTAATGTTGTAAGAGTTTAGTTAAAGATTGGCTCTCTCTCTCAATCGAAATGGGGAGTGGTATGGAGTGAGAGGAACGTTCTCAGAGTATTTTAAGCAATCGAGAATCATGTAAACCAAGTAAAAAAACATGGAATTTATCACCGTATTAGTTCTGTTTGGAACATAATGAGTGACTGTCCATCACCTTGAGTTTCAATGAAATCAACTCTTCTTCTACAAAGCGCAACAGATTAATCCTCATGCACTCCCGATGGTATAATCATCCCAATAATTAGTCTAGTGAAACTCCTTTATTCTCTTTCTGCCAAGAGGATTATTCCTTATAGAGGAGAGAAAATCTGTGCACAATACTTCAAATATTATCTCAACAACACTCTAGGGTTGATCACAATAATTCTGTTCCCTCACTTAACTGTCTCAGCTTCTTTCCGGTGGTATAAAAAGCCATTCCTTCTCTCTGCACTGCGAATGATGTGGAATTTTGAAGTTTCTTACATCTGTGCGTCAGTCATCACCAGAGGTGTCAATGTGGATGTATATCACGTTCAGAGGGAGACTCAATCAGAAAGAATTCATTTGAAATAGGGAATGGTCACCTACCTGAATGGAAATGACTTGCAGGAGAATGGAAATCAGGCAGAGAAAGGGAGCTATCTTTCCTTTTGTTCTGTTCTCACGGGATGTGTGCAACCCTGGTCAGGCCAGCATGTTATGCTGATCTTGAACTGAGTGGCTGATTGAGCTGTTGCACAGGATAATAAAGAGTAAACCACATTGCTGTGGGTTTGCAGTCACACAGAGACCTGAACATGGAAGGATAACCCATTGCCTTCTCTAAAGGACATGAGGCAAACGGATATGCTTCTGTGGAAAACTAGTGGTGATGAATTCATTTGCATTCCATCAACTTCCTTCATGAGACACCAAAGGTGTCTCATTATTCTGTGCCGCTTGATGATGAGTCAATGACTTGACCACCATGCAATGTCTGTCCATGTGACAGATTCTGTGGAGAGAACAAATTAACCATCTCAAGTGCAAATATTTTGTGACGCAAGCATAGTTTGAATGGACTTGAAACGGTTATATCTGGATTTACCAAAGGCACAAACGATGGATTATTCAGCAGCTGCATTTGGGCTGAGAAGGTGACTGAAATATCCTGATCGTGGTCTTGGGCAGGATTGGTGAATGGGGAGAATATGCAGAAACGTAAATATGAATGAAGAAAAAAGATCATGGAGATTAGGAACAGTCTGGTTTCTCCTCACGTATTGTTGAGTAAGCTGTGAATAGTAATTTGCTAGTTATTATCAGTAAGGAAGAAAATTTATGACTGCATCTGAAAATGATGACTTCCAAATTTTAAAATTTGAATATGAACAGCAATTCGGTTCGACTCAGCTTAATGGTCAGATGGAATGACTTACCAGGAACACCAACTATTACGAGGATGGGATAGTATCCACCTTGTATATTACAAAGGATATCTTCGATCCGTGATGCTAATGATATCCAAGGCTGAGAAAGGTAGAAAAGACCCAAGGATAAACTCCTGTCTGTTGTAATATTCCAGTCTAAGGTTCTCTGATTCTGATCTCTGCTCCCCTTGTCTCTCGAGCTACTGATCCCTGTTAGTCCAGTCATTAATGCTCCCGCCAATACTGGGATAACACATTGAACCGAGTCCTTAATTAATAGAAGAGGCAAACCCTCCAGTGACACATCTCGGTTCCACGGAGACTGACATCGATCACAGTCACTGAACAAATAGCTCCAGTAAACGCCTTTCAATTCAATATTGTTTTATTCAAATTCAAAACAATGATTCAAACTGCCATTTTCTGGATGGTCGATGTGAGGGTGACTGATGGAACAAAGCTTGAGGCCGGGAGATCAATTGAGTGTAACCATTCAATCTGTCTTGGATGCAGGAGTAATGCCATAAGGTTATCAGAAAGTAAACACGTGTCTCTGATTATAAATGGAAACATACATCCTGGAACTATTGAACAAGCATAATAATTTTAATTAAACATTGAGACAATTTTTATAGTTCATGGTCTGAGGCGAATGTGTGTCTGAGAAACGTGGGGTTGTAACAGACCAATGGCATGTATATGTTAACAGAGAATTGAACGTGACAAATGCAATTCAGATTGTTATTCCAGGTTCAGAGAGAGGCAGATGAGGCCTGTGCTATTGATGTTATTGATGTTAGTGAACTGTGATGAAATGTCATTTACTGGACTTCAATTACAGTGTGATTATGGTATTGTGGAGGAGACAGGAAACAGAGAGAATTGTGAGACATGGCAGTTCAGACTGGAGGGAGGGACAATAATATTCCCCAGTCAACAATATTGGAATGTTACCCTTTATAACTCATATGAAGAACAGATTCAAGGATATATCTAAAGTGAGGATTGAGGAGTAAAATCTATTTATTGAACACAAAATACGGGGACAAAATGATTTTCTGCCCATACTAAACTATGGAAAGTACAAAGAAATAAGATACACTCATTATATTGAGCTTCATAAAGTGAAATGTGTATTACAAAACCACGGAAGTGGTGTGTAATCTTTGTCAATCATTATTTGGCTCACAGCTCAGATGCTGATTTCCCTTTGTCAGTGATCCCCCTCATTGAGAATCTCTGATGCAGTATCTCAGTATTGAGGGGTTTCTCAGTTCCTGCTGCTGTTCACCCTGTCTATTTAAATTAAATCACCTTCTCACTGAAGAGAAAAAAAAAATCACACGGCCTTTCGGACTCTGTTTAACTGTCAGGAACTCAGCTCTGTGATATTATTGGCGATAAATGCTCTGGGACCTCAGCCAGTATCCGCACAATGCTCAAACGGTATGGCAATAGATAAAGACCTTGCCGTCCGTGAGAATTTCTAAATAAAACTTCAATTTTCTGTCCGTTCCTGTCTATCACCCCTCATGCTGTCTTCTGATCTATCCAACTCACCCTCGTTTAACATCCCTCCAATCACTCCCTGTTTCCAAATTGTCCAGTTGTACATCTTGATGCTGTGGCCATTTTGGAGAAATGGATAGAGCAGGGAAAGGACTGGTTGTTGTAGGGTCTGGGGTTTAGAAGCTTCAATAAGAAAAAGGAAGATTCTAACAGTGCGGCGGGGGTGGGGTTGGGGTGGGGGACGGCGGGGTGTCATTGAAAATCAAAGACAGCGTTACGTTGGTAGAAAGGATGCTTGATAAGGACTCACCTACTGAGGTCGTATGGGAAGAGGTTAGAAACAAAAACGGAGAGGTCACCCTGTTGAAAGTTCTCTATTGCCCTCTGAAAAGTTCCAGAGATGTAGAGGAAAGGATTACAAAGATGATACTGGATAGGAGCGAAAATAACAGAGTAGTTGTTATGGAAGAATTAAACATTCCAAATATTGACTGGAAATGCTGCAGTTCAATTACATTATATGGGTCTGTCTTTCTCCAATGTGTGCAGAATGGTTTCCTGACACAGTATGTAGATCGGCCAACAAAGGCCAAGGCCAAATTGGATTTTGTACTCAGTAATGAACCAGACCATGTGTTAGATTTGGCGGTAGGTGAACACTTTGTTGATAGGGACCACAATTCAGTTATCTTTACCTTAACAATGGAAAGGGAAAGGTGCATACCGCAGGATAAGAGGTATAGCTGGGGGAAAGGCAATTATGATGCGATTAGGAAAGGTTTTAGGATGCATAAGATGGGGAAGGAAATTGCAGAGGATGGGTACAATTTAAGTGTGGAGCTTTTTCAAACAACAGCTACTGTGTGTCCTTGATAAGTTCATACATGTCAAGAAAGGAGCAAATGGTCAAGTGAGGCTGCTGTGGTTTCCTGAAGCAGTTGAATCGCTTGTCAAGGGGAAGAAGGAGGCTTATGTAAAGATGAAACGTGAGGGCTCAGTTCGGATGCTTGAGAGTTACAATTCAGCCTGGAAGGACTTTTAAAAAGAGCTAAGAATAACCAGGAGAGAGCATGAGAAGTCTTTGGCAAGTAGGATTGTGGAAAACCCTCAAGCTTCCTATCAGTACGTTACGAATAAGAAAATGACCAAATGAAGATTAGTGACAATTAAGGACAGTAGTGTTAAGTTGTGTGTGGAGTCTGAGGAGATAGGACAGGCTGTAAATTAATATTTGAATCAGTATTCACAATGGAAAAAGAAAATGCTGTCGAGGCCAATACTGAGATACAGACTATTAGACTAGACGGGATTGAATTTCGTAACGTGGAGATGTTAGCAGTTCTGGAGAGTGTGAAAATAGATATGACCCCTGGGCCAGATGGGAATTAACCTAGGATTCTCTGAGAAGCTTGGACTTCAATCATACGCAATCATATATTCGGAATTTTACATCGCCATTGTCTACAGGAATAGTGCCAGAAGACTGGACGACAACAAATGTGGCCCTTTGTTCATCAAATGGAGAAGAGACAACCCTGGTAATTATATACCTGTCTTACTTTGGTTGTGGGTAAAGTGTTGGAAAGGATTATAAGAGATAGGATTTACCATCATCTAGAAAGGAATCATTTGATTAGGAATAGTCAACAAGGTTTTGTGAAAGGTATGTCATACCTCACAAATCTTACCGAGATCATTGAGAAGGTGACCAAACAGGTGGATGAGGGTAAAGTGAGGCATGTGGATTTCAGTGAAGCGTTTGATAAGGTCCCTCATGGTAGGCTATTGAAGAAAATATGGAGAGTGTGGTGTTGGAAAAGCAGAACAGATGAGGCAGCGTCCAAGATGCATGCAAGTTGATGTTTCTCTTGTACGCCTTTCATCAGGAATCAGTTTTCTGGTCTGCCGTATCTGCAGTCTTCATTTTCTCCTCGCTCCTCGGATGTTGCCTGACCTGCTGTGCGTTTCCAGCGCCACAATCTCGACGCTGATCTCAAACATCTGCAGTCCTTACTTTCTCCCAGAAAATATGGAGATGTGGAATTGTGAGTGATTTAGCGTTTGGATCACAAATCGGCTCGCTGAAAGCAGACAGAAGGTGGTAGTTGATGGAGAATGTTCATCCTGGAGTTTAGTTGCTAGGGGTATACTGCAAGGATCTGCTTTAGAGTGACTGTTGTCTGTCCTTTTGAATGACCTTAATGAGTGTATAGAAGGATGAGTTAGTAAATTTACAGTAAGGTCGGTGGATCTGTCGGCAGTGCTGAAGGATGTTGTAGGAGCTGAGCTGTAATGGTCTATGTTCATGGACCTACAATGGGCTAAATAGCTTCCTTCTGTGATGTAACGATTCTGAGGTACTCTGACCACAATAAAAGCTTTAGGTGTCTGGAGAGACAAGCTGGTCCAGTAAAGGACACACACTGCACAATCATCCATTATCTCTTCCTGTTTTCTGATATACAGCGGCCTCAAAATATCAGTCCAAACAAAATAGATTGATTCAAATTCAAGCAGTCAGGAGAGCATTCACCCGAGGGGTTGCTGTCAGAGGATTCAATGAATAATAAGATTTCAGAATAACACAAAAAATAAAGCAATATCACAGCAGCATAATAATTGTCAGCAGAGTAAAACTTACAGTTCCAAATATTTCCTAGTTCAGCATTGTGTTCAGTTTTGGTCACCTTGCTGTCGGAAGGATGGTATTAAACTGAAACTTTACAAGGATGTTGCCAGGACTCAAGGGTCTGAGTCATAGGGAGAGGTTGGAGAAGCTGGGACATATCTCTGTAGAGCGCAGGAGACTGAGGGGAGTGAAGTGCTTCGAGAAGCTCGTCATGGCCCACATCAGTTCCAGTCTTCCAGCCTGCCTCGATCCCCTACAATTTTCCTACCCGTGGAATGGGTCCATAGCGGGTGGCATATCCCTGGAGCATCTGGACAACAAAGATACCCACGTCAGATTCCTGCTCATTGACTATAGGTTCACTTTCAACACCATTTTTCCCTTCAGAATAATCACAAAACTCCCTGACCTTAGTCTCGGCTCCGCCCTCTGAAATTGGATCCTCAGCTTTCTGACCTACAGTACACAATCAGTGAAAATAGGTAAGGGTGTCTCTTCCATGAAAACATTCAACACTGAAATCCCAAAGGATGTGTCCTCAGCCCCATACTATACTCCTGTACACACACAACTGTATTGCCAAATTTTGAACAAATGCCATCTACGTGTTCATTGATGACATCATCATAGTAGGGCAGGTATGTAATGATGGCAAGTCAAAATACAGAACGGAAAAAGAAGACTTTGCGATGTGCTGCACTGAGACCATCCTCTAATTCAACGTCGGCCGAACTAACCAATTCATCAATGACTTCAGAAAGAAATGAGGAGAACATGCCCCCATCTGCATCAATGGAACTGAAGTTGAAAGAGTGGAAAGCATTAAGTTGCTTGGAGTGACGATAACCGACCTCCCATGTAGATGTGACAGGATGTTGATGAGGCCACTTTAAGAATACTGCGTACAATTCGGTTTTCTGCAGAAATGACTTACACAGATGTTCCAGGACTGGAGGTTTGAGCTTTAGGGAGAGGCTGGTTCGTTTGAGGTGTTTCCCCCTGGACTGTCAGAGGCTGAAGGGTGGCATTATAGAGGTTTATAAAACCATCAGGGGCATGGATATTCTGCACAGCCACGTTCTGCTCTCCAGGATTGGGGAGTCCAGAACAAGAGAGCATAGGTTGAAGGCGAGGGGGGTTGATTTAGAATGGACTTGAAGATATATGTTTAACAAAGAGAGTGGTGTGGACAGAAAGTGCTGTCAGAGGAAGTGGTGAAGGCGGTTACAATCGCACATTTAAAAAGTATCTGAAAGAAGAGGGATATTGGTCAAATGCTGGCAAATGGGACGAGATCAGATTTGATGTCTGATCGGAGTGAAAAGATCTGACTTATACGGGTCTGTTTCCGTTCTGCATGACTCTCTGATTCTATAAGAGGTGAGACGAATATTTCTGAAAGGCCCTTTCAAGAGGGAATTCTCTTCAGTGGAAGTTTATCGTGCCTCTATGTTCACATTGATTGAAAGCTGCATTAGTTAAATATTTGACAGAGAAGTGAGTCATGCATAATGGGATATAGACAGGGAAGAGGGGCTGAGACCCCAACCTGATCAGCCACAATCTTAGTGCCAGGTGGAGAAGACTCTAAGTATCTAATGACCCACTCCTGCTCCTCACTCCCATGTTTCTGTATTCCATTTAGCCCATCAAACCTGCTAAACAGGAGCAGTTGGATGCTACTTACTGCTATAAACTGGTGCACAGAAACAGAGGAGACCATTCAGCCCTTCAAAAAATGTCCCACACGCTTTGAGGTGATTTGGGAAATGTAATTGGAAAATCCAGGCACAGGCATGAAAGAGGCCCCTCATCTCTCTTCACAGAGCTTCTCCTAACTGCAACTTATGCTCCATGTGTTGGTCATGTTTAGACCTAAGTTCACTGAGAATACAACTCCCATACCTCACCCAGAGATGGCTCACAGAATCCTCCGGTATCCCTGACTGCAATATGCAACAACAGAGCATTCATGAAAATAACACCCACTAACTTTCCAATAACAGAATGGGAGAACATCAGAAACAGGGGCAGGTCGTTCACTCCCAAGCCTGCCTTGCCCTTCACTAAGATCATGACTGATCTGCTCTTGGTCTGAAATCCTCTTTCATACCCAATTCCTCATAGCCCTCACCTCTCTGACAGGTCAAGATCCATCTACCTCCTCTTCAAATACTTTCAGTCATCTCACTCCCCAACACTTTTGAGAAGAGAAATCCTGACATTCAATGCCACCTGTTTGAAGAAAACACTTGCTGCTCCTCTAGCATGGTTTATTGATATGAACAAAAGAGGTTGACACAACAGTTCAGATAAAAATGAATGGCCCCGATATCAAGGCTGTGGTTGACTTCTGTTGACATCAAGGAGCTTAACAAAACTGAACTTACTGGCAATCAGAGTAAACTCTCCAATGTTTGGGGTCAAACATGGCACAAAGGAAGATGTTCATCATCTCTGTCCTGGGTCACCTCTGTGGGAGATCCTCAGGGTAGCTTCCCCTTCACAAACAGCTTCAGCTCCTTCATCAATGTCTCCCCTCCCCCACCTTCCCCACCATAAGCTCAGAAGTGGGGATTGTCACTGAAGATTCCACAATGTTCAGAACATTTTGCCCCCCTCAGCTCCTGAACTGGTCTGTGCCCATGTGCAGCAAGACCCAGACAACACTCAAGATTGTGCTGTTAAAGTGTCGGTAACATTCATGTAACAAACTGCCTGACACTGCACATTGCCACAGTAAAACAAGAGTTCATTCAGCACCTCACACTGCTTTCACAGGAATGTGAGGAAGCCATTCAGCCCATTGATATTATTGGAGTAGAACAGGGACAGCCCACTCAGTACCTCCGGCCTATTACTCAGGAAGGGAAGGAGTCCAGTGTGATGGACCACACCAGAGCCCCTCGAAAATATTTGAAGGCAATAGCCTAGACTCTAATGTTTTCTTATTTTAAAGGGAATGTAAAATGTCTGTTCCAGATGCAATGAGACAGCATCAAGAGAAAATTCAGAGAGAGTAGCAGTCAGGAAACATTCCCTGAAGCTTCCAACTCTGTGGAGACCCCAATAGTTTCTGATGTTACTGAGAAACCAAAACCCAGAGATCCTAATCTGCGAAAGCTGGCCACACCCATTCAGGCTGCATTAAAACAAACCTAAGGACTCCCTCGCTGTTTACTCAAGAGTCTTAACTAGCCAGCTTGGTAACGATCGTTCAATCACTCTCTTAAAAGAAACCAGGACAAAATAACCTCGAAAAGCTACAGCATCATCACACTTGTCAGTACATCGAGCTGGCAAACAGGAACCAGGGGTAACCCAGTCAGGCCCTTGGCCCTGTCCAATCGGACAAGGAAGAAGCCAGTCAGTCCCTTGAGTCGCTTACACAGGAACAGTAGGAGGCCATTCCCACTTCAATGCACTTACACAGGGGCAGAATGAGATAATTGATGCTGATTCCTGATGAATGTCTTATCCCCGAAACGTCGATTTTCCTGCTTCTCGGATGCTGCCTGACCCGCTGTGCTTTTCCAGCAATTGATGCTCTACTCTGATCTCCAGCATCGGCAGTCTTCAGTGTCTCCAGATTGATGCTCTGACATGATGAACAAGTGGAGCAGAGGCTGCACAGACAGACTGCTCCACGTTGTTCCTCGTGGCTCTGTTGCTCATGATACACACGTGGGACTTTAACGTGTTTTTCTAGTCGTGAGCAAGGAAGCCATATGTCTTGTGTGAAGTCTCAAGAAGGCACCTAACATCTCTGAGAAAGCAGCCTGGTGTTCTCTATGTAGGGCGGAAGCTGATGGGAATGGCTACCTGTTTCAGATGGAAGGTATTGTGGCTGCTGTTGGGGATTGTGAGCAACCTGACGTTCAGTACAGGGTTCACTCGCCGACTGCACAATAACATGGGGAGAGTTAGTAAAGGCATATAAACTATTAGGAAAGTCACGTTAGACTGATGAATGGACTCTCTAAGTTCAAATAATGCTGATCTTGTTCATGTTGATCTTGTCGCATGTTTGTCCTGTTCAGTGTAACCTGTATGCCTTACTCTGTCCAAGTCTATTTCCACCCTATGATCTGTCTGGCCATGCTTACTATGATCTGCCTCCACTGCTCATAAACAAAGTGTTTCCCTGTACTGAGATACACGTGACAATAAATCACACCAATCAATCCTGGGTAAAGTATGGAATTTCTCACCGTATCAATGTGTCTTTTGGAAATAAGTGATCGCTGCAACTCTTCCTGTTTCAGCGTCACCATTTCTTCGTCTCTCACAGCTCTAAGATTCAACACTCAACTTCTTTTCTCTATCCTCATGTTACCACAACCCGTGTCTGTGGTAAGGAGATCATTCCTTACAAAGGAGATCAAATCTGTACAGAGTGCCCCAAATGCTCTCTCAGCAAGGCTCTACAACAGCAGGAAGCTGGCTTTACTTATGTACTCGAATCATCTTACAATGAAGGACAGCATACCATTGTCTGCACCCATTACTTACACAGGGTTTGATTCGGAGCAGTCAGAATAAATTTGTGAGTGGGAGATCATGCTTCCCAAATTTGTTAGAGTTCTTTGATGAAGTGACCAGGAAGGTTGATAAGGACAGAGCGGTAGACATAGTCTCTATGGATTTCAGTAAGGCCTTTGATAAGGTCCCACACGGCAGGCTGCTCTGGGAGGGGACATCACGTGGAATGCTGGGGGAACTGGCCAATTGGATACACAGTTGGTTTGATGGTAGAAATCAGAGGGTTTAGTGGAAGGATGCTTGTCAGACTGGAGGATGGGTCCATTGCTGTCTGTTATCTATGAATTGGTTGAGAATGTACAAGGTATGATTAGTAAGTTTGCAGATGACACTAAAGTAAGTGGGAGCATAGTCAGTGAGGAAGTTTATCAGAAATTGCAGCAGGACCTGAATCAGATGGGGAAGTGGGCCGAGAAATGGCAAATGGAATTTAATATCGATGCGTGATATCTTACATTTTGGGAACTCAAATCAAGTTAGGAGACTCATGGTGAATGGGAGGATCTTCAAGGGTGTAGTGGGCAGAGAGACCTTGGAGTTCAGGTGCATGGTTCTCTGAGAGTGGAGTCACAGGTAGACAGGGCAGTGAAGAAGGCTTTTGGCACATTGGCCTTCATCAGGTAAGACATTGAGTATAGAAGTTGGGAATTTATGTTGCAGTTACACGGGACTTTGGTAAGTCCGCACTTGGAGTATTGTGTTCAGTTTTGTCACGTTGTTATAGGGAGGATGCTATTAAATTAGAAGGAATGCAGAAGAAATTTACAAAGACGTTGCCAGGACCCAATGGTCTGAGTTATTGGGAGAGGTTATACAAGCTAGGACCTTTTCTTTAGCATGTAGGAGACTGAGGGAGTCCTTATAGAGCTGAATAAGATCATGATGGTGGGGTTAATGATCTCAGTCTTTTTCCAAGGTTTAGACAATCGAGGACGAGAGAGGATCAGTTTAAGGTTAAAGGGGAAGGAATAACAGGGAACTTGAGGGGCCACTTCTTTACACAAAGGCTGATGTGTGGATGAGCTGCCCGCAGGTGTGATTGAAGGAGATACATTAACAACATTTCAAAAGAATTTGGATAAATATGTTGATAGGAAAGGACTGGAAGGATATGGGACAACTGCAGGGAATTGGAGTTAGCATGGATGGACATTTACAAGGTAGAGTCGAAACCCCTCTGTTAATTAAAACCAAACACCCAGAAAAGCTCGCCTCACCTTGTAATCTGTTAAAATATGAGCGACACAGATCTCCTACATTCCATTATTTAAACAAAAATTAACAAGTTAGTTTCTTAACTTTAATAGTGAACACTAAACAACAACTATTCACAAATACAAGCGCCTCTTTTCTTAGCTACTTACTATCTGACTCCAACACTGTAAAAATATTCTGTTCCAACAGCCCACATATTAAACATTACAATCTCAAGACCACACAGTCTCCATCTTCCCCACTGTGTTCACTCTTCCAGCTGCTGATCTCCCTGGGTCATTTTTTTATTGCAAGTAGGTTCACATGAACATGTATCTTTGATCGAGAGTGTTTGGGATGGCCAGTTAGCACTGCTGCTCTACAGCAGTTACTCTGCTGTTGGATGGCAGTAGCTCTCCCTCTAGTGTTCAAATGCTGGGTTTATATACTCCCCATGATACAACAATTCTCATAATTTGATTGCTTTCCAGGTGTCCAAACAATAATATTCAAGTTCCGTTGGCTTCTGGTATCCTGACCATTATTTAAACTCTTTGGTTGTATTTGCATTGTTGTCAAAACAGCAACCAAAACTCACGTATCCATTTCCCAGCTAATTGTGACATATGGAACAGCCTGACATTTAGCTGGCATCTGTGCTGTACTTTCTATTCAACAAAACCCGTCCTATCTTAAAGTGACCTGACATGCTTTCGGCTTCATAACACCTCCCTCCTTCAGAAAAAAAAAACCATCAGAATGAAAAGATGGCTTCGTTTCTTTTCCTCTAATTCTTAATCCCATTATTATGAAATACAAAAGTATTAATCTCAGTTATGTCATTCATATTAATTTTGTACACCTATTTAAACTGGAATTAGTCAAATCTTATCTAAACTTTTTCCGTTAAATCCGCGATAACACATCTGCTATCACATTTTAGGACCCACAGCATGTACATTTTGTAAGTTTAAAGTCATTGTGATGAGACTCCAATGAAATACTCTCATATTCTGGTCTTTAAATATTCCAAAAAACGTGAGAGTTTTGTCGTTATCCACAACCATCTCCGACAATTTATTTGTCACATAAACATTAAAATATTGTCAGGTCAGTGCAAAACTTAATCATTCTTTTTCAATAATGGAGAATGTTGTATTTTTCTTTCTGGTGCATATTGCGTTTTAGCGACAAGTAGCCAATTAGCCATTCAAATCCATCATAACCTTTCTGTATCAATACATCTCCAAGCCCTATATCCCTAGAAGCAAATAGAATTTTCAAAGGGTTTCAAAATATTTGGTATAGCTAAAACTGGTGCGGTGATTAATCCTGCTTTAAATTTATCAAATGCCTTCTGGCATTGTTCTGTCCACCATAATCCTGTTTCCTTCTTTACTAGGTCCATCAGTGGTGCCAATACGCTGCTGAAGTTTGGAACAAACTTCCGATAGAATCCACTCAGTTCCAAAAATTGAAGCATCTCTTTCTTCAAGGATGATCGTGGAATTTCCTCAAAGCCCTTCGTCTTTGTGTTCCATGGGGTCAACCTTCCATGTCCAATGTAATGTCCCAAGAACGTCACCTCTGCCTTCGTGAATTCTGTTTTCTTTAAGTTTATTACCAAGTTTGCTTCTTGCAATCGTTCAACATGCTCTGCCAACTGTAACATGTGAGCTTTCAATCACTTGCTAAAGGTCACTACATCATACAGATAAACTGCATAATTTCTTCATCTGACCGTAACTCTGTTCCTGAGTCACTAAACCTGGCTTTGATGGGAATTCCTATCACTGGTGGCAATACTAATATGTCATCCCCACAGGAAATCATCAAAATTTCCGAGTTTTTATCTGCCACGTGCTTCATTCTATACTGAGCCCTTCAGGTGCTGCTTAGCTAACTCACCTACTCCATCTAATCTCTCCCTCACCTCACATACATAATCCGAGTGCGAGATCACTGACTTCGGTCATGTCAATTTATATTCAATTAATTCCAAAGGACCTCTCACTTCAAATATTAACTCAAAGGAAGTCAACTGAGGAGATTTTTTTGGGGCAAATAATTTTTGTACAATGGCAAACAATTCAATGAGACACCTTCATTCCAATCATTCCGGTAATCCTAACATTACACTGTTAATATGGTCTTCAGCGTCTGATGTTAACTTTCCAAGGCTCCCTGGGATTCAGGATGGGAGGCTCTTGATTTAAACTGCTGTATGCCTAAGCTTTCCATAACTTCCTTAAACAGCTGAGGGGTAAAATTAGACCCTTGGTCTGACTGAATCTCTCTGCGGAGCCCACAGTGAGTAAAGAAAGCTACCAACTCCTCCACCTCCCTTTATACCTTAACACTCCACAACAGAATTGCTTCTGGAAATCTGGTAGACACATCCATAATGGCGAGCAAATATTGGTTTTAACTTTTATTTTAGATAGGGGAGCTACACAACTAATCAGAACTCACGTGAAATGTTTTTCGAATGCTGGAATTGGTAACTAAGGTGCTGGCTTTATTACTGCCTGTGACTTACCTATCATTTAGAATGTTTGACATGTATGTCAAATAATAACCACATCCTTGTGCATTCCAGGCCACTAGAAATGCTTCTGTACCTTTGCCTGAGTCTTCTGTACACCTGGGTGACCCCCTGCAGTTAGTTTATGAGCTACCCGTAACACTGTACGATACATCTAAAACAATCTGGTGCACTTTGGCCCATTTCCCTTCTGCACTAACCTATCGGAATCTCCATTTTAATTTTAACATTCTATCTTTAAGTTAATAACGTTCGACAATATATTTTGATTCCTTTTCTGTGTGTGTGCATGTGTATGTGTGTGTGAATGTGTGTGTATATATCTGTTGTAAGTCCATTAGCCTTTCAGGAGTAAACACCACTGCCTGACCCTCTGCCTGTTCAGGTTTTTCCTGCACCGTGACATCAAACAGGGGGTCCGTTCATCGAGCATCAACTCCTTTGGCTTTTTCTTTCGGTTTTCCTTCCTGCTCTAACTTATGACAGTGGAATTTTGTTACTACACAGTCTGGAAATAATCCTGGGTATTTTTCTTTGAACTCCCCAATTCCCTAGTTTTCCTTTTGCCTTCTCCAACACAAGGGGTGCCACTCCCACCTTGGATCCTGCTAAATCGTTCACAAGAATAAACTGTATTCCTGGAAATGACACTCTGTTACTCACTGTCACTGTTACTGCCCCAACCTTGATTTGGCATTCCAACCTGATGTTACACAAGGGAATACTTAATTTCTAACCCCATTCCACAAATTGTCACGATCTTGATTAATATGTCAGAATGAGTGAAAATATTTTCATCTCTCACTATTAGAGGCCGAGAGAAAGTGAGGGCTGCAGATGCTGGAGATGAGAGTTGAAAAGTGTGGGCCTGGGAAAGCATAGCCAACCAGGTAGCATCCAAGGGGAAGAAGAGTTGACGTTTCAGGCATAAATCCTTCATCAGGAAAGTGGGGGTGAGATAAGGGAGGGTGAAGGGGGCTGAGAAATAAAAAGGAGGGTGGGGGTGCAGCTGGGTGTAAGATAGCTTTGAAGGCGATAGGTAGATGCAGGTGGGGTGTGATGGTGATGGGTCGGAGAGGAGGGTGTTGTGGATAGGTGGTAGGACAACTAGAACCCTGAAACTGGAACCATCATTAACGTTGACTTCACCAAATTCCAAATCTCCCCTCCCCCAACCTCTCCCAGATTGAACCATTTAATCTAGCACTGCCCTCTTGAACTGCCCTAACTGGTCATCTTCCTTCCCACCTACCAACTCCACATTCCCCTCTGACATATCACTGTCACTCCCATCTACATATTCTTATCGCCTTCCCAGTGACCCTCCCACCAGCCCAGCTATTACCCTCGGATTTATCTTTCAGCCCCATTGTCCCCCCACCACATTCCTGACGATGGGTTTGTGCCTGTTATTCGATTGTTCTGCTGTCTGGATGCTGCCTGATCTTTTGTGCTTTTCCGGCGTCTCACTTCTCAACTATTCGAAACTGAGCAGATCCCGTATCTCACAAAATTATAACTTCTTGTCCTTCTCCCTCCGTTCTTTCTGAGTAAACTTTATCTACAGAGGGGAATTATTTCAGAGATCAGGTACCGACTCCATACCCAGACCCTGCCCCGGCTGTGCACACTCCTGCAGCTCCTCAGCTCTACTTGGGGTCTCCTTTACCAGTTTCACAAATGCCACTGGGCCTCGCCTCTTCTGCCACATCTTTCCCCAAAGTGCCTTCCTTCAACGACAATCACTGTGTGTTCCAGCTTACTGCAGTGACACCACCTTTTCCCTGTGCCCTCCTTAAACAATCGGCACTGTCATTTTATGTGTTCCACGCCCTTATATTGAGAACACCTGAGGCCTTTCACCTCCTTTCAACCCCTTTGGGCTACTTTTTTCACTTGTGATAAACTATTGTGCGCTACTGTTTGCTTTGTAATGTGTGATCTTCCCTTCTCCCAATTTCTATCCCTCACAGGATGAAAATTCTCCAGAAACTAAATTTCATCTCATGCACCAATGCATATTTACCTGCCATTTCTGCCGCGCTTCTCACTTGTTGAACTTTCTGTTCACGCACATGAATTCTTACCATCTCTGGAAGTGAGTCTTTAACACGCCCAGCAGAATAATCTCCCTTCGAGCCTCACAGGTCTTATCTATTTTTATGTCAAGCACCCATCTATCAAAATGACTGTAGTTAATTCTTTCAAACTTAACATAAGTCTGACCTGGTTCCGTCTCTGTTTTTATGAACCTCTGTCTATATGCTTCTGGTACCAATTCATAGCCAATCAAAATAGCCAATTTGACATCTGCATAATCTCTTGACCCCTCATCTGACAGCGCTGCACATACCTCACCAGCTGTGCCCACCAGCTTAGTCTGAACGAGCATTACCCACAAGTTCACTGGACACACTATCTGCCGAGCCATTTTTTCAAATGAACTAAAAATGGTTTTGACATTTTTCTCACCGAAATGTGGCAAGGTACTAATATAGTTGTATACATCCCGATGTTTTCCCTTCATCTCCATCCTGTTAATTTAACTTCCTTGTCTAATTCCCAACTTCTGAATTTCAAATTCTCTTTCTTTTTCCTCTCCTCTTTTTTCTCTCTCTGTTTCCATCTCTTTCTTTTTCTTCTAACTTCAGTTGCCATATTTGCAATTTAAGTTTTTTCTAACTCGACTGTTTCTTTGAAACATCAAAGTGCTTGACCAACTCCATTATAATTTCTGGTTTCCTTTTGTCACTGGTTAAACCCAATTCCAAAAATGTCCTGCTTCTGTCTTTCTGAACTTTCTTGACAAAATTGGGAACCTCCTTAGTAGTGTAAAAAGCCATTTCCCTCACTTTTAATTTAAACAACCACCAGTCAACAAAATTAAACAGATTTTCCGACTGGTTTTATTTGAGGATCTAGGTCACTAATTGCAACGTGTTGGAATTTGCTGGGACATTTTGTACCTGAAATCTGTTCAAATCTGTCCAAGTCCCATACGGCAGGGCCCCAAACTGTGAAGACATCTATGTCGAGGACTTCTGTTAAATAAAACCACAAACCCAAGAAAGCTCACCTCACCTCGTAATCTGTTAATACATGAGTGACAAAGAACTCCCAAATTCCACTAATAAAATAAAAATAACAGTTTGTGTGTATGCAAGTTAGCTCGCTGTGCTTGAAGGTTTGTTTTCTGACGATTCGACATTATGACTAGGTAACCTCATCAGTGAGAGTCTCTGCTGAAGTGCTGGTGGTATGTCGCGCCTCTCTATTTATAGGTCTCGGGTTCTTAAGATGGGTGATGTCATTTCCAGTTCTTTTGTTTTACAAGAGTAGGTAGATAGGATCTAAATTGATGCGTTTATTGATGGACCTCTGGTCAGAATGCCATTCCTCTAAGAACATCTTTGCATGTCTTCGTATGTGTGTGCATTGTCCCAATCAAAGTGGTGCCCTTCTTTGCCTGTATGTATGGAACATAGTGATAATGGGTCATGTCTTTTGGTGGCCAGCTGGTGTTCGTGTATCCTGGTAACACAACAACAGGACCAATTCAATGGCAGAAAAATGATTTTATATACACTGTTTAAATAATGTGTGTGTGCAGATATGTAACATTTTTCACATGTGCACAACACATTCTAAATGAACAACGGAGACACACGAAAAGTGATGCATATGATGTATAAAATTTATAAAACATTAAAACATCATTTGATTCTCATCTAAAATGATATGTTTCCCCTTCTCTCAACATTCCCTCCTTTTCTGGAATTCTCCACTCCAATCTCTCCTTCTTATCAGGATGTGTGTTATAAATTCTTGCTTCTGGTGTCCCAACTTATTTCAGTTAATCCCCTTTCTACCAGAATTCAATATATTGGCCTGTTGGGTTCTTTTCAAAGCTAGTGTCTGTCATATTATTGGAGATAAATATTCTGGCATCAGAGTCAGCAATTGAACACATTACTCTGTTGTCCATGCACTATACAAAGGAACACAGCACACAGGAATTGCCAAAACATTGAGTGATGTACATCTAATTCTTTCAATGATCTAGTCTTCTCATTTTTCACATTTCCTCATCTATGTTGTCGCGCTCTTTCTCTCTTTGTATCTAGTTAAGAAATTTACCAATTATTCTTTGTGTCCCTTCTCTCAAAGCACCTTCTTTTGGTTTCTATCTATTGCTCTCTTCTACATGTAATGTGATTATAATTGAGCAATGTAACTGCAAAGACATTCAGGCGGAGCTGGCCAGAGTTAATTGGAAGGGGAGCTGAGCAGGGCAGACCATGGAGCAGCAAAAGCAGGAATGTCTGGGGATGTTTCGGAGGATATCAGAAACTCTCCCAAAGGAGATGAATCATACTCATGGGAGGACAAGGCAGCCATGAGTGATAAGGCATCAAACCAAAAGAGCAAACATACAATGTGGTGAAGATTATTGGGAATCCAGAGAATTCATTGGCTCTGAAACGACATAAGGCTGGCATCACTGACACTGCAGAGCTCTTAATCATGGTCAGGGAGAGAAACAGAGAGAAACACATTCACTTTAAACACAGTAGATGATATTACTCAAGGAAAAAAATTCAGGTGAATTAAACAATTGAATTAAAATCAGTTACTTGGTTTTGCAGAATGTGTCAGATTGAAAGCATTATCCGGGGAGAGACCCTCAGCAGAATGAAAGTATGAAAATGGAAGTGTTACCACATCAGATACCAGAGTACGTCACTGAATACATGACTGATGGGTGAATGGGTCTCGATGTGAACTAAGGGACAGACAGCAGATTTGCATTGCAGATATTGCCGCTCAAAACTGCGTATTTATGTCGTGCTGTAGACTACAGCAGCAGGAGAAGCAGAACAGCATTCAACCACAATCTGTAACTTTTAGCCTCGAATAATTTCCTCAGTCTGCCATTACCATCAATACGATCTATGTTTCAGTCATGACTGTGGGTGAACATATCAGGGTCAGAACCACGTGAACGTAAACCTGATGCGAACCCATTAAAGCTACCACACTTGACAAACAGATCTGATCGAAGCTCCGCAATCCTGTCACATTCTGTCATAAATGGTGATGGATGATTAAACAAATGACGGAGGAAAGAGCTCCACAAATATCCCCATCCTTAATAATTGAACAGTCCTGTACATCAGTGTAAACGACCAGGATGTGGTATCTGCACCACCCTCAGCCAGAAGTGTGGAGTTGATGATCCACCTCACCCTCGCCATGATAGCCACAGAATCACAGATGCCCGTCTTTAACCAATTCAATTTGCTGTTCGTGACATGAAGAAACAGCTGAACACAGTACGTAGGAAAAAGGCAATGGTCCCTGACACCATTCCTGAAATAGGACTGAAGACTTATGCTGCACAACAAGCCGTGTCCCTGGGGAAGCTCTTTCATTCCAGCTCCAACTCTGACATCTCCCTGGTAATGTGGAAAAGAACTCAACAATGTCCAGTTCCTAAAAGGATTATAATTACAATCTGGCCAGTTACCTCCGCCTCAGTCCCACCTCGACTGTCAAATTGGTGGGAGTTCTTTTTGACAGAAATAACCTGCTCAGTATGATTTCAGATAGGTCCCCATGTAGAGATGGTGCTGCTGTGGAAAGGTCACTGGATTACTAATCCAGACCAGGCTAATGCTCTGGCAGCTGGTGTAAGTTAAACACAATTGACAAAATATTAGAATGCAATATCTGGTGTCCGTAAATTGTGACCTTGAAGCCAATGTCGATTGTACTCACCAATTTGCTTCACAAATGTTCTTTCAAAAAGTGAAACCCCCGTGCTTTCCTTGTCTGACCTAAATGTGACTGCAGACACACAGACATGTGATCAATTTTGCAATGATCGCTGAATCCGCCAAACAAGACATTCTATTGTATCAAACTTTTCCGAGGTCTAAAGGATAAAACCAGACAGGGCACCCGGCCCCAGCCTCGGTATTGGAAAAAGGGAATGAGAAACACAGTCCTGTTGACCCTGCAGAGACCTCCTTCCTAACATCTGAAAGCTTGTGATTAACCTTGGGAAGCTATAAAATAGGAAGTGCAGTAGTCCATTTGGTCTGTCGAGTTTGCTACCCAATTCAATATAATGATACCTGGCCCTTTATTTCCAAATCGTTCTCCTTTTCCCCACCATTCCTTTACTGTCTCGAAATCATTATTTATATTCAGTGTCTTGGCTTCCAGGTTCGAGTGCATTCCCCAGGTTCACCAGTCGCTGAGTGCAGACATTTATTGTCATCTCATTGCAGAATGGTCTGTCTGTGCCTAATACTGTGGACCCTTGTTTTAGCCACCACAGCCAGGGGAATTATTATCCCTGCTTCTCACCCTGTCAGAGCTTTATCGATCTCACTGAGATCTCCACCCATTTTCCTAAACCCCATGGAATGCAGGCCCAGTCGCCCCAAACTCTGCTCCCACAACAAGCCTGTCATCACAGAGATCGGTCTGGTCATCCTTCACTGCTCTCCCTCAATGTCAGGCTTGTCCTTTATTATGTACTGAGACCAAATCTGCACAGAATACTGCACAGTGTTTGAGATAGGGTCTCACCAAAGCCCTCTACAGCTGCAGTAAGGCACGCTTACCCCTGGACTCAAATCCCCCTGAAATGAAGGTCAGTTGATCTTCCTGACTGCTTTCTGCTCCTGCAATAATGCTTTCAGTGACTGGTCTACAGGGAGATCTAGATCCTTTGCAATGTTACAGCTCCCCACTTGATAGGTTTATGTACACTGGGCAGCGTGTGAATGCCATTCCCAGTATTGCCTTGTGGGTTCAGACCTCACTGTGCTGCAGGGACCTTGGAGGGCCGCGCAGAAGGAAACAACAAAAAGGCCCATACGTCGCTTTTCAGATCAACATGTTTCAAACAATCCCTTTTCAAATGAAAAGCTGCCAATCTCTTGTTCCCTCCAAAGGGCACACTGTCACCTCAACACAACTTGCTGTCCATTTGCCACGTATTTGCCCATTCACTCCACTTGTCTTAGTCACCTTGAAGCTTTTTTACAACCTCCTCACCCACTCGCAATCCAACATCCTTTAGTTCTGTCAGCAGGTTGGTATATATTGTATTTGATTCCTGCAACCAAATGTTTAATGGGTATTGTGAACAACTGGGACCTGGGCACTGATCCCTGTGATATCCTAGAAACCTTCCTCTGTTATTTTTTTAAAATGATATTTATTTCCTGAATCTGGGTGTGATTGGCTGGGCCAGCATTTATTGCCTGTCCCTGGTTGCCCCTTGAGAAGGTGGTGGTGAGCTGCCTTGTTGAACCGCTGCAGTCCACTGTGGATTCAGTGTTGGTAACACCATTGAATGCCAAGGGCAGTGTTTAGATTGTATTTTAGTGGTGATGTTCACTGTCTGGCATTTGTGTGACGTGAATATTACTTGCCACTTGTCAGCCTGGATACTGTCCAGATCTTGTTGTATTTGAACATGGACTGCTTCTGTATCTGAGGAGCAACAACCATTGCTGAACATTGTGCAATCATTGGCGACCATCCCCACTTCTGACCTTATAATAGAGGGAAGGTCATTGATCAAGCAGCCCTGAAGATGTTTGGGCCTAGGCCACTGCCCGAGGGACTCCTGCAGACCTGTCCTGGAGCTGAGTTGACTGACCTTTATCAACCATGACTATCGTCCTACGTGTCAGGTATGATTCTAACCAGCTGGGTGTTTGCCCCTGTTACCCATTGATTCGAGTGTTGCTAAGACCCCTTGATACCACACTTGGGCGAAGGCAACCTTGTTTTAAAGGGCTATCACTCTCACCCCACCACTGTAATTCAGCTCTGTTGTCCATGTTTGAACAACGGTAATGAGGTCAGGAGCTGAGTGGCTCTGGTGGAGCCCAAACTGGGCGTCATTGACCAGGGTATTGCTGAGCAAGTGCTGCTTAAAAGCACTGAAACCTCCCACCACTTTTCTGATGATCGAGAGGAGACTGATGGGATGGTAATTGGCCGGATTGGATTTGTTCTGCTTTTTATATACAGGAGATACTTGGGGTAATTTTGGACGTAATCGGGGAAATGTTGTTGTAACGGTATTAGAACAGCTTGGTGAGGGCAGTGACAAGGTCTGGAGAACAACTTTTCAGTACTATTGCCAGAATGTTGTCAGAGTATGTACCCTCTGGGGTATCCAGTGTCTCCAACTGAATCTGGATATCGCGTGGAGTGAATCAAATTGGTTGATGACTGGTAACTGAATGGTTGAGGACCACTGGAGGAGGCCAAGATGGATCATCCACTCAGCACTTCTGACTGAAGATTATTGCGAATGCGTGAACGTTATCTTTTGCACTGAAGTGCTGGGCTCTTCCGTCATTAAGGATGGGGATACTTGTGGAATCTTCTACTCCGATGACTTGCTTATTGTCCATAACTATTCTCAACTAGAAGTAGAAGGACTGCAGAGCTTAGATCTGAACCGTTGCTTGTGGGATCACTTAGCTCTGTCTCTGACGAACTGCTTATGCTGTTTGGCACACAGGTAGTCATGGTTGGTGACTTCATCAGGCAGACAACTCATTTTCAGGTATTCTCAGTGCTGCTGCTGCCATCCTGCACACTCCATTGAATTAAGGTTGATCCTCTGGCTTGATGGTAATTATGGTGAGGGGGATATGCCAGGCCATGAGGTTGTGCAGGAATACAATTCTGCTGTTATTGATGACCCACAACATATTATCGAAATCCAGACTTGAGCTGCTAGATCTGTTCAAAGTCTGTCCTATTTCGCATGGTGACAGTGCCACCTAAAATGGTGGAGGTTATTCTCAATACGCAAGTGTGACTTTTTCTCCACAATGACTATGCGGTGGTCACTCTTACCTGATACTGTCATGGACAGATAGTTCTGCAGCTGGCAGATTAGTAAGGCTGTGGTCAAATATGGCTTTTCCCTCTTGTGGGTTCCTTCACCACCTGCCGCAGACTGAGTCGAGAAGTTGTATCCTTTCGGACCCAACCAGCTCAATCAGTAATGCTGCTGCTGAACCACTCTTTTTGTGAACATTGACGTCCCTAACCCAGAGTACATTTTGTGCCTTTGCCACCCTCGGCACTTCCTCCAAGTGTTGATCAGCTTGGAGGAGTCCTGACTCATCAGTTGGGAGAGGCTGATACATGGTAATCAGCAGGAGGTTTCCTTTCCCATGTGTAAACTAACGCCATGAGACTTCATGGGATACAGAGTCACTGTGGAGGACTCCCAGAACAATTCCCTTCAAACTGTATACCACTGTGCCACCACTTCTGCTTTGTCTGTCCTGCTGGTGAGAGAGGAGATATCCGGGGAAGGTGATGGGGTGTCAGGGACATAGTCATACTCACAGAACCATACCTTAAATACAATGATAGGCTGTTGCTTCACAAGTCTGTTTATTTCTATTCACTGTTTCCTGCCAGCTGTCCCATTCTAGAAGCATGTCCATATATTCACCCCAATCCACGAAGATTTGATTTTGCAAACTAGGCTTGGAGCTTTACCAAAATCTTTCTGAAAATCCACATGTTTTACATCCATTGCTTCTCTTTCATTTGTCTCCCAGTCTGTTTCTCAAACATAATTCCCATTTCATAAACCTGTGTTAGTGTTGTCTATGACCATTATTTTCAGTCCCAATAATTTCTCCCAAACGATTTACTTACTATGTTCTATGTTCCATGTACTATTTCATTTTCCACGCCAGACTTGGTTTTCCTGGTGTCGTCAGAAAGTTCCGTGAAAACAGAACTGAAGTAGTGGATTCATAGTTTTAATTCATAGAAAGGTGTCAATCTTGTCGGCTGCCTGGAGAAATATTAATATTACTGGTTGGCACACCATTAGTGAGAACTGCAGCCAGAGGATCACGGTAAATGACCCTCACCCACTTGATAAAAACTTTGCGTACACCAAACCGTTCTAATGTACAGAAGAGATCCGGCCACTGTACCCAATCAAATGCCTTCTCTCATCTAAAGAGATCAATAATCCCTGGACAGATTGATGTTGACACTCTTGGATCATATTGAGTAACCACTTAACATTGTAGGAAGATCTGCAGCCCTCTATAAAGCCTGTTTCGTCTTCTTTGGTAATGGAAGGCAGCAACATTTCCAGCCTTAATGCACGGGATTTTGAGACCAACATTTAAAAGTGAGATTGACGTGTAAGAAGCACAATCCTCCGGGGTCAACATTTCTTCAGCATCAGAGAGATATTAGCCTCTCTTAAGGATGGAGGGAGGGGTTCGTGACTGTATGAGTGACAGACCATGTTAAACATCAGCCCTGACAATAGGTTTAGAAATTATTTATAAAATTCACTCAGAAATCCGTCAGGAACGTGCACCTTTACATTCTGAAGTTGCTTCACACCCTCCTGCGCTGACAATGGTGCATTAAGCCACAACACTTATTCAGGAGTTGCTCCTGGAAGACCCAGGTTCTTGAAAAATGACTCCATCTTAATCCATCTATTCTCAAAATGTTCAGGCTGAAATAATTCGGTGACAAATCTCGGACAGGAGGCATTAATCGTTTTCGAATTGAAGGTAAGGATCCCAGTACCTTTCCTAATTGAGGTAATGGCTTAAGAGTGGCGTTCGTTTTCCTGGCAAGATAGAATAAATACCTGCCTGGCTTATCACCATGTTCAAATAGCCTTTGTTTTGCAAACGTAAGTACCTTCTTGGCTGTCTGTGTGAGCGTGGAATTCACTGTCGACTGAAGCATTGTGATCCTCTGCAGCTTAGCCACTGAGGGACAATCACAGTATGCCCTCTCGGCTGGCCTCAGCTCTGCCTCAAACCAGCGTTCCTGCTCCCGCTTCTGCGACATCCTAAGGATTAATTATTCCCTCGGCATAAACCTTAGCAATTTCCCATCGAATGGATGGTTTACTGGTAAAATCTGAAATAATGGCTAAGAAAGATCTGAATTCATTGCAGTGGGTGGCACGGTAGCACAGTGGTTAGCACTGCTGTCTCACAGCACCAGAGAACCCAGTTCAATTCCTGCCTTAGGTGACAGTTTGTGTGGAGTTTACACATTACCCCTGTGTCTGCGTGGGTTTTCTCCGGGTGCTCCGGTTTCCTCTCAGTGTCCAAACATGTGCAGGTTAGGTGAATTGGCCTGTAGTGTTAGGTGAAGGGGTAAATGTCAGCGAATTCGTCTGTGTGCGTTGCTCTTCGTCGGGTCCGTGTGGACTTGTTGGGCCGAAGGACCTGTTTCTACACTGTAAGTAATCTAATCTAAATACTCAATTAACCAACTAGTCTTAATACGAAAGAGATTGATTCGCTAGTGTCTCGAAGCTGTTATATTGCCCTTAATCTTAATCAATAAGTATACTGCTTCATGGTCAGAAATGGTCAGATTCCTAATTGTGCAGGATGCCATCGAATCTAAGATTGTTGCAGGAATGGGGAAGATATCAACCCGCGTGTGGCATTTATGCCGGTTAAAGAAGAAAATAAAATCCTTACTTGTGATGTGGATCTGCCTCCAGATATCCACCAGCTCTCCTTCTGCACACATATCCACTAATTGCTTACATTATAACGAGGGTATTGGGGCACCTTTGGACATTCTGTCCACCGTGGGGTCCATAAGACAGTTGAAATCTTCTACAATAATGTGCCACGATGCAAGATAACTGAATTTGGAAAATGCATCTACCAGGATTTTAAGAGGGTGCGCCGGGGGTGGATGGGTGGGCAGGGGGTGCAATAAACATTCAAAATACTGTATTATTTACCATAGTTCAAGGTTTTGGGGATTATGAGCCTCCCGTGAGTATCAAATGCAATCTAGTTGGTTAAATGGAAGATTCTTTTTATCCGTTATGGCTTCTCCCCAACTCATAATATTAAAAGAGGAGAAATAAACCCGATCAAACGCGACCTGTTGGAAAGTCAAATGTTCTTTGTCATCAAGGTGTATCTCCTGCAATAGGACAACATCCATCCTCTCTTTTTAAGACTAGAAAGTATTTTTTTCCTCTTTTCTGGCTGATGGCTCCCCTTAATGCTCCAGGTCCACCATTTAAGCACATTATTACACAGAACACACTGTAGCAACATTTGAACTCGAGAGACGAAGAACTCGAATTGCTGATCATTAATAAACAAAGTCTCATAGAGCTTAAAAGCTACACAAAGTAAAACTACTACAACTGCCAAATCTCAAAACTTTCAAAATCTAAGCATTTTAAGTAAATGGCTGTGATGGAGTGGGTTAGGGAAGCACTTTGCCCGTGCTGTGATGCAGAGCCCAACAAAGCAGACCTTCCATATCGCCACCATCTTGAATTTCCCCTTAACATTTTATCGATATTATCATTTCATTTTGCATTTTATTCCTGGATGTGCTGGAGCAGTGTGAATTTTTTTACCACTGTCAGCATTTCCCCAACACTGCACATTCCTGCCATTCCTCGATAATCCTTGACTCCGTTATTATTTATGAACCTTCTGTCTGTGCCTCAAACATATTCAATATCTCTGCCTCCAATGCTCTGCAGGGAAGAGATTTCCAAATACCTTCACTACTGAGAAAACTAAAAATAACTTCATCTGTGTATGAGATTATTTTTGTCTCCTTACCTGAGAAAGGATATAATTAAATTGGAAGCAGTTCATAGATATTTCACTTCATGTATTCCAAGGATGAGGGTCTTATATTATGAAGGCTTTCACAGGTTACTCTTGGAATGAGAGGTGATCTTATTGAAACATACAAAACCTCGAGGAGAGTGATCAGATAGATACCCACTGGCTATTTGTATAGTAAAACTTCTTGTTATTTTTATAGAATCTCGACATTGTGGAAGCAGGACATTCCGTCCATCAAGTCCACATTGACCCGCGTAACAGTATCCTCCTCCCGCCCCCCCCCCCCCCCCCGCCGGACCTGCCCCCTACTCTATCCATGTAACCCTGCATTTCCCATGACTAACCTATCTAACCAACATATCCCTGGGCGCTATAGACATTTTAGCATAGCCAGTCTGCTCTAAGCTGGATACCTTTGGACAGTGGGAGAAAACTGGAACACTGGGAAGAAACCCACACAGACATGGGGAGAATGTTCAAAATCCACATCGAGGGTTGCCCGAGGTTGGAATTGAACTCAGCTACTTGGTTAGGGGAGGTAGTAGTGCGAACCACAGATCCACCATGCACATCCGTTAGTTATATTAGTTACTTGTGGCTGACTAAAGAAATCTTCCTGACTTGTTCCTGTCACTGAACCCGACTCAGTCTGAGAACTTTATCATCGGCCATATCACCACCCTGGTTACATTTAAAATTATGTGCCAGCAGTGGAGGAATAGGACGAGAAAAAGAAACAGTGATACCCTCCAACCTCCATCAGAGCAGGAATTCGGAGAAATCCACATAGTAGGATTTCAGTCAAATGGGAATTCTCTTACCCAGAAGTTTGGGATGGCCGGATCTTTGAATTATATCTAAGCTGGCTTTGTCTGATTTTCCATGGACAGGTGAATCAGGGACAATGGTGCATGGAAAGAAACGTGCAGCTGGTATCACAATGAGATGAGCTAAGACCTTATTTATTAGTGGAGTAGTGTCAAAGGGCCGAATGGCCCACTTGTGTCCCTCAGCCCTATGTTCTGATGTTCCATTCAGCCCTCGGACCTGCTAAACAGGGGCCGATCGAAGCCACTCCGATGGTTATGTGGAGTTTTGGAAATGTACTTGGAAAATTCAGACTGGATCAGGAAGTGACCACCACTCCCACCCCCAATCCCTGTTTCCAGGCTTCCCCTCTTTGTAACTTCTGCTCCAGATGTGGGTCATGTTGCAGACCCAGATACGCTGGGAATACAGCTACATACCCCACTTAGAGTTAAAACAACAAATCCTCTGCTCTTCCTGAATGCAACATTGTACAACACGATTCCCAGCAAAATAACACGTTACTTTCCAAAAGCATAACATGTGAAATGAATAAATAGCAACAGGAGTCGGTCAATCGGCCCCTCAAGCTAACTCTGTCATTTAATAAGAACATGGCTGATCTACTCCAGGGCTCAACTCAACTCTCTTGCCGACTTCTTGTATCCCTCCACACCTCTCTGGGTTAGGGAATTCCAGACATTCACTACCTTCGGAGAGAAGACATTACTCTGCATCTCAGATTGAAATCGATGTTCCTTATTCGGTATCTATATCCTCGAGTCCGACACTTTGCACAAGAATGGAAAAAACTTCTCAACATCTACCTTCTGCAACCCCTTCTGTGTCTTGTATGTTTGAGCAGTATCACTCCTCATTCATTTAAACCCAAATGAATTATCGCCTCACCATTTTAGAGATTGTCAATAACACAACCCTTTCTTCCCAGGAAACTACCTAATGTACCAAGCGAGTTACTTGCTGCATCATTGTTGTGGTTCTGTTCGCCGAGCTGGGGATTTGTCTTGCAAACGTTTCGTCACCTGTTTAGGTGACATCCTCAGGCCTTTGGAGCCTCCTGTGAAGCGCTTCTGTGCTGTTTTCTCCGGTATTTATAGTGACCTGTCTCTGCCACTTCCGGTTGTCAGTTCGAGCTGTCCAATGCAGTGGCCAGTATATTGGGTCCAGGTCGATGTGTTTGTTGATAGAGTCTGTGGATGAGTGCCATGCCTCTAGGAATTCCCTGGCTGTTTTCTGTTTGGCTTGCCCAAGAATGGTAGTGTTGTCCCAGTCGAATTCATGTTGCTTGTTGTCTGTGTGTGTGTGGCTACTAAGGATAGCTGGTCGTGTCGTTTCGTGGCTCGTTGGTGTTCGTGTATACGGATCGTTAATTGTCTTCTTGTTTGTCTGATGTAGTGTTTTGTGCTTTCCTTGCATGGGATTTTGTACACTACATTAGTTTTGCTCATGTTGGGTATCGGTACCTTTGCTCCGGTGAGTTGTTGTCTGAGCGTGGCTGTTGGTTTGTGTTCTGTTATGAGTCCTAGTGGTCGCAGTAGTCTGGCTGTCAGTTCAGAAATGCTCCTGATATATGGTAGTGTGGCTAATCCTTTGGGTTGCGGCATGTCCTCGTTCCGTTGTCTCTCCCTTAGGCATCTGTTGATGAAATTGCGAGGGTATCCGTTTTTGGCGAATACTTTGTATAGGTGTTCCTCTTCCTCTTTTTGTAGTTCTGGTGTGCTGCAGTGTGTTGTGGTCCTTTTGAATAGTGTCCTGATGCAACTTCGTTTGTGTGTGTTGGGGTGGTTGCTTTCATAGTTTAGGACTTGGTCTGTGTGTGTGGCTTTCCTGTAAACCTTTGTGGTGAAATCTCCGTTCAGTGTTCTCTGTACCATCACGCCTAGGAATGGGACTTGGTTGTCCTTTTCTTCCTCTCTAGTGAATCGGATTCCTGTGAGTGTGGTGTTGATGATCTGGTGTGTGTTCTCTATTTCTATGTTTTTAATTATTACAAAGGTGTCATCCACGTATCTGACCCAGAGTTTCGGTTGAAGTTGTGGTAAGACTGTTTGTTCTAACCTTTGCATTACTGCTTCTGCGATGAGTCCAGAGATCAGTGAGCCCATCGGAAGCGCTTCACAGGAGGCTCCCAAGCACTGAGGATGTCACCTATACAGGGGACGAAACGTTTGCAAGACAAATCCCCAGCTCGGCGAACAGAACCACAACAACGAGCACCCGAGCTACAAATCTTCTACCAAACTTTGCTGCATCATCACGCTGACTTTATGTTTCATACACAGGAAGACTCCAATGCCTTTACTGTTCCTTTTCTGGAAGTCCTCTCCATTAAATAACAGCCTGCCTTTTGATTCTCAGTGTCATCCATAAACTCGGATGTATATTGCACTCAATTCCCTCCTTCAGGCTGTCAGTATAGATTGCAAATAACTGATGCCATCAGACTGATATTTGTGGTACTCCAGCAGATAAATCTTGACCATAAAGATCCATTAATCCTGACTCTCCGATTTCTGTGTTAAACAATCATCATCCCATGTTAATACAGTATCCGACGTCCTGGAGCTTCTATTTTGTGTAAGAACTTTGGTTTTGTAATACTTTGTGGAAAATCTCTGGAAAGCCTGGTGTCCACAAGATCCCCTTTATCAAGTCCACTTGTTACATTTACAGGCATCTCCAGAAGTACTTTGCATGATTGTACAGGGCAAAATATCATTTCCCTTTCACAAAACCACCCCGACTCTGCGTGAAGCTTTTCTAAATGTCCATTCTGGGCAGATCTTCCAAACTATACTAGTCCCATCTGCTTTCATTTGGTCCATATGCCTCTAAATGTTTCCCATTCATATGTTTGCCCTAATGCGTTTTAAATGTTGTAGCTGTCCTTGCATCTCCCACTCTTCCTCTGGAAGCGCATTCCATAGCCACACCGCCCTCTGTGTAAAAACGCTGACCCTTCATCCCTTTTAAATCTCACCTCTTTCACCTTAAAGCTATTCCCTCTATGTTTGGATTCCCCTATCGTGTGGAAAAAGCCCTTGGCTATTCACCCTATCCATACCTCTCATGATTTTATACGTTTCTATAATGTCACCCCTCAACATCCTACGCTCCATCTGATACTAACTTCAAGAACAAGTGTTTAAAGATAAGCACTGCAAAATTAAACAATATTAAAAATGACAGGTAACCAACACTCAGCCCAAACGTCATACCGTGATTTGTTTTTCTCCATGTTACAATACGAAGGCAGCATGAAACGCTAACTAGTGCCAATAAGAAGTCAAGCACCTGAATTCCTTTGTCTAAAGGGGGTAATCATCACGACAGTGAAAACGTATCTGTGGCCATATCTATATATTACCACATGGTCAACATTCTCCCTCCTGGCCTCCGTATGACTTTGCCTGGTTGTGTCTTCTTTATCTTGCATTCAATAAAGAGAACCCCTGTCCCCCAGTAACCCTTAATTTTGACCCGTTATACAGAATCTTCTCATTCCCCACTGCTAAAAGTTCATTTATCTTTTGCCACACCGTCTTTTTCCTGCCACCCATCCTCCACTTCTGACAAGGGATTAAAATACCATTTTGCAATTGTATTCAGTTTTGAAGAATTGTCACACTGGACTGGAAACGCTAACTCTGTTTCTCTTTCTCTGCAGATGTTGACAGGCCTGCTGAGTTTCTCCAGAAATGAATAGGCACAGAACAATTTTTCAATTCAACAAATGACTATGGATACTGGAAATAAAAATACAAAAAGCTTTATAGAAGGTTCACTGGAACTGGAAGTTTAGCTCTGCATTCACTCCTGAAAATTCTGCAACATCTTTAGTAAATTCTTCAGCAATTTCAGTTTGTTGAACAATTTCCAACGACATATTGTCAAAGATGCCCAAACATCCTGTCCAACATGAAGCGCCGTACACTGGGAACTGAACAGTAACACATGGTGACAAGTTCCTTGACTCTGAAACTGCATAAGGCTGGCATCACTGACACTGCAGAGCTCTGAATCATGGTCAGGGAGAAAAACAGAGGAAAACACGTTCACTTCAAATACAGAAGATGGCATTACTGAAAGGAAAAGATTCAGATTAGTACCTTAAATGGATATAGTTTATGTAACAAATTGGAGGCGTCACACAAGGAAAAAATTCCAGCAGAATGAGAATATGAAAATGGAAGTATTTCCGCATCAGAAACCAGAGTAGTTTTCACTGAATACAGGGCTGATAGGTGAATGGGTCTCAGTGTGAACTGGGGGGCAGTCAGTAGTATTGAATTGTAGATATTGCAGCTAAAACTGGGTTATCGTCTGATGCTATAGATTTCAATGACAATCTGTAACTTTTCCCCCAGGATAGTCCATCCATCTACCATTTCCATCAAACCGATCCATGGGTCAGTGACGACTGTGGGTGAACATGGTCGGGTCAGAATCACGTGCACCTAAACCTGACGACAGCCCATTAAAGCTACTGCATTTGACTCTTTACACTATGAACAGCAGAACTAACATCTGATACAGACAGAGAGATGAGCCCAAGACTAACATATCAGATCTAAGCTCTGTCATCTTGTCAAATCCATGGATAAAAGTCGATGAACCATTAAACAACTTACTGGAGGAGAGGACTCCACACATATCCCCATCCTAAATGATAGAACAGCCCTGTGCATCCATGTCGACGATGCAGTATCTGCACCATCCTTAGCCAGAAGTGTTGAGTCTATTACCCACCTCACCCTCACTATGATACCCTCAGAATCACAGATGCCCGTCTTCAACCAATTCAATTCACTGCACGTGACATGAAGTAACAGCTGGACACTGTAGATATGACAAAGGCATTTGACACCATTCCTGCAATAGGATTGAGGACTTTTGCTACACAACAAGCCATGTACCTGAGGAAGATGTTTCATTCCAGCACCAACTCTGACATCTCCCTGGCAATGTGGGTAATTAGCAACTGCAGTCCTCATTTTCTCCTAATGTGGGTAATTACTCAACTATGTCCATTCCCCTAAGAAGGGAATAATTACACTCAGACCAATTACCACGCCCTCAGTCCCATCACGATTTTCAAATTGGTTGGGGTTATTTTTGACAGAGCTGTCAAACAGCACAGAAATAATCGGTTCAGTGTGGTTTTACGGTCGGCCCCCATGTGGAGATGGTGCTGTTGTGGAATTGTCATTGGATTGCTAATCCAGACCAGGATAATCCTCTGGAAACTGGTGCAAGTTAAAAACAATTAATAAAATATCGAGATCTAATACCTGGTGTCTCCTTCCCCAGTATACGTTCAGGAAGTGAATCTCCCGTGCTTTCCTGGTCTGACGTAAAAGTGACTCCAAACACACAGACATGTGATCACTGTTCAATAGTCTCTGAAACGGCCAAGCAAGGCACTCAATTGTATCAAACTGCTGCGAGGTTTTAAAGGATAAACCCAGAGAGATCAGCCGGCACCAGCCTCGTTATCAGAAAAGGGAACGGGAAACACAATCCTGTCGACCCTGCAGAGACCTCCTTCCTAACAGCTGAGAGCTTGTGACAATATTTACAGAGATTTCCCACACACTGCACTGAAGCATCGGGAAAGGAGTACGTCATACAACTCTTTGAGCTTTCCCTATTCTAGTTAATGGCCGAAAATCTCCTCAACGCAGTTTTCCCCATACAACATTCATATCCCTTAATATGTTTAAACATTGTGAACCATAAAATGAGAACTGCTGTAGTCCATTCAGCCCACCAGTTTCGTGCCTCCATTCTATGTACAGGCAGTTCACCGATAACAAGTGTTGATTAAATACAATTTGGCAGCAATGCAATTAATGAACCTATTTCTATAAAGTGAACTCGTGTTCACTGTGATGCGATTCCTTGCCAGACAACAGCTGAACAGCAAAACTTGCCTCAAGATCCCTCTGTCTACAAAAGGTACAATCAATGTGTTCAGCTAAAACAGGAATGCAATCCGCTCTGCAGGCCTTGAAACTGAGCCTGAAACTGGGAATTGTAGTTTATATTTAGAAACAACTTTATTTCAAACTGTGGGGAGAATCTTGGGGAGAACTGGAATTCCCCATCGGCATCACATGGTCACTCAGCCCCCGCGCACTTTCTGGTGACGATTGTGGTGAAAGGTACAGTGCTCTAGTGAGTGACTGTCGTGTGAAAGCATTACATTTACAGCACTGTTTCATTACAACATGTAATTTAAAGATTTATTTAGACTGTCCGAGTGTGTGTTCGATCAAATCTGATTTTTGGTTTTTACTGATATTTTTCGGGGTTCAGCACTTACCCTCTTTTATCCATGGACCCCATTATTACTATTGCACCATTTTATACAACACAGTGTTGCAAAGGAACACAGTTACTGCGTTATTAGAGAACAACTTGGAATGATAGCTGATTTTCTATCTTTACACCATACTCCTGCTCTCTCCCTATCCCTTTAGTTTCTAGAAAGCCTTATTTATATTCAGGCCCTTGACTTCCACAGCCTGATCTGGGAGAGAGTGCCCCTGGTCCGCTAGTCTCTGAGTTCAGGCATTTAATCTCATCTCAATGCAAAGTGGCCTGTCTGTACCTCGTATTGTGGCCCCTTGTTTTAGACGTCCCAGCCAGGGGAATTACCATCCCTGCTTTTAATCTGTCTCGCCCTGTCAGAGTGTTATATATTTCACTGAGATTTCCACTCATTTTCCTAAACCCCATGGAATACAGGTCCAGTCGCTCTAAACTCTGCTCCCACAACAAGTCTGTCATCCCAGCGATCAGTCTGGTCATCCTTTACTGCTCTCCCTCAATGTCTGGTTTGTCCTCTGTTAGGAAAACAGACCAAAACTGCACACAATACTGCACAATGTTCGAGATGGGGTCTCACCAAGGCCCTGTACAGCTGCATAAGATACACTTACTCCTGTACTCAAATCCCCCTGAAATGAAATTGAATACAGCATTTATCTTCCTTCCTGCTTTCTGCTCCTGCAATATTGCTTTCAGTGACTGGTCTACAGGGAGATCCAGATTCCTTTCAAAGTTCCAGTTCCCCACTTGCTGGGCCTATATACAATTCTCAGCGTGCCAATGCCATTCCCAGTATTGACTTCTGGCTTCAGAACTCACTGCCCTACATGTACTCGGAGGGCTATGCAGAAATGAACAAAAATGCAGCTTAAGTTCATTCATATAGCAACATTTTTCAAACACTCATTTTTCAAATGAGAGGCTGCCATTCTATTGTTCCAATCAAAGTCCACAACATTTCATCTCTTTCATTACTCTTCATCTGCCACGTATTTGCCCAGTTACTCCACTTGTCTCAATCACCTTGGAACTTTTTTACATCCTCCTCATCCACTCAAAGGCTGACATCGTTTAGTGCTGTCAGCAGACTTGGGAATATTGCAGTTGCGCTCCACACGCAAGATATGATGTGTATTGGGAATAGCTGGAGCCCAAGTCACGATACTTTCTATATCCTCCCAGCCTTCCATTTAAAAAAACATTGTTTAATTCCTACTCCCTGTTTCCTGCCAGCTCTCCCATTCTAAATCTATGACCATATATTAGCCTGAGTTCCACAGGATTCGAATTTGCTGAAGAGGCTTGGGCTTTCTCAAAACTTTTTTTGAGATTCCATTCGTATGGCATTGATACCTTCTACATAATTTTACTAAAAGCCATTTTCTCAAATATGGTTTCCATTTCATAAATCTCTGTTGACTTTGTCTATGCCCATTAATTTCAGTCGAATACTTCTCTAAACTGTTTCGCTGCTAATTTCATTCTATTCCCTTTTTCTCACCAGAATAAAGTTCCCTCGTATTACTAGGAAGTTTTCTTTTTTGTTTTATTTTCTTCTGTGAAGGCATAACTGAAGTATTTGCTCCATCGTTCTGCTATTTCCCTGTCCTCAATTATCTGGTATCAATCGGTAAGAAATCTGCACCTTTTTGCTCCTAATTTTGCCCTTGACATATTTTCAGAAAATATTTCAAGTACTCTCTTATCAACTGTGTTAAGATAATCTTCAGAAACCCATCAATTCCTACCTTAAGCTACTCAATGATTGACCTTCCACAGCCATACAATCACAGAAGCAAAGTCTCTGTACTACCAGAAATATAGCACGGTCTACATTAGGTCCACTTTCCGACACAAGACCTTAGCCGTGAATCTTAAAGTATTTGAAGAGCACAGCCGTGTCGTTTCTAATGGGTTGAGGTTACCAGGACAACTTCACTCTCAAGAAGTGCATTCCAGACCCAACACCCTCTGGTTGAAAAAAACAATTCTCAAATCTTCACTAAAACGCAAACCCTTCACTTTAAAAGTGTGGCCCTTTGATTAAAGCCAACAGCTGCTGTCTATCCAAACTGTCCATGTACCTCGTAATCCTATTCTTCTGAATCACAGACCTCTCAGCCTTCTCTCCTCCAAACTAAACAACCTGAGCTTATCCAGTCTCTCTCCATAGCTGATATGCTTCATCCCAGGCAACATCCTGGTGAATATTCTCTGTACCCCGTCCAGTACAATCACATACTTCCTGTAATGTTGTTCCCAGAACTACACACAGAATTCCATCTTGCCCTCATCAAAGTTCAGCGTACCCCCTCCAGTACAATCACATACTTCCTGTAATGTTGTTCCCAGAACTACACACAGAATTCCATCTTGCCCTCATCAAAGTTCAGCATAGTTCTTACAATCTATGCCTAGATGAATAAAGGCTATGTTTATATTCCCCTATCCTTCCCCAAATTGTGTATTAACCTGTTCAATCACATTCAGCGATATGTGGAGAAGCACCCTCTGAGCTTCCTAGTGCGCTGCCATTCATTGAGTACTCCCCTGTCTGGTTCCTTCTCCCAAAGTGTATCATCTCATAGTTATCAGAGTTACATTCCATCTGCCATTGATCCATCCATCTGACCATTCCATCTGTATCACCCTGTAACATAAGGCCATCCTCCTCATTGCCAATCACCCAGCCAATCTTTGTATCAAACACAAACTTATTTATTACATACCCCACGCCTCATCCATTTTCACAGCTGCATCATTTATGAATACAACAAATAATAAGGTTAAAAATCTCTCAGCATCAGTTACATCACGTGGTTGTGCACATTGATGAAGAAGCAGTGTTTCGAAAGCTTCTGCTGCCGGATGGATCGGTTAGACTATAGTCTGGTGTTATGCTATTTTTAGATTTGTCCACCCCAGCCCAACACTAGCACCTCCGAATCACAAATAATAAGGCACCCTGCACTGGTGCCTGTGGTACACTGCCCTCCAGTCACACAAACAACCTTCTACACTCCCCTCTTTCTCCTACTACTAAAGTTTATTTAGATGCAACTTGGCAAGTCACTAATGAGGCCTACCTATTTATTGGTTATTCTGTTCCGCTTGACACACTTTTAGATTATCTGGGGATTCTCCGTCATCTTGCCCTGCCTTGCCCCTGTGTTAGTCAGTCCCTTCCACGTGCAGAATTTCCTCCTTATTTAAGTCTTCAATGGTCTGTCCTTATCCTGCCATTATTTGCCTTGAATGTGGATTTGATAGCCTAATAAACATCTGTTAATTTCCAACTTGTCGTATGTTTTGTGAGTTTTATAAAGTTGACAGTGACCCAACTCTCATTCTTTGAAACTCAAGAGAACACAGGCGGAGTTTCCTCATCATACAATCTCGCTATCTGAGGGATTTATCTGGATAATGTCCATTACACTTCCTCTGTGGTCAATGTATTTTTTCTCAGATTTGGTCGCCAAAACTGTGCACAATACTCCAGGTACAGTCTCACCAACACTCTATAAAATTGCTTCAACATGTCTTTACATCTATATTCTGACTCCCTTAAAGGAACGCAAACCAAACTTTAAGTTTCCACTTACATATATTCCTCCAAATACTCTTCACATCATTGCATTTTCGAACTCACTGTGTGAGTTCTTATAGAAAGCCTTCTGATAATCTAAAATATGCCAATTCTACTGGATCCCCATGATCGATGCTGTAAGAATCAACTTCAAACAATTCCAAAGTTTGTCCAGTATGATTTCCCTTTCAGAAATGCAGACTGAGTCTCTCCAATGTCGCTGTTAATGTCTAAATAACGAATATCACATCCTATATAATAGATTCCAACAGTTTCCCGACAAATGTAAAGTTAATTTGTCAGCAGTTCTCCACACTATCTCTTCTTCCCTTTGTAGATGCTTGGATCCCTACCATTCATGAATCGTGCTTGGATCATGTTTACTAATGTACATTTATCTACACCAGCTTCCAGACTCTGCAGAATGAACAGGAAAATAGAACGCAGTCATCGACAATGCAATCAATACTTCTATTTGTGATTTATTTCTGAAGATTTTGGTACGAAGTGCATCTGGTTTGTCAAGCTTAGCAATGCTCATTCCAGCTGCATGTTTAATATTGCCTTGTTACTGATATGAATTGACTTTATGTCTTTACTTCCACAAGTCCTATACGATCACTTCGTATTTCTGGGTGATTTTCTGGATCTTACTCCATTAAGACAGATATAAAGTAAATGGTCATTTGCTTTGCCATTTCCCTGTTATTAACCATAAACTCGTCTCTCCCGATTGCAAATTTCCACATTTGACTATGTTTTTCATTCCTTTGAAATATACATCGTAGATTTTTGCAGTCTTTGTGTTCCTGTTTGTTTGCATGCATGTTCGCTTTTTGATTTCCTGATCAGTTTCATGCCCCTCCTTTTCTGTATTGCAATTTTCTGAGAATTCTCAGGATTCCACAGAGTCTGGAATTCTTCTGAAGTCACTTCCTGTGATTAATATCCTCTTTAATTTGTTAATTTAATCATCATTAAGTCACTTTCTCACTCCTTGGTGTTTTCACCTGAAATAAGTCAACATATCAGTATTTCTATAAACCTCCTGGTCCTTACCCGATATATTCAGGAACACTGCAGGAGGACAGAGAAGTAATAGCGGGGGCCTTGGTTGGTTATTTTGTATCATCGGTAGCCAACGGGTGAGGTCCCGGAGGACTGGAGTGTAGCGAATGTTGTGCCCTTATTCAAGAAGAGCTACAAAGAAAAACATGGTACCTGTAGACCAGTAAACCTGACATCTCTAGTAGGCAAGTTTCTTGATAAGGTTCTGAGAGAGAAGATAGAGATGGATTTGGAAAGGCAGGGTGTGATTATGAGCAGTCAGCATGGCTTTGTGCGTGGGGGATCATGGTTCAAAAATTTGTTAGAGTGCTTTGGTGAAATGACAAGTAACTTGGTGGTATACCTGGTGTATATGGATTTCAGTAAGGCCTTCGGTAAGGTTCCACATGATACACTGCTCTGGAAGTTTAGATCACATGGAATTGAGGGGGAGCTGGTAAATTAAATCCAACATTTGCTTGATGGTAGGAAACATTGGGTAATAGTGGGAGCATGCTTATCGGACTCGAGGCCTGTGATCATTGGAATGCCTCAGGGGTCAGTTCTGGGACTATTACTGTTTGTTTTATGCATGTATATTGTATATATATTTACATATTACACACATCAATGATTGAGATGAGAATGTACAGGCATGAATTATAACTTTCAAGGTGATACTAAATAGACGGTGTCGTGGACAGTGAGGAGGACTATCAGGAATTTCAGAAATTACAGCAGTGCCTTGATCAGGTGAGGAAGTGGGCCGAGAAATGGCAAATGGAGTTTAATACAGATAAGTGTAAGTTCTTGCATTTTAGAAAGTCAAAGCAAGGTAGGAGTTTCATGGTGAATAGCAGGGTCTTTAGGTGTGTATTGAATCAAAGGGACCTTGGAATTCAGGTTCAAGGTTCTCTGAAAGTGGAGTCACGGGTAGATCGGGCAGTGAAAAAGGCATTTGGCAGACTGGCCTTCATCAGTCAGAGCAATGAGTATCGAAATTAGGGAATTTTGTTGCAGTTATACAGGATTCTGGTGATGCAATACTGGTAGTGTTATGTTCAGTGTTGTTCACTTTGCTATAGGAAAGATGTTATTAAACTGGAAATAGTGCAGAAGAAACTTACAAGGTTGTTGCCCGGACTCAATGGTCTGAGTTACTGTGAGAGGTTGGGCAAGCTAAGAGTTTTTACTTGAGAGTGTGAGACTGAGGGGGATCTGATAGAAGTGTATAAGATCATGGGAGGCATGGATAGAGTGAATGCACTCTGTCTTTTTTCCCCAGGATTGAGCAACCACTGACCAGAGGGCATTAATTTAAGATCCGAGGGGAAAGAGTAAAAGGGAACCTGAGGGGCAATTTCTTTTACACACAGGGTGGTATGCACATGGAATGGGCTGCCAGCAGAAGTGTTTGAGGCGGGTACATTCACAAAATTTAAAATGCATTTGGACAAATACACGGATAGGAAAGAATAAGAAGGAAGCGGGGCAAGGGCAGGGAAATGGGGTTAATGTGAATGGACATTTCGTTCGGAATGGACCAGTTTGAGCTGAAGGGCCTGTCTCCGTGCTGTCGGACTCTATGACTCTCACAATCATTGCTTCTCCCATTGAATGTTATATTGTACTTCCCCAATTCACTGGAGTGTAATTAACCCTCTAGTCTCCGGACTTCCATGATGCGTGACCAGAACGTTCAAACATTCGATATTGTGTTCAGACGCCGTGTAAAAATGCAACATATTGATGTCACTATTCCTCCAAAGCTGATTCAGAGCAAGGTTATTAATTAGTCCTCCTGACCACACAACACCAAATCTGAAATAACCTGCTCTCTAGTTTGGTTCACAACATACTGTTCAACCGACCTGATACACACTTACAGAAGTTATTCTTCACAGTATTAGTAGTCACTTAGTGCAACTTGTGACAATCCAGTATTACTGCAGCACCCATGATTATTTGCTACTCATTCACAGGATGAGGGCGTCGCTGGATAACCAGCATTTATTGCCCATGCCAGAGGGCAGTTACGAATCAGCTGCGTTGTCTTGAGTCTGGAGTCACATGCAGGCCACACCAAGTAAGGACAGCAGTATCCTTCCCTCAAGAACATTAGTGAACCAGATGAGATTTTCCAACAATCGACAATGGATTCCTGGTCATCATAAACCCTTGATTCCACATACATATTGAATTCAAATTCCACCATCTGCCATGGCAGGATTTGCACTCATGTCCCCAGAATATTACCTGGGTCTCTGGGTTAAGAGCCCAGCGATAATATCACTATGTCATTGCTTTCCCTTGCATATACTTACACACCTAATTTCCAGAACATATGATGTAAAGTATTTGCGTGATAGATTTGGGTTTGATATATAACGCACTAATGTTTGCTTCACCTTGCTATTTGTAAGATCTACCCAAACTGATTCTTTTGAATGTGATGGAAAAGGTCTGTGGCGTTATTAGCGATAGACTTGGACAAGACGTTCAGGCAGACTCACCTCAATGCTGAGATGATGTGAAGAATTGGTCAGCAATACAGGACAAGCATCAATATTCTTTCCCCAACTTTGCCAGGATAAGTGTCACCATATTCGTCTGCTCCCTCACACTCACTGTATATCTGTTATAACACCTACCCCCGACCAAGGCTCACACTCTATCTCCAAATAAGGCTCAAGCACGACCACACTCACTGTTGAATTCGCACCTTCCCTCCCAGACTTTTTCTGTCACTGACACAATAGCCGCGCACACGAATACCACTGCATGGATACAACACTGTGGTCAGACTCCCTCCAGACATCTCACCCTTCCCTCTTCCACTACACCAGCACTAATAGTAGGGGTACCCACTCCCACCCTCACTCCATCCCTCCTCTTCACCAATTCCAGGAGAAACAGCCTGGAATAGGACATAAAGGGCCAAGCCGGGTGTTCGAATGACCGCTATCTGTTCCCTCACCCACTACCTCGACATGTGGGGAGGCTCCTGGAAAGAGCCAGAGAGGACCAGGACACATTGTGTGGAGATTGTGAAACATCGACATCCCACCAACCAAGTAAGCAGCAATGTTCAGAAAAGAGCAATTCTCAATTTAAACTTGCTGGCAGTTCCAATCTCAGCTCTCTCACTTTTCAGGCTTAGTTAAAAACATTAATGAAAGACTAAAATAAAAATAATGTTTATTCTCTTCAGTAAAAATGTTAAAAATAAAAAAAGTAAATGGAATAAGTTCATTATGAAAAATCTAAAATATGACGTTCTTTCAAAATTATGGGCATTCCCTCATAAATACTCGACATCATTTCTCTCACCAAAACTTCTTACGAGTGTTTGTATTCTTGCGTCTGCTTCTTTAATTTCAACGGAATATCGTGCCCTGCTATCAGATGTTCATAGTAAATGTCCCTTCCTCTCTGAACTTTTCGTAAACTGTCAATATATTTCCAAATAACTGGATGTTCCACATCAAGTTCGCATTGTCATCTCCTGTGGGCAGCTTCTGCATTATTGTTTGTTTTGTTCTCATTGTTTAAAGTCTTTTCATATAAATTCCACATTCCAACTGGAAAAAGCGGTGGACGGCGACCATTTCCTCTGCGTAATCTTCTACCTCCATAGTCATCCTCGAACCAGTCCAGCAGCGGTTGCAGTTCATCTGGAAGCGCATCAGACAAATGTTCAATAGCTTCATGAATGTTTTCAATCTGAATAAATGCAAGACCAATTATCATTTTAGCTCTGAAATAAAACTCTGAGTCAATGTTACACTTACTCAAGTGTCTTTTCAGCAGTTTTACTAAAGGGAATAAACATTATTTTTATTTTAGTTGCTTTGATTAATGCTTTTATCTAAGCCTGTAACGGAATAAATATGAGCTGCGCTGAAATAGTTCTGCGCCTAAATGGGTCTGCGGCAAAATGGGCTGCACCAAACAGACCCCACCAAACAGAATGAAGTATTCAGTAAATTACACAGCACGGGGACGTCATATAACCATCCCAGGCTGTTATGCAGAAGCAGGGACATCCTGGTAGCTGTTAGAAAATGCAGAGTAGAGATCATTACTCATTTTGTGTTTGGAAAGTTGCAACGAGTGGAAATCTTCAGGGATCTGTATGAGGTCATCAACAAATTACAATCTATTCTAATGAACCGGATGAAGGAGATGGAGCTCAGTTTGCTCATGCACCAGGATAATCATTCAATAAGATGTCAAATGGAAACAGAGCGTCTGCAATGGGATACAGACAGGGGAAGGGTAGAACGTCTGATATGGAATATATACAGGGGGGAGGGCAGAGCATCTGAAATGAGAAACAGACAGTGTAGGGAAGACTGACTGCAGTGGGATACAGACAGGGGAGGCAAAAACAATGACTGCGGATGCTGGAAACCAGATTCTGGATTAGTGGTGCTGGAAGAGCACAGCAGTTCAGGCAGCATCCAAGTAGCTTCGAAATCGACGTTTCGGGCAAAAGCCCTTCATCAGGCAGGGGAGGGCAGAGCGTCTGCAATGGTACAGATGGGGATGGCAGGGCGTCTGCAATGGGATACAGACAGAGGGTAGACATAGCGTCTGCAATGGGATAGGGACAGGAGGAGGGGCAGAGCATCTACAATGTGATACAGACAGGAGGAGGTCAGAGCATCTGCAATGGGATACAGACAGGGGGAGGGCAGGGCGTCTGCAATGGAATACAGAAGGGGGAGGGCAGAGCAGCTGCGGTGGGATACAGACAGGGAGAAGACGGAGCGTCTGTAATGTGAAACAGACAGGGGGCAGGCAGAAGGTCTGCAATGGGATGCAGACAGGGAGAGGACAGATCATCTGCAATGGGATACAGTCGAAGGAGTGCAGAACGTCTGCAATGTGATATGGACGGGGGAGGGCAGAGTATCTGCAATGGGATACAGACAGGGGAGAGCAGAGCGTCTGAAAGGGAGACAGACTGGGGAAGGGATGCTCGCCTGCAATGGGATATAGGCAGGGGGAGGGAAGAGTGTCTGCAATGGGATACTGATGGATGAGGCAGAGCGTCTGCAGTGGGATACAGACAGGGGAGGGCATAGCGTCTGCAGTGGGATACAGACGGGGAGGGCAGAGCATCTGCAACGGGATCCAGACAGGGGAAGGGCAGAGTGTCTGCAATGGGACACAGACAGGGGAAGGCAAAGCGTCTGTAATGGGATACAGACAGCGGAGGGCAGAGCGATGGCAGTACATCTACAATGGGATACAGACAGGGGAAGGGCAGAGCCTCTGCAATGGGATACAAACAGGAGGAGGGCAGAGCGTCTGCAACGGGATACAGACAGGGGGAGGGCACAGCAACAAGCAATGGCATACAGACAGAGGATAGCTGTGAGGAAAGCTTCAGCAGAAAAAAAACAGTACTATATATGTGATGGAAATTTTCTGTTTTGGGGAAAAGGCAAAACAGCAGAAATTTATTTGAATGCAAGGAGAATGCAGAACTCAGTGTTACAGAGGGATTTGTGTGTCTTCGTACATGGATCACATCAAATTAACCTGAAGATGTAGCAAGTGATTTGGAAGGTAAATGTCGTGATTCTGTTTCGTGCAAGGGGTGTTTGGGTATGATCTTAGCGATGTTTTCTTCATCAGTACAGGGCATTGCTGAGATTACATCTGTTGTATAATGTGTAGTTATAACTGTCTAAACTGAAAATAAAAAAAAACAAAATTGCTTTCGAAACGTCTCAAAGATTTTTCTCTTTACTCATTCTTGGGAGGAAGGCATTACATTATGAAGAATTAACAGTTCAGCCTGAGAATGAGGGATGTTTTCTTGACCAGAAAAGACCTTGAGAAGAGTGTAGTTGGTGAATACCGGATGGATATTTCTTCTTGTGTGGAAGAATAAAACTGGGGAAATACTTTAAGAATAAGTCAGGTTTAAAGGAGAGGTCATTGGACAGAAACATTGAACTGTAAATTCTCTTCCTAAATGCTGACAGACAAGTTGATCTTATCCAGCAATTACTGTATATGTCTAAGAATATTCATTTTAACACAGACATTGTGAAGACATGAAACACTTATGTTTACATTATGCAAGCACATATTAACACATCGTCAAAACAAGTAGGACCATTTATTGTTAATGAATTGATTCTGCAATAACACACTGATCTGGAGTCGAGAATGTGATGGAGTCATATAGTTCAGACAATATTCCAGACGAGCTCACTGAGTCCAGTGTGGGACTGATAACGTTACTGATTTAACTTACAGATGGAAAATGTAACCTATCTGTGGAGAAACATTCTATTACTCCCTTCCTGTTTCCCTATCGCACATCACAGCAATGTGTGGGAGTGAAAAGTCGTCTTTCCCACTAATGGAGGGTTCCTGATGAGGATTCATTGGAATCTCCCCATTGCCTGAAGCAAAACAATTCAGCCAAATTCAAATGTTTCATGAAGAAATCCCATTGTCAGAAGGCTGTGCAAGCAGAATAACTACAGAAGTAATTATCTGACACGATGGTGAGGAGAACAGACAGGAGATTCTGTGGCTGCAAATGGGAATCTGGAATGGTACGTAGCCTCCCACATGCCCAGGGTCCAGGATGTCTCAGAGATGCTGCAGAACGTTCTCACTGCGGGTGGGGGTGGGGGGTGGGGAAGCGGCCAGAAGTCACTGTGCACATTGATAAAAAGGACACAGTGACACAGGTAGAAATAGTGATGATATCCTGCAGAGTGATTGTAGAGAGCTAGGGGAAAGGATAAACGACAGTGGTAATATCCATTTTATTTCCAGTGCTCCATGCCAGTGAGGGTAAGAACAGGAGGAAAAGGCAGATGAAGGGGTGGCTAAAGAATTGGTGCAGGGGGCAGAGCTTTTTGGATTACAGGTATCTTTTGTGGGGCAAGGTGACATGTTCAGGAAGGACGGGTTGTACCTGAACTGGAAGGGGACCAATATCCGAGCAGGTTGGTTTGCAACTGCTGCAAGGGAGGGTTTCAACTAGATTGGCTGGGGTTGGGGAGTGGTGGGATCTTCAACAGCAGGGAGGCAAGTGCGAGGCTGGAAGGAGATACAATAATCAGAAACAGTAAAATGAAGAGACAGGTCAGGCTAGACAACGACAGGGAGCAAGGAATGCCTGTTGGATGAAATTGCAACTGTTTCAATGCAAGATGGTTGACAGGTAAGACCGATGAAATCAGGGCATGGATTGGTGCGTGGGACTGGGATATGATAGCCATTACTGAAACATGGCAAAGGGAGGGACAGAACCGGCAGCTTAATATACAAGGGTACAGGTCCTATATGCGGGACAGAGATAGTGGAAGGAGGAGACGGGGAATTTCATTTTTGATTAAGATGAGTAACACAGCAGTATTCAGAGATAAAATAACTAATGGATCATCTTGGGAGGATTTGTCTGGGGAGTTAATAAATAAGAAGGGAATGGTGATAGTATTTGGATTGTACTATCGCCCCCCAAATAGTAAACGAGGATTTAGGGGAACAAAAATATGTAGACAAACCGGGGATTGCATTAGTAGGAGATTTTAATTTTCTTAACATAGACGGGGAATGACAGAGAATTAAGGACTTAGATGGGGTGTATTTATTAAGTGTGTTCAGAATAGTTTCCTCAAGCAGTCAGTAGAGGGTCCAACTTGGGAAGGGACGAAGCGTGACCTACTCTAAGATCTAGAGCAGGGCAAGTGACTGAGGTGACTTACGGGAGAGCACTCTGGGACCAGTAACCATAGTTCTATTATTTTTTAAATAATTATGGAGAAGGACAAAACTGCTCCACATGTTCAAGTTCAAACTTGGGGCAAGGCGTATTTTGATGGAATTAGACAGGAGCTTGTAGGGCTTGGTTGGAGGAGTTTGTTAGCAGGCGAAGGGACCTCCTGCAAGTGGGAGGACTTTAAAAGTGAAATGTCTACAGTTCAAGGTCTATATGTTACTGTGAGGGTAAAAGTCAAGGTTGGTTGGAAGAGGGAACCTCGGATGTCAATAGATATTGAGGCTTTGAACAGCAAAAAGGAGGCGTGGCTCAGGTCCAGGCAGCTGGGATCGAGGGAATACCTGGAGGTATACAGGGGATACAATAGTTTACTGAAGGAGGAAATCAGGAAGGCGAAAAGAGGTCACAAGATAGCCTTGGCTGAGAAGATTAGGGTGAATCCAAAGAGGCTCATTATGTATATTAAAGTAAAAAGAATAGCTAAATGAGAATATGACCCCTCAAAATCCAAAATGGACATGCATGTCTAGAACCGTAGGAGAATTGCGAGATTCTCAATGAATATTTCTCCTCTGTCTTTAACGTGGAGAAATACATTAAACTTGGGAGGTTAACAAAGGTCATGGTGTTATCTTGGGGTCAGTCAATATCACAGGAGAAGATGTGTTGGATGCATTAGAATGTATGAAGGTGGATACATCTCCTGGTCCTAAACAGTTGCATCCAAGAATACTGCAAGAGGCTACAGAAGAAACTACGGGGACCCTGGTTGATATTTATGCATCATCATTAGCTACAGGTTAGTTTCCAGAATATTGGAGAGTACCACATATTGTGCCATGATTCAAGAAGGGAAGCAAAGAAAAATCTGGGATCTATAGACCAGGAAACCTAACATCTGTGGTAGGTAGGTTACTTGAGAAGACTCTGAGAGATGAAATATCCATGCATTTGGAAAAATAGGGTTTTTTTGAGAAATAGTTTTTTTTTCAGATTCCCTACAGTGTGAAAACATGCCATTTACCTCAACAAGACCAACCGACCCTCCAAACAGTAACCCACCCAGTCACATTTCCCTACCCTTCACTTGGAGGTCGCCACTGATGATGTTCCCTAGCCAAGTAATGAAACGTCTGGATATCAAACCTACAGTTCACGAGCAAACCTACAACCTACACTATGGGTAACATAGCATGACCAATTCACCTGACCTACACATCTTTGGATTGTGGGAGGGAAATGGAGCACCCAGGGGAAACACACACAAACACAGTGAGAATGTGCAAACTCCACACAGAGTGTCACCCGAAGCCGGAACCAAACCCGGATCCATGGCACTATGAGGCAGCAGTACGAGCCACTGAACCACCATGCCACCCTTGCTTTTTTCAACACAGTTCAATGACACAGGGACAAAATCTATTCTGCCCTTAATCCATGATGCCCGTTCCAATATCACATACCATGGTTAATTTATTCTCCACTGAAAATGTCATCTTTTATTATTTATTAGTTTATTATTATTAATTGAAATAATTATTAATAGTTGTATTTCGACTGGAAAGATTGCATGGCTTTGGGAGTGGAAGATCATGCCTCTAAAATTTGTTTGACCTCATTGATGAAATGAGCAGGAATGTTGATGAAGGCAGGGCGGTAGACATAGTCTGTATGGTTTTGAGTGAAGCCTTTGATAGGTTGGTCTGGAAGATTAGAATGGCATGCAATCCAGAAGGAGCTGGCAAATTGGACACGCAATTGTCTTCATGGTAGTACGCAGAGGATAATAGTGGAAGGATGCTCTCAGACTGGAGGCCTGTGACACATGACGTGCCTCGGGGTCGCTGCTGTGCCCATTGCTGTTTGATATGTATAACAATGATACTCTTGCGAATGTACAAGGCATAATTAGGAAAGTTGAAAATGACACTAAAGTAGGTGGTATCGTGGACAGTGAGGAAGTATGTCAGAAATTGCAGCAGGACCTTGATCAAACTGGAGAAGTGGGCCGAGGAATATTTTGACGAAGTTAGATCAAGGTAGGAGTTTCATGCTGATTGTTCGGACCTTAAGGAGTGTAGTTGAGCAGAGGGACCATGGAGTTTTGCTCCACCGTTCTCAAAAAGTGGGGTCATATTTAGATATGGAGGTGAAGAAGGCTTTTGTCACAGTAGCATTCATCGGTCAGGACATGGAGGAGAGCAGTTGGGAAGTTACATTGCAGGTATACAGGATGTTGGTGAGGCTGCACTTGTAGTGCTGTGATCAGGTTTAGTACCGTGATCGGAAGGCTGATGTTAATTTGGATTGTGCGCAGACGGATTTTACAAAAATGTTGTCAGGACTCAACAGTATGAATTATAGGGAGAGATTGGACAAGCGAGGACTTTTTCCTTTAGAGCATAGGAGACTGAGAGGGATCTTATAGAAGTTTACATGGATACAATTGAGGAATCGAAGAGGAGAGGGCATCAGTTTAAGGTGAGAGGGGAATGAATAAAAGGGAATCTGATGGAAAATGTTTTACACAGAGAGTGGTACACATAGAGAATGAGCTGCCAACGGAAGTGGTTGAAGCATTTATATTAACGATATTTAACCAGCATTTGGGCAAATGCTGGGATAGGAAAGGACAAGAATGCTATGGGCCAAGTGCTGGGAAATGAGTTTAGTGTAGTTGGATATTTGTGTCAGCATGGACGAATTGGGCCAAAGGACCTCTCTGCCTCTCTCCATGCTGTAGGACTTGATGACTCTGCAAATAGAACAGCATTTGGGTCAAACTCTCATCTTTCCTTTGGTCATGAGTTCGAATCATATTTGGACAATGTTCTTTCAAGTTAACTTTGCAGATATTTTGCTTTTCAGTTTGTTATCAACAATACGTGTGTGTTTGTTTGTGTGTGTGTGTGTGTCCCGCGCGCACGTTTCTCAGTATTTTTCAAAGGGAAATATCAATGTAGATATTTGCAATATCCTCTCGTCATTCCCCTTTCCATCATAGTTTGAGCAATTTTCCTTTGGTCATAAACTTGTTGGTTTAGTAGGTTAAAGAAATCTGCCTGACTTGTTCCTAACACTGACCCTGACACACTCTGAGAACTATATCATTGGCTATATGACCAACCTAGTTATAAATAGTTTTTTGTGGCCAGTGGAAGATTGGGGCTAGAAAAGGGAGCAGTAAGCCAAAAAATCACAGGGAGTTATCGACTCAATCAGCCAGTGTCAGTGTCGAGGAGTTCGTTGGAGGGGATTCTGAGGGATAGGATTTACATCTATTTAGAAAGACAAGGACTGATTAGGATCAGTCAATATGGATTTGTGTGATGGAAATCATGTCTAATTAATGTGATTGAGTATTATGAAGAGGTGACAAACAAGATTGAAAAAGACACTGTGGTATACATTGTCTACATAGACTCCAGCAAGGCATTTAATAAGGTTCCCCATCGTAGATAGATTACTAAAATTAGGTTATATGTAATCTAGGAAAAGATAACCAATTGGATACAAAATTAGATTGAAGGTAATAGATTGTTTTCCAAACTGGAAACCTATGGCCAGCGGTGTGCTGAAAGAATCAGTGCTGAGCTCACTGCTTTTCTTCATGGATATGAACAAATTTGATGTGATTATCAGAGACATGGTTAGTAAGTTTACAGATAACATCACCAACGTGGTGCAGTGGACAGTGAAGAAGATTATCTCAGAATATAACGGGATCCTTGACCATCAATGACTCAAGGACTGCCAGATGGAGTTCAATTTAGATATTTGTGAGGTTTGGCATTTTGGTAAGTTAATGCAGGGTAGTGACCTGGTGAATGTTGCTGAACGAAGAGATCTACGGGTGAAGATTCATTGTTACTTGAAAGTAGAGTTTAGTTCGGTAGAGTGGTGAGGAACGTAGTTGGCATGCTTGCCTTGATCGGTCAGAACATTGAGTATAGGAGTCGGAGAAGCGAGTTGTGCTTGTATGTAGGTGAGGCCACTTTAAGAATACTGCATACATGTCAGTTGACTCTGCTAAAGGATGGATGTTGCTAAGCTTGAAAGGGTGCAAAAAAGATTTACAAGGATTTTCTGGAACCTGAGGGTTTGAGCTACAGGGAAATAATGAACAGGTTGAGGCTTTTTCCCCCTGGACTGTCAGAGGCTGAATGGTGACATGACAGAGGTTTAAAAAAGTCCTGAGGGACATGGATAGTCTGAATGGACAAGATCCTTTTTAACCGGTGGAGGGACGTCCAAAACTAGACGGCATAGGGTGAAGTTGACAGGGAAAAGACTTAGAAGAGTTTGGTGGGTGTACTGTCAAAGGAACTGGTGAAAGTGGGTACAATTACACATTTAAAATGTATCTGGATAGGTACATAAATAGGAATGGTTACGAGGGATGTGGGCAAATGCTGGCAAGTGGGAAGAGATCTGTTTAAGATGCCAGATTGGCGTGGACAATTTGGACAAAAGGATCTGTTTCCACTCTGTATGACTCTCTTATTCTCACAGCGGGATGAGGAAAAATTCTAAAAGGGCCATTCAAATGGGAATTCTCTTCCCCGGAAGTTTGTAGTTCCTCTTTGATCACAAGTATTCACAGCTGAGTTAGTTAAAGATTTGACAGAGAAGTTAGTCACAGATAATGGGACACAGGCAGGAAAATGCGGCTGAGACCACAATCTGATCAGCCACAATCTTAATGCCTGGTGGAGAAGGCTCAAATTCTCTAATGACCCAATCCTGCTTCTCAGTCCCATGTTTCTGTGTTCCATTCAACCCCTCTAACCTGCCAGACAGGAGCAGTTGGAGTCTATTTACTGTTAGAGCATGGTGCACAGAAACAGAGGAGACCATTTTGTCCCTCAGGACTGTCCCACTCGGTTTGGGAGATTTGCAAAATGTAATTGGAAGACCCAGGCTAGATATGAAAGAGGTCGGTCATCTCTCTTTACAGAGCTTCCCTTCCATGTAACTTGTGCTTCATTTGTTGAACATGTCGTCGACCCAGATTCAGTGTAAATACAGCCCCCAAATCTCATCCAGCGATGGCTCACAAAAATCCGCTGGTCTCCCTGATTGCAACATTCCATAAAAGACCTTCCAGAAAAATAACACCTTATAACTTTCCAATAACAGAATGGGAGAACATCAGAAACAGGGGCAGGTCATTCACATCCCAAGCCTGCCTTGCCCTTCACTAATATCAAGGCTGACCTACTCCAAGTCTGAAATATTCCTTAATGTCCAAGTCTTCTTGAAAACTTCCATAGAATACCGAACAAAGAACAGTACTGATGTGGAGATGCTGGTGTTGGACTGGGGTGTACAAAGTTAAAAATCACACAACACCAGGTTATAGTCCAACAGGTTTAATTGGAAGCACACTAGCTTTCGGAGCATCGCTCATTCATCAGGTGATAGTGGAGGGCTCAATCCTAACGCAGAATTGATAGCAGAAATTTACAGTGTGATGTAACTGAAATTATACATTGAAAAATTGATTGTTAAACCTTTTATCTGTTAGAATACAGTGATAGTTTCACTTCTTTCATCTGTAAATCACAAAACCTTTTTTTAAAAGTTGCGTTCTTAGGTTAGCTGTAAACAATGGTGATAGCTAGACAATTTGTTGAAGAAGTTGCCCCCCTGTGTTCTCTGTCTATGCCATGATGTTCAGTTTGATTCTAATCTAAAAAGTGAGATAACGGAGTTTTACATGAATTCATGCAGTTTTTGAGCTCAGAATTCTACATGCATGCAGTTAAAACCTTCAGCCCTCGACGTTGTGCCGTTTATCCTACTCTAAGATCAGACTAACCTACATGCTTCCATTCACCTTGTTCCTTGTGCCTATCCATGAGTGTCTTAAGGGGTATGGGTGGGTTGCATTTCGGCGAGTCGGTGTGGACTTGTTGGGCCGAAGGGCCTGTTTCCACACTGTAAGTAATCTAAATCTAAGTATTTGACTCTACTACCACTGCTGGCGGTGCATTCCATACACCAACCACTCTTTGTGTAAAGAATCCAGCCCGATATTTCCTCTAAACCTTCCTCCAATTAACTTAAAATTATGCCACCTACTGATAGACATTTCTGCCCTTGGAAAATGTTTCTGGCTATTCATTCGCTCTATGCCTCTCATCATCTTGTACTTCTGCTCTTTGTTACCTTTATAAATGACTTGGATACGGGTGTTGAAGAGTGGGCTAGTACGTCTGCCGATGACACAAAGGTGTTTGGAGTGGTACAGAGGGTTTTTCTCTCCAGTGAGAAAAGCCCTCACTCCCTCATGGTTTCTTCATAAGGCCTGCTCTCCAGTCCAGACAGCATCCTGGTAAATCTCCTCTTTACCCTCTCTAAAGCTTCCTTATTCTTCTTATAATGAGGAGACCAGAACTGAACACAATATTCCCTGTCTGGTCTGAGCAGGGCTCTATCGAGCTGCAGCATTACCTCGCGGCTCTTAAACTCAATCCTCCTGCAAGTGATAGCCAACATACCATACGCCTCTTAAAAACCCGATCAACTTGTGTAGCAATTTTGTGGGATCTGTGGACACGGACCCCAAGATCCTTGTATTCCTCCACACTGCCAAGAATCCTCCCTTTTACCATGTATTCTACAATCACATTCGAGCTTGCAAGGTGAATCATTTCAGTTTGAACTCCATCTGCCGCTTTTCAGCGATCGATTTCCCATTGCAACCTACAATAGCGCTCCACATTCTGTACCAATCCAACCACCTTTGTGTCATCGGCAGACTTACTAGCCCACTCTTCAACACCCGTATCCAAGTCATTTATAAAGGTAACAAAGAGCAGAAGTCCCAGAACTGATCCCTGCCGGAGACAACTGGTCTCTCTCAGTGATGTAGCTCTCAGTGTAAGAGAATTCCTGACATTCACTACCCTCTGTTTGAAGATAACGTTCTCTGCTTCAGCACCATGACCTATTGATATAAACAAAAGAGGTAACGCAGGGGCTCAGGTAAGAGAGACCGGCCCTGAACTCAAGGCAGTATTTGACAGAGAATGATATCAAGGAGCCTGAACAAAATCACACTTAATGAGAATTAATTATGACCTCTACACTTTTTGGAGTCATTCACGGCACAAGGGAAGATGATTATCATTGGTGGGCATCAATCACCTCAGCCGTGGGACACATCTGCAGGAGCTCCTCAGCGTAGCTTCCTCAGCCGAGGTACCTCCAGTTTGTCATCATAGAATATCTACGTTGTGTGGAAGGAGACTATTCAGCCCATTGAGTCCAAACTGAGCAGATTAGATTCCCTACAATGTGGAAACAAGTACTTCGGAACAACCAGTCCACACCGACCCTCCGAAGAGTAATCCACCCAGACACATTTCCCTCTGACTAATGCACCTAACATAATGGACAATTTAGCATGGCTAATTCACCTGGCATGCACATCTTTGGATGATGGGAGGAAACCGGAGCACCCGGAAGAAACTCATGCAGACAAGTGAGGAATGTTCAAACTCCACACAGACAGTTTGGATTCGAACCTGGGACCCTGGTGCTGTGAGGCAGCAGTGTTACCTACTGAGCCACCGTGCCAGCAGAAGAGGGGGCATTCACTGAAGTCTACAAAATTTTCAGAACAAGTTGTCCCTCTTCAGGACTTGAAACAATCTGTGACCATGTGCAGCAAGACTTGGACAACATTCAAGATCACGCTGTTAAAGTCTGGGTAACATTTATGTAACAGAACTGTACATTTCCACAGTAAAAGGAGGAGTTCATTCAACAGCTCAATCTGGTTTCACAAGAAAGTGGTGAAGCCATTCATCCCATACTGGGCAAGAAGAAGGATAGACCATTCAGCCCCTCCTGCCTGTTGCACAGGAAGGTGGGAGTCTGCTCTCTCCCACATGTCACGTACATGGGAATAGAAAGAACAATTTCACACCCGGAGTAACTAAAAAAGGAACAGGAAGAGGTTATTCAACTTGTCAAGCCACTAACACAGGAACAGAAAAGTGTCAGAGATGCTCCAACATCACAAACAAATGGAGCAGGGGCTACACAGACAGACTGCTCCAAATTGATCCACATGGCTCAATTACTCATGGTATATATGTGTTACTTTGACATGGTTTTCTGGCAGTCGGAATGAAGCCAACATTTTTTAGCCATTCTCCAAGTTACCTTCCATCTCCAAGAAGGCAGACCCATGGTCTCCGTGGAGGTCAGAAACCGGTGGGGAACAACTAACTGTTTCAGAATGAAGGTATTGTGGCTGCTGACAGGATTGTGTACAAAGTGACATTCAATGCAGTGTCACACAGTAACTGTGCATTCAAGTGTTCAGAGTTCATTCAGAGCCTGTACCTCTCTGTCAATCGACATGGGGGCTCTGCAGATGCGTGTAAACTGTCGTGAATCAAATATTTAATGAAAACTATGAAATTTTCACCCTATTCAGCTGTTTGGGAAATAATGAGTTTCTGTCCATACCCATCAAGTTTCAACTTCTTCATCTCTCACAGCGCTACAGATTAAGCACATCGTCACTGTAATCTCTCGTCATGGTAACATCACGCCAGTGTTTAGTCTGGTCAAACTACTTTGCACTCTCTCAGTGACAAAGATATCATAGATTATAAAGCAAACCAAACCTTTACACAATGCACCAAATACTCTCTCAACAAAACACGATCAGTGGGAAAGATATTCTAACTGATCCAGGTACTAACATCCAGGTCCTTTTCAACAAAAGCACTCGCCAACCTCTCTACCATTTATTAAATATAAATGTACATGATGATATTTGTTGTTCACAACTGAATCATTTTTATACCTTATGAACAGCTATTGCCCAAACACGGCTCCTGCTGCCACCCATCGATCATTCAGTCCAGAGAAAAACACTATTCTTCTCGTATCTCCATTACCCAATTTTAAATCCATATGGTATATATTCCACCCCTACCTACCCATGGACTCTAACATTCCCCATTCTCCTGTAATCAAACATGTCAAGCGTCTTCCAAAATTACAAATACTCCACTTCCATTGGTTCTCAACTGTCGATGTCACAACGGACCATCTCCACAAACATGTTTATCAAAGATCATTTCCCTTTCCTGAATCTAGGCCGAATGTACCAAATCATATCATTATTCTCCAACTATGCAGTTGTTACGTTCATTATAAAACGTTCCAAAATTTTATTCTCACTGCTGAAGTCAAACTATTTATTTTTCTGTTTTCCCTCTCCATCCTGTTTTAAATATTTAGGTTGGGAATAGCTGCTTTCCAGTCTGCAGGATCCTTTCCAGAATCTCACTAGCTTTGAAGAATAATCAGTAATTCTTTCACTAGCTCTTTTCTCATCTTAAACACTCTGAGATGGAGCTCATCAGATGCAGCAACTTATGAAACTTCAATTCAATTCGATTTTCAATGACATACTCTTCGTTAATTCTGATTTCCTGCAGTTTCCAATTTTTACCCGTCACTCTGTTCTGGAAATTGGATTCTGTACCTTCCCCTGTGGAGATGGAACCAATCCTTTCCTCTCAGTAGGCAATGGTTTCAGTCAGCTTGTGAATACATTGGAGGACTGCACTTCAGAGATGGTGGATATATTACCCACTGCTGCCTGCATAGTTCCAGAATCAATCCAGTTTAATTCGTCATGGGTGTCAGCACAGTCCTGTCCCTGGTGTGAGGCTACAGGTTATACTGAAGGAGGGGATACAGTTCAGTGACCACCTCAATTTTGAGACAAGCTGGTTTTACACTTTACACCTGAATGGGTGCAGATTAGACAAATGTTCCGGGAAATCCCAGAGAGAAAAATACAGTGCCTCGCGCCTGCCAGTTTACACAGCTTCCCTTTTTGTAGTCTCAGCTCCAATTGTTTATCATGGGCCAAGACACACTGTAATTGCAGTATTCAGAGTGGGGTCCCCAGACCCTCGGGGCTCCCTGAATGAACCCAAGAGCTGACATCACATTCCTGAGAACACCATCCACAGAAGGTCCACTGTCTTTCTAGATGACAGCAGCAAGTCAATTCCCCACACCCACAGTGCATCCATTCTGTGTTGAAAATGCCGCTGTCTCCTCAATTTCTCTTCCTGGCTGAGAAAGCTCTTACATATCTACACAGTCGCACAGTTACAGTTCCTCTCTCCAAAGAAGCAGTTGACAATGGAACATTACGTTTCTCTACATCTCAGCGACAATAAGAATTGCTGATGGAGTTGATCACCATACTCAGAGACGAGAGATAGAGGGAACATAACTCACAGTAAGCAAGGACATCCCGTAATAAATATGATATTCAGGAATATGTGAAAAGGGGAAATGGTAGAACAACTTCCCATTCTGTTTTCCTTTCAGTCCATCATCAGCAATCTTTTTGTTTGCTTTTCCTTTCTCTGTCTCTTTCTCTTTCTCTCCCTCTCTCTCTCTCCCTCTCTCTCTCTTTCTCTGTCACTTTCTCTCTCTCTTGCTGGACATCATCCCCTCAACACAAACCTCCCGCTCACCCTTCCTACCATCCCTGATATAATAATATTATTTCTCAGTTGTATTCTGTTTTGATAGGTTCACTGAACTCGAAATCTTATTTGTGTATTCTTCCGACAGACTGCCATACCTGCTGAGATTCTCCAACATTCTTTCAGACGCTGGAGAATTTTATTTCAGATCGCCAACATCCACAATTCCTTGGTTATTTCATCTTTAATGTTGTTGTTTTGCGGGATGCCAGCATCACTGGCAAGACCAGCATTTGTTGTCCATTCTAACTGCCCTTGACCACGCGGCCATTTGTCAAGGCAATATGGAGGCAAGCACATTGTTGTGGATCTGAGGTGACACTTAGTTCAGACAGGGCACTCATGTTAGGTTTCTTTACCAAAGGTTATCAATAAAATAAGAAAAGAAATCCTGATGGTTTATGGTTGCCATGAGTGAAATTAGGCTTCTTTCCAATTTTTGATATTGGAATTTAAATTTAATCATCGGCTGTGGTAGGATTTCAGACAATGCTTTTAGATTCATAACCTGTGCCTCTGAATTACAATGCCAGTGACATTATTACTCTGTTTAAGAGTCCCTGTTATGAAGTTACTGTAGAGACAAGAACAAGTTTGTTATCAAACTATTTGTAATTGGAAGAGAGGTCAGAAGAGAACTGGAACCATATAACCTGTCGTTAACGAAGGGGTAGGTGATGGCGAAGTCAGCAACAGATCTCAGGTGGAGTTGGAGATTGGAGATATTATGTAGGTGGGTGTCAGTAGCTTTGATCACAGAGAGAATATGGAGATACAAATCAGTTCACGGTAGAAGGGAGACTCAAGGTTCCGAACAGTCTTATTCCTTCTCAGATGTTTTTGATTATGTATTTTGGAAATGCATGAGAAGGAAGTGGCATTTGTGACTGAAAGTTTATGTAGTTGTTAAATATAATCAACCAGAATAGCAATAACATTCAGCATCATTTATAGAATTGACAGAGATAGACTTACCAGGAACACCAATAATAGCGAGGATGGGATAGTACCCAGCTTGAATAATCATCAGTACGGCTCGTATCCGCAACTGTAACCATGTCGAATCCCGAGAAAGCCAGGAAAGACCCCAGGATAAAGCCCTGTCCATTGTTGTGACATTCAAGTCTAATGTTCTCAGATTCTGATCCATTGTTGGAACATTTTAATGTTCTCAGATTCTGATTTCTCTCTCTTTCTCTGTAGCTGCTGATCCCAATCTTGTTGAGGTTGACGCTGTGCCAAATACTATGGCATAACAAGTTGAAAGAATTCGCTAATTATGGAAGAGGAAAATGCTCCAGTGACCCAGTTATGTCCAGAAAGACTGATATTAATCACAGTCACTGAACAAACAGCTCCAGTTAACCCATTTCACGGCAACTCTGATATATCATAATAATACTTAGTGTGGGTGGGATTTTGATATCGATGATTATTGGGTTAATGGCACATCTCCAGTTGTAAACATAGAGGTGAGGGAGAGAGATAATTCTTTCTCTTCACAAGCTCGATTATTCTGCTGTGTTTTTGCAGTGTAGGAATTGCTGGGCTCCCGAGGCCGTCTGTGTCTGATCACCAGGCCCGCTGCTATTTTCGTTTTATTTATTTATGTTTAACTTTGACTTTTGTCTGTTCAGCATTTAACGGCTTAGGTGGGTTTAGGCATTTTTGAGAGACACCTACAGAGCCATAGACGATGTAGATACAGTCCATTCCTTGTGTTCTTGCAGCCGCGGCCTGGTCATGTGGAGTGATGGTCAAACTCTTACAGAGCCAGGATTCTTAGTTTTACCTTTTGCCAGTTATTCCTGGGTCTCAGCAGGGTTGGAAGGCAGGAAATCTCTCCCGGGTGCTACACATTGTCTCTGTGATTTCTGTCGGAACTGTCTTTTGATGTTCTTTCCTCCTGGATTGGAGAACTGCATGTCAGCTAATCTGTTCCCTGCATTTGTTTTTTGACATTTGTGTGTTTATTGGATGATACCATATTGGAGCAATGACTGTAGAGTAGTTAAATAAACTATTATTCTGCTAAGTGTTCCAACAGAATTAAGTTATTGCAAGTTCCTATTCCTTTTGTTGTCTTTTATTGAAAGTCTTCGAATAAATTGTGTTTGGCTTAATGTCGAATATTTTGGCAAAGTAAATTCTATCTCAAACACAGCACCTCACATTTACCAGCGGAATGGGCTGAGCTGGCGGACTGATAATCTTGTCAGGAATTATATCGGATACTCAATCCACCTCTATTATCCAGCCCGGACACGCATAAGCCCAGGTGAGGTACCTGCTCAGCATGAAGCACTGCGTTGACCAGGCTACTGCACTGCTCAGCAATCCGTCCAGGATCGAACTCTGTTTAGACCTCACAAGTTCACTACTTATGTGTCCAACTGTGCAGTGATATATAAACTTGGACGAGACGCTGTGAAGAACACACAAAGGCATTGTTCGACACACACGGACTGGATATCTGTGCAGCATGGGGAGCTGTGCAGTGAATAGCAGTGAATTTATCTATTAATTTGGAGTAGTTACTATCCCAGCATACGCAGCTGTGTACACCAATCGCTGCATTGCTGTGTAACACTGTGTTAGATCACTGCCCAGCGTGGGGAAACTTGCAGCTCATGCTGGAAGTGACAGGATGTGCAGCACCTCTTCAGTTACAGCTCCATATCTCCACTATAGCATGGTACAGGAGTGATGTGCGTGTGAAACTCACTGTCAGAGAGAGATGGCGGTGGAATCTGTTTAAATACCAACAAATGGGTGGAGGTTGGTTAAAAGAGAGGGGGAGATTGAAAGAGAATTTCAGAGAAGGATCTGATAGTAGGTTTAAAAATTGTGAAATGAAACCATTTCGATAGCATTTTGCAATATAAGCCATTGTTTCTAGGATTGATGAGGGAGCAGGATATTGGTGTAAGTTAAGATGATTGAGAGTCTTGGATAAGCATTTGTCCTGCAGCGTTGTAACTGGGAATAGGATCAGCAGAATCTTCGACTCATTGGGCTGAATCGAACAATAAATTGTCTCAGTGCCATTTTCATTGAATGTCACAGAAGGAATGTCTGCACGAGGCAGAGCTAGTTTCCTGGTGTTGTCTTATCGAACTCACCTCATTAACTACCCACTGCACCCCATGGTGTCCCTCTCATTTAACGCCTGCCCGATTTTCCCACCCATCATGGTTGGAGTTGCTCACCATCACCCAGATGCCCCTGGATATTCAGTGATCCCTGGTACTGCTGCCATCATTAAAAGGCCAATGGGCACACGGTTGAGTTTCTCAGTGTGGGGTTGCCCTGCATAGTTTTCCCGATGTTGTGGTTCTGTTCGCCAACATGGGAATTTGTGTTGCAGACGTTTTGTCTCCTGTCTAGGTGACATTCTCAGTCCTTGGGAGCCTCCTGTGAAGCGCTTCTGTGATGTTTTCTCTGGTATGGCAGTTTACCCGAGCATGGCAGGTAATGGTAAATTACACCACAGTTTGTCGACAGGAGCACCGAGGTCCTGGAGAATAGTCTAGTACAGAGGGGCACCATTCTCTTCCCACAGCATGGTCTGAGCACACCACCCAGCTCAGTGCAGTATCTGCGGTCCGAAGAAAAGTCCAGCAATACAGGAAAAGCATCAATATGCTTCTCCACTTTGTCAGGATAAGGGTCACCGTATTCTCTCTACTCTCTCACACTCACGCTGTCACCACTGCAATGCAGCACGTTCTCTCTCTCTCTCTCTCTCTCTCTCTCTCTCTCTCTCTCTCTCTCTCACACACACACACACACACACACACACACACACACATACACACACACACCTATGCAATACTCCCACATGGTTATAAAATGTTCTTATGAGTGCAGTTTCTAGAAATCTCTGGATGATGTCGTTTGTACAATGTTCCAGATAATTTTCAAAAGAATTCAACCTCAGCAAAATGTTGATCCCCCAGTATGTAACGAATCAGAGGAAGGCGTAGAGTTATACTTTTTTTTAAAATCACTCAGGATGAAAATGCATCATGAGGCCATTAAGCCTCTCAAATATGCTCCACTATTCAGACAAAGGGAGCACCTAAACACTTGAAGACTCACTGTCTTCTTGAAGACAGGCGCCACTTTGGAGTTTCGCCAGTTTCACTGGACCACTCCAGCAATCCCGAGAGTTATGGAATATTTCACACAGTGCCACCAGTCACTCTGTAACCACTTCTATTAAAGCAAGCTATGAATTGCTGATGAGCTGCTTACCCTTGGTCTTTTCTGTTTGAGAAAAGCCTTGTTTGTTTTGTTCGAGACAGTGCAAAACCTTCATCTGACTACAATTTTGTTTATAATATTGAAACTCCTCGTGCCTTCCCCTGCGAGGAACGATGTAAAATACTGTTTTAAATTCTCTGCCTCTTCCTTGAAACCAGTTCTCCAGTCACATCCTCCAGTGAGTTGTCCCAAATATTCTTTCCTGCCTTCCTTCCAAGGGTCACACACACATCATGAACGATTTTTATTCAATATGGGAAAACTCCTGTGGCTAGTTTCTTTTCATATTTCTTTCCAGTTTTGAAATGGTTTTCTTTGTATTTTGGTTTATGCAATCTGCTTCTTGTTGCAAAAGTAAACTTCCCAAATGTTGCCAACGCTACAGCTCACCAATCTGGATTCTTTCGTTTGCGATTGATTAGTATCCTTCACAGCCTTTGTGCACCATGGGTGGTTCATCTTCACGTCTTCCTATCATCTTCTTTTTCACCAGAGCCAAACATTACGGAGAGTTATTAATCAGTACCGGCTTAAATGACCCCTCCCCCCAACACACACACACACACACACACACACACACACACACACACACACACACACACACACACACACACACACACATCTGCTGACCTTCATCTGTGTCTATTTTCACACTCCAGCTATATGACATAAATCTGCATTTGAATTGCCTGGCTCTTTTCAATCATTCAGGGGGAACCTATTTATGTGGCTGAACACATGATCAGCTGAGGGTGACTCCACTCTCCCAGTTTCCCTGGCTCTGTCATTTCTGTTCGACAATGCTACATTCCTTTGGGAAGCTTCCTACATGACATCCTTTTCTCTCAAACCAGAAATCCCCTCACTCTGATGTACTGAGCCTTCAGCTTTGACTGTCCCATCTCCCTCGTTTTTGCCCTCACTCCGTCCCCTCCTTCCCAGAACAATGATAGATCTCCCCTTGTCCTCACTTCCTACTGGACTAGAATCTGCATTCAAAGAATCATCCGCCCCCACTCCACCACTTCCAGCAGGACCACACCATCAAACACGACTTCCCCTCCAGCCAACTGTCAGAAATTCACAGAGACCACTCCTTCTGTGGTACGCTCCATTACCCTGAACACTTCCCCACACCCCCATGGCACCTTCCCATGTAAATGCAGAAGCTGCAGCATTTGCTTATTCATCTCTTCCCTCTTCACTGTCCAAGGCTCTAAACACACCTTCCAGGTGAAGCAACATTTCACGTGTACACTTTCAATCCAATCTCCTGTCATTGCTGTTCACAATGCAGTCTCCTTTACATTAGTGAGCCAAATAGAAACTGCTTTGAGGAACATCTTCACTCTGTGTGTTGGAATGACCCTGACCTTCTGATTGCTCCCCATTTCAATAACCTAAATTGCTCTCAAGATAATGAGAATTATTTGAGGAAGTAATGAAGGGTTGGACCAAAGACAGTTACCTATTTGAACTTCCAGAAGGCCTCTGATATGGTACCGCACAGGAGGCTGCAGAGTAAGATAAGGGCCCATGGTGTCAGAGGACAGGTACTAGCATGGATAAAAGGTTGGGTCTCTTACAGGATGCAGAGTGAGGATAAAATTGTCCCTCTCAGGATGGTAGCCGGTGACAAGCAGTGTTCCACAAGAGTCAGTGTTGGGACCACAACATTTCACTTTATAGGTTAATGATCTGAGGGGCGGGACAGAAGGCATTCCGGCTACGTTTGCAGATGAATCAATGACAGGTGGAGAGGCATGTAATATTGAGGAGGCAGGGAGTCTGCAGAAAGATTTCGACAGTTTAGGAAAGTGGGAAATGGAGTAGGAGATGGAATACAATGTGGGAGGGTATGAGGTCATGCACTTTGGAATGAAGAATACAGGCATGGACTATTTACTAAATGGGAAAAAAAAAATCAGAAACCTGAGTAACAAATGGACTTGGGATTCCAAGCGCAGGATTCGCTTTAGATACACTTGCAGGTTGAGTCAGTAGTTAAGAAGGCAGATACAATGTTGTCATTCATCTTGAGAGGAGGAGGATATAATGCTGGGGATTCTGAGGCTTTCTAAGGCTCTGGTCAGACCACATTTCCAGTATTTTGTGCCTCATACCTCAGGAAGGATGTATTAGCCTTGGTGTGTGTCAAGAGAAGGTTCACCAGAAATGAAAAACTTAACACATGAGGAACGCTGGAGAACTCTGGCTTTATACTCGATGGAGATTAGAAGGATGCGGGGTGATCCAATTGAAGTTTACAGAATACTGAATGACCTGGATACAGACAAAATTGGGAGGCCGTTTGCACTAGCAGGAGGACACAGGCTTAGAGCAAAGGGAAAATCCATTAGAACGGGGATAAGATGAAACGTCTTTAGCCAGAGAGTGGTGAAATTGTGGAATTCCTTACCACAGAAGGCTGTGGAAACCAGATAATTTGGCACCAACGATATAGCCAGGAAAGGGACTGCAGATCTGAAAAGTGACTACAGAGTTTGGAAGCTGAAGGGTAGGACGAGTAGAGTAGTGATTTCAGGTTTGCTACCAGTGGCATGAGCTCGTGAGCTGAGGAACAGTCAGTGAATACAGCTTTACACTTGGCTGCGAGGCTGGTGCAGGGGGAAAGTGCTTCAGATACCTAGACCATTGGAATACATTCTGGGTAAGGTGGGACCTGTACATGAAGGATGGGTTGCACCTGAATTGAAGGGGCACAAATGACCTGTTTCGGAGGTTTGCTCGTGTGATTCGGGCGGGTTAAACTAGTTTGCCAGGGGGGTAGGAATCAGACCACATGTCTGAGACGGGGTTAGTTGCAGACGGGACAGTGACAGGGATATATTGAATCTATCAGGAAGGTTTCTCACGCGATGAAACAAAGGGATCCGTTGAAGTGCGTCTGCTTTAATGCAAGGAATGTTCGAAATAAGAGTGACAAACTTAGAGCATGCATCAGTACTTGGGGCTACGATGTCGTGGCCATAACAGAGACGTGGGTTTCATAGGGGCAGGGATGGTTGCTTGATGCTCCAGGGTTTAGAAAGTTTAAAAATCTTTAGGGGCGGCGCGGTGGCACAGTGTTTCGCACTGCTGCCTCACAGCGCCAGAGATCCGCGTTCAATTCCCACATCAGGGAACTGTCTGTGTGGAGATTGCAAATTTTCCCCGTGGGTTTCCTCCGGGTGGTCCAGTTTCCCTCCATAATCCAAAAATGTGCAGGTTAGGTGAATTGGCCATGCTAACTTACCCGTAGTGTGAAATGGAGGGGTAAATGTAGGGGAATGGTTCTGGGTGGGTTGCTCTATGGAGTGTTGGTGTGGACTTGTTGGGCCGAAGGGCCTGTTTCCACACGATAAGTAATCTAAAAAAGAACAGGGTGGATGGAAAACGAGGAGGGGGTAGTAGCATTGCTAATCAGAGAGTGCGTCACAGCTACAGAAATGAAGGTTGTTGAGGAAGGCTTGTCCACTGAGTCAGTACGGGTGAATGTTAGGAACAGCAAGAGAACAGTCACCGCATTGGGGGTTTTCGACAGACCACCTCATAGCAGTAGAGAGATTGAAGATCTCATAAGCGGGCAGATTCTGGAAAAATGCAAAAGTAGCAGGTTAATGTTATGGGTGATTTCAACTTTTCCAATATCGACTGGAACCTCCTAAGTGCAGATGGTGTAGATGAATCCGTTTTTGTCAGATGTTTTCAAGAGGGTTTCCTTGCTCAGTATGTAAACAGACCGACGAGGGGAGAGGCTATTTTGGATTTGGTGCTCGGCAACGAGCCAGGATAGGTGTCAGAACTCACGTTGGGAGAGCACTTTGGAGAAAGTGATCACAAATGCCTCACATGTAGCATCGTCTGTGAGAGTGAAAGGAACAGTTTCCGAGGGAAGATATTTAATTGTGGAAAAGGAAATTATGCTGCTATCAGACAGGAGTTGGGAAGTACAGACTGGGAGCAATTGTTCCACAGAAAGGGCACAGCAGGAGACTGGTTAAGGAGCAGTTTTGCGAGTGATACACAAATTTGTTCCTCTGAGACGGTAAGAAAGGGTAAGATTAAGGAACCTTGGATGACAAGAACAGAGGAACGTCTCGTAAAAAGGAAGCAGGCAGCTTACGTAAAATGGAGGAAGCAAGGATCTAGCACAGCTTTAGAGGATTACAGGCTTGCGAGAAAGGAGCTCATAAATGGACTGAGGAGAGCCATGATCGGGCACAAAAATAGGCTTGGCAAGAAAGATTAGGGAGAATCCAAATGTATTTTTCTCATACGTGAGGAATAAGAGAATAATCAGGGAGAAGGTAGGGCCGATCAGGGAAAGCGTAGGGAACTTATGCATGGAGTCTGAGCAGAGAGGGGAAGTCCTAAATGAGTTTTTTGCTTCGATTTTCACCAAGCAAAGGAAACTTGTTGTAAATGAAAACTTAGAGGAGCTGGGCCAGATCAGTCTTGACCAGATCAAGATTGATGAAGTTGAAGTGCTAGCAATTTTGGAAAACATTAAGATTGATAAGTCCCCAGGGCCAGACCAGATTTATCCTAGGCTGCAACAGGAAGCGAGAAGGCGGTTGCTACGCCGCTGGCGAGGATATTTGACTCCTCACTCTCCATAGGAGTCGTAGCAGAGGACTGGAAGGAGGCGAATGCTGTTCCTTATTTCAAGAATGGTAATAGGGACACCCCTGGCAATTAGAGACCAGCCAGTCTTACGTCTGTTGCCAGCAACGTTTGGCAAAAGTTCCTAGGAATCGGATTTATGAATATTTGGCAAAGCATTGTGCGATTATAGCAGTCAGCGTGGCTTTGTAAGGGGCAGGTCATGCCTCACAAATATTATTGATTTCTTTGAGGTGGTGTCAAGACAGGTCGACGACGGTCGAGCAGTGGATGTGGTGCATGTGGACTTCAGCAAGGTATTTGAGAGGGTTCCCCATTGATGGCTAATTCAGAAAGTCAGAAAGTATCGATTACAGGGAGATTTGGGTATCTGGATTCAGAATTGGCTGGCTGGCTGAAGGCAGGCAGTGGTTGTAGATGGAAAGTATTCTGCTTGGAGGACAGTGTTGAGAGGGATCCCACAGGGCTGTGTTCTTGGGCCTCTGCTCTTTGTAGTTTTTATAAATGACTTGGATGAGGAGGTTATGGGGTGGGTTAGTAACTTTGCTGATGACACAATGATTGGAGGTGCCGTCGATAGTAAAGGGGGCTTCTGTCGGCCGCAGCGCGACATAGACAGGATGCAGAGCGGGGCTGAAAAATGGCAGATGGAGTTGAACCTGGATAAATGCGAAGCAATGCATTTTGGAAGGTTAAATTCGAATCCTGAATATAACATTAACTGGAGGATTCTTGGCAGTGTGGAGGAACAGAGGGACCTGGGTGCGCAAATGCACAGATCCCTCAAAGTTGCCACCCACGTGGATAGGGTGTCAAGAAAGTATATGGTGTTTTGGCTTTCATTAACAGGGGGATCAGGTTTAAGAGCTGCGAAGTTTTGCTGCAGCTCGACAAGTCCCTGGTGAGACCACACTTGGAATATTGTGTCCAGTTGTGGTTGCCCTACGATAGGAAAGATACAGAGGCTTTGGAGAGGGTGCAAAGAAGGTTTACCAGGATGCTGCCCGGACTGGAGGGCTTGCTTTATGAAGAAAGGTTGAACGAGCTTTGACCTTTCTTTCTGGAGACAAGGAGGAGAGAGGAGATCTGATCGCAGTGTACTAAATAATGAGAGGAATAGATAGAGTCAATACCCAGAGACGTTTTCCCAGGGCAGGATTGACTAGTACGAGAAGTCATAGTTTGAAGATATGAGGAGGAAGGTAAAAGGGAGACGTCAGAGATAGGTTCTTTCCGCAGAGAGTTTTGAATGCATGGAATGCATTGCCAGCTCTGGTGGTGGAAGCAGAGTCATTGGGGACATTTAAGCGACTGCTGGACATACACGTGGATAGCAGTGAGTTGAGGGGGGCATAGGTTAAATTATTATATTTACATTAGGATTAAATCTTGGGACAACATCGTGGCCCAAATGGCCTGTTCTGTGCTGGACTGCTCTATGTTCCGTTTAGTATATTTAAAACGGAAACAGATAAGTTTTGATTGACAAGGGGATCAAAGGTTACTGAGAGGAAGCAGGGAAATGGGGTTGAAAATCTGTCAGTCGTGATCGAATGGCGGAGCAGACTTGATGGTCCTAATGGCTTCATTTTTGTTCGTATAGAGTTGTGCCCTTATAATATTTCGGTCCTGGACTGTACGGTGGCTCAGTGGTTTGCACTGGTGACTCACAGCATCAGGGAACTGGGTTCGATTTCCTCTGGGTGTTGTAGTTTCCTGCCACAGTTCAAAGTTGTGCAGGTTAGGTGAACTAGCCATGCTGAATTGCCGATTGTGTTCAGGGATGTTGATGTTTGGTGCAATAGTCAAGGGTCTATGCACAGTATTAGGGTAGAGAATTTGCATACTCTTTGGAGAGTCAGTATAATCCTGGTGGGCTGACGGGCCTGTTTCCACACTTTAGCGATTCTAAGAAAATGCAGGCTGCTGCAATGTTCCAATGAAGCACAAGCCAAGCTCGAGTAACACCTCACTTTACACTTTGTTACGTTACAGTCTGTAGGAGTTCATATTCAATTCCATAAATTCACAGCCTGAACCGATTTTGGCTGGTCTGCATTTTCCGTACACTCTCCCTCCTGGGCTCCCTAAATTCGTGTCTTGTTTATGTTGTATTCAACAGAGAAAATCAACTTCTAATATTTACACATTAATTTACACCCATTATATATCAGCGTCTCTTTCACCACAATTTAATGCCCATTTGTCTTTCACACTGGACCTCCAAACATTCTTCCCCACCTCTGCCAAGATACTAAAACACACACTTTCCTATCCTTTAATCGTCTGAAGAAGATTTGCACTGGACTTGAAACATTAACATTGTTTCTCTATCTCTGCAGATGTTGCCAGACCCACTGAATTCCTTAAAAAATGAAAAGTTACAGAATACATTTTCAATATAGCTTACTGGGTGATTTGAGGAATAGTCACAGAACCCGAATGATTAACTCTTCTTTCACTGCAAAGATGCTGTCAGACTTGTCAGTGTCTTCAGAAATTTCTGTCTTTGAATAAGTTTCAAACGTGTGTCAAAGCTGTTCACACGCCCTGACCAACATGGAGTGCCATACACCGGGAAGTGAATTATAACGCAAGGTGTACAAATTCATTTGTTCCGAAGCTACATAAGGCTGTCATCACCGACACTACAGAGCTCTTAATCATGGTCATGAGAGAAACAGAGTGAAACACGTTCGCTTTAAACAGAAGATGGCATTACTGGAGGGGAAAATATTCAGGTGAAAACGTTAAATGCCTTTGAGGAATCCGGCAAATTGGAGGCATGGCATCATGAAGATACCCTAACAGGATGAGAATTTTTTTAAAAATGGAAGCGTTCCCACATCAGAAACTGGGATAAGGCACTGTGTACAGGGGAGAAGGGTGATCGGGTCCCCGTGCGAATTGAGGACAGGCAGCAGAATTGTATTGCAGATATTGCAGCTGAAACTGGGCTTTCATGTGATGCTGAAAATCATAGCAGCTCTAGCAGCAGCAGCAGCAGTAGAATTATATTCAACCACAATATAATCTCTCAGTCTACCATTAACATGAAGTCGATCTCCGGTTCAGTGATGAGTGTGGGTGAACATACCACGGTCAGAACCATGTGTACCTAAACCTGATGACAACCCATTCAAGTTACCGCACTCACTGCTTACATTAATAAATAGCAGAGCTAACATCTGATAGAGAGGGCGTCATGACGCCAAGACGGTGACCATTTCTTTTAAAACCAGCTATGAATTACTGCTGGCCTGTCTACTCTTACTCTTATCTGTTAGAAAAATCCTTGTCCTTTTGTTATAGACTGTTAAATAACTTCCCTCCTATTACCATTTTGTTTACATCATTGAAATACTTACTGTACCTTCCCCTGTGAGGAAAGATGTAAATATAGATGTAAATTATCTGTCTCCTCCCTGTCACCAAATCTTCAGTCACACCCTCCAATTATCCTCAGTATACTTTCCTGCTTTAATTTCTATCTAAGTTCACACACTCATCTTAAACTTTTTTATATGCTCGGAAAAGCTCTGCTTCTTTTTGTATTTCTTGACAATTTACTACATCATGTCTTTTCTCCGCTTTTCCTCCCTCTCTAGTTTCATACAGTCATATAGCGCACAAACAGGCCCTTTGGTCCACCTTGTCTATGCTGAGCAGGTTTTCCAAACTAAACTAGCCCCATCTGATTGCATTTCCTCCATATGCCTCTAAACTGTTTCCATTCATATGTTGGTCCTAATGAGTTTTAAATGTTGTAGCTGAACTTGCATCTCCCACTCTTCCTCCGACAGCTCATTCCATATACACACATTACCCTCTGTGTGAAAACATTGATCCTTCGTCCATTTCAAATCTTCCCTCTTTCACCTTAAAGCTATGCTTTCTCTGGTTGAACTCCCCCATCACGTGGAAAAGACTTTGACTGGTCACCCTATTGATGCCTCTCATGATTTTATAGTCTTCTGCAATGTCATCCTTCAACCTCCTGCACATTATCCGACACTAACTTCACGAACGAGCACTTAAAGATAAGCACTGCAAATTTGAAACAGTATTCAAATGACAGGTAAAGAACACTCAGCCCAAGCTTCATACTGAGATTTGTCTTTCTCCATGTGACAATACTAAGGCAGCAGGAAACTATTACGAGTACCAGTAAGAGGTCAAACACCTGAATTGCTTTGTCCAAATCGTGTGATGATCTCTACAGTGAAAGCGCATCTCTGGCCTGAACCATATAAGAAGGGGAATTCTTGTACCACACGGTCAGCGTCTACCTTTAGCAGAGTGAGATGAAGGCTGAGTGTACTTTTTGAAATTTGGATCACAATGTGAATTCACTGCAAAGAGGGAGAGGTGTTTTCAATAAGGTTTACGCCAAGAAGGAAACTTTCCGGAGTGAGATGTGAGTGGGAGGTGTAAAACAGCATGAATGGTGAGGCCGAGCCACACTGAGACCAGAGCAAAGTGATAGCACAAAACGCAGCTTGATGCTACAGCAGAGTAGGTGGACTTGATCAAAGAGTTTCAGGTGAAGTGGGGAGGGAGCATAATGTGAGAAAATGTACTCTGTAATTTGAGAGGAAGGACCTGGAATCAGGAAGGGGAGACGAGCAGGGAAGAGGATGGAGCAGAAATGGCAGTGTTTTCTGGGGGTGTAAATCAGGAAGCATCGCTGAAATTCATGCCTCACATCAACTTATGGTACCTGAAATAAACATCCTAAATCTGGCCATCAAGAGTATCCTTGAGAGCTTTTGTCAACCATGTGTGGTTCACCTGCTTACCGAGTTCTTCTTTTGAACAGAAACAATAATTACTGAGCGGTTTGGGATATCTGCTTGAATGTCTGCTCACGTATACTCACTGACCTTCCTCTGGGTCTGTTTTCACATTCCGCTTCAGACCAGATGTGAGGCAGAAATCCTCAAATTAGATGCGTGGTTCTTTTCAATCATTCGGGGGAAACTCCTGCATGTGGCTGACACATGATCAGCGGAGGCTGACTCCATTCTCCAAGTTTCTACATCTCTGTTGTTTCTGTTTGACGATGCCACATTCCTGTGAATTGCGTCTAACGTGACCTCTTTTTCCATCAAACCAGAAATCCCCGAACTCTGGTGGACAGGGCCTTCAGCTATGACTGTCCCATCTCCCACAATGTTGCCCTCAATCCGCCCACTCTGTCCCAGAACAGTGATAGATTCCTCCTTGTCCACACTTCTTCCTGCACTAGAATGCACATTCATATAATCATCTTACGCCATTTCCACAATCTCCAGCACCATCAAACACATCTTTCCCTCCCGCCCACTGTCAGTATTTCGCAGGAACCAATTTCTCTCTGTCCCCTCCATCACCCAGAACACTTCCCCACTCCCCCATTCTACCTTCCCATGCAATTGCAGAAGCTGCAACACTTGCACATTCACCTCTTCCCTCCTCACTGTCCAAGGAACCAAACATACCTTCCAGGTGAAGCAACATTTCACTTGTAAACTTTCAATCTGGTCTCCTATCATGGCTGCTCACAATGCAGTTTCTCTATATTGGCGAGACCAAACAGAGATTGCTTTGTGGAACACTCCCACTCTGTCTTTGGAAATAATCTTGACCTTCTCATTGCTTCCCAATTCAATAACCTACCTTGCTCTCATGCGAACATTTCGGCCCTGGGCTGCTGCAATGTTCCAAGGAAGCACATCCCAAGCTTGAGTAACAACTCACTTTACACTTTCGTACGTTATATCCTGTAGGAGCTAATGTACAATTTCACAACTTCACAGTCTGATCCCATGATAACTGTTCTGCAGTTTCCGTACATTCTCCCTCCTGGCTTCCCTTTGACATTGTGTGGTTGAATCTTCTTTATCGTTCACTCAATACAGAGAACCTCTTTTCCCTATTCACATTTTAATTATTAGGCTACTTCACATGATCTTCTCGTTCTTCACGACTAAAAGCATGTTTGTCTTTTGCCACACCCTCTTTTACCCGTCAACCCACTCTCCACATCTGTCAATGGATTATAAAGCTCATTTTTCAATCCTTTTCAGTTCTGAAGAAGTGTCATACTGGACTTGAAACGCTAAATCTGTTTCTCTGTCTCTGCAGATGATACCAGACCTGTTGAGTTTCTCTAGAAATGAATAGGCTCATAACAAATTTTCAATTAAACAAATAACTATGGATACTGGAAATGAAAATGCAAAAATGGCTGGAGAAAATAGGAGCTTTGTGGGCGGCACAGTGGCACAGTGGTTAGCACTGCTGCCTCACAGCACCAGAGACCTGTGTTCAATTCCTGCCTCAGGCGACTGACTGTGTGGAGTTTGCACATTCTTCCAGTGTCTGCGTGGGTTTCCTCCGCGTGCTCCGGGTTCCTCCCACAGTCCAAAAATGTGCAAGGTCGGTGAATTGGCCGAGCTAAATTGTTCGTAGGGTAAATGTAGGAGAATGGGGTCTGGGTGGGTTGTTCTTCGGCGGGTCACTGTGGACTTGTTGGGCCGAAGGGCCTGTTTCCACACTGTAAGTAATGTAACCTAATGTAGAAGGTTCACTAGCCCCTGAAAGATTAACTCTGCATTCACTCCACAAGATGCTGACAGACTTGCTGAGTTTCGTCAGCAATATCTGTTTTTGAACAAGTTCCACAGACGTGTGTTAAAGCTGCTCAAACGCCCTGTCCAGCACGGAGCGCCGTGCACTGGCAAGAGACTGACAATGCAAGATGCACAAATTTCTTGGTCTGAAACTACATAAGGCTGGCATCTCTGACACTGCAGAGCTCTTAATCATGGTCAGGGAGAGAAACAGAGGGGAACACATTCACATCAAACACAGAAGATGGCATTGGGGGAATGAGTAAAGTAACAAATTGGAGGCGTGACACCAGGGAGAGCAGAATGAGAATAGGAAAATGGAAGTGTTACCACATCAGAAACCAGGTTAAGACACTGAGTACATGACTGATGGATGAATGCGTCTTGGTGTGAACTGAGGGATAGTCAGTAGAATTGAATTGAACATATTGGAGCTCAAAGTGGGCATTCATGTGGTGCGGTAGAATCACAACAGCATCAGAATTGTAATCAACTACAATCCGTAACATTTTCCCCAGGATAATCCCTTAGCCTACCATTACCATCAAGCTGATCTATGGTTCAGTGATGAGTGCAGGTGAACATGATAGGGTCGGAACCATGTGTAACTAAACCTGATGAGAATCCATTAAAGCTACCGCACTTGACTGGTTACATTCAAAACAGCAGGACCAACATCTGATACAGAGGGCGAAATTATCCCAAGACTAACAGATCAGATCGAAATTGTGCAGTGCTGCCACATCCAGACATAAATGTCGATGGACTTTTAAACAACTCACTGGAGGAGAGGACTCCATAAATATCGCCATCCTATATCACGGGACAGCCCTGTACATTAGTGTAAAAGACATGGTTGTATTATCTGCATCGTACACAGCCAGAAGTGTTGAGTTGATGATCCACCTCACCCTCGCCATGCTGCCCGCAGAATCACAGATGCCAGCCTTTAATCGATCTGATTCACAGTATGTGACATGAAGAAACAGCTGAACACAGTAAATACGAGAAAGGCAATGGACCCTGACCCCATTCCTGCAATAGGACTGAAGACTTGTGCTGCATAACAAGCCGTGTCCCTGGAGAAGCTGTTTCATTCCAGCTCCAACTCTGACATCTCCCTGGTAATGTGGAAAATTACTCAGCTATGTCCAATTCCATAACAAGGGAATAACTACAATCTGACCATTTACCACGCCCTGAGTCCCGTCACGATCGTCACATTGGTGGGAGTTCTTTATGACAGAGCTGTCAAGCAGCACAGAAATAACCAGCTCAGTGTGGTCCCCATGTGGAGATGGTGTTGTTGTGGAAAAGTCACTGGATTACTAATCCGGACCAGGCTAACGTTCTTGCAGCTGGTGGATGTTATAATTAATAAAATATGGTGAAGTAAAACCTAGAGTCATTAACAGTGACCTTGAAGCTACTGTCGATTGTAAACACCAATTTCCTTCCTCAATGTCCTTTCAGGAAGTGAATCTCCCGTGCTTTCCTGGTCTGGCCTAAACGTGACTCCAGACACAGAGACATGTGATAAACTCTTCAATGGTCCCGGAAACGGACGAGCAAGACACTCTATTGTATCAAACTGTTCCAGGGTCTTAAAGGATAAAACTGTACAGATCACCTGGCACCAGAGTCAGTATTGGAACAGGAAATACTACTGTTGACCCTGCAGAGATTTCTTTCCTAACATCTGAGAGCAGGTGGCAGGATTTACAGAGCTTTCCCACAGACTGCACAGAATCATCGGGAAAGGAATAGGTCATTCAACACACTGAGCATCCTCCATTCTAGTTCATGGTGAAAATCTCCTCAATTCAGTTTTCCCCACACAGTGTTCGTATCCTTTAGTATGGTTAAACAGCGGAATATATAAAATACTACTGTATTCGCTTTACTCCATCAATTTTGATCCTTCATTCAATATACAGGCAGTTATCCAGTAAAGGTGTGTTTATTAAACGCACTTTCGCTGCAACACAATTAGTGAATTGGGCCCCTTTCTTTATAAAGCGACCTCCCGTTTACCATTATGGGAGTCCGTCCCTGGCACCAGCTGAACAGTAAATCCCAGCCTCAGGATTCCTCTGTCTGCCAAATGCACCCTCAGTGTGTTCAGCTAAAGCAGGAATATAATCCGCTCTGCAAGCCTTGAAACTGAGCCTGAATGTGGGATTTGTAGTCTACGTTTAGAAGGAAATTAATTTCAAACTGGGAGGGGAATATCTTGGAGAGAACTGGAATCCTGCATCGGCATCACGTGGTCAGTCAGCTCGTGCGCTTTCTGAAGATCTTGGTGAGAGGTGCAGGGCTGTCGTCAGTGACTGTAGTGTTAAAGTGTGATATTTACTCTACAAATTCTTTGCAATATACGGTTTAAAGATTTATGCAGCCTCTGTTTGGATGGAATGGATGAGGGTTGCTGAGGGATAGACTATAAATCTTTTAATCTTTTTAATCTGTCTTCCCTGTATGTGGGAGTATTGTCGGAACACTGCACTGCTGTATATGTTTCTCCCTCTTTATAAAAGGAGGCAGGAATAAAATAACAGACGGGCTGCATAAAATGTTTGGTGGAGACGTTTCTAGATACCTTTGTGTAATGCTAAAAGAAATATCTGAATAAGTTGCATGAGCGAGCCATTGAATCCTGCTCCAACATTCTTCAAAATCATGACTGATCTGATGGTGATTCTCTCATTACATTTTACAGAGATTCCCCTCTCTGCAGCCTCTGCTCCATTTGTTGGTCATGTTGCAGATCCAGATACTGTAACTACAGTCACCATGTTTCATCCAGAGTTGGGTCACCAAAGCCTCTGGTCTTCCTGAATTTCCACGGCAGTTTAAAACATAGCCTCCAGGAAACCATCCCCAGCATTTCCACGAACGTACTAGAGTTAAGTCAAACGTCAGTGAAATGCAAGTGAGAAGCCTGGTCTGAATCACTAACAGTTGTGGGGATTCCTCATGTTACTGAGCACATGAGCAGCAGAGAATGATTAACACAGGTGATCAATGGATAGGAACAAACCAAGTTAAAAAGATGTGCCTCAAAACTGCTAAAACCCCACTCTCCAACATGGAGCGCAGGGCAGGACACTGGGTAACACACAGAGACAATACATGCACACAGACCCACACGGCCACACAGACACATTAGCATCTTTAGGATATAACTAGATAAGTTATACTTAATGATGGGATCAAGGCTTGTTGTGAGAAGGCAGGAGAATTGGCTTGAAAAGCATGTCAGCCATGATCAGTAGCTCAGTAGACTGGATGGGACAAATGGCCTTTTATTCTGCTCTAATTATTTACGGTCATAAATAATTACGGTCCATCATAATTATATATGGTCTATGGTACATGCATTTGTCTGTGTTTGTGCGCACACTTCTGTGTGTGTCCTTGTTTTTGTGTCTGTGTTTTTGTGTGTTTGAGTGTGTCTGTGTGTACATGTCTGTGTGTGTGTGTATTTGAGTGTGCTTGTCTGTGTATGTATCTGTGTGTGTGTGTCTGTGCATGTTTGTGCTCCTCAGTATTTTCAGAAATGGAAATATCAATGTACATTTTTTTAAATTTTTATTCAGTTTGACATTCATCTTCCCATCATAATTTGAGGAACTTTGTTTTCATCATGAATTTGTTATTTTAACAAATGAAGGAAATCAACCTGACCTCTTCCAAGGATGACCCTGATCCAATGTGAGACCTATAACATTGGCCATATCATCAACCTGGTTACACCGATAATTTGCTGTGACCAATGGAAGAGTGGCAGTAGAAAATAAAACAGATACCCAACAACCCAAGGAACTCTGACTAGTGAGCCTGACATCAGTGGTGGGTGAGTTGTTGGAGGGGATTCTGAGGGATAGCCAATTGCATGCATTTTCAAAGGCAAGAATTGATTGGGGATAGTCACCATGGCTTTTTGCATGAGAAATCGTGTTGTACGAATTTGACTGAGTTTGTTAAAGAGATGACAAAGCAGATTGATGAAGGCAGTATTGTAGATGTTTTCCATACAGACTGCAACAAGGTGTTCGACAAGCTTCTGCATAATAGGCAAGTTAGTAAGGTTAGGTTACATGGGAACCAGCACACCAAAGCCAATTGAATACAAAATTAAATTGAAGGGAGGAGACAGAGGTTGGTAGAGGATTGCTTTTCAGACTGGAGTCCCGTTTTAAGGTACAAGGGGAAATATTTTAGAGGGAACTTAGATGCAATGTTTTCATACAGAGGGAGGTGTCCATATGGAATTATCTCCCAAAGAAAGTGGTGGAGTCTGGCATCTTGATGGGTATTTGAATAAGGAGGTTTAGAGGAATATGAGGCAAATACTCTCAAATCAGGCTCGATCATAATGGGATATCTGGTCAGCACTTACATATTTGCATGCTTTTTGACTCGATAAGAGGGATGAGCAAAAATTCTAAACAGGCATTTCAAGTGGGAATTCTCTTCCCCACAAGTTTGACATGTCTCTTTGTTTATACTTATTCAACACTGAGTTAGTTAAATATTGGACAGGTAAGTGATTCTTGGATAATAGCACACAGACAGGAAAGTGGAGCTGAGACCACAACTTGATCAGCCACAATCTTAGTCCCTGGTAGAGAAGGCTCGAAGTGTCCAATGACCCTCTCCTGCTCCTCAGTGCCATGTTTCTGTGTTCCATTCAGCCCATCAAACCTGCTATCCAGGAGCAATTAGAGAGGCTATTTAGTCCTTTCACAGAAACAGAGGAGACCATTCAGCCCCTCAAAACTGTCAACCTCAGTTTGGGATGGTTTTGAAAGTGTAATTGGAAATCCCCAACAGGGTCCTCATCACTTCTAACTGAGCTTCCCCTTTCTGAAACCTGTGCTTCGTTTGTTGGTCAAGTTATAGACCAATTTCACTGTGAATACAGCCCCCATTCCTCACCCAGAGATGGTCCAGACAATCTGGTAATATTCAATAACAGAGTTTCCAGGAAAATTAGGTAAAGGGGCTGTTCAGAGAGATCTGGGTGTTCTTGTCCACCAGTCAATGAAGGCAAGCATGCAGGTACAGCAGGTCGTGAAGAAGGCTAATAGCATGCTGGCCTTCATAACAAGAGGGATTGAGTATAGAAGCAAAGAGGTGCTTCTGCAGCTGTACAGGGCCCTGGTGAGACCACACCTGGAGTACTGTGTACAGTTCTGGTCTCCAAATTTGAGGAAAGACATTCTGGCTATTGAGGGAGTGCAGCGTAGGTTCACGAGGTCAATTCCTGGAATGGCAGGATTGCCTTACACGGAAAGACTGAAGCGATTGGGCTTGTATACCCTTGAGTTTAGAAGACTGAGAGGGGATCTGATTGAAACGTATAGGATTATGCAAGGACTGGACACTCTGGCAGGAGGGAACATATTTCCGTTGATGGGGGAGTGCCGAACCAGAGGACACAACTTAAAAATACGGGGTAGACCATTTAGGACAGAGATGAGGAGAAACTACTTCACCCAGAGAGTGGTGGCTGTGTGGAATGCTCTGCCCCAGAGGGCAGTGGAGGCCCAGTCTCTGGATTCATTTAAGAAAGAATTGGATAGAGCTCTTAAAGATAGTGGAGTCAAGGGGTATGGAGATAAGGCTGGAACAGGATACTGATTAGGAATGATCAGCCATGATCATATTGAATGGCGGTGCAGGCTCGAAGGGCAGAATGGCCTACTCCTGCATCTATTGTCTATTGTCTATTGTCTATTGTCGATAAAATAACAGCCTCTACTTCCGAAAAATAGAACGTGAGAAGGCCTCAAACAGGGATATATCATTCATCCACACGCCACCCACCTCCCCCCACCCCACCCACAAGCAGGTCTTCTCCCACAATAAGCTAATAAAGTCTAATATCCTCTTTCGTGTCCTATTCGTGTCTGAGCACTCAACTCTGACTGGTCAAAAAGCACTCCCTGCCCCACACTGTGGCCTCATGATATGTGCAAAAGACGTGAACACAAGGGCTCAGGGAAGAGTGACCGGCCCTGACATCAAGGCATCATTTAACTAAGGACGGTCTCAAGGAGCCTGAGAAGGATCGCATTTAATGGGAATGAGTTGAAAACTTCCCTGGTTAGAGTGATTTAAAGTATAAAGCACAATGATTGTGGTTTGTTTACAAAAATCCATGCAGTCCTGGACATGTCTGCAAAAAGATCCTCAAGGTAGCTTCCTCAGCACAAACTTCTTCAGCTGCTTCATAAATGTCTTGCTCACACCATCAGATTAGAAGTGGGGGTGTTCACTGAAGATCACACAATATTCAGGAAAAAATGTCCCTTCAGCTCCTGAACTAGTCTGTGTCCATGTGCAGCAAGACCTGGACAACATTCAGGCTTGTGTTGTTGAAAGTATCGGTAACATTCATGTAACAGTGCTGCTGGACACGGCACATTTCCACTATTAAAACGAGGAGATTGTTCACCGCCTCATGCTAGCTTCACAGGAATATGAGGAAGTCATTCAGCTCAATGATATCATTGGAGAAGTGTAGAGATAGCCCATTTAATGCCTCCAACCAATTACACAAGAAGAGAAGGAGTCACGTGGTATGGACGACAGCAGAGCTCCTCAAATATATTTGAAGGCGTTGGCTTAGACTCTTCTAATAATTAAGTGTTCTGATACAGTAATATCCCATAAATATATACTTGGCAAAAGGGAAAGATCAGACACAGATTCCCAGATGCAGATCTCCAATTGAGGAGGGAAAACAAATCAAGAGAAAATTTAGACAGAGTTGCAGCCAGGAGATTTCCACTGAAGCTTCCAACTCTGTGGAGACCCCAACAGCTTCTGATGTTACTGAGAATCCAAAACACTTCCTGTAATGTGGCTGCCAGAACTGCACACAGTATTCTATCTATGGCCTAACCAATGGCATGTTTAACTCATGTTATGTCGCCTCGAAGAATGACCACTATGCCTACCGTCCCGTGTGATTTCTGAACTGCTATTACACTATCCAGTCGCATTCAGTGATGTGTGGAGAAAACCCTCTGACCTCCCTAGTGTTCTGCTATTTATTGAATTCTCCCCTGTCTGGTTCCTTCTTCCAAAGTGCATCACCTCATATTTATCAGGGTTCCATTCCATCTGTCATTGATCTGACCATCTGACACTTCTACCAGTATAGAACATAGAACATAGAACATAGAAGAATACAGCGCAGTACAGGCCCTTCGGCCCTCGATGTTGCGCCGATCAAAGCCCACCTAACCTACACTAACCCACTATCCTCCATATACCTATCCAATGCCCGCTTAAATACCCATAAAGAGGGAGAGTCCACTACTGCTACTGGCAGGGCATTCCATGAACTTACGACTCGCTGAGTGAAGAACCTACCCCTAACATCAGTCCTATATCTACCCCCCTTTAATTTAAAGCTATGCCCCCTTGTAATCGCTGACTCCATACGTGGAAAAAGGTTCTCACTGTCAACCCTATCTAACCCCCTAATCATCTTGTACACCTCTATCAAGTCACCCCTAAACCTTCTTTTCTCCAATGAAAACAACCCCAAGTGCCTCAGCCTTTCCTCATAGGATCTTCCTACCATACCAGGCAACATCCTGGGAAACTTCCTCTGCACCCGTTCCAGTGCCTCCACATCCTTCCTATAGTATGGCGACCAAAACTGCACACAATATTCCAGATGCAGCCGCACCAGAGTCTTATACAACTGCAGCATGACGTCAGGACTCCGGAACTCAATTCCTCTACCAATAAAAGCCAGTACGCCATATGCCTTCTTCACTGCACTATTTACCTGGGTGGCAACTTTCAGAGATCTGTGTACATGGACACCAAGATCCCTCTGCTCTTCCACACTACTAAGTAGTCTACCATTAGCCCAGTAATCCATCTTTTTATTACTCTTACCAAAGTGAATCACCTCACACTTAGCTACATTGAACTCCATTTGCCACCTTTCTGCCCAGCTCTGCAGCTTCTCTATATCCCGCTGTAACCTGCCATATCCTTCCTCACTGTCTACAACTCCTCCGACTTTCGTATCATCCGCAAACTTGCTCACCCAAAATTCTAACCCTTCCTCCAGGTCATTTATAAAAATGACAAACAGCAATGGTCCCAAAACAGATCCTTGCGGAACACCGCTAGTGACGGCACTCCAAGATGAACCTTTGCCATCAACTACTACCCTCTGTCTTCTTCCAACCAGCCAATTCCTAATCCAAACCTCCAACTCACCCTCAATACCATATCTCTGTATTTTCTGCAGTAGCCTACCATGGGGGACCTTATCAAATGCCTTACTAAAATCCATATATACCACATCTACCGCTTTCCCCTCATCTACCTCCTTAGTCACCTTCTCAAAGAAATCAATAAGGTTTGTGAGGCACGACCTGCCCTTCACAAAACCATGCTGACTATCCTTGATCACATCATTCTTATCCAGATGTGCATAAATCCTATCCCTTACAATTCTCTCTAAGACTTTGCCCACAACAGAAGTGAGACTCACTGGCCTATAGTTACTAGGATTATCCCTACTCCCCTTCTTGAACAAGGGAACCACGTTTGCTAGCCTCCAGTCCTCTGGCACTACTCCTGTAGACAAATGGCTCTGCAATCTCCTCCCTTGCTTCCCGGAGAATCCTAGCATAAATGCCATCAGGCCCAGGGGACTTATTTATTTTCACCCTTGTCAGAATTTCCAACACCTCTTCTCTACATATCTCAATGCCATCCATTCTACTTATTCGTGCCTCAGTATTCATATCGACAACAATGTCCTGTTCCTGAGTGAATACTGACGAAAAGTATTCATTCAGTGCCTCCCCAATCTCTTCAGCCTCCACACGCAACTTCCCATTACTATCCTTGATTGGACCTATTCCTACCCTAGTCATTCTTTTATTCCTAACACACCTATAGAAAGCCTTAGGGTTTTCCCTAATCCTACTAACTAAGGACCTTTCATGTCCCCTCCTTGCTGCTCTTAGCTCTCTCTTCAGTTCCTTCCGGGCTATCTTATAACTCTCAATCGCCCCTATTGAACCTTCACGCCTCATCTTTACAAAGGTCGCTCTCTTCCATTTAACAAGGGATTCCAACTCCTTATGAAACCACGGCTCTCTCACACGACCCTTTCCTCCCTGCCTGATAGGTACGTACTTATCAAGGACACTCAATAGTTGCTCCTTGAACAAGTTCCACATATCAATTACGCTCTTGCCTTGGAATCTACTTTTCCAATCCACACATCCTAAGTCATGTCTCAACGCATCATAATTTCCCTGCCCCCAGCTATAACTCTTGCCCTGTAGTACACACTTATCCCTCTCCATCACTAAAGTAAAAATCACCGAATTGTGGTCACTGTCCCCAAAGTGCTCACCTACCTCTAGTTCTAATACCTGGCCTGGTTCGTTACCCAGAACCAAATCCAGTATGGCCTCACCTCTTGTTGGCTTATCTACATATTGTGTCAGGAAGCTCTCCTGCACACATTGCACAAACACTGACCCATCTAACGAACTTGAGCTATAGCTTTCCCAATCAATATCAGGAAAGTTAAAGTCTCCCATAACAATCACCTTATTACTGTCACTCTTCTCCTGAATCATCTTCGCAATCCTTTCTTCAACGATTCGAGGACTATTAGGAGGCCTGTAAAAGACTCCTAACAGGGTGACCTCACCTCTCCTATTCCTAACCTCAACCCAAACTACCTCAGATGGCAAATCTTCGTCCATCTTCCTTTCCACCGCTGTAATACTATCTTTGACAAGCAAAGCCACACCCCCCCCCCTTTTACCCCCACCTCTGACCCTACTAAAACATTTAAACCCTGGAACCTGCAACAGCCAATCCTGTCCCTGATCTAGCCACGTCTCCGTAATAGCCACAACATCGAAGTCCCAGGTACCAAACCACGCTGCGAGTTCACCTACCTTATTTCGTATACTTCTGGCATTAAAGTATACACACTTCAAGCCACTCTTCTGTTTACAGGCACCCTCCTTTAAGATTGATGCCATATTCCTAACGTCCCTACACTCCAGATCCTGCACCCTAAAGCTACAATCTGGGTTCCCATGCCCCTGCAGAGTTAGTTTAAACCCCCCCCCCAAGAGCACGAGCAAACCTCCCCCCAAGGATACTGGTGCCCCTCAGGTTCAGGTGCAGACCATCCAGTTTATAGAGGTCCCAAATTCCCCAGAAAGAACCCCAGTTATCCAAGTACTGAAATCCCTCCCTCCTGCACCATCCCTGTAGCCACGCATTTAACTGTTCTCTCTCCCTATTCCTCGACTCTCTATTACGTGGCACGGGTAACAAACCAGAGACAACAACTCTGTTCGTTCTAACTCTGAGCTTCCAACCTAGCTCCCTAAAAGCCTGTCTAACATCCTCAGCACTCCCCCTACCTATGTCATTGGTGCCAATATGGACCACGACTTCAGGCTTCTCCCCCTCCCCCTTAAGGACCCGGAAAACACGATCAGAGACATCACCCTTGCACCTGGGAGGCAACATACCAAACGTGAGTCTCTCTCGTTCTCACAAAACCGCCTATCTGTGCCCCGAACTATCGAGTCCCCAATTATTATTGCTCTGCTCTTCTCCACCCTTCCCTTCTGAGTAGCGGGGACAGGCTCCGTGCCAGAGGCCTGAACCCCTTTACTTACCCCTGGTAAGTCGTCCCCCCCACAAGTATCCAAAACGGTATACTTGTTCTTGAGGGGAACGACCACAGGGGGTCCCTGCACTGGCTGCTTCCTCCCAGTCCCCCTCACTGTCACCCATCTATCTGCCATCTTCCTGTAACATAAGGTCTTCCTCCTCACTGCCGACCACCTGGCCAATCTTTGTGTCAAACACGAATTTACATATTACGCTCAGCCCCCACCCCCACCACCCCCTCCACATTCACATTTACATCATTTATGAATACCACAAATAATTTGATACACTGCATTGCTCGTTGTGGGACTGCTCGCTCAGTAACTTGGGACCACATAGCTGTTCTGCAGTCCTCTAGCACCTCCCTTGTGTGGTCAGATTCGACTGAAACATTTAGGTCAGGACATTTCCTCTCTTGTCTCCAACAGAATCCTGCGATACAACTCATCTGGACTTTACATCATCCAAAACCATCAATCCCAACTTGCATCTTATACCAAACTGTTCGAGAGCTTACCAGTTCATCTTCTTGAATTCTCTACCTGCATCTTACTTATCCTAACGAAAACAGATGTGTAGCTCTCATGTCACAGTCTATCAATGTTCCCCAGTTTCACATACTGATTACCCCCTTTGTTTCGAAATGGGTCCTAATTTTTCCCTGGTTATTATGTTCAGTATGATGTTTTTGTAGAACATCTTGGGTTCCCCCTAACTTTGCCTGCTGCACTTCTCCATGCCGTTGTATTAGTTAGTCTGCTGTGGGTGAATTTTCTAAGTTTCCCTCACATCACCTCTTATTCTTTGAAACAGTACAGAACACAAATATAATCTCATCCACACTGCATGCAATCTGTGCAACTCCAGCATGTTATAGAAAAACAGGTGCTGGAAGCTTTTCGAGCTCTGCGGAAGGATCCATAGGCTCTGATCTACAAAGGATCCAAGACCTTTCTACGGCTGTGATCCGCAAGAGGCAAGCCTTTGGTAAGTCAAAAAGGAGGCTGAGGGATTTGAATATTCTGTACTTGGTAAGATATCCAGCAACATTACGTTTCAGCCATGGAGGGTCTGTGTTTAATTTTCACTCACGAGAAAACGCAACTGACTTCCTGTACACATTAAAATAGATTGCTGGTTCAAATAATATGGACAAATGTGCTCCCTTTGTTTTCTCTGGGATTTACCTGGTTTACCTCATTTTGGGTTTTTTTTTAATGTGGAGGTCCCATTTTTCCTTTTTCTGTCTCCTCCTTTCTTCCTCCCCTCCCATTATCCTTTGTTTTTCGATCATTTGCTTTTCGTTTCTCTCTCTTAGTATGGAATAGGAAAGGGGGTTGGGGAGGTCGGGTGGTTACATTTTCTTTCACCAGGACTGCCTCGGGTGAAGGTATGGATGGGACGGGGTTGAATGCCCACTTTGAATTTTCTTGTTGTAAGACCCGTGTAATGTTTTTCAACTTTGTTTTGTCTTGAGTGGGAGCGGCTTCAGCTAGGAGGAGCCATGGGGGATTAGTGGTAGTATGAGCGTCCCCTGTGGGCAAGGGGGAATGTCTCTGCTTATTTGTGTTCCATGTTGGTTCATTGTAGAAGTAGCTGTTCGAGGTTTTGATTTGGTTGTTTTTGTCGTTATATTTTCATGTTTATACGAACTGTTTCCAGCTTTCACTCGGCGCGCTATAAATGGGGTTCTTCTCCCAGTGGGACATGGGCTGCTTCGGATGGTTATGGATAACCGCTCGTTTAAATGGTGCACCTAGAATGTTAAAGGGAGCCATTCACTGATTAAAAGAACAAATATAGAAGTAAATGAAATGGTTGATGTAGCCTTGCTGCAGGAAACACATCTAACCGATAAGGAGCATTTACACTTACAGCAGGGAAGGTTCAGATGGGTGTTTTTTATCCTTTAATTCAACAAGTTGAGGAGTAGCTATCGTCATTCATAAGAACCTTCCACTTCAGTTGTTTCACCAAATTAAGAATGAATGTGGGTGGTCTCCGATCCTTAAAGCTTTAATACATAGAGAGGAATACTGGACCTTGAATAATATTGCAACCAGCACACCCCCTCAAATTTCACTTAGATGCGCTCACAAGGTCATACAATTAAGGGGAGACTTTCATTGACGTATAGACCCCGAGGTGGATAGGATGTCGAGGGGTCTCGCGGGTATTTCCCCACCACCCAGGCAGCTGGAGGACCCGAATAGGTAGCTGGGTTGGTGGATGTGTAAGATGTCTTCACCCTGAAGATGGCGACTTCACCTTTTTTTCTAACCCACATAAATGCAATACTAGGATTGACATGTTGTTTGCCCCATTGGTATTTTTAAATTCGGTGCTGTCCTGTAGAATTGGGAACGTAGCCATTTCTGATCATGTGGCAGTGTACATGGAGGTCAAGGATGGTGGCGATGGGACAGGCTCACGGCACTGGCACGTGGATCCTTTCCTCCTGAAGGATAGCAAATTCATTGAGTATTTTTCTGGGGAGTTTGAATATTTTTGGAACATTAACTTGTGTACGGCCAGTAATCCGATGGTGCTATGGGAGACTGCCAAAGCCTATACAAGGGATTTGATTATTTCTTACATGGCGACTCAGAAGTGGCAGAAGAGAGAGCAGCAGTGTATGCTTGAGGCTCGGCTGAAGAGAGCTGAGACACCATATTTTGTCTGACCGTCTGTAACTTAATTGCAGCAGATTACAGCCCTCCGGACTGCTCTGAATTCTGCACTTGCCCAGACAGCAAAAAGAGAGATTTTGTTAGCGAAATAGAAGATATTCGATCATAGTGAAAACCAGGCAGATATTAGGCATACTTGGCCAGAAAAAAGATTGATGCTATTATCACCCACGATCCCCCAAAAAATTAATAAAGCGTTTAGGAAGTTCTACTCTGGGTTGTTCCAGTCAGCGGGCTGGGAGGACTGATTGGCGATGATGGAGTCCTTTATTAAGACCTTGGACCTCCCAGGTGTAAGTTCAGAGCAGGCGTCTCTTTACATTTCCCCATGACAATCCAAGAGATGCAGGAGACAGTGAGGCAGCTCCAGAATGGTAAAGCCCCCGGCCCAGATGTATTTTCGGAGTGAGATTTAGAAGGAGTTCATAGACATGCTGGCTGGGCCAATGTTGGTTATGTACAATTATTCGTACAGTCAGGACTGCCTCTCATCCTTTCTGAGAGAAGGAAATATTTATCTTATTCTCAAGAGAGGGAAAGTCCCAGAGGATTGCACTTTGTATATGTCTATATCATTATGAAATGTGGACTTTAACATTTTGTCGAAAATGCTGGCTTTGAAGATCCATTGTGAAAGAGCTGAAAATGTGTTGCTGGAAAAATGGAGGAGGTCAGGCAGCATCCAAGGAGCAGGAGAAGGGCTCATGCCTGAAACGTCGATTCTTCTGCTCCTTGGATGCTGCCTGACCTGCTACGCTTTTCCAGAAACACATTTTCAGCTCTGATCTCCAGCATCTGCAGTCCTCACTTTCTCCATTGTGAAAGAGGATCACCCTTTAAGCAGATGGCGTTACTCTCTTTCGAACAAACCCAATGATATCTGTGTCCTGTTTAATATGAATGATTAATTTATTTCGATCTTTCTTAGGGTATAAAATCAATTTTATGAAATCGGAGGCCATTCCTGTTGGGGGTCTTATTGGAGTACCCGACCTTGGGGTGGAATCTGATTCCCTCCCAGACAAGGAGGTTTAGGTATTGTTATTATCCAAGCCTTCGATCAATTACATAAAGCTAACTTCGTGCAGTTGCTCGAGAAGATAAGACAGAATCTTCCAATATCTTGTTTGGGTTAGCTCTGGTTATAATGAATGTCCTTCCTTGTTTATGATACCCCATGCTAATGCTCCCTTTGACGCTGCCAAGACAGGCGCTGTGGAGGCTTAACAGTTGGATTTGATCTCTCATCTGGTGTCACAGATGGCCTCTCATTAAACTGGGCAAATTGCAGCTTCCACAGTGAATGGAGGCGTGTTGATTTTCCAGACGTTAAGAAATACCAACTCAGTTCCTTGCTTTCCGATGTGGCTGATTGGGCTTGTCAGGACCCATGGTCAATTTGGCTCGACATCCAGGCCTTCCAGGCAAAACGTCCCCTCATTAATCTGTTGTTCATGGACAATGTGAGGACTGTTATGGAGAATTGCAGAAACCAATTGTCCTTAACAAAGTGAAAGCATGGAGAATGATGTGACAAGTTGAGAGCACTTTACAAAACAAAAACTTTGGCTTTCACTCCCATTGTAGGATTTGTAGGATTCTAGCCGGGATTGATGGATTCTGGCTTTAGGCTCTGGGAGTCCAGATAAGTTTCCTGTTTTTTAGAATTTTTTGACGGGGAGGTCATGATGAATTTTGAGCAGCTGAACCAGGAATATGAGGTATCTGGGAGGGACTTTATACAGAAAAAGTCTATATTAATGTTTCGTCTCTGTACGTCAGGTATGGAGACGAGAGTGCTTCAGAGTACGGGCACACTCTCGGTCAGCGCCTTCTGTCATTTATTAGGAGGTAGTGTCTCTAAGGACATTGACCCTGTTACACCAGAACAGGAAGAGGCTATTCAGCCCCCTGGAGCCTATATACAGTTACAGGAGGAGGCCAGTCAGCTCCTCGAGTCGATAACACTGGGCCCAGAGTAGGCCGTGCAGCACCAGTGCCCTGTTATGCAGCAATAGGATCAGTCTATTCAGCCTCCTCAAGTCGGTAACATAGGAACTGGAAGAGGGACTGGAGATTGGTGCACTGGGATACCAGGAGGATATTCAGTCCCATCGAACCTGTCGCACGGGAATTGGAGAAGGATGCAACCGATAAGATTTCTTATGGGAAAGGAGAAAGAAGTTTACCTAACGTGTCTCGTGTATGGGAACAGAAGAAGGCCAATCATTCCCTCAGTCCTATATCAGTGATGCAGGAGAGACCGTTCAGTATCTCCAGTCTGTGATGGAGGAACATGAGAAGTTTTTTTCAGCCCCTCAAACTGTGACAAAGCAACAGGAACATTGCATAAGCCCTCACGACTCTGACGCATCAACAGGAGGAGGACAGGTATACCATCGAGAGTGTGATGTGGAACACCAGAAAGACATCAGCCCATCGATTTTGTGCACAAGGAAGAGAATGAGTCCATTCAGCGACTCCGACCTCTTACAGAGCAATCAGAGCAGGGCATTTCACGCCATGTGCCAATTATACAGGATTGGAGCGAACAAAGAGATTATATAGAGAGGGAAGAATTTAGAATTATCACCTTCGTGATGGAATATATAGTCGTGAGAATACAGTTGAAATTTAAGAAATATTGTTAAAATTGATCATTCAGGAATTAATGACAAGAAATTTGCAAAGTCAAACCAACCACAAACCATCAGAATCAACATGATTTGGATCTTGGGGATCTTAGAGATGAAATATTTGGACTTCCAGAAGGCATTGAATAGCTCTGCACAAATGATTAATCAGCAGAGTAAGATCGTTTATGATTAAAAGTAATTTATCAGCTTGGATACAGGCTTGGTGAAGCAACAAAATGCAGTGAGATGGAAAAAATATGGGTCATTTTATGTTTGGCAAAATTCAACTTTTAGGAAACCATATGTCTTGGTCCCCATGCCCCAACTATTTACAATCTATAGTCTTACGTACTTGAGAGGATAGAACATGTTACAAACAAATTAACAGATGACTCTAACTCAGATGAGAAATTGCAATGAAGATGGAAGTAGTTAGTAAATATATATGGATAGGTTGGGTCAACATTTGGCAGAAGAAACTGAACAACGAAAAGTATGAGTCTATCCGTTTGGATCAGTGCAGCAGAAAGGCAAAATATTATCCAAATGGAGAGAGATCTCAGCGTGGTTAGGTACAGAGGGATCTGGCTGTCCGTGTCCATACTACAGAATACTCCGATGTAGGTACAGCAGATAATGAGAAAGGCAAGTGCAACTTTGGCATTTATTTCTAAAACAATGGATTATAAAGGGAGGGAGGTGTGAGATCGCAACTGAGTACTGTGTGCAGTCTTGGTGTCCTGACTGTAGGAGGGATGTATTTGCCATGGAGGCAGTTCATAAGTGGTTTACTCGATTTACTCCAGAGATGAGGAGATTGTCCTCTGAAGAGAGATTGAGCAGTTCAGGCCAACACTGCCTGGAGTATAGAAAAATGAGTGATGTCAGAGGTCTGGAAGATGTTAAAGGTGATTGACAATGTAGATGTGAAGTGGATATTTCCTCATGTGGGACAATCTCGAACGATAGGATGAGATGGGGGAGAAATGAAACAGAGGTGAGGAGAAAATACTTCTGTCACAGGGTTGGGAATCAGTTTAATTCACCTCCCCAGAGTGCAGTAGGTGCTGGAATATTGAGGAAGTGAAGGAATATGGAGATCGCACAGGAACGTGGAACTGAAGCCGCAATGACATCAGCGAAGGTTGTATTCAATGTTGGAAGAGGCCTGAGGGGCTGGATTGCTGAACTGATGTTCCTCGTTCTTATTCAGCCCTTCGAATGTGTTACACATAAATGGGGGAGGACTGGTTATCAGACAGGAAGCAGGCACTCCGGATAAATCAGCCTTACTCAGTTTGACAGAACGTCACCAGTGGAGTCATACAGTGACCAGTGCTGGGTCCACAGCTCTTTACAATCTGTATCAATGATCAGGAGGAGTGGAACAAATGTACTGTAACTATGTATGCCGATTAAACTAAGATAAACAGGAAACTAAATTATCAAGGGAAGGTGGAGAGTCTGTAATTGGATATGGACAGGTGAAGTCAATGGATAAAAATTTAGCAAATGGGATTAAAGATAATATATAGTCTGTCATTTTCTTTAGGAAGAATGGTACGTTACTGAAGAATGGTATGTTACTGAAACGAAAAATACTACAGGACTTAGTGATGCAGTGTGTACTGGAGGGTTCATTCTGACCCGATCAGACACGGGAAGTGTTGCTCCATCTTCCTAATGTTCCCAGGGACCCCATTGCTCTCAACCACCATATATATCCTCCGTCTCCAAATGGTGATGTTGACGTCGGCACACTGGGAGATGATGGATCTGTCACCCACTCCTGCCTGGAAAGGTCGGGATCATAGAAGCTGAGTGAAACAGTGACCCTAACAGCCACTGGCAGCACCATCCTCCCCCTGGTGTGAAAATGCAAATTGTGTTGAAGGATGTGACACCACTCTGTGACCAGCTCCTTGTTCAATCAGGGTCCCCTCACACTCTGCTCCTGAGTTAAATGTAACTTGCTAAGCTGTTCCTGGAAAACCAGGTGTGGATAGAGCAGATCCCTTTCCCCAAGGGCACTCACTCCGTGGTTTCAGATCTTCCTCTCTGCGCAGGCTCTGCTCCATTTGGTGTTCATCTTACAGACCCAGATGTTGTAACTACAGTCCCTATGCTCCATCGAGAATTGGGTCACCAAATCCTCAGGTCTCCCTGAATGTCTGAGGCGGGTCACAGCACAACCTCTAGCAAACCATCCCCAGCACCTCCAGTAACTTTTCAATAACAGGAGTCAGTCAGAAGCCCCTCAGCTACAAGTTAGAGACCTGCTCTTTGACAATAATACTCAAGAGGTTTCTTCGTGTTACTAACTACACAATCATCTGAGAGGGACAAGCACAGGTGTTCAGTGGACACGCACAGACCAAGGTTCAAAGACATGCCAAAAGCTGCTGGAACCCCTGTCCAACATGGAGCACCACATGGGACACACCGGGAAGTGAGCAGCAGCCCAGCACATACACACCCCTGTCCAACATGGATCACCACATGGGGCACACCGGGAAGTGAGCAGCAGCCCAGCACACACACACCCCTGTCCAATGATCACCACATGGGGCACACCGGGAAGTGAACAATAGCCCAGCACTCACCTCCCTGTCCATTGAGTATGACATGGGACACACCGGGAAGTGAACAATAGCCCAGCACACACACATCCCTGTCCATGGAGCAGTACATGGGACACACCGGGAAATGAGCAACAGTCAAACACAGACACCCCTGACTATGGAATACCACATGGGGCACACCAGGAAGTGAACAACAGCCTAGTACACACCTCCCTGTCTATGGAGTACGACATGGGACACACAGGGAAGTGAGCAACGGTCAAACACACACCCCTGCCCATGGAGTACCACATGAAACACACCAGGAAGTGAACAACCGCCCAGCACACACCTCCCTGTCTATGGACTACCACATGGAACACACCTGGAAGTGAACAGAAGCCTGACACATACCATTGCATTGTTTCTGAGCTTCGCAATGACAGCTGTTGATACACTAGGGATCCAATGGGACCCACAGCCGAGACGTACAGGAGACCACGATCCATACGTTTTTCACATTGTTTCTGAGCTTCATAATGATTTCCCCGGGATTCCAGGGGTATGAGCACAAACGGCCAGGTTAAGGTACAGAAGGACGGATATTCATGTTTATAATTGGATGATTACTTGATCGACAAGTTCAGTAAACGTGGCTCTTCTCAGACAAATGCAATAAACTGGATGAGTAGTACTTTCTTAGGTCCAATAACAAAAATAAGAATATAAAGTAAATGTGCTGACAAATCAGCTGAAATCCACATCACAGAATTAGAAACCATAATCCAGATGATATATCTGTGCAGCATGTAGCAGTGTTCAGACCAGGCTAGTGTACTGCTCAATACAACCCAGAAATCTGTGCAGACCACACCAGTCCATGAACTGCCGCTCCAGCACTGGGAGTATGCATTGGACAGCCGTAAATTGTTATGTAAACCAGGAGCATTTACCCTCCCAGCATGTAGAGCAGTGGACGCCACCCCAGGGCATGGATCTGTAAACCGGGAGTAGTTACCCTACCAGCATGTAGAGCTGTGTACACTGCCCCAGTGCATTGTTCAGTAACACTGTGTTAGATCACTGCCCAGGGAGGGGAAACCTGCAGCCCATGCTGGAAGTGACAGGATGTGCAGCTCCCATCCATTTGCAGCTCCATATCTCCATTGTATCAATGGATGTAGAATATCTCAAGAGGAAGGAGGAAAATGACTTAGGGTTAAGTCGGCAAAGATCAGACAAGGCTCTAGAGGGTTACAAGGTAGTCAGGAAGGAAGTGAAGAATAATCTCAGGAGAGCGAGAAGCGGGCATGAAAAAGACTTGGTGAGTAGGATTAAGGTAAAACTTAAGATGTTCTATACTTTTGTGAGGAACAAGATGATGGCTTCAATGAGGGTAGGACTCATCAGGATAGTGGAGGGAACTTGCGCCAGGAGTCGGAGGAGATAGGGGAACATAGAACATAGAACACTACAGCGCAGTACAGGCCCTTCGGCCCTCGATGTTGCGCTGACCTGTCATACCAATCTGAAGCCTATATAACTTACACTATTCCATGTACGTCCACAACATTGTCCAATGATGACTTAAATGTACTTAAAGTTGGCGAATCTACGACTGTTGCAGGCAAAGCATTCCAAAGCTCTCTCTTTAGGTCTTTCCTGGCTACCTTGTAACCCTCAAGCGCCCCAACTGAGCCTTCACATCGCATCCTAACATAAGTCGCCGTCTTCCTCTTGACCAGAGATTCCACTTCATTCATAAACCATGGCTCCCGAGCTCTACAGCTTCCTCCCAGCCTGACAGGTACATACATATCTAGGACACACAGTAGCTTTTCCTTGAATAAGCTCCACATTTCTAATATGCCCATCCCCTGCAGTTTCCTTCCCCATCATATGCTTCCTAAATCTTGCCTAATGGCATCGCAATTGCCTTTCCCCCAGCTGTAACGCTTGCCCAGTGGTATACACCTATCCCTTTCTATCACTAAAGTAAACATAACAGAATTGTGATTGCGATCACCAAAGTGCTCACCTACTTCCAAGTCTAACACCTGGCCGGGCTCATTACCCAGTATCAAAACTAATGTGGCTTCGCCCCTTGTAGGCCTGTCTATATACTGTGTCAGGAAACACTCCTACACATACTGGACAAAATCTGACCCCTCTATAGTACTTGTACTATAGTGTTCCCGTTCAATATTTCAAACGTTGAAGTTCCCCATTACATCTACCTTGTCTCTGTCACTCCTATCGAGAATCATCTTTGCTATCCTTTCCTCTACATCTCTGGAACTATTCGGAGGCCTATAGAAAACTCCCAACGGGGTGACCTCTCCTTTCCTGTTTCTAACTTCAGTCCATACCACCTCAGTTGACGAGTCCTCAAACATCCTTTCTGCAACTGCAATACTGTCCTTGACCAACAATGTAACACCTCCCCCTCTTTTACCATCTTCCCTGTTCTTACTGAAACATCTAAATCCTGGAACCTGCAACAAGTGTTCCTGTCCCTACTCTAACCATGTCTCAAAAATGGCCACAACATTGAAGTCCCAGGTACCAACCCATGCTGCAAGTTCACCCACCTCATTCCGGGTGCCCATGGCATTGAAGTGGACACACTTCAAACCATCCTCTTGCTTGCTGGTGCCATCTTGCGTCCCTGAAACTTGATTTTGGACCTCCCTACTCTCAACCCTTTCTATACTCTAACTACACTTTTGTTTCCCATCCCCCTGCTGGATTAGTTTATACCCACTCCAATAGCCTTAGCGAATTCCACCCCGCCCCCCCACTCCAGGATATTGGTACCCCTCTGGTTCAGATGAAGCCCATCCTGCTTGTAGAGGTCCCACCTACCCCAGAAAGAGCCCCAATTATCCAAGAATCCATAATCCTCCCTCCTGCACCATCCTTGTAGCCACGTGTTCACCTACTCTCTCTCCCTATTCCTTGCCGCACTAGCACATGGCATGGGCAAGAAACCAGAGCCAACAACTCTGTTCGTCCTAGCTCTAAGCTTCCATCCTAGCTCCTTGCATTTCTGCCTTAAATCTCCATCTCTCTTCATACCTATGTCGATGGTGCCTATGTGGACCACGACTTGGGGCAGCTCCCTCTCCCCCTTAAGGATCCCAAAAACATGATCAGAGACATCACGAACTCTGGCACCTGGGAGGCAACACACCAACCGTGAGTCTCTCTCGTCCCCACAGAACCTCCTATCTGTCCCCCTAACTATGGAGTCCCCAATGACTACTGCTCTGCTCCTCTTCCCTTTTCCCTTCTGAGCAGCAGGGACAGACGCTGTGCCAGAGCCCTCTACCCCACTGCTTTCCCCTGGTAAGTCCCCAATATAGTATCCAAAACGGTATATTTATTGTTGAGGTGAATGGCCACAGGAGATCCTTGCACTGCCTGCCGTTTCCCTTTCCATCCCCTGACCGTAACCCATTTGCCTTTTTCTTGTACCTTAGTAGTGACTACCTCCCTGTAACTCCTCTCAATAACCCCCTCTGCCTCCCAAATGATCCGAAGTTCATCCAGCTCCAGCTCCAGTTCCCTAACGCGTTTTCCAAGGAGCTGAAGTCAGGTGCGCTTCCAGCAGATGTAGTCAGCAGGGACACTGGTGGTGACCCTATACCCAACGGAACGAGGACATGCCGCAACCCAAAAGACTAGCCACACGACCATACATCAGGAGCATTTCGGAACTGACAGCCAGACTACTGCGACCACTAGGACTCATAACAGCACACAAACCAACAGCCACGCTCAGATAACAACGCACCAGAAAGAAGGACCCGATACCCAACATGAGCAAAACTAATGTAGTGTACAAAATCCCATGCAAGGACTGCACAAAACACGACATCGGACAAAAAGGAAGATAGCTAACAATCCGTATACACGAACACCAACTAGCCACGAAACGACACGACCAGCTATCCTTAGTAGCCACACACACAGACGACAAGCAACATGAATTCGACTGGGACAACACTACCATTATAGGGCAAGCCAAACAGAGAACAGCCAGGGAATTCCTAGAGGCATGGCACTCATCCACAGACTCCATTAACAAACACATTGACCTGGACCCAATATACCGGCCACTACAGCGGACAGCTCGAACTGACAACTGGAAGCGGCAGAGACAGGCCACTATAAATACCGGAGGAAACAGCACAGAAGCGCTTCACAGGAGGCTCCCAAGCACTGAGGATGTCACCTAGACAGGGGACGAAACGTTTGCAACACAAATTCCCAGCTCGGCGAACAGAGCCACAACAATTCTTTACTTTCGTGATATCGGCACCAACTCTCCCATTATTGATGCCCTGCATCAATTGTCCCATTGCGTTGTTTCCTGATACACTTCCTCCACGTATTGGCTTCCCTGCTCCAAAGTCTTTTTTTCATTTCTTGGTGGGCAGACTCGAATCTCGACTTTACTGCTGCTTGCAAAATTGTTCCTTCTCAATGATTCCCTGTCCCTAGTCTTGCATTTAGAGGTGTTTTGCTAAAATTCTTTAATGAATCGGCAATTTGTACTAATTTTCCAATGTCATGGCACTGTGCAACAATTCTCCCATTTACTGATACCCAACAATTCTCCCACTGCCTGACACCCTGACACCTGTCGTGGAAATTTAATCGTTTCGAATCAACTGCTAGCAAGAGCAAAGAAAAGGCTTTATTTTTTAACCTCTGCATGCAGAGCGGCCAATTCACTTGGCAAAAGTGCCTTATGTAAGGGCTGTGAACAAACTTCAGATATTCGTGTTATACTATTCTTATCTCAAGGACAAGTGTTGGGAAACATTCGAGCTCATATTTTCTCATTCCCATGCCTTGGACACTATTGTCTTTATGTTTTCCGAAGTTTTATTTCTGAACTCGGTTGCTCGCAAGGCCAGGTGAAATGTTTGCAAAGTTCCACAAAGACAAGCTGCCTCCTCGACGCAGAATTCATCAAAGTGTTTGCATATTTCAGCGAAGTATTAAATTTTGCAAAACATTCTCTGACAGATTTCACAGTAAATGTTAATTATCCATTACATTTTCCAAATTTTTGTCATTTTACAACAAGGACAACAACCAAATAAAAAGCCAGATAGCTATATATCAAATATAATTTTTGAACTTCAGGCATTTCCTCAGACACCACCTAATTCTAACAAACCTTTGTGGTGGTTTTTCCATTTCCCTGGTTTGCCCGATACACAGCCCATCTTCACACGTCACATTCGTCAATATCGCTGTAGGGTGCGGACAAGCAATCGGATCTTCCTTCTTTGGGGCCACTGATAGTTTAACATTTCGTATCCTACTGCATTCATAAGCAAGTGGTGCAGGCAGGTACACAACTAAGGTCTTATTCAAAGCAGTATGAGTAAGACCAGTCCTACAACTAGTGGATCGATATGGGTCCATTACCCCCATCCTCCATAAGGGACGTGAGCCATCGGGAGGAGGAGTCATCTGCTCGTGGAGGAGGTCATTTAGCTGCCTTCATACCATTTATTATACCGGTAATATTTTGGGACTCATCAGGAACATTAATACAGCACGAGGTACCTAACGTTTTGCAGACGCCCCCTCTCTCGGCCGTCTGGATGTCTAGTACTAATCGATTTTGTGTCACTGCTTCCTAACCGCCATTAACTCAGTATTAATGAGTGCCAGGCCTTCCTCCGTCTCATTTGCGAATACATCATATGCGAGGATGTTCTGCGAGTGTGTACCCATTCCAATGCAGAGGGATGCCCCTTCGATTCGGCAATTGCTGCCTTTTAGGGCGAACACTGTTGTGTTGGTGGACAGTATCGCAGTGTAGCAGCACCCTTTCTCCCCGGGGGAGTGGTGGTACCCTTTGTCGCCACCTGCCCATATTATACCGGCCATCCTGATTAGATTAGATTACTTACAGTGTGGAAACAGGCTTTTCCAACCAACAAGTCCACACACACCAGCCGAAGTGCAACCCACCCATACATTTACCTAACACCTAACATTACGGGCAATTTAGCATGGCCCATTCACCCGACCTGCACATCCTGGTGACTGTGGGAGGAAACTCACGCAGACACAGAGAGAATGTCCAAACTGCACACTGTCAGTCACCTGAGGCGGGAATTAAACCGGGGTCTCTGGCGCTGTGAGGCAGCAATGTTAACCACTGTGCCACCATGCCGCTCATAGTCTGACCGTTGATCAAGGAACAAGCAATGTTTATGGTCGTATCGTTTGTGTATGTTGGTATACAAGAGTCATTGTTCAAGTACAGCATCAAGGTACACTGGGAGATACCCAAAAGGAGTCTCCCCCGATTGGTGCAAATACACGTTTCTCCCCTGTAATCCACTATGTGGAAGGCTGTGGTCGGGAGCGTGTCAGGCTTGGGGCTGTAGTTAGGCTGGAGTTCGGGAGGTGACACGAGATTTTCCCAACTTGCCCCCCACTATTATGGTCAGGCTAGTCGCCTCCCGTGGAAGCAGACAGCTGGCATTTCTCGCCAGGGTCTCAGTAATTTGCTGGGCAGTCTACCTTTGGGCTGTGTGCAAACATATCCAACAAGTGTAGCCAACGTCTAATCTCTCGTTTTGTCTTATGACCAAAGCACATGCTCTGTTCCCGTCACGTCTAGCAATGGCCCTTCGCAGTTCCCAACCTACTGGCGTCGCATTTACGCCATTTATATCCAGCAGGCAAATTCCCCTCCAGCTTTAAATTCGCTCTCTCGCCACGGCCGTCTCCCTTCGGGTTCGGGTGTGTCATTAATGACCTTTGCCCGGCTTGGGGTTAGGTCCATGATCTGGTTTGATTGGTTGTCATGCCCCACTGCTCCTATCGTCTGTAGTACATTCTGCACTGCATCTCGGAGGGCGGGGGTGGGGCGATTGCATCACTATATTCACCTGTCTACAGATGTCGGAGAAGGATCTATCTAATCCACACCACGAGACTCCCTCATTGCTCTTCTGAGTCTTGCTTTGATCATAGAATATCTATTTCCCATGTCAGGTGCCCCTTTTGCCATGGTGGCTACTACTAAATGCCAGTCACTGGCGCGGCATGGATCCCTGCAAAAACCTTAATTATCCAATTTATGGTCGTCCTTGTTACTGAACGGCTATGGGTCGCATGTAAAGATCCACTTCGTCCTGTCAGTTAAGATTACCTTCAGCTGCTGCATCCCAGACGCCCCTGCCCTTATGAATAGTCCTACCAGGACGCTTGCCAACAGTGTGAACTGGGGCAGCCCCACATTTGCTTAAGTCTTCTCATAAATACTTGCTCTAAATTGGTTTTGGTGTTGGGCAATGTCTCCTCAGTCCCAGCTGCAAGTTTGTAATGGCTAGCGTGTATCCACGTGGCTGTTCTGGCGACCTTAACAGCTATCTGTGCTGTAAGGCGTACTTGAAACGGTCCCAGCCACCTCTTCGCCTTCCTGTTTTCCCTCCTGAAGTCTTTCACCACCATTCAGGCTCCAGGTTATAGATCGTACATCTTCCCTTCTGTTGATTTGGGGTAGTGCTGTCTTCACTTGATCTGTATTAGGGACAGAAGTGTAGAGAGTTTCATGCAGTAACACAACACCTCATCCTCACAGTGGCCTGTTATCTGGCTTCCCTTACGCCTTGGGACAATTCCTGTGTTTGGCGGCCTACCAAACAAAATTTCAAACGGGCTAAGGTTAGCTGTCCCTCTCCTTCTTGATCTCATACACATTAGCACAATTGGAAGTGCCTTTGTCCATGTCATCCCTAGATCCTCACAGCATTTTCTCAATATATTTTTTCAGGTAGAATTTTCTCTTTCCGCTGCCCTACCGCTCGTTTGGTGGTAAGCACAGTGTTATCCCATGTTTATTCCCAAATACTCACTGATCTGCTGTAGGGCATTATGGACAAATGGTGTCCCACTCACTACTAAGCCTAGAGTGTAGGTTTGCTCGCTGAGCTGTAGGTTTGATATCTAGACGTTTCATTTCCTGGCATACGAAGGTTAGTGGGCTAGTGTAGGGTAAGTGGGCTTGGATCGGCGCAACATCGAGGGCCAAAGGGCCTGTACTGCGCTGTATTTTTCTATGTTCTATGTTCTAGGTAACATCATCAGTGACGAACGCCAAGTGAAGAGAAGCTGTTGGTTCCTGCTTTCTAGTTATATGTTTGTCCAGGATGGGGTTCCTGGGGTTTGTAGTGATGCCATTTCCTGTTCCTTTTTTGAGGGGTTGATAGATGCTATCGAGATATATGTCTTTTTTTATGGCGTTGTGGTTGGAGTGCTCGGCCTCAAGGAATTCTCTGGCATGTCTTTGCTTAGCCTGTCCCAGGATAGATGTGTTGTCCCAGTCGAAATGGTGCTTAAATTTCATCCGTGTGAAGGGCTACGAGGGAGAGATGGTCGTGTCTTTTTTTGGCTAGCTGGTGTTCTTTATCCTGGTGGCTAACTTTCTTCCTGTTTGTCCTACGTAGTGTTTGTGGCAGTCCTTGCATGGAATTTTGTGGATGATTTTTGTCCATGGGTTGTACTGGGTCTTTTAAATTAGTTAGTTTTGTTTGAGACTGTTGGTGGGATTCCGAGGCTCTTAATAGTCTGGCTGCCACTTCTGAGACTTCATTGATGTATGGAGAGGTCGATCGGGTTTCTGGCTGTGTTAGGTCTACTTGTCGTGGTTTGTTCCTGAGGAATCTGTGGACTGTATTTTTTTAAGTATCCGTTCTTCTTGAATATGTTTTATAGGTGGTTCTCCTCTGTTTTCCGAAGTTGCTGAAATATGCTGAAATGTGTGGTGGTTCGTTGGAATAGTGTTCTGATACAACTTCCTTTTTGCGTGTTTGGATGGTTGCTGGTGTAGTTAAGTATTTGGTCGGTGTTTGTCGGTTTGCTGTATATGCAGACACACCAGAGAATTCCGAGAGGCATCGCACTCCAATCACAACGCCATAAACAAACACATAGATCGATTTACCATCTGTCAACCACTCAGAAAACAAATAGGAAATGATATCACCACAAACCGAAGGAACTCCATCCATAACAAACATATAAAGAGAAAGCAGGAGACAACATCTTCACTTCACTTGGAGGTCGTCACTGATGATGTTACCTAGCCAGGTAATGAAACGTCTGGATATCAAACCTACAGCTCAGCGAGCAAACCTACACCCTAAACTTCAACCGGAGCTATAAACCTTCACAAACCTTGGGACTACTAAGCCTCTCAGGGATGCTCCATCTCGGAATTATTTCAGTTAGGAAAGCTTTGGTTATGGCACTGGCATTCTGTTATGCAGTGGGGAACGCTTGCACCCATTTGGAAAAGATATCACCTATTACCAGACAATACTTTTTTTCCTTCGCAGGGTGTTAGTTCGGTAAATTCCAGTTGTAAATGTTCAAATTGTTTTTGGGGTTTCGGAAGTGCAACATAACTCAACTGTACTCCCCTCCCAACATTATTGTGGCACAGATAACACATCGTTCACAATATTTCTGGAAGTAATGAATAAATCCGTCAGTGTACCACTGTGCTGAAATGCTGTCATATCTCCCCTCTTTTGACACATGTTCCTTACCATGTGTTAGTTTGGCATAGAATGGAAATATTGATCGTGGTAGAAAAGATCGTGGTAACATTGGGGCCACACCATACCCCTTACCTCAAACTGCACTCTGCTTTTTCCCACTCAAACGTGTCTTCAAGCCTGTACTTCGACTGTGACTCCCGTACGTCTGCTGTTAGGGTAAGGATTTTTGTCATTCCCATGTCAAACTGATCATTTACCGGCTGCTGGGCTGCCGTCCTTGCCGCTGAGTCTGCCCTTGCATTTCCTTCAGAAACAGAATCGTTATTTTTCGTGTGGGCATCATATTTACACACAGCGATTGAGTTAAGCAATAGGACAGCTTCCAAGAGGTCAGAAATCCGATCACGGTATGTGGTGGGCTTTCCGGTGAAGGTCAAGAAGTCCCTGTATTTCCATAGGGTTTCAACATTATGTGCAACTCCGAATGTGTATCTGCTCTCAGTTAAATATTCGCTGTCTTTCCCTTAGCCAATTTACATGTCTCAGTCAATGCAACGAGCTCCGCTGCTTGCGCTGACAGTTGAGAAGAGAGTGATCCTGCTTTGAATACCTCATGGGTAGTGACTACAGCATCCCAATACAATTCTGGCCTATCTCCTTGCTCCTGAATGCTGACCCATCCACAAAAAAGCGCCATATTTGGATTCTGAAGTGGTGGATTCTGCAAGTCTTGTCTAGGCAGCATATTTCATTAATTCAAGCGATACAATCATGTGGGTCTCCGTCTCCTTCTGCAGTGAGAGGACGAACAGCTTTAAGGACGTTACATCGTTTTATTGCAATGTTAGGCTTCTCCAAGAACACAGTATTGTATCTGAGTCAACGTGCTGCCGACGTATGTGCTGTCTTTTGCTCGGAAAGCAGTCAGGGTACTGCATGTGCGATCAGGTAGGTTAAGTCGCCATAGCCGATTATATAGCAACCACAGCTCGCAGGCATTTACGCAATCCTGCCGCTACGAGGTCGAGCTTTGCCGAAAAATAAGTTGCCAGCCTGAATTTTCCCCCATGATCCTGCAAAAACACAGATGTCATGCAGCCATGTTTTTCATCTACCATTTGACAGAAGGCTTGTTTGGATTCGGAATCCCCAGTGTAGGTGTACTTTGAAAAGTCTTTTTCAATTCGACTCGGCCGCTGGGATCCATTGCAACAGATCTGCTCCCCTTTTCCATGGGCCATGTCACTTCAGGGCGCCTCAAGATTTGTGCAATGTGTGATAAACGTTCTTCAGTAGGAGCGTATGCCCAAAAAGGATAGCAATTGTTTCTTCATGTGAGGCCTTGGAATTTACTGAATTACTTGCACTCTGTCTTGACCAATGGTCTTCCCTTGTTCAGATATTAAGTGACCGGAGAACTTCACCTGTTGTTGAATAAATCAAAGCTTTGCGAGACTGGCTTTGTGCCCTTCCCTCGTGGCAACGCAAGGGAATCCTTCTCAAATTGTTCCTCTATCGGTGCTACTATTAAACAATCGTCGACAGATTGCAGAAGAGCAGACCCAGGGGTTAAAACAAGAGTCTGCAGACTCCTACGTAGAGCCTCATTATATATGGCGGGTGACTCACAGTAACATTGACAAAGTCGTGTGAACTCCTAAGATTTTCCTTTGAATGACAAAGTGAACCAGAATTGACTATCTGGATGCACCATTCCACTAAAGAATGCATTTGCTAAATCCACAGCAGGGAACCATTTGCTGTCCGGTGGAAATTGAGCTAATACAGTACAGGGTTTGGGAACATTGATGCGCGCGGGACAACACTGTTATTGACTGCCTGCAGGTCTTGAACAAACCTGCATTCCTCCGGTTCACTTGGAATTTTTGCCTTTTTGATCAGAAAAATGGGATTTCTCACCGGTGAGTTTACACAGGGGATTATCTCTCTAGCCTTTGGGAAGGATTGAAAGACTGGACTAACTACGTCCATGGCCTCGGGTTTTAACGGGTATTGTGCTCTGCAAGGACGATACTCCGACTTCGTGGTCACTCGTATTGGTTCACAACCTCGTATATGCCCCACATCATGATTGCCTTTTACCCATAATTCAGTAGGGACCGTTATTAATCTTGGGTCTGAGAAGTTTATCTAAGGGAAACGCCAGGCCAGCCTTCTAGGCTCTTCGGGGCTAGTGGGGGTAACCTCGACTGTTCTATTGCCTGAACTAGACAAATTAATTTCTTCCTATATGTCCACACATCTGCATTGAACCACATACCCACATCGTCCCAGAACACCCAACATTTTGTTCTTTATGCCTTTAGTACCCATGGCCCCAAGACTTGTCACCAGTCACTGGACACCTTCGCCAGTGACACGCGAGGAGCATAGCCTTCCACATCAAAAATATTGAGTTTACTTGCCGTCGCAGGTACTTTACATAAGTTCACACTGACTGCACATCTGCCATCCCTTCAATAAAATTCGAACAATAACAACTGACGTGGTTTAACCAATCTCCTGAACCAATACTTCTCTTATGGTTCCTCGGAACTATCGTGGTGTATGTGTGCTGTGCAGTGCAGCATATTCCCGCAAAAAAAAATCGGCGTTAATAGGCTTAACATTTTTTACCTGCTTTCAGGGCGAGTGAATTTCTCACTGAACTCATTGCTGTTTGGCTGAATCGCCACTCATAGACATATACCAGGGGTCGTGGGTTGTATTTTACAGTTTACACTTGTGAATGCTCCCTTTGAATTACCTGCAAGCCCGTCGGAGTACTGAGCAAATACAACCCCAGTCTCACTATGAGATCCCGAGCCATCAAATGTAAAGGACAGAATTCCGCGAACAAAATTGAGAATTAGAATGGATACACATTACTTGTTTCACACAATGTGGGTGTGGTAAAACTATCTCATATCATGATGCCTCATGCCTCTATTGAGTTCAGGAACATTCTACTCTTCTTTATTGGTGTCAACTCTGAACTGTCTTGATTTGAGGAGTCAATATGCTGGCCATGTATCTACCAAAAAGGTAACAGGTGTACCTTCCACATATAACATAGAGGTAGGCATAGACATATACGCATCATTGTTATATTGAACATATTGTCTACACTTCGCAATCTCAATGTTCAATATAGAGTTGGGATACATCTCAGTGCCCGTTAGGTTTGTAGAAGTGATTAGCATTAGGGATTTGGCCTGCCCACCTCAACCTCAGTCTTCCCCTGTCAGTCACCATGCTGTCCAGCCTCCAGGACCGATTGAGGCTGTCTGTGTGGGCAGTGTCTTGACCAGTGGTCCATTGCTCCGCAAAAAAAGCATCAGCCAGATCTATCTCTGCAAGCGCACTTTCGCGATCCCTTCCTCTTTTGCGAACTCCACCTATGCCTCTCTTTTCCCGCAGTTCCTCCCTCCAATGGCTGAACGACCATTTGCATCATACTAAGCTGAGGTTCATGTGATTGCTGTTCCATCTTTAATTTCCGGTTATGGCTGAGCCAGTAGTATTTCAACATGTATCACATATTGTTCTATCTAATTCAACTTTCCCGTGTCCCAGGTAATACACGTATATTATTACCTATTTTGTTGTTTCGTACTTCATTCCATTGATGAAGCTGCTCCTCAGGTGTGCCTCATACGGTGTGATCTCTGCCGTCGTTATGTCCTTGGGTGGTATCAGTCCACAATAGACGTTATCAACTTTCGTGAGGCGCTTACGGTACTGGGACATTGTCTCGACTTCATTAGGGATTCTTGCTTCAATTGATTGTGGGTACGATATGCTATTGGTGATTCAGCAGACCCTGAGGCGGCGACCATTGACTTGGAATCTTCGTGAAGTGGATCTCGTAGGGGGGCTGTAGCTCTTCGAGGGCACCCATTAAGGTCAGGATCTGATCCAGTCTTAAGACACTGTCCAGCTTCATTAGGTTGTTTTCCGTGTGTGTGTGCGTGTGCGCTGGTGTTTGCACGTGTACTTGATCTATCTTTATTTCGAGATTTTCTTTCCCTGAAATCAGGCTCAGCCTTCAACATGTGATAAGCACTCCAATTCACAGGTTCTATTTTACCCTTCCGTTTCTCCTTCTCTCTCCTCCAACGGTGACCTCAGCATTTGCAACTGAATATTACTAAAACTTCCTTCCTTCAGAAAAACACATTCCTTGATTAACATTTTTAACTGCTTTACAGAAACTGGGCCATAATTATTTAGCATATATTGTATTTTTTCTTGACCATTCCGAGTTGTCTGTCGACCCTCTTTTTGTTTGCTCTTGCTGGAGCCGATTTTCATGGATATTGGAAAGGTGTTCATCTCTCTCTGTCAGTCTCTCTGTCTGTCTAACTGTCTCTCTCTCTCTCTCTCACGATGCCATAATCTTCTCTTTGCCAATATAACTTGCTTTTACCTCTGGAGGTCCCCTCTCATTGGGCACGACCGCCTCATTGCCTTGGTTTTCACAAACCAAGAACCCACGTAACCGGTACAGCTTTGGCGACTACAACGCTGCCCATGGTGTCTCCAAGTCTCAAACCACCGTTAATCTTGCTGTCTCTTAAACTCTCTAGAGACGGCAATCCTTTCCCTTGAGTTTTACGAGAGTTCACTGGTCCCTCTTCCTGGTTCGTCTATTCTCTTCGAACGAGTCTCTATGTCGGATTACCTTAGCCACAACTCTTACCCTGACCCTATTCGATCCACTTATCCCCAGTCCTCTCACTCAAAGTGGCCAATTCAGCACTCGAGGTGAAGTGAAAGAACTTCAAGGCAATGGCGCATACAGCTCCTAGGAATCTTCAAAATCTTACCCAGTTGCAGGGTCCCAGGCAAGCCCACGAGTTTATTCGACACAAATGCTACCAAGACCAAAGAAAAAGTTTATTTTTGAAATTGGCAGAATTGACCCGACACATTTGCAAGACGCCTCATAAAATGGAGCCTGACAGTTTTCACATATTCACTTTATACTCTATATCGCCTTGCCTTATCACACCTCAAGGCAGGAACCTGGATCAGTCGAGTTCCTTTCCACACATGGAGTTGTTTTTTTTTTCTAATTCATTGACTGCTGATATAATAGATTATTGGCGTTGAGAGCCAGCTGAAAATTAGGTTGAACTTTAAATGTTTTCCGTCTTTTTGCAAAGTAGGTCCATACTTCTTTGTTTCAACCATGCTTTCACAGATTTCACAAAAAATGATAATTTTCCATTACAGGGGATCAGGCTGACAGTGACTGATGGAGTGAGGATGATTGTGACACAATGACGGTGAGGTGTCAGCGTGGTCGTGACGCAGACTGTGTGAGTGGATCAGGCCGATAGTTATGCAGTGAGGGGGGTCAGAGTGATAGTGATGCAGTAAGTCTGAGGGATCAGACCAATAGTGACGCAGTAAGTGTGAGGTGGTCAGGGTGATAGTGAAGCACTTTGTGTGAGGAGTCAGTGTGACAGTGACACAGTAAGAGTGAGTGGTCAGGCTGATAGTGACGCAGTAATTGGAAGGAGATCAAGCTGATAGTGATGCAGTAAGTGTTACTGTGTCAGGCTGATCCTGACGCATTAAGTTGGAGGGGACAGGGTGATAGTGACGTAGTAAGTGTGATGGGGTCAGGCAGAGACTGACGCAGTGAGTGTGAGACAGTCAGGGTTATAGTGAGGAAGTAAGTGTGTGCATTCAGGCTGGTAGTGACACAGTAAGTTGAGAGCGTCAGGCTGATAGTGGCCAATAAAAATGAGGTGTTAGGGGAATAGTGACGCAGTAAGTGTGAGGTGTTAGGCTGTTAGTGATGCGGTTAGTGTGAGGGGTCAGTCTGATAGTGAAGCAGTAAGTGAGAGGGGGTCAGGCTGATGGAGACGCAGCAAGTGTGGTGGGGTCAGGCTGATAGTGTCACAGTATGTGTGAGGGGTCAGGCTGATAGTGATGCAGTAAGTGTCGGTTAGTCAGAGTGATCCTAATGCATGAAGTGAGAGGGGACAGGGTGATAGTGACGCAGTGACTGTGAGGGGGTCAGCGTGATGGTGACAGAGTAAGTGTGAGTGTTCAGGCTGATATTGATGCAGTATGTTGAGGGCGTCAGGCTAATACTCGCCAGTAAGTGTTAAGTGACAGGGTGATAGTGATGCAGGAAATGTGTGGAGTTAGACTGATAGACGTGGTGAAATTGTGAGGGGTCAGGCTGATAGTGATGCGGGAAATGTGCGAGTGTCAGGCTGATAGTGATGCAGTAAGTGTGTTGGGAGCAGAGTGATAGGAACGCAATAAGTGTGAGCAGCACTGGATGATAGTGACAGGTCAGTATGAGGGAGAGGATGGTAGTGATCCAGTGAGTGTGAGGTGTCAGGATGACAGTGAAGCAGACTGTGTGAATGTGTCATTTTGATGGTGCCATGGCAAGTGTGATGGGGTCAGGGTGACAGTGATGCAGATGATTTCAGGGGGTCAGGTTGTAGTGATGCAGTAATTGTGAGGGGTCACGGTGATAGTGACGCAGTGAGTGTGAGAAGTCAGTGTGATAGTGATGCAGAACATTTGAGGGGCCAGACTTACAGTGACGCAGTATGGGCAAGGGGTCAGGGTGACAGTGATGTAGATGCACTCACAGGGCCAGGTTGTAGTAAGGCTGTAAATGTGAGTGTCTCAGACTGATATTGATGAAGTAAATGCGTGGGGGTAATGCGGTTAGGGATGTAGTAAGTGTGCAGGGGTAGTGCGAGAAGTGACGCAGTAAATGTGAGTGTTGAAGCTGATAGTGATGAATTAAGTTTGAGGGGATCAGGCTGATCTTGACGCAGTAAGTGTGACGTTGTCAGGATGATAGTTACGCTGTAAGTATATGGGGGCACAATGATCTTGACGCAGTAAGAGTGGGGAGTCAGGTAGATGGTGACGCAGTAAGCATGAGTGGGTAAGCCTGATAGTGACGCAGTATATGTGAGGGAGTCAGCCTGGTAGTGGCGCAGTATGTGTGAAATGGTCAGGCTGATATTGATGCAGTTAGTGTGTTGGGGTCAAAGTGATAGTGACACAATAGGTGTAAGCGGCTCAGGATGATAGTGACACAGTGGGTGTGAGATACCATTGTGATAGTGATGCAGTAAGTGTAAGGGGTCAGGATGACAGTGACACTAAGTGTACGGCCCTCAGTGTGATCGTGCCACAGCAAGTGTGGGGTGTCAGGGTGTAAATGACGTCGTAAGTGAGAGAAGGGCATTGCAATAGTGAAGCAGTAAGTGTGAGGGGGTCAGGCTGATAGTGACACAGTCAATGTGGCGGGGCAGTGTTTTAGTGACAAGATAAGTGTGAGGCGTCAGTCTGATACTGACACAATAAATGTGATGGAGTCAGGCTGATAGTGACACAGTAAGTGTGAGGGGTCAGCCTGGTAGTGACACAATAAGTGTAAGGATTCAGGGTGATAGTAACATGGAAGTGTGAGGGCGTGACTGAAAGTGACACAATAAGTGTGTGGCAGTTAGGTTGATGGGGACGCAATAAAAATAAGGCCGGCAAGGTGAAAATGGCAAAGACTGTGTGAGTGGGTCAGGGTGATAGTGACGCAGTAAAAGTGAGGAGGTCAGGGTGACAGTGACGCAGTAAAGAGAGAGGATCAGAGTGAGTGTGACGCAGTAAGTCTGAGTGGTCACACTGATATTGATGCAGTAAGTATGAAGGGGTCAGGCTGAGAGTGACACAGTCAGTGTGAGGGAAGAGAGTTTTAGTTACACAGTAAGTGCGAGGCGTCAGACTGAAACTGATACAAAAAGTGTGAGTGGGTCAGGGTGATATTGACGCAGTACGTCTGAGGGGTCAAGCTGATAGTGACGCAGTCAGTGTGATGGGGCAGAGATTTGGAAACATGATAAGCGTGACGCGTCAGTCTGATACTGACACAAAAAGTGTGATGGAGTCAGGCTGATAGAGACGCAGTAGGTTTTAGGAGTGAGGGTGATATTAACATAGGAAGTGCGAGGGCGTCACTGATATTGAAGCAATAAGTGTGTGGTTGTCAGGCTGATAGTGATGCAGTAAAAATGAGGATGTCAAGGTGAAACTGGTGCAGTAAGGGTGAGGATGGCAGATGCACAGTAATGCAGTAAGTGTGAGGGTTTCACGCTGATATTGAGGCATGCAAGTGTGAGGGGCCAGGTTGATAGTGACGCTGTGTACTGGCGGGTCCGGCTGATACCGATGCAGAAAATGTGAGTGTCTCAGTGTGACAGTGACACATTACGTGTGAGAGGGTCAGGGTGATAATGACAGAGAAAGTGTGAGGGGGTCAGGTTGATAGTGATGCTGTAATTGTGAGCTTGATCAGCGTGATAGTGAGGGGCTCAGGCTAATAGCGACACAGCAATTGTGAGGGGGTCAGGGTAGTCGTGACCCAAAACGTGTGAGCGGGTCAGGCTTATAGTGATACAGTACGTGTGAGGTGTCAGGCCGATAGTGACGCAGTAAAGGTGAGAGTGTTGGTGTGCTAGTGACGCAGTAAGTGTGAGACGCTCAGGATGATAGTGACGCAATAAGCGTGAGGTTTCAGGTCGACACCCCTGCAGTAAGTGTGACATGTTCAGGGTGACAGTGACGCAGACACTTCGAGGGTGTCAGATTGAGAGTGACATCGGAAATGTGAGGGGACCGGTTGAGAGTGACACAGTAAGTGTAAGAGGTCAGGCTGATAATGATATACTAATTGTCAGGATAATAGTGGTGCAGTGAGTATGAATTGTCAGGGTGATAGTAACACACACGGTGTGAGTGGTATAGAGTTTTATTGATGCAGCAAGTATGAGGAGGACAAAGTAATAGTGTGCAGGGTCTGGCTGAAGGTGATGCAAGAAGAGTGAAAGGTTCAGTGTGATCTGGACGCACTAAGTTTGGGGGGTCAAGGTGATAGTGATGCTGTAAGTATGAGTGGGTCAGTCTGATAGTGACACAGTACATTTGAAGGGATCAGGCTGGTAGTGATGCAGTAAGCGTGAGGGGGTCAAGCTGATATTGATGCACTAAGTGAGAGAGTGTCAAGGTGATGGTGATGCATTAAGTGTGAGCAGGTTAGAGAGAGACTGACGCCGTTAGTGAGTGGGGTTTGGCTGATAGGGATGCAGTAGGTGCGCATGTATCAGGGTGTGAGTGATGCAGGAAGTATGAGGGTGCCAGAGGGCTAGAGACGCATAAAGTATGAGGGGGTCAGAGTGATTGTGACGCAGTAATTCTGAGGGGATCAGAGAGATACCAACGCAGTAAGCATGAGGGGGTCAGGCTGTTAGTGACGCTGTCAGTGTGAGTGTTGAAGCTCATAGTGAAGCAGTAGGTGTGAGGTGGTCAGTGTGATTGTGGCGCAGTAAATGTGAGAGGGTCAAGGTGATAGTGACATAGTAAGTTTGAGGAAGCAGTGTTGTAGTGACACGGTAAGTGTGAGGCGTCAGTCTGGTACTTACATAATAAGTGTGATGGAGTCAGGCTGATAGTGACACAGTAAGTGTAAAGAGTCAGGATAATAGTAACAAAGGAAGTGTAAGGGAGTGACTGATAGTGACAAAGTAAGTGTTTGGCAGTCAGGCTGATAGTGATGCAGTCAAAAAGAGGGTCTCGAAGTGAAAGTGGTGCAGTAAATGTGAGGGCGCCAGATCGATAGTGATGCAGTAAGTTTGAGGGGTTCACGCTGATATTAAGGCGGTAAGTGTGAGGGGTCAGGTCTATAGTGATGCAGTAAGTGTCGGCGGGTCAGGCTGATAGTGATGCATTCAAAGACCAAATATCCAAGGCTCACTGTAGTGCTGAATAACGAGACTTTTCAAGGCTAAGACAAAAATCAATAGTTCTCGTCCTCGCCATAAATCACAATGCTTCATTTAAAAATTGTCCTCTCCTGCTTCTAGATTCACCAATGAGGGAACAAAATGTAATTGGACCACACTGTTTATCTCTTCAAATATTTTGCAACTCTCAATGAGATTACCTCTCTTGTTTTGAAATCGTTAAAAAAAAGACGGGATTTGCCCAATTTCAATTCACAGGACTAACGTTCATCCATGACATCAAGGCTAATCACCATTCGTGGTATTCCTCATATGGCATTAGTATCTTTCCTAAATTGAGGATTATAATTCCTCATACTGTAGTCCAAGTGCGGTCGAACTGAGCCGCAATACATTGGAAATAATGCTTCGTTCTCGTGCCCTGAAATCCTTCGGCAGCTTTCACAACAGACTTCTACAACTAGAATTAGACTTCAATGACTTATTAAAAACTTCTCCAAGATGCAATTCTAAAAATCTGTACATCAGACTTTCTTCTTCAAACCTTTGACAAATAATCTCCACACATTTCCCGCCTGACATGTGTGATAAAGTCAAATCGTTGCTATTTATTAAATCATGAGGGATATGGATAGGTTGACTCATCAAGGTGGGTGGGGGGGAGGGGTGGAATTAAGCAATTCAATACATGATGAATTTATTTTAGGATCAGTTGAAAGTCAAGCTGAGAAAGTTCAACCTAATTTACAGCTGACTCTCAAGGCCAATAATCTATTATATCAGCAATCAATGAATTAGAAAAAGCAACTCCATGTGTGGAAAGGAACTCGACTGATCCAGGTTCCTGGCTTGAGGTGTGATAAGGCAAGGCGATATCAGCGGAGTAGAATTTTCTGGAAATATTAGAAATGGAATGTTAACGGTCTTCTGCTGTCCACATTCGTAAGAAACTGTGCATTAAGAACTGAATTTGAAAATTAACGATGAAAATCAGACTTAGCACTCTGCTTGTGGTGTTGCATTGTTCAGAACAATAGGTTGTTGCTGAGACTAAAATTGACCAAAATAATCGATGGGTATCTTATCCACGGCCTTCGTTGGAGCAGTTGGTGTAGAGAGCTCAGCTTGAAGAACCAAATGCCAATTATTCATCTTGGCTGTCTGAATTGCTTAGTTAAACATACTCCCAGTTTAATGTAAAAACCTTTGCTATCAGAGCTAGATGTTTTCATGTCAGCATGTTCCCATATGAGAAGACACTCCATGGAGTAGATGTGACTTAAATTTTGACTCTAACGTCAGAGATGTTGACACATTTCTACACCAAAACAGCACTACCATTGGTATCAAATCAAACTGAACAAAGGACTAGTTCACTTAGACATTTCCTTTCTGCAGACTCTGCCAATGGACCGTTCAGGCCCGATGTAGGAATAGGGCGTGGTGACATCTGTTCACAAGTGGATCGCTTCATTTTTGCTCACGATCCGTAAACCGTAATTCATTTTGAACTTCTAAGCCATCAGCATGATAAGTGGTACATAATGCATAGGTTTCCTTCTCGAAAGAAAGAGCGAAATCTTATTCAATGCAGACGCAAATTCAAGTTGTCCCTGGTCGACCAGAAGACAGATATCGCGAAACAAAGTGAATAGAGAAAACAATCAATGTTTTCTGGGAGTCAAAAAGATGTACTGGAAGAACGAAAACATATATTTGGAACGAAAGTCACATACCACTTCCAGACTAAATGTTCTTGAACCGTTATCTTACTTTGATCTTCATGTCCACCATTGCTGCAAAAATTATCTTAACAACTCAGTACTTTGTGTTCTTTGATATTGTCTCCTTCATGTTTCTCTTGAACTAAAACCGAGCAATAGTAATGCACCCTATTTCACTTGCAAAGATCAGAAGAAGATCAATTTATAAAAGAACAGAAATAAAGCTACGTCTGTCTTTCGAGAGAAAACACAGTTACCATTTCGATTCCAAAAAGTCTTCTTCAAAAGCTTGCGCAATGAACTCGAAATAGTGGACCGAAAACGAAAAAAAGAAGCAATAATGCCGCGAATACACCACCCGCAAGCGCATCAAGTCCTACTCGAATATGCCGTATTACTACTCCCAACATCAGTGGAGAACGGAACAAAGCTCATTCTGCAGTTGCCAACCTGTTATGTCGTAGTTTGTAAAGTCAGAAATATGATTAGGTAAAAAGCGGGATGAAAGCGGGATATAGGAAGTCTGAAAAAAGCAAGTGCGTTCTTTGCTTTGAAGAAGGTTGGCAGTGATGAAAATGAAAATTAACTACAGAATGGGGGCTTAATTAATACTCAGAATCGTTGCAACACACAGGGACGCAATTCTTTTTGCTGGGTTTCTGTTCTACCATTTTATAATCACGACTGCTGTCGGGTTTGGTTTCCATTCCAGGTTTAGGTGACTGCCTGATGGAAGTTTGCACATTCGCCCAATTTCTGTGTGGTAGCTCTGGTTTGCTGCCACATTCTGAACATTTGCAGGTTATTTGGATTCGCCATTGAACGCACACGGTTACAGAGACAGTGATGTGGAGATTGTTTGGATAGGACGTACTTCAGAGGATTTTTGTGAACTTAAATAGACAGAGTGGGGTTAGTCTGCTGTTTTCTGGGTGAGCTACATGGACAGAGAGGTGTCAGGGTATTCTTCCCTGAGGGAGAGACATTGACAGGGTTGAATTAGTTGCTCTTACCTGTGTCAGTCACGCAGATGCAGTCGCGTCAGTCTGCCCTTCTCTGGGGGAATTTCTTTCACAGAGTGGTGACAGTCTGCTCTTCCCTGCCTGAGTGAAACAGAAAGAGCGGCGTCAGTATTCTCTTCCCTCGATAATTTAGGTTGACAGTCTGGCTTCTGTCTGCTCTTCTCTGGCGAGTTACATTGGTAGAGTGGGGTTAGTGTCCATTCATTGGGTGAGTGCCATAGACAGAATGGGATCAGTCTGCTCTTCCCTGAGTGAATTACATTTATAGAGTGGGGTCAGACTACTCTTCAGTGAATGACTTATATTGACAGTGTGGGATCAGTCTGCTGAGTTACACTGAGAGTGTGGGGTAAGTCTGCCCTTCCCTCGGTGAGTAACACTGACTGAGTGGCGACAGTTTGCTCTTCCCTCAGTGAGTTACATTGACAGAGTGGCATCAGTCTACTCTTTCCTGTGCGAGTTACATTGACAGAATGGGGTCAGGCTCGTCTCCCTACTTGTGTTTCTTTGACAGAATCAGATCAGCCTGCTCTTTTCTGGATAAGTGACAGAGACAGAATGGGAACAGCCTGCTCTTCTCTGAGTGGTGTCAGTCTGCCATTTGCTGGGTGAGTTACATATAAAGTGTTGGGTCAGTCTCCTCTTCCCTGGATGACTAACATTGACAGAGTGGCGTCAGTCTACTCTTCCCTGGGCGAGTTACATTATCAGAGTGCGGTCAGGCCATAATTTCCTCGTTGAGTTACGTTGATCGTGTAATGTCAGACTTCTGTCCCCTGGTTGAGTTACATTGACAGAGTGCGGTCCATCTGCTCTTCCCTGAGTGAGTTACGTTAGCAATTTGGGGTCGGTTTGCTCTCCGCAATCCAGGGACTCCATCTCTAGCGGTTTCTTGTCAGTACCTGCATACTAAGGTTTTTAGGAGTTAACAAAAGTAACTCGTCCCCTACATCTTTGGGATAATTAGGGATGGGCAGTGAATCTTACCTCATTGAAAGACAACTGTGTCCCAGAAATGCATTTCTAATAATTGTATGTTCTAATTCGACACTGCAAGCGGTCGGGAATAAATTGAGGAGAAGTGCAGGGTAGAATAATAAAAGTCAAATGCACTGATGCCTTGGAGACATAACACAAGATGTGAGTGTGGAGCTGATGGTGCAAGGCTCAGTCCTAGTGCTATTGGTTCAGCATTTATTGCTCACTGTTCGCAATGACTCATACACCACTGCTGTCAATTCACAACAATGAGCCTGTTCATCTTGGTTTGAAAATCCCTGCGTGTGTATTAACGTGGTTAATGGGACACGAGAGGAGATGACCACATCCTCTTTATTCTGTCAGTTTAAACAGACGAAAATATCTGTTAGATGCCAATGCAAGAGGATACTGTCTTTTTCTGTGCCTTTTTAGTGGGGCATGCTCAGCACTGAAACGTCTGTTTTTGCACAAGCAGAGTTTGATTGCCATTCATACTGAGCAACATTAATAGAGAAAACGCGTTTTCGAATTCCTGTGATCAAGTGGTTCAGGCATTGCACATATGGACGAGAAATCTGGCTTTGAACGTGGCGCCATGGCTTAGCTGGTGAAAGCAGCTCCCATCACACTGGTGCCTGCTCATTGTATTGAAAGCTCGTTATTTCTCGCAAGTATTGTGTTGCTGATTAAGAAACTCAGTGTCCTGTTTGAATTGCTGTACATTCTGATTTCGCGTTCCGGCTTCATTTTCCTGGTTTAATTCCAGTAGTGTAGGTTGCTGTTTTAACTACTATGTTAACCTGGAGATTCTTCCCGCAGTTCCACAAGCACTTCTGCTTCTCATCCTCTTATTCTCATTCCTTCATTCCCAGTTTTGTGGTAATTAAGTGGTGAGGCAGGAGACACTGCAGCATTCCCGGGAAGTGTTGTGGTAATGGCACTGACACCACGACATGATCACCCTCATTCTCTGCTGTCACCATTCATTCGTTGTACACCAACAGTAAATGCATCGTTGTTCTTCGTCAGCTATCATGTAATTACTTTCTTTTTCTGTTGGATAAGGAATTCAATTTTAACTTCGAAAGAGTCTTTAGATTTTGAGGAAGAAATGTCTCCTTGCCTCAGGTCGAAGTGACAGACGCATTATCCAGAGAATGTGAGACTACTTCGACCGACTCCAGCCAGGCATCAGAAAGCCTCTCAGCAGTTCGAATCTCAAACAGTCTCTGAATGTCAGGCTTTTCAGAAGCAGAAATGGGAAATGAGGGATATGGACAGCCAGAGTGTCGGAGAATATGAAAAAGGCCCAGGAGGATACAGAGACAAATATTAAAAAAAAGACACATATTGAGGCAGACACTGAAATAAACAATTCTCCATTCAGCGTGACTGCTAAATAACGGAAAGTAAATGGAAATGTAGCCATTAAAACATAGCCTTCCACCATCTCAGGAAAATGAAAGTAGCATGACAGCTGATTAAGTCCTTTTAAGATTGTAAATTCGATGTTTGTAAGCTCAAGAGTGATTTTGATAAATATCCTGATTCGACAGGTAAGATTATCATTTTCCCAACAGTATAATCTAGAAATCTATAACTAACCTGTTTCCTGTCCATCTTAAGAAAAAAAACCTTTTCTCTCCACAGATGTTGCCAGTTGAAGCAGGTTCCTCTATCAATTCTCGTTTTTAGTTCATATTTCCAAAACCTGTTTCTTTTTGATTTTTGATAACCTGGCACAAAACCAAGCATTACCAGGTTCGGACCAGTGGTAAGGAATACTGGTACCACGATATATTTGCACAATAAAACATGCATTCCCTGTCCGAGAAGAGAACCAACACTATTGTGGTTAGAGTTCCAAATCCTAACTACGAGATTACACGGAATGAAGACAGACGGTCTTGTACTTATTCTCAATGAAATGGATGTTCCATTTTATTTCTGATCAGTTTCACTGCAGATTGGTTTCTACTCGTCTTCAAGTTTTGCAGAATGGAAAATCTAATTTGGCCCATGGTGCAGTCTGGTTTAAAGACATTCATCGATTCTATTCCCAGTTTCCAGCATTGGTCCATAACCTTATGTGTTCTGATGTTTCCAGTGAAAATAGCAGTGAGGTTCTCGCTTTGATCTTAGATGACACAACAATGGGATTGAAGTTTGACATAGTCACACTGTGTTATTACCCAAGTCGTGTCTCCCACAGAAAGACACACACAGACAGATTCCCCGAGAGTGGCAGAGTTCTCAGGATTTGACCAGCTCCTTGTGCTTCACTTCAGATGTCCGCGCCAACATGCAAGTTCAACCGCCAAAAGGCAGCTTTTGGTTAAACCAAAGCCAGTTCTACAGACAATGAGAGACGTTGATCTGAGCTAGAATTTGAAGTGAACGAAAGAAACTGTAAATTCGAAAACCCAAACCCTTCCATTCCCGACAGACAACAGGAATGGACTAGCACGTTGCATCCTCGTGATTTTAAATGCGAACCGACAATCCCCTAATTCGACGTCAGGCGTGTTACCAATTCCGTCACTGACCTAAAGACCAGGACTGGCTGTGACAGTTTGTATATAGGTAATCTAAACGTCCACATCAGGGAAACAGCATTAACAACGTGAAAAATCAGCAAACATAATCACCGTCACTGTTTCACTGAATGCCCCACTCTGTGAAACATTTCCTTTCACTGTACTTTCATACTTGAAGTGTTTTACATTCCAGAGCCTGAACTAATTCAGCGAGAAACCACTGGTCATTTCGGGCCCGTCATCCGGAATGAGGCGAGTTGAACGTTGCCTTTCTTGCTGCCAACACATCAGCGCAGCTCAAAACGAGCTCGTGTTAGCATCAGACTTTACTTAACTTTCTGCAGTATATCTGCTGACCAACAGCAGATTATCACAGCATTGCCTTCTTCACATTGAAACCAAGGGTGATAATATGAACCGACTTGGAAACTTGGAGAGAGAAACACTGACGAAGACGATTATGACGTGAAGAGCAGGCACTAGAGTTCGTACAGGTCCCAAAGGCTACTGCAGTATCAATGGACATCCCTGCATACGAGTCTGAGTTTGCATTGCCCAGAACAGGCTTTCATTCCCAATCAGGAAATGAAGATTTAATTCACTTCTTGTGAATTATCCGAATGAAAACTAAATCCTGGTTGCACCCAGAACACGCACACGGATCCTGCCAGAACAATTCAGTGATCGATCAGCATCTATCTGGAAGGACAATGGCAGCAAATAAAAGCGAAAGCTATCACCGCAATTACCCCTCCAAGGTTCTCGCGTTTCCCAGTTGAAAATATATCGCTGTTCCTTCAATGTCACTACCTCTAAATCCTTGCCTCGTGGCATCATGCCTGTACCCTGCTACTGAGGACATCCAAGGTTCTGCGGAGTAACTCAAAATCTCAATCTCTCAAGTAATTAGGGATTGATGGTGCATCCTATCACATTGAGCAATGACTTTGTCCCAGTAATACGTTTCCAAAAAGCTGCAGTTTCTAAGGGAACACTTGCAAGTTGTCGGGAATAAGTTGTGATTTGGAGATGCTGGTGTTGGACTGGGGTGTACCAAGTCAAAAATCACACAACACCAGGTTATCGTCCAACAGGTTTAATTGGAAGCACACTAGCTTTCGGAGCGATGCTCCTTCATCAGGTGTTTGTGGAGGGCTCGATCGAAACACAGAATGTTTAGCAAGAATTTGCAGTGTGATGTAACTGAAATTATACATTGAAGAATTGATTGTCTGTTAAGCCTTTCATCTGTTGAAAGAAAAGAAACTATCACTGTATTCCATGTGTAAATCACAAAACCCTTTTTTAAAAAAGTTGTATTCTCGGGTTAGCTGTTAACAATGGCAATAGCTAGACAATATTTTTGAAGGTGTTAGCCCCCTGAGTTCTCTGTCTATGACCTGATGTTTAGATTGATTCCAATTCAAAAAGTGAGATAACAGAGTTTTACATAATTCCATGCAGTTTTTGAGCTCAGAGTTCTACATGAACGTATGTGGTTTCTGAGCAAAGTGCAATGTAACTCTGAAAGTACCAAAAATATACACCACACAAAATATATGTGTGCATTTGGGTCTTTGTCTGTATGTGTGTCTCCAGCGAAACCAAAAACTGACAACTCATGAACAGAAGCAGAACTGACAAAGAGAACCTATTTTCAGACACACGGACTCATGAATGCTGTCTGTGAGGCAGAGCGAGTCGTCTGGGTCATGAGCTGCTCACACAAATTGCAGCGAGTCAACTCCAAATGGTGCTTTCAACGGACTGGCGCCTTAGAGCACCAATTCTTCCAGGAAAGTGCCCAAGTAACATGAATCAGTACTGACTGACAATGAACCATGAAAAGTGAAGATTACCAATTACAGTCTCGATGAGATGAGGTTAACAATTGGGCTGATGTCTCCACCGGATCGAGAGGACCAATCACCAGCCTCTCTCATCAGGACAGAAATTAAGGAAATTAGGGAAAAGTAACCAAGTTTCGTATCGCAATTTCCCTCCGTTTCGCAAGAACAACAGAAAACTGCGAGCAGATTCAATGCAGAACCTAATTTCACATCAACAGGGAAATAAATATCTCCATTCACTTTCAGAGAAACGGTGAAAAATGCAAATTGTCTGGAATATTAAAGTTTGGCGCAGCCTGTTTTTGAGTCGCATATTATGCTGGTGGCCTTTCGAGCTGGAGGGGAACGTGACAAGTAGAGCAGAAGGAGAAAACATGGGCATTGACATATTGGTTGTTTTCTGCTGTGCCACATCACAGCCGGGTTAGAAGAAATTACTACTTTCTCTGTTCAACTTTAAAAAAACTCATCCCTGCAAAACTTTGCCAGCTTAATCCATTAGCACACGTGGCCGCGCAGGGATGCAAACACAAGCCTTCTTAAGATTTGAAATCTGAAATCAGAGTCTCAGGTCGCTCAGCCACGCGAGCACACAGGCCAAAACCGGAAACCCAAGAGCATGTACCAGATGATACCCTGCAGCAGACTCACAGCAACTGTACCAGTTCTGCAGAAAAAGCGGTGGGGAGAGATTGCTCTGTCTGAGCGGTCGTGCTTGTTGTTCTCATCAGCAAATATGGCTTTGAATTTGCTAGACCATATCTGCTGCCATGCTGAAACGGAATGCAATTCCGATTAGTCGCTGTGTGAAACTTTGTTCATTTTCTCTCCTCAGATAAAGTGATCACTGGAGATGATGAATTCTGCTCCTGCCAGAAACGCCGACTCTCCTGCTGCTCAGATGAACTGAAAAACTGGTTTAGCACTGGAATCCGAGAATGGCAGAACACGTAGCAAGAGTATTCGAAACCCAGAGCCAATAAGAGTTCCAACTTTCATTTTATTTCTCCATAATAGTGCATTATCCAGCAGAGCCATGAGCAACTGCCACCTGGCTGCAAGCTGAGTTGGAAACCTATGTGGGAATCAAGGACATGTGACTCACTTATTGTCGGTAAATCAAACAGTTCTCACTTTGAGGTGTGCAAAAATTAGTTCCTATACATATTCAGGGAAGGTCAAAGGCGATCTGAGATGTCAAAGAGGTGGTCACTGTTCGTGATTGCTCTTTGTTCGATTGTGAAAAGGTTTCCCGCTTTAGTCGCATTCACGTTTCTTGTTGATGACTGAATCAGACAGAAGGTATTTCACCAGAGCTGCACGTGACTTGCATTCCTCTCCCTCGCTGTCATACTTTCCTGGAACTCTGTGAGAACAAGAAAACAAAATACATACTGTCATTCGGCAGCCTGTCTGTGATTTCCTCATTTTCAGTGACAACATGGCTTAGACTTCAGGCCACACGCTAATATTAGTAACAGTATGAGAACAAGAGTCGATAGTTCATCTGTGCCTGTAAATCTTTTCATTGTGAATTAACTGTATCCGTGTCTGGTGCTTCGAAACTCGAATATGTGAACTGCTCCAAACTATGATTGAGGATTTCTGGTTGAGAAACGTTGAGAAACGCCAGACAGCGTTAAAATGAAGCTTTCAGAGCACATTTTCGGATGCATTTGACAGAGGCTAACATCATGAATCCAGTGTTCCCTGTGATAGAAGGAAATGAATGCTCTCCTTGTTACTGATCCGGGACACCTTCGCATGTAAAGCAAATGCGGTACTGTTGTTACAGAAAGGATCAGTGCCCGGTAACTGTGTCCTTAAAGTGGACATGATCGAAAAAATAAAGAATAGCATGTTGAATTATCCAGGAAATATTGGCTGAAAAGGCGTAGACAATTTTCCCTGCAGCGCTAAGACAGAGGGACATATGTAACTGCACTCTTAAACAGGATGGCCAGCAGTGATATAAACATCGCCACATATGAAGGACCACTGCGAATAGAAATTTGAAAATGAAATTCACGCAGCAGGTATTCGGAATTATATTCTTTCCACCGCTACAGTAGTATTGGGCGAATAAATTCAAAACAAGGCTTGCTGATGAGTATCCAATAAAGCCCCATCGATCATGATATGAAAGACTGTCGTCCGGAAAGAGGGATCAACAATGTTTCTTCTAAGCTTTGTACTGGGACACTTTCGCACAAACTGATACTGCTACTCTCCAGAAAATATCAGGGCTCGCGGCATGCACTCTTAGAAATGGTGACCATCAGTGCTGGAAACATCCCTACATATTCAGAACAAGGAAGAATACATATCGAATAAAAGCGTAGCTGGCAATTAATTGTTCTTGTATTCCCTTTTACCACAACAGCTAGAATGTGTGGGGATATACAGAGTAAGGTTTACTGACCAGGTGAGAAAGCAATTACCTCGACATATCTTGACACACAAGCCTAGCTTTCTTTCTGTCCATTTTATTTTTTGAAGCGCCGATCCTTTCCGTAGGAGATGAAGATGATTACTGCTCCCCCGCAGGATCACAGTGGGGCCAGAGACCAGACTGAGCTGCTCAGAACAGTTCGTGTTTGCCGAGAATCACTGAAACTGAGATTGATGACACGTAGACACGGTGTAACAGCTGCCAACACATGTGGAGAGTTTTGGGACGGATTAGGACCCACTCTGGGAAAAAGACTGGATCCTAAGACTGGGGAGTAAGTGTTCAGGGACAGGACTGGAGAATGGGGTTAAGAACGATATTAGCCAAGATCGAATGGCGGAGCAGACTAGATATTCTGAAAGCACTAACCGTCCTCCTATGTCTTCCAATCTCTGGCCATCTGGCATCTAAGGAAATAGAAACAGAGTTATTTGTTCAGTTGGAAGTCCTGGGCAAAGTGAGAGATAGAACAAGAATGATACAATTTTAGAGACTGGGAAAATGTTTGGAGAGGAAGCAATAAATGTGAATCTGAATATAAAGTTTGAAGTCAGGAGATATTCAATAAAAAGGAAGTTTGTAGAAAGGCAGAGGGACATGGATATGGAAAAAGAAGTGTCACGAGTCCCGAAATCTCATTCGGTTTTCGTTTTCAAGATGCGACCGGACCTGCTGAGATTTTCCAGCAATTTCATTTGTAGATTATGAAACAGAAAATGGGAGTGATCCTGGACCAATCAGCTCTCCCATGTTCTAGGAAAATTTGACTTACCCGTTCGATCAAATCACGTTTGTCCCACACTGAAACCTCAGAATGCTTCCCCACCCCCACCCTCGTTACTGGCAATAAACTGTTCATTACATAAAGTTACATGAGCACACAACAAGAACAATTGCAAAACGTTCAGGGAGAGCTCCGTTCCGTTCCATCAGCACATTCTGAATCAGTTAATTGTTGTTCAGGACGCATGAGACATTAAGCCGTCTCTGTCAGACCACTAACAAATGGCCATTCGCGTTCTATGTCTTTGAACACTTTGGTTGGTGCACCGATGTAGTGGAATCTCACGTTTTGAAATGGGCATCATTCATAGTATTTTCAGCTGCACTGACAAAGTTGTCTCTGGCATTTCCAGTAAAGTTCAGACAGTTTTCACTCAAAAACCGACATGTGATCAAAGCAGGAGGACATATGTGTCAACAAAAGCAACAAGAACGCTCCACCAGCGTTGGTTTGCAATTCTGCATGTGGAACGAAAAGGTGGAAATCTATTAAACAGTGAAAACGACTATTATGGAGCTTGGACGCACGACTCTCTGATTAAAAACCTCACATTTCACCGAACCGAGATATCCAGGCTTGGCACACGACGAATTAGTTTGCTATTTCATTCTGAGCACAATTCACCTGGCACAGCAATTTACAAAGATCCAGCTCATTCCTGCCAATCACAAAGAATATAATTCACATCTTTCACTTTTATTATTTCTTCAAAACATTACAATCTATTTAACACTTGTCCCCGCATTTAAGATTCAACCCGAATATTTTCATATGAAGTGATTTCCAGTCACTCTGGCCGACAGTAAGTCAGTCGGAAAATTACCTTAGGAAACCCAATCATTTCTGTTTACAGTATTGGGAATTTCCCATCTGCTGACGAGACAGAGTCCTCACAATCAACATTTTCTTTGTTCTTCCTGCCTAAAACGTTTACCAATTTTTATTTTCAAGACAGCAGTTTTGTTTATAACACGTTCCAAGAACAGGAACAACCTTCCAATCTCCTGAAGCCGTTTCCAATTTGAAATGGAAGTTTTGTTCTTTTCCCACGGGAAGAGCAGTTAATGAGAAAGGAGTTTCCACGAGCTGAGTCCCAGGGTTTGGCAGGGTGCCCTGATTGAAGCTGCAGTGGCTGCTTTCAGTTGGCATCGGGGGAATTGGAGAACATGGTGTCGTATTCTGCTGCGTGTAACCGTCTTGCTCCCTGTGGACTCGGGGTGAATCATGGATGAGTTTTTGGAACCACATTGCCTTCCAGTCTCTGGCCATCTGCTATCTAAGGAAATAGAAACAGTTATTTGTTCAGTTCGAAGTCCTGGGCAATGTGAAAGATGGAACAGTTCTGATGCAAAATTGGAGACTGGGAAAATTGTTGGAGAGGAAGTAATAAAAGAGAAACTGAATATAAAGTTGGAAGTCAGGAGACATTCAATAAAAAAGAAGAGTGTGCAAAAGCAGGTGGAGATGGACATGGAAAAGAAGTGTCACTTGTCCCGAAGTCTTAAATCGATTTATATTTCCAAGATGCTACCAGACCTGCTGAGATTTTCCAGCAATTTCATATGTTGGTTTAGAAACAGAAGATGGCAGTGATCCTGGACCAAACAGCTCTCCCGTGCTCTGGGAATATTTGACTTACTGTGTCTATGTCCCACACTGAAACCTCACGATCCTGTCGCACCTCCACTCTCGTTACTGACAATATACTGTTCATTACGTTAAACACAAGAAGAGCAATTGCAAAACGTTGAGGGAGAGTGCCCTTCGGTTTCCATCAGAACAATCTGAATCACTGAAAATTGGTTCAGGACCCATGTGACATTGATCCGTCTCTGTCAGACCCTTCGCAAGTGGCCATTCGCTTTCCATGCCTTTGAACACTTTGGGTGGTGCACGGTTGGTTTGGAACCTCACGTTTTCAAACGGACATCATTCATTGTATTTTCGGCTGCACTGATAAAGTTGACTCTGGCGCCTCCAGTAAAATGGAAACAGTGTTCACTCAGAAACCGACGTGTGATCAAAAGCAGGCGGACAGATGTGTCAATGAAAGCAGCAAGAACATTCCCCTGCGAAGGGTTGCAATACTGCACGTGGAACGAAGAGCCGGAATTGTATTAAGCAGTGAAAGCGCCCATTGTGAGGCTTGCACCTTCCAGCCTCATATTAAGCATCTCACACTGCACCGACTGAGCTAACCAAGCACGGTGCACTGTGGATTCGTTTCCTATTACATTGCGAGCATAATTCATCAGCAATTTGTTAGGATCCAGTTCATTCTTCCTAATCACAAAAATATCATTCACACCTTTCACTTCAGTTATTCCTTCAAAGCATTACAATCTATTCCACACTTGTCCCGGGATTTAATGTTCAACCTTAATATCTTCATATTTTTACCCTCACCTTTATGTCGCTGACGTGATTTTCAATCTCTCTGGCAGACAGTAAATCAGTCGGGAAATTACCTAAGGAAACCCAATCATTTCCGTTTACAGTTTTGGGCATTTCCCATCTGCTGACGAGACAGAGTCGTCTCAATCAACACTTTCTTTGTTCTTTCTACTAAAAACTTTACCACTTCTTATTTTCAAGTCAGGAGTTTTATTTCTAACACGTTCGAAGAACTGGAGCAACATTCAAATGTCCTGAAGCCCTTTCCAGTTTAAAGTGAAAGTTTTGCTCCTTTCACACGGAAAGAGCTGTTACTAAGGAAGGAGTTTCCACGAGTTGTTTCCCATGGCTTGGCAGAAAGTCGCTGATTGAAGCTGCAGTGGCCGCTTTCTGTTGGCCTCGGGATTTTGGAGAAAGTGATATCGTATTCTGCTGCGTGTAAACGTCTCACGCCCTGTGGACTTGGGGTTAATCATGGATGGGTTTTCGCGGTTACAATGTCAATACATGGTCGGGGTAAATGCTTGTGCTGAAATATTTGAGGCTTATTCCCTGGGTGGGCTCGAACCACCAACATTTCAACCAACTGCGGTGACCATTTGAGATACAGAAAGGGGCAACGCAGATATCCAAAAGCAAAGTTATCGACGGGCTATGAGGATCTGTCGGACAGCAGGAACTTGCATTGTTTTCAGAGACGGTCGCTGATTTTATCACCGAAAGGATAAGCACACTGAGGATCTGCAAACACTCAAATTAAAATGCATCCACACATGCACAGTTCTGTCACATACATCTCCACATAGTTGCTCACTGACAATGCTGGTATTTGAAGACACGATTCGATAGAAACTGAAGCTTAAAAATCCTGCATATTAGACCGCTCGACCACGCTACCACACGAAAGCCAGCACTCAGATTTGTTATGACTAGTGTTTCAGCATGGACTCACTTCAGGCACTTAGACCTCGCCAATTTTGTAATGAAATTGGCGTAATTTAAGAAGAAAGACCAAAAACAAAATGTACTGACAAGGAACAGGCCCTTCATCCATTCAAGCCTGAGCCGATCCAAATCTACTGTTTAAACCTGTCACCCAATTCCTAAGCATCTGTATCCCTCTGCTCCCCACCTCCTCATGCATCTGTCCAGACGCCTCTTAAATGTATCTACCGTGATTACCTCTCCCGTCTCTGCTGGGAACGCGTTCCAGACACCCACCATCCACTCTGTCAATTGGATGCCGCGTGTATCCCTCTTAAACTTTTCACCTCTCACCTTGTAAACGTGACCTCTCGGAATTTAATCCTTCAACCTGGGAAATAAAACTTTTTTCTATCTACCCTGTCTGTACCCTTCATGATTTTGTAAACCTCAAAAAAGGTCCCCCTCAAACTCCATTTTTTCTCATGAAAACAAACCTAACCTTCTCAACCTCTCTTCCTAGATTGCACCTCCCATACGAGGCAACATCCGCTTAAACCTTTTACACCCCGTCTCCAAAGCGTCCACATCCTTTTGGTAATGTGGCGACCAGAAATTTACACAGTATTCCAAGTGTGGCCAGACCAATGTATTGTTCAATTTTAACATGACTTGCCAGCCATTTTATTCAATACCCCATCCAATGAAGCCAAGCATACTATATGCCTGCTTGATCACTCTATCCACCTGTGCAGCAACCTTCAGTGTATAATGGACTTGCACTCATAGATCTCTCTGTCCAAAGCTCTTCCGTTCTTTGTATAATCCCATCTAGAATTAGACTGACCGAAATGCGTCACCTCACATTTGTCTGTTTTAAACTCCAGCTGCCACTTTTCCGCCCAACTTTCCAGTATATCTATATCCTCCTGTATTCTTTAACAGTCACTTATAATTTCTGCTAGTCCAGAAATCTTCGAGTCATCTGCAAACTTTCTGATCATTGCAACAGTGCACTCTTCCAGAACATTTAAGCATATAACAAACAACAGTGGCCACAACACTGACCCCTGTGGAGCACTACTGGACATCTTTCTCAATTTCCAGAAACTCCATTCAACTGCCACTCTCTGTCTCCTATTACTCAACTAATTTTTTTCCACCTGTCTAGAACACCCTGCACACCATGTTACTTTACGTTCTGTATTCGGTTACCATGGGGAACCTTATCTAACTCCTTACTGTAGTGCATGTACATGACATGAACAACCTTTCCTTCATCTATCAACTTGGGCACTTCCCCGAAAAACTCTATGCCTCTCACTGAGATGCACATTATTTTCTAAATATGAATAGATCCTATCACTCAGTACCTTCTCCAGCAACTTGCCCAACTCTGATGTTAGGCCCATTGTTCTGTAGTTATCCGGAATATCCCTTTTATCCTTCCTGGACAGGGGACAATATGAGCAACGTTCCAATCGGCCAGATCCTCACCTGTGCTGAAGGATGCCACGAAGATATCTGTCAGGGCCCCAGCTATTTCCTCTCTCACATCACTCAGGAACCAGGATTAGATCCCATCCTTTCTTGGGATTTGTCCACATTAATTACCCCTAGCCTGCCCAAACAGCTTCCCTACTTATGTCAACATGATCCAGACTTATCAAATGTCTTACTCTAGACTCAACATTCATCATGTTCCTCTCCTCAGTGAACACTGATGCAAAATAATCATTCAGAATCATACCCACTCTCTCAGATTCGACATACAGCGTTCCTTAATTTTCCTTTAGTGGACCAATCCTTTCTCTGGTTCCCCGCTTGCTTCTTATATATGAATAATAGGCTTTAGGATTCTCCTTAATTGTGCTATGGTGAAGTTGTTTCATGACACCTTCTAACCCCCTTGATTCCTCGTTTAAGACTTGTCCTACTCTTCTCATGTTCCTCCAGGGACCATTATGTTGTTAGCTGCTGAGGCGTTATGTATGCTTCCCTTTTCCTCTTGGTGAGTCGTACAATTGTCCTGTCATCAACAGTTCACGAATATTGCCTTTCCAATCCTTTGCCTTCAACGGGACATGCCTATCCTGCACTATATTTAACCTATCTTTGAATGCCTGTGACATATGAACTGTGGACTTTCTTACAAATAACTGTGTCCAATCCACATTTCCGACCTCCTGCATAATTTTGATATAATTAGCTTTGGCCCAGTTTTGTACTCTTTCCTGAGGACCACTCTCATCTTTGTCAATGAGTATTCTAAAACTTACAGAATACTGGACACTTCCGAAAGAAATCACCGACGGCAACTGCTATCACCAAACCTGGCTTATTTCCCAATATTAGTTCCAATATGGCCTATTCCCTCGTCGGACTATTGATATACCGCTCCAGAAAACTCACCTGGAGGCTTCTTACAAATGGTATCCCATACAGACCTCTGACGCTAAGAGTATCCCGGTCAGTGTTGGGAAAACGGAAATCTCCAATCAACACTAAATTATTGCCTCTACATCTTTCCATGATCTGTTTAAATATTTTTTCTCACACCTCACGCTCACTGTAATACAACCCCAAAAATCTAACTTCACCCTTCTTATTTCACTTCTCCATCTATAGTGTCTCACAACCCAAGCCCTACATGGTGTCCTCCTTTTGCACAGCCATGATATCATCCCTGACCAGCAATGCAACTCCTTCCCCTTTTACTTCCCTCCCTGTCCCGTCTGAAGCGTCGATATCCTAGAACATTTGGTGGCCAACCATGCCCTTCCTTCAACTAAATCTCTGTGATCGCAGTAACGTCATATTCCCAGGCACAAACCTAAGCCCTAAGTTCATCTGTCTATACTCCATGCATTAAAGTAGATGCATTTCAGGCCACCAGTTCTTTTGAATTCATCTGCTCTCTGCCTACTCTTCCCATTAGTAATTCTATCTTCCAGATACTTAGCGTTTCCAGTTTCCACCTCACTGCCGACTTGTTTACTCTTGTGATTCCCAGCCCCCTGCGACATTAGTATAAAACCTCCCCAACAGCAGTAGCAAAAACTCCCGAAAGGACATACATTCCCGTCTGGTTCAGATGTAGATCGTCAATTGTCTTATAGTCCCACATTCCCCAGAACTGGTCACAAAATCCAACAAATCTGAAACCCGCCCTGCAGCACCATTCCTCAACTCACGTGTTCACCGTGCCATTTTTTAAATTCATTTCTATACTGACAGTCACACAGCACCGGCAGTAATTCCGAGATTACTACCTTTGAGGTCCTCCTTTTTAATTTCTCTCCTAGCTCCCTGAATTCTCCCTGCAGGTCCTCATCTCGTATTTTTCTTTCGTTGGTGCATGTATGCACCAAGACAACTGGCTGTAAACGATCCCCTTTTCGAATGCTCTTCAGCCGATGGGCGACATCCCTGGCCTGAGCACCTGGGAGGCAACATAACTCTCCAGAATTGCTGATGCTCCACAGTGAGTCCACCCGCAGCTCCAGAGTGGCCACGCGGTCAAACAAGTGCTGCAGCTGGACACACTTCTTGCAAGTGTAAGTTTAGAAAACCTTTACAATGATTTGCAAGTTTTGCCGTGCTTGGACATGAGAACGAAACTGAATAGGCTTCGTCAGATTCCCAGGAGTTTCAGGGCTTAGATATGGCCTCACAGAAGCTTATAAAATCATGAGGAATACAGACAGAGTAAATAGTCCGGGAGCACTTATTCACAAGGCACGCGAGTTCAAATCTACATAGCAAATGTTAAATGTGAGAGAGGAAAAATTTAAAAGGGATGTGAGGGACACATGTTTTTCACACAGAACTTTTGTGTGTGTGGAATGAATTGCCACATTTAGTGGCAGAGTCTGGTGCACTCACAACATTTCAAAGGCATCTGAATGGGTGTATAGACAGGAAGACCTCGGAGAGATAAGGCACAAATATTGGCAAATATGTATGGATTAATTTCGGTTATCTATTCAGCAAGGGCAAGTTGGATCGCGGGATTTGTTTCCATGCTCGACAAGTCTGAGATGCTCCAGCCACCGGCAACGGTTTGAATACACCATTTGCAAAGAAATGCATGATGTTTGTAACTCAGCCAGCGAGTTTGGCTATTTTGTTTGGAGGGTGGATGAGCCCAACCGATCCAGAGATGAAGGTTTTCCGGATATTTGCTGCCATGACCATTCTTCTTGACACTTTCCCAAGTTCGCCATCAAAGTTTTTGGCTGAAGAAAAATACCTCACGGATCGCATTACCCACTTTGCTCTCCAGCGAATCCAAAAACTGACAGCTCTTATCGTGGAACAGAATCAAAACTGAAAAGGCAGTACCATAATCAGACACACCGAAGCATAAGTGCTGTCTGTGAGGCACTGTGAGTCGTCTCTGACATGAACTGCTCGCACAAGTAACAGCGAGGCAATTCCAAACCTACTGGAGATTTAGTGTATTGCCAAGTCCCAGAACGTGCTCAAGTATCATAAAACAAAACACAACAACGAACCATTAAAAGTGAACATTGCCAAGTATATCCGTGATTAAATTAGGCCATCAATGCGCCGGTGCCCCCATCTGATCGAGAGAGCCAATCACCTTTCTCCCTCACCAGGACAGTAATGAAGGAAATGAAAGCACAGCAACGTTTCACATCGCGATTGCCCACCTTTTCGCCACAACATCAAAAAACGGCGAACAGATTCAATGCAGGATCTTCTTTCGAAATAACGGTGAAATAACTATGTCTATTCACTTTCAGAGTAAACGGGGAACAACGCAAGTTGTCTGGAAACTTAGTAACCAACATAGAATACTTTGTTCCCAGATTCTACTGATGCACAGACTTTCATATGAAAAGGTACCTTGGGTGATTGCCCTACACCCAGAGATCTTCTGGCTGCCTTCTGTTTGCCCTGTCACATTAAACTTGTGCTGCTCTAATCGAACTTGTAGTTCTTGCCATTGGTCCGTATTGCTACTAGGGATAGCTGGTCGTGGCAACTCGTGACTGCCACACAAATTCTTTGCCAAAATTGGATAGTCCCGCAACGTGATTGGCAGTGCACGAACTTTGCAACGAGGATATGCCACGCGGCAAGTTAAAAAGCACGCTTCCATTTATTAAAGTAAGCTTCTGGGAACTGACAGCCAGATTCCTCCTTCCACTCGGAAGTATGACAACACATAAACCAACAGCCTCTCTCAGAGACAAGTGACCACTGCCCATCTTGTGCCAGACAAACGTAATTGACAAGATTGCACGCAGGGACTGCACAGAAAACTATAGAGGAGAACCAGACAGACGACCATCGAGCTGCATTCATGCAGTTCAGTTACCCTGTAAACCCCATTCACAGCTGTTCCTTGTAGGTACACGCAGGGCACTGAGTGTCTCTGACTCCGGGACTTGGAACTCGACCGTCTGCAGCAATGGTTACTTCCTTGTGTGAGATAAATCCCAATGGAACATATGTAAATCACCTTAGCTCATTGAGAAATACGTCCAAAATAGTACCCAATAGACGTATTTCTGTTGTGTTTCTAGTCCAGTTCCTGAAATGACATCCAGCATTGTACTTATTGTGTGCTTCCTGACGGTTCGGTGCATGCTTCCGTGATCGCATTGTATGCAGTAACCTGCGTTTTAGCTGCAGTTACGTATGTTTGAAACCCAGGACCACCGGCCTAAATTTGGTTTTCCTCTTCTCGTGCGCAACTGCAACACAGTAAACGATCAATTAATATTGGGAAATGACATACACAGGCGTTTGAAAAGCTCAGTTTCCGTGGCAATTATGTAATTGTTAGAGATTACTTTGATTCAGGAGATAAGTATTGAAAGTGTGTTTGGGTAGAGATGAGGAACATTGAGGAAAGAGGAAACCAGCCGATGTGGCTGACAAGAACACTAACAGTAACCATAGTGCAAAAAAAACGTACAGGAAAAAATACCGCCTGTGAATGATAAAAGAAGGCAAGAATTATGGGAGACATTCATGTCCCTTCTTCCTCTCCTGTTTGAATTGTAAAGAAACTTTGAAGAAAAACAATCGAAAAGTTATATATGCCCCATAGAACAATGTGCGCTGTACCTTGGTCATTGATTACTGTAGATTAGAATACTTACAATGTGCAAACAGGCCCTTCGGCCCAGCAACTCCACACCGACCCGCCCGAGCCCAAATGCATTCCTCTCCTTTAACCCCGTCAATTTAGCACGGCCATTTCAACTAACCGGTACATTTTTGGACTGTGGGAGAAAACCAGAGCAAGCGCACGCAGCCACGGGGAGAATGTGCAAACTCCACACATTCAGTTGCTTGACGCGGGAATTGACCCTGACTCTGTGGCATTGTGAAACAGCAGCGCTCACGATGGTGTCAGCGTGAGATGGGACTTATTTGCCTTCATTAATTGGGAAAATTCTCTGTCATTGTGAGCATCTGGAAATACCAGTTCCTTTGCCAGAAAAAGAAATGAATATGTCATTAAGCTTTGTTTGTTTCATGTGCAAGAATACTCAGATCAATAGCTCCTTTCAATGAATAATTTTGACTCAATTTGGCTGCAAATATCTTTTCCTAATTTTGTGTTTTTCTTCTCTTACATTGGTGTCTCGCACCTTACAAATGACAGGAAAGGTATGAAAGCAGATGGAAGCATTTAACTCATCAAGTCAGCGGCAGCTTTCAATGAGATCACGGCTGATTTGGTCAATGCTCAAGGGTGCGGTGCTGTCTGTAGTCATGGCCGAGTGGTTAAGCAAATGCATTGCAGGAAGGTTCAAATCAAGCTGATGCTAACAACGGCTCGTTTTGAGCCGCTAATTTGCAGTGAAGTGGCGGCGCCAATAAAAGGTGTCACGCAGCTCGTCTAATTACACATCCTGAGCTCGAAATGACCAAATGTCTCTCGCTGAGTTTCGGCAGGGTCTTGCTTAGACGACATCATGACACGTTTTCACTGGAGTGGATCATGAAATCGCGTCGTGACTGTGAATAAAACGATGGACACTTCCAGCAGAGAAGGAGGCGACTCTGAAGCAGGCAGCTGAGGACAAATGTTTCTCCTTTGCCAGTAAAAGACACTGCTTCACAAATTGGAAACTTCGAAGTGAAGCAGTGTGGATGATTATCTTCGCTGCTTGTTCACCTTTTTAATTCTGATTCCGTGAAAGTCAATGGTATTACATATCGAGAATCTGCCAACGTTCATATGGACTCTGGGACAATGAAAAACACTGGAACACTCAAGACACTATCCAAATATTGACTGGGATGACTACAATACGAGTACTATAGATGGTTCAGTTTTTGTCGAATCCTGCTGACTACGTTATGAATGCTTTCCTGCTGGAACAATTCAAAGTTCAGAAAACGTGTTTTGCAAACCAGGCCTGTAATTTGATTAGACTTGAGAAACTCGAGTTCTTCATCAGAAATGCTCCACATTTAAAACATTATCTCTGTTTCTCTTTCCAGATACACTGCTCGACACATCGGGTTTCTGCAGTTGTTATTGAACGCCCGAGGCAGAAGTGCTGCTTTTCATTGGATTCCCTTAATCCCTTGACCTCTGTTCTCTGACTCTGGTCATTGGCAACACTTCCTCCTGCTCGTCAGAGTGCTCATTCCCCATCGCTCCCTCTCCCATCATTACAAACAACCACAGGAAATTGCCACTTAACCATCTTTGTTCCAAAGTGAAACTCACCAGCCTAGGAACTCTCTCCACCCAGAGGGACTTCTCATCCCTCGACATGGTGCAAGCCAGAGGATTGTGAAGAGATACTGTGAAAATATTGTCAGTTGGCAGTTGGAAAAATGTTTAGGAAGCAAACCATATAATTTAGGCTGCAGCTTTGGAAATCTTGAGAAACTCTTTGGAAAATGGAATCATAGGAGATTGAAGAAGTGTAAATTGTCAGTCCGAGTAGAGCAAGGGACATTGACTCTGATGTTCTCGGCACAGGAACTGATCTGAGACATTGAAAGAATTCTCTCTCCCTTACGTGAGGAATACAAACTTCATCTGGACTGTGGGACAATGAAAAACTCTGGAACACTCAAGACAGTATCCAAATATTGACTGAGATCACTACAGTACGAGTACAATAGATGGGTCAGTTTTGTCCAGTGTGTGCGGGAGGGCTTCCTGACACAGTATGTAGACATGCCTTCAAGGGAAGAAGACACTTTCGATGTAGTACTCGGTAACGAGCCTGGCCAGGTTTTAGATTTGGAAGTAGGTGAGCACTGTGGAGTCAGCGATCACAATTCTCTCAGGTTTACTTTCGTGATGGAAAGGGATAGGTGTACTCCACGGAGCAAGAGTTTCAGCTGGTGGAAGGGAAATCACGATGCAATGAGGTGGGAAAAGCTGTTGTGTGTCCTAGATAAGTATGTACCTGTCAGGCAGGGAGGAAGATATAGAACGCGTGAGCCGTGGTTTACTAAGGAAATGGAATCCCTAGTCAAGAAGAACAAGAAGTCTTATGTTAGGACAAAACGTGAAAACTCAGTTAGAGCGCTCGAGGGTTCCAACAATATCAGGAAAGACCTAAAAAGAGAGCTGAGAAGAGCCAGGAGGAGACATGAGAAGTTGTTGGCAGATAGGATCAGGGTTAACCCTCAGGCTTTCCATAAGTATGTCAGGAAAAAACGAATGACGAGAGTTAAATTTGGGACAATCAAGGATAATAGTGGGAAGTTTTGTGTGGATTCAGAGGAGATAGAGGAAGCACTAAATAAATATTTTTCGATAGTGTTCGCAATAGAAAATGAAAATGTTGGCGACGAAGATACATAGATACTTGCGTCTAGTGTAGTAGATTCTGAGGTTCAAAAGGATTAGGTGACATAAATACTGAAGAGTGTGAAACCAGACAAGTCCCCTGGGCCGGATGGGATCTGTCCTAGGATCCTCTGGGAAGCAAGGGAAGAGATTGATGAGCCTTTGGAATTGATCGTCAAATCATCGTTTTCTAGAGGAATAGTGCCTGTGGAATGGAGCATAGCATATGTTTTTCCCTTGATCGAAAAGTTTCGTAGAGACAACCCTGGTAATTACAGACGAGTGAGTCTCACTGCAGTTGTTGGAAACGTGTTAGAAAAGGTTATTATAGATAGAATTTATGACCATCTCGAAAAGAATAATCTTATCAGGGACAGTCAGCACGGTTTTGTGAAGGGTAGGCCTAACGAATATTGTTGACTTTTTTGACAAAGTGACCAAACAGGTAGATGACAGTAACCCGGTTGATGTGGTGTATATGGGTTTCAGCAAGTTGTTCGATAGGTTTCCCCACAATAGGCTATGATACAAAATGCGGAGGAATGGAACTGTGGGAGAGATTGCAGCTTTGATCAGTAATTGGCTTGCCAATAGAAAACGGTTTTGCAGTTGATGGAGCATATTCTTCTTGTTGTACAGGTCCTGGCGATGTACCACAAGGGTTGGTGTTAGGTCCACTGCTGTTACATGAGATCAAACCTTGCCAATCAGTTTCCCATGGGGAAAATTATTGAACGCCTTACTGAAGACCGTATGGATCACATTTACTACTCTGCCCTCATCAATCTTCTTTGTTACTTCTTCAAAAAACTCAATCAAGTGTGTGAGACATGATTTCCCACGCACAAAGCCATGTTAACAATCCCGACTCAGTCCTTGCCTTTCCAAATACATGTACATTCTGTTCCTCAGGATTCCCTCCAACAATTGGAGTATTCTTGGCAGATGCAGTTTCATGTAGGGAATGCGAGATCATATACTTTGTTGGGAAGAATCAAAAGACACACTAGTGTTAAAATCGATAGAAACGCAAAAGACGTGCGGTGCAGAGGAGTCTCAGTGTTCTTATACATGAAACGAACAAAGCTTAATCACATATTTATTTCTTGCTGGCAAAACAAAGGCTTTTCTGATGCTCACAATTAAAGAGATGGTTTCCAAGAAAATAGGAAAATTAAGTCACCAGTAGAGTAATCAATTACCAAGATATCCCTCGTGATGTTTTATGGGACATGTGGGATTTTTTTGATTTTGTTTCTCCAAACGTTTTTACAATGGAACCGAGAGTTTTAGATGGGAAGTTAAGATCACGCATGACTGTTGCCATTTTTGTCACTCACACGCATTTTTCCCCGTTGTACGATTTATTTCGCTTTGTGGTTACTGCGAGTGGGCTTGTAAACTACACATGCTTGTGAGTCCATTCCTCACTGTTCCTCAACTCCAGCCAAACAGACTTTACATCCTTATTTCCTGAATCAAGGTAATCTCTAACCATTGCATAAATGTCATTAAAACTTCGGTATTTCACACGCCTCTGTATATCATCTTTCAATATCAATTGATCCTTTACTGTATTGCAGTTGTGCATAAGAAGAGAAAAATAGAATAGAGAATGGTGGATCTACGCTTCATACACCCGTTATTGAAGCGAAAATGCAGATTTCTGCCTACAAAACGATCGTGGAAGCACGTGCCGAACCCTCAGGAAACACAGAATAAGTGCAGTGCCACAGGGCATGTCAGGGTCAGCACCAGAAGGACAACAGAAATGCTGCTCTAAGCTCCTATTTTGGATGTATTTCTCAATGAGCAATAGAGTGTGACATGTGTTCCATCAGGAGTTACCTCACACAAGGAAGTAACCTGTGCTCCAGACTGTCATATCATCCGAATTCCAAGCCCTGGAATCAGAGACATTCAATATTCTGTGCATAACTGCAAGGAACAGCTGTCCGAGGGGTTTTTACAGTCCAGATGAAATTATGAATGCAGCTCTCTAGTTGTCAGCCTCTTTCTCCTATGTCGTGTATCGTGCAGTCCCTGGGTGGAATCTCGTCAACCATGTTTGAACTGCACATGATGGGGTATTGGGCCTTGTTTTCTCGTGAGTTGTTGTCTGAGTGAGGCCCTCGCTTCCTGTGCTGTCATATGTCCGAGTGTTAGGAGGAATCTGGATATCGTTTTCCAGAATTTGTTTTTAACACAGGGAAGCATGATTTAAAAATTACCTCATAGCAAGTCCACGTTGCGAACTTTGTGTGCCATGCATTTGCGAATGAAGGTGGGTGGATATTGGTTCTTGGCAAAGAATTTGTGTGGGCGTCAGTCCAGCAGTCCCTAGTAGCAATACGTACAAACGGCAGGGGCCACACATTCGACTAGAATAGCACAACAATAATAGGACAGGACAAGCAGAAGACAGCCAGACAATTCATGGAAGCAGGGCACTAATCCACGGATTCCATCCGTTGGACCCAATCTGCAATCCCAACAAACAGAAGCAGCGGGAATGAAACCAAATGAATTAGTACCAAAACATGAGAGCAGCGCTTTACAGGAACCACTGCAGCGCTGGGAATGTCACCCAGAAAGGGACGAAAAGACTGCAAACCATCTTCCTAGCGTCACCGAACTTTTCAACAAGAACACCAGAAGCATCCGAACTTCACATCTTTCTGCTCCAAAATGCTCCGATTTTCCACAACAGAGAATTGCATACTCAACTACCGCCTGTAAGATGAGAATTGCAGCCCCTACACGACCAAGGGCGGAAGTAAGAGCGAGGGGTAACAGCTGCCACTGTCATTCCACAGCTCCAAACGCTCTCTTTGAAAGGTACATTATCATATGAATGTCAGGACAGCAGTAGAATGTGGGAACTAAACAGCCTGCGCTGTGTATTCATATTCTGGACAATGTGAGTTGTTCACAGTTTTCCCTGAAAGTGAGTGGACGTCGTTATTTCACCGCTGTTGTGAAGCCAGATCCTGCACTGAATCTGCTCCCTCGTTTTTTGTTGTTGTGGCTAAAAGGTGGGCAATCGCAACGTGAAACTTTGTTATATTTCTCTCATTTCCTTCATTACTGTCCTGGTGAGGGAGGCTGGAGATTGGCTCGCTCGATCAGATGGAGGCACCAGCGCATTGTTGACCTAATTTAATCGAGAATATAATTGGTAATATTCAGTTTGCATGGTACATTTTTCTGTTTTGTTTAATGTTACTTGAGCACTTTCTGTTACTTGGCAATGCACTAAATCTCCAGAATGTCGGGAAGCTCCGTTTGGAATTGCTTCGGTGTTATTTGTGTGAGCAGTTCTTGACGTACACGTCTCGCACTGCCCCACAGACAGAAGTAATGAGTTTGTGTGTCTGATAATGACTCTGCCTTTTGAGTCTTGCACCTGGTCGACGTTAAGAGCTGTCAGTTTTTGGATTCACTGGAGTGTTAAGGGGATAACACGATTTGTGAAGCTTTTTTTAGTCAACGAAATTATTTGATGGAGAACTTGGGAATGTATCAAGGAGAATGGTCATTGTCTGTAAATGTCTGGAAAACATTACTCTCTGTGTCATTTCAAAACATTACGCCTCAAGAAAAAAATAAAATTCAAACACGCTGACTTAGTAACAAACAGCATGCGTTTTTGCAAGTGGTCTATTCAAACTGTTGTCAGGTACTGGAGTGTCACAGAATTGCCGAGCACGGAAGCAAACCTTCCTATCCAACTTGCACCTGTTCAACAGATGACAGTAACTAATCTAAATATATTTGCCAATATTTGTCCCTTATCTCTCCGAACAATTCCTGTCTGCATAGCCATTTAGATGACTTTGAAGTGTTGTGAGTGCACCAAACTCTGCCACTAAATGTGGCAATTTATTCCACACGCACAAAAATGTCTGTATTAAAAACAAGTGTCGCTCACGTCCCTTTCAAATTGTACTGCTCTCACATTAAACCTATGCTATCTCACTGTAAACTCATGTGACTTCTGAAAAAGTGTAGATTGACTATGTTCTTTGCTCGTCTACCTCATGATTTTGTAAACTTTTCCAAGGACATCCCTCAGGTCTGAAGCTCCAGGGAAAACTGTCGAAGAATATTGAGCTTCTCAATAATGTCCACACCGTGTAAACCTTTCAAATCGTTGTAAATATTTCTTTAAATTATGCTAAGGTATTCATAGAAAGTGCCAGGGGATATTGCCTGAAGTGAAGCGATGCTGAAACATTAGTCTTGACAGGTTTGGCGCTTAGTTATCGTCAGGGGGCGTCTCCGAGTGGTTTAATGTTGGTAAAAGCAATGAATGCAGATGCTGGAGACCTGATTTAGGATTATTGGTGCTGAAGAGCGTAGCAGTACAGGCAGCATCCGAGGAGCAGTAAAATCGACGTTTCGAGTGAAACCCTGTATTCCTGATGAAGGGCTTTTGCCTGAAACGTCGATTTTACTGCTTCTCGGATGCTGCCTGAACTGCTGTGCTCTTCCAGAACCACTAATCCAGAGAGTTTTAATGTGCTGGGTTTAGGATCCAGTCTCTATTGCTTCGTGGGTTTGAAACCCAACTTTGTAATAGAACAACTGCAGGCAGCTTTTTATGACTGAACTACACAGGTCCTGCTATTGCTTTGTGGGTGTGTTTGTTACTCCTCGGGTCTCTCACCCTCTCCGCGATAAACCCGGAAACATGAACAACTGATTCTTAAAATAATGAGAACTACTGCTGTCCACATCCTCTCGATCACTGTGCGTTTGGATGTGTACACGCACAATTTTGCTGTCAGTTGCTTTGTCTCAAATGATCAGAGCATTTGGCTGAAATGTTGGTTGTCCTAGCCCAAAAAGAGCACAGAGCCTCAAATATTTCACATCAAGTATTGAGGTCGACCATGGACTGACAATACAACCACGAGAACTCATCCATGATTGACCCTGAGTCCGCAATGAGTGAGACAGTCACGTGCAGCAAAATGTGACCTCACTCTCTACAAGCCCCTGCTGCCAACAGAAAGGGGCCACTGCAGTTTCAATCAGCGGCTTCCTGCCCAGCCCTGGGACACAGCTCATGGAAACTCCTTCCTCAGGAACGGCTGTTACCGTGTGAAAGGGTAAAAAATTCTAATTCAAATTGGAAATGTCTTCAGAAGATTGTTCCTGTTTTTAAAACATTTTATAATCAGAATTCCTTTCTCGAATATTAGAAGTGGCAAACTTTGTAGGCAGGTAGAACAAAGAAAGTGTTGATTGTGAGGACTCTGTCTCTTCAGCAGATGGGATTCCCTACACTCTAATCAGAAATGATTTGGTTTCCTGAGGTATTTTCCCGATTGATTTGCAGTCTGCCAGAGTGTCTGGGAATCACTTCGGTGACCTCAGGATCAGGGTCAAAATATGAAAATATTAACAGAGAATCGAAAATCCCGGGGCAAGGCCTAAATGGATTGTCATGGTCTGAAGGAATAAATCTGAGAATTGAAAGACTTGGATAATGTTATTTGCAATGGGGAGGAATGAACTGTACTGCAGGTGCAAGAGACAAGGTTATCGGTTCGGCCGAATATGTTATAAAAGATGTCCCTTCCAAAACGTGAGGTTCCATTCCAAACGTGCCCCAACCAAAATGTCCAGGGTCGTCGAATGCGAATGGCCACATGACAGTGACAGCTGCATGTCAAATGGTGCTTCAATAGAATTAACTGAATGAGAATGCGCAGATGGAAACCGAATGGAACTCTCCCTGAAATTTTCCCAATTCACTCGGTAAATGATGCTGTGTGTACCCATATGTGTTTACGTAATGAACAGCTTATTGTCAGTAACAGGGGTGGGGGTGATGCAGGATTGTGAGGTTTCCGTGTGGGTCAGAAGTGATTTGTTCGAATAGAGAATTCAAACGTCCACAGAGCAGACATAGCTGATTGGTCCAGGATCAGACTTTTCTCTTCTGTTTCAGTACCAACAAAAGAAATTGCAGGAAAATCTCAGCAGGTCTGGTAGAATCTTGGAATGGAAAACCGAGTTAAGTCTTCAAGACCAGTGACACTTATTACTCCATGTCCATTTCCGTCTACCTATTTTATTGAATATCTCCTGACTCTCAACTTTATACTCAGTGTCTCTTTTATTACTCCGTCTCCAAACATTCTCCCAGTCTCAAAATTTAATACCAGAACTGTTCCATCTCTCACCTCGCCGAGTTATGAGAGGAGGACTACGAAATGCACGATTAACTCTGTTTCTATTTCCTTAGATCCTGGACGGTCAGAGACCAGAAGGCATCGGAGGACAGTTAGAGCTTTCAGCCCATCTGGTCTGCCCGCCATTCGGTCATGACTCATATCGTTCCCAAACCAATTTTCAGCCTTCTATCTGTGACACTTAGCTCCCCTGAATTTAGGATCCAGTCTTTTTCCCAGAGTGCGAATGAAACTGTCCCAACCGTCTCCACATCTGCTGGCAGCTGTTACACCGTATCTGTGTGTGATCGAGCTCAATTTCAGTCCCACACAGCAAACACGTCTGTTCTGAGCAATGCAATCCCCGCTGCATGACAGATCGATCGGGTCTCTGACCCCACGGTTTCTCTGCGAGGCAGTAGTTAACTGCTTCACCACCCACGGCAAGGACCGGTGCTTCAAAATGTGGGGACAAAGAACGATAGGCACAGGAGTTTGTACAGGTTAGGTCGAAAGGGTTATTGTCAACTTCAGTGGAGTCCATGCTTCAGAGTCTGGGTTTGAATCGCCCAGGCCTGGATAAAATTTCAAGTCAGGAAATGAAGATTTATTTCTCTTCTTGTGGCTACTCTGAATGAAATCTATTTTCTGCTTCAACAGAGAGCACAGACCCTGTTCTGCCAGAAGGAAACCAGTGATTGATTGCATCCAACTGGAATCATACATTCATAGAGATGTACTGCAGGGAAACAGATCCTTCGTTCAAACCTGTCCATGCTGACCGGAAATCCCAACCCAATTTGGTCCCTCTTGCCAGCACACGGCCCATATCCCTCCAAACCCTTCCGACTCATATATAGTTTCAAATGACTCTTAAATGTTGCAATTGTACGAGCCTCCACCACATCCTCTGGCAGCCATGGCAGAACAGACACCGAATAAATTGTCACTGCAAATCCCCTCTGAGGATCTCGTCTTTCTGAGCTGAAACTATCTCGCTGTTCATTCAATGTCGTTATGTCTAATTCTTGGAACTCCCTCCCTATCGACATCATGGCTGTATCACTGTGTTGAACACTTCGAGGACGAAGTAAAGTAACTTACCATCTCAATCTCTTGAGTAATTATGGTTGGGCAGTGAAGCCTATCCCAAAGAGTGAATTGAATTCTCCAGAATTTCTTTTGAAAAAACTGCGGTTTCCAAGTGGACATCCGAAAGTGGTCGGGAACAAAAGTAAAGTTTCCAAGGGAAAGTAGGATAAACTGAAAGTCAATGATGACTGAGATGAATGAGGCAGAAAGTGAGTGAGGAGCTGTTGGTACAAGGATCAATGTCAGTGCTAATGGTTTAGCCCTTATTGCCCACTGTTAACACCAACTCACACACCACTCCTGGTAAATTCACCACAATTACCCTGGTCTCTTGGTATGAGTTTCCCTCTGTGCATATTCAGGCGGTAAATCGGCCCCGAGAGGATGAACACATACTGTTTATCCGGTCAGGTTAAAGAGGTGAAGGCATCAGTTTGAAGTCAAAGCAAGAAGAAATTGCCTCTTCCTATACATTTTCAGTGGACAGTCACCAGCTGTGAACTTCTTTCCTGCACAAGCGGACGTTGATATAAATTCTCATGGAGCAGCTTTACTAAAGAAAGGTAGTCTGATTAACTGTGATCAAACACTTCATTAAATGCCCTTATTGATTTGAAGAACCGTGTTTGTGGTTTCGTCAGTTAAAGCATGTGGTAATAACCAGACGTTAATGGTGTCAAATGTTGTCAAATGTTCCGTACATTGAAAGTTCATTGTTTAAACTTCCTGTAAAAGCCGTATTGTTTATCCAACATCGCGAAAGTGACGGCTCAGCATGCTTCTTGTGTTTGAGCTCAGACCGATATTATTTCGTGCTCCCAAGCCTTACCTCCTGATGTGGACCCATTAGTCTATGTTCTATCCTGCTAATTCAATGCAGAGTTCTTTTTACTCTGTTCGACAAGGACTTGTCTATCTCTTCTACTATTATTCTCCGTCCATCTTTTCAAGTTTTTTGGGAATAATGAAGAGACGCAGGAGACACTGCAGACTTGCAGGACAATGTTGTAGTAATAACGCATCCAATGAGATAATGGCTCTCATTGTCTGCTGTCACCATTCATTGATTTTCGGCAACTGGCAATGGCATCATAGAAATCCTATAATTGGAGTGAAACTGCTTTTTTTTCTGTTCTATTACGAATACTGTCGTACATCCCCACTTTTGGCACATGGTCCTTACCATGTGTTACTTTGGCATAGAAAGGGAATAAAGATCATGGTAGACAGGGTTTCCCACTGGGGCCACATCACACCCATTCCCTCATTCTGCACCCTGCCCTTGTCCATTCACGCTTCTCCTTCGATGTGGCCTGAGACTGTAACTCTCATAAGTCTGCTTTGGATTACAAATATTTCACGTACACATACCAAACTCATCACTTAGCGCCTGATTGACTGCCGTCCTTGCCGCTCAGTCGACATTTCCATTGCCTTGAGAAATTGAATCATAATTTTTCCTGTGGGCTTCACATGTACATACAGTGATTGACTTAGGCAATCGGACTGCTTTCAGGAGGTCAGAGATCAGGCCATATTATGTGATTGGCTTTCCAGTGGAGGTCAAGAAGCCCTTGTTTATCCACAGGGATCCAAAATTATGTACAACCCCGAATGCATATCTGCTGTCGATGTAAATATTCACTGTTCTTCCTTCGGCCAATTTACATGCCTCAATCAAGGCAATCAGCTCTGCTGCTTGCGCTGACAGATGAGAAGGAAGTGATCCCGCTTTGACTACCTCGTGGGTAGTTGCTACAACATACCAGACACTGGCCTATCTCTTTGCTTCTGAATGCTGACCTATCCACAATAAAACGCCGTATCCAGATTCTAAATTGGTGAATCCTACACGACTGGTCTCGGGCTTCAAATGTCATTAATTACAGCGACACAATCATGTGGGTCTCCCTCTCCTTCTGTGGAGAGAAGACAAGCAGCATGAAGGACGTTACATCGCTTTATTGTCATGTTAGGCTTCTCTAATACCATAACATTGTATGTGAGCCAACGTGCAGCTGACATGTGTGCTGTGTTTTGCTCAAAAAGCAGTCAGGATACTGGGTGTGGGACCAGTCGGTTTAATTCTACAAAGCCGACCATGACCCTGGAAGATACAACAGCCTTTTCAAATGCAGGCACGACACAGAGGCATTTATGCAATCCTGCCGTTACAGGATCTAAGTTGAGGTGAAAAATAAGCTACTGGCCTCAATTTTCCACACATAATTCAGCATCAGCACAAATATCATGCAGGCACGCTTCTCATCCACTGTTTGTCCAAAAGGCTTGTTTGGATTTGGAATCCCAGTGTTGGTGTAGTTTGGAGTGCCATTTCAATTCAACAAAGGCACTCTAGGCCTCAGGGGTCACTGCAACGGACTCGAGCTCTGCAAACCTGAACCATGAACTATGTCACTTTTAGGCACGTTAAGGTTTGCGTAATGCAGATTAAACATTCTAAGTAGGATCACATGACCAAAAAGGATAACCATTGTTTCTTCATGTGAGGCTTTGAATTTTGCTGGTTTGCTTGAACTCTGTCTTGAACAATGGCCTTTCCTTGTTCAGATATTAAGTGACCTAAGAACTTCAACTGTTGTTCCATAAGTTATAGTTTTGCGAGACTAGATGGCAGAGCATCGCAAGCCGATCTTTCTCACATTGTTTCTCTGTTGATGCTGCAATTAAGCATTTGTTTACACACTGCAGAAGCGCTGACACCATAAGACCATAAGACCATAAGACATAGGAGTGGAAGTAAGGCCATTCGGCCCATCGAGTCCACTCCGCCATTCAATCATGGCTGATGCGCATTTCAGCTCCACTTGCCAGCGTTCTCCCCGTAGCCCTTAATTCCTCTAGACAACAAGAACCGATCAATCTCGGCCTTGAAGACATTTAGCGTCCCGGCTTCCACTGCACTCCGTGGCAATGAATTCCACAGGCCCACCACTCTCTGGCTGAAGAAATGTCTCCGCATTTCCGTTCTGAAATGACCCCCTCTAATTCTAAGGCTGTGTCCACGGGTCCGAGTCTCCTCGCCGAACAGAAACAATTTTCTAGCATCCACCTTTTCAAAGCCATGTATTATTTTGTACGTCTCTATTAGATCTCCCCTTAATCTTCTAAACTCCAACGAATACAACCCCAGTATCCTCAGCCGTTCCTCATATGCTAGACCTGTCATTCCAGGGATCATCCGTGTGAATCTCCGCTGGACACGTTCCAGTGCCAGTATGTCCTTCCTGAGGTGTGGGGACCAAAACTGTACACAGTACTCCAAATGGGGCCTAACCAGAGCTTTATAAAGTCTTAGTAGTACATCTCTGCTTTTATATTCCAACCCTCTTGAGATAAGAGACAACATTGCATTCGCTTTCTTAATCACAGACTCAACCTGCATGTTTACCTTTAGAGAATCCTCGACTAGCACTCCCAGATCCCTTTGTGCTTTGGCTTTATTAAGTTTCTCACCATTTAGAAAGTAGTCCATTCCTATATTCTTTTTGCCAAAGTGCAAGACCTCGCACTTGCTCACGTTAAATTCCATCAGCCATTTCCTGGACCACTCTCCCAACCTGTCTAGATCCTTCTGTAGCCTCCCCACTTCCTCAGTACTACCTGCCTGTCTACCTAACTTTGTATCATCGGCAAACTTCGCTAGAATGCCCCCGGTTCCCTCATCCAAATCATTAATATATAATGCGAACAGCTGTGGCCCCAGCACCGAACCCTGCGGGACACCGCTCGTCACCGGCTGCCATTCTGAAAAAGAACCTTTTATCCCAACTCTCTGCCTTCTGTTAGATAGCCAATCCTCAATCCATCCCAGCAGCTCACCTCGAACACCATGGGCCCTCACCTTGCTCAGCAGTCTCCCGTGTGGCACCTTATCAAAGGCCTTTTGAAAGTCCAGATAGACCACATCCACTGGGTTCCCCTGGTCTAACCTACTTGTTACCTCTTCAAAAAATTCCAACAGGTTTGTCAGGCATGACCTCCCTTTACTAAATCCATGTTGACTTGTTCTAATCAGACTCTGCTCTTCCAAGAATTTAGAAACCTCATCCTTAATGATGGATTCTAGAATTTTACCAACAACCGAGGTTAAGCTGATTGGCCTATAATTTTCCATCTTTTGCCTTGATCCTTTCTTGAACAAGGGGGTTACTACAGCCATCTTCCAATCGTCCGGGACCTTTCCTGACTCCAGTGACTCTTGAAAGATCTCAACCAATGCCTCTGCTATTTCCTCAGCAACCTCTCTCAGAACTCTAGGGTGTATCCCATCGGGGCCAGGAGATTTATCAATTTTAAGACTTTTTAACTTTTCTAGCACTATCTCTTTCGTAATGGCAACCATACTCAACTCAGCCCGGTGACACCCTTTAATTTTTGGGATATTACTCCTGTCTTCCACTGTGAAAACTGACGCAAAGTACTTGTTAAGTTCTCCTGCTATTTCCTTATCTCCCATCACTAGGCTTCCTGCATCAGTTTGAAGTGGCCCAATGTCTACTTTTGCCTGTCGTTTGTTTCTTATGTACTGAAAGAAACTTTTACTATTATTTCTAATATTACTGGCTAGCCTACCTTCATATTTGATCCTCTCATTTCTTATTACACTCTTTGTTATCCTCTGTTTGCTTTTGTATCCTTCCCAATCTTCTGATTTCCCACTGTTCTTAGCCACTTTATAGGATCTCTCTTTTTCTTTAATACATTTCCTGACTTCCTTTGTTAGCCAAGCTTGTCTAATCCCTCCCCGGTTAATCTTTCTTTTCTTGGGAATGAACCTCTGTACAGTGTCCTCAATTATACCTACAAACTCCTGCCATTTTTGCTCTAGTGTCTTCCCGGTTAGCCTCTGCTTCCAGTCTATTTTAGTCAGTTCCTCTCTCATGCCCTCATAATTACCTTTATTCAACTGTAACACCATTACATCAGATTTCGCCTTCTCCCTTTCAAACTCCAGACTGAACTCTACCATATTATGGTCGCTACTTCCTAAGGGTTCCCTTACTTTAAGATCTTTTATAGAGTCTGGTTCATTGCAAAGCACTAGGTCCAGAATAGCCTGCTCTCTTGTGGGCTCCATGACTAGCTGTTCCAAAAAGCCATCCTGTAAGCATTCCATGAATTCCCTTTCTTTAGATCCACTAGCAACATTATTTACCCAGTCCACCTGCATATTGAAGTCACCCATGATCAATGTAACCTTGCCTTTCTGACATGCCTTCTCTATTTCCCGGTACATGTTGCGTCCCTGGTCCTGACCACTGTTAGGAGGTCTGTACACAACTCCAATTATGGTTTTTTTGCCTTTGTGGTTCCTCAATTCCACCCACACAGACTCCACATCATCCGACGCTATGTCATTCAATACCATAGATTTAATTTTGTTCTTAACTAACAAGGCAACTCCACCCCCTCTGCCCACCTCTGTCTTTTCGATAAGTCGAAAAACCATGGAGGTTTAACTGCCAGTCCTGACCCCCCGTAACCAAGTCTCTGTGATGCCTACTACATCATAATCATTCACTATTATCTGTGCCATTAATTCATCGGCTTTGTTATGAATGCTACGAGCATTCAGGTAAAGTGCCTTAATGCTAACTTCCTTATTAGAGATGTTGTAAGTCATATGTCCTAAGTTATCCTTGCTTTTTTCTGCATTCTTAGTCTACCTCAATTTTAAATCCGCCTGGAAACATGCTATCCTGCTGCTTATCTTTCCATTTACCTCCATACTCCCTGTTGCTTTCACTTTCCCTTCCCCCCAACTCAGAAGTTTAAAGTCCTACTGACCACCCTATTTATCCTCTTCGCCAGAATATTGGTACCTGATCGGTTCAGGTGGAGACCGTCCCAACGGTACAGATCCCCCCTGTTCCAAAACTGATGCCAGTGCCCCATGAAGTGGAATCCCTCTTTCCCACACCAATCCCTTAGCCACGTGTTTACTTGCCTAATTTTCTTGTCCCTATGCCAATTGGCACGTGGCTCGGGCAGTAATCCGGAGATTATGACCCTTGAGGACCTGTGCTTCAATTTCCTGCCTAGTGCTTCGTAATGCCCAAACAGGTCCTCCACCCTAGTCTTGCCTATGTTGTTGGTACCAACGTGGACCACAACAACTGGATCCTCCCCCTCCCGCTCCAATATCCTTTCAAGCCGGTCAGAGATGTCTCGCACCCTGGCACCGGGCAGGCAACACACCATGCGAGACTCCCGATCCGGCTTGCAAAGGATACTATCTGTCCCCCTAATTATAGAATCCCCTATAACCACTACCTGTCTATTAGCTCCCCCCTCTTGAATGGCCTTCTGCACCATGGTGCCTTGGTCAGTTGGCTCATCCTGTCCAGAGCCCTTTTCCTCATCCGAACAGGGAGCAAGAATCTCGTACCTGTTGGACAAGGTCAAGGGCTGAGGCTCCTCCACTCCTGAACTCTGGGTCCCCCTACCTGCCTCACTTACAGTCACACTCTTTTGTGCCTGATCACTAGCTGAGTGGGAATTAATTAATCTCCCAGGTGTGACTGCCTCCTGAAACAAAGCGTCCAGGTAACTCTCCCCCTCCCGGATATGCCGCAGTGTTTGAAGCTCAGATTCCAGATCATCAACTCTGATCCGGAGTTCTTCCAGCAACCAACACTTGCTGCAGATGTGGTCACTGCCGTTCACAATGGGATCAGCCAGCTCCCAGATCATACAGCAACAGCACATCACCTGCCCAGCCATCTCTGCTTAGTTAGTTAATTACTTACTTAGTACAAGTATGAGTTAGAATACCTTCTGATACCTCTCTGCTATAGTTTTTTTTTACCCTACGTAAGGACTTGATGTATACACACAAAAAAAACACGAAGTAAATTTTTTAACTAGTCCCCAGTAAAGAAATAAAAATCCTTACCTTAAAAGAAAAAGCAGAGTAGTTAAGAAGGTTAGAGGAGGAGGGCGGGTGGGAGATACTACAGGTGTAGAATCTCGGGTTTAGCCGCCTTCCGGACTTATATACTCACTTTTCCGTCCCGGCTGCCCCTCTGCTCGCCGTCACTTCCTCTGCAGCTCCCGCTCTTTCTGTGGAGAGGGGGAAAAAAAAACACCGCTGCCCGCTACAGGTAAGCAATTTTAAAACAAACTGTATTACCTTTGCTGTAGTCTCCCGGGTTCTCTTTTACTTCGACGCTGCTCCCGCTCAAATGACCGTTGGTGTCCGCCTTCCGGACTTATATACTCACTTTTCCGTCCCGGCTGCCCCTCTGCTCGCCGTCACTTCCTCTGCAGTTCCCGCTCTTTCTGTGGAGAGAGGGGGAAAAAAAAACACCGCTGCCCGCTACAGGTAAGCAATTTTAAAACAAACTGTATTACCTTTGCTGTAGTCTCCCGGGTTCTCTTTTACTTCGACGCTGCTCCCGCTCAAATGACCGTTGGTGTCCGCCTTCCGGACTTATATACTCACTTTTCCGTCCCGGCTGCCCCTCTGCTCGCCGTCACTTCCTCTGCAGCTCCCGCTCTTTCTGTGGAGAGGGGGAAAAAAAAACACCGCTGCCCGCTACAGGTAAGCAATTTTAAAACAAACTGTATTACCTTTGCTGTAGTCTCCCGGGTTCTCTTTTACTTCGACGCTGCTCCCGCTCAAATGACCGTTGGTGTCCGCCTTCCGGACTTATATACTCACTTTTCCGTCCCGGCTGCCCCTCTGCTCGCCGTCACTTCCTCTGCAGTTCCCGCTCTTTCTGTGGAGAGAGGGGGAAAAAAAAACACCGCTGCCCGCTACAGGTAAGCAATTTTAAAACAAACTGTATTACCTTTGCTGTAGTCTCCCGGGTTCTCTTTTACTTCGACGCTGCTCCCGCTCAAATGACCGTTGGTGTCCGCCTTCCGGACTTATATACTCACTTTTCCGTCCCGGCTGCCCCTCTGCTCGCCGTCACTTCCTCTGCAGCTCCCGCTCTTTCTGTGGAGAGAGGGGGAAAAAAAAACACCGCTGCCCGCTACAGGTAAGCAATTTTAAAACAAACTGTATTACCTTTGCTGTAGTCTCCCGGGTTCTCTTTTACTTCGACGCTGCTCCCGCTCAAATGACCGTTGGTGTCCGCCTTCCGGACTTATATACTCACTTTTCCGTCCCGGCTGCCGCTCTGCTCGCCGACACCTCCGGTTAAAACAAGAGTCTCCAGACTCCTGTGTAGAGCCTCGTTAATTATGGTGGGGACTCACAGTAATCTTGTATACCATTTGCCTTTGAATGGAAAAGTGAACCAGAATTGACTGTCGGCGTGTAACGGTACACAAAACAAGGCATTTGCTAACTCCACAATAGAGAGTCATTTTCGTCCGATGGAATTTTAGCCAATATAATATAGGGATTGGGAAAATTTGGGGTGTGCAGAACAACAGTGTTCTTGATAACCTGCAGGTCATGAACAAACCTCCATTCCCCCGATTCACCTGGAATATTTGCCTTTTTGAACGAAAAAAATGGGTGTTCTCACCAGTGATTATTCACGGGGGATTATCACTCCAGCCTATAAGCGAGAGTCAAAGACTTGGAGTAATTCCTTGCATAGCCTCGGGTTTTAACGGCTCTTTTGCTTTGCAAGGACGATACTCAGACTTCGGGGTTATTCTTAAGGATTCGTTTGAGCCCCACATCGTGTTTGCCTTTTGTCCTGAAATCAGTTGGGACCCTTCTTAATCTTGGGTCCGAGACATCTACCATAGGTAAACGCCAGACGATACTCCTGCCGGGGATTACCTGGACTGCCCTGTCTGCTTGAATTAGCCAATTTAGTTTCTTCCTATACGTCCTTATAACTGCATTGAAGCAGATACCCACACCGACCCTGAAGATACAATCTTTCGTTTTTTGCACCTGTCGTACCCATTGTCCCAAATTCTGACACCTGTCGTTGGATGCCTTCGCCAATGATCTGTGAGGAAAAGAGCCTTCCACATCAAAAAAAAAACAGGGTCTATTTACCATCACAGATACTTTAAAAAGTTTAAAGTGACAGCACATCTGTGATCATTCCAATAAAATTCGCACAATAACAACTGATCTGGTTTAACCAATCTCCTGAACCAATCCTTCTCTTATGATTTGTCAGGACCATCGCGGTGTATGTGTGCTGTGCAGTGCAGCATATCTCCAGCAAGAAAATTGGTGTTAATGGGATTAACATGGCTACTTGCTTCCTGGGTGAGTGAATCGCTCACGGAAACTATCGCTCTCTGACATGCATCAGGGGTCGTGATTCATATTTTCCAGCCTACACTGCTAAATCTTCTTTTTGTATTACCTGCAAGCCCATCAGGGTACTGCGCAAATCGGACCCCAGTCTCACTATGAGTTCCCGAGACATCAGATTTAAAGTACAGAATTCCGATAACAGAAATGAGAATTGGAATGTTTCCCCATTACTGGTTTTGCACAACAGGGGTGCGGTAAATCTCTCACGTGTCACGGCTCCTGATGCGCCCGTTAAGTTCAGGAAGCTTCCGTTCATCTTTATTTGCGTCGTCTCTCTGAACTGCCTTGATTTATGAACTGAATATGTTGCCCTTGTATCTTCCAAAAAAGTAAGAGGTGCACCTTCCACATATAACATAGATGTAAGCATTGACTCATATGCATCATCGTTGTACTGAAAATATACTTCACGCTTCGCAAACGCAGTGCTCAGTATAGAGGTGGGACATGTTTCAGTGCCCATAAGGTTAGTAGTAGAGATGAGCATAAGCGAGTATTCGTTGCCAAGCCTAAAGCAAAGAGGGTAACCTGTAACTTTGGGGCTGCCCACCTCCACCTCAGCCTTCCTCCATTAGTCACCCTGCTGCCCAGCCTCCAGGGCCGATTGAGGCTGTCTGGGTGTGCACTGCCTCACTCAGTGGTCCATTGCTCTGCAAACAAAGCACCCGCCAGATTTACCTCTGCCAGCCCTTCTTTTCACGCAGCACCTCCTTCCAGCGGCTGGGCGACCATTTGCATCACAGTAAGCTGAGCTTTAAGTGTAATGCTTTTCCATCTTTAACTTCCGTTTTTCCTTCTCTTGTGCCAGAAAGATTTCAGCATGTAGCCCGTGGAGTTCCATTAAATTCTGGTTTCCCTTGTCCCTAGTAATACATTGGCAAGACGCCTCATGTAATGGGCGCCTGATAGCTTTTACATATTCCCTTTAAAGTTCAATTCGCTTCTTCTTATCAACACTTCAAGGTCAGTGGCCTGAAACATTCGAGTTCCTTTCCAGATATGGAGTTGTTTTTTGCTAATTCCTTGGCTGTTGATATGGTAGTTTGCTGGCCTTGTGTGTCTGCTAATAGTTCGGTTTAAATATTCATAGATTTTCTTTCTGTCAGCAACAATTGCCCTCTGCAAAGTCAGGCCCTTACTTTTTTTGTTTCCCTGTGCTTTTATTGGTTTAAAAAGAAATGTTAATTTTCCATTGCAATGGACATCACATTATTTTCACAGGTCGGTGCAACATCGAGGGCCGAAGTGCCTGTACTCCACTGTAACGTTCTATGTTGTAAGATACATTTCCTGCTGTTTTCCGATGTCTCTCCTCACTGTGGAAACTTCCAGACACATCTTCCAGTGATTTGTCTGCACTTCATTCAATCCAAAAAACTGTAGTTCCTGCTGAGAATGTGATCTCTCTACAATGGAGAGAGGAAAATAGAGGAAAATAGTGAAAAAGCTGAGATCACTTAAGTTCTGTCCAGAATCAACAAAAATTACCCCTGTCTTACAGTGTCCTGCCACTTTAAGTTTGCATTGTGTACCCAAGCCATCATCCCAGTCTCTGGTCGGCAGGAGTTCTTCTTCAAGGCACAGTGCAAGCTGGAAGATCGGGCAACTCATTTTCTACTGAGAGACCATGCAGATTTCAGGACCCAACATAGAGTTCAATCATTTTGTATCCTGTCCACCCTCTTCCACATTTTTCACCCACCCATACATCCCATCAGGTGCGAACACGAATCATTGGAATCGAAGCGTTCACTGTCCTTTCTCATCATAGATGGACAAGAGCTGCTGATTTTGTTCAGACATTTTCGCATTTCTTCAAAGTGCATTTCTTTTTCTGTTGTAATCGCAAGACTGCAGAAACCGACTGATTGCAGGAGGAGAAGTTCACAGGAGAGGAAAATAATGTCAGGGGCTGGACCATTCCCATTGTGAAGGTAGATGAGCTAAGCTGGTGCTGTGTAACTAAGCACAGAGAAGTCTGAGTGAGAAATTGATTAACATGCACATATCATGAAGAGGATAGATATGTATGACAGGAATAAGGCTTTTCGGGAAGGAATAATAAACAGTGACATAGATGAAAAGGAGGAGAAAAGCGGTTTAGAGGAGATTTAGGAAGAACGCTTTCACCCATAGAGTGTTGTTCATCTGGAATTTCTTATTTGAACGTGTGATAATGCTAAGTGTTATGAGGACATTTCAGCAGTATGTAGCCGAACACTTAAAGATCCAGAGCACACGTGGATAAGGACCAGATACTGGAAATTGTGACGAGGTCAGACAGACGTGAGATGGGTGTCCCGAACGAAATCGTTCTAAGGCAAACTTTTGTGGTGAAAACTGAGAGAGGCCGCGACTCTGTGGTGCAATGGAAAGCGCGTTGAATTTCTACGCCTTTCTTAAGACTACCATTCAAAAGTTGTGGATGCAAATCTCATCAGAGTCGAGTTTTAGTTTATGGTTTGAAAGGTGTTCAGACCAGACTCGGCTGGTTATAGCAAAACCTATAACATTCATGCAGAAACCCAACTGTCTCGAAATGCAACATTTTCCTCACAGCGATGAATAACTTCAATGTCTATTTATTGTAGAGTTCGATAAATATGTGTTAGCCACTTGGCAACACGATGATATGGATACGCTGGAAAAAGACATAAAAGTGCTGTGTGAGCTATGATGCACGCAATTCTACGATTGCGGCCACACCAGTTAACTTCTGGAGCTGCAAAGTGATAATTTCACTCTGAAACTGAATCACTCTCCCATGAAAAACTAACACACCGTACTCCTTGCAAACAAACCTGTCAGCGTGTGTGGTAACTTTCCGAATTTGAGATACATGGGCACCGAGATCGCTCTGCACATCTTCACTTCCAAGAATATAACAATTAGCCAAGAACTCTTTATTCTGACCGCCATGATGTCGATTTGAGCCGAGTTCGCTGCAATCACAACACAGAATATGAACTATTCAACTGTTACAGCATTCCACAGGCCACACTTGTAAACTACAACCAGTATGGTAGCAGAGGGAATGTCAGGACTTGGCGACAGGCATGTGGGAACGCTGAATGAACCGAATCTTTAACTTTAGCGTCCCCAGAGACTGTGGAGGTTCCATGAATGAGAGTACTGGAGAATGGGATTAATGAAACTCTCCAAACTCTCGGGAGAGTGCAGAACATAGTTGAAACGTATGCTTCAAACGTATTATAGTTGAACATCGGCTACTTTATCGCTGTGCCCACACAAGGCAGTACCAACCGCTGCTGCAGGCAATCACACATTATCCCAGTTCCAGACCCGAAATCAGAGAAACTGTAATCCATATTCTGCGTTGTGATAGCAGCGACCTCGGCTCGAATCGACATCATGGCGGTCAGTTCATTCAAAGTTTTACTTTTGGTGAAACACGGTCAGAAATTAATAATTTTTACATGATAATATTTTCTGAGGTGATGATCTGTTTTCCATCGAATTTTGTTCTCTGATGTTTCTGCATTTCATGTATCAGGATTTAAACCCAAAAGTTCTCGACGATGTCTCTCCCTCGCACTCTCCCTAACTCTCTTTTCCATCCCTCGTCCCATTTGACTGAGGCATTGCACAATCAAACATATACTTTCACTTTGAATCATTCACGAAGATCCAATTGGAAACTGGGATGGATTGACGGGAGAGAGGCGCGTGTATTTCCGAGGTTGGGGACAGCTCCTGGTCAAAAGCGGGGAGGAAGGGAATACTTGCCCCCATTTATAATATTATGACCATAAACAGTACATGTTGCTGAGACAGCCGATTGGCGCATCTAAAGCGTGTGGAGACTTTAACTTTGAGATGGCAAGGTTCGAAATTTAATTTTCCTGTTTGGGTCAGTGTTTTTGACATTGGCATCTGCTTTTGTTCGCATCAACTCAGAATCAGCTTCTGGTTCCCAGTAAATACTATAACCTGAAGAAGGTGGTGTTGTGGTTGTATAATAAACGAGTCATCCTTGGGGACTCACACACCGAACAGGTAATGTTAAAGTTTGACGAATAAAACCTGGAATGGAAGCCTGACCTCAGGAACAGAGAACATGCCTTTAATTTCCTGCAATCCCAATCATGCATGTCCCTTCTGCAGGGGATGCTACCATCTTTACCCAATCCTGCCTACTTGTGACTCGAGGACCTGAACAACATAGCTGACCCTTAATCCGAGAATGACGACCATGTGGGAAAGCAGGCCATTCGGCCCTTCCAGTCGATACCATCCCTCCGACGCACATTCTTGCAGACCCACACTCCATATCTATTCCGTTCCCCTTCATTTCCCATGGCTGATGCCAGTAACCCGCACACCTTCAGACTGTGGGAGGAAACTCACACAATCAAAGAGAGAATGTGCAAACTGCACACAGTCACACGAGACTGGGATCGAATCCATGTCTATCGTGCAGCGAGTCTGCAGCGAATCAGAAAGAACAACATATGTTGTCCTGACCAGCGACATCCACAACCTATGGGTATATCAGGAAGCATAAAAACACGTTCACAACATGGACAACGGGACTTGCGTCTGCGTGGATTTTATTTGAACCAATCGTTCATCCTGGGAAGATACAAGGACACCGATATCACAGAGAAACCAGCGTAATGCGGGATTCAGTTACCTGCTGAAGTAGAAACTCATCTACTCAGTCAAACTGGGGATAGACTACTCAACAACCCCGTGTGTGGGACGGGCTCAATGAGCAGAAGAACCTCGAGATTTACCAGCAAGGTTACATATCCCAGAAGGAGATCAACTAAACTGTCAACGCTGCTGTTAATCCAAGCCAGCTGCCAGTTTCATAGCGTCAAAGTCCTAGACTCACACAGCATGAAAATAGGCCTTTCACTCCTACCAGCTCATACTGAACATAATGACAAACTAGACGAGTCGCATCAGATGGCTCTTGTAACTGCTGATGGTTAATAATGCCCTTGTGATATTATTACTGCATTGTTAATATGAATGTCCAGATATAATTCTGTGAACATGGGTTCAAACCCTGGCATGGCAGATGCTGGAATTTTATTTAAATAAATCCCTAGAGTCTAATGATGATGTTGAATCAGTTGTTGTAGATCTGATTCATTAATGCCTGATAGGGAAGGAAACTGCCATACCTATCTGGTCTGGCTGATATGTGACTCCAGATCCATAATATCGTGGTTGATTCTGATCTTCACTGTGGGCAATGAATTATGTACTAGGCATGAATGAATAGCTTTTATTAATCCCACTGATACTTTCCAACTCATTTATCGCTCCAAATATCCTGTAAATATTGTAAATGTACTTTCATTCATCACTGCCTCAGGAAGTGAATTGCAAACATAAACCATCCTCTGTTTTAAAAAGACTCTTTTTTTATTTTAAATCCCTCTTTTCACTTCAAACATTTGCCCTCTCGTCTTGAAGTGCCCCCTCCTTGAAGAAAAAAAAACAGTTACAGTTAACTCTAGCTGAACTCAAAATAATTTATACATTTCTATCAGGTCGCCTTTCAAACTCCAGTGCTCGAGTGAAAGTAGTCTCAGCCTATCCAGCCTTTCGTTATAACACAAACCTTCCCCACTAGCCATGCGCTGGCATACCTGTTCTAAACCTACTCCAGCTGAATAATTTCCTTGCTATTACTGAGCGACATGAACTGGACACAGTATTCCAGAAGACGCATCACCCAATATCCTATTCAACTTCAACATAACGTACCAACTCCTACGCTCAAAGAACTGAGCAACGAAGGCAAGATGACATTTTTTAACCATTCTGTCTATATATGAAGCAAATTAAAATGAATTATGTACTTGCATTCCTGGCCTCTGTGTTCCACAACACGATGCAATGCCCGATCATTAATTGTACAAGCCCCACTAATACTTGATGTAGCAAAATGCAATACCTTCCATTTATCCAGATTGAACTTCATGTGACATTTTTCAGCCCAACGACACAATGGATTAAGATCCTTCTGGAACCTTAGATCACCTTCTTTCGAGTCTCCAATTCTGCTGTCCTTTGCAAGCTTATGAACCATGGCTTCTATGAGTTCTATTGTTTTCTCATACAGGTCAACGATTTTTAATTATTTGTCGTGGCCATCATTTAGCTGTTTGCAAATCAGGTAACAATTAGTCATGTCGTTAACCATGAGGAAGACAGCCATAGACTGCAGGGAGATTAGAAACAATTGGCAAGAAAACGTGCTGAAAGGAATTCAATCCAGTGAAGTGGGTGATAATGAACTTGGGGAGGATCAATGATAAAAGTGTGAATACTGAGTGGTTTAAAGTAATAAAAGAGAAATTGGAGTAGACATTCACGAATATTTCAAGGTGATTGGACAAGGGATCAAGTGGTCTAGAGGGGTTGGAGATACTTTCTGTTCTTGACCGCAGCTGGGAATATAAGAGCAGGGAAACGATGCTGGAACTTTAGCAACAGCCTATTCAAGATCAATAGACAGGGGAATCAGATGGACGGAAGTGCGTACTGCAGGTGCTGGAAATCAGAATAAAGACTAGAGTGGTGCTGAAGAAGCACAGCAGGTCAGACAGCATCCGAGTTGCAGAAAAAAATAACGTTTCGGGCAAACGCCCTTCATCAGGAATAAAGCTGGGAGCCTCGTGGGTGGAGCGATAAACGGGAGGACTGGGTCTGGGAAGAATTTAGCTGAGAGTGCAAGAGGTGGATAGAGATGGGTTAAAGGAGATAGGTCGGAGAAGAGGGTGGAGCGGATCGGTGGAAAGGAAGATACACAGGTGGGACAGGTCAGTAGGATGGTGCCAAGTTAGAAATTTGGAACTCGGATAAGGTTGCCGTGGGGAGATGAGAAAACTGGTGAAGACCACGTTGATGCCATGGGGTTGAGGGTCCCGAAGTGGAATATCTGGCGTCGAGTTGTGAGGGAATGGCGGTGGAGGAGACCCAGGAACTGCATGTCCTTGGGAGAGTCGGGGACGTGGTAATTGATGTTTTTGGTCATGGGGCGTTGGAGTTGAGTTTTGCGGGTTCCCTGGAAATGTTCTCTGAAGTGCTCTCCGAGAATGTGTCTGTTGGCCCCAGTGTAGATGAGACCGCATGGCGAGCAACAGATGCAATAAATGACATGTGTGGAAGTGCACACGGATATTTGATGGATGTGGAAGGCTCACTGGAGCCTTGGAAGGATGTGATTGCAATTCCTGTGGTGGCAGGGGAAGGTGCCGTGAGGGGAGGGTGGGTTTTTGGAGGGCGTGGACTTGACGAGGTAGTCGTGGAGGAAAGAGTCTTTGTGAAAAGTGGATAGGGGTGGGGAGGGAAATATAAATTTCCCTGTCACTGCAGGAATTGCAAAATCTGCACCCACATCTACCTCCTCACCTCTGTCCAAGGCTCTAATGGACGCTTCCATATCCATCAAAGTTTCTACTGCACTTCCACACATGCCATTTCTTGTTTACAGTCCTCCCGATGCGGTCTCCTCTAAGTTGGAGACAGGAGATGTGTTCTCACAGAGCACTTCAGAGAATATCTCCAGGATACCCGCAAGAATCAACCCCAGTGCCCCATGGCCAAACATTTCAACTCCTCCTCCCACTCTCCCGAGGACATGAAGGTCCTGGGCCTCCTGTATCGCCACTGCCTCACGACCCGATTCCTGGAGGAAGAAAGCCTCATCATCTGCCTCGGGAACCTTCAACACCATGGTATCAATTTGGACTTCACCCGTTGCCTCATTTCCCCTCCCCCTACCTTACCCGAGTTCCCACCTTCCAGCTCAACTCCGTCCGCCTGATTTGTCCCACCTGTGCATCTTCATTCCCACCTATCCACTCCACCTACTTCTCTGACATTTCATGTTCACCCCCCACCCGCATCCACTTACAGCACTCTCAGCTACCTTGTCCCCAGCCCCACCCCCTTCCCATTTATCTCTCCATCCCATGTGCTCCCAGTCTCATTCCTGATGAAGGTTTTTGACTGAAACGTCCATTTTTCCTGCTCCTCAAATGCTGCCGGACCTGCTGTGCTTCTCCAACACCACTCCAATCTTGAGTGGAGTCAGTTGATTGAGAGGATTTTCAGATATTTTCTATTGTTGACCACAGGCTGTGGATGATAGCAGAACTTTAGCAACCAACAGGTCAGGGAACAGCTAAAGGACTGAGCACAAGTCTGGTCACGGCATAAATCAACATTTTTCTTAAAATTGTAAGATAAAAGATGGAAGGCTGAAGTATGCAACTTTGCCCATCAAGGCCGTTTCACTAATGAGTTTCTCACTGATTCCTTTCCAAGTCAGGGTGCTATGGGCCTTGGAGGGGAACTTGAAAACGGTGGCGTTTTGTTGCATCTTCCAACCTTGTCCTTATAGTCAGTACAGCTGTTGAGCTTTGAAGGTTGTCAAAAATGCCCGAATGACTTATTCCAGTGCATCTTATAGTTGGTGAACTCTGCTGCAGTTGTGCCTTAGCGGTGAAGGGAATGAATATTGCAGGTGTTGAAGAGGGTACACACAAGTGACTGCATTGCCGTGGATGGTGTCCAGTTCCTTAAGTGTTATTGAAGTTACACCCATCTAGGCAAATGGAGAGAGTTATATTCCACGTCTCATTTGTGCCTTGCAAACGATGTCGGATTCACAGAACAATGAGTTGAGTTTATAATCAAAAAATGTCTCAAGAACATGTTATTGTTGTCAAAGTGTTTATATAGCCAGTTTCTATAAGCTTTTCCCCCCGAAATAATAGCTCTGTGGACGATTACACGGGGTGATTTGTTTACAGTAAAGTTATTGAATGTCAATGAGATATAATTAAATTCTCATTTGTCAGAGTGATCATTACTCTATTTCGTCCTTGTGTGGACCAATCTGATTCCAGTCACTGTCTGATTTCAATATCCAATTGCCGTCTGTGCTTGAAATTTCAACCGTTTCTTCGCATAAATGTCTCCACCTGCCTTAATAACATGTAAGGACGCTAAAGGGGACAGCAGAGATTAATGAACATGTTGTCAACACTGGAGGAAATGGAGCTTCGTGGAATGATTAGTTAGGCTGGGATTATTCTCCTTGAAACAAAGGAGTGGGAGGGGAGCTCTATAATCACATAGTAACATTTATAAACGTTCAATTTTCATGGGATCTTGACAGGGTAGATACGGGCAGGTGGTTCACCCTCTGGTATGAGGAGAGCACCAGAGGACATGAACTCAGAATTAGATATTGCCTATTTAATTCAGAAATGAGGAGTAATTTCTTTGCTCAGGATCCAGTGAATCGGTGGAACTCCTTGCCGAAATTGTTGTTGAGGCTGAGTTGTTGTGTATTTTCAAACTGTGCCAGACAGATATTTAACCAGAAAGATGATGAAGCTTTGTCGTGGCAATGCTGGAGAATGTAGTTGAGGATTATCAGAACAGCCATGAGTTCGTTGAACGGTGGAGCAGACTCAATGGGCTGAATAGCCCACTTCCATTCCTACATCATTTGGTCTAACGCCCTATTTGATTGATACCTTTAGAATTGTGAGGGGATGGAATGAAGTGATAGAAAAGGTTTCTCAAACTGATCAGACAGATCAAGAACTAAGCTCATAATTTCATGACCAGGAAATGTGCTGTGACCTGGATACAACAAATGGCACTGGGCACGCCGAGGATGGATATGTGCAGATAATACACAATAGACAATAGACAATAGATGCAGGACTAGGCCATTCAGCCCTTCGAGCCTGCACCGCCATTCAATATGATCATGGCTGATCATTCCCAATCAGTATCCTGTTCCAGCCTTATCTCCATAACCCTTGACTCCACTATCTTTAAGAGCTCTATCCAATTCTTTCTTAAATGAATCCAGAGACTGGCCATGCACTGCCCTCTGGGGCAGAGCATTCCACACAGCCACCACTCTCTGGGTGAAGTAGTTTCTCCTCATCTCTGTCCTAAATGGTCTACCCCTTATTTTTAAGTTGTGTCCTCTGGTTCGGCACTCCCCCATCAGCGGATGTTGTGATTGCTAAAGAAAATTGTTGCCAACTTGGTGATCACGCTGGATGATTGATCGCGGTATGATTCACACAGCAAAAGGTTGTGAAATAATGAAAAATTCGTTTCATTGGAAAAGTTTTCTGCGGTTCCAATTCAATTGACTGTTAAGAGTACTGATCAGAACTTTGTGTGGAGTGTTACATTAAAATTCACAATCCCACTGGATAAACTATTGCACCTGATCTCTCCTTATTTGTACCCCTTTCATTCGATGTAAATTCATAGTACGTCAAGATGGAATGAAAGGAGAAAAGAAACGTTTGCACTCCTTTTCATTATCCCAATGTAACTGACAACAGAATCAAATTGCTTTATTTCGACTTTGATGAGGTATCGATTTATCACAAATCTCCGGTGCAATGAAGGGCAAGAGCAAGATTCTCCACGTTAAATGTTGCATTCAATTTTGCTCCGAATTTATTTCAGCTTAAAGAAAATACTGACGAGAAAAACAGAAGGTTGAACTACAAAACAAGATGACAGTTTTGATGCTCAGTAACTTTGGCAGATTTCAGTGGGTATCAAATGAACCCAACATCATGGCGATCGTCCTCCCATCTTTAAGGCATGGGATTAAAGCAGGAAATCGATCTCCAAGAGACGGGTCACTTCCTATTCATTATGGAATAGCTGTCCTCGACAACAGACAAAATCTGCTCAGTTTCATTTATAATGCTTCATTTGGAATATTAATAGAAATCTTTCAAAACTATGAGTTTTTTTTTGCTGAATCTTACTCAGCTGCAGACATTTCCGATATTCCTTTGCACCTGAAGTCGTCCAAATTAGATATTGTTTCCTCGCACCTTCTAGCCCCTACACCCTCCTTTACACTTTTAACTGGCCACAGGCTATCTCTCTCCTGGAGAAAATCACTGCTTCTGTGTCTCTAAATGTGCCTTTCCAAATATTTTGGAAACGGATTGTCTGAGTGACAGAAATTCTACTCCCATTATGTCTTTGTCCTACATCGATGGTTTTGAAATCTTGACTTTCAGAAATTTATGAACTTGAAAGAGTGAATATACTCTGGAAAACTTCCATTCGGTTTTCCTTTTTAGTTTCAAATTTTCCAAAACACAAATAAATAAAATTCCATCCCCACTAAATACCGTCAGCATCGTCTCCAATGTCTAAGCAGCCCAGTAAATGATGGCAGTGTCCTCTCTGATAGAATCACAGATTCCCCCTACAATGCAGAAAGTACAGTTCAGCCAATCGAGTCTATAGGGAGACTCTGAACAGCATCTCAATCAGACCTAGCTCCCGTCTCTATTCCCGCAGGCCTCTGGCTTGTGATTTCAAATAAACCTGCTGGAATAAAACCTGGCATCGTGTGACTGCTGACCTTATCACCGCGTTACCCATGGCTAATTCACTTAACTTACTGAATTCACTCCCTGGACACATCAGCGCAATATAACATGGCCGATCCACCTAATCTATAGACTTAAGAGCAGTGTGAACCACTGAGCAAATGTAACATCACATTGACCACGATCTGTATCATGTGTAACGGCTTTACACACTGGGAACTCCGCCTAGTGAAAGCAAGCTGCGCCCACCAACCCGAATTCAATGCATCCAAACGCGGTTCTACACTGTATAACCTCAGTAGTTCTGCTGGAAATGTTTCTGCACTCAGATCTGAATGGGTTTATTCTGTTTTCTTCCTCAGATTCCTGCTTTAAATAAACATATCAGTCAGGAACAACTCTATATAATGGTTTTCATTGCAACACAAACACAATGTGCAGTTTGCTGAAGTTACGTGTTTGCACTTTCACTGACACTCCGTCTCGCCAGGAGCTGCAGCCCTTCCCCAGCTGATTCGGACAGCACTGTCCTTGCTGTGACATGTCCCATCGAGAATGGAAGGCCAGCCATGAATAACCTCCACTGGGAACAGAGCAACAGGTTTAAAACTTGACGATGCCCCCAGGGGAGAAATGAGCCCTGTGACGGGTGGGGACACGAACCACGATACTGTGGAGGACAACAACATCGAAGGAGGCCCTTCAGCCTGTTGTGGCCTCACTTGTCAAATACAACTGCTTAACGACCTGAATCACGTTTTCCATCGTTTAGCCCATAATCTTACATGTTTTGGCATCGCAAATTAACATCTCAATTTTTTTAAGGTTAGAATGATTTCCGCCTCTCTGACCCTTTCCGCAAATCTACTCAAACCTTTCTGCCTTTTCCCGAAATCTCTTGGCCGCAGTGCTCGATCCCTCCATCAATAACAAAAGCTTCTTTCAGTCTATCCTATCCATATCCCTCAGTATTTAGTACATCTCAGTCATGTCTTCTCCAATCTCCTCTGCTTGGCGACAAACTACCCCAGTCTGTCCAATCTCTCCTCACAACTGAAACTCTTCAGCCCAGACAAATGCCCAGTGAATCTCTACTGCAACGTTCCCAGTGCGATCACATCCATGCAGTACTCTGAATTGCAGAACTGCACACAGTAATCTAGCTAGGGCCGAATGAACTTTTTTTTTCTATTCTGTTCCAGTATGAGGGCGTCGCTGGCTCGGCAGTATTGACTGGTATCCCTAATTGCACAGCGGGTAGTTGAGACTCAACCATATTGTAGTGAGTCTGGAGTCACATGGAGGCCCGAGCAGGTAAGAATGACATTTTCATTCCTTAAATGACATCAGATGGTTTTGTTTTTTTTTTCAACAATTGAACATGGATATATAGGAGTTATAAGATTAGTAATTCCAGATATTTATTGAATCCCAATTCTACCACCGAGCATGGTCGGAGTCAAACCCAGGTCCCAGGTGTCTGAATTAACAGTTCAGTGTTCAGTGGTAATAGCGCTTGGCCATTGCAGAAAAGCAGTGAAACTGATCTTATCCAATGAAGTCACTTTTCCCCGATACCGTTCTGTGCCATTTTTCTGACCTTGACCTCCCCAATAATATCTGGTCCATATCAGTAAAAGCTGCTCCATGAGTATTGATCTCACAACAGTGGTAACCAAATGGATCAAATGGTCTGCAGGTCCCGATGGTGGAGTTGGGGCACGTTCACCCAGCAACAGTGACTGCAGCCACACAGACTGATTGGTATCAATCTGAGAGTCAGTGTTAGATTCTGCAATACCTTAGTGAAATAGGAAATGACTCCGCAAACACATGAGGAAAGAGCAGCGCTCCGAAAGCTAGTGCTTCAATTAAACCTGTAAGATCATAACCTGGTGTTGGGTCATTTTTAACTTTGTACTCCATAGTCCAACACCAGCATCTCCAAATTAATGAAATGGGGGTATGGAATGGAAAGTTCGGTTAGTGATCGTAGGAGGGAAGAAATCTCTGAGAACGGGTGGATTTGAATTCTGACATATGAAACGCAGAGATGTGAGCGAGCAGAGCTTGAAGGAAAAAAAAATCACCTGGAGAAAATCAAAACTTTTAAACAACTGATTCATGTGGGCTTCACAGAAGACTGGGAGACATAGATGGATTATTGCCGTGACTCGGATTTGAACCGAAGTTACTGCGGCCACAACGCAGAGTACTAACCACTATACGATCACAGCAACCCACAGACCAACACATTAAATGCATGCAATAAGTACAGTGTCATAAGAAATGTTAGGCAGCGCACCAAATGCACAATATCAGTGCTTAGCGAACAGTTGCAGATATGTGGGAACTCAGAATGGGCTGGCGGTTTAACATCGGTTCCCCCAGTGGCTGTGGTGATTCCATCATTAATGTGTTGAAGGCTGAGATCAATAGATTTCTACAAAACATCAAAGATTCCGGGGACAGTGCAGCTTTTGTTACCTGCACATCCACCAATAACATTTATTGTATCCGTTACTCCCAGTGCAGTCTCTGGTACATTGGGGAGACTGGGCGTCTCCAAACAGACCGCTTTAGGAAACATCTCCGGGACACCCGCACCAATCAACCACACCGCCCCGTGGCCCAACATTTCAACTCCCCCTCCCACTCTGCCGAGGACATGGAGGTCCTGGGCCTCCTTCACCGCCGCTCCCTCACCACCAGACACCTGGAGGAAGAACGTCTCATCTTCCCCCTTGGTACACTTCAACCCCAGGGCATCAATGTGGACTTCAACATTTTCCTCATTTCCCCTTCCCCCACCTCACCCTAGTTCAAAACTACCAGCTCAGCACTGTCCCCATGACTGGTCCGGACTTGTCCTCCCTGCCTATCTTCTATTCCACCTATCCATTCCCCCCTCCCCCCCCCCAGACCTATCACCTTCATCCCCTCCCCCACTTAACTATTGTACTCTATGCTACTTTCTCCCCATCCCTACCCTCCTCTCACTTATCTCTCCACCCTTCAGGCTCTCTGCCTGAATTCTTGATGAAAAGCTTTTGCCCGAAACGTCGATTTTACTGCTCCTTGGATGCTGCCTGAACTGCTATGCTCTTCCAGCACCACTAATCCAGAATCTGTTTTCCAGCATCTGCAGTCATTGTTTTTACCAAATTTTTGTTGAAATGTATACTTCAAGAGCAATGCAGTTTAACATCGGTTACTTCACGAGTTTCCCCACACAAGGCAGTAACCACTGCTGCCACATAGTCCCAGTTCCCAGCCCCAGAATCAGAGGAACTGAGTGGCGCAGTCGCAAATAACCAACTTGAAATCGAGATGGGAATGAGGTCGCAGAGATACTCGATGGCTCAAGTGATGCAACTGGAGAAAGCACGGTGTTTCTATGATGGTTTAGAGGCGTAAGCAATTCCGAGGTTGGGAGTGCTTCTGGTCAAAGGCGGGGCAGAATGGAAAATGTGTTCCAGTTTATAATAACAGCAATCTACAGTGCATCTTGCTGAGACAGCTGAGTGACATAACTGTAGCGTGGGCAGCTGGTTTGAAGTTTAATTTTGCTTCATTATCACCCAGTTCCCTGGAATGAATTGCTTTCACCAGTTCTATTTCCAATTGTTTGGTATCTCCCTCAGTCTGCGGCTTTCTTCCTCATGGTTAATTGCATGACTAACTGTTGTATGATCTGCACACTGCTAAATCACGGCCACTACAAGTAAATAGGAATCATTGATGTATATGAGAAAACAGTGGAACACACAGCAGGCATGCTTCGTAGGTTTGCAGGCGACGCCAGAATTGTAGACAGTGAGGAAGATTATCTAAGTTTCAAAAGGATCTTAATCCAATGAGTCGTTGTACTGAAAAATGTAACATGGAGTTCAATCTGGATAAATGGAAGATATTGCATTTGGTACAATAAAAAGAATATGGCTTTGCGTATGTTGGAGAGCGTGGAAGCTCGGTGTGCAGGTACATAATTCCTTGTAATTTGCATTACCAACAGACAAGATGGTTCAAAGGCATTTAACATACTTCCCTTCATTGTTCAGTCCTTTGTGTATAGTAGTTGGGACGTTATGATGAAGTTTTGCAGGACATTGATGAGGCGTCTTCTGGAATATTATGTCCAGTTCTAGTCGCCCATTTGTAGGAATGATATTATTCAGCTGGTGTAGGTTCACAAAAGGTATACACGCTTGTTGCCTGTGGAAGGTTTGAGTTATAATGAAAGGCTGGATAGGCTGATACTATTTTCAGATTCGAGATCGGGGTGCTGGAAAACCACATCAGGTAAGGCAGCATCCCAGGAGAAGGAAAATATTTGTTTTTCGCGCAAGTGTCCTTCACCAGGCTCTTCCCCGAAACGTCGATTCTTCTGCTCCTCAAATTCTGCCTGATCTGCTGTGCTTTCCCAGCACAACATTCTCGACTCTGATCTCTCATCTGCAGTTCTCAGTTTCTCCTAGTTGAGAGTGTTTTCACTCTAGCTTAGGGGTTTGAACGGCGACCTGACAGAAGTTTATGAATTATTGAGAGACAAGTTTAGAGTTAACGATGGCGGCCTTTTCGCAGGAGGGGAATGTCAAGACGAGAGGGCATATGTTTAAGATGAAAAGAGAGATTTTTTTAAAAAAAGACATGTGCGGCATTTCTTGAGGGACGGTGTTTTACATGTGTAATTAACTTGCTGAGGAAGTGATTGATGAGGGAATGTTTGCAGCATTTAATGGACAATTGATTCCAAACATGAATGGGAAAGTAGGATTTTAAAAATAAATGTATTCATGCCTCGTAGGTTAGTTATTTCCCAGAGCGCATTTAAGAGTCAACCACGGTATTATCCATCTGGAGTCTCCTGTGGGACAGAGCAGATGAATATGGCAGGTTGCTTCCCGAACTGGGAAGTTTTTCCACACATCTTTTTCAGGTCATCACGAGACTCTTCAATTCCAGGTGCTTATTGAATTCAAACTCCACTATCTGCCATGCCAGGACCTGAACCCTTTGTCCCCAAAATATTACCTGTGCTTTGGATAAACAACACAGTAATAAAACTACAAGGGCATTATCACCACTCAGCGGGTACAGGAGGAGGCAGACGGGAATGGGTTAGTTTGGCACTATGTTCAGCATGGATTGGTTGCACAGACAGGCCTGTTTTCATGTTGTATGACTCTGACTGACGCTATGGAGCAGGCAGCTGGTTGGGATTAACAGCCGCATTGACATCATAATCGAATACCTGATGGGATATGTCATCCTGCTGGAGTCTCCGGAGGTTGGTTTGCTCAGTCATCCCTTCCCTAATACTGGACTGGTGAACGGCCTCTCCCCAGTGTTACTGATTAAATGAGATTCCATTTCTATGGTGAATTAACTCCCATCCAGCAGTTCCCACATTGCCCTGCTTTCTCTGTGGTATCAGTGTCCTTTTTTTTCTACACAGGGTGAACGATCCTTTTAAATTGTGTCCACACAGATACAAATCCTGTTTTCCATGTTGTGAATGTGTTTTCATTCTTCCACATTCACCCACAGGGTGTGAGTATCACTGGTGATGACAACATTTATTCTTTGCCCCTCGTTCGTTGCTGTCTCGCTACACCACAAACCCGGATGTGATCCCAGCCTCGGGTGTTTGTCTGTGGGCAATCTACACATTCTCTTTGTGTTTGCGTTTTTATTTCTCCCTCTGAGCAAAGATGTGCCAGTTACAGGGATCAACAATGGGAAATGCAGGCTTATGGGACAGGGAATAACGTGGGGTCTGGTGGAATGCGCTTCGGCTGTACCGTGTGGACTGGAAGGGCCGATTAGACTGCTTCGCCACACGGTGGAAATTCTTGAATTAAGGGTCAGCTCATGTTTTTCTGGTCCTGGAGTTTCTCGTAGGCAGGACTGGGTGAAGATGGTTGAATCCCCTGCATCGGGGACATGAATGAATGGGATTGCAGGAAATTAAAGTCATGATCTCTGTTCCTGAGGTCAGGCTTGTATTTCATGTTTTATTTGTCGAACGTAAACATCAAAATTTCCGGTGTCCCAACCCCCAAGGATGACTCGTTTAAAATATCACCCCAACACCACCTTCTCCAGGTTGAAGTCTTGACTGTGTGGAAGAAACTGATACTGAGCTGATGCGAGCAAATGTAGCTGCCACCGCCAGTGTCGGAAACACAGATCCAAACAGCAAAATCATCTTTGCAGCAAAACCATTGCAAAGTTAAGGGTTCAACACGCTCCACTTGTGCCACTCAGCTGTCTTAGAAAGATGCTCCGGAAATCGCTATGATAGTATAAACGGGGACAACCATTCCCTTGAGCAGGAGCACACTCAACCGAGGAATTTCTTGCGCCACTATACCATCACAGAAGGACAGGACGCTCACCTATTGCATCACTGGAAACAGAGAGTAACTCCGTGCACACATTCCCATCCCCATTTCCGGTTGGATCTGGACGGCTGTGCTGATGTTTAGCTAAAATGCTATTGCAGTATACATTTCAACAATATCCTGTACTGTCCCCCGAGGCTTTGATGTTTTGTCGAAATCGGTCGATCACATTGTCATTCAAAGGATCTCCACAGTCTCTGAGGACATCGAACTGAAAGATTCAGCTCATTCTTAGTTCCCACATATCAGTCACTGTTCGCTGAGTACTGATATTGTACATTTGCTGTTCTTCCGAACATTTCCTCTGCTCGTATACTTATTGCTGCTTGCAAGCAACCAGTTCAATGGTTGCTGTGATCGTGGTTGTCGGTATTTTGAATTGTGACCACAGCAACCTCGATTTGAAACCAAATCACGGCACTAATTGTTCTCTCCGTTGTCCTTTTTGTGACACATGCTAAGAAATTAATTGTTTTACCTTCAAATTCCGCTCTCTTACATCTGTGCGTTTCATATATCAGGGTTCAAACACGCCCGTTGTCAGAGATTCCGGTCCTTCCCACAATCATTAAACCTCCTTTCCGTCCCTCCCCCCATTTCTCTGAGGCAATGCACAATCTATCACTCTCTTTCACATTCATACTGTTCTGTCTGTGCTGCTGCTGCGGTCACTGTTGTTGGGTGAACGTGCCGCAATCCCACCATCGGGACCTTCAAACAAATCGATCCATTTGGATACCGCGGTTGTGAAATCAATCCCCATGCAGCAGCTTTTACTGACAATGGCCAGAGACAATTGTAGCGTCAGGCTCATGGAAAATACCCAGGGCAGTTTTGGTGAAAAGACATTTTATTGTTCAAGGTCAGCTTTGTGGCTTTCTGTGTTGGTCTAGCGGTAATTTCATAGGACTGATAATCCAGAAACCGAGGTAATAGTTTGGGTACTCGGGCTTGAATCCCACCATGCCATGATCGTCAAATTTGGATTCAATAAATATCTGCATTGAAGAATCTAATGACTACTATATATCCAATGACAATGGTTGATTTTTTAAAAATCTGTTTCATTGATGTTATTTCGGGATGGAATTTGCTATCCTTACTTGGTCTGGACTGCATGTGACTTCAGACTCATAGCAATATGGTTGAGTCCCAACTGCCCTTTGGGCAATTTGGGATGGGTAATAAACTCTGCCCAGCCAGAATCGCCCTCATACTAATCCAGAAATTTAAAAAAACAAATGCTCATTAGCCTCAAGCAAGAGCGTTGTGTGCAGTCTTGCAAGTCACGTGATAGTAGGGATGTGATCACACTGAGAACATTACAGGAGATATTTACCGGGATATTGTTTGGGCTGAAGAGTTTCAGTTGTGAAGAAAGACAGGACAGAGTGGAGTGTTTGTCGCAGTGTAAAGGAGATGGAGACAAGACATGATTGAGTTAGGGTATGGACAGGGTTGACTGAACGAGTTTCCTATTGATGGAGGGATCGATCAGCAGGGGCCAGAGATTTAAGGAGAAAGACAGAAAGGTTTGAGAAGATGTGCGAAAAATCTTTATCAGCCAGCGGGGGGTTGGAATTTGGAATACACTGTCTGCATTGTTCAGAGCGGCAGAAACCCTTATAGCCTGAACAAATATTCAGATGTGAACTTTTGATGCCAAGACAAATAAGGCTGTGGGGTAAGCATTCTGAAATAGGATTCAGTTCATTAGGCATTGTTTTTGACAAGTGTGGCCACAATTGGTGGAAGGGCCTCCTTTAGCACTCTTGTCCTCAGTAGTATAATGGTTAATATCCCTGCTTGTCACAGGGCTCAATTCTCCACTGGGCACAATGTAAATATTTTAAAACTGTCGCTCCATTTCCAAGTGCGGGTATTGATACCTGTCCTTCCATTCTCGATGGGGCATGTCACAGGAAGGACAGTGCTGCCTGAATCTGTGGGTGAGAGGGCTGCAGCTCTCAGGGAGGCAGAGTGTCAGTGAAAGTGCAAACACGTGATCTCTGCAAACTGCACCTTTTTACTGTGTTGGAATGAAAAGCATTTGACAGACTTGTTCCGGATTGAAGTGTTTTTTGGAAGCAGGAAGGTGAAGAAGGAACAGCGTAAAAGCGTTCAAATATGAGCGCAGAAAGATTTCCCACAGCACGAATCAGATTGTAAAGCACAGAGTAGTGTTTCGATACATTGAATTTGGGTTGATTTGCTTTGATGAGGCTGAGTTACCAGGATATAAAGCCATTCAGAATGATCCAGGTTTTGCTCACGATGATGGAACATTGGCTCAGTAATTCGCATTGCTGTTCGGTCTGAGGGTTATATTGATTGGCCAAGTTAAATTGCCCTCTCGTGTCCAGGGATTGAATTAAGTAAATTAAGTAAATTAGCCATGGATAACGCGGGGACAATGCCAGAAGTCACAGGACGCCAGGTTATAGCCTAACAGCATTTTTTTTGATATCATAATGGGGAGGGTTGCCCCTTCTTCTGGTGAAATATAAAGAAATGGGGAGGGGAGCTAGGTCTGGGTGAGATGATCTTCAGTGTGTCGACACCGGCTTGATTGACTGAAATGCTCTCTTTGCACTGTAGGATTCTGTGATTCTCTCGTAGAGGGTTGTGAAGGTGTTTACTGGGGTGTAAAGCCATTAGAGACGATGCTGAGACGGGGTGTACTGAGGATGAGATTTTATTCACTTGTTGTCTTCGAAAATTTAGAACAGTTATCCCTGAACCAAGAAAGATTTAATTGGGGGGGTGGGGGGTTCATGTTACGAGATGTTTTGGACAGAGTAAATAGGAGGAAAATTCCATATTTCAATTGAGTAAACGTCTAGACGTCAGACATTCAAAACCTTTGATAAAACCTTTGAAGGACAAAGAAATGATGAGAGCAGAATCGCTGTTACTCCGAGAATCTGTTTTTCAAAATATTTGGAAAGGCACATTTGGTGACATACAAGGAAAAAAATTCACAAGGAGAGAGACAGTGCGTGGCTAGGTAACGGTGTAGGGGTGTGGTGTAGTCGGTCGGAAGTTGCAGGGAAACAATGTCTAAGTGGATTGACTTTAAATGTAAAGAATTTCGTGAACGTGTGCAGCTGAATATAATTCGATTCCAAAACCTCTGGATTTCGAAAGATTTGGCATAATATTCTACCTGAAGCATTGTGAATGGAACTGAGTGGATTTTTCTTATTGTGAAGGGAAGATATTACATAATGAATAGGAAGTGACCAGTTGCTTGGAGAGCGACTTACCGCTTTAATCACATGCGATAAGGATGTGAGGCCAAATACCATGATGTTTGGTCCATTTAATACTCGGTGAAATCTGCCAAAGCAACGAGCAACAAAACTGGTGGATTTTCTTTTGTACTTTAACCCTCTGATTTTCTAAGCAGTATTTTCCTAAAGCTGAAATAAAGTCTGAGCAAATTTGAATACAACATTAATCGTTCCAATGAGATAAATCTAATTCACTTGTGATTATTACAATGAACATTGTGAGGTTGCAGCAAAACTAAAATGAAACGAACAAAACAGCGTTTCTTGCGATTTAATCCAATTCAGGTTCAGCCATATCAGAAAGGCCATTCAGCCACAACATCGCTTTTATTTCCCTCTCCATGGCTGCTTCTTCACGTGAAAGAGAAAGTGACTGAAGAAATTATGAGTCAAATGTAGATGTGATTATGAGGGAAAATTCTTGTTCTCTGTTTCATTCCGACACAGTTCTGACTCAGACTGTATCACTGACAGCTATTCATTCTGACGAGCAAGGCGATTTGTTGGCATTTGCTGTTATTATAATTCTGGTGCAAGCAGAGTCACAATGGTGTGGATTTGATTCCGCTCTGCAAATTTCTCATCCTTCACTTTCACCACATATAACCTGATGAGGTGACATGTCACCACTCTACAAAATGTGCTGAGAAGACTGAATGATTGTGGTGGTGGGTTATTACACCACCTTGCTCCGCATTCACGAGTTCGAGTCACACTCTGGTTGCTAACTTCACAAACCGCTCCAGCAGTTTTTATTGGCACCTCACACGTCTGGTAAAGAATGGATAGAGAATCTTGTTCTTGCCCTTCACTGCACGGGAGATTCACGAATAATCGGCATCACATTAAAGTCGAAATGAAGAGTGACAGCAGTCATTCTATTCAATTGTAGATTAACTTGGTGTAATGAGAAAGAACACATTTTTCTTTCCGCCCCACATTCCATCTAGTCTTTCAATGAATATGCATCGAAAGAATGAGAAACAAATAACAATAGATCGGGAGCACAAGTTTATCCAGTGGGGAGGTGGGGGCGCATGAGTATCTTAACCTTACACTTCACACAATGATCTGATCAGTAATTCAAACAGTGACTCGGAATTGGAACCACAGAAAACTTCTGCAATGAAACGAACCTTTCATTCTTTCACAAATTTCTGCTGTGTGTGAATCATACAGTGATCCATCATACAGCGTGATCACTGACTTGCCAATTGTATAAGTTCTACCAACTTTCTTCAGCTTTCACAACTTATGTATGCAGCCACCTGTGCTGTGCCCAGTGTCATTTGTTATCCCCAGGTCACAGTACATTTCGTCTTCCTGAGCTTATGAGCCTTGTTCCTGATCTGTCTGATCTGTTTAATAAACCTTTTCTATCACTTCATCCCATCCCCCCACAATTCTGAACTTATTAATAAAATAATGCGTTTGACAAAATGTTAAACAAATGGGAGTTTGCCATTCAGCCCATGGAGTCTGCCCCACCATTCAACGAACTCATGTTTGATCTGATAATCTTTAACTCCTTTCTGCCCACTTACCTCGTCAAATTTTCATCATCTTTCTGATTAACTATCTGGCACAGTTTGAAAACACCCAACAACACTGATGGCACAGATTGTTAGGCCGCTGAGCAAAGAGATGACTCCTCATTTCTGAATTAAATGGGCAATATCTAATTCTGAGATTATGTCCTCTGGTGCTCTCCTCACAGCATGGGGCAAACCATCTGCCCGTATCTACCCTGTCAAGATTCCACGAATATTGAACGTTTATGATTCGCGTTATATGATTATAGAGCACCCCTCCACCTCTTTTGTTTCGAGGAGATTAATCCCAGCCTAACCAGTCATTCCACGAAGGTCTATTTTATACAGAGTGGCAACATCCCCGTAAATCTCTGCTGTCCCCTGCAGCGTCCTTACATATCCTTAAGACAGGTGGAGAAACTTTGGTGATGAAATGGGTTGAAATTTCGGCCGCAGACCAAATACAGCAATGATAACTCTGACAAATCAGAATCTAATCATATTTGATTGACATTCAATGGCTTCATTGTAGCTGAATACCTCCATGTAATCGTCTTGACAGCAAGTGTTTAGGAGAAATGGAACCTGATCGCGCATAAAAGAAGTTGACGACAAAAACCTGTCCGTCGGTCGACTTTGTTTGATTATTAACTCAACCCTTGTCTCCGTGAAGCCTACATCGTTCGCAACGCACAAATTAGATGCTGAACAGAACTCTCTCCATTTGCCTAGGTGGGTGCCGCTGAAATACCACTGAAGGAACTGGACACCCTCCACGACAACACAGTCACTTACTGTACATTGTTCAATGCCTGAATATTTATTCACTTCACTGCTGAGGCACAATTGCAGCAGAGTGCGCCACCTAGAATATTCACTGAAGTAAGTCATCCAGGCTTTGTTGACAGAACCTTCAAAGCTCAAAGACTGTACCAACTATAACGACAAGCTTGAAGATGCACTGAAACGTCACCATTTATGAATTACCCTCCAAGGCACATACTAGCATGACTTGGAGAGGAAGCAGTGGTAAATTCATTGAGTGGTGAAGCGGTCTTGATGGGCAAAGAGTTATACTCGAGCCCTCCACATTTTATTTTACCATTTTGAAAAATGTTGATTATCGCATTGACCAGACTTGTGTTCATTCCTTCAGTTGTTTCCAAAACTGACGTTTGCTAAAGATCGAATATCATTCTCAGACTGTGGTCAACAAAGAGGCTCTCGTACAACTGATCTCCCTGCCCAACAATCTTCAGAGATCAGTGAATATCTACTCCAAAATCTCTTTGGTCCTGTACACCACTCAGAATCCTCACTGCTATTGTTTCAACTCTCCAAATTCATTACCACTTATTGGTTTGGATTCAATCTCATTCGCCGTTTTTCCTTTCCACCTGATTGATACATCCCTGCGATCGATGATATTATTCATCACAGTCACCTACACGACCAATTTTTGCATCGTCTGTAAACATCTAAACATGACTCCTACAACTATGTTTGAATTATTGATCTATATCAGGAAACAGTGGCACTTCACTGGAAACAGGCATCCAAGCATGGTTCATTGCTGGATGGGAAGAACACCTGCAATAACAGCAGAATCGGACCCTTGCTATCATTTGTAAACCTGATGGCAACTTTGCAGGTTGGTCTCCTGACTGATTCCTTCTCAGATAGGGGAGTGGTGAATGACCTGCCCACATTGTGACTGAGGAAGTGAGTTTACACTTCAGCGGGTAATTGAATCCCTTCCTACAGACCCCGTCCCCATGGACCTCACCTCATGGAGGCGTGGGTATCCTTGTGTCTATTTAGTTTGGATAATCAGCAGAATTTGAGACCACACTGAGAAGATTCCCAATTTTCCCCATCATCCATGTATCTTTTTTTATCCTTCCTTATTCTCCCCAGGAGTGTGACTATCACAGTCTGAACAGCATTTGTTGTTCATCCTTAACTCTCCTTGAACTGAGTCAGAGGGAATGTATGGGTGAACCGTACTATTGTGGGTCTGGAGTTATATGTTGGCAGGTCTCTTTAAGGAAGGCAGATTTCCCTTTTGAAGGGACATGAATGAATGGGTTTTCAGCAAATTAAATCGTTTTGTCACTCTTCCTCTGAGCGGGTTTATATTCCAGATTTTATTCATCGAATCTAATTACCAGCAGCTTCCATGCTCCAGTCTCCAAGGGTTGCTCGCCCAAATATCGCCATTATATTTGCAGATGACACGAAGACTGGTGGAGGAGCAGAAAGCATAAGCGACTGTCAAAGAATGAAGGAGAATATAGATAGGACAGTTGGGCAGAGAAGTGGCAGATGGAGTTGAATCCAGGCAAATGTGAGTTGATGCATTTTGGGAAGTCTAATTCTAGAACCAGTAAACAGAAGATCCTTGGGTAAAATTGCTGAGCAGAGAGATGTGGGAGTTCAGGTTCTTTATACCCTCAAGGTGGCTGCACAGGCGAATCGAGTGGACAAGAAGGCATATGGCATGCTTGCTTTCATCAGACCAGGCACTGAGTATAAGAGCTGGAATGTCATGCTAAGATTGTGCAAGATTTTGGTTCAACTACATTTAGAATACTGTGTACAGTTCTGGTTGCCAAATTACCAAAATGACGTGGACGTTTAGGAGTGGGTGCAGAGAAGGATTATGAGGATGTTGCCTGGTATGGAAGATGCTAGCTCTGAAGAGGGGTTGAGTAGGTTACGTTTGTTTTCATTCGAAAAAATGAGATTGAGGTGGACCTGATTGACGTCTACAAAATCATGAAGGGTATAGGCAGGGTGGATAGAGATAAGCTTTTTCCCATGGTGAGGGATTCAATAATGAGAGGTCACGCGTTCAAGGTGAAAGTTGAAAAGTTTAAGAAAGATAGTCATTGGAAGTATTTTACACCGAGGGTGGTAGGTGCCTGGAACGTGTTGCCAGCAGAGGTATTAGACGCAGGCATGGTAGATTCATTTCAGTTGCGCCTGGACAGATGCATGTGTAGGAAGAGTGCAGAGGGATGCTTTGGAATTGGGTGATAGGTTTAAACAATGGATTTGGATCAGCTCAGGTTTCGACATCCAAAGGGCGTGTTCCTGTGCTGTAAATTTTCTCTGTTCTTTGTTCTTCTTTGTTCACTACTCTGTCAACTTCATGCTACATTGCTGCATCTCAGAGAATGATATTGTCAATTCTAATTATCACAGAGGGAATGAGAATATGACATGTGGTTGTGTCGGAATGAAAGTGATGTACGCTGGTTTGGAGTGTTTACTGGGAGCAAGAGGCTGATGTGGAGACGATGTGATCAAAAACAGCTCTAACTGTCAAAGTAACAAAACAGCGCATTGTTAAGGAAAATTTCAGAGAATGCTTTCAATTAATCGATCTCTCGCTGAAGGCTCCAGCACGCTTCAGCTGAGCCAATCTGTAGTGCGGGTTAATGCTGGTGTTGTATCCTAATACAACAATTATGCTCTTTGTCCCTGCCTTTGACCAGGAGCACTCCCAGCTTTGGCATTTCTTGCGCCTCTGTGCCATCATAGAAGAACCATGTGCTCACCTTCAAGCCAATTAATCCATTTCGATACCGTGGCTGTGTGATCAATTCTCATGTAGCAGCTTTTACCACATGGACCAGAGATTATGAGAACATCATACTCTGGAAAAGGACACAGGGCAGCACTGAGGAAAAGAAAATTTGTTCGAAAATACTTCTGTCTGTGGATTTCTACATCATTTATTTCACTTGCTCATTTAGCTCTGTCTTGTCTATTATGTGCAGTTCTGCAATTCGCATTATAGAACGGATATGATAGCACTGGAAATGATGCAGGAGAGATTTACCAGGATATTGTCTGGGTAGAAGAGTTTCAGTTGTGAAGAGAAATTCGACAGACTGGAGGCGTTTTTCTTAGAGTCAAAGAGTTGAGAGGAAACATGATTGAAATGCATAAAATAATCAGGAATATGGATGGCATAGACTGATATCAATGTTTCTCTTTGATGGTGAGATCGATCACGGGGGGAGGGGCATGGTGGCATAGATTTAAGGATAGAAGAGGAAAGATTTGAGTGAATGTGTAGACAAATGTCTTGAAACAGCCGTGGGTTGAAATCTGGAACTCAGTGCATGCAAAGGTTGCAGAGGCAGAAATCCTCAGAACTTTCAGAAGTTTTCTGATGCGAATTTGTGATGCCAAGACATACAAGGCTATAGGCCAAGTAATTTTAAAAAGTGTTCCGATAGTTAAGTGAATGTTAATTTCCAGTATTAAGAAATAGGCTTCTTTTTGCATAGAATTCCTCGGTAGTACCACCGCCTGTCACTGCGTGAGGTCGGGTTCAATTTGCTTCCAGGACAGGCGCTTGCATATTGGGAGGGCTCAGTGGGTAGAACTGCGCCATTCAGCGTCAGAATCCCGCCTTCGATTCAAGTCTTGTGTGACTGACTGTGTGGAATTTGCACACTCCTGCTCTCTCTCTCTCTCCCATGTGAGTTTCCTCTGGCTGCTCCGATTCCTTCCCACAGTGCAAATGTGTGCAATTCAGGTAAATGGCAAACAAAATCTGAATGCACTGTAAGTTCTGTAAATAAGAGACAAAATTCAGAATTGCAGCTCGGGGAAAACAGAATGACCATTTCGGGTCAACAGACCCTTCGTAGGAACTGATTTTAATTCTCAATGTTAACTCTGATTTCTCTCCACTGATGCTGCCTGACTCGCTGAGCTTTTGGAGTAATTTCTATTTTTGTAGGTGCACCATAAATGCGGGTTTAGAAAGATAGAGTGGGGAGTGTGAATCTCTTCCATGGCACAGTGCAGACTCAACTGGCCACATGGTTTCTGTATGCACTGTATCTAATTCCATTAACTCTGAATCTATAAGTTTTTGTCCTTCTTTTAGTCTTTGGTTTTCACATCTCTCCTGTCATGTGAATTGCAGAGCAGGACAATCGACGGTTCGGGCATAAGCCACCACCAAAACTTTCCCACCTGACGCCTGAAAGATGTACGCCTCATATTCTGCCTTGGGACCCTGCAACCACACGGGATAAATGTGGATTTCAGCGGCTTCCTCATTTCCCCTCCCCCACATTATCACAGTCTGAAACATCCAACTCAGCACCACCCTCCGGACCTATTCATCTCTACCCCTCTGACTTATCAGCTTCTCCCCTCCTCCATCCACCATTTGCTTTCCCAGCAACTTGCACCCAACCCCAACTCCCTCCCAATTATCTCTCAGTCCCCACCCTCAAGCCTCATTCCTGATGAAAGATTTATGCCAGAAACGTCGATTCTCCCGCTCCATGGATGCTGCCTGACCTGCTGTACTTTTCCAGCACGACACTATTGCCATGGCGAAGATAGACAAGATTAGTTCAGGCTCTTTATCTGGGAGCGGAGAAGGCTAAGTGAAGAAGTGATTAAGGTGCACATTAAGGGGATCAGTATGTGTGATAGGAATGAACTTCTTATGGGAAGAGTTAACATCCAGGGTTTTCTGTTGAACGCAAGGGAGAGGATGTTCAGAGGAGATATAGGAAGAACGTTTTCACTCTGAGAGTATTGTATAATTGGAAATCACTGTTTGAACGTGTGGTAAAGCTATGAGTCATCAAAACATTTCAGGAGTATTCATCCGAATACTTGAGAAGCGAGAGCACTCTTGGATAAGGACCAGTTACTGGAAAGTGGGGTGAAGATGTCTGATGAAAGATCGCAACACTGCACAAAAAATACAGAGCATGCAAGCATGGGAAGGTTAAAGGCATGGAAACGACTGGCAATCTGTTGCAAGGAGTCTCTGGAATGCTACATTCGTCAAAAGGTCACTGGGGCAGGATGGGGCCACTGTGGCAGGATGGGATAAGTGTAGTGGAATGCTCCGACACCAATTATCAGAGTCAGACTGAGGCTGAAAGGTTACTATGGCAGGCTGAGATAATAACAATTAGTAAGGTCAGCCTCGCCTACTAAATATTATCATGGCAGTTTGGGAAACGTCGTGACAGTACATACTTAGGACATGAATTTAAATAATTAATTGATAATAGAGTCAGCCTGCTTGAGACACTTGTAGCAGGATATGGCATTAAATATCTAATTAGTAGTTAGTAGAGTCAGCTTGGGACAGGACAACATTGTGATAGATGGGGTAGCTAAATATCTAATCATGACAGGTTAGTCTGGGATGGAGGTTCATTGTCGCACAAGTGGCAGTAGAATACTTAAGAGTTACAGTAGAATAAATTAGGAAAAACGATAGTGGCAGAAGTAGAACGATAATGGGAATTAGCACCATTGGTTTATTGTATAGCTGGAGTGAGGTAATTCTGACTAACACAGTTTGCATTCTGATAAGCTAATAAGACATGATTAAAGAAAAAGGTATAAAGTGATGGAGTTTAATTCGGATGCATGTGAGGTGCTGAATTTGGGGAAAGCAAATCTTAGCAGGACTTATACACTTAATGGTAAGACCCTAGGGAGTGTTGCTGAACAAAGAGACCTTGGAGTGGAGGTTCATAGCTCCTTGAAAGCAGGTAGATAAGATAGTGAAGAAGGCATTTGGTATGCTTTCCTTTTTTGGTCAGAGTGTTGAGTACAGGTGTTGGGAGGGCATGTTGCGGCTGTACAGGACATTGGTTAGGCCACTGTTGCAAAATTGCGTGCAATTCTGGTGTCCTTCCGATCGGAAAGATGCTGTGAAACTTGTAAGGGTTCAGAAAAGATTCACAAGGATGTTGTCAGGGTTGGAGGATTTGAGCTATAGGGAGAGGCTGAACAGGCTGGGGCTGTTTTCCCTGGAGCTTCGGAAGCTGAGGGGTGACCTCATAGAGATTTACAAAATTATGAGGTGCATGGAAAGGATAAATAGACAAAATATTTTCCCTGGGGTTCGGGCAGTCCAGAACTAGAGGGCATAGATTTAGTGTGAGAGGGTTAAGATATGAAAGAGACCTAATGGGTAAACTTTTCATACAGAGAGTGGTACGTGAATGGAATGAGCTGTCAGAGGAAGTGGTGGAGGCTTGTAGAATTGCAACATTTGAGAGGCATGTGTCTAGGAAGGGTTTGGAGGAATATGGTCCGAGTGATTGCAGGTGGGAGTAGACTGGTTGGGATATCTGGTCGGCATGGACAAGTTGGACAGCAGTGTCTGTTTTGATGCTGCACATCTCAATGACTCTATGACTCTATGCCATGGACCCTGAGGTTCGTGCGAGTCAAAAATTTGTTTTCTGAATATCACTATTTTTGTTTGCCAATAAAAGATCTCCTTGAAAAACTCCCCGTCTCCTGGTGATTGTCGACATCTTCTCGATGACAACCGCAACTTTGGGTGCAGTAAAATTGTGGCGAGTGCAGCTCTGTGGCGCAATGGAAAGCGTGTTAGATTTCTACAAATTTGGGAACTTTGCAATTCAATGTTTGTGGGTTTGAACCGCACTAGAATTGGAGTTAAATTCAGTTTTCAGCTGAACCGACAAGTGTTGTGCTGATTCATCGCCAATTCCTATCGTCTGGAGTTCTCATCCCTGCTACTGACCAGAGGAAATTCATTACCTTCTTGGTTGTGAGTTTTTACAGAATCATATCGTTTGAAGAATGATCAGATCAGAATCAGATGCTCATCGGCAAAACCTGCAAATTTCGTGCAGAAACCCACTGTGCAACGTGTTTTTGGATGTCCGAATGGTGAAGATTATTGACGGATGCAATATTTATCATGTTACCTGTATGAACAGAAATTTTCGATTGCTTAAATGTCTTTATCGCATTGTATGACAGGTTGTTGTGGATGAGCTGGGCAAAGACATTGACATGTTTGGTCAGCCATGATCATATCAAACGGCGGGTCGACAGTGCGAGAATTAATCCCACGCTGTTGGTCTCATTTTTCTCACAAACCAGTTCGTCAACGAACTGAGCTAACCGACTTCCATTCAATGCAGAGCTAAACCAAACAGATCAGTGCATTTGAATTATATAATATTTCATGTAGAATGTGCTGCTGCACCTTCCAACTCCATTAGCTCTTCTTACACTTAACATTTTCAATTGCAGGTGTTATGCAATTTCTTTCCTATGAATGTTAACCACTTCCAGAGTGTTTCCCATTTGTACCCCCATCCAGGCAGCCCAGAATCACTGTCGCTGTTTAATTCACTTCTTGTGTGCCTGCACGCGCTTTTCGAATATTCTGGAATCAGCTCCTAAAATGTTTTTATTTCTGAAAATTCATCTCCGAATGCAATAACTCTCAGAATATAAAATGCCTGACCAAAATTATTTCCCGTGCCCTGCTGGGTTTGAATTTCTAACGTCTAGTTTCCACTCACTGAAACGAGGAAACTTCCCTCATATTTACTCTTAAGATCTTCACATCAGCTGGATAACCTCTATTCGAACACAACTAAGTCTCTCCTGATTTCTCCCGCATTATTCTTTATCTATGCCATCATCCCATTAAACCGCCTCTTTTCTTTTCTGGTGGCTTTATCTCCCAGTAAACCTCATTTTCTTCATTTCGAACAACATGGTATCATGGGCGTGTCATTCCTAACGTCTTTGTATTTCAGTAAACGGTGCCTGTGTCATTATTCATGTCCTTATATCCCTGCAAATTTCAACCTGAGAAAGGATGCTGGGTCTAATTCAATGCATGAAAACTCACCACTAAACTGTGCAATCTTATGACCGAAACAGGAAAGGTGGAAGCAATTTCAATTACAGCTGCAACAGAATCGGGTCAAATCCCAGTCACATACTTGACTGTTGTTCTTATATTTATTTCTTCTCTACGTGTGCTGAAGTTACACAGTGAGGGATCAATTACTGTTGCCAGACATACATAAGGGGGCGTATGAAATGCTGAGGTTGTGAGACCAGAGCAGGTTTTTATTGACATAGACCATTCACTGTTCGAATATCAGTCTTAGGAATTAGACAGAGAGCAATTTTAAGCAAAATTTGAGCAGTGACGTTTACGCCATGACGTAATACCAAATTGTGTGGTTACTTTGTTGTTTACCTCATTTGTGTGTTTTGCCTCATTGAGGATTTTGAAATTATCTTCTCTATACAAAAGTTTCGTGCTTTTGCACCATTATACAAAAGATGCAGTACAATAACACCCAACGCTGTTTCAGTCTACTTGTACAGATATTGAACCCTGGAAACAGCACTATGCACTCGCCTCGAGTCTGGAAAATAATTTGTTACATTCCCATTCTTATGGCTCTTTTCTTTACATCGGCTTCTGTTCTTCACAGAATCTGATTCAGCAGATCTTGTCACTGAGTCATTACTTTGTATGTGTTCAGATCATGTGAGCAGAATATCACAGTCCATAACTCAGAAGTCAGACATTACTCAGGGAACCGTACTCTTCTCTAGATCATTTCATGAACACCAGGAAGAAATATCTGTGATCTTCAAAATTTTTTCAGAAGCAAGATAAACAATTCCAAGTTTCTGCTTTTGTTGTCACACCAACAAGGTTGTAATTGCTGGAACCAGTTGAGACTGTCCGCTCTTCCACATCAATTTTCTCCCCAGGAAGTGTTAAGGTGATGGTCTGAATGGGATTCTTCTAAAAAGAAGAATCTTTTTATCGATTGATTTCTGGTTTAGGGCCGACCAGGCTCCCGCTGGGCCTCTATGTTATCGCTGATCACAGCAGTTTCCCGCAGTCTTCAGCGTTTTTGTAGCAAGTACCTTCGAGGATGACATCAAAAGATATTTGCTGTTACTGTCTCTACCAATAGAGACAGCTCTATCAATGGAGGCAGCTCAGTCCGCTGGGATGGGATAATTTCTGCAGTGTGTCCTGCGGATCAGATACAGTGCACTTTATCATTCAAATCATACAGAGTGAGAGCGCTCGAAAAGGCCAAGCGAGATTTCCCCACAGGAGTTTATTGTAGGTGTAACAATACCAGTGGCACTACCCTAACCGAGGAAAGAACAGTCTCAGAAGTCCATTTGGCAAGTTTACTTTTCAGACTCTGGTCACCATGCTCCACGAGCCCTGCAGCCTGTGGGCAATCAGCACAATGAAGTTGGTGGTGGATCCCAAAATGAAAGTATAATTCTTCATTAATTTCTCCAATAACATGGGGGTGGGGGTGGGGGTGGGGGGGGCATTGTCATGGGTAGACAAAATTAAATACCAAAGCAGGTTATAATCTCCATGAGTAAAATATTTACAACAGTTTTAGCAGTAGTGTTGGAATTGGGGTAAGTTTCAACCCATCAAGGAAAAGAAAATCAACAATGACCAAATCATAATTATAATGCTGACACCTTTGCAACTCAATGAAGTCTTTAAACATCTTTTGCAGTTGGCATTAGGTGGTCAGAGGTCGACTCACACTTGTTAGAGAACATAGAACATAGAAAGTACAGCAGAAAACAGGCCCTTTCATCCACGATGTTCTGCCGAGATTGAATCCTAATGTAAAATATAATAACAACCTACACACCCCTCAATTCACTGCTATCCATGTGCAAGTCTAGAAGTTGCTTAAATGTCCCCAATAACTCTGCTTCCACCACTACCACTGGTAACGTTTTCCATGCATCCACAGATCTCTGTGTTAAAACAAAAACTACTTCTGACATCTCCTTTATAACTTCCTCCTAATATCTTCAAACTATGAGTTCTCATACCAGTCAATCTTGTCCTGGGGAAAATACTCTAGCTATTGACTCTACAAATTCCTCTCATTATTTTGTACACCTCTAACAGGTCTCCTCTCTTCCTCCTTCTCTCCAGAGAGATGTCTGAACCTATTCAACATTTTTTTCATAAGCCAAGCCCTCCAGAGCAAGCAGAATCCTGGTAAACATTCTTTGCACCCTCTCCCAAGCCTCTGTATCTTTCCTACAGTAGGGCGATCAGAACTGGACACAATATTTCAAGTATTGCTTCACCAGGAACTTGTAGAGCTGCAGCAAAGCCTCACGGCTCTTAAACTCTATCCCCCCGTTGATGAAAGCCAAAACTCCATATGCTTTCTTAACAATCTTATCCACTTATATTGCAACTTTGAGGGATCTATGTACTTGCATATCCAAATCCCTCTGTTCCTCCACACTGCCTTAATTCCTATCTTTAATCCTATAGTCAGCATTCGAGCTCCACCTTCCAACATGCATCATTTCGCATTTATCCAGGTTGAACACAATCTGCCATTTCTCAGCCCAGCTCTGCATCCTGTCTATGTCGCGCTGCAGCCTACAGTAGCCATTTATACTATCGCTGACACCTCCAAACTTTATGTCATCTGCAAATTTTACAACCCTCCCCTCAACCTACTCATCCAAGTCATTTAAAAAAACTACAAAAAGCAGAGGCCCAAGTACAGAACCCTGGGAGACCCCACTCAACACTGACGTCTAGGCAGAATACTTTCTATCTACAGCTACTCTCTGCCTTCTATCAGCCAGCCAGTTCTGTGTATATCTGTTTAATGCCTGGAAACAGAGTGTTGATGGAGGGTTGTCTGTTTATGTCTGATTAATCGTCGGTGATAGGGGGTGGTGCAGGGTTGTGTGTGTTTTTCTGTATATATCTGCTTAATGACAGGAGACAGACTGGTGGTGGTCGAATGCTGTGTGTGTGTGTATTTATGTGCATATCTGCTCAATGGAAGGATAACAGGGCAGTGGTGGAGAGTTGTTTGTGTGTGTTTCTGTGTACATCTGTTTAATGGCACGAGATAGGGTTGTCCTGGAGGGGTGTGCCTATGATTCTGTGTATATCTATTTAAGGGCTGGAGACTGGTTGGTGGTGTGTGTGTTTCTGTGTATATCTGTTCAGTGGCAGGAGACAAGGTGGTCATGAAGGGTTGTGTGTGTGTTCCTGCATAGACCTGCTCAATGGCAGGAGGCACGTTGTTCATGGAATGTTGTGCTTGCATGTGTGTTTCTGTGTGAATCTATTTAATTGCAGGAGATAGGGTGGTGGTGGAGAATTGTGTTTGCATGTGCGTTTATGTGTATATCTGTTTAAAGGCAGTAGGCAGGGTGTTTGTAGAAGTTTGTGTGTGTATATTTTCGTGTATAACTGTTTGATGAGAGGATGGTGGTCAAGGAGGTTTGAATGAGTGTGCGTGTGTGTTTCTGTGCATATGTGCTTAATGGCACGAGACAATTTGGTGTGTGTGTGTTTCTGTGCATATCTGTCCAATGGCAGGAGACAGGGTGGTGGTGGTGGAGGGGTGTGTGTGTATTTCTGTATATATCTGTTTAACACCAGGAGACAGAGGGTTGGTGGAGGGTTGTCTGTCTGTTTGTTTTTTTCTGTGTCTGTCTGTTTAATGCTGGTGTTAGGGTGGTGGTGCAGGGATGTGTATGTTTTTCTGTAAGTATCTGCTTAATGACGGGAGACAGACTGGTGGTGGTGGAGGGTTGTTTGTGTCTGTTTCTTTGTATATCTGATTAATTGCAGGAAACAGTGTGGCGGTGGAGCATTCTGTATGTATGTGTGTTTCTGTGTATATCTGTTTAAGGGCAGGAGACAGGGTGATGGGAGAGGGATGTGTGCGTGTTTCTGTGTATATCTGTTTTATGGGCTGGAGAGAGTGTGGTAGTGGAGGGTTGTGCGTGTGTGTTTATGTGTATATCTGGTGAACGGCAGGAAACGGGGTGGTGGTAAAGAGATGTGTATGTGTGTGTGTGTTTGTGTGTTTGTGTATATACCTGCTTAAAGGCAGGAGACACGTGGTAGTGGAGAGTTTCGTGTCTGTCTTCCTGTATCTATGTGCTCACTGGCAGGAGACAGGGTGGTGGTGGACGGTTGTGTATGCATGTGCGTTTTTGCGTATATCCGTTTAAAGTCAGTAAGCAGGGTGTTCATAGAACATAGAATATAGATCATTATGGTGCAGTACAGGCCCTTCGGCCCACAATGTTGCACCTACCTGTCATTCCAATCTGAAGCCTATCTAACCTACACTATTCCATGTACATCCATATGATTAGATTAGATTAGATTACTTACAGTGTGGAAACAGGCCCTTCGGCCCAACCAGTCCCCACCGCCCCGCCGAAGCGTAGCCCACCCATACCCCTACATCTACACCTTACCTAACACTACGGGCAATTTAGCATGGCCAATTCACCTGACCTGCACATCTTTGGACTGTGGGAGGAAACCGGAGCACCCGGAGGAAACCCACGCAGACACGGGGAGAACGTACAAATTCCACACAGTCAGTCGCCTGAGGCGGAAATTGAACCCGGGTTTCTGGCGCTGTGAGGCAGCAGTGCTAACCACTGTGCCACCGTGCCGTCCAATGACGACATAAATTTACTTAAAGTTGGTGAATCTACTACCATTGCAGGCAAAGCATTCCATACCCTTACTACTCTCTGAGTAAAGAAACTACCTCTGACATCTGTCCTGTATCTGTCACCTCTCAATTTAAAGCTATGCCCCTCGTGCTCGCCGTCACCATACTTGGAAAAAACTCTCCCTGTCCACCCTATCTAATTCTCTGATTATCTTTTCTGTCTCTATTGAGTCACGTCTCAAACTTCTCTCCAACGAAAAGAGGCTCAAGTCCCTCAGACTTTCCTCAGACGACCTTCTCTCCATACCAGGCAAGATCCTAGTAAATCTCTTCTGCACTCTTTCCAAAGCATACTTGGTATACTTCTTATATTGCAGTGACCAGAACTGTACACAATACTCCAAGTGCGGCCGCACCAGAGTTTTGTACAGATGTAGCATAACCTCATGGTTTCAGAACTCGATCCCTATATGAATTCCTTCCTAACAACACAGTCAACCTGGGTGGCAACTTTCAAGGATCTGTGTACCTGGACACCGAGATCTCTCTGCTCATCTACACTACCAAGAATCTTATCATAAGCCCAGTACTTTGAATTGCTTTTCCTCCGACCAAAGTGCATCACCTCTCACTTGTCCACATTAAACTCCATTTGCCACCTCTCAGCCCAGCTCTGCAGCTTATCTATGTTTCTCTGTAACCTACAACATCTTTCGTCACTATCCACAACTCCACCGACCTTAGTGTTGTATGCAAATTTACTAATCCTCCCTTCTACTCCCTCATCCAGGTCGTTTATAAAAATGATGAACAGCAGTGGACCCAACACCAACCCTTGCGGCACATCACTAATAACTGAACTCCAGATGAACATTTCCCATCAACCACCACCCTCTGTCTTCTTTCAGCAAGTCAATTAATGATCCAACCTGCTATATCCCCTACAATCCCATTCCTCTGCATTTTGAACGATAGCCTACTGTGGAGAACCTTATCAAATGCGTTGCTGATATCCATATACACCACATCATCCAGTTTACTCTCATCTACCTGTTTGGTCACTTTCTCAAAGAACTCAATACGGTTTGTGAGGCACGACTTAACCTTCACAAAACCGTGCTGACTCTCCATTATCAAATTATTATTTTCTAGATGATTGTAAATCCTATCTGTTATAACCTTTTCCAACACTTTACCAATAACTGAAGTAAGGCTCACTGGTGTATAATTATCAGGGTTGTCTCTACTACCCTGCTTGAACAGGGGAACCACATTTGCTATCCTCCAGTCTTCTAGCACTATTCCTGTAGACAATGACGATTTAAAGATCAATGCCAAAGGCTCGGCAACCTCCTCCCTTGCTTCCCAGAGGATCCCAGGCTAAATCCCATCCAGCCCAGTGGACCTATCTATTTACACACTCTGCAGGATTTCTAATACCTCTTCATTGTGAACCTCAATCCCACCGAGTCTAGTCGCCTGTATCTCAGTATTCTCCTCGTCAACATTGTCGATTTCTACAGTGAATACTGTCGAAAAATATTCATTTAGTGCTTTCTCTATCTCCTCCGACTCTTCACACAACTTCCCATCAATATCCTTGATTGCCCCTAATTTTACTCTTGTCATTCTTTTATTCCTTAAATACCTATAGAAAGCTTTATGGTTTACCCTGATCCTATCGGCCAACAACTTCTCATGTCTCCTCCTGACTCTTCTGAGCTCTCTCTTTAGGTCTTTCCTGGCTACCTTGTAACCCTCAAGTGCCCTAACTGAGCATTCACATCTCATCCGACCATAAACCTCCCTCTTCCTCTTGACCAGAGATTCTACTTCCTTCGTAAACCACGGCTCCTGCGCTCTACAGCTTCCTCCCTGCCTGACAGGAACATATTTATCTAGGACTCTCAGGAGCGTTTCCTTGAATAAGCTCCACATTTCTAATGTGCCATTCCCTTCAGGTTCCTTCCCCATCCTATACTTCCTAAATCTTGCCTAATCGCATCGTAACTGCCATTCCCTCAGCTGTAAATTTCGTGGAAGTTGTGTGTGTGTGCATTTCCATGTATAACTGTTTGATGACAGGAGACAGGGTGGTCGAGGAGATTTGAGTGAGTGAGTGTGTGTTTCCATGTATATGTGCTTACTGGCACGAGACAGTTTGATGTGTGTGTTTTTTGTGTATATCTGTCCAATGGCAGGAGGCAGGGTGTTCATGGAGTTTTGTGTGTGCTTGTGTGTGCGTGTGTGTGTTTGTTTGTGAGTTTCTGCATACATCTTTTTAATGCAGGAAACAGAGTGGTGGTTGAGGGATGTGTGTGTGTTTGTGTGTATATCTGCTTAAAGACAGGAGACAGGGTGGTGGTGGAGGGTTGTGCATTGGGTTCAGTGTCTACCTGTTTAATGTCAGGAGGCAGGATGGTCATATTGGGTTGAGTGCATGTGTGTCAATGTGTATATATATTTAAGGGCTAGAGACAGGGTGGGAGTGGAGTGTGCTGTGTGTGTGTTTCTGTGTATAACTGTTTAATGGCAGGTGGCATGTTGGTGTGGAGGGTTGTGTGTGTGCTTCTGCGTATATATGCTAAATGGCAGGTGACATGATTGTGTCTGAGTGTTTCTCTGTATACCTGCTCAATGGCAGGAGACAGGATTGTCATGGAGGGTTGTGTGTGTTTCTGCGTATTTCTATTCAATGTCATGAGACAGTGGCGTTGAAGGGTAGAGTGTCTGTGTTTCTGTGTCTGCGTGCTTAGTGTCAGGTGACAGGGTGGTGGAGGGTTGTGTATGTTTCTGTGTATACCTGTTTAAAGTCAGTAGACAGGGTGTTCGTAGAAGGTTGTATGTGTGTTTCTGTGTATATCTGTTTAATGGCAGGTGACAGGGTAGTGGTCGAGGTTGGTGTGTGTGTGTTTCTGTGCATATATGTTTAATTGCAGGAGATGTGGTGGTGCTTGAGGGTTGTGTGTGCGTTTCTGTGTATATCTGCTTAATGGCAGGCAACAAGATGTTGGTCGGGGGTTTTGTGTGTGTTTGTGTGTGGGTGTTTCTGTGTGTATCTGTTTAATGGCATAAAACAATGTGGTGGTTAACAGTTGTGTGTTTGTGCATTTATACGTATATCTGTTTAATCTCAGGGGACAGGGTTGTGGTGGAGGGTTGTGTGTGTGTGTTTCTGTGCATGTCTGTTTAATGGCAGGAGACAGGGTGATGGTGTCGAGATTAGTTTGTGTTTCTGTTTATATCGGTTTAATCGCCAGAGAGAGTGTGATGGTGGAGGGATGTGTCTGTGTGTGTTTATGTGTATGTCTGATTAACGGCAGCAAACGGGGTGGTGGTGGTGGGTTCTGTATATGTGTGTGTTTCTGTGTATATCTGTTTCAGGGCAGGAGACATGATGGTGGTCAAGGGTTGTGTGCGTGTACTTTTGTATATCTCTGCTAAATGGCAGCAGAACAGGGTGGTAGTGGACTGACGTGTGTGTGTTTGTGTGTATATCTGTTTAATGTCAGCAGACAGGGTGGCGGTCGAGGATTGTGTGTGTGTGTTTTTCTATGTATATCTGTTTAGTGTCAGGAGAAATGGTTGTGGTTCAATTGTAGAGTGCGTGTTTGAATGTATATCCACTTAGTGGCAGGAAATAAGGTTGTGGTGGAGGACTGTGTGTGTGTTTCTACATGTATCTATTTAATGGCTGCTGACAGGGAGGTAGTGGGGGGTTTGTGTGTTTCTATATATATATTTAATTGCAGGAGACAGGCTGGCAATGAAGGTTTGTGTGTGTGCTTCTGTGTATATCTGTTTTAGGGCAGGAGACAGGGTGATGGTTGAGGGTTGTGTGTGTGTATTTCTGTGTATATCTGCTCAATGGCACGAGAACAGTGTGGTGGTGGAGGGTTATGTGTGTGTGTGTTTGTGTGTGTGTGTGTGTGTGTGTGTGTGTGTTTGTGTGTGTGTGTGTGTGTGTGTGTGTGTGTGTGTGTGTGTGTCTGTGTGTGTGTGTGTGTGTGTGTTTCTGTGTATATCAGTTTAATGCCAGGAGACAGAGTGTTGGTGTAGGGTTGTCTGTGCGTTTTTTTTTGTGCCAGTCTCTTTAATGGTAGTTGATAAGGTGGTGGTGCAGGGTTGTGTGCGTTTTTCTGTATATATCTGCTTAATGACAGGAGACAGACTGGTGTTCGTGGAGGGTTGTGTGCATGTGTGTTTCTGTGTATATCTGTTTAATGCCAGGAGACAGGGTGGTGCTGAAGATATGCGTGTATGTTTCTGTGTACAACTGTTTATTTGCAGGAGACAGGGTGTTGGAGGAAGATGGTGTGTGTGTGTTTCTGTGTATATATGCTTAATTTCAGGAGACAGGGTGGTGGTGGAGGGATTTGTATATGTGTTACTGTATATATCTGTTTATGTGTAGGAGATGGGGTGTCATGGAGGTTTGTGTGCGTGTGTGTGTTTCCGTGTATATCTGTTTAAGGACTGGTAACAGGGTGGTGGTGGAAAGTTGTGTGTGTATTTCTGTATATCTCTGCTTAATAATAGGAGAACAAGGTGGTGTTGGAGGATTGTGTGTGTGTGTTTCTGTGTGCACCTGTTTAACAGCAGGAGACAGGGTGTTCGTTGAGTGTTGTGTGCGTGTGTTTCTGTATACATCTATTTAAGGGCTGCAGACAGGGTGGTGGTGGAGGGTAGTGTGCGTGCGTGTTTAATGACAGGAGACAGTGGTGGAGGAGGAACGTGTGTGTGTTTCTGTGTTTAACTGCTTAATGACAGGAGACAGGGTGGTGCTGGAAATATGTGTGTATGTTTCTGTATGTATCGGTTTAATTGCAGGACACGGTGGTGGAGGAGGCTGGTGTGTGTGTGTTTCTGCGTAAATCTATTTAATGGCAAGACACAGTGTGGAGTGGAGGGTAGAATGTCTATGTTTCTGTGTCTATGTGCTTACTTGCAGGAGACAGGATGGCGGTGGAGGGTTGTGTATGTATGAGTGTTTCTTTGTATATCTGTTTAATGGCAGGAGACACGGTGGTGACCGAGAGTTGTGAGTGTTTGTTTCTGTGTATATCTTTTTAATGGCAGGAGACAGGGTTGTGGCCAAGAGTTGGGTGTGTTTGTTTCTGTGTATATCTGTTTAATGGCAGGAGACAGGGAGTTGGTCGAGGGTTGTGTGTGTTTCTGTGTATGTCTGTTTAATTGCAGGAGACAGGGTGGTGGTAGAAGGTGGTGTATGCGTGTTTCTCTGTATATCTGAAAAATCGTAGGAGACAGGGTGGTGATGGAGGGTTGTGTGTGTTTGTGTTCCTGTGTATATCTGTTTAATGAAAGGAGACAGCGTGGTGGTAGAGGGTTGCTGTATGTTTCTGTAAATTTCTGTTTAATAGCAGCAGACAGCGTGGTGGTCGAGGGTGGTGAGTGTGTGTTTCTGTGTATAACTGTTTAATAGCCGTAGACAGGGTGGTGCTGGAGTTTTGTGTGTGTATTTCTGTACATATCTGTTTAATTACAGGAGACAGGTGGAGGGTTGCGTGTGTGTTTCTGTGTATACCTGCTCAATGACAGGAGACAAATTGGGTGTAGGATTGTGTGTGCGTGTGTTCCTGTGTATGTCTGTTTAATTGCAGGAGACAGCGTGGTGGTGAAGGATTGTGTGTGTGTTTCTGTGTATGTCTATTTAATGGCAAGAGACAGGGGGATGGTGTCGAGATGTGTGTGTGTTTTTTTTTATACCTGTTTGATTGCCGGTGAGTGTGTGATGATAGACCATTGTGTGTGTGAGTGTGTGTGCGTGTGTTTCTGTGTAGATCTGTGTAATGGCAGGAGACAGTGTGGTCGTGAATGATTGTGTGTGTGTGTGTTTCTGTTATATTTGTTTAATGGCAAGAGACAAGAAGGTGTTTTAGAGATTTGTGTGTGTTTCTGTGTATATCTGCTTATTGTTCGGAGGCAAAGTGTTGGTGCAGGGTTGTATGTGTATGTGCTTCTGTGTATATCTGCTTGATGGCGTGAGACAACGTGGCGGTGGAGGCTTGTGTTTTGTGTTTTAGTGTATATCTGATTAGTGGCAAGAAACAGGGTAGTGGTGGAAGGTTGTGTGCTGGTGTTTCTGTCAATAACAGTTTAACAACAGGAGACAGGCATTGGTGCAGGTTGGTGTGCATGTTTTTCTGCATTTAACGTGAACCGTACAATTTGCTGCAGAGACATTCACACCTGGACACGAGCCACATTGAGAATAACTGAGTTGGAAACGTTTTGGAACTGACTTGGAAGAGTGTCTTTTTTTAACGTTTTCAAGATGTCAATTACGCTGAACAGCAACACGCTATTGGAAACAGAAAGGTGAAAGGTAGAATGGCTTCAGCTTTCAGTGCTGTATGCCACAGAGCCCCAGCAGGGACGGCTGAGGCCAGTTTCTGTAGTGTAGTGGTCATCACGTTTGCCTCACACGCGTAAGGTCCCCAGTTCGAAACTGGGCAGAAACAGCTTTGTTCTTCAACTGCAGCCTTTTACATGGACAAGAACGGAGCTGACTTGCTTGCTTTCCCATCTGCAAACCTGCCTTTGAGTTTGCTTAAACAAATCTGCTCTCGTAGTGAAATGCAATGTAGTTCCATTTACTAACAGTGCAAAGCATTGTAAAGATTTTCTCCTACCTGGTTCTGATCATATGCCATACTGTTTGAGAGTGCGTTACCCCCTTCTGATCCTTCCACGAAAAGCATGACCACATTTGCATTCCTTGCGCAGGCGGCCCGGTTCAAAGATAGGGAAGAAACCGATGCGCTGGTGTCACAATGCACCACGGATTCCTGAACTAATCTGTCTGTCAAATGTATCCCAAAGTCGTCTCTGAAAGACCTCATTTGGAAGGTGTCTGTCGTTATTCAACGTGCGAGAATTGGCACCAGAGATCCTGAATCATGTTTTGGAGCAGTTCGCAGGTTGGTGGCTCATTCAATCAGCAACAGCAATGAAAGAAATTACACTCTCAGAGGAACCTTCGGACCTGTGCTTTCATAGCGTCGCTAGTATTAAGGTGCGCCCCGAGATCTAAGCCACGTTGGAACTGAAACGGAGGAATCGACAGAGAGACTACAGAATGACATCGCATCCATTTGGTTTTCTTGAAATCACTGAGGAGCAGGAAAATGTAAACAGGGAAGTCGAGTGGGGAAGTCAGGCAGTTGCAGCTCTGGTGAAACTCCTTCTTTGAGATTCACTCAGCAAACAGAGACGTGAAGGTGACTCAGAGGCGTGAGAGCTCTTCACATCGTGAACAAAAAGCAATCAAGGGCAGTTAGCACCCCTTCCGGAGTGGGGATGGGGTGAGGTAATTACCTTTTGACTTCTGTTACTATGTTCAGAAACTGCCTTTTAGATTGAGGGGAACAGAAACTGCATTTCTAATAAGCACCATGGAATTTGTTAAGCTTTATTGAGTCGCTTCTCATCGATTCCCACACAGGTTTCCGACTCACTTGGTATCCATGAGGCTCATGTCCAGGTGTGAACATCTCTGCAGCAAATTGCACGGTGAAGGTAAAAGGCAAGGAAAGTGGCATCTCGAACCGGCCCCGAGGTCAGAGCATCCTCACAATGTAATCTGTCGTTCTCGGATTGGAATGCGACCTCCGGTTTTAGGGTGGAACTTTCTTTGGGAACCTTATTCTGCAAGGCAGACACAGTGACTGAAACTATGCTGCACGGTATGATTTGGGACACGGCCTGCTCAGCTTTGTGCATTTTCCCTGTAGTCCGGTGTGTTTCATGTTCCGTGTAAACGTGAAAGTTGTCCTGTTTCGAGCAATGGGTGAAATCATTTAGCAAAGCAAGAATCCGAATTGCAGTAATGTCAAGCAGCTGATGGTAATTTGACCAAATCATAACCGATCATATATTCTCCCAGATACATTTGGAGCTGAAAAGAGTCTGAGAAGATAGACTCAGCTTACCATTGATTTTTGTCTGGATTGATGGGCTCTCATTATCTGCTGCGAAATTGATATTGTAGACGGGCACATCCCAGCAGCTGTGCGAATCGGAGAGGGATCATGGAACCCTTTTCATGTGACTTGGCATCTGTTGTTATGCAGGGGCACAATTGGAAATGCAAGAAAATGGGGGTGGTGGGTGGGGTGGGGTGGGGGGGTGGGAGGTTGTGCGGCCGGCTGGTAGTGTTGCCGAGCGGTCTAAGGCGCTAGAGCCAGGTTCCAGTCTCGAAAGGGGCGTGCGTTCGATTCCCACCCAGTGCCATTGCTGCTGATCAACTCCAACACTGCAGCTTGTTAAAATGCTGTTTCGGTCCCCACTGTATTGATGTTAAAAACAAAGGAAAAATGGGTTTGCTTCCCGGACAATTAACTGTGGTGTGGGATAGTGCCGCATATTTCAAAGTGTCTTTCTCTCTCATGATCGTGTTCGTCTCCCGCGCAGAAAATCGCAAGCAGCTGTGCTGTTCCAGGCAAGTTGAGCTTGTACTGGAACCGAATGGAGACTGTTATTTCATCGCTGTTGTGAAACAAAGTCCTGGGTGACGCGACTCGTCGTTATTTGGTTTTCTGGCCAATGGGAAAATCGTTCCAATGAATTTCGGTGTCATATGTGATTGAATTTCTCCCATTTCCTTCGTTTCCGTCCTGGAGACATCGGAAGGGAGAGGTAATCTAATCGAGACTGTGATTGGTGAAATTCACTTTTTATGGCCCATTCTTATTAGGTTCTTTCTTTCTCTCTTTTCAGTATTGTCTGGGAAGTGGTGGTTCCCTAAGGCTGGAGTATGTTTGAAAGAGTAGTTTGGAATTGTCCTGTTGTTAGTTGTGAGATTACTTTATAACTCATGCCCTCGGACAGTCTCACATTTAACATTCATGCATCTCTGTGTCTGAAGATGCATTAGGTATGCCAGCTTTGTTTGTGTTCCGTGTTAAATGCTTTCTGTTTTGCGATTCGCTCAATACATTACGAGTTAACAGGGTTTCTGAGGTAACTTCCAACTGCAAAAATCCTTAACTGAGGATCTGGGAAAATTTCACAGAGTATGGTCAGTCGGAGCAAAAGTAAGGAAGTCGTTCCTTTCTGCAGTGTTTCGCAATACTACCTTTCCCGTGAGCATCGAACACAGTAAAGGATTGTGCCACAGACTGCGACGGCAAGCTCCGCTAAACAGTAATCCTTTAAAGCCGGTGTAAGCAACACGACGTTATTGGGGGACACCGCGTGGAAACAGATACTTCGGTGTATCTCGTCCATGCTCAGCACATAGCCAAATTTTTAAAAGTCCGGTTCCCCAGTATTTGGCCCCAAACCCTCCAAACCCATCCTATCCAGAAACTCATCCGATCACCTTTGCAATTTTCTGAGTGTAATAGCCTCCTCCACTTCCTCTGGGAGCTCATTCCAAACACGCACAACCTTCTGTGTGGGAAATGTGCCTCAGGTCGTTTGTCAATTTCAGCCCACTCACCTTAAACCTATGCTCTCGAGTTTTCAACTCACCCCATCTTGGGTAAAACACGTAAATACTCAGTTTCAAACCCTTCCATTAGATCATGTCGCAGCCGTTATGCTGCGGGGAAAGTCGTCCCAGCCTATTCCACCTCGCCCTACGGTCCAAACATTGACGACATCCTTGTCAATATTTTGCCATCAATTTCACGTGTCTTTTTTTTACGTTTTCAAGATGTTAATAACGCTGGACAACAACGAGCTATTGGAAACAGAAAGGTGAAAGGTAGAATGGCTTCAACTTTCAGTGCTGGATGCCACTGAGCCCCATCAGCGACGGCAGAGGCTTGTTGCTGTCGTGTAGTAGTAATCACATTCGCCTCATACGCGAAAGGTCCCCAGTTCGAAACTGGGCAGAAACTGCTTTGTTCTTCAACTGCAGCCTTTTACATGGACAAGAACGGAGCTTTCTTGCTTGCTTTCCCATCTGCAAACCTGCATTCGAGTTTGCTTGAACAAATCTGCTCTCGTAGTGAAATGTAATGCAATTGCATTTAATTACTGTGCAAAGCATTGTAAAGTTTTTCTCTGACCTGGTTCTGATCATGTGCCATTTTGTTTGAGAGTTTAGTTACCCCCTTCTGATCCTTCTACGAAAAGCAGTACCGCATTTGCATTCCTAGCGCAGGCGGCTCGGTTCAAAGACAGGGAAGAAGCTGGTGCGCTGGTGTCCCAGCGCACCACGGATTCCTCAACTTGTCTGTCTCTCAAGTGTACACAAAGTCGTCTCTGAAAGGCCTCGTTTGGAAGCTGTCTGTCGTTATTCAACGTGCGAGAATTGGCACCAGAGGTCCTGAATCATGTTTTGGAGCAGTTCGCACGTTAGTGGCTCATTCAATCAGCATGAGCAATGAAAGAAATTACACTCTCAGAGGACCCTTTGGACTTTCACCAGAGCTGCAACTGCCTCACTTCCCCACTCGCCCTCCCCGTTTACATTTTCCTTCTCGTCGATGATTTAAAGAAAACCAAATGGATGCGATGCAATTCTGTAGCCTCTCTGTCGTTTACTCCGTTTCAAGTCCCAACATGGCTTAGGTCTCGGGGCGCACCTTAATACTAGCGACGCTATGAAAACACCCTTCTTATTCTGTGTGGTAACAAGCCATTTGTCTGAAAAAAATCACCCTCTAAAGAGTAACCCACCCAAACACTTTTCCCGATCATATTTCTTCTCATTTCCTGCTGACTAATACATATATCCCTTATCACAACGTGCAATTTAGCATGGCCAGCTCACCTAACCTGCACATCTTTGGATTGTGCGAGGACACCACAGCAAAGTCACATAGACTTGTGGAGAACGTGTAAAGTCCACACAGTCATCCGAGGAGGGAATCAAACCGATGTCCTTGGCGCAGTGAGGCAGCATTGCTAACCACTGAGGTACCATGTAATCTAATGCAATAAGTAAAATCAGTGAAAGATACGAAAAGACAAGTTTCAAATGAACACTCTCTCATATTGTCAAAGCATGTCAATCTTACATTCAATACGAATAGGTGTATGGAAAACAAAAAAAAAAAAATCCCGGCAATTCATAAATGAACAATAATTAGAAATTTAATTTGATCAAAGGTCATAACAATATTTAGACGAATTGCAATTTTTAAAAACAAATGTAGGGAATTAGCTGACTAATGATTAATTGGAAGTGGCATATATTTATTAACGCCGAAGAAAGCGACTTGTTTTTCCCCTTGTAACACAGCAGAATAACAATGTGTGTGTGTGTGTGTGTGTTTGTGTTCTAAATGTTTGAATTAAGCTCTTTCTAACAAAATAACTGATGACTTACGATCACTTAGCCTTTTCACCTTTTAGACCAAAACATTCTCAAATATTTTCCAGGAATTTACGAACAGCAGAACTAGTTAATTCCTTTTCATAGGAACCCAGAGAGAATAAGTAGCGGATATTGTGAATTAGTGAGTCAATGCAAGCATTCAACTGAAGACAACATCTCTTCTTTCCAAAAATGTTCAAAACTTTAAAAAATCAAAATATATTGTCATTGTTGAATGAAAGAATAAAGAGATGCTAATTCTTTTTCATTTGATTTTGTTGCATGAAACATCCATAAATCGTATTATGATTACAAACGCAATAAATGTGAGCATTGAAGTCAAATATAATTAATTGAATTCAAATATGTGTCAACAGGTAAAATAAAAAATGATATTTACAATGATTGAGATTGTGCACTGCAATATCTATACAATAATTCATATACCTTACCGTAATTCAACATTTGCACAACCTACTGGATTGAATAATGAATATTATTATAAATCAGCAACAATATAATTATCAAAGTCTGTCAATGCATTCAGGAATAATGAAAAATCTCTTTTTGCAAGTGATTGAGCAATGTCTGGAAATGAACTGGAATTAATTCAGTGAAAAGTAGTTACATTTTCCTGAATTTTAAGGCTGAGATTACCGTGACCATTCAAATGAGAAAACATCAGATATTTAATGACATTGGATGGGAAGTCATTGGTTCCCTTGTAGGGCAGTTGACCTGAAAAATAAATGCATTTTCAGACTGTACTATTAGTACTCAGAAATAATGGATTAAATCTAAATGTGAATCTCACTATACTTGTTCAAAAAACTTTCTTAAATAATTGTGCCGTTACTGTAATGGCAATGACTTGATAATTAATGCTGTCTTTTGAAGAATTAAAATGATTCAATATTTCAAAAGCACTTTGCTGTGATGTTGATTGGTTATTTATTAAGATCAGTAAACTGAGGAATAAAACATAGTATTTAGCTTTATGGATTGAAGAAAAATGAGCCATTCAGTGATTATTGAGCAAAATCCTTCTTTTTTTAAGTCAAAATGTACGTAATACAAGAATTATGAATTTCCATACACCGGATTCCTTGTAGAGATGTGTTACATCGATTTATATGATTAATAATGTAGTCAATGACATGTGGTATAAACGCGATTTTAATAATATTGTCATTATCGTACAATTATGAATAATGATGGAATTGAAATGACAAAAAAAATCAACATGGTAAAAGCAGTTTTCTTACAATGAACTGAAAACAATAATCATTTTGTAGCACGCATGGTTTGAAATAGTTTTTTTAATGTGATATATTTAGTGAAGACTAACCTTTTTGCAAAAATGTAGGAATTTCACAAATTTAAAATGCAGTGTTTGTTCAATTTGTAATAAAAATGGTTATAATTTGAATTGTCTCTTGTACACGCACAACAAAAACGAGCTTAAAGATTATTAGAATGACAAAAAATTGTTTCCCAATGCTATTGTAGTACAGTCAATATCCGTGATAAAGTGGAATTATTGGTTTAAACAATATAAATCAACATTAACTACTGAACTGAAACATAACACATCAATTGCATTAATTGCATGCAATAGTAAATAAATGCTTACTGTTGTCATTTGTCCCAGGAACAATAAGATATTCAGGTTATTCCACTGAACAGTAATCAGCTGATGATGAATATCTTTGTGTCGCTTTATGTGCACTGTTTTGTCTGAACATTGATTACAATAAATTTAGATATTTACATGAATTCGGACCACAGTGATAACTAGGTGTGAAAGATCTGCTTTAAGATTAGACAATTTTTAGTATTCACAAGATTTGCTGAACAAAACATACTTAAGACATCATGCAGTAAATGAGATTAGAGAGAAATATGCAAATTCAATTTTCAAATAAATGCACTCGGATAATTTCATAGCATTTCAATCTTACATTCAATATAAATAGGTGAATGGAAAACTAAAAACAAATTTCATACAATTCATAATCATATCAATAACAAAAAAATTATATATAGTCGGAAGAGGCATTTGTTTATTTGACTGAAGAAGAACTTGATTTTTTTCTCACATTTATACCTTTGAAGCATCAAGTTCTATATGCAGTCTGAACCTCAGCTGTTCAGAACAAAAGAAAATCAAAGAATATCTTTACTTTGCATATTTCATCTTTGTGAGTGCAACATTATCAAATAGTTTGCAAAGAATATTGATTGACTGGAATTAGATACATTCTGTTATTAGCAAACTGAAGAAAATATTTAGGAAATACTGTGATTATTGGAATGAATAACAAATGGAAGCAAAGCTAATGTTGAATTGAAAGGCAATCATTCGACTCTTAGATATTTTCTAATCAACATTCAGAGCTGCTCTGGCACAGCCCTATGCAAGGTGGGAATTGAAATTGTAAACGCTGATCTGGTAACAGCGACACGACCAGAGTTGCACAAGATTCCTTCATAACATTCCCAACCAAGCTGGGCAGGGCTGAAAACTCATCAGACGTTTATTGTGATAATTGGATTGAAATTAAATGGTTGGATACTGTGTGTAATCTACTGAAAATTCAGTAGTAATTTACAATAATGATGGGAGTTAACAAATGTCTTAATTAAACATGATTTTTATGATCACTTGTGGAACGACAAATTGACAGAATTGTGTGATTATTGTGCATTATAAATAAAAATGAATACAATTATACATAAGTTTCTCATTTTCTGAAATGCAAATTAAAATGTTTTTGATCTACACGTAAATTGGAACAAAATGATCAGTTGGTCAATCAATGTGCCTATTCAGCTGAAGACAACTTTCATTCCTTCTGAAAATGTACGATTTCTAAGATGTCACCATTTCCTGTGATTGTTTAATGAAATAAGAGAGATGTGTGCTTCAAAATATTCATGGGGATTTAAATGATTTTGCATATGAAAAATATTCAACTGCTGTTGTGATTAAAAACAGAATAAATGTTAACATTGAAGTGATTTCCAATCAAACCAATTCAAAAGCGTTTCCAAGTTTAAAATGAAAAGCAATATTCAGAATGATTGAGAGATTGTACATTGCAATGTCCTTGCATTGGTTATTATATGAAAACACAGTTCCACATGTACACCCCTTACCGAATTGAACAATTATTAGGTGTTGGCAACAAATCGATTTGAAAACTTTTATTAATGAGTTTAAGAATTATGAGGTATCTCCTCTTACTATTCAACTGAATAATGTTCAAAAACGAAGAGAAATATTGCAGTGTAAAGTAACTGGTGTTCTCTGAATTTCAATGTCAGAGAAGTCTGTGATCTTTCAAATGAGCAAAAGTCAGATATTTACAAATGATGCTGCAATGGCAATTCTTGATCTTTTGTGGGTGTATTGGTCTTATGAAACAGGTTCTAATATTGTAGTACACACACTGAGAAATATGGAAGATATTAAAGGCACATTGTGCTTTTTATAAAGCCTAAGTTAAAGAATTGCATAATTATTGTAACTGATAATTGTTTCTAAAATCCTGATAGATAAATTGACTTAATATTTTGAATGCACTTTGCGCTGATGGCGATTGTATATTCATTAAGTTTAATAAACTGAAAATTAAAATATAAAATGTGGCTTTAATAATTAAAAAAAAACTCAGCAGCAATTGAACACAGTTCAACATTTTTTTTGGTCGGTTCATGTCTATTTTATTAATGTAACTTTAATCATGATAAATGTTTAGACAAATATAAGAACTAGGAAGAAAATAATTAGGCCGGGAAAGTGAGTATTATTATGAACAAAACATCGAGTTAATGACATTTGGTACAGGGAGTCATTTTGTAGCAAATGACTAATAATTGTGTGATTATTGTTCATTGGCAACTAATGTTGGAAGAAAATAAAGCTATCTCAAAATGAAATTAAAATAAATATCATTTTGGATGTCAGATGATTTGAAAAACGGAAATTGTCACTTAATGTGACATTTGAGCAGAAGAATCGTTCTTCCCCCACCCCCCAACCCCCGTAGTCTTTTCAATAATTTAAAATTTAGTATTAGTTGAACTAAATGAAAAATGGATTGTTTTCTTGCACACAAAAAAGTTTTAAAAAATTAACATGGAAATGATATCGCTCTGCAAGTAATCATTTCACAGATAACAAGTGTTTGTCTTGAATTTAAATGTCACCATAGCTGTAGGAGTGATTTCCCCTGACAGGGAATGAAGACTGAGGAGATCGGCAGAACTCAGGCAAGTGGAAGATGGCTACTCATGCTGCAATCAGTTAATGCAGGGATCATCCCCCCGAGGCCAATCTCGGAAGGGAGATCCATGGCACACTGTAACGTGTACAGTAAAAAGCAGTATTTTTACACACTTCCTGTATTACAATATCCACATGCAATGTGGTTACAGTTCTTCCCTCCTTATACAGACACCCGAACCTGTAGAACACCTAATCTCAGATGGACATCGCTAAGGATAGCTCCAGCTTCCTATTGTTTCATGTTGTTATACAAATGCTATAATCTCCAGACCTTGGGATCTCTCTGTGCATTTTATTTCCTCAGATTGCAAAATTGTTTGCTGCAGTCCTTTGGGCCTCTCACTCTGCCTTATTTACGATTCTCATGATTATGTAATTACAAACTTTTTAAATGTTCTGAGCAACTTTAAAATAGTAACTATTTCTGACAATCAACCCCAGTCTGTTTCCCTGATAGCAGCTGTGGAAGTTAGCTGGGCTCGATCCGACAGTTGGTGTTTATTCATTCACTGAGACAATTATTCTTTCATTAAGAAAGTCACTGTTGGTCATTTTTCTGTATGCTGGCATTCTCTTATCACTATCTGGAATATCAATGTCTAGAATGGCATACTGATAGACTTGGAGTAGGATTGTACACAATGTTCTCTTTTTTACTTCAGACTGAAACAGACTGTTAGTCTTATTTATCTCCCCTCCACTCTTTGTGTTTTAATTCCAAGGCAGGCTTCTCGGGGTATCCCTACAGCAGCAAATCAACAAGGATTTCAGCACTAAAATAAAAATCAGCATTAGCTACCATTAGTAAACAGTACCACGCAATATGCTTACGTCACTGAGACTTAATTCCACACTTCAAGCCAACTATATTGGATTTGATCAATGATTATATATTAGATATAAGTAACAATTAGTGTTAAAACTGGTCACTGTAAACTTAAAATGATTAGAAATGTCATATTATTATTCGTAGCATGTAGAATTGAACATTAATTATTGGAGTCTAAAACAATCAGACGTATCTTCATTTGCAAGGCCGAATATTAATTCAATAATTTCTGTGAACATTCAAATGAGAAGATATCAGATATTTCCTGTCAGTGTTGGATGAGGAATCATTGCTTGGTTTGTGGTTGTGTTGGCTTGGAATAAAAGCTCCATTTTTCTTTGTAAAATTGGCAAGACGAAGTAATGATTTAAATTGAAATATGAATCTCACGATATTTGTTACAAAACCTAAACTGAATTACTGTGTGATTGTTGGACTAACAATGAATTGGTAATCTATTTTAGAACACTGACACATTAAGTGATTCAATATTTCCAAACGGGTTTGCTGTGATTTTGATAACATAATAATTAGTATCAGTGAACTGAGCATGAGAATGCTGCCATGATGTTTTGGAAAATACATTCGATATGCAGTCATTATTGATCGTTCAACATTTTCAGATGTTCCTGCAATCTGTACTTGCTGTCTCAGTTTTTCTTCTGTAAAAATACAATATATAATCCATGCAACTTTTCATGTCATCACGATTCAGACATTTGTGTCAGCATTACAAAGAAAATAATTCAACAAGGAACATGGGTATCATAGCAAAGAACAGTCAACAGCATTTATAGAGGAAATTTTTAAACATTGTCTCTGAGTGAATACATGAAAAAGTTTAATGGGGATCTGTTACAATGTACTGAGCCGCAATTACATTTTTATCATGATGACTGGGGGGAACCTATCAGACAACTCGCCTATATTAAAAAAAAAAATTACTATCAGCATTCTCAGTCGTAAATAATGAAGTCTGATTAATTGGGTGGGAAAGATGTGTGTAAATTATAAGAAGGTATCTCTTGCATATATTTGGGATGGTGTGAAAGTGTGATGTTTGCTGTGGTTATTCATCTTGAGAACAATACAATGCTGACAAAAAGTTTTGCACTGAACAGTAATTAGGTGGCCTTGAATCCCATCGTGTGGCTTTATGTGCAGTGATTAATTTATTTCAAGAGCTTTGAGATATTTTCCATGATTTGTATATGATTCATAATTTTGTGACAAACATCCACATGTGGTCATGAGCTGGATTTAAAGAATCTACTGTATTGGTGTGAAAACCCTTCATTATTGACATTTCCAAGAGAGGTGTATAATGCTCAGGCACTGGCTGGAAGTCAAGGTGTAAGAAAATCTGATTCTTCCTGGAGCTGATTGATTCTCGCTGCTGTTTCATTGAGTTTGATTGATTTTGTATTTGTCCCGATTTCTCTGCCTGTAGGTGAATTTAGAACATCCAATTTCTGTCCAAGGGTCACTTCACATCACTGGAGAGTTAAAATATAATTCATATATTGTGATAACAATGACTTTTCAATTAAAGTTTGTGTTTTAACAAACAAAATGATTTGAAGTTTTCCGGGAATTTACACTGATATTGATTAGATATTTATGAAGATAGATACACTGGGAATTATAATCTCGTTGCAGGATTGTTGAATTGTTCAACCACAGACTTAAGAGTTTTATTTTTTGAATGATTTGGAGGCGCCAGTGTTGGAGTGGGCTGTGCAAAATTAAAAATCAAACACCAGCAGGTTACTAACCAACATGTTTTTTTTGAAAAACTAGCTTTCAAAGCGCTGCTCCTTCATCAGGTGGTTGAAGGAGCAGCGGTCCGAAAGCCAGTGCTTCCGAATAAACATGTTGGACTGTACCCAGGTGTTGTGTGATTTTTAACTTTGTTTTTTTTTGGAAGGAATGTTTTCTTTATTCAAATCGACAGGCTATTCAAGAATTCTAACTCGCCTTTCGTGATTTTCTTTTAAAAACCACGCATGTATAAGTCATACAATTTTCACTGTAATCAGTATTTCAAATTTCCATCAGATCTAAGATGAAAATGAGGACCAATTAATGAGTACTTCTATGAATGGAAAGCACAATAAATTCACTTTACAGAGGCAAGATTCAAATTTGATCTGAATAAGCAAATAAACAATTTGAATGGAAAATATCTGAAAATGCTTACATTTAAATTTGAACGATGTCAAATTACTTCTTTTTGAAATATATTGCCTGAAAACGTGTTTGAAAACATGAACAAATCAAGACTATCAATATGTCTTGCTGTCAGTAACCTTGGCCAATTGTCATAAAGAATAAATACCACTTTCAGCAACAAGTATAATGTGTAATTACTGAACTGAAAAGTAAGAGGATAGCTCTTGTAATTATTGGCAAGAATGATAACCAGATGTTTACTGTGGTTACTGCACTCAGTAACAATAAGATCAAGATCAATGGCTGTTAGAATCATTGGCCACTCGTAATGAAGAATAGACACTGCTTTGAGCAACAAGTATCATGGATAATTACTGAACAGAAATTTCAGAGGACACCCATTTTATTTATTGGCGGGAATGATGAACAGATGCTTACTGTGATGATTAATCTCAGGAACAATAAGACAATTACTCAGATTATTTCCTGAACAGTAATTAGATGGTCATGAAGACCATTGTGTGGCTTTATGTATCGTGCTCTGTGTGGGCATCCATAATGCATGGATGTTTCAGGTTAGGTGCATTATATTTTGTTAGAGTGGTGCTGGAAAAGCACAGCAGTTCAGGCAGCTTCTGAGAAGCAGTAAAATTGACGTTTCGGACAAATGCCCTTCATTAGGAATACAGCCGGTATTCCTGATGAAGGGATTTTGCCCGAAACGTTGATTTTCCTGCTCCTCGGATGCTGCCTAAACTGCTGTTATTTTCCAGCACCACTTTAATCTAAACTCTGGTTTCCAGTGTATGTAGTCATTGTTTTTATCTAGGTTAGGTGCATTAGTCAGGGAAAATGTCGAGTAATACAGCAAGGGAGAGTCTTGGTTGGTTACTCTTCAGATGGTCAGTGTGGACTGTTGGGCCAAATGGCCTGTTTCAACATTGTAGGGATTCTATGATTCTATGATTTTGGATTAAATTGATAAGTGAGTGCTAAACATAATACTTAAAGTCAACAAAATATTTTAAGTTTAGCAAGGTACATTGAAGCCATCACGAATGAAGTGAGATAAGTGAGAGAGAGAGAAAGACAAATTAAATGTTCAAATGAAAACACGCCAATAGTTTCACAGCATGTCAATCTTACGTTCAATATGAATAGGTGAATGGAAAATAAAAATAAATTCCTGACAATTCATGAATAAGTAATAAATCGAAAATAAATTTGATCTAAGCACATACCAGTATTTAGATGAATTGCAATATTTAGTTATAAATGTAGGTGATCAGCTGACCAATGAATAACATGAAGTTCCATTTGGTTATTTTGCTAAAGAGGAATTTCGACTGTTAATATTTTCCTCTTTATACTACCGGAGAATAAGTATTTATGTGCTTGAAACGTTTGAACTTGGTTCCTTTAAATAGTAAAATAAATCATGATTTCCATGTCTTAGACTCTTCCAACTCTAAGGTTGCAACATCATCAACTATTTTTCCAAGGAACATAGAACCAGCAGAATTAGATGCATAAGTTTACTAGTGAACTGAAGAAAATAAATAGGAAATATGGTGATGATTGAAATGCAGAACAGATTGAAGAATATCTAATGTTGTTTTGAAAAGTAGTTCAATGTATATTCCATAAGACCATAAGACATAGGAGTGGAAGTAAGGCCATTCGGCCCATCGAGTCCACTCCGCCATTCAATCATGGCTGATGCGCATTTCAGCTCCACTTACCAGCGTTCTCCCCGTAGCCCTTAATTCCTCTAGACAACAAGAACCTATCAATCTCGGCCTTGAAGACATTTAGCGTCCCGGCTTCCACTGCACTCCGTGGCAATGAATTCCACAGGCCCACCACTCTCTGGCTGAAGAAATGTCTCCGCATTTCTGTTCTGAAATGACCCCCTCTAATTCTAAGGCTGTGTACACGGGTCCTAGTCTCCTCGCCTAACAGAAACAATTTCCTAGCATCCACCTTTTCAAAGCCATGTATTATTTTGTACGTCTCTATTAGATCTCCCCTTAATCTTCTAAACTCCAACGAATACAATCCCAGTATCCTCAGCCATTCCTCATATGCTAGACCTGTCATTCCAGGGATCATCCGTGTGAAACTCCGCTGGACACGTTCCAGTGCCAGTATGTCCTTCATGAGGTGTGGGGACCAAAACTGGACACAGTACTCCAAATGGGGCCTAACCAGAGCTTTATAAAGTCTTAGTAGTACATCTCTGCTTTTATATTCCAACCCTCTTGAGATAAGAGACAACATTGAATTCGCTTTCTTAATCACAGACTCAACCTGCATGTTTACCTTTCGAGAATCCTGGACAAGCACTCCCAGATCCCTTTGTGCTTTGGCTTTATTAATTTTCTCACCATTTAGAAAGTAGTCCACGTTTTTATTCTTTTTGCCAAAGTGCAAGACCTCGCACTTGCTCACGTTAAATTCCATCAGCCATTTCCTGGACCACTCTCCCAACCTGTCTAGATCCTTCTGTAGCCTCCCCACTTCCTCAGTACTACCTGCCTGTCCACCTAACTTCGTATCGTCGGCAAACTTCGCTAGAACGCCTCCGGTTCCCTCATCCAAATCATTAATATATAATGCGAACAGCTGTGGCCCCAGCACCGAACCCTGCGGGACACCGCTCGTCACCGGCTGCCATTCTGAAAAAGAACCTTTTATCCCAACTCTCTGCCTTCTGTTAGACAGCCAATCCTCAATCCATCCCAGCAGCTCACCTCGAACACCATGGGCCCTCACCTTGCTCAGCAGCCTCCCGTGTGGCACCTTATCAAAGGCCTTTTGAAAGTCTAGATAGACCACATCCACTGGGTTTCCCTGGTCTAACCTACTTGTTACCTCTTCCAAAAATTCCAACAGGTTTGTCAGGCATGACCTCCCCTTAGTAAATCCATGTTGACTTGTTCTAATCAGACTCTGCTCTTCCATGAATTTAGAAACCTCATCCTTAATGATGGATTCTAGAATTTTTCCAACAACCGAGGTTAAGCTGATTGGCGTATAATTTTCCATCTTTTGCCTTGATCCTTTCTTGAACAAGGGGGTTACTACAGCCATCTTCCAATCATCCGGGACCTTTCCTGACTCCAGTGACTCTTGAAAGATCTCAACCAATGCCTCTGCTATTTCCTCAGCAACCTCTCTCAGAACTCTAGGGTGTATCCCATCAGGGCCAGGAGATTTATCAATTTTAAGACTTTTTAACTTTTCTAGCACTATCTCTTTCGTAATGGCAACCATACTCAACTAAGCCCCGTGACACCCTTTAATTTTTGGGATATTACTCATGTCTTCCACTGTGAAAACTGACGCAAAGTACTTGTTAAGTTCTCCTGCTATTTCCTTATCTCCCATCACGAGGCTCCCTGCATCAGTTTGAAGTGGCCCAATGTCTACTTTTGCCTGTCATTTGTTTCTTATGTACTGAAAGAAACTTTTACTATTATTTCTAATATTACTGGCTAGCCTACCTTCATATTTGATCCTCTCATTTCTTATTACACTCTTTGTTATCCTCTGTTTGCTTTTGTATCCTTCCCAATCTTCTGATTTCCCACTGTTCTTAGCCAATTTATAGGATCTCTTTTTCTTTAATACATTTCCTGACTTCCTTTGTCAGCCAAGGTTGTCTAATCCCTCCCCGGTTAATCTTTCTTTTCTTGGGAATGAACCTCTGTACAGTGTCCTCAATTATACCTACAAACTCCTGCCATTTTTGCTCTAGTGTCTTCCCGGTTAGCCTCTGCTTCCAGTCTATTTTAGTCAGTTCCTCTCTCATGCCTTCATAATTACCTTTATTCAACTGTAACACCATTACATCAGATTTTGCCTTCTCCCTTCCATCTCCAGACTGAACTCTACCATATTATGGTTGCTACTTCCTAAGGGTTCCCTTACTTTAAGATCTTTTATAGAGTCTGGTTCATTGCAAAGCACTAGGTCCAGAATAGCCTGCTCTCTTGTGGGCTCCATGACTAGCTGTTCCAAAAAGCCATCCTGTAAGCATTCCATGAATTCCCTTTCTTTAGATCCACTAGCAACATTATTTACCCAGTCCACCTGCATATTGAAGTCACCCATGATCAATGTAACCTTGCCTTTCTGACATGCCTTCTCTATTTCCCGGTACATGTTGCGTCCCTGGACCTGACCACTGTTAGGAGGTCTGTACACAACTCCAATTATGGTTTTTTTGCCTTTGTGGTTCCTCAATTCCACCCACACAGACTCCACATCATCCAACGCTATGTCATTCAATACCATCGATTGAATTTTGTTCTTAACTAACAAGGCAACCCCACCCCCTCTGCCCACCTCTCTGTCTTTTCGATAAGTTGAAAAACCATGGAGGTTGAACTGCCAGTCCTGACCCCCCAAAAAACCAAGTCTCTGTGATGCCTACTACATCATAATCATTCACTATTATCTGTGCCATTAGTTCATCGGCTTTGTTATGAATGCTACGAGCATTCAGGTAAAGTGCCTTAATGCTAACTTCCTTATCATTCGAGATGTTGGAAGTCATATGTCCTAAGTTATCCTTGCTTTTTTCTGCATCCTCAGTCTGCCTCAATTTTAAATCCGCCTGGAAACATGCTATCCTGCTGCTTATCTTTCCATTTACCTCCATACTCCCTGTCGCTTTCACTTTCCCTTCCCCCCAACTCAGAAGTTTAAAGTCCGACTGACCACCCTATTTATCCTCTTCGCTAGAACATTGGTACCTGATCGGTTCAGGTGGAGACCGTCCCAACGGTACAGATCCCCCCTGTTCCAAAACTGATGCCAATGCCCCATGAAGTGGAATCCCTCTTTCCCACACCAATCCCTTAGCCACGTGTTTACTTGCCTAATTTTCTTGTCCCTATGCCAATTGGCACGTGGCTCGGGCAGTAATCCGGAGATTATGACCCTTGAGGACCTGTGCTTCAATTTCCTGCCTAGTGCTTCGTAATCCCCAAACAGGTCCTCCACCCTAGTCTTGCCTATGTTGTTGGTACCAACGTGGACCACAACAACTGGATCCTCCCCCTCCCGCTCCAATATCCTTTCAAGCCGGTCAGAGATGTCTCGCACCCTGGCACCGGGCAGGCAACCCACCATGCGAGACTCCCGATCCGGCTTGCAAAGGATACTATCTGTCCCCCTAATTATAGAATTCCCTATAACCACTACTTGAAATTTCCGAGTTGCTCTGACACATTTCCGCTGAAGGTGAAAATTGAAATCATTCCTCCTGATCTTGTCGTAGAGACACTGTCAGAGCTCCACCAAGTCCCGTCATAATGTTACCAGCCGGGAAGGGCAGGTCTCCAGACACATGCTTACGCCGGCAACTCAAATGAAAATTAATCAGAAGTTTCTTGTAATTATTTGAATGGGAATTAATTGCATATTTCCTGTGTGTAATGAACTGACAAAATGAATTAGTAATTTACAGTAATGATGTAACAAAGCAATAATGACTTTAATTAAATATGAATCTCGTGATTATTCATGATAAGAAAAAACCTAATCATTTGATCTGCGTACACTGATGAACGAAACTCAACAATCAAATAGTTCCATATGTTCAATGCTGTTTGTCACAGAATGAAAAGAAAATTAATATGCATTTGCTACATAAATGATTAGGAAAACAAATGAATCAGTCACTCAATGCGGCTATTTATCTGAAGAAAACTTCCCTTCTTTCCAGAAATGTTCAACTTCCCAAAGTTAAAAATGTACTGTGACTATTTCATGAAACAATAAAGAGATGTTAGTTCCTTTTGTTGCACTTCAAACAGTCACAAGAATTTTAAATGATTTTGTTCCATGAAAAGTGATTAACTTGAATTGTGTTTATAAATACAGTCAATGTTAACTTTGAAGTTAAACATAATTAAATCATTTCAACTGTTTCCATGGTCAAAACAAAAATTGATATTCACAATGCCCACTGCAAAATCTTTACTTTATTTACTTTATGAGCCATAATTTCGTAGTCATACCCTGAACTATATTGAGCAATGATTAGATAATAGCAACAATTGAATTCGCAAAATTATATCATTTCATTTAAGAATACTGAGAATTCTCAGTTAATTATTTCACTGAGCAATGTGAAGAAACGACCAGGAATTATTCTAATGAAAAGTAATTACAGTTCGCTGAATGTTTCAGGATGAGATTTCCGCAATCATTCAAATGAGCAATCATCAGATATTTACAATGAGGCATCGAACGGTTCCATCATGGGTTCGTACACCTGAACAGTAAATTGATTTTTATGTTGTAGTGTTCGTAATAAGAAACAATTAATGCAATTAAAATGCGAATAGCAATATATTTATGAGAAAGACTAACTCCAACAACTGTGCAAATTATTGTCATGGCAGTGACTGGAAAATTACATTGTAATCGAAAAAAAATTCAATATTTTAAAAGCACTTTGTTGTGATGATGATTGGATATTCATTAAGATCGGTAAACTGAGAAATATAATATAGTAGCTAGCTTTATGATTCAGAAAAATGAGCCATTCAGTGATTATTCAGCAGAATTGCTTTTGGTTCAAAAATGCAGGATTACAAGAATTACATGTTTCCATCCATTGGTTTGCTGATTGAGATGTAGCTTTAATTTACAACTTTTTGTTCATGACCAATGTTTAGACATTCATGTCAGTCGTAGGAAGTAAATAAGTAGATAGTGAAAGTGCATATTGCAGTGAACATAAGATACAGGGAGCTTCCATAATTTTGTGATTATTGCACATTGACAAACAACTCAGGAGTAAAATATAATTAGAAATCAACATGGAAAGCAGTTTTTTTTCTTATAACAAATTGAAAGAAATCCTTATGCGTTGCACATAGTTTGAAAACACATCAGTCACAAAAACACCAGTCAGAAATAAAATCAAGGTCATAAAAATCATCGGTTTATGACAATAAGACCCTTATGAAGAGTATTCTGCTCAACAGCAGTTAGAGGACCTTGAACATCTTCATGTCGTTCTTGCAGAGAAAACTCTTTCATTATTCATAAAGAGTTAATATCGTAAATATTTTGCCATGTGTATCAGAACTAGTAAGAAAATGAGAAGCAATTCACATGATTGTTTTCGTGAAAGAAAGTCAAAATAAATTAAATTTACAGTGCCACCTTTCAGTATTTTCTCTGAATAAGCAGGTAAAGGTTTTTAATGCGCCCAATCAACAGGTTTTCACCTACAGTTGTAGTAAGCCAAAATTAAATTATTTTGTTTTGCAATACTTCAACTGGAACCCTGATTGGCAAGCTGCTACATATGTTGATATCAGCATCCTCGGTCAGTTGTAATAAAGCATGGTTATTGGTTTTAGCTAAATTATTTTGTGTGCAATTACTGAACCAAAATGTAAGAAATCAAATGCATTTATTGGATGGAACTGGTTACCAAATGTTTATTGTGGCTTTTGTTCTCAGGAACGATAAGAGACTTACTCCGGTTTTTCTCCTGAGCAGTAATTAGATGACCAGGAAGACATTTGTGTAGCTGTAAGTACCATATTGTGTGACCATTGATTTCATTGACATTGAGATATTTTGCTTATACAGGAAGGGATTCATAATCGCATAAAGTTCTTAATTAAAGTCATATTTTCTTTTTTAAAATTATGAGAATTCCTTTGTGAGACAATGATTTAGAGATGTCGGAGTTGGACTGGGGTGAGGAAAGTTAAAAATCACGTGACACTATGTTATAGTCCAACAGGTTTATTGGGAAGCCCGAACTTTCAAGGTGCTGCCTCTTCATCAGGCGATCTTCATCTCTTCATCTACTCGGACTAGAGAATAAGGATTGGTGTACGGGAGGAGTTGGAATGCACAATAATGGTGTGTTAAATGTTTATTGAAACTCTTCTGCAGAATTAAGTTCACAGAATAAACAATATTTGAACATTCTTGAGCTGACTGGAAGTAAAATCCTGTTGCCCACCATATGAATAATACCAGAATGTATTTTGATTAAATAAAATGAATTTCATTACTTAAGATACTTCAAAATTTTAAAAACTGCAGTGTCCTCAAATCTAAAATTTGGATACAATGTAATATGTTACATAATGTTATTAATGACCTGAAGATAATAAATTGCAGATTAAGAGATTATTGGAATGAACAACAGACAGAAGCAGATCTAAAACTGGATTGAAAATCAATTCAAACTCTGCTTAGATATATTCTAATCACCATTCCAAGCTTCTCTGGCATATCTCTATTGGAGAAGGGAACCGAACCCACACCTCCTAGTCTCATAAGAGTGACACGACTAGAGCTCCACAAGTGTCTTTCATTATGTTCCTAACAAGGGTGGGTGGGATTATAATCAATTGTGATTACTCAATTGAAAACTAATCAATATTCATTCCGATAATTGGGCTGGGAATCAATTAGACTGTTTCTGTGTGTAATGGACTGAGAATGAAATAGTCATTCCCAATAATGATGGTACTAAGCACATATGCTCTTACTTAAAAATTAAAATCATGACAATTGAAAGAAAGATAAATACACATATCATGCGCATTGTAAATTCATGAAAAATGTGACTGCAGAATGTGTTTAAAGCCGTTTTTCTTATAATGAAAAGATAGCGAGAATGATTAGCAGCAGGATGTAATCGCAAAAAACACTCAACGTGACTATTCAGCTGCAGGCAGCTCCCCTTCCTTACACATATGTATAACTTCCAACAATTCAAAATTCACTCTGATAAAGAAAAGAACACACGCATGTAAATTCTTTTTTCTTGTTGACAAAAAAGTCACAAATTTGAATTTTTTTTAGCTTTAAAGTATTTAACTATTCCTGCGATCAGAAATACAATAAATCTTCATGTTGAAGAAAAATATGATCAAATCAAATCAAAATAAATATCGATATTCACAACAATTGGGAGAGTGGACACAACAATATCTTTCCATCAGTTAATGTACTGAGCCATAATTCCACTTTTATACCCCTTACTGGAATGATCAATTATTAGATATTAGCAATAACTAAATTATTAATATGCTGTCAGTGAACTGAATATTAATGAGAAATCTCACATTGCTGTTTGAACGAGCAATGTGTCGACATAAACAGTAATTCTTAGTGAAATGTCTTAAACATCTCTTAACCAGTGAGGCTATGTTTACTTTGATTGTTGAAACGAGTAGCATTCAGTTATTTATAATGAGCATTGGACGGAAATCAATGCTTTTTGGTGCAGAGCTGAAAGATTTTGTTATTGTAGTATTGGCAGTAAGAATTAATGGATTAAATTATGAGGTGCACCTCACCTTACTGAATATTTTCAGGTTTTCTAACAGGTTTCTGGTCCGATCTTCAGTTTAACAAGGGTAATTTTGGGTCAGAACATCAGTAACTGCAAACATTTTCGACACATCTCCATCAAAGTTATTAATCTGATAATTCAGAACAAATATCAAAAATTACCTCTGTAAATTTAATTGACTATATTTTTAGATTGTAGTCAAGTTCGTTCTCTGCTTATTTCCTTCCTATTTCTGACACCAGTGGCTAAATATTGATTAGATTAAATGTCATATGAGTTAGACGTTAGTTTTCTCTCACAGATCCGTGCAGCACAGGAACTGGTCATTTGGCCCATAACATTGTGCTGAACATAATGCAAAAGAAACTCATCCCTTCTGCCGACTCTTGGTCCATATCCTTCCAAATTATCGAAATGAACATTAAAGAGCCTTAATGTATCTGCTTCCACCACCAACGCTGGAAGTTCATTCCAGACACCTATCACTCCCTGTGTAAAAACAAATTGCCCGTTACATGCCTCTTGAACTTTCCCCCTAACCTTAAACGCATGTCACATAGTTTTTGATGCTTCAACTCTGGGAAAAACTTTCTGACCGTCAACCCTATCTACGTATCTCATGATTGTGGAGACTTCCATCAAGTCTTCCCCCAGTCTCCACCACTCCACAAAAAAGCAATCTGAGTTTTTCTTGCCTTTCTGAATCCAGACAGCATCCTGGTAAATGCCCTATTTACCCTCTCCAAATCCTCCATACCCCTCCTGTAATGTGGCGAACAAAAGTGAATACAATATTTCAAGTATGCCTTAACCAAAGTCTTATAAAGTTACAACATGGCTTCCTGACACTTGTAACCAGCTCTCTGACCAACAAAGGCAAGCATACCTAACCACTTTCAGGGAGCCATGGTCTTGAACACCAAGATCCCTTTCAATAATAATGCTGTAAGTGTCCTGCCATTAACTATCTACTTTTCCTTAATATTTGAGCTTCCAAAGTGAAACACCTCACAGTTGTATGGATTAAACTTCACCTTTAATTACTCTGCCCATATCTGCAATTTATCTTTTTCCTGCTGCATTATATGACAACCCTCTACATTGTCCCCAACTGCACTGAACTTATTAACTCCCCCAATTCGATTATAATCCATTTCACTTCTATATAATTGTATCACAAACAGAAGGGTTCCAGTACAGGTACCTGTGGAAAAAAGACAGGTAATGAGGGAAATGCAGAATTCTTGAGAAATGAGGTTTTTTCAATGACAGAACAATTCTGATGAATAATCTTCGAGGGTGTGATGTTTGTTTTTAAATTAACCCAATGTTTTAATTCTCAGTTTACTGATCTTAATGATTATCCAGTACAAACTGCTTTGTTGATATTCAATCATTTTAAGTGTTGAGTTCTAACTTTAATTATTGTTTGATTGTTATTTCAATTCTCACATCATCATGAGATTCACAGTTTAGTTGAATCCATCATTTCTTAGTGCCAGTATCATAATGAAATATTAACATTTTTTTCAGGTCAACTCACCTGCAATCAACACCTGTTTTCTCATCCAACATCTAACTATCTCATTCTCTTTCATTTGAGTTCTCATATTAGACAATAGACAATAGATGCAGGAGTAGGCCATTCTGCCCTTCGAGCCTGCACCGCCATTCAATATGATCATGGCTGATCATTCCTAATCAGTATCCTGTTCCTGCCTTATCTCCATACCCCTTGACTCCACTATCTTTAAGAGCTCTATCCAATTCTTTCTTAAATGGATCCAGAGACTGGGCCTCCACTGCCCTCTGGGGCAGAGCATTCCACACAGCCACCACTCTCTGGGTGAAGTAGTTTCTCCTCATCTCTGTCCGAAATGGTCTACCCCGTATTTTTAAGTTGTGTCCTCTGGTTCGGCATTCTCCCATCAACGGAAATATGTTCCCTCCTGCCAGAGTGTCCAGTCCTTTCATAATCCTATACGTTTCAATCAGATCCCCTCTCAGTCTTCTAAACTCAAGGGTATACAAGCCCAGTTGCTTCAGTCTTTCCGTGTAAGGCAATCCTGCCATTCCAGGAATTGACCTCGTGAACCTACGCTGCACTCCCTCAATAGCCAGAATGTCTTTCCTCAAATTTGGAGACCAGAACTGTACACAGTACTCCAGGTGTGGTCTCACCAGGGCCCTGTACAGCTGCAGAAGCACCTCTTTGCTTCTATACTCAATCCCTCTTGTTATGAAGGCCAGCATGCTATTAGCCTTCTTTACGACCTGCTGTACCTGCATGCTTGCCTTCATTGACTGGTGGACAAGAACACCCAGATCTCTCTGAACAGCCCCTTTACCTAATTTGATACCATTGAGGTAGTAATCTGCCTTCCTGTTCTTGCCACCAAAGTGGATAACCAGACATTTATCCACATTAAACTGCATCTGCCATGCATCTGCCCACTCACCTAACTTGTCCAGATCACCCTGTAATCCCCTAACATCCTCATCACATTTCACCCTACCACCTAGCTTTGTGTCATCAGCAAATTTGCTAATGTTATTGCTGATACCATCTTCTATATCATTTACATTTATTGTAAAAAGCTGCGGTCCCAGCACGGATCCCTGCGGTACCCCACTGGTCACTGCCTGCCATTCCGAAATGGAGCCGTTAATCACTACCCTTTGTTTCCTATTAGCCAACCAATTCTCTATCCAATCTAGTACTTTGCCCCCAATCCCGTGCGCCCTAGTTTTACTCACTAACCTCTTGTGTGGGACTTTATCAAAAGCTTTCTGAAAGTCCAGGTACACTACATCCACTGGATCTCCCTCGTCCATCTTCCAAGTTACATCCTCAAAAAATTCAAGAAGATTAGTCAAGCATGATTTCCCCTTCATAAATCCATGCTGACTCTGTCCTATCCTGTTACTATTATCCAGATGTGCCGTAATTTCATCCTTTATAATAGACTCCAGCATCTTTCCCACCACTGAGGTCAGACTAACTGGTCTATAATTTCCTGCTTTCTCCCGCCCACCCTTCTTCAAAAGTGGCACAACATTAGCCGCCCTCCAATCCTCAGGAACCGACCCCGATTCTATTGAACTCTGGAAAATAATTACCAGCGCATCCATGATTTCCCGAGCCACCTCCTTCAGTACTCTGGGATGCAGGCCATCAGGTCCCGGAGACTTATCAACCTTCAGGCCTAACAGTCTCTCCAACACCAAATCCTGGCAAATAGAAATTCCCTTAAGTTCAGGTCCTTCAGCCACTGTTACCTCAGGGAGATTGCTCGTGTCTTCCCCAGTGAACACAGATCTGAAGTACCCATTTAATTCCTCTGCCATTTCTTCGTTCCCAGTAATATATTCCCCTGCTTCTGTCTTCAAGGGCCCAATTTTTGTCCTAACCATTTATTTGCCTTGGACATACCTAAAAAAGCTTTTACTATCCTCCTTTATATTCTTGGCCAGTTTACCTTCGTACCTCATTTTTTCTCTGCGTATTTCCTTCTTACTAATCCTCTGTTGTTCTTTAAAAGCTTCCCAGTCCTCCGTTTTCCTGCTTACCTTCGCTAAGTTATACTTTTTCTCTTTTAACCTTATATGTTTCTTTACTTCCCTCGTCAGCCACGGCCGCCCATGTCTCCTCCTGGGATCTTTCTTCCTTTTAGGAATGAACTGATCCTGCATCTTCTGCATTATACACAGAAATATCCGCCATTGTTCCTCCACGGTCTTCCCTGTTAAGGTATTGCACCATTGAACTTTGGCCAGTTGCTCCCTCATAGCTCCATATTTCCCTTTATTCAACTGAAATATTGTCACTTCAGATTGTACCCACTCCCTCTCAAATTGCAGATTGAAGCTTATTGTATTATGGTCACGACTTCCCAATGGCTCCTTCACTTTGAGGTCACTGACCAATTCTGGTTCGTTACACAATACCAGATCCAGAATCGCCTTATCCCTGGTCGGCTCCAGCACCAGCTGCTCTAAAAATCCATCTCTGAGGCACTCCACAAAGTCTCTTTCTTGAGGCCCGATACCATCCTGATTCTCCCAGTCTACCTGCAGGTTATAATCCCCCATAACAACTGTAGTAACATCTTTGCGACAAGCCAATTTCAGCTCCTGATTCAACTTACCTCCAACATCCAGACTACTGTTTGGGGGCCTGTAGATGACTCCCATGAGGGTCTTTTTACCCTTAGTGTTTCGAAGCTCTATCCACACTGACTCTACATCCCCTGACTCTAGGTCCGCCCGCGCAAGGGACTGAATATCCTCCCTTACCGACAAGGCCACCCCACCCCCTCTGCCCGTCAGTCTATCCTTACGATAGCACGTGTAGCCTTGAATATTCATTTCCCAGGCCCTGTCCCCATGAAGCTACGTCTCAGTTATCCCCACAATATTGTATCTGCCAATTTCCAAAAGAGCCTCAAGCTCATCCACCTTGTGTCTAATGCTTCGTGCATTCATATATAGAATTTTTAATTTGTTACTGCTCTCACCCTTCCCCTCAACCCTTATTTCACTCAACTTTACAGCATGATGCCTTTTATCGTTTTCTGCCTCCTTGATACAGTTGTCTTTCTTGACTTCTCTTGTTCTAACTACCCCTTCAATTTCCTTTTTAAACATCCAGCTTGTCCCCTCCCCCCCGCTACTTAGTTTAAATGTAGCGGTGTTGCAGCAGAAAACCTGCCTGCCAGAATGCCGATCCCTGTTCTATTAAGGTGCAAGCCTTCTCTCTTGTAGAATTTATGGTTACCATAAAATATACCCCATATATTTATGGTTACCATAAAATATTAATGGAAGGATCATTAAACAGTGTTATCAATTAACAGATGGCTAACTATTTTTCACATATATATTTCATTTTCCAACATATTGCACAATTACATTGCAAAAAGAGTTTTCTCATCATTCTTAAACTTGTTATCAGCCATTTTAAAACTAATTATTGTCAATACCTAGCCGGTAAACATTGTTGAAATCCAATATCTTCAGCTGTCGATGTGGATCTACGGCTCAATACATCAACTGATGTAAACAATATTGCACTCTGCAATCTCTTAATCTTAGCAAAAATAATTTTACGTGTTTAAACTTAGCTGGATTGAATTGGTTGTGAGCAAAAATGCAGTCTGAAGAAAGGTCACTGGCCCAAAAGTATTTACACTGATTTCTCCCCACAGATGCTGCCAGACCTGCTGAGTTATTTTCCAGTAATTACTGATTTGCTTGTGATTTCCAGCATCCACTATTTTGCTTACATTTTTGTATAGATTGTATTTCACTTCAATTCTAACATTTCTATATATCTGATTATTACAATAAGAGCTAAGTATTTTTCATGTTAAACATTATTTAAATTTTCCGAGTTTCTTGTGTAAATAAACCAGAATTAACAAATGTTTGTTCTCTGCTTTTACAATAAATCTTGAATTCTTAGCAATCACAACTTTTTGAAAATGAGGAAAGTTGTCTTTCACTGAGTAGTCACATTGAATGATTCATGCTTAATTTCCATTTCATGTGCATTACAAAGCATGTTAATTTTTATTTATGCAGATGAATAACTGCTTCAAACATATTGACTTACTTTTATGTTTATTTAAGATCATTGTTGCTTCGTTCCTTCATTATTAGAAATAATTAATTCTTTTTATCGATCCATTACACTCTGGAACTGTCTAATACAATCCTAGTCCAATTATAACAATAAATATCTCAGTAGTTTTCCCTGTGAATAAACACAGTAAGTATGTGATTATAGTCCTGCCCTTCCTGCATGGGAATATTATGGAGGGCTCTGGTAATGTGTGTACTAGTCGACCAGGGGGCATGGGTTCAATTCCCACCTTCAACAGAGATGTGTCAAATCACCTCAGAGTTGATTAGAAAATATCTAAGTGTCGATTGAACTTCTTTTCACCCAACATTGTCTCAACTTGTAAATGTTGTTTATTATAATGATCACAACATCTTGAATTTAATTGCTTCACATCACTGATTAAAGTATGAATGTTATTACGCTGCTTCTAAATACCTCTCAACTTTGCAGTCTTAAAGATTCTACAGTATATATAATTTTTAAGGTGAGGGGGAAAGATTTAAAAGGGGTCTGAGGGGCAACGTTTCCACACAGTGTGTTTCACATATTGGGATGAGCTGTGAGAGGAAGGGCAGTGGCTGGTACAATTACAACATCTAAAAGATTTTTGGACAGTTTATTGGATAGAAAACGTCCAAAGGGGTATGGGACAAACACAGGGAAATGGGACTAGTTTAGTTTAGGAAACCTGGCCAGAATGCAAGTTAGGCTGAATGGCCTGTTACCGTGCTGTATCAAGCTAGCATTCTACAATTCAAACTTCACTGTGATTGGTAAAGGAAAGAACAAACGGGTGTTAATTCTATTTTGTGTCCATAAAAAAGTGATAGGAATTTTAAATAATTTTGTCACATGAAATAGTTCACTCCTATTGTGATTAGAAATACAATGAATGTGAGCATTGAAGTGAAATATAATTAAATCAATTCAACTGTGTTTCCATGGTTAAAATAAAAATTGATATTCACAATCATTGTGAGTTTGTACATTGCAATATCTTCACAGTACTTCATGTACTGAGCCATTATTACACATTTATACCCCCAACTGAACTGAAACATAATTAGATATTCGCAACTCAGATTTTCGAAAATCTATCAGTACACTTAGAAGAAGGAGAGATTCAATTTCGCTACATGACTGTGCAATGCGCAGACATGAACAGGAATTTTTGCAGTGAAAAGTAGTTACAGTTCTCTGCATTCAGAAGGCTGAGATTACTGTGATTATTCAAATGAGCAAAAGTCAGTTTGCAAAGTGTGTTGGATGCAAAATGATTGGTTCCATTGTGGGATAGTTGACCTGAAAACAATAGCATTGTTGCAATGGATTAAATTAAAATATGGATTAAAATAATATATGGATCTGACGATACACATTAGGAAGACAAACAAATTATTCTGCAAGTATTATAAGGATAATGAATTCATAATAAAAGTTGTATTCTGAACAAATAAATTGACTCAATATTTTAAAAATACTTTGCGCTGATGTTGATTAGGCATACACTAAGATCGGTAAACTGAAGACTGAATTATAATACCTAGATTGATGGATTGAGGACAATAAATTAGCCATTCAATAGTTATTGAAAAGAATTTATATTTTTGTCAAAATGCAGACAATACAGAAGTAATGCATTTCATTCAATGAGTTTACTTGTAGAAACATGTGTTCTTAATTTATGTAATTTTATTCTGATCGATGTTCAAACATTTGTGTCTGAATTAGGAAGAAAATAAAAAGATAATGAAATTGAATAGGAGAGTGACCACAAGATACAGTCCATGATATTTGATAGAAAAAGTAATTCGCATAATCTTATGAGTATTTAATATTAATAAATAATTCACTCCTCAGGTACTGAAGCAGTCCAAGTCCAAGTACAACAAGATCTGGACAGTAGCCAGGCTTGGGCTTACAGGAGGCAAGTAACATACATGCCACACAAATGCAGGCTATCACGTATAAGAAATAACCTAACCACCATCCCTTGACATTCGATGGTGTTACCATGACTGAACATCCACTATCAACATTATCCTGTGGATTATCATTGATCAGGAACTGAATTGGTCTCACCACATAAACACAGTGGCTACAAGACTAATTCAACTCCTGGCTCCTGAAATCCTGTCCAAACGCTACCAGGCACAAGTCAGGAGTGTGATGGAATACTCCCCACTTGCCTGGATGAGTGCAGCCCTAACAACACTCAAGAAACTTGATACCATCCGGAATAAAGCAGCCCGCTTGATTGGCACTGCCGCTACTGAGCATCAGTGGTGGTGAGGGTGGATGCTTGCGGATGTCCTAGCTGCAATCTCTGCTTCTTCTTATCAACAACGGTAAAAGAATCTTACATTGCTCAACTTTCTCATCAAAACCGAGTACTGTATTCACCCCAACCCTCCAACCACAAGGGATGAACTCAGATTTCTCCAGTTTCCTCATTTCTCCTCCACCTACCTTGTCTCAATCAAATCCCTCGAACTCAGCACCACCTTCCTAACCTACAATCTTCTTCCTGACCTCTCCGCCCCCACTCCATTCGAATCCTATCACCCTCACCTCGACCTCCCTCCACCTATCGCATTCCCAACGCCCCTCCCCCAAGTCCATCCTCCCTACCTTTTATCTTAGCCTGCTGGACACACGTTCCTCATTCCTGAAGAAGGGCGTATGCCCGAAACGTCGATTCTCCTGTTCCTTGGATGCTGCCTGACCTGCTGCGCTTTTCCAGCAACACATTTTCAGCTCTGATCTCCAGCATCTGCAGTCCTCACTTTCTCCTCCAGCCCTCTATTATACCATCCAGCAGCATTTCCACCACCAATAGCAGCTCCTCTTAAAATATTTTGTCAGTAACTTGTAATAAACTGGTTCCGACAATTACAACTGAAAATTTGTTGCTGGAAAAGCGCAGCAGGTCAGGCAGCATCAAAGGAGCAGGAGAATTGACTTTTCGGGCATGAGCCCTTCTTCAGGAAGGTCCTGAAGAGGCAGTGAACCACATTTTGAAATGATATTTCGAAACATAATATAGATTTTGTTAAAACTGAAGCAGGTGTCTTACACAACTTGCTGCAAGGACACACACAGTAGAATCTGAGGTGATCATGAGTATATGGAGGTGAATGTGGGAGACAAGCTGGGACTGTATTGGAGTAGTCACTGTGAGAGGGAACAAATGCTGGATGCAGGGTTTCAGCTGCTGTTGGACTGACACTGAGGTGAGCCATCGGAAACTGAGCAAGTGACCACCATCTAATAGGACAGAGAAACTGATCCATCAGCCTGAAACTGACTGACCACGTGGCTGTCAGTGACTCCAACACAAGTGAATGGAAACATTGCTCAGAGCCTGTTTCTGTAACATTCAACACAACCAGGAAATGGAAAGTGAATAATTAGCTGAAAACAAAGCCACTGCTCTGTTAGAGTCAAAATCATTCAATGTTCAGTTATTGAATATTACTGACTCTCAGAATAGTCTAACCTGCAGAATCACAGTAAAAGGGGAAAGTAAACAACATTCTTGGCAAAGACAGAATGAACCAACTGCTTGTATGAAAACAGCTAAGAACAAAGGGGCTGAATCCTCCACAAACTGACAAACACAGGTACCATTAGATTTATAGATAGTGATTGGAATTCTTTAGGAAAACACTTCCCCCCCACTTATGGTGTGTGGTAGATACCATTCTCAGTGTGAACTGCCACTTATTTCCTTTGAAAAGAGTCTCTGTTTCCCCTCAGAAAAGCAGGTGTGTCTCTCACTTACAGACTGACTTACAGACAAAGGAAACCTGATCAGGGGCTCGCAGGTTAATTAAGCTATTAGTGACAGTCCATTGCACACAACAAGAGCTTAGACCACAACAGATTCTAGTGAAACCAACAATGCAATGAAAAAGGTGAATTAGTCTTTATAATCATGCATCCTCTCTCAATCAAATAATCCCAGTCAACTTCCAAACATTTTAAAACTATTAATATTAATGTATACATATTTATTTCCGTTCCTAATTTCCTCCAAAGAATATATCTGTCTATTCACTTCAAAACATATTTTAAATGGTCAATTCATAATCACAATTCATTTCAAATTATTCTTAGAGCAAAACAACTTGTAAACTAAAATTGCGTTCACGTCAATAATGACCCTGGAAACTTTTTCATGTAGTTCAACCATATTTCCAAAGATTGTTTTGGTTCATTGTTTCAATGAAGCTAAAATTAAAGTCTATTTATTTTATCTGATATCCTTCCATTACTTTATTCCCTAATAAGAATGCCCACGGTGTTATAGGTGACAAACATTAAAATAAAATTGAATTTTCAATGCAAGAACAAGAACAAATAATCACATATTATTCAGGTCATTCATTGTGGATGATTATCAGGGTTATTTTCACGGTATGATCACATTAAATTCACTTAAGTAATCACAGTACAATTCTCACCTCTATCGATATGTCGAATGAATGTCAAATTATTCTTATTTCAAGTAAAACCAAATTTACATTTTGCTCTGTTTTATTCCAGGAATGACAGGATGTGTTGAATTATTGTGGGAGACGGGAACAAGTGAAGGTGGTGGCTCTCAGACGTGAGGCCTTAAAGCCAAAGGGCCAGGTGGTAGTTACAGTGGGGGAGGTACCTAGTGCCCCGCTGTCCTCAGAAGGCAGTGAGGATGTCGACACTGAGTGGAACGGGTTAGATGACAAAGCGCACACGTATGGACAGGAGGACGGCAATGGGTGGGATCACCCACTACCCTATAAGGTCCAGAAGGCCGTGTCTATGGCACCACTGGGCATCAAAGCTCAACTTGGACAGACAGGAGGGAGCAACAAAGGCATCTGACAGAAACCAAACATGAACAGTTCACCCGCTGAATAACAGATGTTGGTGAGTTAACACCCAGCCTGATAGAGAAATGGTAACAATGGGCCTTATTGGGACAATATGGATGAATTAGTTGAGGTACAGTCTCACCGATGATGGCGTCAGGCCAAATCTCTCTGGCCAAGATACCCCGACATGTACATCAGAACCTGTCCCTGCAATGAGAGTATGGGGGTATGAGCCAGTTCCCCCCAGTGCACAGCCGACCAGTGTCTCCAGGCATTTACAGATATTACAGGGACACACTGGGGAGGGGACAGGCTGAATGGGCTAAAATAACCTTGGTGTCTCAGGGAAACAAGGGTAATATCGAGGATCATACAGAGAGGAAGTCTGAGGTGTGTAAGGACCACAGGGGATTACCAAACCCCAACCTGTGATGATGAAATCAGTTTGATGTATTTAAACTGGCACCCCATTTAACTGTAATTATATATAAGAGACTCCCAGTGGGAGATCATTCTAACCACCTTCTGAATTGAACCATGAGAGCTGAGACAATCTCAGAAACACAGAGGAATAGCTGCAGTACAGGGAGGGTAACCAGACTGGCAATGTTACAAGTGAAAAAGGAAAGGGCACATAGGCAAGGAACGTAGGCAGAGAGAGGGAGACAGATGTTCACATTGTGTTTGTGCATGTGTTCACTTAGGCACATGAATATTCTTTGATGCTGTGTTTGCGAACCAGCAGAACAAATCTTAATAAAAGGATCATCTATATCAATTACCGAGATGGATTTGCCCCTTACCACCTCAATTACTAAAATGAGAGCGGTCGGAGAGGGAATCGAGGAAACTGGATGAAATAAATCTCTCCTGACGCAGATCATTGATATGGCAAAATATATTCAGATATGGGTGTGGGAAACTGAAGAAGGGACCGCTCTGGGAGTTGCCAGTTTAGAACAGTTAGGACCAACTATTGACGTAGAGACACAAACTGTAATATGGGAACAACCTGGACAGGCTTGGGACAGGAAACAAAAGGGAAGCGACATCTCCAGAGAGTTACCTTGCAGGGAGACTGGAACAGTCAGGGAATCTGAGGAGTTATAGCTAGGACCCAAACAGCAGTGTGGGTAACTCAAACAGGAATGTGGGTTATTACCTGTAGATCCTGTAAAGATTGAGGCCCATTTCACTCCCCACACAAACAGGATCCCATTAAAGCTGAGGAGGCAGTAATTGTGACAGTAACAGATTGATGGAACCAGGGGATAGTCAGACCAACAGTATCCCAGACTAACGCCAGTCGGCTCATCCCACCTCACTATTGAGTATACCTCCCTCAGTAAATCAGCCACTAAAGAGTATCCTACATTAGCGAACCATACCACTGTATTTAATGGATTGAAATCGCAACAGGATATAGTCTCCGCCCTTGATATTGTGAATGGGTTCTGGTCCATACCTGTGCACCTGGAATCCCAGAATAAGCTGGCGTTTACTGGCTGAGGAAAACAGCACACCTGGATCCAGTTACCTCAGGGATCCCACAATATTCCACGATATCCCACCGATATATGGCTGATGGAGTTCGTCACATCGATCTTACCAACACCTCATTACCTCAGTTGGTGAGAAAGAACATATCCAGATATTAAACAGAATATAGGGTCAGGTCAGGCAGGCCGGGCTTAAAATTAACCCATAGAGAGTGGGAAGGTAGGGAGAGATATACCTGGGACATCACATCAGGGAGATCAAATCAGGAAGGGAGAGGGGATAATCCCAGCAGAACGACAGACCGTGATTTCAAAACTATCCACCCCCACACCGTGGAGGAGGTAAGGCAAACTTTAGGATTGTTTAATTACTGTGGGAATTTTGTGGAGAATTCTCCAGAATTGGCAGAACCATCACAAGCCCTGACAGAAGCATTGACATTAGCCAGGGGTCAGGGAGTCAACATGTACACAGACAGTCAGCATGCCTTTGGTATTGTTCATGACCATGTGTTGGCCTGTGCTCGGTGAGGGTACATCGCCCTGTCTGGGGCCACGTAGAGCACGAAGTACAGGTCAGAGAGTTAGTGGGAGCAGCTAACTATCCCAGTGAAGCAGCAATAATGAGGATTAGAGCTCACAGGGTCGTAGAAACCCCACAACAACGGGGCAGTAAGTATGTGGGTAACGCGAGTGAAATACTGACTGAAACAGGGCAGACATTTGGGGAAGTGGCAGTGGCAGTAACTGCAGAAGTGAGTAAGGAAAGTTTAAAGACCTTCATAGATACAGCCCCACAACTGAGAATAATTTCATCAATAGGCTTATAATTCTAGATTTGTATTGAAATCAAACTCCACATCTGCTGTGATGGGATTCGAATCAGGGTCCCAGAATATTACCTGGGTCTCTGGATTAACAGTTCGACAACAATACCACGGGGCTGTTACCGATCTACAAAGGGATGGTTTTAAGGGTGGAAACCAAATCCTTGATCAAACAGGTAGAAATTAAGGAGAGCTGATAGAATGGAGGAGAATTGAAGGAAAAGGGGGAAGAGAATGAGCAAGTTTAGGTTCAAGGCAGCAGAAACTAAAGCCACCAACAGGGAGGAGAATAAAAGAAGAAACGCTGACACACAGCTGGAATTGGAAAAATGCAGATACCTCAGGGAGCTGTGTAACTACGCTGGGAGGGCAGGGTGAAGTCACGGGTAGGTTTAAAAGCAGTGAACCACATTTTGAAATGATCTTTCTGAACATAATATAGATCAGGTTAAAACTGAAGTAGGTGTCTTACACAACTTGCTGCAAGGACACAGACAGTAGAATCTGAGGTGATCATGAGTATATGGAGGTTAATGTGGGAGACAAGCTGGGACTGTATTGGATTAGTCATGGTGAGAGGGAACAAATGCTGGATGCAGGGTTTCAGCAGCTGATGGATTGACGCTCAGGTGAGCCATCGGAAACTGAGCAAGTGACCACCATCTAATAGGACAGAGAAACTGATCCATCAGCATGAAACTGACTGACCACGTGGCTGTCAGTGACTCCAACACAAGTGAATGGAAACATTGCTCAGAGCCTGTTTCTGTAACATTCAACACAACCAGGAAATGGAAAGTGAATAATTAGCTGAAAACAAAGCCACTGCTCTGTTAGAGTCAAAATCATTCAACGTTCAGTTATTGAATATTACTGACTCTCAGAATATTCTAACCTGCAGAATCACAGTAAAAGGGGAAAGTAAACAACATTCTTGGCAAAGACAGAATGAACCAACTGCTTGTATAAAACCAGCTCAAAACAAGGGTGCTGAATCCTCCACAAACTGACAAACACAGGTACCATCAGTTTATAGATAGACAATGGAATTCCTCAGAAAAACACTTCCCTGTTTATGGTGTGTGGTAGAAACCATTCTCAGTGTGAACTGCCACTTATTTCCTTTGAAAAGAATCTCTGTTTCCCCTCAGAAAAGCAGGTGGGTCGCGCACTTACAGACTGACTTACAGACAAAGGAAACCTGATCAGGGACTCGCAGGTTAGTTAAGCTATTAGTGACCGTCCATTGCACACAACAAGAGGTTAGACCACAACAGATTCTAGTGAAACCAACAATGAAATGAAAAAGGTGAATTAGTCTTAATAATCATGCAGCCTCTCTCGATCAAATACTTCTAGTCAACTTCCAAACATTTTAAAACTATTAATACCAATGTATATATATTTATTTCCTTTCCTAAGCTTCCTCCAAAAATATATATCTGACTATTCTCTTCAAAATATATTTTAAATGGTCAATTCATAATCACAATTCATTTCCAATTATTTTTAGAGCAAAGCAACTTGCAAACTAAAATAGTTTTCCTGTCAATAATGACACTGGAAACTTTGTTATGTAGTTTAACCATATTTCCAAATATTGTTTTGGTTCATTATTGCAGTGAAGCTAAAATTATCCTTCCATTACTCTATTCCCTAATAACAATGCCCACGGTGTAATCGGTGACAAGCATTAAAATAAAATTGAATTTTCAATGCAAGAACTGGTACAAATAATCATGTATTATTCAGTTCATTCGTTGTCGTTGATTATCAGAGTTATTTTCAATGTATGATCACGTTAATTTCACTTAAATAATCACAGTACAATTCTCACCTCTATAGATATGTCAAAGTGAATGTCAAATTATTTCAAGTCAAACCAAACTCACAGTTTGCTCTGTTTTATTCCAGGAATGACAGAACGTGTTACATTATTATGGGAAACAGGAACAAGTGAAGGTGGTGGCTCTCAGACGTAAGGCCTTAAAGCCAAAGGGCCAGGTGGTAGTTACAGTGGGGGAGGTACCTAGTGCCTCGCTCTCCTCAGAAGGCAATGAGGATGGTGACACTGACTGGAACGGGTTAGATGGTGAAGCAGCCACGTATGGATAGAGGGACGACAATGGGTGGGATGACCCACTGCCCTGTAAGGACCAGAAGGCCATGTCTATGGCTCCGCTGTGCATCAAAGCTCAACTTAGACAGTAGGGAGCAACAAGGGGAACTGAAAGAAACCAAACCTGAACCGTTTATCCAGCTGAACGACAGATGTTGGTGAATGAACGCCCAGCCTGATAGAGAAATGGTAATAATGGGCCTTATTGGGAGAATATCGATGAATTAGTAGAGGTACACCGAAGATGATGTACGGACCCTCCCTCGGGCCAAGATGCCCTGCAATGAGAGGGTGAGGGTGTGAGTCGGTTCCCCCAATGCACAGCCGATCAGTGGCTCCAGGCATTTACAGATATTACAGGGACACACTGGGGAGGGGACAGGCTGGATGGGCTAAAATAACCTTGGTGACTCAGGGAGCCAAGAGTAATATCGAGGATCATACAGAAAGGAAGCCTGAGGTGTGTAACAACCACGGGGGATTACCAAACCACAACCTGTGATGATGAAATAGGTTTGATGCATTTAAAAGATGACATGGAACCCCATTTACCTGTAATTATAAACATGGGACTGCCAGTGGGTGTTAATTCTAACGACATTCTGAATTGGGCGATGAGAGCTAAGGCAAACACAGAAACACAGGAGAATAGCTGCAGTAGAGGGAGGGTAATCAGAACCACAATGTTACAAGGGAACCACGAAATGACACATAGACAAGGAACGTAGGCACAGAGAGGGAGATAGTTGTTCATATTGTGGGTGGCCTGTGTTCATGTAGGAATATGCATAACCCAGGAATATTCATGGATGCGCTGTTCAGGGGCCAACACTTTCATGATTCTAACACCAGAGCATCTTTGTCAGTTACCGATAAGGATTTACCCCTCACCCCCTCAATTACTAAGATGAGAGCAGTCGGAGAGGTTACCTAGGAAGTTGGATGAAGCAAACCTGCCTCGATGTAGACCAGGAGTATGACAAAATGTATTCAGATATGGAGGTGTGACGCTCAAGAAGGGACCATTCTGGGAGTTGCTCCTATTTATTCTAAAATGGCAACTATTGACATTAACACCCGAATTTAAACATGGGGATGCTCCGGCCAGGACTGGGACAGAAAGAAAAGGAGAGGCAACCTCTCCGGAGTAGCTACATTCCAGGGAGACTGGGACAGTCAGAGAATCTGGTGGGTTATAGCTCGGGCCCACTCAGTGGTGTGCGTAACTCAAACAGGAAAGTGGGTTGTTGTCTATCGACCCTGTAGAGATCGAGGGTCCTCTCACACCCCACACAAACGGGATCTCATCAAAGCTGGGGCTGTGACAGTGATAGATTGACAGAAGCTGGAAATAGTCTGGGTCCATACCTGTGGACATTGAATTGCAGAAGAGTTGGTGTTTACTGACCGAGGAGAACAGTCCACCAGGATACTATTACCTCAGGGACCCCGCAATATTCCAGTATATCCCACCGATGTGTGTTTGATGGATTTCGTCACACTGATCGAACCACAACACCTCATCACCTCAAGTGGTGAGAAAGAACATATCCAGATATTAGACAGAGTATTAGATCAGGTTAGCCAGGCCAGGCTTAAAATTAACACACAGAGTGTGCAACTGGGAAGGTAGGGAGAGACGGAACTGGGTCATCATACTGGGGAGATCAAATCAGGAAGGGAGAGGGAACAGTCCCAGCGGGAACAAAAACTATGATTATAAAATTATCTACCCACACACCGTAAAGGGATCAGGCAAACTTTAGGATTGTTTAATTATTGTGGGAATTTTGTGAGGAATTATCCAGAAATAGAGAACCATCACGAGCCCTGGCAGAGGTGCGGACATTAACCAGGGGTGAGGGAGGCAAAATGCACACAGTCAGCATGGCTTTGGTATAGTTCATGACTGGGCTCGGTGAAGGTACATCACCCTGTCTGGGGGCCACATTGAACATGAAGAACAAGTCAGAGAGTTAGTGGAAGCAGCTAACTTTCCCAGTGAAGCAGCAATAATGAAGATTAGAGCTCACAGGAAAGTAGAAACCCCACATCAACGGGGTAGTGAGCATGGGTAAAATACTTACTGAAACAGTACAGACATTTGAGGAGGATGCAGTGGCAGTAGCTACAGAAGTGAGAAAGGAAAGTTTAAAGACATTTCCAGAAACAGTCCCACAGCAGGAGAAACAGGAATGGGAAAAGGGTGGGGTAGTAATAGGACATAGGATGATCCAGCAGTGCCACTGTATCAGACAAACATTATTAAAAACATATCATGGGCTGGCCAATAGTGAGCAGGATAAAATGCAATATCGAATGATCAACTACAGGGATGTTCTGGAACAAGAAGGTTTTGTCGAAGGAGTGTAGTCTGTACACAGTGTGAACCAGGGAAAACAATCAGGATAAAATGGAGACAGCCGCAGGGACCCAGGGGCCCACGAGAACAATTACAGATGGATTTATATACACCCCCATCCCAATCCCAGGGAAGGAAATCCTGCTGGGTCTTAATAAACAGGTTTACCCAGTGGGCAGAATCATTCCCCTGCAGATTCTGACCAAGGGACACATGTTCCAGGAAACGAAGTTAAGCAGCTCTGTGGCCTGTTTGGTACTGAGCAGAAATCCCATCTCACATACCACCCCCAGAGCTCAGGGATAGTAGAAGGAATGAAGCAGACACTGAAAGCTAGTCTGACTAATGCCCTGACAGAGACAGGCCGGGATGGGTTAGTCTACTCCCCACAATCCTAATGAAACTGATGTCAACCCCAGCAAAGGGAACTGAGCAATCCCCCTTTGAATTAGTGACCGGATGGACTATGCAGCTGCCAGAGGGTATGGTAGTGGGAGGGCAGGAGATGTACAATGGCAGGGATAGGGTGAAACAATTTGTGAAAGAACTGACAAAGAAACTGCATGAGCTGAGAGGGGAAGTTGCAGATGGACAGAGAATCAGAGACTGGGAAAGGGAGCTCATAAACATCCGAGCTGACATCCTGAACCCAGGAGAACGGGTCAGGGGGGAAATATTAGTGGAACGTATGAAAGAAACACATCCAAATGCTGGACTTGGCTGGGGGAGCTACAGAATTCCAGAGAGGGAACTCTTCCATCCTGCATTAGTAAGGAGCTCTGAATAAACATTGGTCGTGCTGCTCAGCACAGAACTCAAGGCTCCTCTTTGATATTTCTCCCAGTAACAGTTGTGCAGGGGTATGTTGGAGGCTGGAGGTCTGTGACCAGTGCCTCTGTTCCACAAGGGTCAGAGCTGGGACATCTGTTGTTTATAATACATATAAATGATTAGCCTGAAAATGTAAACGATTTAATTTGCAAGTTTGTAGATGGCACAAAGTGAAGCAGTTGTGAATCGTGAAGAATGTTGTCAAAGGAAACATCGAGGACGAGATCAGTTGGAAGGTTATGCGGAGAAATTGCAGATAGATTTTAATTCAGACAAGTGTGACATGTTGCATTTTGGGCAGCTCATTGTAAGAGCAATGTATACACTAAAAGGAAGTGCCCTGAGCAGAATTGATATACAGAGGTGCAAGTTCACAGCTCCCTGAAAGTGGTGAAGGAGGTGGATGGCAAGCTCGCCTTCTTCTACTGGATTAGTGGTGCTGGAAGAGCACAGCAGTTCAGGCAGCATCCAACGAGTAGCGAAATCAACGTTTCGGGCAAAAGCCCTTCATCAGGAATAAAGGCAGTGAGCCTGAAGCATGGAGAGATAAGCGAGAGGAGGGTGGGGGTGGGGAGAGAGTAGCATAAAGTACAATGGGTGAGTGGGGGAGGAGATGAAGGTGATAGGTCAAGGAGGAGAGGGTGGAGTGGATAGGTGGAAAAGGAGATAGGCAGGTCGGACAAGTCAAGGAGACAGTAACTGAGCTGGAAGTTTGAAACTAGGATGAGGTGGGGGAAGGGGAAATGAGGAAGCTGTTGAAGTCCACATTGATGCCCTGGGGTTGAAGTGTTCCGAGGCGGAAGATGAGGCGTTATTCCTCCATGTGTCTGGTGGTGAGGGAGCGGCGGTGAAGGAGGCCCAGGACCTCCATGTCCTCGGCAGAGTGGGAGGGGGAGTTGAAATGTTGGGCCACGGGGCGGTTTGGTTGATTGGTGCGGGTGTCTCGGAGATGTTCCCTAAAGCGCTCTGCTAGGAGGCGCCCAGTCTCCCCAATGTAGAGGAGACCACATCGGGAGCAACGGATACAATAAATGATATTGGTGAATGTGCTGGTGAAACTTTGATGGATGTGGAAGGCTCCTTTCGGGCCTTGGATAGAGGTGAGGGAGGAGGTGTGGGCACAGGTTTTACAGTTCCTGCGGTGGCAGGGGAAAGTGCTAGAATGGGAGGGTGGGTCGTAGGGGGGTGTGGACCTGACCAGGTAGTCACGGAGGGAACGGTCTTTGCGGAAGGCGGAAAGGGGTGGGGAGGGAAATATATCCCTGGTGGTGGGGTCTTTTTGGAGGTGGTGGAAATGTCGGTGGATGTTTTTGTTGATGCGAAGGTTTGGAGGGTGGAAGGTGAGCACCAGGGGCGTTCTGTCCTTGTTACGGTTGGAGGGGTGGGATCTGAGGGCGGAGGTGCGGGAGGTGCGGAGGTGCCTTCTTCTGTCAGGGGACTGAATATAAAACTGTCATTAGGCCACCTTTGCAGTATTGTGGGCTGTTTTGAGCACTGCATTATAAGGAGGATGTGGAGGCTTTGGAGAGGGTGGAAATGGGTTTACCAGGATGTTGCCTGGATTGGGAGAGGTTGGAAAATCTTGGATCGTTGTCTTTGGAAAGTCAGTGGCTGTGGAGTGATCCGAGAGGCACAGACAGAGTGAATAATCTGAATCTTTTACCAAGTGGAAATTACCAATTTCACTAGCCATAGATTTAAGGGGAGAGGGGGCAAGTTTAAAGGAAATGAAAACCGAAAGGACGGCAGATGTTGTAAACCAGAAAGAAAAACAGAAGTTTCAGAAAAAGCTCAGCAGTTCTAGCAGCATCTGTGAAGAGACATTAGTTAAAATTTCTGAGGAAGGGGGACCGGACCCGAAACATTAAGTGATTTTTCTTCACAGATGCTGCATACCTGCTGAGTATTTCCAACAATATCTGTGCAAGTTAAAAGGGAGTTGTGTCAGACAAGTTTCTTATGCAGGAGGTGGTCAGTGACTAGAATGTACTTGCCTGAGAGATGGTAAAAGCAGAAACAATCACAATAAGAGGCATTTGGGCAGACAGATAAGCGGACATGGGTTGGCAGGGATATGAATCATATACAGGCAGATGGAATCATGATCCACACAGACATGGGGGGCCGATTATTCCGGTGTTGTCCTGTTCTGTTTTCCAGGGGGGAGAATGTGTGGAGCGAGAGATAATATTTTGAGTATAATATGTCTCTTCTTTAGAACACACAGTAAGTTGATGCATTTTGAGAGAAGCAATGTAGAAAGTGAATATATATTTGAATGGCACAGACATAGAGAGCAGGACAGCAGGAATGTGGGACAATGTGTACAAATCATTAAAAGAGAGAGAACATAAAGTGTTTTGAGTAAACGTATAGGATGCTGGGCTTCATTAATAGAGGGAATGAAAACATACTCATGGAAAAGATGCTGACCATTGACAAAGTTCTAGTTAGGTCACAGTCAATCATTGCATCCAATTGTGGTCAACAGACTCCTGGTTCGGGATGAGGAAATAAAAATACCACAAAGGGGCCTGTTCCATACTTTGCTTCTCTTTCAGGATGCATTGGCAACTCAAGGGTTAAACATTCTCCTGCCAAAGGTCTTCCTTTGTACAAGGCCTGCACTCTTCCAATACAGACTGAACACCTCAGTAGGGGTGAGGCGGACTGTATCTTCAAAACAGAACCTCTTGTCGCCACAAATGTGGATTCCACCATAACCCCAGATAGAGCAATTTGCCCTTTCCAGGCAAGACTGAGAGCCCTGGGCACAACCCTGTAAAACTGCCTCCCGCTCCCATTGTCTTACCTCCCCTCCATATTAGCATAGGTAAGTGAATCCCCCATTTACTGAAGGAAGAACCTTTCTGCCTTAATCTCTTCCTGTCAACACATAATCATGGACAATACGATAATCAGTTTCTGTAATCCATCACACATTATCACAGGACATTGGCATTCATCAAGCTTTGTAAATTCACAATTACCTGCTTTAAACTATGTAATGACAATCGCCCATGTGACTGATATGCCTTTGTCTAATTCTTATTAAATATACTGTCTCTGTGGGTAAGGCAGAGATTCGTGAAGATGAGTCTGTAGAAGTAGACACTTGGCTACATTAGAGATGCTTTGAAATTCTTGCTAGCTGTCCGATAATAAAGCTACTGCTGTTGTATAGAAAACTTGTGTCGTCTGGATTTGTGGAACAAAACAGACATTAACAAGGAAGGATATGAGTGATCTTCAGGGTGTGGAGTACAGACTTACTGGAGCGGTTCACTGATGAAGAAAATGCAGTCACTGGATTGCTTTGAAGAGTTTGCTATTTTCTTTGAAATAAACAAGTTGAATATATTTTTGATAGAGCTGTATAAGATTATAATAGACCTAGATATAGCAGACAAAAATATCTGTATTTGATAGGTGATGGCACAAGAATTAAGACCAGATGTAAGGTTTTGAGACAGTGGGAGATGAGTAAGTATCTCTGCTGACTGTATTGGCTGGAAATATGCAGAATATGCTGCCTATTATGGTGGTGCAAGCAGAGAAGATCAGTGATTGAGTAAAAACAATTATACCATATCTGAGGGAAATAAAATCACAGAGTTTAGGGGACGGATGGGGAATGAGAATGTTGGATTCTGCTACAGAGAGCCAGCTTGTATTTGATGGGCTTCTTTCTGTGCTATAATGCATTTTATTTGGACTTGCTTAACTTGCTCTGGTCACCAATTAAATTGTCATTGAGGTAAATCTGCTCAGTGTTCCTACTCAGACCAATACAGGCTGTCCTTCGACAGCAGGAGATAATGTTTTATACTGGGTTCTGGGGTGGGGGGGGGGGGGATGTTTGTTAACGCTGTGTATAACAGTCTGTCAGCATTTATCTGAAATGGTAAAACACCAGTGCAGCCAGACTAGGGACAGACCCTGGAAATGTGAGGAATACTAGAAGGGAATTCTTTACCCACCCCACGTGGACACTGGCCAAACCAGTCAGACTGGGGAGAAGCTGTTCACCTGCTCTGTGTGTGTGGGGGGGGGTGGGGGGTGGGGGGTGGGGTGGGCGGGGGAGGGATTCACTCAGGCATCCATCCTGCTGAGACACCAGTGAGTTTACTCATAACCACAAGTTGAAGGGTTTTTTTTTTCTCTTGTTCACACCAAGTCACCAAGTAATGAACAATGGTTTTGGCAGTTCATAAAGTTTTGCATATAGAGACGTTAGCTTTGGAAATGTTCACAACATTGTTGAACATGTACAGATTCACACTGGGTCGAGACTTTTATTTTCCTTTATTCATTCACAGGATGAGGGTGTCGCTGGCCCGGCAGCATTTACTGCCCATCCCTAATTGCCCAGAGGGCAGGTAAGAGTCAACCACATTGCTGTGGGTCTGAGGTCACAATGTAGGCCAGACCAGGTAAGGATGGCAGTTTCCTTCCTGAAAGGGCATTACTGAACCAGATGGGTTTTTCTGACAATCGATTAATGGTCATCATTAGATTCTTAAATTCCAGAGCTTTTTTTATTGAATTCAAATTCCCCCATCTGCTGCAGCAGGCTTTGAACCCAGGTCTCCAGAACGTTATCTGTGGTTTTAGATTAACTGTCTAGTAACAATACCACTCGGCCAGTACTTCCCCACATCACTGCACATCTGCACAGAGTGAACAGTGGTTTTCTGGTTCATCAGAACAGGGTAATCACACATACGTTTGCTGAATAATTGCAGGAGTTGGATGTTGATGGGCTATTGACACCCATCTCTGAACCATGTATTCTGGGGTTTGTTTCTATTGTCTTGTTATCTTTTGGGGATAAAAACAGTTTCAATTAACTTTCTATTAAATGCATGGCAATCAAGTTGATCCAATAACTCTCAGACAGATTAGTTTCTTTTGAAGGGCTCTCCATCTCCCCGACCTCCTCCATCCTCACCTCCAACAGTACAATAATCTCACAGAGTCTCTTTGTGACTATTAATGAGACAATCTGATCAGCTGCTTCTTTCCCAACTCCTACGTCAAGTTGGCTCTTCATCTCCCCTTGCTGCAGTTGTGATCCTGCATCGTTGTACAGTGATGCTCGCATTTCATTCTTGGCCTATCAGTGTTCATGATACTGCATGTAGCTTCTTGTATATACGGTTTACAGTGCAAGAGTTTAGCCCTTTCCTTCCACCAACAGCAGTAGAATTGTACTCCAACAAAACTTACAGAATCACGGCCCAGCATATTCCCCAACTTGCCTCTTAACATCAAACCAGAGTATCAATCCTCATTCAACTGAGAGAATTCAGGAGGGCATGTCAGTAACAGCAGGCATGAATACCTAAAAATGAGGTCTTAACCTGATGAAGTTACCAAAGAGGACTACTTGTGTTCCAAGCAGCATAAACAGCAAGTGATAGACAGGCAAAGCAATCCGGGAAACAACAGAACAGATCTAAGATCTGCAGTCCAGCCACATCCAGTTGTGAATGAAGTCAGAGCACAGCTGGAGTTCTGAGGACAGTTCTCTTCAAGATATTAACCAACAAGAATGTCAGACTGGATTAATTATCATAAAACTCAAGTCCGTTTGATATTCATATATTTACAATCAGTATTCAATTTACCAAATGTAGCTGAAGGAAAAGATTATCTTCAAGTGATTGTAACAGTGGAAACATCTGAATACTTGATCAGCAACTTAAAGCCTGTTGTGTTTAGGTAGTAATAATTTTAAAGAGATTTTAAAAAGTAAGGTGGCTTGAATATAATGGAAGAAGTTGATTGGTAGGGAGCTGATAATCTTGTTTTAATCTGAAGTTAATTTAGGATTAGTTAACAAATAAACACATGGTAGGGAATCCCAGCCCAATGGAGTGCACATCCAGTTCCATTTGGGAAAACCAGGACACTTCTTGTCTGAGCGACAACCACAAGAACACGGAGGTGACACGGGAAATGTCAGGAACACTCGTTTGACTGCGGTTAAAGTACTGCCCACACTTCTGATCCCCTTATTTCAGGTTTGAAGTGATCAAATCAGAGAGGGTACACAGGAGATTGATCAGAATGTTTCTACAATTGGAACATTTCTGCTCTGAGGAAAGGTTGGATAGGCTGTGGATGATTTCCAAGGAGGATGAGCTGAGATTTAATTGAAGTGATAAAATGCTGAGGAATCCAGATCGAGTGGATAGGAAGGAGCTATTCATTAACTGAGAGGTCAGAAACTGGAGGATTTTGATTGAAACTAATTCCCAGAAAGAAGGGGAAGGGAGAATTAATTTCACTCAGAGATGGTGGGGAGCAGGAACTCATTCTTGGGGTGGCAGAGGCAGTAACCAGCATCACATTAGAATAAAGGGACATGGATGTAACTGAGATGCTGGAACATGCAGGGCTGCAGACGAAAGTCTGCAGAATGGGATCATTGTGATTTATTTAACATTTCTCCAGAATATTAAACTCAAGTCCAATTTGAGAATTTATGAACATCATCCGACCTGAATTCCAAATGTCAGAATAAATTTATCAGAAAGTTACAGCACAGATCGAGGCCACTTGGCCTATCCTGCATGTGTTGGCTGTAATAGAATGACCCAGGCTTTACAGCGTTCTGTACTCAACAATGAGAGCAACAATTTCAGACTGTGTACTCTGCCCTCTATGTTGATATAATCTGCTTTTTCAATGTATTTCTTTGACACCTGCTCACCTTGTTTTCTGGTTTCTTTCCCAGTCCTAACTCCATTCCCCATGGCCTTGAGGGACTACCATTTCTGCAATTTAATTTCTCCTGCCTTCCGCCGTGTGATAGACTGTATTTGTCCTTGTCTCACTCCCACCTTGCTCACAACTTGTTACATTTCTGATGGTTCGCATACCTCTGTGACTTCACTGCGTCCCCTGGGTCAGTGGCACGAGTTTTGAATTCTCTTCCTCATGATCTAATTGGAAAACTTTCTGGCTGCAATTTCCCCCAGATTTTATTTTGAAAAAAAGAGGATTTGTGTCAGAGTCAAGTATTTGTAACACGAGCCTTCATCTGCAATCCTGAGCACTTAGACATAATATGTGACCCTCCCACAGATGTGCAGGTTTGATGGATTGGCCTGTAGTGTGTAGCTTAGATGGGTTGGGTTAGCCATGGTAAATGTGGGGTTATGGAGGTAGGGTGGGACAGCAAGTCATTGTAGAATTGATGGAGTGAATAGTCTCTTTGTGCACCTAAGGGATTCTGTAATTCTAACTATTTGTGATTGTTGTCATATTTTCCTAAGTCCAGGTTCATTCAACTCAGGTACACATGCTGCCTTTTGTGTTTCTGTGGGTGCTGACTCAATCCTTTCCTTCTGTTTTACATCAATTTACACTGTATGAGAGGGTGGGAATGAATGTGCAAATATAAATACTCCAACCGAAACCCGCACAGGTCAGGAACTGTTTCTGCTGCTAGCATCACTCACATACGGAAAATAAAGGTTCAGTCACAAATCTGACAGAAACACAGTGGTTATAATCACCAGGAAAGGCTTAACAGCTTAAAACTCTTTTCTTAAGAGGAGGCTGAGAGATAACCTGGTACAAGTAGGAAGCTTTGCGTCTGTGTTTTCAGAGATTTGAGGTTGAAATCATTGGGTTGAAGCATGTTTCATTGCCCCAGGTCATCAAAGGTGCTATCTAAATGTGCATCTTTCTTTCTACCTATCTGTCTGAGTCAACAATCAGATGGATGTGGCATTGTCTGAGTGTTTTCCCAAATCCCTGATTGAATCTGCCTCCCCCCACAATCTCAGGTGCCAGCTGCCTCTAGTCCACCCACATGGGCACGTTGAAGAGCATGACAGGAGACTGGATTGAAACTGAGAGTTCAATGCCAGAATGAAATAGGAAGAAGGAAATAAACAGGATCTTTGGATCCCAGGGGATACAGACTCCAGGATTAGTCCTTGTGGGCATTCCCGCAGTAACACAAGACAGCATTCCATGATGAGTTAAATCCGGGTGGCAGTGGAGGGAGCCACTGAACATGAGCAGGTTTAGTTCAAACACAGGAGGTTTTTTCAGTCAGTAACAGTGTGTTAGACATGGAGGTGAAGTGAGCAGTGAGGGGAAATGTTACCACAAGCTGCAGATGGATAACTTTCATTGGAACAGGAGGAAACCATTCAGCCCTTCAACCCTGCTCTGCCATTCAATATTTTATGGAAGATTTGTGGCCTAAGTTGCAATGTTCAAAACCTCCAAACTCATCAATAAACTCCTCTGCACCAGACAAGATCAATATTCAAAAACGAAACATCTGCAAATGCTGGGAAATCAGGAACAAAAACAGAAGATGCTGGAAAAAAAATCAGCAGATCTGGCAGCATCAGTGGAAAGTGAACCTTTGGGTCCAGTGACCGGTCAGGTGACCACCTGCAGCTGACCATTCTGCCTTTTCTGTACCACTCTCTGGAACAGGTTCTGTTGCGAGGGGAATGAGACTGTCAATAACAACTGAGAAAACAGGAGGATGTGCTAAATCAGAATAAAACCCATTTTGGTCTTTCACTTTTAAATAAACTGCAAAAATTATTCATTATCATTTCGGAAATAAGATAATAGGCCAGAAATCAACTCTTCATGTCATTGGGTCTGAGAAACTGTTAATTCTGACCTGGTCCAGCCTACATGTGAATCTAGACACTGAATAACATGGTTGACTCTGAACCATCTCCTGGGCAGTTCGAATGGATGACAAATGCTGCCCCAGCAAGTGATGCCGTGATCCTACGAACAAACAAAACAAATCTGATCACTGTGGTTACTTGTGAACTCGCTGGTGTTATTAGAATCGGACGAATAGGAAGGTTTCTGGGGTAAAGGGAGAATAATAGCATTCAGTGAGGTGATCCTTTGGAGAGCTGATGAGGCAATCAGCCTCCTTTTGCACAGTAACAATTCTGTGAATATTTCATTCTGAGCCCTCTAAGGAAATATCAGGGCAGGGTTTGTAAAGAGGTCAGATTGAATGAGTGTCTCGGTGAATACAAGTGAGATACAGGTACAGAGAGCTTTTGGGATGGATTAAATTATATTTTATACATTTGCATAGTCATCAACATTACGCCAGTTAAAACTGGGAGTGTAATTAAAGCAGCAAATATATATTAAACTTTTATGCAGCTAAAGGGGATGCTGGGTAAAGATACCGTAGTTAGTGTTTATTTTATTCCAGGCACACCAGCCGAGGAGCACATCCTTCCTGTATCTATCCTCTCGAACTCTTGAAGATTTTTGTTCATTTGAAGTGTTTCATGTTTAGATACTCCAGAGAAGACAGCTTCAGGCTCCTCAATCTCTCCTGTCAGGGCAATGCTGCTGTTAGAATTCAATTCACTGGTGCATGTTCCTGGCTGCTTCATGGACTGGAACTGGAACTGGAACTGGAAATTGAGACTGAAAGGTTCCTGTATAAAATATCTTCAATGGTATTGAGAGACGTGAGTGGGTTTAGGAAAATGACCTTGACTTATGGGCATTGAGTGTCAGAGCACTTCCTGTTGTGGGGCATCCTGTTTAGATTCAATCTATTGATAACTATTAGAACTGACTTGCACTGGCTCCTTCAAAGTGGTCAGAGCATTATGGCTGTCATTGAAGCTGGTAACAAACTTCCCATGGGTTAAAAATCGTAAATGATAGAGTAGGTACGAGGTCTGATGGCACTGTTGGAGTATTGATGTTGTTGTTAATCACATTAACTCGGTTGGAGTTGACTGAATTTATATTGTCTCTTTCGGAATCTCAGGATGTCTCTCTGGGCAGTAAGTCTCCACAAACAGCAACTTGACAGTGAGCAGGGATCATCTGTTTTGATTTAAATTGTGACTGTAGCACTGCTATGGATCAGCCATGGGAAATACAGTGTTACAAGGGTGGAGTGCTGCAGGTGGGATGCTCTTTGGATGGTCGGTGGGGTTTGATGGGCCAATTCTCTCCTGCCACACAGTTGGGATTCTATTCTATGATTGAGGATAAAGCAGGGCGTCCTTGGAGAAGGGGCATGTGGTATGTATCAATGTTCTCGATGCCTTTAGATAGAGGTGGGCATCGCAGGGGATACAGTGCTTTATCTCCACTGCTGCCCCCTCACCCCTATCTCTACTTTGATTTGGTCCCTTCCCAATCTGTCATTTGTAATGGTTTGCTTTGCCTGCAATGGGCTTTGTTTGTAAATATTCAATTGGTTACATGGGTGGTTAACTGCTGGTGATTATATATTGACAAAACCCAAAATGGTGTAATGATGAACGTGGGAAGGTTGCTCAGCTGTGTGAGATAACATGTCTGGGTAGGAGAAATGGGGGGAAAAAGAACACTTCATAGCTCACTAAAGGAAAACTGAAAAGCAGTGAAATCAAACCAAAAGGTTCAGACAGGGAGGGAATATTTCCCTGGAGCTTGAGTAACTGGAAAGTGATGGTGTCCGCGAATAGATAGGATTTTGTTTTACAAGGCGTTTAATATTTTTAAAAACTGTTATATTCAGATAGTTTCATTTCTTTCAGTTTTATTTATTGTGGAATAAATAGCTACAATATTTTAAAACCAAATTCACAAACCTTGTGTTAAAGACAAATGTTAAATAAAATCCATCAAACCATCTCTCTCTGAAAACTGTTGTGGAAGTGCAATCTCCTGGAGAATCCCTGCCCCCTTCTTCCTACCCGGGCTCCATGACTATATACATACCTGGTAGATAGCAGCAGGAGGCCATTCAGCCTTTCAATCCTGCTCCACCATTCAAGGGGAAACAGCTAACCATCCAGCTCAATCTCCTGTTCCTGCTGTGTTCCAATCCTCTTTCAGGAAGTTAACTCGAAGAACTATAGCTAAGTCCTTCTTTGGCTTCACTGCCTTTTGTTCCAGTGGTGTTGTGGTGTTACTGTGTGGGTGTAGGCAGGAGTAATGTGATGGTGCTGCCTCCTGGAGGATGCACTCAGCATACCTCATCATCCTGCAGTAACATCAATTGGGTTTCAGCAACGAGAGATAGAAACCGTTTCCAAGATATGGGCATCACTGGGTCAGCCAGCATTTATTCCCCATCTCTCGTTACCCTTGAGAAGATGGTAGGGAGCTGCTGTCTTGTACCATTCACAGTCCATTTGGCGCAGAGAGAACGACAATGCAGTGAGGAGAGTGTTGCAGGATTTTGGCCCAGTGATTCTCCATCTTTGGTTCTTCAAATTCTGGTTAACTTTATCACAATCTGCACATGATGTTGAGATTTCAGTCTGCAAATCTTCATCTAGCATCCTGTATAAAGGAATATGTACAGATTAGAAATTCAGAACAGACAATTCTAGTTTCTCTGGAATATCGTTTACCCCTTTCTTCCCCCAAAGCTGTAACCCTCCAGCCCACTTACTCTCTCCCACCATTCTGACTCTACTACCCCCTAATGTACACCCTCCCCAGTCTCATGGAGTAACTGATAAACAGATCCATGCCATCACTTCCCGTCCCTGGTTAGACTCTGCAGCCTTTCTGGGTTCACTTCCTTTCCCTTCAGTTGCTGCAAGTCAACAATGTAACAGCAGAATGAAACAAAAGGAAACAGAAAGGGAGGTGGCGGATCCTTGGACAGAACAGGAACCTTCAGTCTGGGAGAATGGGTCACATCCTTCTTTGTTTCTCATTGGTAGATTCCAGTGTTATGACAAGTTGGGAATGTAACATGGTCCCATGTGGGTGTGGTGACACTTTGACCCTCCAACAGATCAATTCTACAAGCAAATACGTTCCTCCTCCAAACAATCACAGTGTGAAATACTTTCCACTAGTTACCCCAAAGCACATGCTCCAAAGCTCACCCACATTCTGTACTTGTGCAGTGCCAGGCTTACCCACAGACGTGTGGTCCCTGCTCGGAATTTGGGAGTTGCAGTCCCCATGCAGCCACTGGAGACCTGTCTCTGGAATGTGAATGAAAAGTGTGAATGGAGGATGTTCTGTATCAGATCCCCATTTAGACACACAGGACATGTGGATTGTCACTGGGATTTACTTAGACATACGCTGAGGCAACCTGATTTCTGACGTAAGGAACATAGATTCAGCCAACTGGGGGATAGGGAGGTTAATAAGGTGCAGTAGGTTTTAAGCAGAGGTGGCTCAGTGGTTAGCGCTGCTGCCTCACAGCGTCAGGGACCTTAGGCGACTGTGTGGAGTTTACACATTCTACCCATGTTTGCATGGTTTCGTGCAGTTCTCCAGTTTCCTCACACAGTCCAAAGATGTGCAGGTTAGATGGATTGCTGATGCTAAATTGTTGATAGCGGCCATGCAGGTACCGGTTAGACAATTAGCCATTGGAAATGCAGGGTTACAGGGAATGGGTGGGTCTGAATGGGATGTTCATTGTAGGGTTGGTGTGGACTCGATGGATGAATACCCTGTTTCTGCACTATTGGGACTCTATTATATTCTCATAAGGAAGAATGTACTTGTCTCGATGTGTTGTGAATCTGTGGAATTCCCTGTTCAAAATGCAGTGGATTCCAGGACAATGAGCCAATTTCATGAAGAGATAACAATGTTGAATTTGCAATGAGATGAAGGGTGAGAGAGAGCAGGCGGGAAAATCCAGTTGAGACCGAGCTGAGCTCAAGCATCACAGTATTAAATGGTGGAGCTGGTTCAAAGGGCTGCATTGCCTCTCCTGTGCCCAGGGCTTATCTTCTTATGGTAATAACTGGAAAGCGGAATCCAAAACTCACCACTTTCACCAAAGGAGATTTTCGGAAAATGACAGATAGTCAGGTCGATTAGCATTCCAAGCTTAGATAGAGAGGAAGCGTGTAGGAGATCATAATTTTGCAATTTTAAACTAAGGGGAGTCAGTGATTTATGGTTTTAGACTGTGTAGTACATTCACACCGTCCAGAATACTCTGTTGTGAATATCTATCCTGTACTTTATTGCAAAGCCAAGGTCTCTGACAATGAAAACCAAAACTCCCAGGAAACATCGCCTCCCCTCGTAATGGGATAAAAGAATTCTGAGAAGTCTGGTTGAACTTAGAACCAGATGGAAAGTTGGAAGATTAGATCCACTCCCAAGATCCAGTGCTTAAACAATAGGAGACTACAATAGGATGAGGCAGGAGTTGGCTAATGTGGACTGGAAACAAAGACTTTATGGTGGGAAAGTTGACGGACAGTGCGAGAATATCAAAGCAATTTTTCGAAGTGCTCAGCAAAATGACCGATCAGTGAAAAGGAAGGACTGTAGGAAAAGGAGTAATCTGCCGTGGGTGTCTAAGGAAATAAGGGAGTCTATCAAACTGAAATAGAATGCACACAGATTGGCAAAGACCAAGGAGAAACTAGGAGCTTAGAAAAAACATTAAAGATCAACAGAAAGCGAGATGGGATTGGGGGAGAAAAGTGATGAGTAGCTATCCCCAGGGCCAGAATAGCAGTTTACACTGCTAGAGGGGAACCTATTGTGTGGGGAACATATGGCCTCTGGAATTGTTGAAGCACTTAACTGTTACCACAGAGATAATCCTGATCAATTTAAAAATCACAGCACACTCCAAAAGCTTGTACCTCCAAATAAACCTGTCGGACTATAACCTGGTGTTGTGTGGTTTTTAAACTTTGTCCACCCCAACACCGGCTCCTCCATATCAGAATCCTGAAAGATACCCCACTGAAACTGAAGCGCCTGTCAGATACTTGAGGGAGCCACGGGGCGTGGTGGAGGGGTGTGTGGTTTAACCACAAAGTGCTGAACTGAACTAGACTTTCTAACTGCCGTTGCCATGGAGATAATACTGAGAGACAGTCTCCATTCAAAGTCCCAAACCACAATGGGAGCTGCACATCGGACAGGCGGGGAGTTACCTGCTGCTGCATCGAGGTGTTCTGCTTGTACACTATCCAGGTAACTGCTATGTCTCATCAATAAAGACTCAAAGAGGACCTCTCAGAGTTCTGTCCCACGTTATTCCTATTCAGCAGAGTTCAGGAATATGAGTACACAGCAGTCAGTCTTCACAGTGGAGGATACGAAGAACATGCCAGTAATGGATAAGGAGACTAAGGAGGGTGAAGACCTAGATAATAACCATTATCGTGAAAGAGACAAGCTAATGCAGCTAAAAGTAAACAAGTCTCATTGCCCTGATGGAATACATCCCGGGGGAAAAGAGGAGGAACAGGCCGATGTGGGGGGGACAACAGGCTGGGCATTGTCAGTGTACATGTGAAACACAACACGGTGCTTTTGGACAATGTCACCTCCTGGCAGTATGTAGATGAGATACAGGAGGGACCAAGGAGAGATCCTTAAGGGACACCAAATACAAGGAATTCAGAAAGGAAAGGGAGAATCGGGATGGAGCAGGTTTTTCCAACAACGGTGGGGTCAAATATTAGTTTGTAGCAGAATGGGAGAAAAGGACATAACCAGAAAAGACAGACAGGTAGAACAAGGAACAATATCTGTGAATTGGGGAGGGGGAGTGATGAGGAGGAGGAGCAGCCCAACTCCAAAAGCACTATTCCTACATCAGTGAAATCACCCAACTCCACCCTAGTCTCAGCCCATTTACTGAAATACTCGTCCATCCCGGTGTTATCTCCAGACTTCATTATCCAAACACACTCCTGGCCAGCCTCCCACATTCATCTTACATGTCATCTCAAGAGTATCTAAAACCCTACTGCCCAAGTGCTCACTTGTACCAAAACTTGTTGATCCATCAAAAGGCTCCTATTAACAAGCAACAATTTAAAATTCTCACCCTTGATGTAATTCCTGGCTGTGAACATCCCTGTCTCCATGCACCACACAACCTGTGAGATCCCAACAACTCATTTTCTTTCAGACTCCCAACGATGTCTTTACTCATTGCTTCACCTGTCTGGCTGTTTCTACTGTTGCCAAGGCAACACGGTCTGGAATTCCCACCCTAACCCCCTCAGACCTGCTTTCCTCCTTTAAGGTATTCTTGAAAACTTGCTTATTTGGCAATTCTTTTGATCACCTGACCTAATATCCCCATGTGTGGCCTTATGTCAGAAGTTCTCAATAGTATTTCTGTGGAATTAAAAACATGATAAAAAAATAAACTGTTGTTGATTTGCACATACATCATTCACTCAGTAACATTGAAGAGTTGACAATCTATAACAGCTCTTACCCAACCATATTGTGGGAGCACCTTCACCACACGAACTGCAGCTGTACAAGGAAGTCAAACATCACCTTCTCCACAGGCAATGGGGCTTTGGCACTGATCACTGGTATCTGTGGAGGGAGAAACACACAGTTGATATTTCAGGGAGAGCAAAATGCATTATAGGGAGGGAAAGTGGTGCAGAATTTGGGATTTTGAAATTTGTGTTTTACAATGTGCACTGAGTTCTGTAAAACCTCTCATCACATACCATGAAAATTTCCTCCTCTTCCTGGTCAATATGTCTTTCCTTTCCCCTGCCCTTCACCTTCACACATTTCCAATGCCTTGGTCACAACATCCCTGTGCTGTCAGTGAAGTTTATCACGTGGTTGAGTATTGTCCCGCCCCTCATTCACTCCGATTGGTTGAAGGACCAAATAGCACCTATCGCTCTGTTCCCCCACTCTTATTGGTCCTGCGCTGACATCAATAACCCGAGGCCCATTGTGGGCTGGAGCATGCTCAGTGCTTCCTGATTTTGCTGTTGTTCATCAGGTCAGAGAGAGAGGGCTCATCCCTGTTTCTCCTGATGTCAGACAATAACAACAACTACCTGCATTGTATGGAGCCTGTCACATTGACAAATCTCCTAAAATGCTTCACGAATGATGGAAACGTTGATTAAAGAGAACGATTTTTAGATACATCTTTAAGACAGAGGGGGTTAGGGAAGATATTCCAAAGGTTTGCGTTCTCGGCAGCTCCAATCGTGGAGTGATATAGAACATAGAAGAATACAACGCAGTACAGGCCCTTTGGCCCTTGATGTTGCGCCGATCTAAGCCCAGCTAACCTACACTAGCCCACTATCCTCCATATGCCTATCCAATGCCCGTTTAAATGCCCATAAAGAGGGAGAGTCCACCACTGCTACTGGCAGGGCATTCCATGAACTCACGACTCGCTGAGTAAAGAATCTACCCCTAACATCTGTCCTATACCTACCACCCCTTAATTTAAAGCTATGCCCCCTCATAATAGCTGACTCCATACATGGAAAAAGGTTCTCATGGTCAACCCTATCTAAACCCCTAATCATCTTGTAAAAGGTGGGCAACAACTTACAATGGAGACAGTTAGTGGCTAACCATAAGTCAATAACCTCATGTCGTAGCCCCTTACCCCACACACCAGGCCTCGTTCTCACAGTCTGCCATTACACACTACCTATGGTTAGCCACTAACACCTAATGACCCTCCTCCAGCCAGATCTTTATCCACTCATTTATCCAACCGTTCTTTTCAGTCTATCCCCACCTATCCTTTACTCCTTTTATCTTTCCCCCACACTAACTTCTGCACATAAACTGACTTTTTTTCTCAGTAACATCTGTCCTGAGGAAGGGACACTGGGTCTGAAACTTTAACTCTGATTTTTCATCACAGATACTGCCAGACCTGCTGAGCTTTTCCAGAACCTCCTGGTTGTTGTTTCTGATTTACATCTTCCGCAGTTCTTTTGCTTCCAATTGACCGGAGTTTGTAATTCAGGTCCAACAGCCTCTGTCCCAGTCTCTGCTGTCTCTCCCAACCCCAAACAGTGACACTGCACCTGCACAGCTCATGGACAGGTGTTGTCTTGCTGGCCACACCCCTCATTCACTCCCATTGGCTGCAGCACCACACAGACTCTCCTCCCATTGGTCTGGAGCTGCCGTCAATCAGCCGGGCCCCATTGTGATGAGAGTGGAGGGCTAATCCCTCTCTCTGCCCTGGGATGAGCTTCATCATTCACAGTGAATGGGGCAGTATCACAGAGCACAGGGCCTGGGGGCTATTCAGCCCATTGGGGCTGTACTCTCTCCCTTTGGAGATGCTGCAAATCTGTCCCAAGTCCCCTGCCTTGTGCCCATAGCCCCCCAAATCTTTCCTTAAAAAGTAAAATTCTAAGTCTGTTTCAGAACACCTGCTGAATCTGTGTTCATTCAGACTGTTCCAGATGCTCAGACCTTACTGAGTAAAATAGTGTTCACATTTTCACCTTGTATTATTTGCCAATTACTTGAAAGTAGTTACTAAAAATTGTGACAGTGTTAACAATTCCTCTCTCTCTCTGCAAATTCAAGACCTTGGAACCAAATCTGTACCAGGTCGAAATCACTGCTTCACCTTCTCAGCTCTAAGGATATTTATGTTTGCTTCAGCTAGCTCTCCACAAAAGAGAGGAATGCATCTTTTTTTATTAAGATCAAAGAAACAGACCTTCGGTCCAATTCGTCCGTGCCAACGAGGAATCCTAAACTAATGGATTGCCATTTACTAGCTATTGGCCTGTATCCATCAAAACCATGTACCCAATTGGAAGCCTTTTAAATGTTGTGATTTTATCAGCCTCCACTACTTCATCTGGTAGCCCCTCCCATACACACACCACACTCAGCTTGAAAATGTTGCCATTTAGATCCCTTTTAAATCTTTGCCCTCTCAACGTAAACCCATGTGCTCTAGTTTTGGACCCACCTAACCTGAGGAAATAGGACCCCGGCTGCTCACCTTATTCACAACCCTCGTGATTTTATAAATCTCCATGAAGTCACCTCTCAGTCTTTGACTCTCCAGAGAAAATAGCCCCATCCTATTCCTCCATAGCCCAATTCCTCCAATCCTGGCAACGTTTTTGTAAATCTTGTCCAAACCTTTTCAAGTTTCACAACATCCTTCCCAGAACAGAGTAATTCAAACTGAAAACAGAATTCCAGAAGTGGCTTAATCAATGCCCTGTCCATTCACAATATGACATCCCAGCTTCTGTATTCAATGCACTGACCAATAACGAAGAGCGTTAATGGAGTCCCATTTGCCAGCGGTTCACCTTTATCCCTCTAAATCCTTCCTCTTCATGTACCCAATCAAATGCCTTTTAAATGCTGCAATTGTACTAGCCTCCACCCCTTCCTCGGGCAGTTCACTCCATACTTGCAATGCCCTCAACATGAATAAGATGCCCCTTAGATACCTTATAAATCTTTTCCCTCTCACCTTAAGTCTGTACCCTCTAGTTCTGCACCCACCGAACTTGGGAAAAAGTCCCTGACTGCTCACCTTATCCATGCCCTTCATGATTTTATGAGATCACCTCTCAGCCTCCAACCCTCCAGGGAAAATAGTCCCAGCCTATTCAGCCTTGCCCAATAGCTCAAACCGTCCAACCCTGGCAAAGTCCTTGCAAATATTTTCTGAACCCTTTCAAGTTTCTCAACATTATTCCAAGAACAGGGAGTTTGGAACTGAAAATAGAATTCCATAAGAGCTGTAATCAGCGCGCTGTACAGCCACAATATGACATCACAACAGCTGCATTCAATGCATTGACCAATAACGGGACCGTACCAAATGCTGCATTCACTCCCCTGCCTACCTGTGACTCTACTTTCAAGGAACTAGGAACCTGCACTCCAAGGTCTCTTTGTTCAGCAATGTTCCCCAGGACTTTACCATTAAGTGTATAAGTCCTGCCCTGATTTGCCTTTCCAAATACAACAGCTCACATTTATCTAAATTGAACTCCATCTGCCATTCCTTGCTCCAATGGCCCATCTGATCAAGATCCTGTTGTATTCTGAACTAACCTTCTTCATTCAACAACTCCAATTTTGGTGTCTTCTGTAAACGTACTGACCATACCTCATATATTCACATCCAAGTCATTTATTTAAGGGCACAATATCCATCCTTGCAGCACATTGCTGCTCACAGGCTTCCAGTCCGCAAAGCAACCCTCCATTATCCTCGGTCTCCTACCTTCAAGGTAGTTTTGTAATGGCTTGCTCTCCCTTCATTCCATGTTATCTAACCCTGCTAACCAGTCTGCTTTGTGGAACCTTGTTGAATGTTCATATAAACAACGTTCACTGCCTGGCTTCATCAACTTTCTTTGTCACTTCAAAACACTCACTCAAGTTAGTGAGACACAATTGTGTATGTATAAAGCAACATCGACTCTCCCTGTTATTCCTTACCTTTCCAAATAGATGGATATCCTGTCCCTCAGAATCCCTTCCAACAACTTGCCTGCCACTGAGTTCAGGCTCACTGTTTTCTTGTTCCATGTCCTCTCCTTACCACCTTTTTAAAATAATGGCATCTCACCCGTCGCTATCAACGATACAAATACATCAGGAGAGGCCCAACAATCAGTTCCCTAGATTTCCAGAAAGTTCCAGGATACACCTGATCAGGTTCCAGGGCTTTATCCACCTTGGTGCGATTTAAGACATCCAGTCCCACCTCCTCTGTAACATGGACACTTTTCAAGTTATCACTGTTTATTTCTCCAAACTCTCGAGCTTCCATATACTTCTCCAGTAAAAATGACGTGAAATATTTGCATATCTTTTGCACCCCCTGTGGTTCGATCGACAGCCTTGTTGACCTTTAAGGGATCCTATTCTCTGGTCCAGTTAATCTTTTGTCTGTGATATATTTGTTTAATCTCTTTGGATCCTACTCCAGGACATCCCAGAAAGGCCGACTTCAAGGACCGTAATTTTCCTCTGACTTGATCAATAATGCCCTCCATCACATACCCTCCACTTCCCGCACCTCCGCCTTTACCCCACCCCTCCAGGCACAATAAAGAATATAACCCTGCGCTCTTCACCTTCCACCCCACTAATCTCCAGATACAGCACATTAACCTCTGTTATTTCTGCTACCTAAAGTCAGACCCCACCACCAGAGACATATTTCCCTCCCCAACCCTATCTGTGTTCCGCAGAGACCATTCCCTCTGCACCTCCCATGTTCGGTCCACACCCTCCCACCAACCCACGCTCCACACCCTTGACCCTCCCTTGCCGCCACGGGAATGTAAAACATGCGGCCACACCTCCCTGTGACCTCTGTCCAAGACCCCAAAAGGATATTTTCACTTCAGGCAGAGATTTGCCTGCACATCCCAAAACCTCATATACTGCATCTGGACACTATGGGAAATTTAACGTGGTTCATCCAACTAACCTGCACATCTTTGGACTGTGGGAGCAAACTGGAACACCCGAAGGAAACCCTTACAGATACTGGGGAGAATGTGCCAACTTGAACACAGGCAGTCACCTGAGGCTGGAATCAAACCCAGGTCCCTGGTGCTGAGGAAGCAGCGCTAACCACCGAGCCACAATACTGTGGGATCGTTGGTGCTGATGTGCTGCCCCACTGATACCTCGGTCACTCACCCTGCCTCATTTCCTAAGAGGCAGTGATGACGGAGTGAAATTATCGGTAGACAGATAATCTAGAGACCCAGATAACGTTCTGAGGATCCGGGTTTGATTCCCATCACGGCAGATTTTGGAACGTGAATTCAATAAATATCCGGAAAAAATAATCTAGTGACGACAAGGAATTCATTGTCAATTGTTGGAAAAACCAATGTGGTTCACTCACGACCTTTAGGGAAGGAAAATGCCATCCTTACCTGATCTGGTCTGCATGGGACTCCAGATCTATAGCAACGTGGTTGACTCTTAACTGCCCTCTGGGTAAACGCAGCAATAAATGCTGGCCAAGCCAGTGACAGCCTCATCCTGTGAATGAATAAAGAAAACAGGTCAGGTTTTGTTCCTTCTCTAGTAGGTACATCCTACAAACTGAATCTGAAATGTTCTCGTACACACTGAACAAATACCTTTCCATCCAAGCCCTTAACACGACAGCACTCTGAGGCCATGTTGGTAAAGTTAAAACCCCTTATCATTGCATCCATATTATTCTTGCAGATAACTGAGGTCTCCTGGTAAAATTGTATCTCAATTCCCTGCTGACTATTGGGAGTGAGTCTATAATACAATCCCAGTAAGATTGTCATCCTTTTCTTATTTCTAAGTACCACACAAATAACTTGTAGGTACTTAGGTACTGCAGGTACTCCCAGGAATATCCTCCCGAAGCCCAGCCATAATGTTATCTCTAATCAAAAACACCTCTCTCCCTGCTCTGTTGGCCCCTTTCTATCCTTGCTATAGCATCTATATCCTGGAACATAAAGCTGCTGGTCCTATCAATCCCTGAGTGATACCTCTGTAATTGATGTAATATCCCAGTGCCATGTTCAAAACCATACCATGAGCCCACCTGCCTGACCTGTCAGGTCTCTTGCACTGAAATAAATGCAGTGCAACTGGTCCGTCACACCTCATTCTGTGACTTGCTCTTGCCTGCCTTGACAGTCTGACTGGTGAACAGTACCAGTCTCAGACTCACCTCTTTTCTCACTATCTCTTTGGGATTACCCCGACTCCCTCACAGGTTTAATGCCTCCCGAGTGGCCCTAGCAAATCTCCCTGCTCATCAGGACCTCATGCTTTCCCCTTCCTTTGCCATTGGTACCAATGTACAATGTCCTCCCACTGGTTATTTTCCCTTTTGAGAATATTCTGCTCCCTCTGTGAGACATCCTTGACACTGGCACCAAGGCAGCAACACCCCATTCTGATGTCTCACTGTCAGCTGCAGAAATGGCAGACTGTGTCCCTGACTAGAGAGTCCCCGATCACCATTGATCCTGTGGAACTGGATATACCTCACATTATGTTAGAAGCCAGTCTCAGTACCAGTAACTTGACTGTCAGTGCTACATTCCCCTGAAAGTTTATTACCACCTACATTTTCCAAAACAGTATACTTGTCTGAGATGGGGATAGCCACAGGAGACTCCTGCAGAACCGACCTACCCCTCCTAGCTATCCTGGAGGTAACCCATCTACCTGACTGTACCTGCAGTGTCCTGCAATCCTGAGACTGCCACCTATCACACCCCCCCGCCCCCCCCACCCCACCCCCGACTCCTGTCAATTCCTCACTGCCTTTAATCACTCCTCCACCAATCCATGCGTTCCAATAGGATTTGCAATCACACTTCCTGCAGACAATCATCAGGATCATTGAAACTCTGAGGTAAAAACAACTGCAGATGCTGAAAACCAAATACTGGATTAGTGGTGCTGGAAGAGCACAGCAGTTCAGGCAGCATCCAAGGAGCAGCGAAATCGACGTCTCGGGGAAAAGCCCTTCATCAGGATGAAGGGCTTTTGCCCGAAACGTTGATTTCGCTGCTCCTTGGATGCTGCCTGAACTGCTTATCTCTTTCAGCACCACTAATCCATCATTGAAACTCTCCCTAATCTCCCACATCCGACAGGAACAGCACGCCACTCTACAACAGGCCATCTCTCCGCCTTAACAATCTACAGACCAAGACAAATGCACAGTCTTACTGCTCGAAAAATACTGCCCGAGAATAATTAATGCTTATGTTTTATATCTTAAACATTTCATCAAGAGACCCGAAGACATTAAAAAGAAATCCTCACCTTACTCATTATTGTCGATTTAATAAAATTAAACCGACTAAGATTGATATTTGAAGAGACTGAAACTCACTGAGCTGATCCCCGGCTCTGAGTACTTCCAAGGGTGAGGTCTCTCTGAGGACAGCTGTGAAATGTCTCTGTTTCTCTTCTCTGCCCACTCCATTTCCAGAGAGATTTTTAACTTCACAGCCAGTCAGCTCAGAGAGGTCACTGCTTGGTTTTATTCACTGGGGTTGCCTTTGCTGCCCAGACCAGTATTTATTGGCCACCTTTACTTGTCTTGGAGAAAGTGGTGGTTAACCGCCTCCCTGAAATGCTGCAGTCCATGTACACCACAGTGATGTTTGGACAACAATCCCCCTCTGACCCCACAACCCTCCCTGTCTCTGTAATCCCCCTCCGGCTTCAGAAATTACATGTGCGTGGCATAAGATTTTTATTTAGATTCATTTTTGTTTAATAAACTGGCCCAAAAAAGTGAAATATTTCGCCCCCCAACAAATTTCTGTTGATTGACCTTTTGGAGAGGCTGACACATAGACGTTGTAGTATTTTATCTCACAATGTACACGTAGAATGATGAAACATTCTTTTCAACATTGCCAAAAAGGGAGGCAATGGCTTAATGGTATTCCTGCCAGATGAGTGATATGTGCAATGTTCCGAGGATTAGGGATAGAATCCCAACATGGCTGATGGCAGCATCGGAATTCAATACAATCTAGAATGAAAAGGCGAATGATGACCATGAAACTATTGTTGATTGTTAGTAATCCATCTGGTTCACTAATGTCCTGTAGAGAAGGAAACGGTCATCCTCACCTGATCTGGCCAACATGTGACTCCAGACCCACAGCAATGTGGTTAACTCTCAACTGCCCTCAGGAAAAGTACTTTAAAAACTGTTAACAAATACTCCACAGGTATCACTTAAAACTGGCTATTCCCATTGGGACTGTGAATTTCTGAATGGCCTGAACTAAAACAGAGTTTCAGCTTCACCTTCTCCCTATCTCACCTCACTCTGTTTACAGCCAATTCCAAAACACTCTCATTGAGCCAAGCAGCCATCACAGTGCAGCCCTGTCATTTTCATTGTCTGCTCACATCCACACTGCCCTCAGCCTCCTGTACTGTTCCAATGTATCTCAATGGGAGCTCAGGAACAGCACCTCATCTTTCAATTCAGCCCTTTGTAACCCCAGAGTCAACATGGACCTCAGTAGTTTCTGAACGAACAGACAGTTGTCAGAAGCTGGAACATTCCACCTGAAAAGGTACTGGAATTTGAGTCCAAAAGGATTTTTTTTCTTCTTTTTTTACTTTTTTTTTGCGAGACACAGTGAAAGACACAAAGTGCACGAATCTTTATTCAATTGCCACCACCAGGAAGATATGAAAAACACCCGAGTGGCTAGTGACAAGCACTGCCCTTCAAATCACAGGGCAATGCTCTGTGATCAAAACAGTGACGGGGAGGGTAGGGACTAAATCAAAATAGAGTTGGAGGGAGAAATGATGCACTCCACTCCCTGCGGCGTCCACCTCTCCCTGAACGACTCCAGGGTGTTGGTGGACACCGCGTGCTCCCTCTCCAAGGACACCCGGGCTCTAACGTAACCCCGGAAGAGGGGCAGGCAGTCGGCCCTAACGACCCCCTCCACGGCCCGCTGCCTGGACCTGTTGATGGCCAGTTTGGCCAGGCCCAGGAGCAGACCCACGAGGAGGTCTTCGGACCTGCCCTTCCTCCTCTGTACCGGGTGCCCGAAGATCAGGAGCGTGGGACTGAAGGGCAGCCAAAAGCAGAGGAGAAGGTTTTTAAGAAAGTCAAAAAGGGAGTGCAAACGCCCACACTCAATATATACATGGTCCACGGACTCCACAGCGCCACAGAACAAGCAGTTGGGCTGGGAGTCCGTGAACCACCGCAATCTGCGGTTGCAGGGGACTGCTGCGTGCAGCACCCTCCACCCCAGATCCCCGAGAGAAAGGGGCAGGACTCCCGCGTAGAGAGCCCTCCACTGGGGATCCCCACCGCCCGGTGGCAAATGGGCACGCCAAGGCGTGTCCGGACGGTGGATGAGGGAGAAGAGGTGGACGGTGTGCAGCAGCAGTCGATACAGGGCCTTCCTTTTTATATCCCTTAAGGGGACAAAATTAAAATTCCGGAGGCGGCTCAGGTTGTGGGGCACAGGCTCCCGCGGGAAGTACGGAACCTTGGGGCCAATGTGAAATTCCGTCCGGGCTGGGGTGACAAAAGGATTTTTAATGGAAAGTTTACAGCTTAACATCATGAAGTGGGTGATTGGGTCTAAATCTGAGAGTTCTTACAAAGAGACGAGGTGTAATCTGGATAAATCTGTGCTCCATTTCAGGCTAATACCTCCTTCCTCTGCTGCAGAGCCCAGAACAGAGCACATACCCAAAGGGTGACCCAACCATGAATTTGTACATCTTTCTGCTTAACAAAAATATTGGAGATATTTTCCCACAAACAGATCAGATAAACCTTTCTCCTTCCACAGTTAAATGCCAATGATATTCAGATCCTGATGACTCCATTGACTGTAGAAAACTTGCTTTTGAGATTCCAGCCTCAATTATTCTGATATAATATCCTATGAAATGAATTCACAAAACAAAACTCACAGTCAGTGCAGGAAGAATATAAAGACATACTTTTCTCTTGGTATGTGCTTGATGTGTAAATGCCTCTCTTCAAATCGCACCCCCCATCCTCGGAAGGGAACATGCACATGCGCCTCACTGTACCTTGCCCCCAATAAAGATGGCAGCCATATCCCAGGGCCTATCACTGCCTAAGGGCCGCAGCCATTTTCCCATCTGCTGCAAACGCGGGACTAAGAGTTTCTAATTCAGACTTATGAACCGCACAGAGTGTAATTAAATCTTCCCAGTCTAAAGTGACTCATTATCTCACTGTCCCCGTGGCCACTCTCCCCTTTCCTGTTTGCATCTCCCACATTCACCAACGGCCGAGTCACGTGGCACTGCATCAGCAGAGTTACTGGTGACGTGTCATCCCACTGGCCAATCCCCTCATTCACTCCCATTGTTTGGATGACCAGCTGGTTCCACTTGGTCCACCAGTCCCATCATTTTTTCCTATTGGTCCGAAGCTTCCACCAATCAGCTGGAGCCCATTGTGAGGTCAGTGGTGGGATCCTCCCCCTGTCTGAATCAAACCTGGAAGGTGCATAGACGGTGTCAATCAGGAATAACAAGCAGAAGTTGCTGGGAAAGCTCAGCAGGTCTGGCAGCATCTGGGAACAGAAATCTGTCCAGTGGCCCTTCCTCCGATCCGATGGGAGCTGGGAAAATTAGAATCCTGACAGTGTGGAAACAGGCCATTCGGCCCAAAATTTCCACAGCGTCCCTCCGAAGAGTATCCCACCCAGACCCATTCCCCTACCCTATTACTCTACATTTCTCCTGACTAATGCACCTAACCTACACATCCCTGAACATTGTGGGAAATTTAGCTTGGCCAATTCAACTAACCTGCAGATCTCTGTACTGCACGAGATAGGGGTTAAAGAGTAAATAACAGGCAGGGACCGAACCCAAAGAGAAACTGGAACATTTGGAAAGACAAAGGAGTGGATTACGATCTGGGGGGGGGGGGGGGGGGTGCATAGCTGTTAATGGAGGGGACAGGAACTTGTGTCTGGCAGCATCTCAGTGGAGATGGCGGAAATGGCGACTTATGATCTACGTTCTGCTGCAAAAACAGACCCCGAGCTTCCAGCTGCCTGCCACTTTAACACACGAGCCTGTTCCCTGGCCAACATCTCTGTCTCATGATTACTGCTGTGTTCCAGTGAAGCCAGAACATACCAAATGGCCCCATATTTCAAGGACTGCAATTTCCCCTCCCATGTGGTCAATACAATCCAATGTATCTCCTCCACTTCCTGCACCTCTGCATTTGAAACCCACACCTTCAACTGCAACAAGGATAGAACTCCCCAAGTCCTTACCTTCCACCCAGATACAAAATATCATCCTCTGCCATTTTCACTACCTACAATCAGACTGCACCGCCAGATTCTTAAGGGGTTTCACACAATAAATACTGATGTGTCTGAGAGTAAATACTGAGAGAGGAGTCTGAAACCAGATTCTAAGCCAGTCACAGAATCAAGGGTTCTGTTTTGGATTCGTCAAGTTTAAGGCAACACAGACACGGGTAAGGGGTTTCAGTAGCAATGGAGCTGGGGTGAAGAGGAGATAAGCAACGGTTTAGAGATTGGAATTCCTGGTGTTTGGGATTGTGTAGATGTCGAATCAGAAGGTCAGCTTCGCGTCAGATATAACAGCAGTATTGTGAAGAGACTAGTTCTGCTGCATAGTTCCCAGTGAGAGGGAGAGGCTCAGTAGTTAGGGAAAGGAATTTGTAAAATAACAGGTTTAACCACTACAATGTTTCATTGGGGGAAACTGCACCTAATCGAGTAGAGGGAATGTGATAAGCAGTTTGAAAACTGAGTAACAGTGGAGTAATGGAGAGGGATGATGGGGAGTGAGAGCTGGGCATCGTCAGTGTACATGTGAAACCCAACATGGTACTTTTGCACAATGTCACCTCCTGGCATTATGGAGGTGAGATACAGGAGGGACCAAGGATAGATCCATGAGGGACACCAAATGCAAGGAATTCAGAAAGGAAAGGGAGAGTGGAGATGGAGCAGGATTTTCCAACAACCGTGAGGTCAAATGTCAGTTTTTCACAGAATGGGAGAGAAGGACATAACCAGAAAAGACAGAACAAGGAACAATGTCTGTGAATCGGTGAGGGGGACTGATGAGGAGGAGGAGAAAAGAGAGTTGGAAAGGCTATGGTTTAGTGAGATTAGGGTAAAGGGTCAAGGTGAGCTCTGATAAGGCTTGACATGAGACTGGAGGAAGATGTAGGTTTGGACAAAAACCGGGAACACCACGTGAGGCAATTTGACTCAGTGGGCTAGTGGGAGGAGGAGGGGGGGGAAGCAGCAGATCGGATTATCACAGTCTTAGTGACAGAGAAACTCCATGTGCTCCAAACTCTTGCTGTTGGAGAGAAGGATGGAGGAGACAGGATGATGAACAGTGTTTCACAAAGAAACAAAACCTGGGTAAGTGATATTTAAAGTGAGTGAACAAACCTAATGTATTTAAATTTTATCCAAAATATTGAAACAAATGACTGAAGTCCTGGTTCGAATCCCATCTTGGCAGATGGTGGAGTCTGAATACAAGAAAAAAATAACTGGAATTAGGAATCTCCTGATCTCCATGCAATCATTGTCAATGGCGGAAAAAAAACCCTGCCAACCTGACAGTGACCCAGGAAGCGACTCACTGTATTAAACACTGCAAAGTCTCAACACAGGAATGAAACTGGATGGACCACTTGGTATCTAAAAAGGCACCATTTAATACAACCACAGAATCAGCCCTCTCGATGGTGCAACGTCCTCCTCACTAACATCTGGAGTTTGGGGCCAAAATGTGCAGAGCTGTCTCACAGACCAATCAAGGAACAGCCTGACATACTCATACACATGAAATCAACCCTTACAGACAATGACCAGACACCACTATCACTATCCCTAGATAGAGAGTGTGGTGCAGGAATAGCACAACCGGTCAGGCAGCTTCCGAGGAGAAGGAGAATCGATGTTTCGAGCCTAAGCTCTTCATCAGCCTGACCTGCTGTGCTTTTCCAGCACCACACTCTCGACTCTGATCTGCAGTCTTCACTTTCTCCTGAAATCTCTGGATATGTCCTGCCCCACCAGCAGGACAGACCAAGAAGAGGTGGTGGCGCAGACATGGAGGATTTGCCCTTGGAGTACTCAGCATTGTCCCCGGACACCAGGAAATCTCATGGCTCCTGCTGAGTACCACGTACTGTCCTCGCTTGGCTGATAGATCATTTCTCCTTCATGTTGAACAACATTTGACAGAAGCACTGAGGAAGTAAAATGCTGTCAAACGTACTCTGGGTACAGAATTTCAATGTCCACAATCGAGACTAACTCTGCAACAGAATTACTGATTGAGCTGGCCAGGTCTTAAAGGACATAGCTGTTCATCTGAGTCTGCAGTGGGTAGTGAGGGAACCAAGAGGGAAAAACATACTTGATCTCATTGTTATGAATTGACCAGCTTCAGATACATCTGTCCATGACAGTATCGGTAGGAGCGACCATCACACATTCCTTTTGGAGTCACAAGTCTTGGCTTAATGTTGAGAAAAACCTCCATTCGTGTTGAGTGGCACTATCAACGTTCTAAATGGGACAGACTTTGAAGAGATGTAGGATCTCAAACTGGGTATCTCTGAGGCACTGTGGGTCATCAACAGCAGCAGAACTGTACTCCAGCACAATCTGAAATCTCATGGGTTTGTAAATCCCACTCTCAACCATCACAATGGACAGTAAATGAGGGCATGCCATGAGCAGCACCAGGCATACCTACAAATGAAGTGCCAACCTGGTGAATCTACCAAACAGGATTATCTGCATTTCAAACAGCATCAGCAGCAAGCAACAGAGCTAAGTGATCCTACATCCAGTGGAACAGATCGGAGCTCTGCAGTTCTGCTACACCCAGTTGTGAACGGTGATGGACAATTAAACAACTCACTGGAGGAAGCATCACAGAAATTCCCACCCTTACTGATGGAGGGGCCTCACACATCCATGCACCAGATAAGACAACAGCATTTGCAGCAATCTGCAACCAGAAGTGTGAAGTGGGATGATCCATCTTAGCCTTCTCCAGTGGTTTCTAACATCACAGATGTGAGTTTGAACCCAGTTCGATTGAGTTTGAATAAAATCAAGAAATGGTTAAGTAGTGCAAAGTCTACGGGCCCTGCCAATATTCTGGCAATAACGCTGATAGCTTGGGCTCCAGAACTTGCCACCCACCAAGTCACATACTACTCCAGCTCTGGCATCTATCAACAATGTGGAACATTGCCCAGGGATGTTCAACACAAAAACACAGGGCAACCCAACCCAGCCAATTTCCATCTATCAGTCCACACTCGATCAGCAGTAAAGTGATGGAAGATATCATTAACAGGGCTACCAAGCAGCAGCTGCTCAGCAACAGCCAGCTCAGCGACACTCATTTTAGGCTCCACCAGGGCCACTCAGCTCCCGATTGTGTTACCGCGCTGATTCACAATCTGACAACTAACTGAATCCCAGAGGTGAGGTGAGAGTGACAGCCCAGTCCCACGAGAAGATCACTAATTCTAGATATTTCCACCCTTGTCTCAGCTTATACACTCCCATCCACCTTGTGTTATCTCCAGACTTCAGTATCCAAACATACTCCTGGCCAGCTTCCCACATTCAACCTCCCATAATCTCAAGAAAAACTAATTCTCTGCTGCCCAAGTACTCCCTCAAACCAAACCTTGTTGATCCATCAAAAGGCTCTGATTCATAATCAACAACATAGAGCCACAGAGATGTACAGCATGGAAACAGACCCTTCAATCCAACCCGTCCATGCCGACCAGATATCCCAACCCAATCTAGTCTCACCTGCCAGCATCCGGCCCACATCCCTCAATTTAAAATTGTCACTCTTGATTTAATTCCTGGTTGTGATCATCCCGAGCTCGCTGCATCACACAACCTTTGAAACCTCGACAACCCATTCTGTTCGAGACTCCCAATGACCTGTTCATTCATTACTTCACCTGTGTGGCTGCTTTTACAGTTGCCAAAGCAACAAGGTCTGAAATTCGCAGTCAAAACCTCACAGGTCTGCTTTCCTCCTTTAAGACATTTCTCAAAACCTGCTTATTTGGCAATGCTTTTGGTCACCTGACCTAATATCACCATCTCTGGCCTTATGTTTAAAATTCTCAATAATGTTTTTGTGGAATTATATTCATGATAACAAAAATACAAACGGTTGTTGATTTGGACATTATCTTCAGATCTTTACTGTTACTGTCTCTTACCCAACCACATTGTGGGAGCACCTTCACCACACAAACTGCAGCTGGACAAGAAAGTCAAACATCACCCTCTCCATCGGCAACAGGGCTTTGACATTAATCACTGGTATCTGTGGAAGGAGAAACACAGTTGATGTTTCAAGGAGTGCAAAATGGATTACAGGGAATGAAAATGGCGTAGAATGAGATAGTCAGAAATGGAAGGAAGATACACTTGCTTATTGGAAAAAGGAATTCTTGACTGTTAAAGATTTTCCAGAAAATATTGATAAGCAGCGCATGGTCACGTGCTGGGCAGCAATGAAAAATTAACTTACAAAAATGTCTGTAAAAACAATCGTAAAATACCAAACAGACCAAAAATCCACCCATTGTTCGAGATTGAGGAAGCTAGATATAGACAAAGTAGTCATGAGGGAGCCCAGAGATGAAGCAGAGCAGTATAAGCTGTTATGATCCCACAGTCATGGAGATGTATAGCACCGACATAGACCCTTCGATGGGTGGCACAGTGGTTAGCACTGCTGCCTCACAGCACCAGAGACCCGGGTTCAATTCCCGGCTCAGGCGACTGACTGTGTGGAGTTTGCACATTCTCCCCGTGTCTGCGTGGGTTTCCTCCGGGTGCTCCGGTTTCCTCCCACAGTCCAAAAATGTGCAGGTCAGGTGAATTGGCCACGCTAAGTTGCCCGTAGTGTTAGATGCAGGGGTAAATGTAGGGGAATGGGTATGGGTCGGTCCGCTTCGGCGGGTCGGTGTGGACTTGTTGGGCTGAAGGGCCTGTTTCCACACTGTAAGTAATCTAATCACTTCTAACTCATCCTTGCCAAACAGGTAGCCAAACCTCATCTATTCCCATTTGCCAGCATTTGGCCCATAGCCCTGTAAATGCTTCCTAATCATACGTGTCTATTTAGATGACTTTAACATGCTTTAATTGTACTAGCCTCCACTACCTCCTCTGGAAACTCATTCCACCCACTGCATGAAAGAGTTGTCCTTTAGGCTCCTTTGAAATTTTACCTGTTCACCCTAAAGCAATGCCCTCTACTTCTGGACACCACCACTCCAGGGAAAACACCTTGTTCATTTACTCTATTTTTGCCCCTCATGATTGTATAAACCTCCATAGCATCAACGCTCAGCCTATGAAACTCCAGGGAAAACAGCCCCAGCTTTTATGCCTCATCCTGTAGCTCAAATCCTCCAACCCTAACAACATCCTTGTAAGTATTTTTTGAAACCTTTCAAGTTTCACAGCACCCTTCTGATAGGAGGCAGGTCAGAATTGCGCACAATATTCCAAAAGTGGCCTAACGAATGTTCCTGGACAGCAACATGACCTCCCACATCCGATACTCAAAGCTCTAACCAATAAAGGAAAATATACTGCACACCGTCTTCATCATCCTATCTACCTGCAACTTGACTTGCAAGAACTATGAACCTGCAGTCCAAGGTCTCTTTGTTCTGCAAACGTCTCCAGGGTCTTGCCATTCAGTGTCTAAGTCCTGCCCTGATTTGCTTTTCCAAACTGCAGCACCTAACATTTATCTAAATTAAACCCCAACTGATCAATATCTCATTGTAATCTGAGGAAACCTTCTTCATTATCCACAATATCTCTAATTTTGTATCACCTGCAAACTCATTTACGATACCAAATCATTGAAATGAATGAAACAAATCCAGAAATAAACATCCATTTCTCGGAGTTTGAATGTTGCCTGTGTAAATCCTGCCCAAAGACTCTGTACCAGAGAAAGGCTGCACATGCGCCTGGCTGCACCTTGCCCCCTACAAAGCTGATGGCTCCACACGTGTCCAGTGAATTCTTGCCCCGAATAAAGATGGCGGTGCACACCCATACTGAGGCAATTCCCCGTTTACTGAAAACACGAGACTGGGACGTTCAAATTTGTGTTTTCCGATGTGCACATTTCGTTAGTAAAACCTCTCTTCTCATATAGAATCTCTCTCACCTCCTGCGGTTCCACAGACAGCCTTGAGTTTTGCCTGGTTACTAGTTTGTCCTTAGTGTTTTTGTACAATCACTTTGGATTCTCGTTAAACCTATTTCCTAAAGCTATCTCATGTCCCCTTTATGCCCTCATGGTTTACCTCGAGTATACTCCTACTGTCCCTATACTCCTCTAGGGATTCTCACAAACACAGCTCTCTGTACCTGCCACATGCCTCCTTCATTTTCTTGACCAGGCCCTCAATTTCTTTCGATAGGCAGCATTCCCTACACCTACCAGCCTTGGCCTTAAGAGGAACATACTGTCTGTGTACTCTTGTTGTCGTAGACCTATGGAGGCAATGGCAGATGAGGACAGAGAAGCAATCATTCGCAGTAAAGAGGTAATGTTGGGAAAGTTAACAGCCAAAAGGTAGATGGGTCTCCTGACCCTGATGGATTGCATCCCAGGGACTAAAGGATGCAGGGGTGGTGGTTGGGCGGTGGGGGGGGGGGGGGGGTGTGTGTGTGGGTTGAATAACAAATAGACTTGTGATAATTCACTAAAATTTGTTGGATTCTGGGATGGTTTTGACAGACTGGAAGCTGCAAATGCGGTGTGATTATTTATCAAAAAGGACCCGTTAACTTCTGTAGTGGAGAAAATGCTTGAATCTCTCAAGGAAGTAATGGTGAGATATCTGGGTAGAAATTGTCTCATTTAGCAGACACAGCATGGATCTCAAAGTTTGGGAGAAGATTTGTAGCTCGGGTGCTCGTTGTTGTGGTTCTGTTCGCCGAGCTGGGAATTTGTCTTGCAAATGTTTCGTCCCCTGTCTAGGAGACGCTTCACAGGAGGCTCCCAAGCACTGAGGATGTCACCTAGACAGGGGACGAAACGTTTGCAAGACAAATTCCCAGCTCGGCGAACAGAACCACAACAGCATGGATTCATGACAGACAGGTCACGTTTAAGGATTTACTGGAATTATTTGAGGATACGACGAGCGCGTTGGACAAGGCGGACTCGGTGGATGTGGTGTACCTGGATTTCCAGAAAGTATTCGATAAGTTGCCACACAAAAGGCTGCTGTATAAGGTAAAGATGCACAGCATTATGGGTAATGTATTATCATTGATACTGGATCGGTTAACCAACAAAAATAAAGAATGGGGATAAACGGGTGTTTGGATAAGTGTTGGCAAGACAACAGTTCGCAATTTACACACATGTTTTGGAGTTGAGGACCAAGTGTACGGTGTCAAGAGTTCACATTTGATACAAAGATGAGGTAGAGCAATGTGTGCAGAGGCCACTAAGTCTGCACAGGGATACAGATCGGTTACGTGAGTGGGTAAGGATCTGGCAGATGGAGTTCAATGTTGGGATATGTGAGGTCATCCATTTTGGTCGGACTAACAGCAAACTGATGATGAAATGGTGAAAACGTGCACCATGCTGCTGTGCAGAGGGAGCTGGGTGTCCTTGTGCACGAATCACAGGAAGTTGGTATGCAGGTGCAGCAGGTAATTATGGCAGTGAAGGGAATATTGTCCTTCATTGCTAGAGGGATGCTTATGCTGCAGCTGTACAGGGTGCTGTGGAGGCCAAAGCTGGAGTACTGTGTACAGGTTTGTTCCCCTTACATGAGCAAAGATGTACTGGTACTAGAGGGAGTACAGAAGAGGTTCACTAGTTTGAGTTGGGAGTTGAGAGGATTGGTATATGTGGAGAGATTGAGAAAACTGGTTCTATAGTCATTGTAATTTAGAAGAATGGGAGGTTGGAGAGGAAAAAATAAAATTATGAAGGGAGTAGATAAGATAGAAGCAGGGAGGCTATTTCCACTGGGGGACGGGTCAAACTAGAGCATAACCTCAAAATAACGGGGAGCAGATTTAGGACTGAGTTCAGGAGGAGCTTCTTCAGCTAAAGGGTTGTGAATCTGTGGAATTCCCTGCCGAGTGCAGCATTTGACATTATCAACTTGAATGCCTTTAAGGCAAAATGTAGATTTGTGAACAGGAAAATAATTAAGGGTTATGGTGAGAGAGCAGGAATGTGGAGCTGAGGCCATGAAAAGATCAGCCCTGATCTTATTGAATGGTAGAGCAGGCCTGAGGGGCCAGATGAAAGTTCTTGCCTTGTGCCATCAAAATTGGCCTTCGTCCAATTCAGAATCTTAACTTTTAGAACTGGTACATAATTTTCTGTAACTATTTAAAAACTAGTAGAATTATCAGAGACTCCCAACAGTGTGGAAGCAGGTCATTCAGCCCATGACATTGATACTGACCTGGAGAGCCTCCTAACCTCCCCCTGTAACATTGCATTTCCCAGGGCCAGCCAACCTACACATCCCTGAACATTATGGGCAATTCAGCCTGGATAATCCACCAAACCTGTACATCACTGAACACTGTGGGCAATTCAGCCTGGACAATCCAACCTACCCTACACATCTTTGGATTGTGGGAGGAAACCAGAGCACCCGGACGAAATCCATGCAGAAAACCCCAATAAGGTGATCATCCCTTTCTTATTTCCCAGTTCCACCTAAATACCTTCACTGGGCGTACTCCCAGGAATATCTTCCCTAAGCAAAAACATAATGCTATCCCGAATCAAAAATGCCACTCCCCCTCCTCTCTTGTCCCCCTTTCTATTCTTCCTATAGCATCTATACCCTGGAACATTAAGCTGCCAGGCCTATCCATCCCTGAGTGAATCCTCTGTAATTTCTATAATATCCCAGTGCCATGTTCAAAACCATACCCTGAGCTCATCTGCCTTCCCTGTCAGGCCTCTTCTATTGAAGTAATTGCAGTGCAACTGCTCAGTCCGACTTCATTCAGCCCATCATATTAATACTGACCCTTGCCTACCTTGACTATTTGACTTCTGCACTGTACCAGCCTCAGACATACCACTTTTCTCAGTATCTTCTTGGGTTTTCACCCACTCCCTCACTGGTTTAATGCCTCCCGAGTATCACCAGCCAGTCTCCCTGCCTCGATGTTAGACACCTTCCAATTCAGGTACAATCCATCCTTCTTATGCAGGTCAACTCTACTCCAGAGGAGATCACAATGATCCAAAAAACGTGAATCCTTTTCCCCTGCACCAGCTCCTTAGCCACTCATTGAGCACCTCCTCCTCCTCTGTAATATGGACATTTTTCAAGATGTCACCATTTATTTCCCCACATTCTATATCTCCCATGTACTTCTTCACAGTAAACACTAATGCAAAATACTTGTTTCCTACCTCGCTCATCGCCTGCAGCTCCTCACAATGGCTGCCTTGCTGATCTTTGAGGGTCTCTATTTTCTCCCTAGTTAGCCTTTTGTTCCTCATGTATTTACAAAAGCCCTTTGGATTATCCTTAACCCTATTTGCCAAAGCTATCTCACGCCCCTTTTTTGCCTCCTGATTTCCCTCTTACTTATACTCCTACTGCCTTTATACTCAAAAATGTTTTGGATTGGAATAAATGAAAAATATAACATCCTGACAAAACAAACGAGGGTAGGACTTACACTCAATAAAAGTAGGGCCTTGAGTATTGATATGGGAACAAAGAGACCGAGGGCTTCAGATCTTTGAAGTGTGTGTTACATGTAGACAGGGTGGTTAAGAAGGTGCTTAGCACACTTACCTTCATCGTTCAGACCTTTGAGTACAGGAGTTGGGACTATATGTTGAGGATGTACAGGACGCTGGGCAGGCCACTTCTGGAATACTCTGTCCAGTTCTGGTTGTGCTGTTATAGGAAGGATGTTATTAAATTGGAGCAGGTTCAGAAGAGATTTACCAGGACGTTTCCATGAATGGAGGGATTGTGTTCTAAGGAGAGGCTGGATAGGCTGGGAATTTTTTTCACTGGCATGCACAAGGTTGAGGGGTGACCTTATTAGAGGTTTACAAAATCAGAAAGAGTGTAGATAAGGTGAATAGCTGGGGGAGAGGGAGATTCAAAACTTGGGTGCATTCATTTTGAGAAGAAATTAGAAAGATTTGAGAAAAGACATTAGGGTTTTTAAAAAAACTATACGTGTGAAATGAGAGGCAGGTACAATCAGAGGCAGGTACAATCAGTTCAATTTGGAATTATGGTTGGCATGGACCAGTTGGACCACAGGGCCTGTTTCCTTGCTGTATAACATTAGGACTCTTATCCTCACTAACTCTAAATTCCTCCATCCTCAACTCTCCCGATCACTGTCATCTCATCCAGCCTCACAACTCTTCCTTATTTATATAATTTCTCACCAGCCACAGAACGCTCCCTATCTCATGTCCTCCAGTTTCTCAAATCTCTGCGATATGTGCCTTTCTTTAGTTCCAGCCTTGAGGATGCCCTCATTCACTCCGATTGGTTGGAGGACAAACTGGTGCGACCTGGTCCTCCAGTACTGCCCTCTGCCCCCCATTGGCCTGCGCTGACATCAATCATTCGGGGCCCATTGTGAGGTGAGTGGTGGGATCCTCCCTCTCTCTGCCCTGGGATGAGCTTCAACATTCACAGTCAATGGGGCCGTATCACAGAGCACAGGGGCTGGGGCTATTCAGCCCATTTGGGATGTACCCTCTCCCTCTGGAGATACTGCAAATCTGTCCCAATTCCCTTCCCATTTGCCCATAGCCCCCGAAATCTTCCCTTAAAAAGTAAAATTCTAAATCTGTTTATGAATAACTGCTGAGTCTGTGTCCAGCTGCCATTCAGACTGTTCCAGATACTCAGAACTTACTGAAAAAAAAATGTTCACATATTCACATTATTTGCCAATTACCTGAAAATAACTACTAAAATTGTGACATTGTTAACAATTCCCCTCTCTCTGCAGATTAGATATCCTAGAAACAAATTTGCACCTGGTCAAAATCACTGCTTAACCTTCTCAGCTCCAAGGACAATTATCTGTGCTTCTACTAGCTCTCCACAGAAGAGGAACACATCTTATTTTCAGTTATTAGTGTCATAGAGATGTACAGCACAGAAACAGACCTTTGGTCCAATTTGTCCATGACAACTCGCAATCCTCAACAAACGGAGTCCCATTTGCCAGTTATTGGTCCGTATCATTGGAAACTCTTCCTATTCACGTACCCAATCGGATGCCTTTAAAATGTTGTAATTGTATCAGCCTCCACTACTTCATCTGGCAGCTCATTCCACACATACACCACACACAGCTTGAAAACTTTGCCCCTTAGATCCATTTTTAATCTTTGCCCTCTCAACTTTAGCCCATGTGATCTTGTTTTGAACCCACCTAACTGGGGGGAAAAGACCCTGGCTGTTCACCTTATCCATGCCCCTCATGATTTTATAAATCTCCATGAAGTCACCTCTCAGTCTTTGACTCTCCAAGGAAATTAACCCTGGCCTATTCACCCTCTCCCTGTAGCCCAAATCCTCCAACCCTAGCAAAGTCTTTGTAAATCTTGTCTGAACTCTTTCAAGATTCACAACATCCTTTCCAAAACAGGGAATTTCGAACTTAAAACATAATTCCTGAAATGGCTTAATCAATGTCCTGTCCAACCACAATTTGACGTCCCAGCTTCTGTACTCAATGCATTGACCAATAAATATAAGCATGTCAAACACCACCATCACTAGTCTGTCTACGTGCGATTCTACTTTCAAGGAACAATGAACCTGCACTCCATGGTCTCTATGTTCAGCAACATTCCCAAGGACTTTACCATTAAGTGTACAAGTCCTGCTCTGATTTGCCTTTCCAAAAGCCAACAGCTTACATTTGTCTAAATTGAACCCAGTCTGCCATTCCTCGCTCCAATGGCCCATTTGGTCAAGATACTGTTGCATTCTGAACTAACCTTCTTCATTGTCCACTACACCTCCAATTTTGGTGTCTTCTGTAAACCCACTGAACATATCTCATATATTCACATCCAAGTCATTTATTTAAGGACCCAATATCCATTCTAGCAGGAATGCTGCTCACAGGCCTCCAGTCCGCAAAGCAACCTTCCATCAGCACCCTCTGCCTCCTACCTTCAAGCCAGTTTTGTATCCAAATGGCTAGTTCACACAACATTTCATGTTATCGAATCTTGCTAACCAGTCTGCTTTGTGGAACATCGTTCAGTGTCAATATAGACAACGTCCACAGTCTGCCTTCATCAATCACCTTTGTCACATCTTCAAAATAACTCAATCAAGTTAGAGAGAGAGAATTTCCCACACACAAAGCCATGTTAACTTGCCCTAATCAATCCTCGTCTTTCCAAATACATGTAAATCCTGTCCCTCAGAATCCCTTCCAACAACTTACCTACCACTGACGTTAGGTTGACTGTTCTCTTGTTCCCTGGCCTTTCCTTACCACCTTTTTAAAATAATGGCACCCATCTTCCAGTACCTCACCTGTCACAAACAAAGATATAAATACCTCAGGGAGGGGCACTGCCAACACCTTCCTAGCTTTCCACAAATTTCTGGGATACACCTGATCAGGTCCCAGGGATTTATCCACCTTGCTACTGTTTAAGACATCCAGTACTTCCTCCTCTGTAATATAGACACTTTTCAAGTTATCACTACTTATTTCTCCAAACTCTGTAGAATAGAAGAGCATAGTATTTCTCCCACATCCTGTTGTTCCATAAATGACCTTGTTGATCTTTAAGGGGTCCTATTCTCTGTCCGGGTTTTATTTTATGCTTAAAGTATTTGTAGAATCTCTTTAGATTCTCCTTAAACTATTTCCTAGAGATATTTCAAGTCCCCTTTTTGCTCTCCTGATTACCCTCGAGTATATTCCTGTAAAAACGTGATCCTGTACTCCCAATTCCTCCGCCTCTGCCATATCTGCTCCCAGAAGAAGAAATTCCACTCCAGGACATCCCAGAAAGGTTTCCTCTTTCAAGGACCGCATTTCTCACCCACTTGATCAACAATGCACTCCAACGCATATTCTCCACTTCCTGTACCTCCGCCTTCCCCCCCACCCCTCCAACCACAATAAGAATATAATCCCCCCACTCCTCACCTGCCACCCACTAATCACCAGTAACCTCTGCTATGTCTGCTACCTACAGTCAGACCCCACCACCAGCGATATATCTCCCTCCCCAGCCCTTTCTATCTTCTGCAGAGACCATGGGATCTTTGGTGCTGATGTGCTGCCGCACGGATACTTCAGTCACTCACCCTACCAAATGCCCAGTGAGATTATCATTAGATGGATAATACAGACACCCAGGTAACGTTCTGGGGCCCAGAGTTTGGATCCCGTCACGGCAGACAGTGGAATGTGAGTTCAATAAAAATTTGGAATTAAGAATCTATTAATCAACGAATCCATTGTTGATTATTGCGAAAAAAAATCCTCATCAGATTCGCTAATATCCTTCAGGGAAGGAATCTGCCATCCTTACCTGGTCTGGCCTACATGTGACTCCAGACCCACAGCAATGTAGTTGACTCTTTACTGCCCTTTGGGCCCAGCCAGTGACACCCTCATCCTGTGAATGAATAACAAAGAAGGTCAAGTCTTGTACACAACCATACTATTCTTACAGATAAGTGATCTCTGAGTAAATTTGCTTCTCAACTCCCTGCTGACTATTGGGGAAGTGGGGGCGTGGGGCGGTCAATAGTACCATCCCAATAAGGAGATCATCCCTTTCTTATTTCTCAGTTCTGCCTGGATGTACTCCCAGGAATACCCTCTTGAAGCCCAGCTGTAATGTTATCCCCCTGCTCTGTTGCCCCCTTTCTATCTTTGCTATAGCATCTATACACTGGAACATGAAGCTGCTGGTCCTATCCATCATTAAGTTATGCCTCTGTAATTGCTATAATATTCCAGTGCGATGTTCAAAACCATACCCTCAGCTCCTCTGCCCCCTGCATTGAAACATATCCAGTGTAACTGCTCATTCTGTTCCTTGCCCTTGTCTGCCTTGACTGTTTGACGTCTGAACTGTACCAGCGTCATACTTAGCTCTTCGCTCACTCTCTCTCTGGGTTTACCCACATTCCTTCACTGGTTTAATGCCTCCTGAATAGCACGAGCAACTGTTCCCTTCCAGTGCCAGTACAATCCATCCTTCTGATGGAGGTCAATTCTACCCCACAAGAGATTCCAATGATCCAACAATGTGAACTCTTCTATTCCGATATCATTGATACCAATAAACAACAGCCTCCCCTCAAAATGGTTATTCTCCCCTTTAAGAATATGCTGCTCCCTCTCTAAGACATCCTTATACAAAAATTACACATTCGAATAATAAACCTTACACTCATCAGGTCATCATAAAAGGATTACAGGACACATTGAAGGTTTGGGGAGACCTTTTGAGAGAATGCGATGATTCAAAGGAGAATTTTTAAGCAGCAAATGGGATTGATCTGGAACACAATACTCACACACACAATGGGAATATCCAGATCCTGATATACTGAGTAATTCAATCAGAGTTTAGCAGAATATTTACTGAGATTACCATCTGAATATCCACCTGTAATATCCTGTAATACAAGTTTATAAAATCTGTCACTATCAGTTCAAGGTCGAAACTCACACCATCCCCTCCTCATGGCCCAGGGTAACTGCACATATTACCCTAGAGGACATCAGCAGTCAACTCAGAGGGAAATCTGTGGGTTTCTAGGAGATTCCAACTTGAGATCTCATGTGACTGAACAAAGCAGTTCTTTGACACATTGGAGAAAATGATCCAAGCGTCAGTGAGTTATGGGGAACAAGAATTACTTTCTTTTCTTTCATTCCGTGCTGCCGCTCTGCCTCATCAATAAGACATGGGTGTGAAAGGCTAATGCCTAACGATGGGCAAGTTGTCTCCATCCTGACCAATGGGTAGGAAGATCCTCCCAATCACTCCAAAGCGTATCCCTAAAAAGATAGCAGCTCTGCCTGCTTCCCACTGCCCATCGCTCCCAGTAAATGTTTGGAAGATTGGGAAGGGGGGATATCTCCTAGAAAAGGCATAACTGTAAAGGTCTAAGAGGATTATGAAAAGGGAGAGATGCACAGGAGAAGGAGGCAACAAGTTGCCAGATGGGGTGTAACTTGGGAAAAATGGGAAATTGCTCATTTTGGAGGAGATAATAAAAGAACAAAGTACTATTTAAATGGTGGAAACTGTAGAAAACTGCACAACAAAGGGACCGGGGGTAATTGTTCAGGAAACACAGAAAGCTACCACACAGTTACAACAGGGAATCAGGAAGGGGAATCGAATGTTTTGTTTCAAAGCTTTTCAGTATGAGAGTTTGGAGTATATCCTGAGAGTAACGTGTGGAAGTGCTGGTGAGACCACCATATCTGCAGGAATGAGAGCAGTTTTGGTCCCTTTAGATAAGGAAATGTGTCACTTTATTGGAGGCATTTCAGGGAAGATTCAATGAGATGATCCCTGGTTTGGAGGGATTATCTTTTAAATAAAGGCTGAAAAGGTTGGGACTCTACTCACTGGATTTTGGAGAAAGAGAGGTGATCACATTGAGACAGATGGAATTCTTTAGGGGTTTGACAGGACAAATACTGAGAGGATGTGTCTGAGGGTAAATACTGAGAGACGAGTCTGAAACCCGATTATGAGTCACGGAATCAAGGGTTCTGTTTTGGATTCAAGTTTAAGGCGACACAGACGCGGGTAAGGGGTTTCAGTCGCAATGGAGCTGGGGTGAGGTGGAGAAAAGCAACGTTTAAGAAATTGGAATTCCTGGTGTTTGTAATTGTGTGGATGTCTGATCAGAAGGTCACCTTGGGGTCAGATATTGTGAAGAGTGTCATTCTGCCTCAGAGAGTTCCCAGTGAGAGGGAGGGGCTCAGCAGAAAGGTAAAGGTAAGGCAATGGGTTTAACCATGACAATGTTTCATCGGAGGAAACTGCAGCTAATTGAGTAGTGGGAGTGTGGTAAGCGGTTTGATAACCGAGTAACAGTGGAGTAATGGAGAGGGATGATGGGGAGGGCGAGCTGGCATCGTCAGTGTACATGTCAAACCTAACACAGTGTTTTTGGATGATATCACCTCCTGGCACTATGTACGTGAGATACAGGAGAGACCAAGGATAGATCGTTGAGGGACACCAAATGCAAGGAATTCAGAAAGGAAAAGGAGAGTGGAGATGGAGCAGGATTTTCCAACAACGGTGAGGTCAAATATCAGTTTTTCACAGAATGGGAGAGAAGGACATAACCAAAAAAAGACCAACAGACAGAACAAGGAACAATATCCATGAATTGGCGAAGGGGAGTGATGAGGCGGCAGCGGCGGAAAGAGAGTTGAGCGAGATTAGGGTAAAGGGTCAAGGTGAGCTCTGATAATCCTTGACAAGAGACTGGAGAAAGATGTCGATTAGATTACTTACAGTGTGGAAACAGGCCCTTCGGCCCAACAAGTCCACACCGCCCCGCCGAAGCAAAACCCACCCATACCCCTACATCTACATTTACATTTACATTTACATTTACATTTACATTTACCCCTTAACTAACACTATGGGCAATTTAGCGTGGCCAATTCACCTGGCCTGCAGGAGGAAACCGGAGCACCCGGAGGAAACCCACGCAGACACGGGGAGAACGTGCAAACTCCACACAGTCAGTCGCCTGAGGCGGGAATTGAACCCGGGTCTGAGGCGCTGTGAGGCAGCAGTGCTAACCACAGTGCTGATCACTGTGTAGGTTTAGGACAAAAACCAGGAACACCACGTGAGGCAGTTTGGCTCAGTGGGCTGGTGGGAGGGAGAGAAACAGCAGATCGGATTATCTCAGTCTTAGTGACAGAGAAACTCCATGTGCTCCTCACTCGTTGTTGGAGGGGAGGATGGAGGAGACAGAATGATGGACAGTGTTTTATAAAGAAACAAAACCTGGGTTAGTGATATTTAAAATGAATGAACAAACCTGATGTATTTAGCTTTTATCCAGAATATTAAAACAAATGACTGAAGTCCTGGTTCGAATCCCATCTTGGCAGATGATGGCATCTGAATTCAAGAAAAAAAACAACGTATTAGGAATCTCCTGATCTCCATGAAACCATTGTCAATGGCGAAGAAAATCCTGCCAATCTGATAGCGGCCCAGCCAGCTACTTCACTGTATTAATCACTGCAAAGTCTCAACACAGGAATGAAACTGGATGGACCAGTTGGCAACTAACACGGCACCAGAAATTACAACCACAGAATCAGCCCTCTCGATGGTGCAACGTCCTCCTCACTAACATATGGTTTTTGGTGCCAAAATGTGGAGAGCTGTCTCACAGAGTAGTCAAGGAACAGCCTGACATAATCAAACTCACGGAATCATCCTTTACAAACAATGACCAGATACCACCATCACCATCCCTAGATATCGAGAGTGTGGTGCTGGAAAAGCACAACAGTCAGGCAGCATCCAAGGAGCAGGAGAATCGGCGTTTCGGGCATGAGTTCTTCTTCAGGAATTGCCTCATGCCCGAAACTTCGATTCTCCTGCTCCTTAGATGCTGCCTGACCTGCTGCACTTTTCCAGCAATACATTTTCAGCTCTGATCTCCAGCATCTGCAGTCCTCACTTTCTCCTGGAGGGAATCCTGAGGGACAGGATATACATGTATTTCGAAAGGCAAGGACTGAGTAGGAATAGTCAGCATGGCTTTGTAAGTGGAAAATCATGTCTCACAGCCTTCTTTGAATTCTTTGCAGAAGTAACAATGATGATTGATGAGGGCAGAGTGGTGGACATGATTTATTTGAACTTCAGTAAGTCGTTCGACAAGGTTCCCCATGGGAGACTGGTTAGTCAGGTTAGATGTCATGGAATAGAGGGAGAAGTAGCCATTTGGATACAGAACTGTCTCAAAGGTAGAAGACAGAGGGTGGTGGTGGAGGGTAGTTTTACAGACTGGAGGCCTGTGACAAGTGGAGTGCCACAAGGATCGGTGCTGGGTCCAATACATTTTTTCAGTTATATAAATGATTTGAATATGAGCATAAGAGGTATAGTTAGTAAGTTTGCAGATGACACCAAAATTGGAAGTGTAGAGAACAATAAAGAAGATTACCTCGGATTACAACAGGATCAGCTGGGCCAATGGGCTTAGGAGTGGCAGATGGAGTTTAATTTACATAAATGTGAGATGCTGCATTTTCGGAAAACAAATCCTGGCAGGAGTTATACTCCTAATGGTGATGTTCTAGGGAGTGTAGCTGACCAAAGAGACCTTGGAGTGCAGGTTCATTGAAAGTAGAGTCATAGATAGATAAGATAGTGAAGAAGGCGTTTGGTATGCTTTCCTTTATTGGTCAGACTATTGAATACAGGAGTTGGAAGGTCATGTTGTGGCTGTAAGGGAAGTTGGTGAGCGTTCTTTTGGAATATTGCATGCAATTCTGCTCTCCTTCCTATCGGAAGGAAGTTGTGAAACTTGAAAATGTTCAGAAAAGATTTACAAGGATGTTGCCAGGGTTGGAGCATTTGAGCAGTAGGGAGAGCCTGAATAGGCTAGGGCAGTTTTCCCTGGAGTGTTGGAGGCTGAGGGGTGACCTTATCGAGGTTTATAAAATCATGAGGGACATGTATAGGGTAAATAGACAAGGTGTTCTGCCTGGGGTGGGGGAGTCCAGAACTCGAGGGAAAAGGTTTAGCGTGAAAGGGGAAAAATATAAAAGAGACTGAAGGGGCAACTTTTTCACGCAGAGGGTGGTATGTGTATGGAATGAGCTGCCAGAGAACATGGTGGAGGCTCGTACAATTGCAACATTGAAAAGGCATCCGGATTGGTATATAAATAGGAAGGTTTTGGAGGGATATGGCCCGGGTGCTGGCAGGTGAGACTAGATTGGGTTGGAATATCTGTTCGGCATGGCTGAGTTGGACCAAAGAGTCTGTTTCCATGCTGTACATCTCTATGACACTCTGACTCTAATTTATAAATGACAATAATTTAACATGCACTGTCAAATAAATAAATGGTTTATGTTATTAAATTGTAGCATACAATAAGTTGAAAACTTGCAATTTTTAGAATGAAAAATAAAGAACGAAGAACAAAGAAAATTCCAGAACAGGAGCAGGTCCTTTAGCCCTCCAAGCCTGCACTGATCCAGATCCTCTGGCTAAATCTGTCACATATTTTCTGAGGGTCTGTATCCCTTTGCTTGCTGCCCATTCTTGTAGCTGTCTAGATATATCTTAAATGATGCTATTGCAAAATTCTCCAAATATGGTCTGATCAGGGCCTTGTAAAACCTCATAAATCCTTCCCTACTTTAATATTCAAGTCATCTCAAAATAAATGCCATCGCTGTATTTGTCTTTCTGACTGGATAGGCCACCAGGAACAATGAACACATGATGGACTTTAATAAACTTACCACGGAGTTCTAAAAATAAACAATGATTAAAGCATGCTGGGAAATGGATCCCAGCCTTGAGTAAACTCTCTGCTAATCCATATGCTGCAGAATCCAGACAGGCTGCATCTCCCCACAGACGGTTTGCAAAGAAAACCTGACAGCTACAGAGCCTGCAATACCCTCCTGAAATTGTACTTCAATGGTACAATGCAATGTCGCCCTTGGGCCATCAATACGCCAACCCCTGCTTGAGTCTCATTGATCTGGGTAAATGAACTTGATCGTTCCATTAGCAGATCCTCGATACCCTCCCAAGGCCTTGAAGACTTAGAAGGAGAAGAATCACCTCAAAACCCCACAGAGCGCGGCAACTGGAGAATAACCACTGAGAAAGAAGACAACTCCAAGACCATCGGAAGAGTAAGAAGGCATCACCACATGGGGCCCGGCCAAGTTCGAGTGTGGTGGTACACAATCAGTTAAAGTTAAGTTAAAACATAAGACAGTTTGCAGTAGTTTTCATTACCTTATTGTACAACTTTATTGTACAAACATTGAGTGTGCTCAATAATCAAATATTATTGTTTGTAAGAGTTGACTCAGTTCCTTTGCTGAATGGAAGAATTTAAGCAAACTGTGCAGCAGATGCAATACCTTCCTAACTATTGACTCAACCTGCAAGTTTACCTTGAGACAATCCTGCACGAGAACTCACAACTCTCTTTGCTCTTCAGACTTTTGAATTTTCTCTCCATTTATAAAATAATCCATGCCTCTCTCCCTCCTTACAAAGTGCATCATAAGACCATAAGACATAGGAGCGGAAGTAAGGCCATTCGGCCCATCGAGTCCATTCCATCATTCAGTCATGGCTGATGGGTATTTCAACTCCACTTACCCGAATTCTTCCTATAGCCCTTAATTCCTTGTGACATCAAGAATTTATCAATTTCTGCCTTAAAGACATTTAGCGTCCCAGCCTCCATTGCTCTCTGTGGCAATGAATTCCAAAGGCCCACCATTCTCTGGCTGAGGAAATGTCTCGGCATCTCTGTTCTGAATTTACCCCATCTAATTCTAAGGCTGTGTCCACGGGTCCTAGTCTCCATACCTAACAGAAACAATTACCTGGCGTCCACCCTCTCCAAGCCATATATTATCTTGTAAGTTTCTATTAGATCTCTCGTTAATCTTCTAAACTCCAATGAATACAATCCCCGAATCCTCAGCCATTCCTCATATGTTAGACCGACCATTCCAGGGATTATCCGTGTAAATCTCCGCTGGACACGCTCCAGTGCCAGTATGTCCTTCCTGAGGTGTGGGGCCCAAAACTGGACACAGTACTCCAAATGGGGCCTAACCAGAGCCTTATAAAGTTTCAGTAGCACAACAGTGCTTTTATATTCCAAACCTCTTGAGATAATTGACAACATTGCATTCACTTTCTTAATCACGGACTCAACCTGCATGTTTACCTTTAGAGAATCCTCAACTAGTACTCCCAGATCCCTCTATACTTTGGCTTTACGAATTTTCTCACCGTTTAGAAAGTAGTCCATGCTTGTATTCTTTTTTCCAAAGTGCAAGACTTCGCATTTGCTCACATTGAATTCCATGAGCCATTTCCTGGATCACTCCTCCAAACTGTCTAGATCCTTCTGCAGCCTCCCCACTTCCTCAGTACTACCTGCTTGTCCACCTAACTTTGTATCATTGGAAAACTTCGCTAGAATGCCCCCAGTCCCTTCATCCAGATCATTAATATATAATGTGAACAGCTGCGGCCCCAACACTGAACCCTGCGGGACACCGCTTGTCACTGGCTGCCATTCTGAAAAAGAACCTTTTATCCCAACTCATTGCCTTCTGTCAGACAGCCAATCCTCAATCCATACCAGTAGCTCACCTCAAATACCATGTGTCCTGACCTTGCTCAGCAGCCTCCCGTGTGGCACCTTATCAAAGGCCTTTTGGAAGTCTAGGTAGACCACATCCACTGGGTTTCCCCGGTCTAACCTGCTTGTCACCTCTTCAAAGAACTCCAGCAGGTTTGTCAGGCACGACCTCCCCTTACTAAATCCATGTTGACTTGTTCTAATCCGACCCTACTCTTCCAAGAATTTAGAAACGTCATCCTTAATGATGGATTCTAGAATTTTCCCAACAACCGAGGTTAGGCTAATTGGCCTATAATTTTACATCTTTTGCCTTGATCCTTTCTTGGACAAGGGGGTTACAACAGCGATTCTCCAATCATCCGGGACTTTCCCTGACTTTTGAAAGGTCTCAACCAACGCCTCCCCTATTTCCTCAGCCACCTCCCTCAAAACTCTAGGATGTCACCCATCAGGGCCAGGAGATCTTTCAATTTTCAGACCTTTTAGCTTTTCTAGCAATTTCTCTTTTGTAATGGCAACCATACTCAACTCAGCCCCCTGACTCCCTTTAATTGTTGGGATATTAGTCATGTCTTCCACTGTGAAGACTGACGCAAAGTACTTATTATGTTCTCCTGCTCTTTCCTTATCTCCCATCACGAGGCTTCCAGCATCAGTTTGAAGTGGCCCAATGTCTACGCTTGCCTGTCGTTTGTTTCTTATGTATTGAAAGAAACTTTTACTATCATTTCTAATATTACTGGCTAGCCTACCTTCATATTTGATCCTCTCCTTCCTTATTTCTCTCTTTGTGATCCTCTGTTTGTTTTTGTAGCCTTCCCAATCTTCTGATTTCCCAGTGCTCTTGGCTACTTTACAGGCTCTCTCTTTTTCTTTGATAGATTACCTGACTTCCTTTGTCAGCCATGGCTGTCTAATCCCTCCCCGGGTAATCTTTCTCTTCTTGGAGATGAACATCTGTACAGTGTCCTCAATTTTACCCACAAACTCCTGCCATTTTTGCTCTTCTGTCTTCCCTGCTGTGCTCTGCGTCCAGTCTAATTTCATCAGTTCCTCTCTCATACCCTCATAATTTCCTTTATTTAACTATAACACCATTACATCCGATTTTGCCTTCTCTCTTTCAAATTGCAGACTGAACTCTACCATATTATGATCGCTGCTTCCTAAGGGTTCCCTTACTTTAAGATTTTTTATAAAGTCTGGTTCATTGCAAAGCACTAGGCCCAGAATAGCCTGATCCCTTGTGGGCTCCATGACAAGCTGTTCCAAAAAGCCATCCTGTAAGCATTCCATGAATTCCCTTTCTTTGGATCCACTGGCAACATTATTTACCCAGTCCACCTGCATATTGAAGTTTCCCATGATCACTGTGACCTTGCCTTTCTGACATGCCTTCTCTATTTCCCGGTACATGTTGCGCCCCTGGTCCTGACCACTGTGAGGAGGTCTGTACATAACTCCCACTATGGTTATTTTGCCTTTGTGTTTCCTCAATTCCACCCACACAGACTCCACATCATCCGACACTATGTCATTCAGCACCATAGATTTAATTTTGTTCTTAACTAACAAGGCAACCCCGCCCGCTCTGCCCACCTCCCTGTCTTTTTGATAAGTTGAAAACCCTCGGATGTTTAACTGCCAGTCCTGACCCCCCTGTAACAACGTCTCTGTGATGACTACCACATCATAATCATTCACGATCATTTGTGCCAGTAGTTCATCTGCTTTGTGACGAATGCTACGAGCATTCAGGTAAACTGCCTTAATGCTAACTTTCTTATCATTAGAGATATTGGAAGTCATAAATTGTTCTAAGTTATCCTACATTTTTGCTGCATTCCCAGTCTGTATCCAGTTTAAATCTGCCTGCACATATGCTATCCTGCCGCTTATCTTTCAATTTAACTCCATACTCCCTGTCGCTTTCCCCCCAATTCAGAAGTTTAAAGTCCTACTGACCACCCTATTTATCCTCTTCATTAGAACATTGGTACCTGATCGGTTCTGGTGGAGACCGTCCCAACAGTACAGATCCCCCCGGTTCCAAAACTGATGCCAATGCCCCATGTTTTGGAATCCCTCTTTCCCACACCAATCCCTTAGCCACGTCTTTACTTCCCTAATTTACTTGTCCCTATGCCAATTGGCACGTGGCTCGGGCAGTAATCCGGAGATTATGACCCTTGAGGACATGTACTTCAATTTCCTTCCCAGCGCTCGATAATCCCCAAACAGGTCCTCCACCCTAGCTTTGCCTACGTTGTTAGTCCCAACGTGGACCACAACAACTGGATCCTGCCACTCCCGCTCCAATATCCTTTCAAACAGGTCAGAGATGTCCCGAACCCTGGCACCGAGTAGGCAACACACCATGCGAGACTCCCAATCCGGCTTGCAAAGGATACTATCTGTCGCCCTAATTATAGAATCCCATATAACCACTACTTGTCTTTTTGCTCCCCCAGCTTGAATGGCCTTCTGCACCATGGTGCCGTGGTCAGCTGGCTCATCCTGTCCAGAGCCCTTTTCCACATCCGTACAGGGAGCAAGAATCTCATACCTGTTGGACAAGGTCAAGGGCTGAGCCTCCTGCACTCCTGAACTCAGGCTCCCCCTACCTGCCTCACTTATGGTCACATTCTGATGTCCCTGATTACTAACTGGATGTGAATTACTTAATCTCCCAGGTGTGACTGCCTCCTGAAACAAAGTGTCCAGGTAACTCTTCCCCTTCCTGGATGCGCCGTAGTGTTTAAAGCTCAGTTTCCAGATCATCGACTTTGATCCGGACTTCTTCCTGCAATCAACACTTGCTGCAGATGTTGTCACTGCCTTTCGCAATGGGATCAGCCAGCTCCCACATCATACAGCTACAGCACTCCACCTGACCAGCCATCTCTGCTTAGTTAATTACTTTATTACTTTGTACAGGTTTGAGTTAAAATACTTTCTGATACCTCTCTGCTATAGTCTTTTTCTAAAAACCAATTAATAGATAAACGGTACTTAGTAATGGGGTTAGAGGAGGAGGGCGGGTGGGAGACACTACAGTTGTAGAGTCTCGGGTTTAGCTGCCTTCATGATTTATATACTCACTGCTTTCCTTCCCAGCTGCCTCTCTGGTCGTCGTCATTCCCCCTGCTGCTCCCGCTCTTTCTGTGAAGTGAAAAAAAAACACCACTGCCCGCTAGCGGTAAGTAATTTTAAAACAAACTGTCTTACCTTAGCTGTCGCCTTCCGGGTTTGTTTAAACTCAGCTGTTGCTCGAACTCAAAATCACATCAGGCTTTCCCAAGATGAACTCCATCTGCCACTTCTTTGTCCACTCTCCTACCCTGTCTAAATCCTTCTGCAGCCTCCCTGCCTCCTCAATGCTGCCTGTCCCTCTACCTACCTTTGCATCATCTAAAACCCTCGCCAGAATACCCTCAGTACCTTAATGTAGATCGTTAATGCACAAAGTAAAAAGTTGTGGTCCCAACACTGAGCCATGCGGAACACAAGTTGTCATCGGTTGCTATCCCAAGAAGGACATTTTTATCCCCACTCTCTACTTGCTGCCAGGTAGCCAAGCTTCTGCACACACTAGTAACTTACCTCGAACAAAATGGGGCCTTATTTTACTCAGCAGCCTCCTGTGTGGCACATTGCCAAAGTCCTTCTTGAATTTCAGGTGGATAATATCCACTGGCTTTCCTTTGTCTCACTTGCTTGTTGCATCCTCAAATAACTTTTACAGATTTCTGAGGTATGACGTCCTCTTGATGACCCCGAACTGACTTTGCCCAATTTTACACTTCACTTGCAAGTATTCAGAATCTTATCCTTCACAACGGACTCCAGGATCTGACACATGACTGAAGTTAGACTAATCGGTCTGTCACTTTCTGCCTTTTGCCTTATTCCCTTTTTAAAGAGGCTGTCACGTTTGCAACTTTCTAGTCTTTTGAGCCTCTCCCTGATTCTAGAAATTCATGAAAGATCATCACAAATGTCTCCATTATTTTTTCAGCTATCTCCCTTGGAACCCTGGGATATTGTCCATTTGGTCCAGTTTATTTACCCATTTAGGTTTTCGAGCAACTTCTCCTAATAAGCTCTGTCCCCTCGCTATCTTGAATTTTTGGTATACTATTCATGTCTTTCACTGTGAAATCTGACGTGAAATAATTGTTCAGTTTCTCAGCCATTATTTGTTCCCCTTTACTATATCTACAGCGTCTTATTCCGCGATCAATGAGCATTTCTGCCTCTCCTTTGCCCTTTACATATCTAAAGAATCATTACAGTCTTTTATATTACTGGCTAGCTTACCTTCATATTTAATCTCCTTCCACCTATTTCTTATTTTGTTGCCCTGTATTGGTATTTGTAAGCTTCCAAATCCTTTGGTTTCCCACTGCCATTTGCCATGTTATCTGATTTTCGTTTTGCTTTTACGCTATCCCTGATATTCCCTGTCAGCCATTGTTGCCTCATCCTCCCTACACCATGCTTCTTTTAGCTTGGGATGAGTCTCTGCTGTGTCTCCTGAATTACTCCCAGAAACTCCCACCATTACTGTCCCACTGTCTTTCTTGCTAATCTACTCTCCTCGTCAATTTACCCCAGTTCCTCCCTCATGCTTTTAATCAGCGGTAATATTGTTGACTCTGATTCTACCTTCACCCTCTCAAATTGAAGAGTAGGTTCAATGATATTATGATTACTGCCTCATAAAGTTTTCTTTACCTTAAGCTCCCTTATCAAGTCTGCCTCATTGCACAAGTCTAAATCCGGTATTGCCCGTTCCCTCGTTGCCTGCACCATAAGCTGCTCTAAAAAGCCATCTCGTAGACATTCCACAAATTCCTTTTCTTGCAAATCGCTGCCTAACTGATTTTCCCAGTACACCTGTATATTGAATTCCTCCCAATCACTGTAACTTTGCCTTTCCTACAGACCTTTTCGTTCTCCTGATGTGAGATCCGCCCCTGCTCCGAACTACGGTTTGTGGACCTGTACACAACTCCAACTATGGTTTTTCACCTTTGTCGTCCCTCAATTCTAACCACACAGATTCTACACCATCTGTCCTTACTTTGAGTTTTGGGAACTGAGTGATGGGACTGCAAAACACTTTAGCATTGTCACAAGTTCTTGGTTTGACATAATTAAAAATATTACATTGTCAATTCCATTGGAATGTGGCCACAAACTATTTCTTTGGCCAAATGTTCTGTGTGTGCTTTGGAAGAATGCAGACTTTTGAAACTGTTAGAAAAGCATCTTATGAAGAGGACTTGAGTCTATAAAGAGATTAAGGTGGGTCAAGTGAAGAGAAAAATATTGTTGTATGGAGCATCGTAGGATGTATTGTCTGTGCGCTGAAAGATGTTGGCGGGTTGAATCGAAAGGCAGTGTATGATTTCAATTGAGAGATTGGATTGAGGCGTAGAAGAACCGGGCACCTGGATTACAAAATAAAAAATTTATGCGTGCATAAAGGTTTGTGGGTGGTAAGATAAATGTAGACATTTTCGGAAACAGAATACATTCAACATTAGGGAAAATTTCTTCAGTTTTGTAGAGTAGTGGCGAGACCACATCGAGAGATCAATGGTCATACTGACATGCAAATCAGTCCAGAGAAGATTCACTCAACTGACTCCAGTGTGGAACGTTTATTTCAGGTGGAAATTTTGAACTGACTGACTGTGAATCTGCTGGAGTTTAGGCGAACAACATGGAATCATGCATAAAGACAAGGCCAATCGAGTCTGCACCATCCAGTGCTGATGCTAGTGTTTTATAAAGTTTGTGAGATTACCTTACTGAACCACCCTCCCAGGCAATGCATTCTAGACACAAACCATCCTCTGGGTTCAAAACAGATTCCCCAAATCCTCTCTCAATATCTTCTCTTTCTCTTCAACTATGTGTCCCTTGTTTTAGACCCTTTGACTAAGGGGAACAGCTGCTGTCTGTTCACTCTGCCCATACCGCTCATGCTCTTATCCACCTCTGTCAGGTTCACCCCCTACCCTTCTCTGCTCCAAAAGCAAGACTAGCCTATCTTCATGGTTTGAGTTCTCTCTTGCCTTGTTACTTCTTCCAAAGTGCAGCATCTCACATTTTTCCATGCCAATTTTTATCGGTCATTGATCTGGCCATCTGAACAATCAATGTCTACCCTCCTGTAACCTAACACATTCCTCCTCACCATGTCCCATTCGGGCTATCGTTGTGTCATTCACAACATTGTTTATCATTCTCCAACCCCACCCCCCCCCCCATCTCCCACATTAATATCATCACCATTTCGGAGCAGCGAGAGAGGGAGCCGGGAGGAGGTGACGTTGGTGCAAGGTGATTGTCGGGAAGGCCGGTAAGTATATTTAAACTTGTTACCTTCAGGCCAGCGAGGGAGAAGAGAGCAAAGGACTTTTGGAAAGGGTATGTAGAACAGGTTATATTTGCGTGGTTGCATTACCAGAGACACTACTCGTTAACTAGTTTATTTCCTAATCTGTTGTTTTAGTAGTCACTTCGGGAGTTACAATAGTGGGAATGGAGTTTAGGGCAGTGGAATGTTCCTCTTGCAGAATGTGGGAAGTAAGGGTCACCACTAGTGTCCCTGATGATTATATCTGTGGGAAGTGTATCCAACACCAGCCCCTCGAAAACTCCGTTGGGGAACTGGAGCTGGTGTTAGATGAACTTCGGATCATTCGGGAGGCAGAGGGGGTTGGACTTACAGAGATTGGCAGGACTTACAGAGATTGGCACGACTTACAGTCACTCCCAAGATAAAAGAAAAAGACAGATGGGTGACAGTTAGGGGACAGAAAGGGAACCGGCAGGTGGTGCAGTGATCCGCTGTGGCCATTCGCCTCAACAAGAAGTATACCATTTTGGATAGTGTTGGGGGGATGACTTCCCAGGGGAAAGCAGTGGGGCACCTGATGCTCAGGAGGGAGGGGGGAAGAGGAGTAGAGCAGTCGTCACTGGGGACTCAATAGTTAGGGGGACAGATAGGAGGTTCTGTGGGGCGAGAGACACTCACGGTTGGTATGTTGCCTCCCGGACGCTAGGGTCAGTGATGACTCTGATCATGTTTTGGGGATCCTCCGGGGGGAGGGACACCAGCCCCAAATCGTAGTCCACATTGGCACCAATGACATAGGTCAAAAGAGAGATGGGGACTTGAGGCAGAAATTCAGGGAGCTAGGATGGAAGTTTAGAGCTAGGACAAACAGAGTTGTTTTCTCTGGTTTGCTGACTGTGCCATGTGCTAGTGAGGTGAGGAATAGGGAGAGAAAAGAGTTGAACACGTGGCTATAGGGATAGTGCAGGAGGGAGGGTTTCGGGTTTTTAGATATTTGGAGTTCTTTCTGGGGTAGATGGGACCTCTACAAGCAGGATGGTCTTCATCTAAACCAGAGGGGTACCAATATCCTGGGTGGGAAATTCACTAAAGTTATTAAGGTGTATTTAAACTAATACAGCAGGAGCATGGAAACCCAAATTGTAGGACAGGTACAGAAGAGGATGACAGTAGGGAGTTCCAAAATCAAGTATCTGACACTGGCAAGCGAGAACCTGGTTTGAAGTGTGTGTACTTCAATGCGAGGAGCATTCGAAATAAAGTGGGTGAACTGACAGCGTGGGTTGGTACCTGGGACTTCGATGTTGTGGCCAATACAGAGAAATGGATAGAGCAGGGACAGGAATGGCTGATGCAGGTTCCGGGATTCAGGTGTTTCAGTAAGAACAGACAAGATGGTAAAAGAGGGGGAGGTGTGGCATTGTTGATCAGGGACAATATTACAATTGTAGAAAGGATATTTGGGGACTCGTTAACTGAGGTAGTATGGGCTGAGGTTAAGAAACAGGAAAGGAGAAGTCACCATGCTGGGAGTTTTCTACAGGTCTCCAAATAGTCCCAGAGATGTAGAGGAAAGGATGGAAAAGATGATTCTCGATAGGAGTGAGAGAGGCAGGGTAGTTGTCATGGGGGGACTTCAATTTATCCAAATATTGACTGGGATCACTACCCTACGAGTAATATAGATGGGTCTATTTTTGTCCAGTGTGTACAGGATGGCTTGTAGACAGCCCGACAAGGGACGAAGCCACTTCAAATGTAGTCCTGGGCAACAAACCTGGCCAGGTGTTAGATTTGGAAGCAGGTGAGCACTTTGGAGTCAGCTATCACAATTCTGTCAGGTTTACTTTAGTGATGGAAAGGGATTGGTGTACTCCACCGAGCAAGTGTTACAGCTGGGGGCAGGGAAAATACGGTGCAATTAGGAAGGATTTAGGAAGCATAGAATGGGGAAGGAAACTGCAAGGGATGAGCACATTAAAAATGTGGAGCTTATTCAAGCAAAAGCTCCTGTATGTCCTAGATAAGTATGTACCTGTGAGGCAGGGAGGAAGATATAGAATGCGTGAGCTGTGGTTTACTAAGGAAGTGGAATCCCTGGTCAAGAAGAAGAAGAAGGCTTATGTTGGGCCAAAATGTGAAAACTCAGGGCGCTTGAGGGTCACAAGAAAATCAGGAAAGACCTAAAAAGAGAGCCCAGAAGAGCCAGGAGGAGACATGAGAAGTTGTTGGCGGATAGGATCAGGGTTAACCCTAAGGTTAGGAATAAAAGAATGATGAGAGGTAAATTTGGACCAATCAAGGATAATATTGGGAAGTTGTGTGTGGAGTCAGAGGAGATAGGGGAAGCACTAAATGAATATTTTTCGACAGGGTTCACTATAGAAAATTACAACGTTGGCGAGGACGATACAGAAATATTTGCATCTAGACTAGAAGAGATTGAGGTTCACAAGGAAGAGATATTAGAAATACTGAAGAGTGTGAAAATAGACAAGTCCCCTGGGCCGGATGGGATCTATCCTAGGATCCTCTGTGCAGCAAGGGAAGAGATTGCCAGCTTTGGCATTGATCTTCAAATCATCATTGTCTACAGGAATAGTGCCTGAGGACTAGAGGACTGCAAATGTGGTTCCCTTGTTCAAAAAGGGTATTTGAGACAAGCCTGGTAATGACAGAGCAGTGAGTCTCACTGCAGTTGTTGGTAAAGTGTTGGAAAAAAATATAAGAGATAGGATTTATAACCATCTAGAAAAGAATAATCTGATCAGGGACAATTAGCATGGTTCTGAGAAGGGTAGGTTGAGGCTAACGAATCTTATTGATTTTTTTGACAATGCGACCAAACAGGTAGATGAGAGTAAACAGGTTGATATGGTGTATATGGATTTCAGCAAGGCATTCGATAAGGATCCCCACAGTAGGCTATTGTACAAAATGCAGAAGAATGGAATTATGGGAGACATAGCAGTTTGGATCAGTAATTGGCTTGCTGAAAGAAAACAGAGGGTTGTCATTGATGGAATATGTTCATCTTGATGTCCAGTTACTAACGGCGTACCGCAAGGGTCGGTGTTGGTCCACTGCTGTTTATCATTTTTATAAATGACCTAGATGAGGGCTTAGAAGGGTGGGTTAATAAATTTGTGGACGACACTAAGGTCAGTTAATTTGTGGATTGTGACGAAGGATGTAGTAGGTTGCAGAGAGATAGGATGCAGAATTGGGCTGAGAGGTGGCAAATAGAGTTTAATGCGGACAAGTGTGAGGTGATACACTTTGGACCGAGTAATCAGAATGCAAAGTACTGGGCTAATGGTAACATTCTTGGGAGTGCAGATGAGCATAGAGATCTCGATGTCCATGCACACAGATCCCTGAAAATTGCCACCCAGATTGACAGGGTTGTTAAGAAGGCATACAGTGTTTTTTAATAGAGGGATTGAGTTCCGGAACTGGGAGGTTATGCTGCAGCTGTGCAAAGCTCTGGTACGGCCACACTTGGAGTATTGTGTACAGTTCTGGTCACCACATTTCAAGAAGGATGTGGAAGCTTTGGAAAAGGTGCACAGGAGATTTACTAGGATGTTGCCTGGTATGGAAGGAATGTTTTACGAGGAAAGGCTGAGGACCTTGAGGCTGTTCTTGTTAGAGAGACGAAGGTTGAGAGGTGACTTAATAGAGACATGCAAGATAATCAGAGGCTTAGATAGGGTGGACAGGGAGAGCCTTTTTCCAAGTATGGGGTCGGCAAATATGAGGGGACACAACTTTAAAGTTATGGGAATTAGGTATAAGACAGAAGTCAGAGGTAGTTTCTTTACTCAGAGAGTAGTAAGGGTATGGAATGCTTTGCCTGCTACCGTGGTAGATTTGCCAATTCAAGAGCATTTAAGCCGTCATTGGGCAGGCATATGGATGTAAATGGAATAGTGTAGGTGGGATGGGCTTCAGATTAGTATGACAGGGTGGCGCAAAATCAAGGACCAAAGGGCCTGTACTGCGCTGTAATGTTCTATGTTCTATTTATGAATGCCAGATACAAACCTTGATTTTCTCTCTGTTCTACAGATCTGTTGCAGAGGAAGAATTAGGAATTCCAGTCTCTTGTTTTTCATATTTTGGTGAATTTACAGCCTGATGCAGTTGAGGTTTTTTTTATGAGGAAGCCAGAAATAATATTTTGGACATGGAGCTGAATTCTGCTTTTACACTCCACCCCTCTGCATGTATTATTCATAAGACTTGTATATCATTAATTTTGGAATAGGTTTTGGCACTGTGCACTGCGACAGTTCAATTCAATGTGGGCCTGCAGCTTACTCTGTAAGAAATTCGCTGCAATAGTTAGAGCTGAAGATTTTCCCTTTCACGTGCAGGATGGACGCAGGCTCATTCATTAAGTTTGTTTCAAAGAGCTGGAGGGATGAGGATAAAGATTAAATTAATTTTTACATTATAAACACACTATAGAAGATCAATAGAAGAACATTCTCATTTCTACGTTGGATTGGAAGCAAATTTAAAGAACAAGGACCCATCATTCTGAATATTGTTTTAAAAAGTGACATCATGTTGCAATAATGCATTGGAGAAAAAGAAAATGCTGTCTGTATTTGATAGAGATACAAAAATGCAGAGTGCATGTACAATATGAACCAGGATCAAGTGTTAATAAAAAAGTATGAGAAATCTTTTCATAATGTTCAAAGGAATCCAGATCCCAATTATCCTGAACAGTGACATTTGATTGTCCATCAATCTCACTTTTCCAACGATATGCTTTTCCTGCCACTGATGCGCCTTCGGCACACCTCATCTCCCTTCCTACTCATTCCTTACCCTCCTACTTCCCTTGTATTGCCCATTCTGATGCTACATACCCTTCCATTGACCATCTCCCTTTACACTTCTCGCTCTGTATGTCACACCACGTTCCCTGACCCTCCCTTTCCCTTTTTGCTGTCACACTAGATGCTGGAATCTGCTGATTTATGTGCGTCTACTGGTCATCAGTGAATGGTGGGTTTGGAATGATCAATGTCCAAAAGCAACAGACAATAGGATGCTTGCCACTGTCTGATGCACGGTGAAGAGGATAGTTTTGTTCACTATTGGTACAGGCTGGAGCTTCTACCTGTCCGTGTGACACAATGTTGAACCAAACAGCCTCATCACCAACAGGACAAACAACTTCTGACAGAATCGTAAGACCATGTATCAATTTTCTTTTGAATATTGCGAGGACATTGTTCTAACAAACAGTGTTCTTGTCTTTTGCTCTTTATTCTTTCAACTGATCTTCCCGTGTAATTTAAGCTGAGATCAGAGTGACTTCCCTTTCAACCGAAGCAGAACTTGACTAAGGGTGGAATCAAAGACCCTGAGCAAAACTGTGGTTAATGGTAATTAGAGAAAATTCTGCAGTCGAAATGGGAACAATGGAAAAAGCGATCTCTGCAAGTTGCATGTTATATTGACGAGGAATTAATTTGCTCTTCCTTCGCAAGTATTTGTTTAAAATATTGGAATGTCTCTACAACAGCTCTGTGTGGATTTGCATTACTTGTATTGAAGAGATTCAAGTAGGCAGCTCTCTGGCGACTTTTCCAGAGCTAATGGTGACGACAAATAAACTCTGCCCTTGCTAGTACCTTCCAAAACCCTGGAAGAATATGTCCTGTTCAAAACAAACCAGGATATTTTATGTTTGCACACTCTTATCTGAAGTTTCGGAAAGGTATGACCTTGCTGGATGAGTATGATACCAGTGACATCAGGAGCATGACAAGACATTGATAACACTTGGAATCGTTAATTCAGTTAGTTACTTACAGATGATTGATTGTGTGATGTCAGTGCCACGGAGTTCAGCATTTTCATTATGCGTAATGGTAGTCATTCTCATATTTTTAAATTTTTCATTCAGAAGCCATAATCAAATATTTGAGAGCCAATAGAAATGGCAGCTACACTGTTCACTTTCAGATCAGATGAATATCCACAGTCCAAAAGACTAAGTAAGTTGAAAGTGTTGTAAAACCTTAACAGGTTCTGAGCAGAGAGAAACAGATTAAACTTATTGAGTCGAATGAGTTTTTCCCAGGAGGGTAATATCAGGCTTAATATTCTAACCCTGTTTCCCTCTTCAGATACTGGCTCATCTGCAGTGTTTTCTGTTTATATTACAAATTTTCATTTTCCCCAGTATTCCCTCGCACAGTGATTCATTGGGGGGAGCGGGTGGGAGTGGCATGGTGTGTCAGTGGTTAGCACGACTGTCTCACAGTACCAGCGACCCGGATTGGGAGGGATGGGGAGGGGGACATGGCGTGTCAGTGATTAGCAAGACTGTCTCACAGTATCAGGGGCCTGGTTTGCTTCCACACTCAAGACTATTTGTATTGAGTTTTCACATTCTCCCCCTGTCTGCAAGTGTTTCCTCCAGGTGCGCCAGATTCCTCCCACAGTCTAAAGACTTTCAGTGGATTGACCATGCTAAATTGCCCATCTAACACAATTTTGAATAAATGCAAACACACAGGTACCACAGAGCAGTGGGGAAGAGAATTCCAACTCAAACGGTCCTTAGATAATTTCTCTTTATCCCTGTTCTTACCGAGGTTGTAGATTCATTGTATCTTTTTCTAGTCCCACTCCTCCATAGGTCACGACAAATTATCAGTGTAACTAAGTGTGTGATATGGCAAATGATATCAGTCTCAGACTGGGTCAAGTACAGTGTTAGGAACATGTCAGGCATGTTTCTTAAATTTGTAAAAATAATTAATCTAAAACAAAGGCAATGTTACGAAAAAAAATGGAAAGATAAATGACATATAGTTTGGACATTGACGATATGTGTATCATTCTTAATTTTCCTATAAATCTGAGACACACACACATACGTCAGAAAGTAAACATTAAAAAAAACACAAACTCTATAGAATATTAGTTTGGAAGACGTTTGTCCAGATAATAGATAATTTCATGGCAAAAGGAAAATTGAGGTGTTCTTAATTGTTATTCTGCCTCACAGATGCTGATGGCAATAGGGTTTCTTCCTGGAATGCTTGGACTTGGCTGAATTCCCTTCTCTGCTGGCAGTGGGGAGATTCCAATGAATCCTCAAAAGGAACCCTCCATGAGTGGGAAAGATGCCTATTAGATTTTCTGCTCTCTGTTAAAAAGACATACGGTGTGTTAGGTTTCATTTGTCGAGCGATTGAGTTCCGGAGCCGCAATGTCATGTTGCAACTATACAAAACGCTGGTGCAACCACACTTGGAATACTGTATACAGTTCTGGTCCCTATATTACAGGAAGGATATGGAATCATTGGAAAAGGTGCAGAGGAGATTTATCAGGATGTTGCCTGGTCTGGAGGGAAGGTCTTATGTGGAAAGGCTGAGAGGGGGTTTGATAGAGACATACAATATGATCAGAGGATTAGATAGTGTAGACAGGGAAAGTCTTTTTCCTAGGATGATGATGTCAGCTTGTACGAGGGGGCATAATTACAAATTTAGGAGTGATAGATTTAAGACAGATGTCAGAGGCAGGTTCTTTACACAGAGAGTGGTAAGGGCATGGAATGCCCTACCTGCTAATGTAGTCAACTTAGCCACATTAGGGAGATTTAAACAATCCTTAGATAAGCACATGGATGATTTTGGTTTAGGGTAGGGGGACAAGCTGAGAATAGTTCACAGGTCGGAACAACATTGAGGGCCGAAGGGCCTGTTATGCGCTGGATTGTTCCATGTTCTATGTTCCATATCTTATTGTCGAAATGAAAAAGTAAAGTGATGGATCAATGGCTGTGTCTTCTCAGACAAGTTACATTGTCTTCCTCTCTGAGCTGAAACATATAATAATGTTATCTGAACACCAACGTGAACCATGTAATATCTGGTTAAACATTCCCCTGATTGCATACTCCATCCCTGTTACTTGCTCCATTTAGGAGTGAATTGTAATTTGTCATTTGAAAATATTTTTATATGTGGCTTCATAATTATTGTACAATGAATTCATGTCTTCAAAGTACTGTGTTAAATGAATATATTGTTTCATTAAATTAAATCCTTAGTTTTATTCTCTCATTCCTCAGCTACGCCCAGTACACTCTCCTCAGGGCCCTTTATGGTTCAATATGAACATCTCGTATTCTCAGGCCTGAAGTGCCCTGACCATGTAAAGGCCATGAGGGGCATGAATATGGTTATTTTCCAAGGGCGGAGGAGTCCAAACCAGCGGGCATAGATTTAAGGTGAGGGGGAAAGATTAAAAAGATACTGAAGGGGTAACTTTTGTACACAGAGGGTAGTGTGTGTACGGAATGAGCTGGCAGCGAAAGTGATGGAGGCTGGTATAATTACAACATTTAAGAGGCAATGGATGGGCATGTGAATAAGAACCATTTAGAGGATTATGGGTCTAATGCTGGCAAAGATTACTACATCAGATTGGAATATCTGGTCGGTGCAGATAAGCTGGACTGACGGGTCTGTTTCCGTGCTGTATGACACTGTATCAGGCCTTCATTCTAGCAAAGCATAAAGTGAAACATCAGTGAATAGCTTCTAAAACAATTGCATGTTTTTCTTTCAGTTTAGGGGTTCATTACGAGACACAATGCATCAGATGTAGTCTTAGTATTATCATGTACAAATGTAGTAATACATCCTAATGATTATACCCAATAGACTTTACATAAAACAGCAAGATTCGATACCCTTTTCTAATTATTGGCTGAATCTGCTGACTAGGTTTATGTGGCTCATGTACCGGAATGCACTAATCCTTCTGTACCAATGAGTTGTGTGATTTTCTCTCCATTTAAGTAGGTTACTGTTATTTTCTCTGTTCAACATAACACTGGCTTCTCTTAACCCACATTATACTATTTTTTGCCAAGGTTTTGCTCACTAACCTCCCCGTCTATATCCCATTGCAGAGTCTCCATGTCCAGTTAAATGACTATCTTGGTGAATGAGCTAACTGAGCTCCAAGCCAATCAGTCCTCTCATCCAAGTCATTGGCATAGATTATAAATAGTTGATAATCTCACACTGATACCCGAGGAACTCCACACAGTTACAACTTTACAACCTGAACATCCTGAATGTTTATTCGCTGATAGTTAACTGGGTTTCCCCTGTTGTTGGGTAGCAAGCTAAAAAGGTTGTATGGCCTCATCCTAGACTGTGTAATGTACTTAGTGGGCTGAATGACTTCAACATATTCATGAGTAAATCCTTCGAGGGCAGAATGGTCTCCTCCTGTCTCATTATAACGATGCTGACAGGCTTAATTGGATCATTCTTTACCTCTGTAACATTACAGAGTGCTTGAGAGAACAACACATGGGTTAGGAGCAGCAGCTGGCCATTCAGCCCCTTGAGCCTGCTGTACCATTCAGAATGTGTATTGTCGATGTGATTGTAACTAAACATCATTTTCATGTCGGTTCCCAATACACATGGAGTCTCCAGTTCATCAAATTTCTATGGAACACAACATTGAATGTTTTCTGTAATCCAGTCTTCACTGCTCCCTAGGGATGAGAACACCACAGATTACACAACCCTAAAGAGAAGGGAGCATCCCTATCTGTGTCTGAAAGGGAAAGGTCCTTATTCCCAAAATTTGTTGCTCTCAAATCAATCACCGTTCTTTTGAAGTTTAAGGAGTTGACAATTAGAAACAGATATCGACCACTCAGTCCCTCAAACCTGTCCACATTACATTAACTCTCCTAAACCTAATACTTATCAAATTCAGTTTCCACTGACCTCGTGGAAAGACAATTCCAGGAAAGATCATATAAGCAATGAACACTGGAACAGAATAAGGCCATTCAGCCCATCTTTTCTGCCATGATATTTGACCATGGCTAAAATATTTCAGAACCCCACTCTCCTGCCTTCTCCGACTAACCAATGATAGCTTATTCATTAAAAAATGTATATGTCTCCATATTAAAGATAGTGTGTTCCTGTATATTGGGTTATGTTTGTGTGGAAATGTCCATATCTACGTGTGTATCTCAGTGAGCATGTGTTATGTGTGTTAGTGTCAGTATCTCATTATGTGTGTACCTCTGCCTGCATCTCTGTGCAAAGTTGTTTTTGAAATAAGTATATTGAACTTGGAATCAAAATCTTCCTCCACCTCCTCTCTCTCTGTCTGTCCCTGTTGTTCATGGAGTTCATAGAATCGCTATAGTGTGGAAACAGGCCCTTCTACCCAACAGGCCCACACTGAGCCTTTGAAGAGTAACCCACCGAGACCAGTTCAAATGCTATCCTACAGTTACCCATGACTAATGCCCCTAACCTACACATCCCTCGGCACTATGGACAATTTAGCATGTCTAATTCACCTAACATCCACAAGGTTGGACTGTGGGTGGAAACAGATGAATCCGGTGGAAACCCTCGCAGACACAGTGAGAATGTGAAACTCCACACAGACAGTCGCCTGAGGGTGGACACGAGCCCGGGTGCCTGGTGCGGTGACGCAGCAGTGCTCGCCTCAGAGTTTTGTGATTATACTCATACAATACCTCCCTCTGCTGGACTACCCACACCACTGCATCGGTGGCACATTTTTTAATTCTGAGAAGATAACAAATCCTTTGCTGTGAATCTGTCAAATTGCATGACCGTTTGATTTTTTCAAATAACATCTTTGGAAGCACAGAGCAATTTTGTCTGATACTAAGCGATGTTGTTCCTGTGTCATTACCACCACTACTGGACCTTTTTCAGGATTTCTCAATACTTTCTCACGTAAATTTTAAGCATTGCAAGTCACAGAACGAGAAATAAATTCATCTAATCTCCTGATAAAATGGTTGACTCAGAGGTGAGCATTTTCATTCTGAAAGGCCGAAGTATCTTTACAATCCTCCACCTACCAGCATTGTGTGTGTGTGTGTGTGTGTGTTGATGGTGCTGTACGTTTGCATGGTGCTGTGAGCTGCTGCCCTCTCTCTCTCTCAGATTGAATACTCGAAGGTTATCATCCTCTGTCATTGTCACTGCAGTAGGTTGGGGAGGCCAGCTGAAGGAGAGATTGTGTCCTTTTAAACATCACAGAGACTGTCAGACCTGCACCACGTATAGATACTCACAGAGGGAAATACAGGCGCACAGGTACGGAGTGTTGGGGGGGGGGTGTAGATGGAAATCGGACACTCCACCACACAGCTTGGCCCTTTCTGTCCTATTCCAAGCTGTTTCTCCTGGAATAGGAGATGGGGAAGGATGGATTGAGGGTGGGTTTGGGTGACCGTGCTAAAAGAGCTGGAGTAGTTGGGGGGGTGGGGGGGGTGAGATGTGCAGGTGGGAGATGGTGGTGAGTCCAGAGGGAGTCAGTCAACAGTGTTGTATGCCTGCAGTGCTATTAGTGAGGGAGATATAGTAGAGGGGAAAGAGAGAGGGATGGTGCTACATGCAGCAGTGAGAGTGTGGAGCATGAGCCTTGATCGGGGTTTGGTGCTATAGCAGATATACAATGAGTATGAGGGAGCATGCAGTATAAGGTGAGCTTTATCCTGACAGAGAGAAGAAGGTTATTGATGCGTGTCCTGTATTACTGGACATTCGTTCAGACCACAGATACTGCACTGAGCTCAGACCATGCTCAGTGGGTCTGGTGGTGTGGCGCACTTTGAGAAGAGAATGGTCCTTGTCCGCACTAGCCCATCCACCTCTGTGCCCCTGTCGACAAACCGTGGTGTAATTGCCACTTATCTACCATGCTCGAGGTAACCTGTGCAGGGCAGCTCCAAACAGAGAATGCTCAATCGTATGCTCGTTGGCCTTTTAAAAATGGCACCAGTGCCAGGGATCACAGAATATCCAGGGATATACGGGCGATGCTGAGTACCTACAGCGATGATAGGTGGGAGAATCGGGCTGGCATTGAAGGAGAAGGATGCCATGGGGTGAGGTGGGTAGGTAATAAGTTGAGTTAGATAAGATAGCACCAGAAAAGTAGCTCAACCTCGTGCAGAACATCCCTCTGTCACACTCAATGAAAATGTCACTGAGACAAATTATTGTTTGAATCAACCCAATGAGTCGAAGACTCTGCTGACCCCAATCCCAGTTACAAAGCTGCAGTAGCTTGACCAATGCTCTCCATCACAGAGAAGGAGCTAAACGTCACCTTACGCTTGGGACATAAGGCAGTGGGGAGAGGGTGGTTGAGGAGCACTTCATGGCAAGTCATCATAATTCTTTTAGTTTTAAAATAGAGTTGGAAAAGGATGAACCATGTCTAAAACTTATAGTTCCAAATTGTTGAAAACCAATTTTGATGATTTAACCAATAATTTTCCAAATTCGATTGGGACAGATATTCTCAGAAAAGGGGGTCATTTGGGAAGGGGGAAGGCTTCAGAAATGAGATGTCAGAAATACAGAGACATTATGCCACTATTAGGATGAAGGGTAACGCTGGTGCGTGTAAGGAATGCTGGAACATTGTAGAAATTGATGCTCTGGTCACAAATAACCGGGAAGCATATGTCAGGTATAGACAGCAGGAATTGACGGTTTTCTCTTAATTCAGTCACAGGATGAAGGTGTCCCAGGCTAGACAAGCATCTATTACCCATCCCTAATTACCCAGAGGGCAGTTAGCAGTCAACCACATTGCTGTGAGTCTGGAGTCACTTGTAGGCCAGACCAGGTAAGAATGGCAGTTTGTTTCCTTAAAAGGTGTCAGTGAACCAGATGGATTTTTCGGACAATCGGAATAGTCATTATTAGCCTCTTAATTCCTGATTTAAAGTGAATCACGAGAAGAGTCTGAAGGCAACAAGAGTATAATTAATAGGGAAATTAGGAGCATAAAAAGGGGACATGTGATAGCTTTGGCAAACAGAGTTAAGGAGAATTCAAAGGAATTCTACAAATACGTCAAGGACAAAAGAGTAACTGTGGAGAGAATAGGACATCCTTAAAAATCAGCAAGGCTGCCTATGTGCAGAGCCACAGGAAATGGAGGAGGTACTGAACGAATATTTTGTATCAGTATTTACTGTGCAGGAGGATACGGAAGTTAGAGAACTTGTGAAAGTAGTAGTGACATCTTGGAAAGTGTCTGTATTACAGAAGAACTGCTGGAGGTCTTAAAACATGCAAAAGAAGGAAAATGTCCTGGCTTCTATTGATATACGCTAGAACTCTGTGAGAAGCTAGGGAAGTGATTGCTGGGACCCTTGCTATTATTAATAGTCACGGGTAAAGTGCCGGAAGACTGAGGGTTGGCTAACGTCGTGCAATTACTTAAAGGATTTAAGAAGGGTAATAAGGAAAAGGTAGCGAGCCTGACGTCAGTGGTGGGTAAGTTGTCGAAGAGGATTATGAGTCATCGGATTTTCACGCATTTTGAAAGGTAACAATTGATTAAAGATAGTAAACATGGCTTTGTGCAAGCAATATTGTGTCTCACTGACTTGACGGAGATTTCTTTGAAGAAGCGACTAAAAAGATTAATTGAGATTGAGTGGTGTACATTGTCGATCTGGACATCAGTAAGACGTTGAATAACATTGTGCATGGACATCTGTTAAACAAGGATGGTTCTTATGAAAGTCATTTGGATACAAAATTAGCTCAAAGGTCAGAGACAGAGGGTTGCCATATCTGTTCGTGTCTTAGGCTGGATAAGCACACCCTCTCACTCTCCCCGTTACATACACTGATGCAGATTCTCCCTCTCTGCCCCTCACACACACTCGCACTACCCCCTCACATTTCACACACGCACTCCACTCTGTCACACACACATGCACACACAGCCACTCTCTCTCCCTCCCACACTCACACCCACACGCCACCTCACTCTCTCTCACATACACACATTGTCTCTCTCTCCTCTTCACACAGACACGCCCCTCACACATATGCACACCCACACACACGAATGCACTTATAAATCTGTGGGTTGAATTTGCATTTTCCCATTTGTATTCGCAGATGCATTTTATTTTGTTCCAAAATGTACAATTTGTAGACATTCAGTCAATGTGATATTTTATAAATCGTACTTTGTAAATAAAACCAGTCTAACTCCAGGTCAAGACACAGAGTCCAAACAAGGCGTCACACTTAGAATACATTGTCTGACCGCACGTGTTACTTCATTTACATCGATAATACCTGAAGGTATCTCCAGGCAGTGACTTGAAATAAATTCTGCAATTTGCATATTAATCAATCAAACTTGCACCTCCATTTTAACTGATTAAGTATTTAAGAGCCATCTTAGGTGTGTACAATTCATGAGTTGTACAGCCCTTTGGTCTTTTCCTTATAACTTCTGTGTTTAAAGTCTTCCCCTCCCTCTTACAACTGATGAAGGAGCAGCGCAAGGAAAACTTGTGTTTACAAATAAACCCATTGGACTCTAATCTGGTGTCGTTTGATTTTTGACCTTGTCCAATCCAGTCCAAAATCAGTGGCTCCATATCATGGTTTTTACTGGTTAGCTAATCCTCTCCCCTAGCAAGTAAATTGTTCCTAATTCCACGTGTTCTTTTCTTGCATATTAACCTTTTTCAAGACACGTTACGCACTGATGTCTGGAGGTCCAGATATAATACATCTATAGGACCCCCATTATCCACCTTGCTTGTTACGCTTTTTTAAAAAAAGTTAGTCAAATCATTAAAACATGATTTATCCTTCATAAAACTATGTTGGATTGTGGCTTGACTTTGGAAATCTCCTGTAATTAATTCCTTCATAACGCATCCGAACAATTTGTCTTCAATCCCAATAATTTTCTCACCACTTTTCATTTCCAGGTGAAGCTGGTTATTTGAAGTCCTTCCCTTTCTATAAGGATTATGTTCCCTTCCATAATTCCTGTGTAACAGGCACAAGGCTGTAAAAGATCAGTTCCAATTGCTGTGTAAGAGGCATGAGTGGCTGATTGGACTAACTCTATTCCTGCTTAACACACTCGCTGGGATGAATGTACTCCTGGTGTTCATACATGATAGTCTCAATGGACTTACATGTCCTGCTCCTGTTCCTGACCAAGCCATTCAATATCTCAATGTCCTCCTTCTGTCGCTCAATGGGAGTTTTGGGGACCTATGGAATCTCCATTCTCAAATGTCACTTTTCAAGGGCTGAACTATGGAGGCAAGTTTTGTTGCCCACATTGGGTAGCTCAATGGTTAGCACTGCTGCCTCACTGCACCAGCGATCCTAGTACAAAATCAGTCTCCAGTTTCCTCCCACAGTCCCAAGATATGCAGGTTAAGTGGATTGGACAAGCTAAATTACCCATAATGTCCGGGATGTGGAGGCTAGGCGCATCAGTCGTGGAAAACGCCAGGTTCTAAAGACTGGGTGAGGTAGGTGGTGGGGATTGGATGAGATGGTCTTCGGAGAGTCAGTGTGTTGTCGATGGGTCAAACGTCCTGCTTCCTCACTGGAGAGATTTGATGATTAACACCTTTGTTGCAGAAGTCCGTTGAGGGAACAATTTTTGAGTTAATTACAATATCCTTTCCACAGTGAGGAGATTAAATCTGTGTGCACTACTTCGGATGTGATCTCACGAAGATCCTGTACAGCAGCAGCAGCACTTTACCAGCCTGTTGTAAGGTTCTCACCCAGGTTAGAGCGGTCTCTGCTCTCTGGCGAATATACAGCATTGCTGGAAGATCATTGTCCTTCTCTACTACACCAGCATAACGGGAGATTTGGAGAAAATCTCACAATGCCACTTGAGAAGAACGGGTAAGATGTAGTGAGATAATATCAATGTTGAGATATGCCTCACCAAACATCTCGCCTGAATCTGCCATTAACCTCGCCAGAGCCCACGTTACTCAGATTCCACAGAATCTGTTGAGGTGGATCTTAGAAACAGCAAGGAGAAGCAAACATTCATGAGAGATATGTATCAAAGTGAAAGCTGCACTACAATTGTTGGGTATGTTATAAAACAGAACCTAAGACATACAGGGTTTGGGGTACTGCAGTAATAATGGGCAGCTTCAAGTTAAATCTAACCAGTGTTTACCCAAGTGAATGTTAATGTTGGGAAAATGGATTTCATGAGTGTGTATGAGCCGGGTTGCTTTAGTAGTATGTTGAGCACCGAGCTGTTGATCAGGCAATTTTGGAATTGGTGCTGTGTGATCAGAAGAACAAATCAAATACTTTGCTCTTGAGGATCTTTGGGGAATAGTCATTTTAATATATTGAATTTTACATGACGTCTGAATACAAGCAGTTTTTTTTTATGTTACGGGTATATACCTGAGTTGTGCAAGACATTAAGTTACGAGAATAAAGTTGGCTTTAGAGAATTTGGAAAATACATTAAACTGACTTAATGAAAGATAGGCAATATATGTTATTTACTGTAAGGTCAGTAATATACATATATCCCTCCAAGGCATAAATCGCAAAAGTCAAAGGTGACTCAACGATGGTGAACAAAAGAAGTAAAAAATTACATTAGGTCGAAGAATGTGCTTTAGAAGAGGGTTATATATTGTGGATGCATTGACGCAACAAAAGAGGACTGATAAACTGATATGTAAAGTATAAAGAGAACAGGAACACAAACTAACCAGAAACAAAAAGACTGATGAAAAACTGCCACGAATATTTGAAAGGAAAATAAAAGCAAGGTCAAATGTGGAAGAGTGAATGTGTGGACAGGATAATTTATTGTGGTGAACAGAAACAATAGTGGGGGAAACGAACCAGTTACTTTATTTCTGTCTTCACGGAGGAAGGGCCAGAAAATCTCCCAGAAATTCCAAGTGACAATGGGAGTTGTGTAACTGAAGACTAAAATCATTCATATCAGTGACCAGGTAGCATTTGAAAACATAACTGTATTGATAAGTCTGACAGACCAAAAGTACTTCATATCAGAGTTTCAGCGATAGCTGAAATGGACATAATAATTGCATTGGGAATCACTGTATTTTTCTATATTCTGGTGGAAGGTTATAAATCCATTCCAAGGTTTTACAAAGGGAAGAAGAGGGAGAATGGTGAACTACCGACCAGTTAATTTATTGTTCACAGTGGGGAATCTGTTTTAATTTATTGTAAAGAATGTGATATTGGACACTTGGAAAGTTATAGCAAACATCTAGAGAATGATGCTAGATTTCTGAAAGGGAAGGCAACATTTACAAAAATTTTGCTTGAAGATGTCTCTTGTCGATATAAACAATGGAGAACCAGTGGATATGGTATAGTTGGATATCAGGAGGATTTTTTTAAAATTCATACGGGAAGTTAGACCTAAAACAATAAAGCAAATTGTATTGGTAAGAACATATGCAAATGGAGGAAGGTAAAGTTAAGTTTCCCTTTGTTTGAAGGGAATCAGATTATAGGCAATGAAGAGCTCTGTGGTCTCTCTCTCTCTCTCCATGGATGATGTCTAATTCTCTGTGATTTCTAGCATTGGTTCAATACAGATCCCAGCTTCTGTAGTAATTCGCTCCGAGTAGAAGTGAAGTTCTGCACCAGTGACACATCGTGTTGGTGAGACTGTACCTGGAGTATTATGTACAGTTTTGATTTTCTGCTCTAAGTAAAACATACTGACCACATATACTGGCTGTATATTCTCTAGATTAACCCCTCGGATGCCAAGATTGTCCGATGAGGGAACTCCGCCTGTATTCGGTAGATTTTCAGAGACTGAGAGGTGATCGAAATGAAGCTTTACAAAATTCACACAGAGGGGAATGAAGAACATAGGGTCATTGAAAAGTGCGAGCAGGATTAGTGAGCATCCTAAGATATTCCACAAGGACTTCAAGTAGGACAGAATAACCAGGAAATAATTAGAGCTTATTAGAAACCAAGAGGATAATCAATGTGTGAAGCTGGAGAACATTGATAGATTGTGACATAAGATATTCACATCTATTGTACGCAGGAGAAGGAGGAGGCATAGTTCAAGAAGATTGACTGGGAAACCCGTGGGCAGATTGATATGAAATACGAGCAAGGATTGATGGTTTTGGCTGGTATAAAATTAGACAAGTCCACAGGTCTGGCTGTGTTGTATCACAAACTGCTGTCGGAGCAAGGCCCTGACCCGAATGTTTAATTAAATTCTGGTCACAGGGCAGGGGCCAGAGGAACGCAGAACACCTTTTAGAGGAACGGTTGGTGCAGGTAGACAAGTGAACTATAGATCAGTGAGTATCTGATCAGTGTCAGTGAAACTATTGGGGAAAATAGGGTGGGAGAAAATGGATCTTCATTTAGAGAGGGATAGTCATCAGAGGGGAGTCATACCGAATGAATTTTATTGATCTTTTTTCAAGAAGGTTTATCATATGTTTTTTTTTCAGCAAGGCCTTTGACAAAACCCCACATGGGAGACTGATAAAGAGAGTAAAATCTCATGGTATCAAGGGTAAGTTGGTAAGTGACATTCACAATGTCTTTATGGCAGGACAAAGAAGGAGATTCTGGAAACTGTGTGAATCGACATAAGTATCCAGTGGTATAGTATACGGGTCAATGGTGTGACCCTTATTATTTGTGATACTCATAAATAATGTAGATATAAAAGTGTAGGGGGTGAGTTTACATGAAGTGTGGTGTGTGAGTTTACATGTATCGCAAAGATTGCACGGGTGGTTGGCAGTGAGGGGGTAGGTCTTATGTTACCGAAATATACAGATGGAATGGCCAGATAAGCAGATCAATGGCAGATGGATGTAACCCAGATAAATATGAGGTGGTGCACTTTGGAAGAAGGAACCAGACAGGGGAGTACTCAATGAATGGCAGCACACTAGGAAGCTCAGAGCGTGCTTCTCCACACACCCCTGATTGGAACTGGGCAGGGTAATAGTGGAGTTAACAAGTTGTTTGGAATAGTAAATATCACCTTTCCACATCGAGACATAGCTTACAATACTAATACAGGACTTTAGTTAGGCCAAGATGTAATACTGTGGGGTGTTCTGGGAGCCAAATTACAGGAAGGATGTGATTGTAATGGAGGGGGTGCAGAGGAGATTCACCAGGATGTTCTCTGGATGGAGCATATCAGCTATGGAGAGAGGCTGGGTTATTTATATTGGAGCAGAGAATTCTGAGCGGAATGTGATTCAGAAGGATAAGATTATGAGGAGCATGGACCGGGTGGATAGACAGCAGCTGTTACTTTTTGTCAGTGGGCCAAAAACAAGGGAGCACACTTTTAAAGCGAAGGCTTTGACATGTAGAGAGGATTTGCTGATTGCTTTTCACCCAGAACGTGCTGGGTTCTGGAATGTACTTCCTGAGAGGGGAGTTATCGTGGTAACTTCATAACTGCTAAAAACCTACTTAGGAGAGCTCTTAAAGTGTCATAACATTACCGGCTATTGACCTGGTATAGGAGAGTGGGACGAATGTAGATTGTGCTGTATTTCTGACGGTGCAGAGTCTATGCTCCTGTGATTATATGGCGTACACATGAATTGCTGGGTTTCTGAAGACAACATTAATAAGAGTTATAAGGTGAACTGTCAATGGAAAAGATAAGAGAAAACAAGTGCAGCTTCGTTACACTCTGAATCCAGAGAATAGAAAATGAGAGCAGGGAAATGACAGAACTATTAAGCAACTACTTCAGTTCTGTCTTCACAGAAGGAAACAAATGAAACAAATTAAATCTTGCCAGCAAGACTAGAAACACTATCTGTCGTCAGAAAAAAAAATAAAATTAGTAAAAAAAATGTTTTGGGAGAAATTATTGGATTGAAAGTATGGTTGAATTTAGAATACAGATAGAAGGTGAGAAGATAATATCCTATATCAAGGGCCTGTGTTTAACCAAAGCAGATGGCAATAGGATGAGAGAGGAGTTGGGTAAAGATGGCAGGAAGTGAAAACTTTACGGTGGAACCGTTAATGAACAGTGGAAGGCTTTCAAAGCAATCTTTCAACGTTCTCAGCAACAGCATATAATAGTGAAATGGAAGGACTGTAGGAAAAGGGTAATCTGCCAGGAATGTCTCAGGAAATAAGGGAGACTATCAAATTAAAATAAATGGTATAAATAATGGCAAAGACCAGTGGGAAAGTAGAAGATTGGGAACATTTTAAATGTCAAAATAAAGCAACAAAGAAAGGTATCAAGACCCATGCGATAGGTTATGAGAGTAAACTACCTCAGAATATAAAGACAGATAGCAAAATATTCTATAAATATACAAAACAAAATGAATGGCTAAGGTAAGCAATGGTCCTTCAGAGAAGGGATATCCAGTAAATGGATATGAGGAAATGGATAAGGAGTTGAAGAGTTATTTAATCCGTCTACACAATGAAGGATAGTAATAACATACCAGAAATTGTCAGAGAGGAAAATAAGTGAGTACCTGGAAACAACCATTCCCAAGACAGAGATAGTGTTGGGCAAGCAAATGGAGCCAAAGGTAGATAAGTCTCCTGGCCTTGATAGAATGTATCCCAAGGTACTAACAGAGGTGATGAGAAAAATAGCAACTGCACTTTTGGACATTTTTCTGAATTCTCTGGACTCTGATGCAATTCCAGCAAATTGGAAAATAGGAGTTCACACACCACTGTTTAAAAAAGGAGGTAGACAAAAAGTGGGGAATTTTAGACCGGTTAGCATAACAGCTTTAGGGGAAAATATTTCAATCTGTAATCAAGAATTAAATGGCAATGCATCTTGATATAAATTGTCCCGTTGGGCAGACACATTTATGGTTCATGAAAGGCAGGCCACGTGTAACTAACCTACTGGAATTCTATGAAGACATTACAACTGCAGGGAACCAGTAGGTGTGGTGTACTGAGATTTCCAAAAGACATTCGATACAGTGACGCCAAAAAGGCTGCTGCATAAGGTGTGGCATTACGGGCAATGTATTAGCACGGATAGAGGCTTGGATAACTAACATGAAGCAACGAGTGGGAATACATGATTGTTTTTCTGTTTGCTGATCAGTGACTAGTGGAGTGCCTCAGGGATCGGTGCTGGGACCGCAATTATTCACAGCTTGCATAAATGTTTTGGAATGGGGGCCACGTGTAGTGTCTCAAAGATTACAGATGATACTAAAATGAGTGGCAGAGTAAAGTGTGCAGAGGACTGTTAAACTTTACAAATGGGCATAAATAGTTGAAGTTAGTGGGTCAAGGTCTGGCAGATGGAGTTCAATTATAATAAATGTGAAACCGTCCATTTTGGTCAGAAAAATAGTTAAGAGGACTCTTAGTTGAATTGTTTTTTTTAAAAAGCAGCGTGCTCTTGTGCAGAGGGACTTGGGTGTCCTTGTGCATGAATCACAGAAGTTGGTCTGCGGGGGCAACAGGACGTTAAAAAGGCAAATTTAATTTTGTCCTTCATTGCGAAAGGGATTGAGTGTGAAAGCAAGGAGATTATGTTGCAGCTGTACAGGGTGGTGAGAGACCACACCTGTAGTACGTGTAGTTTTGGTCTCCCTACTTGAGAAAGGAAAAACTGGCACTGCAATGAATGCAGAGGAGGCTCGCTAGGTCGGTTCCAGAGGTGAGGGGGGGGTGGTTATGAGTAGAGATTGAATAGATTGGAATTATAAATTGATTAGAATTTGAAAGAATGAGGGAGGAAAGAATAGAAACATATATATTTGCGAAGGGAGTAGATAAAATAGAAATATAATGAATGCTTCCAGAAGCACGTGAAAATAGGACAACAGGGCAAAGCTGCGAAATTAGATGGAGCAGATTTAGGACTGAATTGAGAAGGAAATTCTTGACCAAGAAGATTGTGAATCTGTGGAATTCTTCGCCCAGTGAAATAGTTGAGGATTTGTCAATGAATATGTTTTAACTCAGATAATTTTTGAACAGTAAAGGAATTAAGGATTATGATTGGGTGAGTAAGTGGAGCTGAGGCCATGAAATGATCAGCCATTATCTTATTGAATGGTGGTGGAGGCTTGAAGGGCCCGATGGCCTACTCCTGGTCCTAGTTTGTACGTTCTTATGTAATAGGTAAACATGAAATGGGAATCATATTTGGGAAATTGACTGGTCAATACATACAGAGGAAAAATGGATGCAATGCATTTAGATTTCCTGAAAGATGTTGATAAAACACTATGGCCTAGTGGGCAAACTCAAATGTTCCAGGATTGGGACTAAAATATGAACATGGTTTTAGATGAGGAGAATTGACAGGAAGCACTGAACAGTTTTGAAGTGGAAGGATCATGTCAAGCATTTAGTTGAGGGAATCAAATGCAATATTTCTCAGTCTGCTGACAACATTAAACGATGTTGGATTGTTAGTGGGTGAGGAGGATATAAAAAAGCTCCAAGGTGACTGAGACAAGAGGAGTGAATGGGCAAATACGTGACAGATGAAGATGTGACGGTGTGTACTTTGATTGGGAACAATAGAACAGCAACCTATCATTTGAAAGGGGATTGGATGAAACATGTTGGTCTTTAAAGGGATTTATGTTCTTTTTATTTTCCTGCTGTGACCTCCGAGGTCAGTGCAGGTCAGTGAGTTCTGAAGGCAGAAGTCAATACTGGGAATGGCATTGGCACGCTGACTAGTGTACACAGACCCAAGTGGGGAACTGTAACATTGAAAAGGGTCTGGATCTCATTGCACACCAGTCACTGAAAGCAATATTACAGGAGCAGAAAGCAGGCAGGAAGATAAATGGTGTGTTGACCTTCATTTCTCGGGGCTTGACTTACAGGAGTAAGGGTGTCTTACTGCAGCTGTACAGGGCCTTGGTGAGAGCCCATCTTGAACATTGTGCAGTATTGTGTGTAGTTTTACTCTTCTAACCTAATAAAGGACAAACCTGACATTGAGGGAGAGCAGTCAAGGATGACCAGACTGATCTCTGGGATGACAGGCTTGTTGTGAGAGCAGCGTTTGGGGCGACTGGGACTGTATTCCATGGGATTTAGGAAAATGAATGGAGATCTCAGTGAAACATATAAAACTCTGACAGGGTGAAATTGATTGGAAGCAGGGTTGATAATTCCCCTGGCTTGGACATCTAAAACAAGGCGCCACAGTATTAGGTTAGGCATACCACTCAGCATTGAGATGAGAATAAATGTCTGCACTCAGTGACTGGTGACTCTGGGGATTTCTCTCCCACATAAGCTGTGGAACACAAGGCACTGAATATAAATAAGGATTTCTCGTCAATAAACCGATCGGGAGGCATCTGGAGTACAGCTGTCACAAGCTCTCAGATGTTAGGGAGGAGGCCTCTGCAGGTTCAACAAGACTGTGTTTCCCATTTCCTTTTCTGAGACCGAGGCTGGTGCTGGGTGTTCAGTCAGTTTTATCCTTCCAAACCTCGGAGCAGTTTGATACAATTTAGTGTCTTGCTTTACCGTTTTAGAGACTATTAAAAAGTTTCACATGCGTGTGTGTCTAGAGTCACGTTTAGGCCACAGCAGGAATGCATGGAATTCACCAGACCAGAATTCACTTCCAGAAAGTACGTTGGTGAAGCAAATTGGAGTTTGCAATTGACATTGATTTCAGTGTCACCGTTACTGACACCAGATTTTAGATCTCGATATTTTATTAATTGTTATTAACTACCATCAGCTGCCAGGGCATTAGCCTGGTTTGGAATGGTAATCCAGTGACATTTCCACAACACAGTACCATCTCCACATGGGTAGCTATCTGGAACCACACTGAGCAGGATATTTCTGTGCTATTTGACAGATCTGTCGAAAAGAACTTCTACTAGTTTAACAATCGTGACGGGACTGAGGGGGAGGTAATGGGTCAGAATTTAACTATTCCCCTCTTAGCGAACTGGACATAGATGATTAATTTTCCGCATTGCTATGGAGATGTCAGAGTTGGAGGTGGAATGAAGCAGCTTCCTTAGGGACACGGCTTGTTGTGCAGCAAAAGTCTTCAGTCCTCTTGCAGGAATGGTGTCAGGGCCCATTGCCTTTATCCTATCTACTTTGTTCACCTGTGTCTTCAAGTCACGTGCAGCAAATCAAATTGATTGAAGATGGGCATCTGTGATTCTGTGGACATCATGGCAAGGGTGAGGTTAATCATCCACTCAACACTTCTGGTATAGTATCGTACCAAAACTACATTCTTAACTATTACACTGATATACAGGGCTTTTCCATTATTTGGGATGGGGATAATAGTGGAGCCCTCTCCTCCATGAAGTTCTTTAACCATCCATCACCTTTTATGGCTGGATGTGACAGACTGTTACTTTGTTGGTGTTGGGATCATTGCACCCTCTCTATCAGGTGTTAGTTTTGCTGTTTGGAATGCAAGCAGTCAATTTTGGTAGCTTTAACGAGTTGTCATCAGGTTTAGGTTCACATGATTCGGACACTGGCACGTTCACCAATATATCACAGAACAATAGATCAACATGGTTGGAATGGTAGACGGAGGGATCATCCCAGGAAAAACGTTACAGATTTTACTTGAATATAATTCTGTTTCTGCTGCTGCTGCTGTGGTCGACAGAACCACATCTCTGCCAGCAAATCTCGATTTAAGAAAGTTTGGAGAGTTAGATCATTTAAAGTATTTACAGATAAGTTTTGACTTGGAAATGAATTGTGTGCAATGAAGGACTAGTGATGAAGGAGGAGTGAAAGCGTCGTAGACTCTTAGAATCATACAATATGCAAACAGACCTTTCGGTTTAACTCGTCCATGCTCACCTGGTTTCCTAAATTGAATTATTACTCTTTTTCTTCTTTTAGCACAGACCCCCTCCAAACATTTCCTATTCATATACACATCAAATTGTCTTTCAAATGTTGCATTTGTACTTCCCAATGCGACTTTCTCTGACAGCTCTCTACCTATACACACCACCCTCTGTGCGAGACAACTGTCCTTTTGATATCATTTCAATTTCTTCCCTCTCACCTTAAAACTATCCTCTCTGGTTCTGGACATACTCACCAGTGGGACAAGATCTTGTCTATTCATCCTATCCATGCCTCTCATGAGGAAATAAAGGTCACCTCTCAGCCTCCAACGCAAAAGGAACAAAATCCCAGCCTTATATCTCAAAACCTCCGGTCTCCGTCACTTCATTTTAAATACTTTTGCCCCAATCCCAGTTTATAACATCCTTCCTATAGCAGGGCGACAAGAATTGTACTCAGTACACCAAATGTGGCCTTAGTATTCTCTTATAGAACCACGACATGATGCTCCAATTCCTGTAATCAATGCTCTGACCAATGGAAGTCAGCTTGCCTTCTGCCTTATTCACTGCCTGTCAACAGGCGACTCCACTTTTACGGAACTAAATACCTGGTCCCTGGATCTCTATTTGGCAACACACCCTAGCATGCTACCATTTACTAAAATAAATCCTACACTCGTTTGCCTAATAAAGTGCAATATCTCACGTTTATCTGCATTAAGCTCCATCAGCCAATCATCAACCCACTTTCCAAGTAGATCAAGATATCTTTATTCTCTAAGACAGCCTTCTTCACTGTCCACCATAACTCCAATTTTGGGGATTTCTTCTCCAAATTAATATCCCTGGTTCCAATATTCTCATCCAAATCATTTACAAAAACAATGAGCAACAGCCTGGTAATTGTGGCACAACGCTGGACACAGGCCTCCAATTGGAGCAGCAAATCTCTCCCAGCTCCCTCTGTCTTCTACAGTCAAGCCAGTTTTGCATCTAATTGGATCGCTCTCCCTGATCTCTTGTGATCTAACCTCATTAAACAGACTACCACGTGGAACCTTGTTGGGCCTCACTAAGGTCCATGTAGACAACGTATGCTGCTTTACCTTCATCTATCTTCCCGATCACCTCTTCAAAAACTGCAATCTAGTTTGTGAGATATGGATTCCTAGACATAAAGCCGTGCTGAATATCCGTAATCAGTCCTTGCCTTTCCAAATGCATGTAAATCCTGCCTCTCAGAATCTCCTACAAACACTTCTCCACCCTTGACATCAAACTCACTGGTCTGTAGTTCCCTAGGTTTTCTTTGCAACCAAATTACAAATAATGTAACAACATTAGCTGTCTTCCTGTCCTCCAGGACCTCAACCGTGGCTGTCAATGATACACAGAAGAAAGTAAAGAGAACTGCAGATTTCGTAAACCAGAAACTAAGACAGAAATGTGCTGGAAAATCTCTGCAGGTCTGGCAACATTTGTGCAGAGAAATCCAAGTTAATGTGTTACAACACGGGGGAACACACTCCCCCCCGCCCCCCACACCCCACCCAACCCCCCTCCCCCACCCCCACCACCACCGCCATCACCCCACGCTAACTTAAACTTGCAACACAGAAAAGATTTAAACCCTTTTGTAAACTGTAAAAATTCGGAAGGCCAATAACCATCCTAAAGGTCACAATTTAAAGTAAAAATTGACAACTTTTTTAAAAAGTCTAACAGAGAATAATTACCTGACAACTATTTGCAACTCCTTTCTCTGACCTATCTTTTACTTTCCCTTCTACAATACTGGTCCAATAACCTGCCCCCCCTCCCCCCCCCCCCCAATTAAGATATACCAAAACATTCAAATTCAGAACCAGCCAGCTGTCGATTCTTCTCTTTGTAGCTTCCTCTGTCTTCGCTTCTTCTCCTTAGAGTTTCTGTGTCACAGGTCATTGATACATAAATGTACATTTCGGAGAGCTATTCTCCGGGCAGTCTGCAGGTGTTGGTGGCGTGGCAGTTCTCCCCAAACTGGTCAAATGTTTTTTCAGCTTTCTACCCCAAAGCATAGGGCAATTTTGTTTTTTTTTAAATATTGCCAAATGCCAAATTTAAACTTGATTCTAGTTTAGCTTCTTGGACATACTTGAAACGTATTGATCAAATTTTATTTTATTTTTTTGTCTCATAGCCACCCAGGTACTGCCAGCTGCTGAACCAAATGTTACATTGTAAATTTTCCAGAACTCACTGTGCTTGTAAATCCTTCAACTCTCTTAAAGGTGCAGTACCCTTCACACGTTCATAACACCTTCTCTCTAAAAAAAACATCATAATGAAAACACAGTCTCATTTGTTTTTCTATTCTTCAAACATTACCATAACATACAGAAAACTGAAATCTAAGTTAATCCTAACTCCTTCCGATTTACCTATATTTAACTTTGGATAAATACAAATCTCGTCTAAACTTTATCAGTTAAATCGGTGAGAACGCATCTGCGATTACATCCTACTACACACTACATGTACGATTTTTAAATTAAAAGTCTGTAACATAATACTCCAATGAAATAGTCTTTAAAGCGTTGAAGAATGTAAGCAGATTGGGCTCCATGTACACAACCGTCTCCAACACGCTATTTGTGAATACACATTAAAATGTTATAAAGCTAGTACCAAACTGAATAGTTCTTTCTCAACCATGGAATATTTTCTCAGGTGGATGTTGAGTTTCTTTGAAAAGTACGATCCCATCTCATTGCCCTGTAGCAGTATAGCTCCAACTCCTATGTCACTCACGTCGATGGCAACTTTGAAAGGTTTTCAAGCATTTGGTGTAGCTGAAACTGGTTTGGTGGTCAATATTTCTTTTTAATGTCGAATGCCTCCTGGCATGGTTCTTTCAACCAAAGCTTTGTGCTCTTCTTCAACATCTCGGATAATGGTGTCACTACACTGCTGGAGTTTGGAACAGCTGTCTGATAGAATCTGCTGACTCCAAAGGAGCGAAGCACCTTTTTTCTTCGAGGTTGGCCGTGGAAATTCCTCAGTTGCTTTTGCCTTTGCGTTCCATGGGATCAACCTTCCATGACCGATATTTTGTCCCTAGAACATCATGTCTGCTTTCACGAATTCTGTTTTGTTTAATTTTATCGACAGTTTTGTTTCTCGTATTCGTTCAAAAAGGTCTGCCAACTGTACCAAGTGATCTTTCCAGGAATTAGTAAAGATCACCACATGGTCTAAACGGACTGCACAGTTTATTAACCAGGTCACAGCTCTGTTCCTGGGTCTTTGGAATGTTTTGGGTGTGTTCGTCATTCCAAAGGGCATCACTTTGAATTGATACAGACCATTTGGCGTTACAATTCAGAAATTTCTGTCACTGTCTCTGATAAATGTACCTGCCAGAAACCACGCATTAACTCCAACTTCGTGATGTAACTGACTTGTCCAACTTTCTCTATACAGTCCTCCAATGTTGGTCTTGGATATAAATCTGATCTTGTAATAGTGTCGATCTTCCAATAATCCAAGCAAAATCATTGAGTCCCATCCGGTTTGGGAACTATGATGATCAGCGAGCTCCACTCCATCGGGCTTAGTTCGATGATGTCCTCATTGAGCATAACCTCCACCTCCTTCTGGACCTGTCTGGCTTGAGGCCTTTCACCTACTTTCCACTCTCTTGGGCAGCTTCTTTAACCTGTGGTAAACTTATATGTTCTACTCTTTCTTTTATAGTGTAGCATCTCCCATTCTCCCAAATTCTATCCCCCCCAGGACGAAATTATGGCTGGAGGTTCTCTTATGCAGCGAAATGTATTCATCTGCTAATTCTCCTTCCCTTCTCAATTCCTGAACTTGCTTTTCCTCCACGTGAATTATTATCATCTCTGGAAGTGAGGTTTTAAACTCCTCCAGCAGAATAATCTCCCTTAGAGCCTCATAGGTCTTACCTATCTTTAAAGCCTGCACCCATCTATCAAAATGCCTATGTTTAATTCTTTCGAACTCAACATAAGGCTGACCTGGTTCCTTCTTTATGTTTCCGAACTGATATCTATATACTTCCAGTACCAATTCGTAAGCACATAAAATGCATCGTTTCACGTCTTCATAAACACTTAATGCTTATTCTGACAGCACAGCAAGTACCTCACTAACCCTGCCTACCAACTTCGTCTGAACTAGCATTACCCATAAATCCTTAGACCACTCTACCTGCCTAGCCAAATTTACAAATGAAATAAACAAGGCTTCAACATCTTTCTCATGAAAATGTGGCAGAGTTTTGAGATAGTTGTATATTTCACTAATGTCCCTTTTACTCTCCATCATGTTCACTTGACTTTGCTTACTAAATCGCAACTTCTCAAGTTCAACTTCACTCTCCCTTTGCTCAGCTAAGAACCTTCTCCTCTCTTTTTAATCCCCTCTCTCTCTTCCCTCTTGCTTTCTCTTTCTTCTCTCTCTTTCTCTCTCCCTTTGTTTATCTTTAAAACTACATTTTCTTCAATTGTAATTTAAGTTTTTTCTAAATCTCCTGCAATTGTCTGTTTCCCTGGCGCACCTTATTGTTTGAGTAATTTCCTGACAATTTCAGCTTTACTTTTGTTCTTGGTTAAACCCAAATCTAAATTCTTTGCCAATTCTAAATGTTTGGCTTATTTTTTCCTTCTAAATGCCTTCGGCAAATGTGAGAATCATCTTAAAACCCCAGAACCTCTTTAACATTTTTAAAGAGCCATTTCTCTCACTTTAAAATTTAACCAACCACAAGTCACCGAAATTAAACAAAGTGTCTCCTCGACTTTATATTTAAAGCTCTCGGATAATAATGTGCAAACGATTAAATCTACTGTGCATTTTCATACCCCAAACCCATTTAACTCTGCCCAAATCTCATACTGTATCTGTCTAAACTTGTTCAAATCGCAGACAAAAGGCCCCAAACTGTTATGACACAGGGGAAACCCCTCTCCTAATCTGAACCAGCCACAAAGAAAAAAGTGCACCTCATGCTGGAATCTGTTAAATTTCGAGAGGCAAAGATCCACTTACAGACGTCACTATTAAAAGTAAAATTAACAAATTTGTTATTTAAGTCCAACAAAGAATATTAAAATGAACAACTATTTAGAACTCGTTTCGTTAAACCTATCTTTTACCTCCCAATCTACAATACTGGTCCGATGAAACAAAACACCATGATTAAGATTAGAAAAAAATACAATCACGTTTCAAACCAGTCAGCTTTGTCAATTCTTCTCTGTAGATTTTTCTCTGTAGATTTGTATCTCGGTTGGCTTTGATGTTCTGCTGTGCAAACGTCTTACAGGCAGGTACGTTTCAGAAAGCTCTTCAGCTAGCAGTCTATCTTTGTGGATGGCCTTGGCAGTTCTCTCCCTCAATGTTCAAACTGTCCAGTTTTACACCTCAAAACATTGGATTATTTAATTGATTTTGATGTCATCAAATACATTATATTTCAAACTCCATTGAATTTCAGAGTGTTTGCACAGTTAAACTGATTGGCCGAATTTGAATTTCTTTTTGTACCATGACAACTAAGACTCATTATTTGTTTCACGGTCAAATGTTATATTTTAACTTTTTTTAGAACAATGTACACCTCTACACCTTCATATCAATATCGTTTGTCAGCCCTATGTAGTTTTCCATGAATTTGATCAACTAAGTTCACATAATATTTTTTTTCAAAATAAGATCCACTTTCTCTCATCCTTCCTTTGTCTAAATCCTTCTTTCCAGTTATGATTCTAATTGCTTACAATGTTACTGGTATTCTTCGACAAAGTGATACATTGTGTGTGTTTTGTGAATAATCCTCTGTAATTGAACTGAGATTAACGAATGAGATGCAATCACATTCCCTTATGAAGAAGTAAATGTGCAACATTTCTGAGCTTTCTGATTTTAAAAAAAAGGAAGAATCTCCTTTATTCAGGATTGTTAAAGTGAACAAATGACGTTCACAGACAGAACATGAGTAATTCAATAAAGCTTTACTGGGATCATTGAATGACCAAATATTTAGTTTTCTCCTGAGAGTTTAAACTTAGCTTTGTTTCAAGTCTGACAGCCAGCGGTCGTGGTACACATTGATACGAATGACATCCTTAAGAGGAGTGAAAGGTCCAGCAAAGAATGTTTAGGAACCGAGACCTGATTTTAAAAGCAGGATCTCCATGGTTGTGTGAGAAATAGAACCCACTGACTTCAATAACTTCAGTCTGAGACAAGATCTGAAGCAGCAGTATCGGTTATTATACTCTTGCAAGAGTGGTGCCTATAAGATAGGCACACCGAATTTAACAAGTACACTACTTTTTGTAAAATTCATTCCTCTTTTACTCCTCCCCCACTTATTCCATTGCTTCTCCCAGTTTACATCTCCCACTTCTTTCAACACGGCTGTTTATCTCTTGCCTCATCTGGCCTTGTTCGTGACAAAAATGCATGTCCTGCTTGGCTGTTTCACCACATCCCTCTGTGGTCTATTGTTATATATCCTCCTTGACTGTAATCTGCTTCGTTCTTCGCTAAAACAACATTTCCTTCCATTCCTTGCCCATACTGAGCCTTATGAACTCTTGATTGTGGTTTCTTTTTTGTTTTTGCAGAAGCGGGAAACAGATATTTATAACTGTTTGTACAAGCATATCTCGCTAACCTACACCCCTCTTCTACTTTCATTTTTCAGCCTTGTGATTGCTGCAGATAACAACATTTATAATTACTCCTCCCAATTCCCCCTTTCTATTTTTACATTCAATTGTTGTTTCTACAATTTTTCCTTTAAGCAACGCCCCCAAAATTCACAAGCATCATCCCTGAGACTTCATCCATCTTGGTCTCACTCATCCCCTCATTATTTAATAGAAAAAAAGTCCTTCTGCCTGATTCCCTTTTAGGGGCATCTCTTTCATTAAGACTGTCTCAATCAGTCTTTGGGTGAGCCCTCAAATACAGGGTATGATGCAACAGCCAATGGCTACCAATACCCTGGCTACGACGATCAGGGAAGTAAGGATGGAAACCACCGTTCCCTTCCATTTTCTAAACAATGATTGAAGCCATCCCGTGAGAGATGCGTCTTCTCCTGAATTATCAGCAATTCCTCTGCTAAGGTAGTCAATTCTCTTACGGCCCGAGTCATTGAACCATCAGGTGCAGTGTTATTGAGAATGAAGGTAAAACAGCTTCCTCCTAACATCACACACACACACCCTTTTTCCACTAGAATCGTATCAACGGCCATTCTGTTTTCCCATGCCATCCTACTTGTCGCATCAAGCTGTTCTGCTATTCCTTTAACAGCATCTCTTGTATAATTTATAAATCGCTGTTGAATATAGAAAATGTAATCTATCCAATCTATATTTTCATTAACTGTCACCCACCAAAAGAGAGCTGACTGAAAGCCTGCTGCAATCTGGTTGCGAGCCTTGAACTCATGAGGTACACCTAGGGAGTCCTATAAAATTGAGGTAAATCCTGTCATCAAAAGAAGAATTTAAGAGTGATTTCTTACTCCTCTTTTATCCTACTATCTTTTCCTTCTCAAATGCCAGGGTAAATGGAATTGCCAATTGCACAATTGCACATATCCCTCTCCAATTCGGAGGTAGGGTGGGTCTCAATATTTTGCCTCCACAGTCCCACCACAGATCCGCTTGGGGAACGTTCACTGCTGAGTAGTTCCCTCCATTGTCTGTATCAGTGAAATTCTTAATCTCTGTACATAATTTCAGCTTCCCCAAATCTCTGGACCAATTTGTACCTCCTCTATGCACATACGATGTGTGACTTCCGACTGCGGCTGAAAACATGGGGTGGGGGGTGCTTTTAAGTCTTTCCTCTCCAAGGGAGGGAATATCAGAGATAGGGAGGTGCAGTTCCTATCATTCCATGCAGTCTTATCCTGGTACAGGGCTATCATACATTTCATGTCTTTCCTGTCTCTCTTCCACCCGAGTGGAAAGGGAACCATCTGGGCCACTGGCCGACCGGAGGCACATGCATAGCAATTGCTCTTGTTCATACTTTTTACAGTGTACTTTACCCTTTCCACCCAGGACGCATTTGCATCCCCATACCCAGTTTCTATTTCAATGGTCTGTTTAAGTCCTTTACCTCTATAATTTTTACTTCTTTAAAGTCATCGGGAGGGGTGAAAGGTTGTACCTTATTATCCGGTAGTTCTGCCTGTTTTCCCTGTCCTACGCTAATTCGAAAACAACAGCCCAAGAAATCATTCCCGTTAGTTTTCATTTCTATCCCAAAAGTTTCATTTAATTGTACCTGATAGGTGCCCCCCCTCCACCTCCCAGAGTTGTTTCGTGCGATGTTTCGTTATCGTAAAGTATATTGGGTTACACTGTATCGGGACAATCAAAAGCTGGTCAGAACGTGGCCCAGTGTTTTGTGACGAGACCATTATACCAAGTACCATCCCAGAGGCCATTCCCATAGGACTTAAGATGTATCTCTGAGATACGGTACTGTCCCTGATTATCCACATCCCCACAATTTACCAAGCTGCATTCATCGGCGTCGATTACTTGCGGGTTATCAGACTCAGGAACCGTTAATAACACATATGAAATTGATGTTTGACAAAATCCCAATTATAAGAGAGCGATTATCATAACTCTAAGCATCCCCAGCTGAAGCACCAAAAGACCTAAGATACAATCCTACAGAAATAATCCCACGCTCGCATCGCCACTGTATATTTAGTTACTCAAAGTCTCTTTAGTCTGAGTTTCAGTGGGTCTTGCATTGATTCGGCTGTCCAGACTTCTTCCTCAACTGGAGATTCCACTGGCCCTTTGTTCCGAGTGTAGTGAGTCCAGGCTTTCTCCGCCGTCCTTATTGCCGTTTCGATCAAAAGAGCCTGGTACAGCCTTCCCAGTCCGGTTGCAATTTAGTCCCTGTCCTTGATTTTACTAAGAGCCAATCTCCCAGTCGAATTGGATGAACAGCAAATTCAAGGGGCGGAGTCTGTGCCAATAAACCCTGTTTCCTGAGGAAAGACAAAGAGGAGGACAAACCCAGTACATACTTGTTTAAGAACAAATCTTTCCTTTCTGGGTTTGGCAGTGGCCAGACGATATGCCTCCACCCATCCGGATAAATGATCAACTATTACCAACATATATCTCAGTTTTCCCACTCGGGGTAATTCGATATAATCTACTTGGATGCTCTGGAATGTTCTTAGCCCAGGTTCTCTCCCTCCTGGGACTTGTTTCCTTAACACTTTCTTGTTTACTTTTTTACGTGTTATGCATCCTTCACATACCTGTTTTGCTATCGTATGTATCCCGTTGCATCCATATTTCCTTCAGACTAAATCACACATTGCTTGCACTCCCCATTGGCTCCCCTGATGTCAGACAGCCATCATTTCTCTCATCATCATTTTGTTTAACATTTCCCTTCCATCTGGTAACATCCAATGTCCGTCTGCTGTTTTTACATCCCCGAATGTTATCAATTCTTTTTCCTTCAGTGAAAATTGGAGCATCCCAAAGACCTGGAACAGTAGGTATTAGGGAATAAAGCACCGCTTCTTGTGGGTTCAGGGCAGTGTTGTTAGTTACCTCATCGGCCAGTAATGTAGCTTTCCATTCTTTAATTAACAATCAATTAGTGCAGTCATGTTTTTTAATTAACCGTGAATCAATACGACAGGTCACTGAGAATGTGTGAACGGATTCTGCCAATTAATATTGATTCAGGCTAACGTAATCGATTTATTATAAATATTAATTATTAATTATATATATTATATAAATAAAATAATCATTATCTGTAATTCAGGATGGAAACGCAACAAGTGACAAAAACATTTTTTAACAACTGTAATTGCACAGTTCTGTTTGTTTGCCAATCACTTGTGATTTCTCATTCTCTTTCTGTAATTTTTTTGCCCAAGCACATTCATTTTGAAGAACCTCGACAGATTTCATAGCACCATTTGCAGTTAATTCAATCCCCCAATTTTGTGGCAGTATTTTGTCATGAGCGCAAAACTGATTCTTTATGCCTCTCATCACAAAATCGTCGCCATAATCCAATTAACTCTTTCGTTCCTCGTCCCTTGGGCTTAAAATTTAAGGATGACCCTGCTGTCCCATATCGACTAGGAAAATGACGTCCTTATTATAAAGGCGCACCTTTAAATTTATCAAGTGTTCCTGGTGGGCCTCAGTGGGCAGGAACCCTTGACACCCCTATTCTTCATCAAAATTCATAAGCAATAACGCCCTCAGTTCCCTTTTTAGATTCGGACACTCCGGCTTAAAGTGACCTGCTTTTCCACAGTAATAACATCCAGCCTCTGGGGATGTTCACCTCGATCCCCGTCCCTGTCCACCAAACACCTTAACATCAACCCCTTTATTTTCAACATGATCACCACCACCATTCCGGTTTCCTTCTCTTTTTAGTTTGATCTTTTTTAATTAACTCATCAACCGTGGGCTATCATTATTTTTGCCTTTTGTTTCTGCTTCTCTTGTTACGTTGCCAGAAGTTTGTTTGCTCACTATAACTTCAAATACCAATTCATCAATTTATGTTTGTCTAACGTTAAAGCCTGTTCCTAATTATACATTTTGGAACCTTACTCATAATATATATTTATATATTATAAATTCATTTTTTCAGTATTTAATACTTAAAATGTAAAATGCATACAGTTCCCAACTTTGAAATCCACTATAATTAGCCGGTTTTATTCCCTTAATTTAATCCTAAAATTAGTTTTCTTAAGTAGTCTTAACCAGTCATTGCTCAATTACAATACCATAGGTCGTAAAATAATCAGAGGTGTCTTAAAAGGATTTGTCTATTTAATTTTTAAAAAACTTCTAGTACATGAATAATGGCCGAATCCAAGGACACAGATACTAACCATAGAAACTTTAAAATTACAATCTAATGTTGAACTGAAACGTCAATTGCCCTCCATACATCGCTGATATGTAAGGATAAAAGAGATTAGTTAGAAACTGATAATGAGGCAGTCATGACCTGTAAAAGAACAGGAGTTAACATTTTATTTCATAATCACTGTAATATCCTTAACTTTAAAAAAAAATGTTAAATTTCCATAATAGAAATCAGATTCAAAACAGTCTCGGATCTCAAGCTCCAGGGAACAAAGCACAAGCACTCAGTCACCAACAAACAAATGTGCATTCAAACCAAATCAAAAATGGTTAAACTTTCTACCAATTGTACAGGAATTGGGTTAGAGTCCTGTGGGTGTGGTTCGGGTTAGAGTCTCCTAAATTTGACTAGATTATTCAATTGGCAAGGGGAGCCTCAAAGAATGATTCATCGAATGTATGAGGGATTATTTCTTCAAGTAACACCTCGAGGAACCAAACAGAGAACTGGCTTTGCCATAATATAATGAAGAAGGAGTGATAAGTCATACTGTAGTACAAGATCACCTCAGAAAGAGTGACCACAAAATGCTGCAGTTTTACATTCAGACTGAAACAGTGAAGAAAGAGTCACACATGTGAGGTTTAGTGTTGGACAATGAGAATTTTACTGGCCTGAGGAAGGGCTTGGCCTGAATGGACTTGGCAAAAAACATTAAAGCTAGGCACATTTGAAGAACAGTGGCAACTACTTCGGGAGATAGTCCAAACTTCTTAATTAAAGTGTAATCCTGAGTGGAAGAGGAATTTTAAAAAGGTGAAAAGTGATCCATGTCTTAACAAGGATGTCGATACTAACATAAAAGTGATGGCCTGGTGGCATTTTCACCGACTGCTGCTTCAGATAATGTTCTGTGGACTCACGTTCAAATGCCGCCATTGCAGATGGTAGGATTTAAATTCAATATGAACCTAGAATTAAGAGTCTATTGATAATCGTGAATATATTGCTTATTGTTTGAAACATCCATATGTTTCACGAATGTCCTATAGGACTGGAAACCGCCATCCTTACCTGATCTGATCTGCATGTGATTTCAAACACACACAAATTTGCTTGACGCTTAACTGCCCTCTGGGCAATTAAGGAAGGACAATGAGTGCTGTCTAACCAGCAACGCCATCTTTCTATGAATGGAATAAAGAAAAACGCTTTAATTGTTCGCAAACTTTTGTTAAAAACAAAATCAAAATGGCTACGAAGGAAAATGCGTCGAAAACATAAGAATTGATAAAGAATACTTCTCTGAGTAGGCTGAACGCAAATGTTGGCCTTTTAGAGAATGAAAACGGCGGGGTAGTAATGGGAAACTCAGAAGTGGCAGAGGTAAAGCCAACACTTCTTGCTTTCACAGTGGAAGATAATTTCTTCCCAAAATTTACAACAACTGCAAAGGATCTTGCTGGAAGTACGATGCTGAGGGGAAAAGGTATTAAATACATTGATGGGATTAGACGGAGGTCAGGCTCTCGGCCTGCACTCTATTATATTAAAAGAGGGAACAAGAGAGGTACCTAATGTGTTAGTTACGATATTCAAAAAATCCTTTGATTCTCGAACTGTGCCGAACTATTGGAAAGTTAATAATGTGATGCTCTTATTCAAAACAAGAGATAGGAAAAAATGACAAACTTTAGACCAGTGAGTTTAACTCTGTCGTGGGGAAGTTTCTTCAGTCACCCATAACGTAGGAAATAACTGAACATTTAGAAAAACAAAGATCAGTTCACCACTGTCAGCACGGTTTCATGATGGGCAGGTTGTGCTTGACACACCTGCTGGAGTTTTTTAACGAGGTCAGGGGAACGGGCAAATATTGGTCTTTGGATCATAGTTGAGAAACTGAGTCTGTGTTTGAGCATGTTGGAGAGTTGAATGGAAAAATTGTATTATTTCAATGAACAGATTGCGAAACGGAGGCACGAGGAATGGGGAATCTGGATCACAAAACAAACATCTGCTTCAATATCACATTTTTCAAAATACAACATAAATCTTGAAATATTTTAAAACCATATATATTTAGAAATAGGAAAGTTTTTCTACAGTTTACAGATTAATGGTGAGACCACTTTCACTTTATAAGTGTGTCTCCTTTTTATTGAGCCTACGAGTAAGGGGAAAGGCTGCTCTCTGATCACCCTGTGTAGACCCCTCATGCTGTTTACCACCGCCACCAGGAGCAACTCTCAACCTTCTTTGCTTAAAAGTAAAATCAAGTAAATCAAGCCTGTCTTCAGTTTGAGTACTCTCTTGTCTTAATGCTTCAGAAATGCATCACATATGTGTTACCTTTTCATCAGCGATTGATCTGTCCACCTGAACAGTTGGTTTATACCCTCCTGTAACCTCACACCTTCCTCCTCACTGTGAACCATCAGCTCATCATTGTGTCATCCACAACGTTATTTATCATTCCCCCAAGCTCCATCCCTCCCATTCTCATCATTCTCATCATTATCATTTATGAAGTTCACTACTTAGCCTTGATTTTCTTCCCGTTCTCTTGTTATTCCTATTTTTGTGAATTTACAGCGTAATGCAGTTGAGGTTTTTTATGAGGGAGCCACGAATTGTATTTTGGACATTCGCCTTTTATATTATGCCTTTCTCCATGATTTGTTCATAAGGTTTGTATGTAATTAATATTGGATTAGGTTTCGGTGGCTTTCCCTGCAAAATTTGGGTTTTACGTGGACCTGGGTAATATTCTTTGTATCATTCCTGCAATAGTCAGAGCTGAAGGAACTTTCCGTCTGTACGATGAACACAGATTCACAATTTTGTTTGAAAGAATTCGAGTGATGAGGATAAAGTTTCAATTAAATTCTACATTTAGAATCGTGGAAGGAGATTAAATCGTATCATAAAGTCACTTTGAATTGGGAACAAATTATTAAAACATGCATTGACTTTTCTTCATAGTGTAAAAACAGTTTCACATAATTTTCTTAGAGCAGCATGGATCTTACAGCTGCTCCTGGGATTGCAGTCAGTTACATATTTAATGCAGTCCTTTTTGCAGTTGATATAGTTATTATACTTCATTAATTTAACATCATTTTTTCGATTTTGTTTCATTAACATACAAAAACAATCAAAAAAATTAAAAAAACTCAATTTTCTTTCAAACGAACTTTTGTTTTAAAAGAGCTTTTTATGGGTGGTTTACAAATGAAAGGAAAAGTCTATTTCTGTTTTAAAAGGTTTCTTTTATTACACTGCACATGTATTTTTGCTTTGAAAAATTAATCAGCTCTGTTTAAAATAAAGAGTTGTACCTTCCTTCCGGAGAGTCCGACACGTTTTCAGCTCCGGAGGACACTACTTTCTTCTCTGGATTTATTGAAGATGAATTTTTTTATTGTTTTAATTAGCTAATTGGTTGCTTTTGTTTACGTTTTGTATGTTTGATACGTATATGTATATATTTTTCCATTTTTTAAAAGTTATTGTCTGTAGGTAATGAAAGGTAACATCTACATAAGTTGTCAAAAACAATCCTGCCTTTATGCATAATGTAATTAAGGCCACATATAAGGTCCAGAGAGAGATGGCTAGAAGATTTAGAAAACAATGTTATCCAACAAATCAGCTGGGTGTCGGTCAGGAAAGATAAGAAGGTAGTCCAAATGTCTCCGGTGGCTATTCCTCTATCAAAATGCTTCCCTGCTTTTAGAACAGCTGAAGGGGATTGTCTCTCTGAGGCAAATGGAAGAGCAATCACTATTGGACAATTGGAATGATTCTTATGTTCAGCAGTGGTTGAGAAGAGTTAGTAGAATTATTGCTTCTGTGGACTTTTCTATCGAGGCATCAACAGGAGAGTCTGGGGCAGTGACCATTAATTTAGGAGGGTTTGTTGCTTTCCCTGTGCGAGGATTGAGAATGTTTCGAAACATTTCAAGCACGTTGTTAAAGGTGAGATTGAATAGCCAAACATTATTGTAGATAATAGCAGGAATGACATTTTTAGGGAAAGATTAAAATAGTACAGAGTGAACTTAGGACGTGAGGTAGAGTATCAAAAGTAAAATCGTTAAAGCAATACTTTCTTGTTTACTCCCAATGCCAAACTCAACTGGGAAGCAACAAAGGGTTAAAGGAGAAAAATCAACGGCTGAAGAGCTATTCTGCTATTGAGGGATTTAGATTTTTGGGAAATTTGAATCTATTTGAATCTGTTCAGAAAAGATTGGTCTAATCTAAACTGGAAAGCAATGAATATCTTTGCAGGGAGATTTGCTCATTCTATGTAGGGAAACTTTATATTCATAGAGACGGCAAGGGGATATTCCAAGTAGCAGTACAAATGGCAGGATGGTTAGCGTAGTTTATGAATGTGAGGAGAGCACGTCAATTAGAAAAGAAAAACGAGACAGTCAAGAGTGTATAGTAATTCTGAAGCACGAAATTGCATTTATTTCAATGTAAGGGGTGTGACAGGGAAGGCTGATGAACTCAAGGCATGTTTAAGAACATGGGATTGGGACATCATAAGTAGTACAGAAAATTGGTTGAGAGATGTTCAAGTTGAGAGTGTAATTCTGGGAAACACAGTAGGTCAGGCAACATGTGTGGAGCAGGGAAGTCAACATTTTGGGCAAAAACACCTCATCAGGAATGGGCTGATGAAGGCCTTGTGCTTGAAACATCGATTTTCCTGCTCCTCGGATGCTGCCTGACCTGCTCTGCTTTTCCACCACCACACTCTCCACTCTAATTTTCAGCATCTGCAGTCCTCACTTTCGCTTGAATGATGTTCATGACTGGCAATTCAATGTTCCAGGTGTGAAGGGTCATAGAAATGATGGAAACAGACATGCGGGGGGGGGGGGGGGGGGGGGCAGGGAATGGGAGGCCTGCCATTTTTGATTAAGGAACAAATTATTGCTGTAACTGGGGAAGATATTTCTGAAAAAAATACCCAGTAAAAATATGCATATAGTATTGAAAATAAGAAAATAAAGTTCACTTTGAACAGATTGCACTAAATACCATAAGCTCTCCAACAGTAAGAAAGAAATTGAGAAACAAACGTGTAGGGAGATCTTGGATATATTTAAGCGTAATACGTTTGTAATATTGGTGGGGGGGGGTTAATTTTCTAAATATTGATTGGGCCTACCACAGTGTTAACGAGTTGGTTGGTGAAGAATTTGTCAAATGTGTTCATGAAAATTGTCTTCATAAATATGCGGATGATTCTAACAGACAAAGAGCTAAACTAGGCCTTATTTTGTGCAATAGGCAGGGCAAGTGACTCAAGTAAACGTGAGGGAATGTTTTGGGTTTTGCAATCATAACTCTATTAGTTTCATAATGGTTATGGAAAATAATAAACCTTTCATTAATGTTTGCTTTAATTGGAGTACCATACATTTTAATGGCATTGAACAAGTTTAATTGGAGTAGACTGTTAGCAGGTAAAACGATGTCTGACAAGTGGGAGGCATTCAACAGTGTGACGTCGGGAATTGAGTCATTATGTCCCTGTTAGAGTGAAGGGTAATGCTGGTAAAATTAAGGAACAATGGACAACTACAGTTATTGAGCTTTTATTCAAGAATCAAAGAAAACCTTACTTTAGATATAGACAACTTTATTCAATTTTATCTTTTAATCAATATAAAGGGTGTGGGGCATTATCTGCTATTTGTCAATCTCTTGACCCATTTGGTCAAGATCCTTTTGTATTCTTAGAAAACCTTCTTCACTGTCCGCGATGCCACCAGTTTTGGTGTCATCCAAAAACTTACGAACCATGCATTCGATATTCTCACGCAAATAATTTACATAAATGACAGACAATGAAAACCCAGAACCAACCTTTGTGGAACACTGCTGGGCATAAGCCTTCAGTCGGAAAAGCAACCACCAACCATTACTCTCTGTCTCCTGTCTTGGTATCAATTGAAAGTTCTGGAGAGAAACCCCACAGCTTTGACAGTATCGGAGCAGAGAAAAATGGAATTAATTCTTTTTGAGTCTAACATAACTTGTTCAGAACAGGTTCATATAAGACTCGATATGTTAACTCTGTTTCTCTGCCCAGATGCTGCATCATCTGTTGCATTCCTCCTTCATATTGCATTGGTATTTCAGATTTCCACTATCTTTAATATTTTCCTTTTTCTTGATTGCTCTGGATGTTGAACCCGATTATATTTGGACAATATGCTCCATTCCTGTTCCCATCACTTGTGTCAGTGACACATATATTGCACTGGAGTCTGTTTCTTCTGTAAGTTCTGAAAAATGCGTGAATCTCATCAAAGTGATTTTGATTGAAATGGCCTTTTAGAGACAGCTACACTTGATGAAAAAATAGGAATAGTTTATTAATTATGATATTGTCTGTGCGTTTTATGACTAAACTTGTCTCCTCAGTCTCTGAACATTTTCAATATATTTCTCTGAATAAGTACAATAAAGGTGGTTGTCATGCCGCCCATCATCTCTGTACCAGCTCGGTATGAGCTGTATTCTCACTCTTACTCTGCTGTAACTCACTATAACGAAATACATTTTGCTATCTATGTCTGTTTTTGTTTCTGAATATCCCGTCCAGATATAAACAATCTTAACAACCCGTATAACCTGTGATTAAACAGTCGATATATCAAATATAACTGTGTACTTCACATTTAAAATTGCCCTATTCAATTCCCATTGTTGTTCAACATTCCATATACCAGGGGTCATCTGTTATCTTGCTCTGCATTGCATTGCATTCCATTTGTCAGAAACAGTGATGGCTGAATGCTAGTGACTGGGAGATATTGCTGCACTCCCCTCAGGTCTCCTCAGCCACTGGCCGCAGCCCTTTCTGTCTCATCGCCATTATCATACTCATTCCATCCCTTACTCATTAATTCATGACTTTTAATAAACAAGGTTATTGTTTGTGGTTATGGACCAGGCCCGACCCGTCACAACATTCTTAAGCACATAGCCCAGTCCGTAATGTTGCCATTTGTTGAAGGTAAGTGTACAGTGGATATTCCCAGAGAGAATTAGTTGGTCTGACTGCCGACTTTTAAACAAACAGAATGTATTTGCAAAAATAAGGAATGAAACACAACGAACCGAAAGTAACACACCTGAATAATTCATCCTATCCAAAACTAACAAGCTAAGACCAATTAATGATGCTGATCCAAATTACTTGCAACAATCCTAATAAACAAACCCCTGAGCATAAAGCGTAAAAATTACCCAAAAAAGCTTATAGGTTACAAAGTCATACAGCTGAAGGAGGGGGAGAGCGTCTAGTTTCAACACTGAACCTGACTTAACTAACTCTCTAACTGAGCTGACCTGTGCAGCTGGAGAGCTGGCCACATCCCCTTGATTGCACCAGTTTTTTTAAAGGCTTGAAAACCCTCTGTCCGAGGCATTATCGGTTAGATTACAAACAAAGGACCCCAATGAAGCATTCAATATTGAGACATGTTGGAACATTGGAACGTTTAGAACCTCTCTGAAAAAAAAAATCAAGGACAACATAACCTTATAAAGAGATCCCTTGTGTGACAACTCCCCCAATATAAAACCAAATCTTCAATATCCAAAGACGGCTTCAGTTTTCGAAACCACCAAAAATAGTGGTTCATACTCTAAAATGCGCATATACATTTGTTGCAATAAACATGCGAACAGGCACAACTACATCCAGATTCAGTGTGTGTTACTTCCATTATTGCGTGCCTCCATTTGTCACTCAAGTCTCAACAATGCATTGATATTCATGTGTTCAAGATCTCCACGTGCACAATTTTCAAATTGAATGGCTGTAACATCAGGTCCGAGCTAAACAGTCTCGCATTTTTGTCCTTAAATTTCTCCAAAAAGCCTTCATTGGGTTATGATCAGTGTAAATGGTTGTCTCTGATAGGTTGCTGGCAACGTAAACACTGAAATGTTGTCGTGCCAACACAAAGCTCACAGTCTCTTTCTCAACTGTTGAATATTTCTACTAATGAACATTCAACTTCTTGGAGAAATACCCAATAAGTCTTTGTGTCTTCTTGTCGTCTTCCTGCAGGAGCCCAGCACCGAAATCCACATCATTCGCATTTAAATCCACCTTGAATGGTTTTGCATATGCCGGTGTGTCTGATCGTGGGGCAGTGTTTAGCACATAATTCAAATTCTGTCAAATGCCTTCTGACAGTTCTCTGTCCACTGAAACTTCTTGCCTTTCTTTAACAATTCAGTGAGTGAAGCAGTCACACTGCGAAAATGAGGCACAAACATTTGAAAAAATCCACTTAGTCCCAGGAACTGTATCTTTTGTCAACAGTATGGGAAATTCCCCAATCACCTTCACTTTTAAATCGCATGACGCCGTTTATCTATGTCTAATAGCATGGCAAAGGAAGGTGACTTTTGTTTTGGCAAATTCACTTTACGCTCGGTTTACCACCAAGCCTGCCTTCCGAAGTCCATCAAACAAGTATGATAGATGCTGTAATTGTTCCTTCCATGAGTCACTAAAAATCACAAGGTCATCAATGTAAACCACAGGTTGGATAATCCGGCAATTTATTGGTTAGTCCCTGAAATGTGGCACATTTTTCATACCAAATGTAAGTTGCTTGTCCCACATTTTCAACACCGTCTTCCAACCGTGGAACTGGGTATGCATCAATGTTTTTAACTGCAATGACGTTACGTTAGTCCACGCATAATCGTTGGGTACCATTTGGCTTTGGCACCATGACTATTGGTGATTTTCAGTCACTGTAACGCATGTTGATTATGTCATCTTAGAGGATGCGTTCAATCTCCTTCTGAGCCTGTGCCAACTTTAGAGGATTTTGCCTGTAAGGATGTTGATTAATCGGAACAGCATCCCTTTCGCTACATTATGCACAATTAGGTGAGTACTTCCAAGTTCATATCTGCATATCTCCCCATGTGATAGTAATAACTCTTTCTGGTCATTTCGATTTTTCTCAGATAGGTAACATTTATCCCAATTTTAGACAACTACCTCATTGTCCACTTTAATTTAAGGAATGTCCGATTCAGAATCTTCTGAAATTGTTTATTTTCTCCTGTGCCGTAATCATTGACACCTTATTCTCTGGCTTTCCTTACCTGTCAAAGTACCTTTTGAGCATATTCAAATGACATACGCTGGGAGATTTCTTTCTTTCTGCAGACCCGATCAAGTAGTTACCCTCACTCAATATCCGTTGTATTTGATAAGGTCTACTAAACCTTGCTTTTCAAGGTTCACCTATAACTGGAAGAAATAGTAATACCTTATCCGTGATCGCAAAATTGCACTTTTTAAAAACATTTCCCGTCCGCTTCCTGTTTTATTGCATGTTGCAATACTTTTAAAAGCTGTCTAGCCAACTCCCCAGCGCTATTAATCGTCCCTTAAGTTTTGAGACCGAGTCCAAATGTGTGGCCTTTGAACTTTGATTTGCTATTTTCTCCTTAATCAATTTTAATGGTCCTCTCACTTAATGCCCCAAACATAATTCCAATGGAATGAATTTGGTCTGTTAATTTGGGGCGTCCCTGATCACAAAAAGTGCAAATGGAATTCCCTAACTCTAATCATCTGGATAATCCTGATTATAAGACCTCAACATGGTCTTTAATGTTTAATGTCACATTTTTCGCGCTCCTTGCAATTTTGAATGGTATGCAGTAGATTTGAATTGCTTAATTCTAAGACATTATCGTGATAAATTAGATGTAAAGTTTGAACCTTGATCCCACTGTATCTTCATTGGTAGTCCGTATCATTTTTTTATTTAAAAGAGTAATTCCTTTCCAATTCTTTTAGCTGTGATACTGCATCTTGGGATGGCCTCTGGAAATCTAGTCGATGCATCCATTAGTGTTAACAAATACTGATGGCCACTTTTTTGTTTGCGGTCGGGAACCTAGCCAATCAATTAAGACTCATGTAAAAGGTTCCTCAAATGCCGGAATAGTTAAGAAAGGTGCAGATTTTATTATCGCTTGAGTTTTTCCAATTACATGACATGTATGATGCGTCTGGCAAAATTCAACTGCATCCTGTTGTGGTCCAGGCCAGTAAAGTGTCTCTGTATTCGGTCTGTTTTTTTCATAACTCCTAACTGATTTCTAGATGGTAACTCATACACCATTCGCATCACCTCCTTTCTGTTCCTCATTGGCAATATGATTTGATGAATCTCTTCCCATTTCTCATCTCCTTGAAAATAGTTAGTCTCCATTTCCTCATTTGGACATCATTTTTAAGGTAATAACACTTAGGGATACATTCAAAATTCCGTACGTATATGCTTTTTGATGCAACTGCTTTAAACTTTTATCTTTCTGCTGTGACTCAATTAGTTTAGCTGAGCAAAAAATATTAACATGATCACCTATTTGCTCCTGTTTTGTCTCAACTTTCTGATGGAACAAAGTATCTGCTCATGCCACTTAAGCTTCCTTATCTTTACGTTGTTGATATTTTCTGTTTCAACTGGTGATATTGGGACTTTATTACCCATAATCAGGAATGTTTCCTGGATAAGATTCCTACATTGATTCAGTTTTCTGCATATCCACTGGCTTTTAAACGAGAGTAGCAGTAATCCAAACACTGAATCAGCTATATTTTCTGCAAGGACAAATTTTATTCCTGGAGCTGAGAGTTTGTCCAGTACCCTTACCACAATTTCCCCACACTTTTCTGGACACGCTATGCACACTTTACATACTTTGGCACCTTTTGTCTCATGGTGAATTCCGTCTAGCCCTACCTTTTCTGGAAATAGTCCTTCAGGAGTACATATGTCCTTATCTTGTCACAGAGGATCCTGTGTCTCTTAATATTGCATCCTCTTTACCTGCCCGATGTGAATAAAATTTCCCTTTGCAGGCATATTTTCTAAGCAGATCTGGCACTTCCTCCGTAACAAGCCTCCAATCAGCTTGTACACTCTGATGCAGCTTTCTAGCTTCCACTGTGCTTTCTGTTACCACTCCGACAAAACTCCCAGACTTATCTTTTTTCCTGCATCTGTGTTTTTTTTTCTGAACCCACCAAAACAGTGATTTCATGAGTCCTAATTTGTTGCAATGAAAACACCAGAGCTTTTTATCTTCTTTGCCTCCTTCACGTATTGCCTTTTTACCCTGTGTTAAGTTCTTCACCGAGATTTATATCTACCTTTCTACGTGCGGATTTCTCTTTGCCACAATTTCTATCCACCATGGACTGAAATTGATTCTGGAAGCCAAAACAAGTTTTATAATCATAATCACTAGTCATAATCATCAGCCACTTCAGCTGCCAGTTTTGGCTTTATAACTCTATGATCTTCCAAATGAGTGTGCACTATGTGAATGCTTAAACACCTTCAAAGTAATTGTGTCTCGAAGAGCATCGTATGTTTGCTCTCTTTTAGAAGCTATTAAAATTATTTTGTTTGATCCTTTCAAACTCAATATGTGTTCGACCAGGATCCTTACATAAATTCCTGAAACGTTGTCTGTCGGCTTTTGGCACATGCTCATATATATGTTTTCCACTCCTCATACTCCCCAGATCCCTCCGTTGATAGTGTTGCATATATCTCACTAGCTCTACCTACAAGTTTTGTTTGGGTCAACAAAACCTAAATGGTCACTGGCCACTGAAATTCTTTAGCCACTTTCCTCTTCATCAAATTTAGGCATGCTGTGAATGTACTGAAACCAGGCTTTGGACTACAATGGGATTGCCCATCCTCAGTCTGTTCCTCACTAAGCTTACCTTCAACCTTCATCCTCATCTTTTAACACTGACTTTCCATTCTAAGTGTCCATCTCTGAAGCTCAAATGCTCCCTCTTTTTCTTTCTCTCCTGCTGAAGCTATTATTTTTTCTGTTTTCTCTGCTAAACCTGTTCGTTATCTTTCTTCCTCTTGTGACTTTAGTCGTAGCTCAAACTGCTTCATCTCGGCTTCTAACTCAAGCTGCTTCTTTTGCGATTGAAGTTTAGTCATCCCACAGATCCTGATGGAGTTTCCAGCTAAATTGGAGTGTTGAACTACTGCTGCAGTCATCTCATCTTTCCTCACATCAGACGGTAGCTTCAACTCCCTTTGTCTACTAATTCCCGCTGCTTGGATTTATGTGCATTTTGTAAAACCCACAAGGTCACTTTCTCCACCTCCAAAACAAGCTTGGTTCCTCCAAGAACCATTGCTACCTGAAGCTCAGTTTACTCACCAAATCAACACACGAAATAAGAGACAATGACACCTGCCACTAGCTGTCTAAATTCTGCAAAGGCCCCTAATTTGTTGCGTACCAGACCCGACCCTTCAAAACATTTTAATAGGTAGCCCGGACCTTAGATTTGCTATTTTTTGAAGGTTAGTGCATAGCTGATATTTCCAGAGTGAATGCGCTGGTCAGACTGCCGAATTTTAAACATATGACATTTATTTGCCAAATTACCAAATGAAACATAAGGAACCGAAAATAGAATACCTGAATAACGTATCGTATCCGAATCTGATAGGCTATCCCGATTTAAGGATGCTGTTCCAATATACTTGCAACCATCCCATTAACAGAACCCCTTAGCACCAAGGGTAAAACTGACACAACTGCTTACAGGTTATAAGATCAGAAGGGCAGAAGGAGGCAGAGAGCGTCCGAGGACCCTGACTCAACAAACCCCCAAACTGATCCAACCTGTCCAGTTGTGGGAGCTGGACATGTCCTCTTGATTATACAGGCTACTTTTCATGACTTGAAAGGCTTCTGTATGAGGCATTATGTGTTAGGAATAAACAAAAGGACCCCAACGAACCTTTCAAAATTATGACATTTTGGAATCCTCGGTCGTTTAGACCCTCTTTAAAAAAATCAAGGACAACATAACCCTGTAAAAGGACGAGCTTTGTGAGAACATGCCACATTTGGCTTTGGACTGAATTCCAAACATTCTTACTGCTTTGAAGACGATATAATGCATGACGTTGTTTGTTTGTTCGTTTATATAAAATGTTACTCAATCATACTGTGTGTTGAAGCTTCAGCATGGTCACGAGTGGAATGTCCAGACAGATCCACACTTCCTGTGTATGGTCAGGGCAAATTCATCCACTGAGAATCTGTTGCTTGGCGACTGTACTAGTCGAGGAGAGACCAGCATGGAAAACAAGTCTAGATTGTGATTTTTTTGTGGATGGTTATGATGGAGCGTTCAGGTGGTTACAGTGTTGCAAATGAACAACACAGCAGAATCATCTAACCTGCGATAAGAAAACGTCCATAATTCTCCCTCACAACTAACTTCACAAGAGCAATTGGTGATGGGAGATGTGACCATTAGCCAGCAATGTCAACATTCAATTCAATCCAGTTGTTATTTTGAACTGAAGGTCGAATTCTGAAAGGAATTATCTGGATCTGTTTGTTCAGTGACTGTGATTGATGTCAGTCTCCATGGATCCTAATTATGTCACTGGATGGTTTTCCTCTTCTATTTGTACCGGGCGTCTTCCAATGCTTTATCCCATTATTGCTGCAGATGCATCATCGGCAACACTGATAAGGATCAGCAGTTGCAGAAACAGGGAGAGGAGAGATCAGAATCAGAGAACCATAGACTGGAATATTCCAACAATGGACCAGGATCTGAGAACAGTAGACTGGAATGTTTCAAGAATGGATCAGAATCTGAGAACATCAGACTGGAATATGCCAGCAACGGATCAGAATCTGAGAACAATAGACTGGAATGTCACACCAATGATTCAGAATCTAAGAAAAGTAGACTGGAATGCTGCAACAATGGACAGGAGTTTATCTTTGGGTCTTGTGTATCTTTTCTGGTATTGGCACATATTACCATATCGGATATTAGGTGCACTGTGGATTATTCAGGCTGGTTACTATCCCATGCTCGCTATTGTTGGTGTTCCTGGTAAGTCTCCCCATCTCTATCGATTTACTAATCCCATAAACCATGGTGAACTTCAGTGCTATTTCTATTATCTATGTTTAGTAAAGACTGAAACTATTGTCTTCAGTTTCAAATGCAAATCCATTCATTCTCCACAAATTTCAGAACCACCCACACTCCCACCCTCACAAACATCTGAGAACAAGACTGTTCACAATCCCGAAATACCCATTTGCCCCGAATTGATTTATGTTTTGGTATTCTCTCCATCACTAACGCTACCCACTACCAACTCCATGATATCCCCAGACCCCATCTTGACGTCAGTGCGGGTGATAAATAAACCATTAACTATAGCATGGTAAAAGTCAGACTTTATGGTTACTGTTCTCTTCTAATCGCTCTTTCCGTTACAAATATTCCCATCAAAATCTTGTTCTTGTCTGTAAAATAAATTCATGACAGGGACACTGTGTCAGAATAGTAATGTCGATGGCCACGTAATTCAGTGGTCCAGATATCTACAGTATGGACGCTGTTTCAAATCTTATCTCAGATGATGACAGAACTTAAATTCAAATGAGAGGAACTGGAAATAAAAGTGAATTTTACTAATATAATCCCAACAGCACTATGTCAAGAAGTTTATCTATTTCACTGTTATCCTTTGGTGAAAAAATCTCGCATTATTGCCTGATCTGAATTAAGACTGACGTCAGACTCAATACCTTAAGGAATGGCCTCACAGTAAAAGGCATTTAGTGAGGTCCACAAATGCTGCCCTGTCAGTGATGCAGACATCCCATGCAACAACAACATGTAAGGTAGAGGAGAAAAATACAAAGTATGATACTAGAGATCAGAAACAAAAGGAACGAGTAAGTGCCAGAGAAACTGAACAGATTTGGCAGCCTCAGGTCGAGAGAATAATAGAAGTGACATTTCGCGTCCAATCACTATGCATCAGAACTGAATGCAGCTGGGAAATAGTGTGTTTGATGTTGATGACATGGATGGCTGCTGTGAAAGGGAGAAGGAGTGAGTTGAATAGGTAGAGAAAAAGAGAGGTAGAGAGAAAGAAAGAAAGAGAGGGATTGCTGATGATCAGCTGAAATGTAAATAAAAATCCAGGCGAATCTTATTTATTTTTCTCCTGTTCCCATATTACTGAAATTCATGCCCATGTAAGGTAGACATCAAAGTCCCGGTTTGAAGTCAGCTATGTCCCTTTGTCTCTCTTCCTTGAGTGTGATCATCTTTTTTTATTCAGTAATGGGATGCTGGGCCAGTATTTAATTCCCTTTCCTCATTGTCCTTGAGAAGGTGTTGGTGAGCTGCCTTCCTGACATACTGCAGCCTGTGGGCTGTAAGTAGTCAGTGCTGAGGTCCATGCGGTTTCATTTCTTTGAGAATTTGTAGTGAGTGATATAACTGAGCGGCTGGCTTTGCGATTTCAAACTACAACTGTGTGTTAGCCACAGTGCTGTGGGTCTGGAGTCACATGTACGTCCGACCAGATGAAGATGGTGGATTTCCTTCCCTGAAGTGCACTAGTGTGCCAGATAAGACAAACACAATGCTTTCATTTTTTCATTTGATTCTCAATTCCTGGTATTTTATTTAACGCAAAATCTAACATTTGTCGTGGTGGGATTCGAATCCGGGTTCCGAGTCATTGCCTAGGTTCCTGGGTTAACATTACAGGGATAATACAGCTAGGCCATCACCTCCTCAGCATCGCCAAAAATCTCCATCGCCAATGGCAAACGTGGTGTTGCTGTTGGCGTGGCTGTGCTTAAAACATAGCCTTTTGCAAGGCAACAAAGTGATTTGGCAAAACATATCATCCTTCTCATTTTATATTTATGGAAAGGCGAGATGATGGGATGTGCTCTTGGAGAAAAGGAGGTGGATGTCCTTGGCCATGAGCCACTGACAGAATTCATACAGAGCATTAAGTAATGAGCATCATGTTGTTCACAAACTTGTCAGCAGTCACAGTCTGACTGGGTTGGTCATTCTCAAAAGCTTCTGACCTCCATGCAGAAGACAAGCCTGTCTTCTCGGAGTTGGAAGATGCCTCCTTGGGACATGGCACAAATCATCCGCTGTGCCTCCTTACCATCAGCAAACTATGTTAATGTAATACGCGTGAAACATTAGCAATGGAGCCAGAGGGAACAGCATGGAGCAGTCTGTCTGTGCAATCTCTGCTTCATTGGTTTGTAAAGTTGCAGCATCGATGAAATCCTCGTTTTTCCGTGTAACAGTTTGGAGGGGCTGAACAGCCTCTTTTGTTCATGTGTCAGTGTCTCGGGTGGCTGAATGTCCTGTTCCTTGTTCCAGGGAAGAGGTTCATTATTAGGTGACCGGTGGTAGCTGCTTACCTGCGTGTTGTGCTGACTAAATACCTTATCTTCCTGAGTAATAATAGACAAACAGGAGGCTGGAAGAAACAGCAAGTCAAACAGCATCAGAAGGTGGAGAAGCCAACATTTCAAGTATACCCGTTCATCAGGATTGCGCGTGGGGGTAGGCGGAACTACAGATAAAGAGGGAAAGGAGTGGTTGGGGTGGGGCGAGCAGCAGGATGGTGAGGTAGGGGATAGGTGAACACAAGTGGTGGGTGCAACGTGGTTGGTCGATGGGAGGGATGAATACCGTTGGGAGCTAGAAGGTGGGGTCTTTTGGTGGAATGGAAAGGAGGAGGCGGGGCTGGGAAGGTTTTTTCAAATTGGAGAACTCAATGTTGAGTCCTCCAGGCTGTAGGCTAACCAGGCAGAATTTAAGATGTTGTTCGTCCAATTTGCGGTCTGACTCACTCTGGCAAAAAAGGAAGCCAAGGAGGTCAGGTTGGAAAGGAATTGGGAAGGGGAATTGAAATGGGTGTTGACTGGGAGCTCAGGTCAGCCCCTTTGGACCGGACTGTGATGCTCGGTGAAATGTGCACTTAGTTTACGTTGTTCTCCCCGATGTAGACAAGCCCACATCAGGAGAACCTAATGCAGTAAACTAGGTTGAAGGAGAGGCAGGTGACCTCTGTTTTACCTGGAAGGACGGTTTTGGGCCTTGGATGAGGTGAGGGAGGTGTGTGCCAGCAGGTGATGTATTTTATTTTTCATCTGCAAGTGTCAGTTGCCCATGGGGATTGACAGGTTTGGTGGGGAGTATGGCACGAACCAAAATTAGTGAAGGGATCGGTCCTTGTGAAAGACGTTCCAGGTGATCAGTTCCAACCTCGTTTACTGTATCTGTCATTCCTGATGTGGTATTCTCTATATCGGGGAGACCAAAGGTAAACTAAGGGGAATGGTTTGCTGAGCATCTCAGCTGGTCCTGTAAGGGCTGACCTGACCTCCCAGTCACTGCCTATTTCAATTCCACCTCCCACTCCAATTCCGAGATGGCCATGCTTGACCTCCTCCATTGCCACAAACAACCAAAGCACAAATTGGAGGAACAACGCTACATATTCCATCTGTGTAGCCTACAGCCGGGGGTCTCAACACCTAGTTCTCCAATTTCTAGTAACCTCACTTCCAATCCCCCGACCTCCTGCTTAGCCGCTCCTCCTCCCGTTCCTCTGATCAACACATCTTCCAACTGTCAACTGGATTCATTTTTCCCATTGACCAATCCGGTGGTACACTCTACCTGTGTTCCCCACCACAACAAGTCGCCTCCTCCTACTTTCCCAACTCGCCTCTTTATCTGTACACACCCTTGCCCCCACCCCCAGACATGAGGAAAGGTTATACCCAAGATGTGGACTTTTTCACCTGATGCTGCCTGGCTTGTTGTGTTCTTCCAGTCTCCTGAATTCCAACATTTGTAGTTTTTTTAAAAATCTCTTCTTGTGTAATAGGTAAGAGAGAGTGAATGCTCTGTGCCTCTACTTATCCAATAGCTTCGATGGGCTGAATGGCATTCTCATATTTCTGTGAAACTAGCTTGAGATGTTGAATGAGCTTTTCATTTTTAGTCCTGTGGAAATGTTCAGGGTCCAGCAGTGCTGTTACATGAATATTGCCAACACAGTAACAGCATGAGCTTGAATGTTGTCCAGGTTATCATGTTTTCTGCGATCTTTTCTGAGCATCCTCACTTCTGATCGAATGACAGAGGGTAAAACGTTGCTGAAGCAGCTGAAGATGTTTGTGCCGAGGAAGCTACCCTAAGGATCGCCCACAGAGATATCGAGGGACTGAGAGGATTGATCTCCATCGGCCGCATGGTGCTCCGAATGGCCCAACGACTTGGGAGTTTACAACTGATTCCAATTAGGTGCAATGTTATTCAGCCTCCTTGACATTTTGTTCAGTCATGTCCTGTCAGGGCCAATCATTCTGACGCTGTGTTCATATCTTTTGATTTGAAGATGCGTGTTTTATTGGGGTGTGCAAAATTAAAAATCACACAACACCAGGTTATAGTCCAACAGGTTTAATTGGAAGCACACTAGCTTTCGGAGCGTCGCTCGTTCATCACGTGAATGCCGAGGGCTCAATCCTAACACACAGAATTTAAACCAAAAATTTACAGTGTGATGTAACTGAAATTATACATTGAAACATTGATTGTCTGTTGAGTCTTTCATCTGTTTGAATATCATGATATTCACACAGATTAAAGACACAACAGACTCTCAATTTTTCAATGTATAATTTCATTTACATCACGCTAAAGTTTTGCTATAAATTCTGTGTGTTAGGATTGAGCCCTCCACCATCACCTAATGAAGGAGCGATACTCCGAAAGCTAGTGTGCTTCCAATTAAACCTGTTGGACTATAACCTGGTGTTGTGTGATTTTTAACTTCATTGCTTTTGTTCAGGTCAAAGGCCAAGGTAAATGTGTGGGGACTATTTCCTTCTGTCAGAGGGTAGTGACTGTTGGGGCCTCTCTATCCCAGACAACTACATCTGAGAATGTTTGAGGGAGCACTGTGGTGTTAATGAATGTTGACACATCAGGGAGTTAAGGGCTACAAAGAATTGGGCATGAAAGAGAAATTGCGGCCAAGAGAGATCAGCCCTGACCTTACTGAGTGGAAGGACAGGGTTGACGGGCTATATAGCCTGGTATTATTAGAATAAACCCTGTAGTCTAGTCACTTTATTGCCTCTTCCATTACCTGTGGTACTTCAAGTAGCTGCATAGGCTGATAATGTTGCTGCATGATCCAAACTGGGTCTCGTTCTATCGACTGGAGGGACTGATTGGTCTCCTCCTGTAAATGTATGTCATGATCCAGGGGCTGAGAAGCCACATCCTATTCTGGTGTAACTGAAATCCATATAGACCAGATCGACCACCCTTGGAGAAAGTCATCACTGCAGATGCTGGTGATCAGAATTGAAAAGTGTGGCACTAGAAAGGCCCAGCTGTTCAGCCAGCATCCGAGAAGCAGGAATATTGATGTCTTGGACATTCCTGATGATACACTTGTGCCTAAAAATCGATTCTCCTGCCCCTCGACTGCTACCTGACCTGCTGTGCTTTTCCAGCGCCACACGTTTGGATGCCTAGCTGCCCGCCCTACTCAACATTCCTGGTCACTTCATCAAATAACTTTAACAAATTCATCAGGCGTGAACTTCCACTCACATAGCCATTCTTGTTATTACTAATGAAACCCTGTTTTCCCAATGCGTGTACATCTTATCCCTCAGAATCTTCCCAAGTAATTTAACTACCACAGATATTAAGTTACTGGTCTGTATTTCCTGGACATTACTTTTCAGTCCTTCTTGAATAAGGGCACGACATCTGCTTTCCTCCGGTCTTCTGGGATCTCACCTGTGGTAACTGATGATCAAAATTATCAGCCAGGGCCCCCGTAAGTTCTTCTCTTGCCCCTGCACTGTTTTTGTATATAACTGAAAGGACCGTGAGATTTATCCAACTTCAAACATTCTAGTAGATCCAACACCTCCTCTACTGTGATAAGGACTGTCTCTAAGTTATCACCAATAATTTCCCCAATTTCCCAAGTATTCATGTCTTTCTCCACGGTAAACATAGAGGAGAAATATTTGTTGAGGACATCGCTCATCTCTTATGGTTCCACACAAACATATCCATTTTGGTCTTTGAGGGGTACTATTCTCTCTCTATTTACTGCTTTTCCTTTAATATACTTAAAGCACCTCTTTGGATTCACCCTGATCTTCTCAGGCAAGGTTATCTCCTACTCCTTTCCCCCCCGCTGATTTCCTTCTTCAGTTAACTCCTGTATCTCCTGTACACCTCCAGGGATTCGCTTGATCCCATCTGCCTCTACCTGAGCCACGCCCCCACATTTCTTTTGGTAAAAGCCTAAACATCTCTTGTCATCCAGTGTACCTCATTCCTGTCAACGTTCCATTCACCTCACAGGAACATATAGATCTTAAACTCCCACTTGCTGGAGGTCCCTTTGCCTGCAAACAGACTACTCCAACCAACCCCTGCAAACTCCTGTCTGAGTCCATCAAAATTAACGTTGCCCCAATTTAGAACTTGAATCTGTGTAACAATTTTTTTTTCCCTCTCCATAACTATTTTAAAATTAATAGATCTATGGTCACTGGTTCCAAAGTGTGCATCCACTGTCACGTCACTCACCTGTCCTAACCTATTTCTTAAGAGTAGGACAAATTTTGCTCCTTCCCAATTAGGACCTTCGACAGTCTGCTTGAGGAAACTTTCCTGACGCACTTAATTCATTCCATCCCATCGAATCCCTTAATGCTCTGGCAGTGCAATTCTGGGTTATAAAAAATATTAAAGTCCCTATTATGACAACCCAAATGTTCCTGAAAGTCTCCGCAATCTCTCTACATATTTTTGTTCCTCCAATTTCTGTTTACAATTTGGGGGCCTATAGTACAACCCCAATAATGTCATCATCCCCTTCTTATTTCTTAATTCCATCCATAAAGCCTCATTGGATGATCCATCAGTTATTTTATCTCTGATCACTGCTGCGATACACCCTTTATTCAGAAATGCAATTCCCCTCCTCTCGTTCCACAATCCCTGTCCATCCTAATGCATTTAACCATGGTACATTATGCTGTCAGTCCTATCCATCCCTCAGCCATGTTTCTGTAATAGCTAGACTATCGAGCGCTGATAACCTATCCACACCCTGAATTCATCGGCCTTAACTGTCAGCCCTTTTGCTCTGAAATAAACACAATTTAATCCTTAGGCATTTCTTGTTCCCTATCGTGGTCCAGCCTGATATGTCTCCTCAATATATTATTTTTGATTACTGTATCTTCTTCCAGCCTATCACTTTCCTCCCTGCTCTTGAGGATACCACCTCCTGGCAATCTCGTTTAAACACTCCCCTGTTGCACTAGAAAAACTGGCTGCGAAGATATTGATTCCCCGCTCCAGTGGATGTGCCACCAGTCCCTCCTGAACAGGTCAACTCTGTCACAGAAAAGCTCCCAATGGTCTAAAAATATGAATCCCTCCCACTGCACCAATTCTTTAGTCATATATTTATCTTGATATCCTCCTATACTTACCTTCACTAGCTCATGACACTGGAAGTAATCTGGAGATTATCACTATCGAGGTCCTGGTTTTTAACTTTTCTCCTAGTTCTCAGTTAATCATTCTATATAAACGCATTCCTATATCTAACCGTGTCATTTGTACCATCGTGCACAATGACTTCTGGCTGCTCACCCGCCGCCTTGAGAACTTTCTACAGCCACTCAGCAACATCCTGGATCCTGAAACCTGAGAGGCAACACACCATCCTAGTTTTCCGTTTGAGGCCACAGAATCTCCGATCTGTCCCCCCTAACAATCAAACCTCCTATCTCGAAGACCCTGTTTACCTTTATCCTTTCCTGCTGCTCCCCAGATCCAGTGCAACCATCATGGCTACAGCTACTTTCCCCTGAAGAGTCATTTCCTGACACCCATCTCCCATCTCCCAGCATACACAAAACCAGTATCCAGAATCGTGTACTTGGTTTTGAGAGGAATGGCCATAGGGGATTCCTGCGCTTTCTGCCTACTCCCTTCGCCATTCCTGGTGGTCGCCCAGCTACTCTCTGCTTGGAACATGACAGGAAGCAAGGAACGCCTGTTGGATTAAATTGCTTTTAATTAAATGAAACAGGGCTGACAGGTAAGGCAGAGGAACTCAGGGCGTGGATCTTTACATGAGACTGGGTTATTGTAAACTTTACAGAAACATGGCTAAGGGAGTGACTTGGGTGTGATCACCTCACTAAAGCTTTTATCTATGAAGTGCTCGATATCTCGGATGATTCGGAGTGCTGCCAGATCCAGCTCCTGAACATGGTCTCCCAGGAGCTGCATGACGTGTAGTCATCAGGGACAGTGGAAATCTCCCTGAGCTCCCACAAACCGCAGGAAGAACATACAACTGCCCAAACTGCCATCTCCATTGCTGTCAGACTAATGTTAAAAAGAGTTTACCTGAGCTTACCTTTACCTTTTGCTGAACCACTGCTCACCAATGTCTCTGAAACCAAAGCATTACTGGCTACTCTGCCACGAACAGTACATCAATAGAACACTCCACATTTAGTTTTGATTAGGGCAGGAGGGAGACACTACAGTGATGTGTTGTTTGGGCCTTAAGCACTCCTAAACACCAGGACCATGCTTGGACTTGGGGCGGGGGGGGGGGTGTCTTGCTGAGATCTTCCTCCTAGTAGTGGTGACTGCGCTGATGCAAACCTTCACCCTGACAGCTTATCCACGTTGTCGCAGTCCTCTGGTGTTTTCTGTCTACTAGCACTGCACTTATGAATTCCTTGTATCTGTAGATTGTATTCGAAACTGTGTCTCACTCCGGAGGGAGAAATGTTGATGTTCCAGAGAATACAGGCTATTAGAAAAGGTTTACCATTAGACATACGAGTGACAGTATACCCATCCGCTCGCTGACTCTGCTTTTACTTTCAATTATTCTGATAACTTTCCATTCCATTTTCCTGCGTTTTCCCTGTAACACTTGTTTAAAAATCTGTCCATCTCAGCCTTGAAGATATTTGGTGATCATTCCTCAACAGCCTTCACAATTTTCTACAACTGTTTCCCTCCCACTGATGTGAGACTTAGTGGTCTTTAATCCCATGGCTTTTTTTCTAGCACTCTGTGTGGAAGTTGAACCTACATTAGATGTTGTCATGATCGATCATACCACCTTTGTGGCCAGAGGCAAAACAAAATACAACACAAAATTTAACAGCCTGGAATCTCCTCTCTCATCTTCCACATCAGTCTAAGATACAGTTCATCCAGATCTAGAGATTTGCCCACTTTTTATCCTGCATCAACTTCCAATTATTCCTCAGCTTCTATCCAGGAACTGCTTCTCCAAAGTGAAGACCAATATGCAGTACGTGTTTGACATATTCTCCGGCTCGATGCACGCGTTGTCTCCTCGGATCCTAATACTCTCTATTATTTCTCTTGTTACCCTCTTACCCTTAATAAACCGATAAAATGTCTTTGAATTCTTCAAAATACTGCCCACTAATATTTTTATCACCCCACGTTTTGCTCTAGGACTTACTTTCTTGGGTTTAGACCTTCACGTTCTCTACTCTTCTGGGACCCCCATCAACCTGCTCACTTTATGCCTGCTTTAAGCTTCTCTTTCATTTTTAATTCTGTTCTGAATATTTGTAGACACCCCAGGATCTCTGGGCTTGTTTTACTAAATTTCATCTTTGTTGTAACATGTTGCGGTGACACTCGCATCAATTCCATTGTGAGCATGTGATCACCACCACCCCCACGCTGTGCTGCTCTTGTTTCATCCAGAAGTAACTGTACTGTGGCCAGATCCTGTCTTTCTCTTGGTAAGATCTGCCTCCATCATTCAAATTATTTTTATTTTTCAAACCTTTTTTCTTTTGGTGTTTTCCTTAATAAGCTAAAAATGCTTGAGTCACGGTCACTGGTCCTGCAATGCTCTCCCAATCCTGCCTGCAACTCCTGACTGGCTTCATTCCCCACAGTGAGGGTCGGCACAGCTCCGCCCATTGTTGTATCTGCTCCATGTTTATATCAGAAGCTCTCTGGAATAAATGACAAGGCATCTTTGCCCTCTTAAAATAATTATCGCTGCCCTAATCAATGTTTTTAATTGAAATGCCTGAATGTAATGATCCTATTATTGTATTTACACACCTCAGTGAATTGGTTATATACCTGCTCCTGTATTTTCTTTTATCTGGAGATCTATAATATATCCCCAATAGTGGGTCTGTCATTATTTTGATCCTAACCTCAACCCACAACCGTCATTTGAATGACCTTCCAAGATATCAACCGTCCTTACTGCAGTCTTTGACTCCATAATTAATAAGACAACATCTCCTCTGCTGCCTATTGTTCTTGGATCACAGAATATTGAGTTGTCAGCCCTGACCTCACTCAAACACATCTACGTGATGGCAAAAATGTTCACTTCCCCATGTCACCTCGTTCCCTTATCACATCTGTCTTTCCGATAATATTCCCAGTATTATGGTAAAGGACATGCAGCCTGGAATATAGCATTTGGAATACTCTGTCCCTCGGAGCTCTTCAGTTATTTACTGTTTGTTATCAAGCTGCCTTTCCATGAACTAAAACTGTAACTCTAGGACTGAATCAATAATTGTTGAGTTGTAATTTCTTTTTTAATTAATATGTTAATCAAATGCAACGTTCCACAACTGAACAGTCAGCTTCAAATACAATGAACTCCTGCTGATTAATTCCCTGCTCAGTGTGCAGCGGGATCAGCCCTCAGTAATGGAGAAAGTGAGGACTGCAGATGCTGGAGATCAGGGTCGAAAAGTGTGGTGCTGGTAAAGCACAACGAGTCAAGATGCAGCCGAGGAGCAGGAGAGTGAAAGCTTTGGGCATATGCCCTTTATCAGGAAGGCACTGGTGTGTTCACATTTTTTTCCATTCCATGATTCATGGAATATTTGGAATTGTACTTGCTCAGGAGGGCAGCACTGTATATAGCCCTGAAATGGAAAGCAGTCAATCAGTTGGTTGAACTGGGAGTAGATAAAGTGAGGTGAAGTACAGACTGATTGAAGTGCAAACATAAGGAGAGATAAGTCCCCTGGACCAGACAGAAAGCACCCGAGGTTTCCAGAGGAATTGAAGGAAGAGATTGCTGCACCTTTGGCGATGATCTTTGGGTCCCCACTGTCCACTGAAGTACTGCATGATGATCGGATGGTGACAAAAGTTATTCCCTTGTTCAGGAAAGGCAATAGGGATAATCCTGCGAAATGCAGGCCAGTCAGTCTTACTTCTGTATTGGGCAAAGTATTGGAAAGGATTCTGAGAGACAGAATTTATGATTACTTGGAAAATCATAGTTTGATTAGAGATAGTCAGCATGGCTTTTTGAGGGGCAAGTCATGCCTCACACAACTTATTGAATTCTTTCAGGATGGGATCAAACACATTGATGAAGGTCGAGCAGTGGATGTGATGTATATGGATTTTAGCAAGGCTACCATAAAATCGGCTCATTCAGAAAGTAAGGAGGCATGGGATACAGGGAAATAGGGACATCTGTCTGTGTGGATACAAAATTGTCTGGCCTGTAGAAGACTGATGGTGGTAGATCATGGAAAGTATTCAGCCTGGAGCTTGGTGACCAGTGGCGTTCTTCAGGAATCGGTTCTGGGACTGTTCTTTGTGATTTTTACAAATGACTTGGATGATAAAGTGAAAGGGTGCGTTAGTAAGTTTTACGATGTAACAAAGATGTTGGAGTTATGGAGAGTGTGGAGGGCTGTTGTAATTGGACATTGACAGGATGCAGAACTGGGCTGGTAAATGGAAGATGGAGTTCAAGCTGGATAAGTGTAAAGCGATTCATTTTGGAAGGTTGAAATTGAATGCAGAATACAGGGTTAAAGGCAGGATTATTGGCACTGTGGAGGATCACAGGGATGGTGTGTTCCATATCATAGGACGCTCAATGTTGTCACCCAAGCTGCTAAGGTTATTAAGATGGATGGTGTTTTCATGAGCCAGGGATTGAGTTTAAGAGCCGCAAGTTTATGCTGCAACGCCAAAAAGGTCTGGTGAGACTGCACTTAGCACATTGTGTTCAGTTCTAGTTGCCTCATTACTGGAAAGACATTGAGGCTTCAGAGAGGATGCCGGGGAGATTTACCAGGATGCTGCGAGGACTGGAGGACATGTCTTACAAAGAAAAGTTGAGGGGGCTAGGGCTTTCTCCTTGGAGCAATGCAGAATGGGAGTTGACATGATAGGGGTGTATAAGATGATGATGGTAGAATTGGTTACCAGAGACTTTCTCGCAGGGTGGAAATGGCTATCTCGAGCGAGCGTAAGTTTAAGGTGATTAGAAGAAGGTTTGAGGAGATGTCAGAGGTAGGTTCTTTACACAGAGAGTGGTGTGTGCTTGGAATGCACTGCCAGCACATTAGTAGAGTCAGCGGCATTAGGGGTTATTTAAGTGAGTATTGGATAGGCACATGAAGGGTATGTCAGTTAGTCTGATCTTCAAGTAGGATAAAAGTTCAGCAGGACGTCAAGGGTCTAAGGGTCTGCAATGTGCTGTACTGTTCTGAGTTTTATGTTTCACCCAGTCTGTGGATTCTTATCAATTGTTGAAGGTGTGAGGGAGTGATCTGTGTGAGATTAGGAAGCTGGGGAGGGGCGTTAGCCCAAAACTTCCAGTTATGTTGTTCATTGTTACATTCACCTGAATGTCAGTACAATATCTGACGTGTCGTACACCAGGCAGGCTCCACCAAGTTCAGTTATTAACGTGATTCTTGACTTGTCATTTGCTGCTGTTTTCTTCAGATACAATCTGTTGGGTGACCCATCTATTAATCAGATGTTTGCTATGTTTCATGAATTGGGCAAAAGTAAGATGTCAACTATGATTATTCGACTGTACTATAATCTCTGAAAACATTAGGTTGATTCTATATTTATGGAACAAAAATATAAACTCCTGTCAAGATTTTCTAACACAGAAATAAAGAAAGTACATTTTATTTTGTATCGAACAAACAACATGGATGTAACTCTTTTGGCGATCAGAATTACATACACAATGTCAGGATTCAAAATAATGCATTGTCACTCCAACATTTTTAAAATGGTTGGATTCTGAATGATTACATGTTCAGGGTGAGCAAACGATTGAACAATGAAATTGAATTAGAGTTCTTGTACATTTATATATAATCAATCAGTTTAGTTTCTCACTGAAATGCGTAAGCTTCAGCGATTTGCCAGGGAATTAGAAATGGCTATAATTCAACATGGATTGTGAATATTAATCTAAATAAATGATTTGTGCTATCAAGTTTTAGTGAACAATACTTTCAAAACGTTTAATTTTTAGAAAGAATGTTATTTAATATGAAATATAGACAGTAAACAAAAAGCGATGAACATATTATCATGTGAGAGAAAAGTCAGACCTTTTCAAAGAGGATTGAGCCAAAGCAATGACAGATTTGTTTTAGTAATTGGAATACAACAATTAAAATATTCGTGTTCTAAGCAATAATTAGACTACAAAATGAAGTTGGTCTTGTAATACTTGCATTTTAAATGCTAATGCTGCACTAAATAATCAGATATTTGCGAGCATTTTCAACGGGAAATAATCTGATGCTGACTTTTATTCGCATCAGACACTTGATAGAGTGCAAAACTTTAAAGTACAGGAGGAGGTCATTGGCCACAGTTGTATAACAGCTCCAGGAATGTATCGCAAGGCCCTCCCATTTGCCAACTCTATCTCTGCAGCCTGTTGAATTGATATTTTCAAATGCATTACCAGTTCTCTTTTTAATCTTCATCCACAACTCTCCCAGGCAGTCCATTCCAAAACCTAACAACCCTCTCAATAAAGAAGTTTCTCCTTATCTCACTCCTGGCACTTTTGCTCACAAGCTTGAAATTAGATGTTGTAATGCCAACTAATGGAAACAGAGTATTCCTGTTTTACTCTTCAACTTTTTTTCATACTTTTGAGCACCACAATAAGTTCACATCTTTGTCTGTTCTCCCCCAGGAAGAATAAGCCTTGCAAGAACTGTAACAAGCACTACATCGGAAAAACAGGGAGAAAACTAGCTACCTGGATACATTAGCAACAACTAGCCAGAAAAATGACATGACCCATTTTACTAGCATCGTTACATACAGATGAGGAAGTACACCATTTCGACGGGGTCTGCACATCAATCTCGGACAAGCCAAACATAGACAAGCACGAGAATTCCTAGAAAAAAATTCCTGATGAAGGGCTTTTGCCTGAAACGTCTATTTTACTGCACGTCGGATGTTGCTTGAACTGCTGTGCTCTTCTCGCACCACTAATCGATAATTTCTAGAAGCATAGCATTCCAAAAGGAAATCAATTAACAAACACATCGATTTTGATTCCATCTAACACTCTCTGAGAAAAAGAACCGGACACAAAATCACCAATACTGAAAACTACATCACTGACTCAAGGAAACTTAAACACATAAATAGCAAGTGGGACATAATACCAGCACTTCACCTGAGGCTCACTGATAATGTTCCCTAGTACAGTGATGAACCATCTGAAAAATGCACTCTTCAGCTCAGCGAGCAAACTGACATCCAGAAGAAGCACAATTTCCGTAATCCTCCCTTCAACTAAATCCTTTCCAGTTATCATTCCGAATATTTTAAGGTTATTTGTATTCTTCTGCAAAGTAATGTGGTGTCTGTCTGTCTGTGTGTGTGAGGATGTGTGTGTGAGAGAGAGATAGCGAGAGAGAGAGAGAGAGAGAGAAAGCGAGAGACAGAGAGAGAAAACAATCCTCTGTTATCTCTGGATTACTTCCCGCGCCATGTGGAAAAGACGGAAGGATGAGGAACACAGTATAGCTTAACATGTTGTTAAAAAAACTAGTTCAGGGTTGATAGTTTCAGATTTTTGGAACATGGAGAGCTCTTCCAAAACATGTGGGACCTGTATTAAAAATTATAGGTTGCATCTTAACTGGACGAGCACCAACATCCTTGTGGGGAGGTTTGCGAGTGCAAGTTAGATGTATTTGAATCAACAGGAGGGTGAAAACCAAAGCAGCGGATCAGGGACTGAGCAGAAGGTCGAGGTGAATAGGACATCAGGCATGGTCAGTCTAATGACCATGCCGAGACAAGAAATTAAATCAGTCCAAAATGTGAGTTGGGAGTTGGAATAAATGATCGAGATGAGGCGCAGGTTTTTCAGGGATTAACAAATAAGGATAGAGAGTGTGGGGGATGTGAGGGAGTGAGGTGTGTCAGATCAGAGATACAGTGAACAAGAAAATATTAAAGGGGAAAGAGGTTGAAGTGAAGTGAGTTGGGGAATTCTGTGATAAACAACTGGCAGCAAAACTCAGGAAAACTTGGTGTTTTTCAAAGTGAATACCTGGGAAAGAATTTATTATGCTTCAGAGAAATAGCAATCTTATTGCTAGAGGTCTGCATTATAATGAAGGGAAAGCTGTGTTCATGTTATGGCTGTAGCTATAATAATGATGGAAAACAGCTAGAATAATATTGGTGCTATTGGTGGACAATGCTTGCACTGAGCATATGAATTACTCTGGATATTCCCAGAGATGGCTGGGCTGCCTTTGGATGAATAAGTGCTGAAGCTCCATGAGATGATGCTGTTTTGTGATGTAGCCACTTACTGAGTTCAGTCAAAGGAACAAAGCAGCAACTGCCAAGGTTTATTGCTTCAGAATATATCAGAGTGTCCATGGCTGCCACTGCACACAATCATGCAATGAAAACCAGACCTATCACGCCTGTGCCAGCAAGTGCATATCCAAAGGTTTTTTTTAAACGTTTGTGAGGTTGCCTGCCTCAACCACCCTCCTAGATAATGCATTCCAGATTCATACCACCCTCTCAGTCCGAAACACATTCCACAAATCCTCTCTCAATCCGCTGCCTTTCACTTTAAAAGTCTGTCCCTTTGTTTTTGATCATTTGACTAAGGAACACAGCTGCTGTCTGTTCATCCTCTCCATACCCCTTATGCTCTTGTACACCTGTACCAGGTTCCCTCCTCAACCTTCCCTGCTGCAAAGAAAAAACGAGCAAATTTAGCCCTCCTCTTCCATGCTCACTTTTGAATACTCACTTGTCTTGTTACTTCTGACTTTCATCTTCCCAATTTATCGGTGTTACACTTCATTGGCCATTGATCTGGCTATCTGAATAATCTGTTTATATCCTCCTGTAGCCTAACATTTTCCTCCTGACTGTTATCTATACGGCTCATTTTTGTGTCATCCATAACAATGTTCATCATTCCACTGCTCCACACCTTCCACATTCTCACAATCGTCATTTCTGAATATCGCAAACAAACCATGATTTCCTTCCTGTTCTCCAGATGTTATTCAGAGGATGATTTGACAGTTCCAGTCCCTTGCCTTTCCTAATTTGGCGAATTTATCAGTGATGTAGTTAACATATTTCATGAGGGAGCCACAAATAGTATTTTCGACACAGAATTGAATTCACCTTTTACACTCTGCCTCTCTGCATGTTTTACTTCTAAACCTTCTAAATAATTTCGGATAAACTATGGTTTGGCATCTTGCTCTGGAACATTAGCATTTTGCGTGGCACTGTCCTTTGTAACATTCCCTGCAATAGCCAAAGCTGAAGAAATTTTTCATCTGCAGGATGGACATGGACTCATTCATTGTTTGTTTAAATCAGCGAGTGAGATGAGAAGAAATGTTCAATTAAGTTCTATGTTAGGGGCAAACTGCAGATCAAATCATATTCTCATAACCACCTTGAATTGGAAGCAAATGCATAAAGTTAAAAAAAATCAAAAATATTGAAACCCCACGTAGGGGAGAAATAAAAAAACATGTCGCCTGCACTTGATAGAGATTTAGAAATATATAGTACATGTACAACCTGAACAAGGATCAAGTGATAGAAGAGAAAGTACAAGGAATCCTTTCTTAATTTTGAATGGAATCCAGATCCCGATTTCCTTGAACAGTGACTTTTTTCTCATCCAATCTCACTTCCTCAAAAACAAGCTTTTCCCTGTCACTAAAACGTCATCTGCCATTCTTCCTGCTCCGTCCCACTCTTTTCTTACACTCCTACTTCCTTTACACTGCCCCTTCTGCTGCTACATACTCTTCCACTGATGATCTCCCTTCACACTCTTCTTCCACTCCCACTGTAAGTTACACAAATTCCCCAGTTACTCCCACTTTCTCTCGCCATCCCTTCCCCTTTTTGCTTTCCAACTGGGATGATGGGAGCCGCTGGCTTCTGTGCTGCTATTTGTAATCAGTCAATGATGAGATTAAGATGATCAATGTCCAATAGGAACAGATAATAGTGCGTTTCTGTCATTGTCTGATGCACCGTGGACAGGCTGGTATTGTTCCCCATGGTACAGAATGGAGTGTCTTGCTATCTCTGTCACAGCACTTAACCAAATAGCCTCATCACAAATATACAAACCTCTCCTCAGAATCAGAATTCCATGCATCAGTTTTCCCTTAAACATTGTGAGTAGAGTAAGCACGTTGTTCAAACAGGCCGTGTCCTGTCCTTTTCTTCTTTATTCATTTTTCTGATTTTACAATGTCAGGTGAGGTGAGGTCAGCGTAACTTACATTGCATCAAAGTAATATTTGACTCATGTGACATCAGGGATCCTGAGAAAACTGTAGTCAATGCGAATCGCAGGAAATTCTGCGCTGGTAATTTCCTCACTGAACAATGACACTTTCCCCAGAGCTATTGGGAATGACAAATAAACTCTGCCCTTGCTAGTGCCTACCAAAACCATGGATAAATTTGTCTTTATAAAAACATCGAGACATATTATGTTTTCACAGTTTGGTCTAAAGTATCCAAAAAGTAAGACCTTGCTGCTTGAGTGTCACTTCAGTGAAATCAGGACGTTATAATAAGATTACCTTCGCAATTATTTTCAATCAGTTACTTTCTGAGGACTGATCGAGCGATTTCAGTGCCACTGAGTTCAACAGTTTCTCTGTCCAGCAGTATCACATCACATTAACTCAAGGTTGCACCACTCCACAATTCTAATTTATTCACCGGCTCATTCGCCGTGCTGACCAGATGTACTGCGCACACAATTTGCAAAAACGTGGAGATGCCCTTGACCCTCTGGAACCTTCCTGCCCTCCCATACCCTGTCTCTGACTCCATCCTCTCCTCCAATTCCACCTCCTGTCGTTTATTCACCATCCCTGCTGAACTTTCACTCTGAGTCTGAATGTTCTGTACTAATCAAATGTCTGAACTTTACCTCTCTGTGACCCGACTTCAATGAATTTTAGGCATGACATTTAGTTGAGATCTTCTGCTGTCTTCGACTTGATGCACATTTCTTTTGGCAAGATATCTCTCCCTGCCCCATAGACCCGTTACCCAGCTGCAATACTCTCGCTCCTCCTGGAACCCTCCCTCTATCCTTTACCTGAACTAAATCGGTTCATTGAGAAATTTCAACATGACATTGGTTGTCTTAATTATTCTGCACTCCCCTCACCAAATCCAACCTATCACTGCCCGAACAGCCGACACTCCATGTGCTTAGATCCAACCATAACTGTGTTATTCAGCCTGTGCCGACAAGGGTGATGCTGCTGTAGCCTGGTGGACTGACCTCGACATTGCAGAGTTTGAACACCCACTCTCAAATACCTCCTCTAATCTCCCCCAGACCATGACCCTACCATGGCACATCAAACCATTGTATCAACTATGATAACTTGACCACATTTCATCTGGAGATTCCTGCCCCACTCGCCCCCTTTCCCCCAACTGCCCCCGAGCTGATGGTCCTCTGATAGCAGAGCTCGCTTCTATCTCCTTACAAAAATTCACAAAGAGAACTGCCCAGGCAGACCCATTGCTTCAGACTACACCTGCCGCACAGAGGAACTGCATGGATACACACGTGGGCCCCAGTTATGTCTGTTCTTTTCTTCGGGTACGTCGACTATTCACTGTTCCAGTTCTATTCCAGCACCCATCCCTAACTCTTTGTCCGATATATAGATGATATCATCGCTGCTGCTTTTCTCTCTTGTCCGGAATTGGAAAAGATCATTGATTTTGTCTGGAATTTGAAGCCCTTCATCACATTCACCTGGTCTCTCTCCGACTTCTCCCTTCCTTTCCTCAACATCTCTGCTTCCATTTCTGGGGATAGACAAGCCACTGATATCCACAATTAACCCACAGACTCCCACTGCTTCCTGGAGAATATGTCCTCACACCAGGTTTCCTGTATAGACTCAATTCCATTCCCCCAGTTCCTCCATCTCCACCGCATTGCTTCTGATGATACTAAATTCAACAAGGAAGCCTTTGAAATGTCCACCTTGTTCCTCCATCAAGGGATTCCCCATCAATGTTGTTAACAGGGTCTTCAACCGAGTCTGACCCATCTCCTGCACTTCTTGCCTCCCCCTCCCCTTCCCTCTCGCAACAGAGTTTCCCTTGTCCTTTCCTCCTACCCCAGCAGCATTCACATGCAGAGGATCATCAGCCCGCATTTCCCCCACCTTCACCGAGATGCCCCCACCTGCACATATTCACCTCTCCTCCATTGGCCCCCTTCTAGATGGAGTATTCCCTCCAGGACACACTGGTCTACTCTTTATTCACTCTCAACACAGGTCCACTTAACTTTCCCCTGCCGGAGGTGTGACACATTCCCATTTACCTCCCTCCTCATCAGTATCCAAGGGCCCAGCCATACATTCCATGTGAAGCAACCCCTTACCAACATTTCCCACAATCCAGTCAACTACATGCGCTGCTCACAATGTGGTCTCGTCTACATTGGGGAAATGAAGGGTAGACTGGGTGACAGCTTCACAGAACATCCAAGTTGCACCACTGCAAAAGACCATGAGCTTTCATTTGCCTGCCAGGTTAACTGCCCATTCTGTTCCCTGACCAATATCTCTGTGTCAGGCTTGCTGCAGTGTTCCAGGAAAGTTCAGTGCAAGCTGGAAGAACAACACCTCATTTTCCATGTGCGGACCCTGCAGCCCTTTAGACTCAAAATCAAGTTCAATAATTTTCGGGCCTGAACTCCCCAATGTCCTAGCCCCCTATCCATACACCAGACCTAGTTCTCACATAGCCTTCTATTACTCACACCCTATTGTTAGCTACTAACAGTCTCTATTAAGCGCTAACTGCATATAAACCAACCTCTTCTGCATCTAAACCAACATTTTCCGTGTTAACATCAGTTATGAGGAAGGGGCAATGGACCTGAAACATTAACTCTGATTTCTCAGCACAGATGTTGCCAGACCTGCTGAGCGATTACAGCAACTTCTGTTTTGTTTCAACATTTTCATCGCAAGGTTTCACAATGCAATATGTCACCGATATTTAGAGCCCTGTCAAACATAGGAACTTTGTAATTTATCGTTTCATGTCCATAACAAATTAATCGAGATTCAACCAATATAACAACTTTGCTGTTATCATTCAGATCAGACACTTTGTCACAGTTCAGAAAGAAGAAAGAATTCAAAAGAGCTGGAGCGAAACCCAGTGGATCTGGCAACATCTGAGCAGAGATGCAAAAATAAAACCTTTGATTATAATAGGAGTTTTCGGAACAGTGTCACATCATATGACATATGTTAATTCTGTTGCTCTCTGCAGACACTTCCTCACCTTTTTCGTTTCTCCAGCATTTTCTGTTTGCATGTCATGTTTCCATTATCTCTATATTTCATGTTTCTTGACTGGTCTACATGTTGACCTTGGTAAAATTTGGACAATGTGGTCCTTTCATGTTTCTATTACAGTTGGTGTGTGTCTGTGACACCTGAATTACAGCCAAAATCTGTTTCTTCTTTAAGATAGAAAGTAACAAAAAATTCTGAACATCTTGTAAGTCTCAGGAAATCGATGTTGTTCGAAAATGCATATTAGTGACAGCTGAACTTCATGAAATAATAGGGATAGAGTTTTGATGATGGAACACTTGTGTCCTTGATTGAACTACCTTGTCTCCCCAATCTCCAAAAGCTTTCAATGCATAACATAGAATTATTACAGCAAAGGTGGTGAAAATTCAGCCCATTGTCTCTTCCAGTTTGGAATGAGTGATATTTCTACTATCATTCTCCTGTCTTGTCCACGTAGCCCTGTACATTTTGTTATTAGCATCTGCTTTTAATTGTAAGTATCCTGCCAGATATGAACAACATGATCAATCTCAAACAAAAACAGACGTTGGAGGGAAAGCTCAGCAGGTCTGGCTGTATCTGTGAAGAGACATCAAAGTTAATGCTTCAGGTGCGGTGACCCTACTCAATCTGTATTCCCAATGATTAAATGGTGTGTATATAAAATATAGTTTACTTTATCACATTTAAAATTATCCTGTTCAGTTCACATTGTCATTGAGCATTACATATCCCAAACGTTGGCTCGTTCCTTGTTGTGAACTATATTAATTCTATCTGACGTTAAGAGTGATGATGACTGGGGAATATCATTGTACTCCCCATGCAGTCTCCACAGCCACTATCCCCATTCCGCCCTATCTACTAGGTAAGTCTGACTTATTAATTCATAAGTCTTAATGAATAAGTTCACTTTTGGTTTTGGACTGAGGGGAAAAAAGATGAACAATTATAGATTTACAGCAATTAAAACTGCATTAAGATGTTTGTCAATTTGTATAAATTAATTACTGAAACATATTCTATATGGAAGGTTCAACGTTTCTGTATTAGAGCTTTGAGAGGACCATTCAGAGAAGTCCACTCTTCCTGTCTATGTTCAGGGCAATTGTGCCCAGTGACAGTCTGTTGGCTGGGGTTTGTTCCCGTGAAGGAGAGTTCAGCTCAGTAACAACATCCTGATTGTGTTTCTTTTTTTGTGGAGGGGCGGAGATTCCGGGTAAGATGGTAACAGCATTGCAAGTGTACAACAGGGCAGAGTCATCTAGCCTGCGATAAGAAAACGTCCATCATTCTCCCTCACAACTGACTTCACTAGAGTAATTGGTGATGGGAGATGTGACTAATAGCCAGCGATGTCAGCATCAAGTCCAGTCCAGTTATATTGTGAACTGAATGTGCTGTATTGAAAGCTAGAACTGTTTGCTCAGTGACTGTGATTGATGTCAGTCTCCATGCATTGTAACTGTGTCACTGGAGGGTTTCCCTCTACTATTGGTGAGGGGCTTCACTCAATGCGCTATCCCAGCCTAGGAGCCGATGCATCAGCTCCAACAGTAACAGAGATCAGCAGCTGCAGAGACATGGAAAGGACAGGTCTGAATCTGAGAATAATGGACTGGATAATTAAACCAACGGTGAGGAGGCTTTCCTTGGGTCTTTTCAACATTTTCCTCTGTTGGAAATTTCTAACTTATCCGATATTAGTGGTGCTGATTGGGTGGGGTGGAGAGTGTGTTACTAACCTATGGTGGAGGAGCATCGCTCCGAAAGCTAGTGTGCTTCCAATTAAACCTGTTGGGCTATAACCTGGCATTGTGTGATTTTTAACTTTGTACACCCCGGTCCATCAGCGGCATCTCCAAATCATAACCTATTTTCCCTATTGTTGGTGTTCTCTACCTCTGTCCATTCATTAGTCGCATAAACAATTTTGAACTTCATTGAAATTTCTGTTATCTATATTTTCCAATGAAAGAAACTTTTATCTTCAATTTCAATTGCAGTTTCTATTCATCTGAATTGTAGACCACTCCCTTACAAACATCTGAGAACAAAACTGTGCACAACCTCGAAATCCCTTTTTGCCCTGAACTGATTTATGTCTCTTGTTTTCTCTGTCACAAACCCTGTCCACTACCAACTCATAATATCCCCAATCTCCATCTCTGCGTCAGTGCTGTGACTGAACAAACCGTTGCATGTACGTTGGTAAAATTCAGACTTTATGTTTCAAGCTCTCTTCTGGCCACTTTTCCAGTTCCAAGTATTTCAATCACAAAATTGTTCTTGTCTGGGAGGTTACTTCATGATTAGGACAATGTATCAGAGTAGGAATGTTGCTGGATGTAATTCAGGAGCAAAGCTTATTAAACGAAAGACTTTCTTCCAAGCGATTTGTTTCAAGTCTTCCACAGCTGATGGCAGAATTTAAATAAAAATGATAAGAATTGGAATAAAAGTGAATTTCACGAAAAAGAACTATAAAACCCACATTTTGTCTGAAAATGTTCCTGTTTCACTGACGACCGTGGGTAAAGTAATCAAATGTTACTATCCGGATTTGGTTAAGTGTGACTTCAGACCCATATCAATGTGCTTGACTTCATATTGGCTTGAGGAATGGCGTCAGATTCAGGACAATTCGTGATGATTAACAACTGCTGCCCTGGGCAGAGATGCCGACTTCCCATGGAATAACAAATTTGAAGGTTAAACCAAATAAAGAAAAATGTTGTAGATCTGAAATTGCATAAATAATGTAAAGAAAAGATCAGAAAGTGCTGGGAAGCTTTTCTGAACTGATATCAGCTGGAAAATAGTGTGAACAATGCTGGTGACAGGGAAGTCTGCTTTGAAGGGCAGGAGTGAGTTGAATCGATAGAGAAAGAGAGAGATAGAAGAAAAAGAGCAAACAAAGGGAATGATGATCTGCTGGGATGGAAATAAAGTGTGAGACTCATCTCATTGATTTTTAACTTTTCCCATCTTCCTGAATATCATGCCCATGGCGGTACATGTATCCCCCGCTTTTCAAAAAATCGCTTTTTGCCACTTCCCTTTCCGAAAAACCTCCATCAGGTCCTGTTTTCGCTAACCAAAAGAAATCCGAAGAAGGTAGGATTTTCACTTTTAACAAGAAAAGTATTTTTTTCCACATAAATTAATGCTACTTCACTTTATGCCATATCAGCTTATGAAAGGCTTTGTAGGAACACTCTACTTTCAGATACCGAGGGAAATCTCGAACTATCTAAGATCATGTTTACAGCGATTTGATCCCACCTGTCTCTGTTCCCTGAGTGTCGTCATGTTCTTATATTTATTGATGGGATATAGGTATCGCTGGCTGGGCCAGCATTAGTTCACTGTTTTGATTGCCCTTGAGAAGACCTTGAGCCTCACAGGGCACTGAGACAGGGAGAGTGAGGCATACAAGGTGACAGCTGCACAGGAGCAGTGCAAAGCGAGAGCGACTTTAGTAAGATTAACATCATTTGAAAAGTTAGAGATGTCAATTCATCAGTCTAATTACAGTAGGGAAGAAAGTGTTCCTGAGCATACTGGTCCATGTTTTTAAGTCTCTGTATCTCCTCCCTTTTGGAAGAGGTTGTAGGAGATCATTATCAGTTTGGGAGAGATATTTTATGTTGCCAGCCTTTCACTGACAACGAGAAGCATAAATGGGTTGTCCTCCATGATAGTATGGGCTGTGCACAAATCTGTCTGCAGTTTCTTATGGTCCTGGGAACAGCAGTTACCGTCACACTATTATGCACGTGAATCGAATGCTTTCAGTTGCCAGTATGCAGAGCACTGGGAGAAGGCAGTTCCAGAATATTTAGAGGTAACAATTGGTTGTTAAATGGATATCTACATTCTCGTTGCTGTTTTGACAACAATTGAAATTTAACCAATAAATTTAAATAATATCAAAGATACCAAAACATAATTGAGTTTATTGTATTGCCAACATCCAACCAAAGAGCCATCACATGCTTCAAAAGAATAGAGAAGCCATCACCATCACAACGAGGGAGAAAGAGATGGCCACGTAGAAGGAGAGAGAGAACACAGCGAGGGAACCAGAATGACAGTCAGTAAAACAGAGAAAGAAATCAAAACAAGAAACAAACAGTCACATGGACAGGGAGAAGGGGAGATTGTAAGTTCTGGGAAAGAAACAGAAGACAGAGAAAAGGAAAACACGGAAACAGACAGTGTGAGAGAAATAGTGAGATACAAAGCACACAGGGAGCTGGGGATGGGTTCACAGTGTGCTGGGGGGGGGGGAATAGTAGGTTCTGGGGGTGAGGACCAGAGACAGCTGCGAGTGAGCACTGGCAAAACTGGGGGAAGGGAAGTGAGGATTTACTTTGACCTGTACCAAGAAATACAGGCAAAGCATAGTAAACAATGATGTACAGAACAATGGCTATAAAATATGTTTTAGAGCCATGCAGGTTACGCTGCAGAGAGTGTGGGCGAGGTGAGATCAACAGGAACAAGATCAGCATTATCTGCGATTAGAGAGTACACTCATCAGTCTAATAACATTCAGGAAGAAGCTGTTCCTGACCCAGCTGCTAAGTGTTATCATGGTTCTGTACCTTTTAACCTGATGGAAGAGGTTGTAGGAGACCATAACTGGGGTCTGATGGGTCATTGATAATGTTATAACAAAGAACATTCCAGCACAGAAACAGGCCGTTCGGTGGTCCAAGCCTGCGCCGATCCAAATCCTCTATCTTAGCCTGTCGCCTATTTTCTAAGGATCTGTATCCCTTTGATCCCTGCCCATTCATGTATCTTTCCAGAAACATCTTAAAATAAACCACTGGTCACAGTTCTCCATTTTGAGAAACTCCCTCCCCCTACTATTCTCTGCCTCCTGTTGCCCAGCCAGTTCTTTATCCACCAGCTCGCGCACCATGTGACTTCACTTTCGACATACCCCGACCATGGGGAAACATACCAAACGCCTTCCTGAAGTCCACGTACATGACATCTACAGTCCCTCCCTCATCAATCAACTTTGTCACTTCCTCAAAGAATTCTATTTATTTGGTAAGACATGACCTTCTCTGCACAAAACCATGTTGCCTATCACTGATAAGACAATTTTCATTCAAATAAGAATAATTCCACAAAGTCCCTGTCTTTGTGGAGCTTTTTACAGTCTCCCCTTGACTGCATTGGGAGAATTAACTCTTTTATGTCGCCACAGTATGTTTCTATGTCTGTTTCAGGTTTCTGCCATCTGTAGTATATTTACTTGTATTTGATGGAGAATTGCGGCAAATATGACGGGTTTATTGTAAAAGAGGCACTGGTGCTCGGGCTCCTCGAGTACTTGGGAATCTTGCCCAGCTACTTATGTGAGTGCATGTCCCTGATTACCAATCCGTCTCTCTCAATCCCTGAGTCCATCCGTCACTGCATGCACCCTTTCATCGAGCCACACCAGGATTCCCCACACCCCATCACCTAGCACTGGATGCTCCCTACGCAAGGAATGCACAAAGACACTGGGGAATTTCTGACCCGCTAGTGATGCAGGGCAAAGACTCTGCCATTAAAAGGAATAGAATAGCTAAAATCCAATTGAACAGCAAAGCAGAGTAAACAGGCTGAATGGCTGCCATCTTTTCTGACATTTTCTGGTCTTTTGGACTAATTCTGTTTATCCTCGTACATCGAGAAATAGATGCTCCATATGTATACCTTGTCACACAGGTTTGGTGAAGATGATAGATATCAGATCCTATGGTCATTGCGACTGATTCATTGGGCTCCACTTTCCTGGTTAATGAAATCACACTAAGTTTTTATTGTGAAGATCTTGCCGGATTAATGCTGAAAGGATATTTGAATGTTGGAGAGACTAGATTATGCCACCTGCCAGTGAAGTTAGGAATAGGAAGGCAGTATAGTTAAAAACATGGCCAAAGAGCTGGTAGGGTAGGCAGCGCTTGCAATATGTGGATCATTTGCATTCTCGGGTCGGTCGGATATATACAAGAAGGACGGGATGCAGCTGAACTGGCAGCAATCTCCGATATGTGGTCATTGGGAATCCTGGGTCAGTATGAAATACACAAGAAGGACGGGATGGACGTGAACCGGCAGCAATCTCCTGGCAGGCAGGTTTTCTATTGTCACTCAGGAGGGTTTAAACTAGTGTGGTGGTGGGGGAGGGAGGGTGGAGCCAGAGCAGTACGTCCACAAGCACAGTGACTGAAGAGCAGTTGGAGACTAATCCCAGTACAAGTAAGACCAACAACAAACTGGCAGTGTGGTGTTAATACAATGGGACTGGCAGTCTGAAGTATGCTGATTTTAATGTGAGCAGTATGACAGGCAAGACAGATGAGCTTGGAGCTTGGAGTTTGAATGAGTAGATATAACCATGATATAAATATTACAGAGATTTGGTTGAGAGAGCGATCAGAAAACTGTCAATCCAATGGGTCCAGAGAGAGTTGAAGAATGTGCATTGAGAGGCTGGACACTGTTGTTTCAACTTTAATAATTATCCAGCAGTTTATTGGAATTGGACAGTCTTTATGCAATTACCAATAGAAGGGACAGTGAGGAAACAGAAATTGTCTATTTGCAATATTTTCTGCTTTACTGATAGTCTTTTCTAATCTGCTATTAACAGAGAATAGATGAAGAGAATTTACATCAGGGAAACTCAAACCAAACATCAGGTCAGGATCTGATAGAGTTGGGCTGAAGTGTATTTATTTCAATGGAAGAATTATTATGGGTAAGACCGATGAACTGACAGCCTGAATCCGCGCATGGGACTATGATGTTGCAGGTTGACAGAGACTTGGTTGAGAGAGGAAAAGGACTGGCCGTTCAACATTCATTGTTTTATGCGAGATGGAGAGGAAAGTAAAAGAGGTGGATGAGGTGTTTTACTAATCAGGGAGAATGCTACATCTGTACTTGAAGAGGACATACAGGAGGGATCATCCACTGCAGCAATATGGGTAACGCTCAAAAATAAGATTGCTGCAAGCACTGCGTTATTATAAGCCCTCCAACAGCCACGGAGGGATTGAGGAACAGAAATGTACGTCGATTAAGGAAAGGTGTATTAAAAACAGAGTGGTCATAATGAGTGACTTTAAGATCTCCAGTAATGACTGGGAGCCCCTTGGAGCAAGAGGCTTCGACGGGGTAGAATTTGTTAACTGCAGCAGTATGTGGATAGACCAACGAGAGGAAGAGCCATACTGGATCTCGTATTAGCTAATGAGCTTGGCCAGGTCACTGAACTTTCAGTGGGACGTAATTTTAGAAAGAGTGATCACAGCTCCTTCAGATTTAAGATAGTTACGAACAGGGATAAGTCAGGACCTTGTGTGAAGCTACTGAATTGGCGGAAGGCAAATTACATCAGCATCAGGCAGAGCTAGGCCGTGTCAATTGGGAGGAGCTGCTATCAGGCAAATCCACATTTTGTAAGAGGGAACTGCTTGTTAAATCCTGACACCAAAATCATCTGGTGAACGTCCTCCCGCCTGCTCGATTTTCAATCTATTTTGTTTGAACAGACATTTCAAGGCCGCTGCATATCAGACAACAGGAAGGATAAAGGATGATTGTGCATTGTGTCCTTCGCAGGACCAGCTTGTCTCTCCAGGCACCTGAAGTCTTTATTGTGGTTCAGAGAGCTTCAGAATTAATAGAGCACTGAACGAGGCCATTTAGCCCATTGTACAACGACGAGCTCTCCGACATCACAATTTGAAAACAGAGATAAGTGTGTGTGTGTGTGTGTGTGTGTGTGTGTGTGAGAGAGAGAGAGAGAGCGAGAAAATAACAGAAAAAAAGGAAGTGAAGAGAGATAAAAGGAATGGAGAGAAAACGGAGGGAAAGAGTGAGTGAGGGCAAGGGGTGTCAGACGAGTGTGAAGTTAGATCAGAAGACAGCATGAGGACAAACATGCCGAAATGTTATTTCGAAACTCTCACAGACTGCAAGCCCTTTGTCTGGTGCCGTACCCTGTGAGCACTATGCTGACATCCCAGATCATTTATCACCAATAATATCACAGAGCCGGGTTGCTGACTGCTGAACAAGGTCCAAAATAGCAATAGATTGGTTCCAAGGAGAAGGTGAATTAATTTAAATATTCTGGGCCAACAGGAACTTGTAGTCCCTCTAGACAATGTGTGAGAGACAGGGCGAGAGAATCTCAGTGAGGGGGATCACTGACTGGGGGGAAATCAGCATCTCAGCTGTGGGTCAAATAATTACCAATAAAGCTTGAACACCTCGTCCGTGGTTTTGTAATTCACATTGCAATTCATATAGCTCCACATTGTAAGTGTATTTTAACAGACTTGTCTCTTGTAGTTTTCATGTTGTGGCATGTGCATAAACGTTTGTTTCTTGTCCCAGTATTTTCTGTTGAATTTTATTGTGGTTCTGTTCGCAGAGCTGGGAATTTGTGTTGCAGTCGTTTCGTCCCCTGTGTATGTGACATCCTCAGTGCTTGGGAGCCTCCGTGATGCGCTTCTGTGATCTTTCCTCCGGCATTTATAGTGGTTTGAATCTGCCGCTTCCGGTTGTCAGTTCCAGCTGTCCGCTGCAGTGGCCCGTATATTGGGTCCAGGTCGATGTGATTATTGATTGAATCTGTGGATGAGTGCCATGCCTCTAGGAATTCCCTGGCTGTTCTCTGTTTGGCTTGTCCTGTAATAGTAGTGTTGTCCCAGTCGAACACATTTTGCTTGTCATCTACGTGTGTGGCTACTAAGGATAGCTGGTCGTGTCATTTCGTGGCTAGTTGGTGTCATGGATGCGGATCGTTTGCTGTCTTCCTGTTTGTCTTATGTAGTGTTTTGTGCGGTCCTTGCATGGGATCTTGTACACTACATTGGTTTTGCTCATGCTGGGAACCAGTCCTTCGTCCTGGTGAGGTGTCTGAGAGTGGCTTTTGGTTTGTGTGCTGTAATGAGTCCTAGTGGTCGCAGTAGTCTGGCTGTCAGTTCAGAAATGTTTTTGATGTATGGTAGTGTGGCTAGTCCTTTGGATTGTGGCATGTCCTTATTCCGTTTTCTTCCCCTTAGGCATCTATTTATGAAATTGCACGTGTATCTGTTTTTGGTGAATACATTGTTTAGGTGTTCTTCTTCCTGTTTTTTTCAGTTCTGGTGTACTGCAGTGTGTTGTGGACATTTTGAATAGTGTCTTGATGCAACTTCTTTTGTGCGTGTTGGGGTGGTTGATTTCGTAGTTCAGGACTTGGTCTGTGTGTGTGGCTTTCCTGTATACCTTTGTGGTGAATTCTCCGTTAGGTGTTCTCTGTGCCAACACGTCTAGGAATGGGAGTCGGTTGTCCTTTGCTTCCTCTCCAGTGAATCGGATTCCTGTGAGTGTGGCATTGATGATCCGGTGTGTGTTCTGTGTATTTAATGATTACAAAGGTGTCATCCACATATCTGACCCAGTGTTTGGGTTGAATTTGCGGTAAGACTGTTTGTTCTAATCTTTGCATTACCTCTTCTGCTATGAGTCCAGAGATGGGTGAGGCCATTGGTGTGCCGTTGATTTGTTCATGTATTTGGTTGTTGAATGTGAAGTGTGTTGTGAGGCACAGGTCCAGTAGTTTGAGTATGCAGTCTTTGTTGATAGGTTCAACGTCCTGTTGTCTGTTCCGTATGTCCAGCAGGTTGGCTATTGTTTCTCTGGCTAGGGTTTTGTCAGTAGCGGTGATCAGTGCCGTTACATCGAATGAGACCATAGTTTCTTCCTTGTCTATGTGTATATTTCTGATGATGTCCAAGAATTCCTGTGTTGACTGTACAGTGTCTGGATCCGCTGATCAGGTGTTTCAGTTTCTGCTGTAGTTCTTTAGCCAATTTGTGTGATGGTGTCCCTGGTAGTCATACTATGGGTCTATGACTTCTTACATATCCTTGAAATACCCTAGACTCCTTCTCTAAGGAAATGTGTAAATGTTTTGGAGGTGGTTCAAAGGAGGTTTACTAGACTGATAGCTGAAATGACTGAGTTGTCTCATGGAGAATGTGTGGAAAGGCTGTCCTTACTAACAGTCTTACCGCAACTTCAACCCAAACTCTGGGTCAGATATGTGGATGACACCTTTGTAATAATTAAAAACACAGAAATAGAGAACACACACCGGATCATCAATGCCACACTCACAGGAATCCGATTCACTAGAGAGGAAGAAAAGGACAACCAACTCCCATTCCTAGACGTGATGGTACAGAGAACACCGAACGGAGAATTCACCACAAAGATATACAGGAAAGCCACACATACAGACCAAGTCCTAAACTATGAAAGCAACCACTCCAACACACACAAAAGAAGTTGCATCAAGACACTATTCAAAAGGGCCACAACACACTGCAGTACACCAGAACTGCAAAAACGAAAGAAGAACACCGAAACAATGTATTCACCAAAAACGGATACCCGGGCAATTTCATCAACAGATGCCTAAGGGAAAGACAACGGAACGAGGACATGCCACAACCAAAATGATTAGCCATACTACCATACATCAAGAGCATTTCTGAACTGACAGCCAGACTACTGCGACCACTAGGACTCATAACAGCACACAAACCAACAGCCACATTTGAGAGTGAGACAGATCGGTTCTTGACTGTAAAGTGGATCAAGGGTTACAGGTAGAAAGCGGGAGAATGGGTTGAGAAGCTTAACAGCCAATTTTGATTGGCATAGCAGGCTGAATGGGCCTAATGGCCAAATTTCTGCTCCAATGTCTTCTGGTTGTATGGTTAATATTGGCTCTCCACATTTCTCATTGGAGTTGTATCCTGGAATTTGATCTTCAAATGATTTACAAAGAGTAACGTTTCACTACTGATGACTGGGAAATATCATGTTCCCTCACTCCAGTCTCAGCAGTCATGTCCCATGTATCATAATCACACTGCAATTGAAATCCAATGGTACTTAATCACAGTTGATTGACATCGATAACATTAACAGCATGACCCTCACCTGCCCTCTCTGATCCTCGAATAACCATCTGAAATGTGTGACGCGTCATATTCTGTGTTAACATATCCATGTCAGTTGTCCGTTATCACTCATGTTATCATAGGCACATTTTCCGGTCAGATTCTGGACTAGAAAAGTTCTCTCCATATTTTACTGACATTATAACCACTGATCAGTAGTTACAGATTGTGTGTTTCCGTTTATAAACGGAGAAACTTGTTTATGTTCTGACAATCCTTTGTCATTATTACCATATCCAAGGCAGATTGATTGATTGCACGGAATCAATCTACCATCTCCAATATTCCGTCCCTCAGTCACTCCCACATATCCCATGCCAAATGTATAAATTTTAAACGTTTTTTAGAATTTTAATAAAATCATGGTAAATTGAAAGGGTTTAACTGGAGCTATTTGTTCAGTGACTGTGATTAATGTCAATCTCCGTGGATCCTAATTATCCCAGTGGAGCGTTTCCATCATTGAATGATAAATGGGCTCTCTTCAGCGTGTTATCCCATAGTATGAGTTGGAGCATCGCTGACAGTACTAACACGGATCATCAGCTCGAGAGAGAGGGGCAGTAGAGATCAGAATCTGAGAACATTAGACTGGAGCGTTACAATAATGGTTCAGAATGGGAGGACCTTGGATTTGAATGTTCTAATAGTGAATCAGAATCTAAGATCCGTAAACTGGAATGGTACAACAATGGATCAGAATCTGAGATCATTTGACTGGAATGGTTCAACAATCTATCAGAATCTGAGAATATTAGACTGGAATATTACAATAACAGACAGGAGTTTATCCTCGGGTCTTTACTATCTTTCTCAGCCTTGGATATCATTAGCATCACGGATCCAGGATATCCTTTGGATTATTCAAGGTGGTTACTATCCCATCCTCGCTATAGTTGGTGTTCCTGGTAAGTCATTATATTTCTCTACTAAATTGAGTTGAACTGAATTTCTGCTCATGATATATAAAATTTGGATCGTGCAAGACAATGTCTTCAGTTACAAACAGAACCTCCTTTCCTTATATTAATCAGTATCAAACTACTATTTCTAAATTACTCACTGATATACAAGAAGGAACCAGACTGTTCTCAAACTCCATAATCCATTTTGTCCTCCACAGATTTACATCTCCATCTCGTCCTCACTCACCAATCCTGTCCAATACCACCGTCATGATACTCCAGCCTCGTCTCAGTCTCATTGCAACTTCTGAATAAACCATAATTTGTGCCTTTGTTTAATCCAGATGCAACAGTTTCAAGTTCCTTCTAACCATATATCCGTCACTAAAAAAATGCTCTTGAGGATGTTTAACTTGTTGTCTGTACAAACGAGACAACAGTTTATGGTATTTAAGACTCATACTCTGGAGCCACAGAATAATAGTCTGTTGATATCTCATGAGGGAAATTAAAAGCAAATACTTTCATTTGCCATAAAAGCCCATCTGCTTTCCTCAAGTCCTAAAGCGAAGTCAATGTGTCCATCTTCCCTAGTCAGGTTTCAGTGTGACTTCTGTGATGAACATGTGGGTGTTCTGCACCTTTAATAGAATTAAAAGCCAGCAATAACTACCTGACAGCACCAAGTCTTCTGAAAAATAGATTTAATGTAACATTTGGTTGAACGTCTCGATTAGCTTATTTTCTCAAGACAAAAACAAATTAGCCAAACAGTTTAAATTATAACCCAAAATGCCCACCTCCAATCAAGATTGAATTTAGTATATTGATAATCTTAAAAGCCAATGACACATTCCAATGGTTTAGGGGGTACAAGACCGCGGGAAGTTGACAGTTGAGAGGATAACTGCCAAATTACCAGCAGGCAAAGACTGCCTGAAAAATAGTTCTCCTCTCGGTAACTTTATTGATTAGTAACTGGTAAAAGCAGAATCTCAAAGAAGAAAAGAAGACAGGAATATGGAGAAGAACCAAAAGCTTCTTGGTTTTGAGATTAGAAGCTTTGTAAATCTTAATTAGGAGTCTAATAGGACTAGCATAATGGGGGGGGGGGGGGGGGGAATAGCATATTCCTTAGAGGAAGAAGCTGTAAATTTTCGTTCGTCTATTATTCCCTGCTATACTTTAAGAAATAAAGTTGTTAATTTTTACTTCAAATAGTTTAGGACTCTCGAATTATCATGGACTACTGCAGTGGATAAACCATTTCCCTGTTGTTGGTTTTACAATAAGCAGGAGTATTATCCTGTGTTGTAACACTACAATCCCACAGGAATGTGCTTTTCTCTTTACTGTCGTGTGGAACTGCTGAACCAAACACTCAGTTCAAGATCGGCATAACATGCTGCCCTGACCAGGGCTGCATACATCCTGTGAGAGAAGAACAGAAGTAAAGATAGCTCCCTTCCTCTGCCTGTTTCCCTTATTCCTATAGCTCATTTCTATTCAAGTAGGTGATCATCCCCTACTTTATGTGTATTCATCTCATTGAAATTCTCCCCGAGAGTGATGCACATCTCCATACGCATCTCTGGTGTTGGCTTTATTGATGCTGACGTACAGGTGTAAGGAACTTATACATTCCATGTCAGTCATAGTGCATAGAGAAGGAATGGCTTCTTGTGGCACAGGAAAGAAACGGCGATGTCTAAGTGAGAGAAAAAGATTATTGCGATCATCCCTGAGAGTGTTCTTGAGGAAGCATTTGGGGTACTGTGGATAGACTTGGTCTCAAGTTTCACCAGACTAAGCCCTGGGGTGATGGCACCATGAGCAGTGAGTGAAACTCTGTGACAGAATAAGAGATGATTGTATTGAACCTTAAGGGAGATGGACAGTCACTCATGATGTTTTAAACAGGCACTGATACGATGATAAATTCCATGGCTTTTATTAACTCGGGTTAAATGATTCTCAATAGGTTAAGAGCCTCCGAGGACGTTCCCCTCATCCCACCCCCACTCCATATGTTGATTGAGAGAGACAGAGGGTCAGTCTTTGAATAAATTCTCCCCACATTAATGCAGTGCATTTAGTGTATGATACTGCATTAAACGTCATGTTATCCACAATCCCTACAACAGCCACAATACCTAAATTCTAAAACGGTTAACTATTCCCACCAGCTTCTGATGTCCATGGAGAACAGGGGTCTGTCTTCTCAGAGATGGAAGATGCATCTCTGAGACTTGAGACAAAGCATCTGGCTACCTTCCTCACTGCCAGCAAACCACGTTAAAGTGCCATGTGTCCCACAGGTAATGGAGCCACGAGGAACATCGTGGATCCGTCTCTGAGTGTGTTCTATGCTCCATTGATTTGTCGGTTTGGAGCATCAATGAAACCCTCCTGTTCCTGTATAAGTGTCTTGAAGTGCTGAATGGCCTCCTCCAGGTCCCATGGAACAGGTTCATGGGTCTGACTTGGCCCTGCCTGTTCCTGTTTAACAGCTTGTTTTGGTAATCAGATCTCTTCTCTTCCTGTGGAACAGGCAGGAGGATTGAATCGGCTATTCCTCTCTTTGTTCAGTAGTTTCGATGGGCTGAATGGCTTCCACATATCCGTTTCTAATGTGCCTGAGATGCTGAATGAGCTCTTCATTTAACTGTGGAAATGTAGAGTGTCTGGCCTTGCTGTTAAATGAATGTTACCGACATTTTAACAGCACAAGCCTGAATGCTGTCCGGTTCTTCCGCTCATGGACACAGACTGGTTCATGAGCTGAGGTGTGAGACATTGTTCTGATCATTGGGTGATCTTCAGTGACCATCCCCATTTCTGAACTTATGATAAGGTAAGACAGTGATGAAGCAGCTGAAGTTGTTTGTTTTGAGGCAGCTACCCTGAGGATCTCCTGCAGAGATGTCCCAAGACTGACAGGATTGTCGGTCACCGAACACAAACATCTTCCTTTGTGCTCTGAAAGACCCCAACCAGTGGGGAGGGTACACCTGATTCCCATTAAGCTCAAATAAGTAGGTGGTCCTGAAGCCATCCACAGTCAAATTCTACCTTGTTGGCGAGGCCATTCACTCTTTCCTGAGCCCCTGTGTTCACCTCTTGTTCATATCAATAGATGATGGTGTCTATGTTAGGAGTGTTTTCCTCTCATAGACGGTAATCAATGCCAGGAATCTGGGCTAGATAGTGAGGAGGGTTACATCACTGAAAGTATTCAAAGAGGTGCTACATGAATTTCTGGCCTGTCAGAGAGTTAAAGGGTGTGAAGAATTGGGCATTAAAGACCAGTTATTGCTAACAGTAGGTCAGCCATAATGGTATACAATGGGTTGACCGTCCGAGTCACCTAATCTTGCTTCTTATGTTCTCATATTCTGTAATTACAAAGTTAATAATTGTAATTTTCCTGAACGTTCTGTTATTAAATGTTGCAGTCACAGAGAATAAAGTATTTTGTGAGTCATCTCAGGATGAGGTATGGGAACTGTATTCACAGTGAATCTGGGTCTCCAACATGACCAACAAATGAAGCACAAGTTGCAGAGAGGAGACGCTCTGTAAAGAGACGAGAGGTGTCTTTCGAAACCAGCCTAGTGTTCCAAATAACATTTTCCAACCCACACCAAACCGTGTGTGACAGTCTTGAGGGATTGAATGATATCCTGTGTTCCGGTGGACCAGGTATTTGGAGCAGGCGGCCTCCATCTGCTAATATCAGGAGCTGTGAGGAGCTGAATAGAACATAGGGACATAGGGCTGAGCAGCAGGAGTGGGCTATTAGACACTTTGTCACCCCTCCACCACACACAAATTCCATGGGTGATGTGATTGCGGTCTCAGCAGCATTTTTCTGTCTGTATGCCATTTTCCTACATTCACTTTTCTGTCAAATGTCACCAAATATAACTTTGAATAAATGCAAGCATCCAGGCACCACAAACTTCTGGGGAAGGGAATTGCCACTTGAACAGCCCTTTGAAAATTTCTCATTTGTGTTTCAACCAATGTTGGGAGGTCACTCCGTCCTTTTCCAGTCCCACTCCTCCACTGGTTACACCAATCTTAAATGCAACCAGTTTTGTGATGTGACCAATGATGTGGGTCTCAGAGTAGGTCATTTTCTAGAAAAGTGTGAGACACTGAAAGTTGGATTCATAACAAATGGTAAAATGATAGAGTGCCCCAAATGTTATTCTGCCTTTGAAGTTATTCTGCTCACACAAGCTACTGGGAGTGGGATTTCACTCTGGAATTTGGCTGAATTCCTTTTGTTTCAGGCAGTTGAGAGATACCAGTGAATTCTCACCAGAAATCCTTCACAAGTGGTAAAGATAACAAAGGGATTTTATGGTCTTACACTTTGCTATCAGATGGAACAACATAAGAGAGAGAGATCAATAGGCTGCTGCTTCTCAGGCAGGGGACATTTTTCTCCCTCTCTGTGTTGAAACATACGATAATGTCAACTGAACACCAAACTGGACCATGTGTACTCTTCTGGAACATTCTCTGGGAAACCCGATTATAGATTATATGAAAGTGCATTCGTTTCAATCGCAAAAAAGTCCCCACTTTATAATTTGATGACATGCTTACATGTGTCTGTGTAAGTTGTAAATATTGGTAGGTGTCTTCATAGTATGTGTGTTAATATAAATGCATCTTTTCCTTAAAGTTTATTCTCTAGCTTTAGTCTCCCTGACAAGAGATAATATGCATCCAGTTGATAAACTTTTCAGAAAGTCATGGATGGTTCAATACTATTTCTCAGCTAAGATCAAAACTGATAATCCCCGATAACAAAAGGCCGGCCTTCCAGGACTGAGGAAAGGGAAACCTCTTTGAAAATCTTTGAAAAGAATTAAATCCTTTCATTTTAGTTTCGGGTATCAAAACAGCACACAGTGCATCAAATGTGGTCTCAGCAATGCCCTGTACCGATGCAGTTAAACATTCCTGCCATTAAATCTGACACCTTTTGCCAAAAACAGCATCATTCCGCTTACCTTCCAAATCACTTGCTGCATCTGCAGACTGACTTCATATGATTCATGTCCCAGGAACATGGAAACTGCCTGAATCACATAGTTCCGCAATCTCTCTGCATTTACATTGTTTACCATTCTTTTATTCTTCATGCCAAAATACACAACCTACCTTATGCTATTTCTGCTGGAGGTTTGCTCACTAACCTTTCCTGTCTGTTACACATTGCAGACTCACTACCTTCATTTGATGGCACATTAAATAACCATCTTGGTGAACTAGCTAATTGAGCTCCAAGCAATGCCCTCCCCTTCTTTCAGATCTTTGATACGAATTGTTGATCATTGATGACCCCACAGTGATGTCTGAGGCACTCCATCAGTTACAGCTTTGCAGCCTGAAAATAAACATTTGTCTCTACTCTCGATCTCCTGTTAGCGACTGATCTTTGCTGGACAGGAGAGTCAATGTTCCTTGCTCCCGGGTAGCCGTTCAGGCGTGTTGAATGGCCTCCTGCTGGGCTGTGTAATGTACTCAACGAGCTGAATTACTTCATTCTATATTGCTGTGCAATTCCTTAGAGTGACAGAATGGTCTCCTCCTGTCTCATTGTATCGATCCTGTCTGATTGAATGGGGTGGTCCCCTACCACGTAATAGCCTCGAGGGTGGATTGAGGGAACAACACACGGGGTAGGGGCACCAGTTAGTCATTTGGCTGCACCATTCAGAATGCTCATAGCTGATCCGAGTGTGTCTGTTCATCCGTCTCCTGTCTGTTCCCAATAAACATTGACTCTCCTGTCCAACAAAGATCATTCGAGAGCAGACTTATACACTTAATGGCAAGGTCCTCGGGAGTGTAGCTGAACAAAGAAACCATGGAGTGAAGGTTCATAGCTGTTTGAAAGTGGAGTTGCAGGTAGATAGGATAGTGAAGAAGGCGTTAGGTATGCTTTCCTTTATTGGTCAGAGTATTGAGTACAGGAGTTGGGAGGTCATTTTCCCGCTGTACAGGACGTTGGTTAGGCCATTGTTGGAATATTGCGTGCAATTCTGGTCTCGCTCCTATCGGAAAGATGTCGTGAAGCTTGAATGAGTTCAGAAAAGATTTACAAAGATTTTACCAGGGTTAGAGGATTCGAGCTACAGGGAGAGGCTGAACAGGCTGGGGCTGTTTTAACTGGAGCATCGGAGGCTGAGGGGTGACTTTATAGACGTTTACAAAATTATGAGGGGCATGGATAGTGTAAATAGGCAAAGTCTTTTCCTGGTGTAGGGGAGTCCAGAACTCGAGGGCATAGGTTTAGGATGAGAGGGGAAAGATACAAAAGAGACCTAAGGAGCAACATTTTTCACGCAGAGGGTGTACTTTATTGGAATGAGCTGCCAGAGGAAGTGGTGGAGGCCGGTACAATTGCAACATTTGAGAGGCATTTGGGATGGGTATACGAATTGGAAGGGTTTGGAGGTGTATGGGCCAGTTGCCGGCAGGGGGTACTAGATTGTGTTGAGATATATGGTCGGCATGGACGGGTTGGACAGAAAGGTCTGCTTCCATGCTGTACATATCTATGACTCTATAAACGAGTCTTCACTGCTCCCTGAGGATGAGGACACCACAGGTAGCACAACACTAAAGTGAAAGGGACGTCCTTATTTCATTGTGGGACCTGTTATTTTAAAACTTTGTGAACTGAACATCAAATCATCACCTGTTTGCAGATATAAGGACAGAATAATTAGGAATAAACATAAAGCATTTTGGACTCCAAACCTGTCCCACATTCCCACTGAACCTTTCCAAACGAATATATATCAAACCCAGCCTCTGCTGCTGTCTCAGGAAGAGAATACCTGTTAGCATAGCACCGCATGCAAAAAGGAGCACAATGAGGCCATTCGGCCCATCGAGTCTGATATACCATTCAATAATTTCTTATATGTTCCTCAACCTCATTCTCCTGCCTTCCCCCAAGAATCCTTGAGCCCGTTATAAAACAAAAAACTTATCAATTTGTATCTGTGTCTACGTGTGCGTATGTTTGTCCATCTGCTTGTCATCTGAGTATTTGTGCATCTACGTTTGTCTTTCTGTGTATCAGCCTGTGTGTTTCTACCTATGTTTGTGTCTATTTGTGTGTGACTCTATATGTCTGCGTGTGTTTCTACGGGTGTGTATGCCTATTCCCTTGTACGTATTGTCTTTGTATATTGGGGTGATATTGGGGTGATATCAATAATTCTGTGTATTTCTGTGTCTGCATCTCTATGCAGCGAGGTTACTGTATTTGGGGTGGGGGGGTGGGTGGGAGTTAAAGGACTGTCGTTTGAAATGCCAGTGTGTTTACAGTGAGAATTGACTTTCACTGAACACTGTTCCTTCATCGGTCAGTGGGACATGGATGTTTCAGAAATTTCATGCGAGGCATCCCTGTACACTTCATCTTGCACTAGGTTCCTCCCCACATGGCGGGTGTGGGGAGGGGTGAGGGAAGGGATATTGGCCACTCCACCACCCGGCTTGGCCATTTCTGTCCTATTCCAGGTAGTGCCTGAGCTTTATTTGGAGATAGAGCATGAGGATTTTCTGGGGTAGGTGCTACAACAGATATACAGAGATGGTGACAGAGCAGAGAGAATTCGGTGACCATTATCCTGACAGAGGGGGGAGGATATTTTTGCTTGTCCTGTATTGATGGAGATATCTTCAGATCATCTCAGCGTCGAGGTGAGCCTCCCCGAATGTCCTGTCCAAGTCTATCACTAATAATGACGCAGACCTGTCCCTCAGATTCGACAGAATCAGTTTATGTAGAACTTACAAAGGCGCAACAAACATTGATGTGTTATATATCGGTTGCAGAAAATCTGAGCATCATATGCTCTGGAAATTAGATATGCAAGTATCATGGATACTGCGGTTTTATTGGATATTCTCAAATTGCATCTAAACTGTATTAACTAAGTGACTGCTTATGCAGTGCAAAATAAATTCTGTACGTGTATGTGAGGTGGGTTGAAGAGTATGTTGTGAAGCAAACTATAGAGCAGTTTATTTTGGGTTTGGTGTTGTGTGATCAAAAGGAAGAATTAATAACCTTGCTCTGAATCAGCTTTGAAGGAATAGAGACGTTAATAAGGTGCATTTTACACGGTGTCTGCATGAATATAGATTGCTTGAACGTTCTGGTTAAACATCATGGTAGCCTGGAGGCTAAAGGGTCAAGTTCCCTCCAGTAAATTGGGAAAGTACAATATAACATACAGTGGGAGGCAAGCAATGTTTGTTGAAGTCATAGAGTTAGACAACACGGAGACAGGCCCTTCGGCCCAAACACGTCCATTCCGACTAAAATATCCGTCCACGCGAACTCCATTTCCCTGTATCTTTCTTATCCTTTCCTGTCCATGTATTTGTACAAATGCCTTTTAAATGTTGCGATTGTTTCTGCCTCAACCATTTCGGCAGGCACATCATTCCATATGCATATCACCCCTTTGTGAAAAGCAGTTGGTCCTCAGGTTCCCTTTTATTGTTTCCCCTCTGACCTTAAACTGATGCCCTCTTGTCCGTGATTGCCTAACCATGGAAAAAAAAAACTGAGTGCATTCACTCTGTCCGTCCTTCCCATGACCTTATACACTTCTCTCAGATTCCCCCTCAGCCTCATACATCTAAAGTAAAAAGTCCTAGCTTGTCCAACCTCTCCCAATAACTCAGACCATTGAGTCACATGCAACATTCTTGTAAATTTCTTCTGCACTCTTTCCAGTTTAATACCATCCTTCCCATTGCAAAGTGAACGCACTGAACATAACACTCCCAATATGGCCTCACCAGCATCCTGTATAATTGCAAAGTAACTCCCTAATTTGCATACTCAGTGATATACACTGATGAAAGCCAGTGTGTCAAAAGCTTTCTTCACTGCCCTGTCTACCTCTGAATCAAATTTCAGAGAACCATTCACCTGAATTCCCATGTCCCTCTGTTCCACTACACTCCTTAGGACCCAACCATTCACATGAAACTCCAACCTTGACTAGACTTTCTAAAATGCAAGAACTTACACTGTTCTATATTAAAACCCATTTGCCATTCCTCAGCCCACTTCTCCAGGTGATCAAGGTACTGCTGGATTTTCTGAAATTTCTGATAACCTTCCTCACTCTCCATGATGCTGCCTATTTTAGTGTTGTCTTCAAACTTACAAATCATGCCTGTTCATTCCCATCGAAACTATAGATATATGTCATTTGTAGTGGACCCAGCACTAACCCGTCCATTAATCACAGGCCTCCAGGCTGACAAGCATCCTTCCACTATTACCCTCTGCTTCCCACCATCAAGACAATTTTGTATCTAATTTGGCAGCTCCTCCTCAATTTCATGCGATCTAACCTTCCAGAGCAGTGTACCATGTGGAACCTTATTGAAGGCCTTACTGGAATCCATAAAGACTGCATACACCATCCTGCCCTTCTCAACGTTGCTAGTCACTTAATCAAAGAATTCGAACAGATTTGTGAGCCATGATCTCCCATGCACAAAGACGTGCTGAGTTTGATGATGGACTTTTCCCCAAAATGTTGATTTTCCTGTTCCTCAGATGCTGCTTGACCTGCTGTGCTTTTCTAGCACCACTCTAATCTTGCTCTTAATCAAACCTTGTCTTTCCAAATGCATGTATATCTTATCTCTCAGAACCTGTTCAAGTAAGTTACCTACTACAGATTTTACATTTACTGGTCTATATTTCCCACGTTTTTATTTGTAGCCCTTCTTTAGTAAGGACACAGCATTCGCTGTCCTCCAGTCCTTCGTGACTTCGCCTGTAGGCCAGTGATGATGCAAAAATATCAGCCAGGGCTCCGGCAATTCCTTCTATGTTCTCCTGCAGTGTTTCTGAATATATATGGTCAAGACCCGGAAATTTATAGAAATATTGCAAAGTCTTTTTATTTCAGGCACAAGCACTAAAAAAAAGGGAAATGACACAATGATGTTGAACATAACAAATTCGAAAAAGTATTAATTATAGGAAATGGCTTCAGAGGATTTCAGTCATTGTGGAAACCTGAGAATTCTCAGAAATTCACGGTCCAGAAACGAGGGCCATAAAACTGATAAGGAAATCAAAAATAGAACATGAATGCTAACAAACAGGAACAAAAACACTGCATAAATCTACAATGTGTATTTCAAAGGAAACAAAGTAAAAGCAAGGTCAAATATGGAAATTGGTAACTGGGAGAGGAGAGTTTATTGTGAAGAACAGGGAAATGGCCAAGAAAATAATCAGTTGCTTTGTATCTGTCTTCAAGGAGGAAGATCCATAAAATCAGCCAGTAATACCAAGTGATCATGTAGCACTTGTGCAACTGAAGACAAAAAGTCAATTTATATCAGGAACAAGGTAGTATTTGAAAGTGTAAATGGATTGAGCATTGCTCAACCTGACAAACCTGACGTACTTCATGTTAAAATGTCAGACTTAAATCAGCAACAGAAGTATTAATTGCACTGTCGATGGCTGTGTTTTATTTTCCTGTGTATTCTGCAGAGGCCGGAAGCCATTCCAGATAAATGGAAGTTAGTAAACGTGGTCCAAGCACTATAGATTAATGGAAGGGATCCAAACATCTATAAATGGAAGAAGCCATAGTTTGGAGAACTGCCGACCAATTAACTTGACATCTGCAGGGAAACTGTTGGAATCTATTATGCAGCATGTGATATTGGATATTTAGAAATTAATAGGATCAATGGAGAGAGTCCACATGTATTTCTGGCAGATGTCTACCTCGATGTGCTATTCGTTGTTAGACCCCATCTCCCACCCCCTGAGAAAAGGAACAGAAAGTGACTTCACCACAGGAAATGACATCAACAACCCAAAGAAACCTTAAAAAGAAAGCAGGAGTATGTACATCGCTTCGCCAGAGGTCCACTGGAGATGTTACCTAGTAAGGTAAGGAAACATCGGGAAATGAACCTGCCAGCTCAGCAAGCAAACCTGCATGCATTAGGTACAGTGTTGGTGACCCAATCTGAGAAAGAATATACTGACCACAATAAAAGTGCAATGGACGCTCTCCAGATTAATTTCACAGATGGCGAGATTGTCTGATGAGGAAACACGGCCTATGTTCTCTAGTGTTTCAAAAAATGAGAGGTGGGTAATAGTGAAATTTACAAAATCCACTAAACATATGACAAATCAGAAATTAGCAGGACGCTTCCCTGGCTGCCCAATCCAAATTCAAGGCAAATAATGGCAAGATAAGGGATTGGCCAATTAAGACCGTAATTTTGAGGAAATTCATCACTCGGTGAGAACTGCCTAAAACAGGGTCATAGAAACCTGCTGGCATGGGAAGATTAAGGAAAATCTCCAGATATTCTGCAAGTGTATCAAGCAGAAATGTATAACAAGGGAACAGGTACGAGTCATTAATGACATGCCAAGTTGCAGCAAATCAACTTAGTGTTAGGAGACAGAGGGAAGTGGTTGAAGGCTGTTTGTGTGACTCGAGACCGATGGCCAATGGTGTATCACAGGGATCAGTGCTGTGATTCGGAGGTGCTGATGTTGGACTGGGGTGAACAAACCTAAAAATCACATAACACCAAATTATAGTCCAGCAGGTTTATTCAGAGGCTCAAGCTTTCAAAGCTCACAACCACCTAATGAAGAAGCAGCGCTTCGAAGTTAGTGCCTCCAAATAAATCGGTTTTGCTGTCACCTGGTGTTTTGTGATCATTAACCTTATTATTTGTGGTATTCATAAATGATGCAGCTGTGAATATAGACGGGGGTGCTGGGAGTGTGACAACTAAGTTTGTGTTTGATACAAAGATTGGACGGGTGGTTGGCAGTGAGGAGGAAGGTCTTATGTTACAGGAAGATACAGATGGAATGGTCAGATGGGCTGAGCAATGGCAGATGTAATGTAACCTTGATAAATATGATGTGATACACTTTGGATGAAGGAACTGGACAGGGAGGACTCAATGATTGGCAGCACACGAGGAAGCTCAGAGGGTGTTTCTCCACTCATCCCTGAATGTGACTAAATACGTTAATGCCCAATTTTGAGAAAGCAGAAGGGGCCGTAAACATAATCTTTATTCATCAAGGCATAGATTATAAGAGCTATGCGGAACTTTGGTTTGGCCAAGATGGAGTTCTGTGTGTAGTCCTGGGAACCACATTACGAGAAAGATCTGATTGTAGTGGAGGGGGCTCAGAGGAGATTCACTAGGATGTTCCCTGGAATGGAGCATATCAGCTATGGAGAGAGGCTGGATAAGCTCGGGTTGGTTAGTTTGGAGCAGAGAAGGCTGAGGGTGCCGTAATTCAGATGTATAGGATTCTGAGGGACATGGACAGGGTGGATAGGGAGCAGCTGTTCTTTTTACTCAAAGGGCCAAGAACAATGCAGCACATTTTAAAGTGACGGGTTTGATACTTGGAGGACATTGAGGTTTGTTTTTCACCCAGGGGATGTTGGGGTCAGGAATGCCCTTCCTGAGAGAGGAGTTGTCATGATAACTTCACAACCATTAGAAAATACACGGCTGTGCACTTGAAATGTCATTACATTCACGGCTACGGGTCTTGTGTCGGAAAGTGAGACTAATGTAGACCGTGCTGTATTGTTGATGGCACACAGTCTGTGCTTCTGTGTTTGCATGGCTGTGAAACGTCAATCATTGAGTAACTTAAGATAGGAATTGATGGGTTTCTGAAGAATATATTAACAAGAGTTGTAAGATTGAACTTGTAATATCTGCTGAAAATATGTCAATGGCAAAATTAAGTGGAAAAAGGTGCAGCTTTCTTACAGTCTCATACCAGAGAATTGAGGACAGGGAAAAGGCAGAACTATGGTGCAAATACTTTAATTATGTCTTCACAAAAGAAAACAAAACAAAAAAGAAAACTTCCCAACAATACTAGTGAACATTAGTCTGTTGAGAAAAAGGGAATAGAAAGAAATTAGCAACCAAACAGTTTTAGAGGAAGTATTGGAACTGAAAGTATTGAGCACAGATAAAGTCAATAGAGATTGATCAAATGGGAATCATATTTGTGAAAGTGACGTTTAGCATAATTATGGAGAAGCAATCAATGCAATATGATTGGATTTTCAGGAAGATTTTTGATAAAGCCCCAAGCCGATTATGCAAATTCAGATCCTCTGGGACTGGGACTAATATGGTTTTAGAATGGGTCAGCTGGCTGGAAGCAGTGAGTAGGAATAAAACAATATGTTTTTTTTTTAAAGGAAGGCTTGGAGGATATAGCAAGGGTCGGGGTTTGGGCTCCAACTATTCCCAATACACATCATATATTTTGCTGAGTGGATCAAATTCAATATTTCCAAGTTTGCTGATGGCACTAAACAATATCGGATTGTGAGTGGGTGAGCAGGCTGTCAAAAAACTGCAAATTGATTGCGACAAGTGGAGTGTCTGGGTAAATACGTGGCACATGGAGAGCAATGGGGGTGGGGGGTGGGGGGTATGGTCTATGGGGGATATGTAATATTGTGACCTTTGATTGTAAAAACAGAACGGGAGCCTATCATCTGAAAAGGGATTGTTTGATAAATGTTGATCTATAAAGGAATTTAAGCTGCAATGAGATCTGAATCATGAAGTCAATACTTGTAATGGCATTGGCACGCTGACCAGTGTACACAGACCCAACAAGTGGGGAGCTGTAACATTGAAAAGGATCTGGATCTCCCTGTGCACGAGTCAATGAAAGCAATTTTGCAGGAGCAGAAAACAGATAGGCAGATAAATCGTGTATTCACCTTCATTTCAGGGGGATTTGAATACAGGAGTTAGGGTGTTTTACTGCAGCTGAGCAGGGCCTTGGTGAGACCTCATCTGGAACATTGTGTAGTATTGTTTGGAGTTTTGGTCTCCTTACCTAATAAAGGACAAACCTGACATTGAGGGAGAGCAGTAAAGGATAACCAGACTGATCTCTGGGATGAGAGGCTTGTTGTGGCAACAGGGTTTGGGGCGACTGGGCCTGTATTCTATGGGCTTTAGGAAAATGAGTGGAGATCTCAGTGAGGTATATAAAACTCTGTTAGAGCGAGACAGATTGGAAACAGGGGTGACAATTCCCCTGGCTGGGACATCAGAACAAGGGACCACAGTATTATGTACAGACAGGCCACTCTGCATTGAGATGAGAATAAATGTTTGCACTCAGAGATTGGTGAACCTGGGATACTATCTCCCAGGCTGTGGAAACCAAGGCACTGAATATAAATATGAATTTCTGGAAACTAAAGGGATAGGGAGACAGCAGGGTATGTTATGTAGATAGTGGATCAGATACCATTACGGGTTGTTCTCCAATAACGTGGTAGCTGTGTTCCTGTGCATCACTGTGTTGCAGAAAATCATGCAATATTAATCATGTGGCCTATGGGGAAAAGAGGATAATGGGCGAACTGCAAAATATCAGTGAAAAACAAAAATTAAAGTTAGTCTAACACGCAGTGGCACAGTCTATTTAAACCTTTAAATCATATATTGTAATGAAATAGTGCTAATGATGACAATGCAGTCACTGGCTACATCCCTGTACCTTTCACCAAGGTCTTCACCAGCAAGTGCGCAGGACTGACTGACTATGAGATGCCAACATGGAATTCCAGTTCTCCTGCAGATTCTCCCCCGGTTTGAAATAAAGTTCCTTCTAATTGGAGAGAGCAATTCCCTGTTTCAAGCTCAGGTTCAAAGCTTGCAGAGCGGATTGCATTCCTATTTTAGCTGAACACTCATAGGGTGCATTTGGCAGACAGAGGATACTGAAACTGGGTTTTGTTGTTCAGCTGGTGCCTGGCAAGGCATCGCGTCACAGTGAGCGGGAGTTCACTTTATAGAAAAAAGGTGCGCAATTCACGAATCGCATTGCAGTCAAATCAGTTTAATAAATACGCATTATCAGAGAACTGCCTATATATTGAATCGAGGAGCAAGATTTGTGGACTGAAGGAACAACAACAGTTCTTATTTCATATTTCACAATGTTTAAACATATTAATAGATATGAACACTGTGTCGGGAAAACTGCATTGAGGAGATTTTTTCCATGAACTAGAATGGGGAAGGCTCAATGCGTTGTATGACCTTTCCCGATGTTTCTGTGCAGTCTGTGGGAAAGCTCTGTAAATGTTGTCACAAGCTCTCAGATGTTAGGAAGGAGGTCTCTGCAGGGTCCACAGGACTGTGATTCCCGTTCCCTTTTCTGATATCGAGGCTGGTGTCGGGTATTCTGTCTGTTTTTTTCCTTTAAGACCTCAGAGCAGTGTGATACAATAGAGTGTCTTGCTTGGCCGTTTCAGGGACCATTGAAGAGTTTATCACATGTCTGTGTGTCTGGAGTACTTTTAGGCCATACAAGGAAAGCACTGGAGATTCACTTCCTGAAAGTACGTTGGGGAAGGAGATCAAAGTTTACAATCAACATTGGATACATGGTCACTGTAACAATCACCAGATTCTTGATCTTGATATTTAATTAATTGTCTTTAACTTCCACCAGCTGCCAGAGCATTATCCTGTCTTGGATTAGTAATCCAGTGACATTTCCACAACAGCACCGTCTCCACATAGGAACCTATTGGAAACACACTAAGCGGGTTATTTCTGGACTGCTTGACAGCCCTTTGAAAAAGAACTCCCACCAATTTGATTATCCTGAACAGACTGAGGGGGTGTTAAATGGTCAGAATGCAATTATTCACCTATTAGGGACCGGAAATAGTTGAGTAATTTTCCACATTGTCAAGGAGCTGGAATGAATCAACTTCCCCAGGTACATGGCTTGTTGTGCAGCATAAGTCTTCAGTCCTATTGCAGGAATGCTGTCAGGCTCAATAATCTTTTGTCGTATCTACTGTGTTCAGCGGTTTCTTCATGTCACATACAGCGAATCGAATTGGGTGAACACTGCCATCTGTGATTCTGTGGATATCATGGCGAGGATGAGGTGGATCATCCTTTCAACACCTCTGGCTGAGGATGGTGCAGATACTACATCCTTGTCATTTTCACTGAGGTGCAGGGCTGTTCCATTATTTAGGATGGGTATATTTCTGGAGTCCTCTTCTCCAGTAAGTTTTTAAATAGTACACTGACATTTATGTCTAGATGTGGCAGGACTGCAGAGCTTAGATATGATCTGTTGGTCTTGGGATCATTTCATCCTATCTATCAGATGTTAGTTCTGCTGTTTGGAATGAAACCATTCAAGTGCGGTAACTGTCATGGGTTGTGATCAGCTTTAGGCACACATGGTTCTGATCGTGGCATGTTCACCCACACTCGTCACTGAACCATCGCTCGGCTTGATGGTAATGGTCGACTGTTGTTATATCCTGGGGAAAATGTTACAGATTATGTTTGAATACAATCCTGCTTCTGTTGCTGCTGTTATCTACAGCATCACATGAAAGCCCAGTTTGAGCTGCAATATCTGCAATTCAATTCTACTGACTGTCCCCCAGTTCACATCGAGACCCATTCACCCATCAGTGGTGTACTCAGTGACCTTGTCTGTTTTCTGATGCAGTAATACTTTCATTTTAATATTCTCATTCTGCTGAGGGTTCCCCTTGGTGTCATGCTTCCAATAGGTTACATTACTCAAACCCTTTAACATATTCATCTGAATCTTTTCCTTGCTTGTCGTGCCATCTGCGTTTGAATTGAATGTGTTTCCCTCTGGTTTTCTCCCTGACATGATTAAGAGCTCTGTGGTGTCAGTGATGTCAGCCTTGTGCAGTTTCTGAGCAAATGAATGTGTGCACTTCAGTTCCCAGTGTAGGGCGCTCCGTGTTGGACAGGGCGTTTGAGCAGCTTTCAAACACGTCATTGGAACTTGTTCAAAAACAGAAATTGCTGAGGAAATAAAGCAGCTCTGGCAGCATCTTCTGTAGTGAATGTAGAGTTAATCTTCCGAGTCCAGTGGCCCTCTAAAAAGCCTACAGTTTCATCAGCAACTTTTGGATTTATTTTGTATTTATTTCCAGTTTCCATATTTATTTGTTTCATTGAAAGTTTGTGCTGTGCCTATTCGTTTCTGAACAGCATCAGCAGGTCTGGCACAATCTGCAGAAGCAGAGAAGCAGATTTAGCGTAACAAGTCCAATGTGACTTGTTCTGAACTGAAAAGGGATGGACACTGGGCTTTTTAATCCCTTGCCGGAGATGGGGGATGGGTGACTTGGAAAAGAGGGCGTGGCAAAAGAGAAACGGGCTATAAGCAGTGGTGAACGAGAAGATGATGCAAAATGGGTTGAAATTAAGGTGTGAATGGGGGAAAGGGGTTCTCTCTAGGTGAGTGTAAGATAAAGAAGACACAACCACACAGGGCCATAGGGAGAACAGGAGAGAGAATGTTGACAATGTGGTATTATATAGATCTAGATCTATACGTTTTCCCGGTATACATCATCACTGCCTTCACGCTATGGAATTCAGGTGCTTGTCCTCTTATTGGCACTAGTAAGAGTTTCATACTGCCTTAGTTTTGTAACATAGAGCAAAACTAACAGTGTGAAGATTGGGCTGTTTTCTACACCTGTCATTTTTATTATTCTTGCACATTTGCAGTGTTTATCATTAAATGTTTGATCTTGAAGTTAGTATCAGATGGTGTGAACGAGTTTGAAGGGTGGCATTCTAGAAGTTTATAATATCATCGGAGGCATGGATAGAGTGAATAGTGAAGGTCTTTTCTGCAGGATCGGGGAGTTCAAACACAGATGCATAGCTTTAAGGTGAAAGTGGGGAAACTTGAAACGGACGAAGGGCCAACATTTTTTACAAAGAGTGTGATGTCTGTATGGAATTAGCTGCCAGAGGAACAGTGGGAGATGCAAGTACAGCTACAATATTTCAAAGACATTTGGACCAACATATGAATGGGAAACGTTTAGAGGCATATAGGCCAAGTGCAAGTAGATGGGATTAGTTTAATGTAGAAAACCTGGTCAGCATGGACAAGTTGGACCAAAGGGTCTGTTCGTGCACGATATAACTGTATGGATGTAGAAATTGAGGAAAATGTACGAAAAGATATGATGTAATAAATTGGTAAGAAATATTAAAACAAGCATCATGAGCTTTTCTGTCAACATAAAAAAAAGCTTGAAGATGTGTGTGTGAGCTGAGGGGGAAGTGAACTGAGGAAAGTACATTGAGGCCATTAGGAGGGTGTGACTGGAGAACTGACCACAGGGAACAGGCAGATAATTTACACTAGTATTTTAAATCACTCCTCATGAGGAAAGTACTGTAACCATGTCAATGGTATAAACAAAATGTTAACAGGAGGGAAGTTATTGAACTGTCTCTAACAAAAGGTACAAGGTATTTAGCTCGCAGATAAGAATAAGGGTAGGTAGGTCAGCAGTAATTCATAGTTAATTTTAAAAGAAGTGGTCACAGAGTGACTAGAGGCATTGTGTGAATTGTTCTATTACTCTTTGGATTACAGGAGTGTTCCAGTGAAATTGGGGAACCTCCAATGTGGCGCCTGTCTTCAAGAAAGGAATGAGTCAGAACGCAGGAACAATTTAGCCTAACAATTTTTGCTTGGAATCTGCTAGAGCCTGTTATTAAGAAAGGAATAGCAGGGCACTGAGAAAAGTTTCATGCAGAGTTGGCATAGTTTTGTGAAGGGGAAACTATTTTTGCTCTGTAAAATCACACAAATTCTTTTTTGGAGATCCATGAGAATGTAAAGATTAGAGACATGCTGGAAACGCACAGCATGTCAGGCAGCATCTAAAGAGCAGGAAAAACAATGTTTCGGGCAGGAGCCTTTCATTAGGAATCCCTGAGAAAGTGACAGGCAGATTTGATAAAGGGAACTGGTCAACATGAGGCTTTCCAGAAAGTTTTCACAAGGTATCACACAATAAACATTCTGACACAAGACAGAGGCTTGTAGTATGATGAATAATATATTTGTATGGGATAATGGTTGCTTAACATATAGTAATCGGAGAGTCAGTATTAATGGATCTTTATGATAAAGACATATCTACTGGATTACCACAAATATCAGACCGATGGCATCAGTTATTTACAATCTATACTGATAGCCTGACGGAGGGAGCTGAGTGCAATATACATTGGAGTTAGTGGATGACTTTGAGAACCAAAATGCAGGCTGCTAATTAATGAAGAGGACTTCCAAAAAAGGAGTAGTACAAAGGGATTGGAGTGTTCCTGAGTATGAAACGTAACGTCAGCATGCTGATGCAGCAAGTAACTAGGTTAGTTCATGAGGCGGCTTCCTGAGGTGGAAGGGTTAACTAATTGAATACATTTAAAATGGTGAGGCGATTATTCATTGTAGTTGAAACAAATGATGTTGGTATTACTGAAATGTACAAGATACAGAGGGGGCTTGACAAGGTCGATGCTGAGAAGGTGTTTCCCCTCAATCTCGAACTCGAGGTGGTAGATACTGAATAAGGGACATCGATTTCAATCTGAGGTGATAAATGATGAACTCTCTCAGAAGGTAGTGAATGTCTGGAATTCCCTAACACAGGGAGTTGTGGAGGGATACAAGGAATTGGATAGGAAAGTGGAGTTGAGCCTGGAAGTAGATCAACCATGTTCTTATTGAATGAGAGTTCAGTTTTGAGGGGCCGAATAGTTGTCTCATGTTCCTACTTCTTAGTTTTTTATGTCATGCTTTTGGAAAGTAATTGGTTATTTTCCTGGAAGGCGTGTTGTACAATGTTGCATTGGGGAGAGGAGAAAATTTGCATGAATTAACCCTGGATGGGATATGGGAACTGCATTCAAAGCAATTCCAGAGCAGAACTTACAGAGTAGGGAAGCATGGAAAAAAGGATGCAGCTGGGGGCCACTTCCTGACCAAGCCTGGAATTTCCAAGTGCATTTCCGAAACTACACCTAACCATCGGCGTGCCTTCGAGCTGCCTGTGTGTAGCAGGTCCGAAGGGCTGAATGGAACATCAGAACATAGGGATGAGGGGCACGAGTGGGCTAAATGGCCCTTTGACACTACCCCACCAGTAAATAAGGTCATGGCTCATCTCATTGTGGTCCCAGCTGCACTTCTCTCTCCATGCACCATTATCCCTGATTCACCTGTCTATGGAAAATCAGACAAAGCCAGCCTCGATATAATATAAAGATTCAGCCATTCCAAACTTCGGCGGAAATGAATTCCCACTTGAATGAAATCCCACTTTGTGAATTTTTCCTCACTCCGGTTCTGACTGAGTTTGGAGGGTGTCACTGTTTCCTTTTCTAGTACCGCTCCGTCACTGCCACGACACATTTTAAATGTAACGAGGTTGATGATATGACCAATGATAAATGTCTCAGACGGGGTCAGGTTCAGTGATAGGAACAAGTCAGGCAGATTTCTTTCATCAGCCGCAGGTAACTAATAGGGCTAATGGAGCAGTATGTTAGATTTGTGGTTAGCACTGCTGCCTCATATCAGCAAGGAGCTGAGATCAATTCCAAACTCGTCTGACACTCTGTGTGGAGTTTGAACATTCTTCCTATGTCTGTGTGAGTTTCTTCCCAGTTCTCCAGTTTCCTCCCACAGTTCAAAGATGTGCAGCTTAGTTTGATTGGCCATGCTAAATTACCCAGAGTGACCAGCGATGTGAATGTTAAGTGGGTAAGTCATGGGAAATGCAGGGTTACATGGATAGAGTAGGGGGACAGGTCTGGTCGGATACTGTTTGGTGGGTTGGTATGGACTCGATGGGTCGAATTTTCTGCTTCCACACTGTAGGGGTTCAATGACAACAGCATCAAGTTTGGGCTCTACGAAAACCCAGTCAGTAGATACCTGGTTCACTCGCCTCAAGGCTTTGTATATTTCAATAAGATCAGCTCTCACTCCAAGGGTAAACTTTTAACGTCTCCATAATATCAGCCCTTCACGCATGGAATAAATGAATTGAATCACCTCTGAATTGCTTCCAGTGTTACTATGTCCTTTCTCAGATAAGAATGCAAAAATAAAACTAATCTCGCACACCAATGAGTCTGTTTAATTTTGTTTCTCAGGGTGCAGTGAGTCTTTGGAACACTCTTCCCTGCAGACCATTCGAGGCAGAGATAGCGAATATTTTTGAGGCAAGGTTCACGAATCACGGATTATCGAGGAGTGGGATTATCAAGGAGTGGGCAGCAATGTGCAGTGTTGGGGAAAATGTAGACAGTGGTACTGAATGGCACGGCTCCAGAATATACAGGAATTAAATGAAATGATAACATCGATAAAGTTTTAATGCGGAAGCAAGATGGCAGCGATCTGAAAGGTCAGCTTTGCTGATCTCTGCATCACAGTAATGCTCTACCCATCCCACCACAGTCATTTACTTACAATTGAACACTAAAAGAGCTATAGAATCCTTACTAATCCCGTTTTGTCAAGTGGAAATGACAAAACATGGGAAAGGATCGAGTAAGTCCCAACACGCAACGCACCCATCAGAAGCATCGAACATGCCTGTGGCCGCACCTGTAACACCGTCTGCTCGTTCAATGGACCGAGTTACTCACCAGGACTTGGTCACCGAGTTCACCAAGTTACGGGAAATGATTGAATCCATGATTGAAGAAAAATTCAGCAGGAGGATAGAACCACTCTCAGCAGTGTTCCACAAAGATGAACAGCAACTTGAAAGCCTTGGAAACAGAACGGATGAGGTCGAGAGCCAAACTGCAGGGGCAGAGACTGTGATCGATTCCTGTAAGGAGCGGATCCTTATCCTTGAAAAATAAGTCCATAACTTAACTGAACAAGGTGTTGACCTCGAGAACAGGGGTAGGATGAAGAATGTTCATATAATCGGTCTGCTGGACCGGACATAAGGTGATCAGGCAGTGAGGTTTTTTGTAAGAACTGGCTGCAGAGATTCCTTCACTTCGAAGCTGAAGAGGGACGGGTGAAGAGTGAGACAGTTCATCGGGTTACGGTGGTCAGGTCAGGCTCATACCAACGCCCTCACCCTGTCCATGTGCGATTACATCGTTGCAGGTACAAACAAAGACTTAGGGAAGCTTCCAGAACACAGGGGAGAGAGCCGAAGAGGGCTACAGGATTAAGTTCTTCCAGGTCTTTTCAGCGGCAGTGATTCAGAAAAGAAAATCTTTTGATGATATGAAGAGAAGATTAAGGGAACCTGAGATTCAGTATTCCTTAATGAACTCAGCGGTGCTCTGTATGCACTAGTGGATCTTTCAATAGATCCACTGACTCTCCAGAGGATGAGAAAACTTTGTGGACACTTGAACGTAGGCTGGATGCGTTAATGGAAAGCGATAACCTTGTTTCTCTTTTTTAAAAGAAAGTTTGTTGACCGTTTCTGGTATTAAGCAGTGTTAAATTATAGTCGGGGATGGGTAGAGTACATACTTGTAACTTCTTCATTCGTCATACTACTCGTTTTTCTCTTGCTTAGTTTGTGTATCGGGTTCGGCTCACGCTGGAGGGAGTTGTGAAGTTGATCATGATGACTGAATGCCTACCTAAGAGCAGTTCAGTCCCGATGTTTGTGATTAATTGCCCTGGATGCAGTATTGATAATGGCGCAGAAGATAGAGATTTGTGACGTGCAAATGCCCCCAGTCGGTGGAGGGTAAATGCCCCTCCTGAGTGCCATTGCCACTTTGTATCTTTTTTTTGTATTTGTATGTATTTAGTTTTGGAACGTTTTGAGAGCTTGTTAGTTGCAGTAGCTTTAGTTTGTATGTTTTTTTAAGCTCTATGATTCTTTTTCATCGGTGCTCAGTGATTTGTAATTTGAGTTCTTCCTCTCTGGATTTCAAATATTGTTTCAGTGTGTACTGGCTAATGTCGTGGTTAAATGGTGTATCTGGAACATTAAGGGGAGCCATTCGCCAGTTAAGAAAAATGAGAGGGTGGATATTGTCGTATTGCAGAGATGCACTTTGATGTCAAGGAACATTTGACATGACAGCAAGGTGGGTTTGATCGGGTTTATTTCTAGTCTTTTAACACTAGGAATAGGAGAGAAACCATGCTGGTGAGGAAGAATCTTTCATTTAAATTACTAAATTGTATTAGACACCCACGGGAGGATCATAACCCTCAAAGATATATGGGGAAGAAAGCAGTAGTTTGAATGTTTATTGCCCCCGGCTCACTGCCGTAAATTCCTGACAGATGCATTTTCCAAATTAAGTAATCTTTCTTCGCAGCACATTATCGTAGGAGGAGATTTCAATTGTCTTTTGCACCCACTGTGGACAGCATGCCCAAAGGCTCCCAGCACCATCTTTCCAATCTAAGCAATTAGTGGAGTTTTGTGTGGAAGTGGGGCTGGAGGATGTATGGAGGCAGATCTACCTCATAAATAGGGATTTTACTTACTTCTTTAACCGGAAGAAATACAACACTAGTGTTGATCTCTTCCTCACCTTGCAGCAATCTTCGATTCATTGGTTTTCTGCACAATTGGGAATATTACCAATTCTGACCATGCTGCGGCATACTTACTGGTTAAGATTAAGGGCAATATAGCAGGTGCAAGACACTGGCGAATGCCTTTATTCTTAAGGATAGTAAGTACATTGAGTGTTTCTGTAATGAATTCAGATCTCTCTTAACCATTAATTCAGATTCAACCAGTAACACATCCATTCTATGGAAAATTGCTAAGGCTTATGCCAAAGGAATAATTCCATTGGACGCGGCAGAAGCTGGAGCAGGAACGCGTGCTCCAGGCACTGTTGAAGGCAGCCAAGAGGGCACACTGTGATAGACTCTCAGTAGCTAGGCTGCAGAGGATCACAACGCTTGGGTCTGCAGTGAATTCCATGCTCACACAGACAGCCAAGAAGGTACTTACGTTTGCAAAACAAAGGCTGTTTGAACATGGTGATAAACTGGGCAAGTAGTTAGCCTATCTTGCGATGATAAAGAGAGCTCCAAAGCCATTACCTCAATTAGGGAAGGTACTGGGACCCTTTCCGATCCCATAAACATTAAAGCAGCATTTCGGAGATTTTACTCTGAATTATATCAGACTGAGCATTATGGGGATAGATGAATCAAGATAGAATCTTTCTTCAAGAACTTGGACCTTCCAGGGGTAACCCCCAAATAAGCGTCTTGCCTTAATGCACCATTGTCAGTGGTGGAGGGTGTAAAGCAGCTTCCATGCGGAAGGGCACCTGGTCCTTACGGATGTCCACGTGAGCTTTATGAGGAATTTATAAACCTATTGCCAGAGCCGATGCTGACTATGTTCGTCACTCACACAGTTACGACTGTGTCCCACCATCCTTAAGAGAGGCTCATATCTCTCTTATTCTGAAGAAAAGGAAGACACCGAAAGATTGTGCTTCCTATAGGCCCATCTCACTTCTAAATGTTGATTTCAAAATTCTGTCTGAGTTCCTTACATTAAGGATGGAAACTATTTATCCTTCCATTGTCAAAGTATACCAAACCGGTTTATGAAAGGCTGCAGATATTCCAATAATGTTAGGAGATTACTCAATATGATCCAAGCGTGCCAAAAGCAAATTAAGCAGGTATTAATGATCTCTTTAGATCCAGAGAAGGCATTTGCTTGGGTTGAGTAGCTGTATCTCTTCTATACATTAGAATGGTTTGGTCTCGGCAAAGTTTTTATCAAGTGGCTGGGTCAGATAACTCTTATTAACATGAATTCCCTCTCTTGTTTGCTAAAATCTGTGTGAATGCTTTCTTTGATGTTTCCCAGACAGACATTTAGGAGACTAAATGGATGATGTAGCTCTGATTTGTCACCATAAGCGACCCCTTATCAAGTTAGCCTCTGTGTACGATCCTGTAAAATTAATATTTCTAGAGGCAGTCGACAAGGTTGTTTATGCCATACGATGGTGATTGCGCCACTGACGAAGGCCATCTGCAGGGACCCCAACGTATCTGCCCCAGAAGTGGGATAGAAGTCACGTAAGATTACATTGTCTGCAGATGTTGGTCTTAAATTTTTGGTAAATCCCACAGCTTTTGTACCCCACCTCATACAATGCATCAGTTCGTTTGGTGCCTTTTCCGACTATACTATTGATTTTACAAAGTCGGAGACCCTGCCCCTGGGCGAACTCAGGGAAATACCTGATGCCGTGGGAGAATCCTGATTTCCTTTTCAATGGTCCCAGGGGGAAATGGGGATGTTCCCTGTTTACGTATATTCATTAATCCTATCTTTGAACTTATATTTAACGTGTGATTTGTCCATTTGTTTGACAAAATTAAACAAGACCTTCGAAGCTGGGCGACACTTCCAATATCCTGGCTGGGTCAGATAACTCTTATTAACATGAATTCCCTCCCTTGTTTGCTAAAATCTGTGTGAATGCTTTCTTTGATGTTTCTCAGACAGACATTTAGGAGACTAAATGGATGATGTAGCTGATTTGTCACCATAAGCGACCCCTTATCAAGTTAACCGAATTAAGACGACCCCACAGTTTGTGGGGAGTAGATGTCCCGGATATTAAAAGCTATCAATTTAGCTCTTCTTTACCCGATGTTAGTGAGGTTTCGGCGTAAATATAGTTAGATATGGAAGCTTCTCAGGCAAAGTGCCCTCTTATTAGTCGGCTACTCATAGACAAAATGAGGACAGTTACGAAGTATTGCCATTTCCCAATAAATATCAATAATTTTAAAGTAGGAAGGGCAACGTGTCCGATCGAGGGCAACATAGCCAAACCTCATTTCTTACCCCAAAACGTGGTGTACCATGTTTCCGATGGGGAATACTGGATTCAATGTTTAAACTATGGACAACTCGTGGGTGTATCTTGCTTTGATGGCTTATCTGAGGGAGAAACAAGGATGTCCCTTGATCAAATTAGTCGTAACTATAGACTACCGAGTAGAGATCTCTTCTGTTTTCTTTTTATCAGATCAGAGATGTTATTCAGAAAAGAACCACGCTTTTAACAGACCCGTACAGATCCGATACAGAGAAGAGGCTGCTTATTGTTAAGAACACACTCTCTGTCAGTACCCTTTATCATTTGTTGGAGAGTGGCTCCTTAGACGAGACGTTGTGCCTTTCTGAGGTCTGCAAAGAGTTTTGGGAGTTCAGATCTCCTCGGACACAGGGGAGGATATTTGTGAAAATGCAATAAGGATTTCGATCTGTGAGAAGACTCTTGCCATGTAGTTGAAGATTCTTCATAGAGTCTATCTGGCCCCAGATACTCTCTGAATATTCAAGATGGGGGTATGTATTAAATACAAAAAGACTATGGACACTCTTACTCATTGATTGTTGACCTTCCACCGGCGCTATAGGAGCGGTGTGTTCGCTGGGATGGAGAGGATCTTGCGGACAGAATTGGAGATGGGTCAGGTTTCCCTTTTCCTGGGCCTGCCCAGTCTACCTTACTCAGATGTGAATAGGAAATAATACTTCAATATCCTCAGTCTCTGTGTTCAGAAAAAGAAAAGTTCTGTTGTGTTGGGTGTCTGAAAAACCCCTGGGTCTATTGGTTTGTCGTAATCTCGTCATGGAGCATAGCTCTTTGGACTTTTTTAAAGGTATGTTGCTCCAGTAAATAGAGGATTTTTTATAAGACATGGCAGCCCTTTTTGAATTACCAAGGTACAGGCTGATCTGCCACTCTAATAAGGACTTGTATATAGCTTTGACGAACTTGACTAATGAATCTAATGTCCAGAGAGGAGTAATTACAAACAAATGAACGTGTATTAGTTAATGGTCTTGAAGTTTGAGAGCTACAGTTTTGTTACAATGAGTTCTAGTATTTTTTTTTATTTTTCTTCGGTCCATTGATTTACCTTGTTTTTCTTATGTACATGCACATGGGTGTAATTGTGTTCAATTTGCGTTGTTTTTTTCAGTTGGGTACTTATTGGTTCACTGAAGCATTAAAAAGATTTTCTCTGAATAAAAATATTTTTGAAAAAATTAAAATGTTAACATGGATAGAATAGAGTCACAAAGGACCACTTTCTCTTTCGTGAGACCACAAATTATGATTTATCTTAAAGGTCATCACACCTCGGGTGACAGGATGATGTGGAGAGGGTGGGCCCTTCGTGGCAACCTCTGTCTGTGTGGGGAATTGAACATGCGCTGTTGTCTTTCCTCTGCATCATAAGCCAGTCATCCAGCCAACATATTGCGAGATTGTGTCACTGCTATAAAAAGAAATAGCCAAAGTCAAAGTAAAATATAAACTTTGATAAGAAGGATAAAAAAATGTACAATTCAGTTAACGGTCAAGATAATGACTGAGGAGAAAAACAATCTCCGCTGGAAATTGTACTTTATAACGAGAGAGTTGATTGGATGATATCTTTGCTTGAATAAGTTGAACCTAGCGAAATAACCAGAATTATTAATTGTGATTAGATGTCGATAACTATACAAAGTGAGTACATTTTTGATTGGTCTGTGTAAACATGCTAACCATTGTATGAAAGTAAAAAGCTGACGGAACATATTTTTTGGAGAGTTGGTCCCCATGGGAAATACCTCCCGAACACATGCTTGAAGAAATCCAGGGTATAAAGTGCGTGAGTGTCGTCTGGTTTGTGACAGGAAACCAGGGGGCTGAATGATTGAAAGTTCCTGCAACGTGAAGCTCAGGAGACAGTCAGATCATACCCGATCTTATTAAATGGTACAGCACATTTGAAGGGCTAAATGGACTCATTATGGATTTTAATTGCATATGACTGAAAAAAAACACTCTTTACTTCACCTAATGTTTTACACACTGCGGCAGTGTCATTTTCCTGAAACTGGGAATTATTTGGAATATTATCTGGAACATTCCATAATCAACATTCTCCGGAGCATTCTACAACCTGTGGAGAGATATTACAAAGGAAAGAGACACGGCCGAGGTGGGGCTGGGGGTGGGGGGGGGGGGGGGGGGGGTCTGCATGCAAGAGTGAGAGTGATGGAGCATGAGCCTTGTTCGGGTGTCGGTGCTATGTTGAGTGTGAGGGACCAGACAGCATACAATGACCCTTATCCTCACAGAGCTGAAAATGTGTTGCTGGAAAAGCGCAGCAGGTCAGGCAGCATCCAAGGAACAGGAGAATCTTTCGGGCATAAGGCCTTCTTCAGGAAGGGCTGCCTGACCTGCTGCGCTTTTCCTGCAGCACATTTTCACCTCTGATCTCCAGCATCTGCAGTCCTCACTTTCTCCTTAGCCTCACAGAGTTGGGAATGTTATTGATGTTTGTCCTGTATTGCTGGACATTGCTACTGATCGCAGATAATGCACTGAATTGGGTGGTGAGCTCAGATCATGCTCAGTGGGTCTGGTGGTGTGGCCCACTCTGGGAATAGATGCACTAACCCATCCGCGAAGATATCTGTGACTCTGTTGACAAACCGTGGTCTAATTGACCCTTATCTGCTATGCTCTGGGTAAAACGTACATGGCAGCTCCAAACTGAGGAAAGCTCAATCGAGTGCCCATTGTCCTTTTAAAGATGGCACCAGTGCCAGGGATAATGGAATATCCAGTGGCATCTGGGCGATGGTGGGTACTTCCAGCCAAAGTGGGTGGGAGATTCGGGTTAACATTGAATGAGAGTGACGCCATGGGTTAGGGTGGGTAGTTAATGAGGTGAGTTCGATAAGATAGCGCCAGGAAACTAGCACGGCCTCGTACAGAGAATCCCCCTGTCACAATCAATGAAAATCACTCAAAGATAAATTATTGTTAGATTCAGGCGGATGAGTTGAAGACTCTGCTGACCCAATTCACAGTTGCAGTGCTGCAGAACAAATCCTCATCCACAACTCTCCATCATCTGAACTCACACCTATATTCTGTTCACCATCATTCCTGGTAATACTGGCTTATTTTGCCTGATGCTATCGAAATGTCTATATCTCAGCGTTCTGAAACCTGTGAGCACATCCTTCCATGATATTGTTGCTCAATCTCACCCTCTATGTCTATACCCCAAACCACTTTCATTTACAGTCATGCACGGAGACAGGCCCTTCAGCCAAAACTGGTCCATACCAACCAAAATGTCCGTCCAAATTAACCCCAATTCCCTGCACTTGGCCGATATCCTTCTCTGACTTTCCAATTCATATATTGTTCGAACAAAGTGCAGCGAGGTTTTGTGACATCAAGGAAGGCCTCAGGAAAGATCTCGCTGAATCTGCCATTCATCTCACCCTAGCAATCAGATTACACAGAAACAATTTGACTGGAGGTTATAAACAAGAAGTACAAGCAAACAGTGGTGGGAGATTTGTATGGAAGTCAATACTGCAGTGAAAACAATGTGTATGTTCTAAGCCGGAAATTAAATATACAAGCGTTTGCAGGCAAATCTCAACGGGGCTGGTGGCATTTGAAGGAAGAAAGTCGAAAGTTTGGCCCTCAAATAGTACAGCAGGTTAGGGTGCATCCAAGGAGCAGGAAAGTCTATGTTTCGGTCAGAAGCCCTTCACCAGGAATTCATTTCAGAATTTACTTTTTCCTAATCCTCTGTAGGAAGAGAGTGAGTCAACATTTTTAATTTGGGGATTCTTCATCAGAACATCTTTTGTTTTTGATCCCCAGTATATGTAGCTCTTTGTTTTATTTTAGATCAGCAATTATCTTGCATGCTGCAGTATTAATGGGTAACTTTATCTGGGAAGGAGGGGAATCGGCGAGGGCAAAGAGCAGGCAATGTGTCAGTCACAGCTTAAGGCCCTGTGGAGATAAAGGAAGGCTTGTTGGAAGCACCACACTGGAATTCGGCATCATTTGAACAGATGTGACAGATCCAGAGAAAGTGGGAGGATGCAGTTTCTCGCGGAGCTGGTCATTGAGTGTCACAGTGGAGAGCAATACTGCCGTACAGCATCAATTACCTGGGTTCGATTCCACCCTTTGTTGACATTTTGTGCGGTGTTTGCACGCTCTCCTTGTGTGTGCGTGAGTTTCCTCTGGGTGTTTGGTTTTCCTCTCACTGCCAAAAATGTCCAGGTTAGTTTCAGTGACCTCACTAAATTGTTCCGCAGTATCCAGGGATGTGCAGCTTGTTGGATTGTCTATGGGAAATGTAGAGTTACCGGGGTAACGTTTGGGTTTTTTGGTCGGGATGTTATCTGAAGGGTCAGTGTGGACTCGGTGGGCCAAATGGCCTGGTTCCAAACTGCAGGGCTTCTATAATTTCTATGTAGCTGTCTGTGTTTGAAAACACTTCCCAGGATCCTACCTATAAGTGCTAACACAATTTGCCTCAACAAAATGTTACATCTTCCGCTTGTCTAACATGAATTCCATCAGACACTCCTCAGCCCTTTAGCCTGCCTGATCTAACTAAAGGGTTTGATTAATAAAAAGAAGGAAGCATATGTCAGGTATAGACAGGATAGATCGAGTGAATCCTTCGAAGAGTATAAAGGCAGTAGGAGTATACTTAAGAGGGAAATCAGGAGAGCAACAAGGGGACATGAGAAAGCTTTAGCAAGTCGAATTATGGAGACTGCAAAGGGTTTTTACAATTACATTAAGGACACAATCATAACTAGGGAGAGAATAGAACCCCTCAAAGATCAGCAAGGCAGCCCTTGTGTGGAGCTGCAGGAAATGGGGGAGATACTAAACGAGGATTTTGCATCAGTATTTACTGTGGAAACGGATATGGAAGATATAGAATGTCAGGAAATAGATGGTTACACGTTGAAAAATGTTCATATTACAGAGGAGGAAGTGCTGGATGTCTTGAAACGTGTAAAAGTGGGTAAATGCCCAGGACCCGAACAGGTGTACCATAGAACTCTGTGGGAAGCCAGAGAAGTGATTGCTGGGCTTCTTGCTGAGACGTTCGTACCGTTGATAGTCACAGGAGAGGTGGCAGAAAACTGGAGTTTGGCAAACGCGGTGCCACTGTTTAAGAAGGGTGGCACGGACAAACCATGGAACTATAGGCCAGTGAGCCTGACGTCGGTGGTGAGCAAGTTGTTGAAGGGAATCCTGAAGGAGAGGATGTACATGGAGTTGGAAAGACAAGGACTGATTAGGGATAGTCAACATGGCTTTAACTGTGGGAAATCATATCTCACGATCTTGATTGAAAAATTGAAGAAGTCACGAAGAGGGCAGAGTGGTAGATGTGTTCTATATGGACTTCAGTAACACGTTCGACAAGATTCTTCATGGAAGACTGGTTAGCAAGTTTAGATCTCATGGAACACAGGGACAACTAGCCACATGGATACAGAACTGGCTCAAAGGTTGAAGACAGAGGGTGGAGGTGGAGGGTTATTTTTTAGACTGGAGGCCTGTGACCAGTGGAGTACCACAAGGATCAGTGCTGGTTCCTCAATTTTTTATCATTTACGTAAATGATTTGGATGTGAGCGTAATAGGTATTGTTAGTAAGTTTGCAGATGACAACAAAATTGGAGGTGTAGTGGACAGCGAAGAGGTTTACCTCAGAGTACAACAGGATCTTGATCAGATGGGCCAAAGGGCTGAGAAGTGGCAGATGGAGTTTAATTGAAATAAATGCGAGGTGCTGCATTTTGGGAAAGCAAATTTTAGCAGGACTTCTACACTTAATGGCAATGTCCTGGGTGTGTTGCTGAAGAAAGAGACCTTGGAGTGCACGTTCATGGCTCCTTGAAAGTGGAGTCGCTGGTAGGTAGGATAGTTAAGGTGGTGTTTGGTATGCTTTCCTTTATTGGTTAGAGTATTGAGTATTGGAGTTCGGAGGTCATGTTGTGGTTGTACGGGACAAAGGTTAGGCCACTGTTGGAATATTGCTTGGAATTCTGGTCTCCTTCCTATTGGAAATATGTTGTGAAAATTGAAAGGGTTCAGGAAAGATTTACAAGGATGTTGACAGGATTGGAGAATTTGAGGTATAAGGAGAGGCTGTACAGGCTGGGGGTGTTTTCCCTTGAGCGTTAGAGGCTGAGGGGTGACCTTCTAGAGATGTACAAAATTGTGAAGGGCATGGAGAGGATAAATAGAGAAAGTCTTTTCCCTGGCGTCGGGGAGTCCAGATCTAAAGGGCATAGGTTTAGGCTGAGAAGTGAAGAATGTTGGGTGGCACAGTGGTTAGCAATGCCACTTCCCAATGCCATGAGACTCAGGTTCAATTCTCGCCTCAAGCTGTGTGGACTTTGCACATTCTCCCTATGTCTGCGTGGGTTTCCTCCTACAATCCAAACTTGTTCAGGCTAGGCGAATTGACTATGTTAAATTGCCTGTACTGTTAGGTTAGGGGGATGGATCTGGGTGGCTCGCTGTGGACTTGTTTCCACACTTTAAAAAATCTAAACGTGATAGAGACCGAAGGAGAAGCTTTTTCACAAATATGGTGGTACGTGTATGCAATGAGCTGCCAGAGGATGTGGTATAGGCTGGTACAATTGCAGCATTTAAAAGACATTTGGATGGTTATATGAATAGGAGGGGTTTGGAGGGATATGGGTCGGATGCGGGCAGGTGGGACTAGATTGGGTTGGGATATCTGCTCGACATGGACGAGTTGGACTGAAAGGTCTGCTTCCATGCTTTACATCTCTATGCCTCGATAACTCACAGAGTGAGTTCGTAAATGCAATTAGTGTGAATGGTATTTGGAGCAATACATGTAATTGGAAAGTTAAAGTTAGGTTGGAGTTTGTTTAAAGGGATTGGAATATAGAGGTAAAGACATCATGAAGCAGTTGCATAGAGTGTTGGTTCGACTGTACCTGAGGTATTGAGTGCAGTGTCGGTGACCTAATCTAAGAAAGATTACACTGATCACAGAGGACGTGCAATGAACATTCTCCAGATTAATTCCTGAGATGACAAGATTTTCTGATGGGGAGATTTGTCCTGCGACCTCTTCAGTTTCAAAGCATGAGAGGTGATCTCAGTGAAATTTCAAAAATCTATGATTCATGTGATGAGGTGGAAATAAACAGGATGTTTCTCTAGCTGTCTACTCTATATTTAAGGCAAATAATGACAGGATAAGGGATATGCCATTTAAGACCGTAATAAGGAGGAAATGCTTCCCTTGGAGGGGACTGATTAACACAGGGGCATGGAAGCCTGTTGGCAGGGCTAGATTAAGGAGAATCCCCAGATATTCTTCACGTATATCAAGTGGAACAGAACAACCAGGGAACATGTAGGGCCTATTAGTGACTTGCCAAGTTGCATCCCAACTCAACTTCATGGTAGAAGGCTGTTTGTGTGACTGGAGCCCAATTTCCCTGGTGTACCCGGTAGAGATCAGTGCTGTGTTCCGTATTATTTAAGGTATTCATAAGTGATGTCAATGTGAAGTGGGTAGGGGGAGTATGATAAGTAAGTTTGTGTTTGTCACAAAGATTGGCCGTGTTGTTGGCAGTGAGGAGGGAGGTCTTATATTACAGGAAGATACAGATAGAATGGTCAGATGGACAGAACAATGGCAAATGGAATGTAACCCTGATAAATATGTGGTGATACACTTTGGAAGAAGGAACCAGACAGGGGAGGACTCAAAGAACGGCATCACACTAGGAAGCTCAGAGCGTGCTTCTCCACACATTCCTGAATGTGACTGGATATGATAATTGATGAGTTCAGCATGACTGTAGATAAAGCCTTTATTCATTGACCCAAAGATTATCCGAGTTTTATATAGCACTTCAGTAAGGCCAAATGAAATATTGTGTGAAGTTCTGGGAGCCACATTACAGGAAGGATGTGATTGTACTGGATGAGGTGCAGAACAGATTCACCAGGATGCTCCCTGGGATGGACCATATGAGCTGTGGAGAGAGGCTGGGTAAGCTCGAGTTATTTATTTTGGAGCAGAGGAAGTTGAGCGGATAAGTAATTCAGGTTTAAGATTACAAGGGGCATGGACAGGGTGAATAGACAACAGCTGTTCGTTTTAGTCAAAGTTTCAGCTTCCTTACAGAGTGAAACCAGGGAATGGAGAATGGAGAACAGAGAAACATGACACAGCTACTTCACTTCTGCCTTCACAGAAAAATACATAAACAAAGCCTTCCCAGCAATAGGAGAAAACCTGAGTCTGACGAGAAAATGATGTGGAATGAAACTTGTAAATAAACTAATTTGGAGAAATTATTGGAACTGAAAATAATGGGCATAGAAAAAAAAACAACACAGATTGATGAAATGGGAAATATTTGAGAAATTCACTGGTAGATTAATTAAAGAAAATACAATAGAGGCACTGAACTAGGATTTTCAGCAAGGATTTTAATAGAGTCCCAACCCTAGTATGCAAAGTAAAAGCACATGGGATAGGGGGTAATATATGAACATGGTGTTAAAATGGGAGTGTTGACAGGAAACAATGAGGAGGAATAAATGGATGGTTTTCAGTTTGGAAGGCTCACGAGGCATCGCAATGATTGGTGATGGGGCGCCAGACATTCACAATGCATCTCAAACATCTTGTTGAGGGAATCAAATGCAAAGTGTTCAAGTCTGCTGACGGAACTAGGATTTTGAAAGTGAGGCGGATGTGAAAAAAACTTAAAGAAGATTGAAACAAACGGAGTGAATGAGTAAACATGTGGCAGATGAAGAGCAGTGTGGATAGATGTGATGTTGTCTACTTTGTTGTGAAACACTAAAGTTCCAGCCAACCATTGGAAAAGGAAGTGGTTGAGAAATGTCGATCTATGAAGGGAACTGCACCTTTCTTCTGTTATTATTTAGACAGACATCTGAGTTCCATGCAGAGCAGTGAGTTCTGAAGAAAGAAGCCAATACAGGGAATACATTGGCACACAGACCAGTTTACACAGACCCACCAAGTGGGGAGCTGTAACATTGAAAAGGGCCTGGGATCTCCCTGTACACCAGTCACTGAAAGCAATATTGCAGGAGCAGAAAGCAGTCAGGAAGATAAATGGGTGTTGACCATCATTTCAGAGGGACTGGAGTCCAGGGGTAAGGGTGTCTCAGTGCAGCTGTACAGGCCCTTGGTGAGACCTCAACTCGAACATTGTGCAGTGTTGTGTGCAGTTTTGGTCTCCGTACCTAATAAAGGACAAACCTGACATTGAGGGAGTGCAGCGAAGGATGACCAGACTGATCTCTGGGATGACAGACTTTTTGTGGGAGCAGGTTTGGGACAACTGAGCCTGTATCCCATGGGGTTTAGGGAAATGAGTGGAGATCTCAGTGAGATATATAAAACACTGACAGGGTGAGGTAGATTGGAAGCAGTGATGATAATTCCCCTGGCTGGGAAGTCTAAAACAAGAGGCCACAGTATTAAATACAGATGGGTCACATTACATTTAGATACGAATAAATGTCTGCACTCAGAGACTGGTGAACCTGGGAATTCTCTCTCACATAAGGCTGTGGAAGACAAGGCACTAAAGACTAATAAGGATGTCTAGACACCAAAGGATGGGGGAGAGTGCAGGAGTATGGTGTAGAAATAAAGGGTCAGCCATCATTATATTGAATTGGATAGCAAACTCGACAGACCAAGGGGACGACTGCAGTTCCTATTTTATAGCTTCACAAGGTTAATCACATTAAGGGGTGTGAAAAGTGTGTGGGGAAAGTGCATTGAGGAGATGTTCACACATGAACTAGAATGGGGCAGGCTCAATGTGCTGTATGGCCTATTACATTCCCGATGTTTCTGTGCGGTTTGTGGGAAAGCTCTGTAAATGTTGTCACAAGTTCACAGATGTTAGGAAGGACGTCTCTGCTGGCTCAACATGATTGTCTTTCCCGTTCCCTTTTCCATACCGAGGTTGGGGTCTGGATATTCTGTCAGGTTTTATCCTTTTAGACTTCAGAGCAGTTTGATACGATAGAGTGTCTTGCTTGGCCTTTTCAGAGACCATTGAAGAGTGTATCACATGTCTGTGTGTTTGGAGTCACTTTTAGGCCAGACCAGGAAAGCACGGGAGATTCACTTCCTGAAAGTACATTGGGGAAGGAAATTGGTGTTTACAATCGACATTGACTTCAAGGCCATTGTTACTGACACCAGATTTGAGATCTCGATATTTTATTAATTGTTTTTAACTTCCACCAGCTGCCAGAGCATTAGCCTGGTCTGGATTATTCATCCAGTGACTTTTCCAAAACAGCACCATCTCCACATGGGGACCGATCGGAAACCACACTGAGCAAGCTTATGTCTGTGCTGCTTGACAGCTCTATCAAAACAAACTCCCAATTTGACTATCATGATGAGACTGAGAGGGTTGTAATTGTCCAGATTGTAATTATTCCCCGACACTGAGTAATTTTCCACATTGCCAGGGAGATGTCAGAGTTGTAGCTGGAAGGAAACCGCTTCCCCAGGGGCACGGCTTGTTGTACAGCACAAGTCTTCATTCCTATTGCAGGAATGGGGTCAGGACTCATTGCATTTGCCTCTCGACTGTGTTCAGCTTTTTCTTCATGGCACGTGCAGCGAATTGAATTGGTTGAAGACTGATCTGTGATCCTGTGGGCATCATGATGATGGTGAATTGAATCATCGACTCAACACCCCTGGCTGAGGATGGTACAGATACTATTTCCTTGTTTTTTACACTGGTGTGCAGAGCTTATCCATTGATAGAATGGGGATAATTGTGGAGCCCTCTCTAACAGTTAGTTGTTTAATGGACTATCACGATTTTTGGCCGGATGTGGCAGGCTGCAGAGGTTTCATCTGGGTGTATTGACCTTGTGACAATTTCTCTCTCTCGATCATACGATTTGGTTTTATTTGATTTGATAGGATTCGTTGTCGCATGTATCTAAGTAGAGTCAAACTCTTTGTTTATACACAGTTCTGGCAGATCATAGTGAGAGTTGGAGCTGCCTTTTTTTAGAGACATGGAGTGGCCGAAAATTAAAAGTCTACTTCAGCTGTCTGTTTCTGAAGATCCACAAAATAGACAGAAATTAAAATAGATTGCTTCAGCATCAGTGAAAAAAGGGCCTTTGAACAGCGAATTATTCCAAAGCAAAAGAAAGGATAATCTGATTCGCAAGATTCTGAAACATGCCTATATAGTGGTAAAGAAGGTTCTTTTTTTTAAAAAAAAAATGATGATTTGTAACAGAACACAGATGAAAAAATGAAATTGTAGCACAAAAACTTTGAAGAATCACTACAAAAAGTAACTTATTCTGATCTCAGTAAGGATTATTTTCATCCACAAAAATAGCATCTCAAGTTATCTTTCAGAAGCTAGCTGTGCCTTTGAAACTGTTTACAATAGTAATAAGCTCTAGTTAAATATTTGGTAAATAATCATGGACACAGATTTCAACATAATAATAAAACCTTAACGAGATGCCTGGCTTGTCTTGTCGAATTAGCGAAGAAAAAGGTTAACCGTAGATAATAATAATATTACGTATTTTGTATCAGAATCAGCTTTTTACTGTAAAATGTGATCATGGAATTTGATAAGAGATAGTGTGCCCATTGGAGAATAGAATTCATGCAATCCTTCAAGATAAACAATGAGGGATATGACTAAAAAGAGCAGAGCCCCGAACTTTGGGAATGCATTATAGAAAGATCCCAAGGACTCGAGACAACAACAATCGTTAAACTTCCGAAACAAATAAGAAACTCGGGCTGTCCCTGGGAGTGTCCATCATTGATCAGTTGTTTTACAAGATTGGTTCTGCAGAAGGGGAGTGGAGGGTGCACTGACAAGGTTGTGTATGATCATTGCAACACAGAACGTATAAAAATACTGTCATTTTACTGTAAACTCGAAGTGTGTCATTGATTTGCCTTCTGATCTGAGCTAAAGATTAAGGAAAGGATTGTCTTCTCATGTCAAAGCCAGATTCGAGGAAGATCCTTTGGGATTCCCCCAGCATTAGCCAGGTTTTGCTTGAATTAAAGTCCATTCCGTGCCTGTGCCCTGTCTGCCTCCAGAGTCTTTCTCCCTAGCTGGGGAATCTCGCTCCTACAATAAGCAAGGACATACAGGTCATAGGGTAAAGGATAAACTTAGACTGAGGCATAAAGGCTACACCAGAAAGGGCATGCAATAGGCAACATCAATGTGATCAAGATCAACATTATTTGAAGTTAGAGAGTCCATTCCTCAGTTTAATAATGGGCTGGGAAGATGCTGTTCATGAGCCGCTGGTTTGTGTGTTCAAGATTCTGTATTGTCTGCATGATGGAAGAGATTGTAGGAGATCCAGGGTTTTTGGGTCTTTGTAAATGCTGTCAGACTTTCCATGGCAGTGAGCTGTGTAAATGGAGACAATGGATAGGACGTTGGTTTCCGTGGTGGCATGGGCTGTGCACACAACCTTCTGTCATTTCTCTTACTGTCCTGGGCAGTTCTGTGACCACACCAGGTCAGTGTGCACACAGATAGTTTGCTGTCAGTGGTGCATTTGTAGACATTGATGAGGGTCCTTGTGGACATGTCAAATGTCCTGAGCAGCCAGAGAAAGAAGAGACGTTGTTGTGCCATCTCGGCTGTCACGTCTACATGGGAGGTCGGTTATCGTCATTCCAAGCAACTTAATGCTTTCCACTCTATCAACTTCAGATCCATTGATGCAGATGGGGGCATGTTCTCCTCATTTCTTTCTGAAGTCATTGATCAGTTGGTTTGTTCTGCCGATGTTGAAAGAGAGGATGGTCTCAGTGCAGCATATCACTAAGTCCACTATTTCGGTTCTGTATTTTGACTTGTTATCATTAAATACCTGTCCTACTATGATGGTGTCATCAGTGAACATGTCGATGGCATTCGTTCAAAATTTGGCAACACAGTCGTGGGTGTACAGGGAGTATAGTAGGGGGCTGAGGACACATCCTTTGGGATTTCAGTGTTGAATGTTATCATGGAAGAGACACCCTTACCTATTTTCACTGATTGTGTACTGTGGGTCAGAAAGCTGAGGATCCAATTTCAGAGGGCAGAGCCAAGACTAAGGTCAGGGAGTTTTGTGATTATTCTGAAGGGAATAATGGTGTGGAAGGTGAACCTATAGTCAATGAGCAGGCATCTGACGTGGGTGTCCTTGTCGTCCAGGTGTTCCAGGGAAATGGCACCCACTATGTACCCATTCCACTGGTAGGAAAATTGTAGGGGATCGAGGCAGGCTGGGAGACTGGAACTGATGTGGGCAATGACTAGACTCTCGACGCATTTCACTCCCCTCAGTCTCCAGCCCTCTAAAGAGGAATGTCCCAGCTTATCCAACCTCTCCCTATGACTCAGACCCTTGAGTCCTGGCAACATCCTTGTAAAGTTTCAGTTTAACACCATCCTTCCTACAGCAAGGTGACCAAAATTGAACACAATGCTGAACTTGGACATATTTGGAACTGTAAGTTTTACTCTGCTGCTAATTACTTTGCTGCTGTGATATTGCTTTTTTTTTGTTATTCTGAAATCTTATTATTCATTGAATCCCCTGACGGCAATCCCCTCCGGTGAACGTTCTCCTGACTGCTTGAATTTGAATCAATCTATTTTGTTTGGACTGGTATTTTGATGCCGCTGTTTATCAGAGAACAGGAAGAGATGATGGATGGCACTGTGTGTCCTTTACTGGACCAGCTTGACTCTCCAGGTACCTAAAGCTTTTATTGTGGACCAGAGTGCCTCAGAATCGTTAAATCTTAGAAGGAAGCTATTTAGCCCATTGTAGGTCCATGCACATAGAACATTACAGCTCAGTACCTACAACATCCTTCAGCACTGCCGAAAGATCCACCGACCTTACTGACAACTGTAAATTTACTAACTCATCCTTCTATACCCTAATTAAGGTCATTTTCAAAAGGACAAACAATCGTCACTCCAAAGCAGATCCTTGCAGTGTACCACTAGCGACTGAAATCCAGGATGAACATTCCCCATCAACTATCACCTTCTGTCTGCTTTCAGCTAGCCGATTTGTGATCCAAACGCTAAATCGCCCAGAATTCCACGTCTCCATATTTTCTGGGAGAAAGTAAGGACTGCAGATGTTTGAGATCAGAGTCGAGATTGTGGCGCTGGAAATGCACAGCAGGTCAGGCAACATCCGAGGAGCGAGGAGAAAATGAACTCTGCTGATGCTGCAGACCAGAAAACTGATTACTGATGAAGGGCTTACAAGAGAAATATCAACTTGCATGCATCTTAGACGCTGCCTCATCTGTTCTGCTTTTCCAACACCACGCTCTCCATATTTTCTTCAATAGCCTACCATGAGGGACCTTATCAAACGCTTCACTGAAATCCACATACCTCACTTTATTCTTATCCACCTGTTTGGTCACCTTCTCAATGAACTCGGTAAGATTTGTGAGGCATGACATACCCTTCACAAAACCTTGTTGACTATTCCGAATCAAATGTTTCCTTTCTAGATGATAGTAAATCCTATCTCTTGTAATCCTTTCCAATACTTTACCCACAACCAAAGTAAGACAGGCATATAATTACCAGGGTTATCTCTTCTCCATTTCTTGAACAAAGGGACAACATTTGCTGTCCTCCAATCTTCTGGCACTATTCCTGTCGACAATGGCGATGTAAAAATCCGAACAGTTGGTTGTGTAAACTCCTCTCTAGCTTCTCAGAGAATACTAGGATAAATCCCATCTGGCCCAGGGGACATATCTATTTTCACACTCTCCAGAACTGCTAAAATCCCCACGTTACGAACTTCAATCCCATCTAGACTAATAGCCTGTTTCTCAGTATTGGCCTTGACAGCATTTTCTTTTCCCGTTGTGAATCCTGATTCAAATATTAATTTACAGCCTGTCCTATCTCCTCAGACTCCACACACAACTTAACACGACTGTGTTTGATTGCCATTAATCTTCATTTGGTGATTCTTTTATTCGTGACATGCTGATAGAATGCTTGAGGGTTTTCCGCGATCCTACTTGCCAAAGACTTGTCATGCTCTATCCTGGCTATTCTTAGCTTTTTTTTAAAAGTCCTTCCAGGCTAACTTGTAACGCTCAAGCATCCGAACTGAGCCTTCATGTTTCATCTTTACATAAGCCTCCTTCTTCCTCGTGACAAGAGATTCAACTGCTTCAGTAAACCACAGCAGCCTCACTCGACCACTTCCTCCTTTCCTGGCAGGTATAAAATTATCAAGGACACACAGTAGCTGTTGTTTGAAAAAGCTCTACACTTAAATTGTACCCATCCTCTGCAGTTTCCTTCCCCATCCTATGCATCCTAAAACATTTCCTAATCGCATCATAATTGCCTTTCCCCCAGCTATAACACTTGTCCTGCAGTATACACCTGTCCCTTTCCATCGCTAAGGTAAACATAACTGAATTGTAGTCACTATCAGCAAACTGTTCACCTACCTCCACATCTAACAGCTGGTCTGGTTCATTACTCAGTACCAAATCCAATTTGGCCTCGGCCCTTGTTGGCCTATCTACATAATGTGTCAGGAAACCATTCTGCACATATTGGACAAAAACTGACCCATATAAAGTATTTCTACTGTACCATTTCGAATCAATATTTGGAAAGTTAAATTCTTCCATAACAAATGCTCTGTTATTTTCGCTCCTATCCAGTATCATCTTTGTCATCCTTTCCTCTACATCTCTGGAACATTTCAGATGGCAATAGAGAACTTTCAACAGGGTGACCTCTCCGTTTTTGTTTCTAACTTCTTACCGTATTACCTCATTAGACGAGTCCTTATCAAGCATCCTTTATACCAACGTAATGCTGTCTTTGATTTTCAATGCCACGCTAACCTCCCCCACCCCAACCACCACCCCAGCCCCACTGTTAGTACCTTCCTTTTTTTCAATGAAGCATCTAAACCCCGGACCCTACAAGAATCAGTCCTGTCCCTGTTCTATCCATTTCTCCAAAATGGCCAAAACATCAAGCTGTACAACTGCAAAATTTGGAAACAGGGATGTTAAACGAGGGTGAGTTGGATAGATCAGAAGACAGCATGAGGGGAGATAGAAAGGAACGGACAGAAAATGGAAGTTTTATTTAGAAATTCTCACGGACTGCAAGGCCTTTATCTATTGTCATACCGTTTGAGCACTGTGCGGATACTGGCTGTGGTCCCAGAGCATTTATCGCCAATAATATCACAGAGATGAGTTGCTGACAGTTAAACAGAGTCCAAAAGGCCAAGTGATTTTTTTATTTCTCTACAGTGAGAAGGTGATTTAATTTAAATTGACTGGGTGAACAGCAGCAGGAACTGAGAACCCCCTCAATACTGAGATAATGCGCCAGAGAATCTCAATGAGGTGGATCACTGACAGAGGGGTAATCAGCATCTCAGCTGTGGGCCAAATAATGATTGAGAAAGATTGCACACCACTTCCGTGGTTTTCTAATGCACATTTCAATTTATGTAGCTCAATATCACGAGTGTATCTTATTTCTTCGTACTTCCCATACGGACGGAAAATCATTTTGTCCACGTATTTTGTGTTCAATAAACAGAACTAATACGGTGATAAAGTCCATGTTTTTTTAAACTTGGTTTACATGATTGACCCATCAGTGGGCCAGCAGGTTGGAGGAATTGTTGAAGGCCTTCCAGCACTCGGGTAGCTGAAGGGCCTCTTCCCAGTGTGGACCCGCCAGTGCTTCAGCAGGGAGGAATTGCTGAAGGCCTTCCCACACTTGGGGGAGAGGCCTTTCAGCTGTCCCAAGTGCAGGAAGGCCTTCAGCATTTCCTCCACCCTGAAGCACTGGTGGGTCCACACGGTGGAAGACTTAACAGACTCTGAAAACGTTCCTATCACTCCACGCCACTCCCCATTTCGATTGAGAGAGAGAGAACCAGTCTTTAACTAAACTTTTCCAACATTTATACAGTGCATTTGGTGTGTGATCATACTTCACGTTATCCACCATCGCGACAGGAGCCACAATACCTTCATTCTAAAACAGATAACCATTCCCACCAGCTTCTGATCCCCACAGAGAACATGGGTCTGTCTTCCTGGAGATGGAAGATGCCTCCTTGAGGCTTGGCACAAAACATTTGGCTTCCTTCCTCACTGCCGACAAAACACGTCAAAGAATAATTTGTTCCACAGCCAATGGAGCCACGAGGAACATTGTGAGCAGTCTATGAGTGCAGTCTCTGCTCCGTTCGTTTTCCAGGTTGGAGCATCAATGACACCATCCTATTCCTGTGTAAGTGTTTCGAGGGGTTAATGGTCTCGTTTTTGTTCCATAGAACAGGTTTAGGAATCTTACTGGACTCTGCCTGTTCCTGTTTAACAGTTCAATGTACTGACCAGACGTCTCCTCTTCCTGTGGAACAGGCAGGAGGATTGAATGGGCTGTCCCTCTTCTTGTTCAGTCATTTCGATGGGCTGAATAGTTTCCACATATCCGGGTGTAACCAGTTTGAGGTGCTGAATGAGCTTCTCTTTTAATTGTGGAAATGTGCAGTGCCTGGCCGTTCTGTTACATGAATGTTACCGACACTTTAACAGCACAAACGTGAATCTTGTTTGGGTCTTGCTGAATATAGACACAGATCGGTTCAGGAGCTGAGTGGGGAAAAAATGTTCTGAATATTGTGTGATCTTCAGTGATCACTCCACTTCTGATCTTGGGATAGATGAGGGGCGACGGGAATGGGGGCACATAGACGTTGACGAAGGAGCTGAAGATGTTTGTGCTGAGGAAGTTAATCTGAGGATCTCATGAAGAGATGTCCCGGGACTGAGAGGATTGTGGCCACCGACCACAAACATCTTCCTTTGTGCTCTGAAAGACCCCAACCAGTGAGGAGGTTAGACCTGATTCTCATTAAGCTCAAAAAACTAGGTGGTCCCGATGACATCCTCAGTCAACTACTGTCTTGATATCAAGGCCATTCACTCTTTCCTGAGCCCCTGTGTTCACCTCTTGTTTATATTAATAGGTGACGGTGTATGGGTAGAGAGTGTTTTCCTCTCACAGAGGGTAATCAATGTCGGGAATTATCTGGACTAGAGAGTTAGGGGAGCTACATCACTGAAAATATTTAAAGAGGTGGCACATGAATCTTTGACCTGTCAGTGAGCTGAGGAGTGTGAAGAACTGGGCATTAAGGAGGAGTTAATGCTAACAGTAGATCAGCCATGATCGCATACAATGGCTTGATCATCCGAATTACATATTCCTGTTCCTTATGTTTTCATTTTCTGTAATTTCAAAGTAAACAGCTGTAATTTTCCTGGATGTTCTGTTATTGAACGTTGTAATCAGAGAGAGTAAAGCATTTTTGAGTCATGTCTGAGTGAGGCTCTACCATGCACTATGATCTGATTAAGGTCTCAGCAACACTTTTCTGTCAGTGTACCATTTTACTACATTCATTTGTCTATCAAATGTCTGACATAGACAATTTTGAACAAATGGAATTATCCAGGCATCACAATCTTCTGGGGAAGGGAATTCACACCTTCACAAACCTATGAGAATCTCTTGTTCATGTTCTGACCAATGTTGGAGGGTCTCTCATGTCTTTTCCCACTCCTCTATTGGTGAAAGCAAATTTTAAATGTAACCAGTTGAGTGCTGTGTCCAATGATATAGGTATCGGACTGGGTAATTTTGTAGAAAAATTTGAGACACAGAAATTTGAACTGTGAACAAATGGTAAAATGATAGAGTGTCCCAAATGTTTTTCTGACTTTGAACTTATTCTGCTCACACAAATGATTGGGAATGCGGATTTCTTACCGGAGCAGTTGAATTTGGCTGAATTCCCTTTGCTTCGAGCTGTACAGAGATTCCTATGAATCCTCATCAGGAATCCTCCACGAGTTGTAAAGATGACTCAGGAGTTTTGTGCTCTCACGTCTTGTTTTCAGGTAGAATAAAGTAAGAGAGAGAGACCAATTGGCTGCTGCTTCTGAAGCAAGTAATATTGTTCTCCGTCTCTGTGCGGAAAAAAAATCAAGAATGTCAACTGAAAACCAAACTGGACCATGTACACTCTCCATGTACATTCTCTGGAATGGATGATATTAGACTGTATGCTGTATACAGCATTATTGCTGTTGTTGTGCACAGTACCTTTCATTAGCAAATGAAAATAATGCGCCCGTTTTATGATTTGATGAGATGTTTATATACATCTGCGTAATTTTTAAAAATGGGTTGATATCTTCATAATATTTGTGTTAATACCAATGCATCGCATTCAAAAAGTTATTATCTAGCTTTATTCTTCTTAACAAGAGAAAATATGTATCCAGCTGAAAGACTTCTCTGAAAATCATGGTTTAATAAGATTTCTCATCTTAGATCTAAACAGATAATCCCGATTACAAAAGGCCTTCATTTCAAGCGTCAGTCAAGGGAAGAATCTTTGAACATCTTTGAAAGGAATTGTATCCGGTTGTATTTTTAGTTTAAAGGATCAAAACTGCACCCAGTGTATCTGATATGGTCTCAGCAATGCCCTGTACAGATACAGTGAAATATTCCTAATTAAACCCAATACCCGTTGCCACAAACAGCATCATTCCACTTACATTCCGAATCACTTGCTGCATCTGCAGACAGAATTCATATGATTCATGTACCAAGAACATGAAAAACATCTGCAATCTCTCTCCATTTAAATTGTTCCCGACTGCAATAGACAACTCACATTATATTATTTCTGCTGAGGATACGCTCACTAACCTTCCCTGTCTACATCATAATGCAGATTCACTCCCTCCATTTGAAGATCTATTGAATGATCATTTTGGTGTACAAGGTAGTTCAGCTTTGATCCATTCAGTCCCTTCATTCAGATATTTTACATAGATTATTGATCATTGATGACCCTACAGTGATCTCTGAGTCAAAACTAGTTAGTGTTTTGTTTAAAAAATCATATATCTCTACTATTTCCTGTTCGTGACAACATCCCTGTTCCTGTGCATCAGTTCAGGCGGGTTGAATGGCCTCGTCCTGGACTGTGTAATGTACTCAACGAGCTGAATTACTTCATCCTATATTCCTGTGTAATTCTTTGGAGGGGCAGAATGGTCTCCTTCTGTCTCATTGTAACGATCCAGTCTGGTTGAATGGGATGGTCGTCTACCCTATAATCGCATCGAGGGGTGGATTGAGGGAAAAACGCATGGGGTAGGGAGAGTAGTATATCTCTGTAACGGCCGGGAGGGTAGATTGAGTGAACAACACATTGGAAACGGGCAGCAGTTGGCCATTTGGTGGCACCATTCAGAATGCTCATGGCTGATCCGAGTGTGTCTGACCATCCGTCTCCTGTCTGTTCCCAATAAACATTGACTCTCCTGTCCGGCAAAGAGCAGGCAAGCTCAAACTAAAATACCTAAATTAACCGAGTCTTCACTGCTCCCTGAGGATGAGGACACCACAGATAGCACAACAGTAAAGGGAAAGGGACTCCTTCTTTCATTTTGGGACACATTTTTTCAAAAACCTCATATCAAATCACTGCCCCTTTTCGGATATAGTGGTACAATAACTAAGAATAGACATTAACTATTCTGCCCTCCAATCTTTTCCCATATTACCACTGACTGTTTCTAATCAAATATGTTGCTGCTGTCTCAGGAAGGGAATACCTGATAGCATAACACCACACGAGCATTTAAAAAAGGAGCAGAATTAGACCATTTGGCCTATCGAGTCTGATATACCATTCAGTCATTTCGCATATGTTCCTCTACATCATTCTCCTACCTTCTCCCTAGAATCCTTGATCTCCTTATTAATCAAAAACGTATTTATTTGTGTCTTAATGGCACTCGTGTCTGTGTCTTAATGTGTATTTAAATGTGTGTGTCCATGTGCTTGTTACTTTTTCATTTCTGTGACTATGTGTGTCTGTCTTTGTATCAGCCTGTGTGTTTCTATCTGTGTTTGTGTCTATTTGTGTGTGACTGTTTATGTCTTTGTGTGCTTCTCCGTGTGTGCATGCTTATCTCCTTGTATGCATTGTGTATGTTACTATATTGGGGTATTTTACCAATACGTCTGTGTATATCAATGCCTGCATCTCTGTGCAATGGGGTATCTGTTCTTCTACAAGTGAGAGAAATGAGGTTGTAACTGACAGTCGGTTTGAATTGAGAATTGCTCTTTATTGAACACTACTCCTTATTCGGTTGGTGGGACGTGGATGTTTCAGATACTCAACACAAGGCCTCCTGGTCCTCTCCAGCTCTCTCCAGGTTCCTCCCCACATATCAGGGTAGGGGGTTGAGGGAACGGATATCCGGCACTCCACCACCTGGGTTGGTCCTTTCTGTCCTATTCCATGCTGTTTCTCCTGGAATGGGAGACAGGGAGGGAATGAGTGAGGGTGGGAGTGGATGGCCCTGCTGTTAGTGCTGGACTAGGTGAGGTGTGACATGGTGAAGTGGCCGGAGGGAGTCTGTCCATAGTGTTGTATCTATGTAGTGGTATTAGTGTGTGGGGCTATTGCATCAGGGACAGAAAAAGTCGGGGAGGGAAGGTACGAATTCAACAGTGAGTGTGGTCGTGCTTGAGCCTTATTTGGAGTTAGAGTGTGAGCCTTGGTCGAGTGTAGGTGTTATAAGAGACAGACAGTGAGTGTGAGGAAGCAGTGAGAATATACGGAGACACTTATCCTGACAGAGCGGAATGGATATTGATGCTTGTGCTATATTGCTGGACCTGTCTTCAGATCATCTCAGCATCGATGTGAGCCTCCCCAAATGTCTTATCCAAGTCTATCACTAATGACGACACAGGCTCTGTCCCTCAGATTCCACAGAATGGGTTTGGGTGGGTCTTACAAATAGCAAGGAGAAACAAAATTGTGTATATATCTGAACCAAAACTGTCGCGCAAATATTTTGCAACATATGCTCTGGAAATTATATATGCAACTATATGCAAAGGGAAGCTTTGACATACTGATATTATCGCTGGGCTCTTAACCCAGAGACCCAGGTAATGTTCTGGGGACATGGTTTCAAATCCTGCCATGGCAGATTGTGGAATTTGAGTTCAATAAGTATCTGGAACCGAGGGTTTATGATGATCAGGAATCCATTCCTGCTTGTTGGAAAAACTCATCTGGTTCACTAATGTCCTTGAGGGAAGGAAACGGCTGTTCTTTTCTGGTCTGGCCTGCATGTTACTCCAGATCCAAGGCAATGCTGTTGACTCTTAAATGCCGTCTGGCATGGCCAGGAAATGCTGGTTATCCAGCTAAGCCCTCATCCTGTGAATGAGTAACAAATACTCGTGGGTTCTGCAGTAATAATGGATGGTGTCAAGTTGCATTGTGACTGAGTTAACTAAGTGACTGCTAATGTTGTGAAAAATAAATTCCATAAGTGTATATCAGAGAGGTTGGAGAGTATGTTGTGAACCAAACTAGAGAGCAGATCATTTCGGATTTGGTGTTGTGTGATACTGATTCAGGATGATCAGCCATGATCATATTGAATGGTGGTGGAGGCTCGAAGGGCAGAATGGCCTACTCCTGCACCTATTGTCTATTGTCTCTTGTCTATTATGTGGTCGGAAACACTAATTACTAACCTTTCTCTGAAGCAGCTTTGGAGGAATAGTGACATTAATATGTTGTATTTTACACGGCGTCTGCATTCAATGTGGAATGTTTGAACATTCTGGTCAAACATCATAGAAGCCCAGAGATTAGAGGGTCAAGTTCGCTCCAGTGAATTGGGAAAATACAATATAACATTCAGTAGGAGAACAATGGTTGTTAGACCCATATAGTCTTATAGCACGGCGACAGGCCATTCGGCCCAAACTGGTCCATTCCGAACAAAATATCCATTAACACTAACCCCATTTCCCTGCCATTTCCCTGTATTCTTCTAGTCCTTTCCGACCTGTGTATTTGTCCAAATGTATTTTAAATTTTGTGAATGTATCCGCCTCAACCACTTCTGCTGTCAGCTCATCCCATATGCATACCACCCTGTGTGTAAAAGAAATTGCCCCTCAGGTTCCCTTTTACTCTTTCCCCTCTGACCTGAAATTGATGCCCTCTAGTCCTTGATTGCCCAATCCTGTGGAAAAAAACGACTGAGTGCATTGACTCTATCCATGTCTCCCATGATCTTATACACGACTATCAGATCCCCCTCAGCCTCATACATTCTAAAGTAAAAACTCCTAGGTTGTTCAACCTCTCATTATAACTCAGACCATTGAATCTTGGCAACATCCTTGTAAATTTTTCCTGCACTTTTTCCAGTTTAATAACATCCTTCCTCGAGCAAAGTGAACAAAACTGAACATGACGCTACAAGTATGGACTCACCAACATCTTGCATAACTGCAACATAACTCCGTAATTTCGATACACAGTGCTCTGACTGATGAAGGCCAGTGAGTCAAAAGCCTTTTTCAGTGCCTTGTCTACCTGGGACTCCACTTACAGAAAACCGTGCTCCTGAATTCCAAGGTCACTCTGTTCCCCTGCACTCCTTAAGGCCCAACCAGTCAGCATGAAACTCCTGCCTTGATTTGACTTTCTAAAATGCAAGAACTTACACTTATCTGATTTAAATTCCATTTGCCATTTCTCGGCCCACTTCCCCACCTGATCAAGGTACTGCTGTAATTTCTGAAATTTCTGATAACCTTCCTCACTGTCCACGATACCACCTATTTTAGTGTCACCTTGAAACTTACAAATCATGCCTTTACATTCTCATCTAAATCATAGATATGTGTAATATATGAATATATGGTCCCAGCACCGACCCTGAGGCATTCCACTCGTCACAGGCCTCTAGTCTGACAAGCATCCTTCCACGATTACCATCTTCTTCCTATCATCAAGCTAATTTTGGACCTAATTTGCCAACTCTCCCTCAATTCCATGTGAACTAACCTTCCAGAGCAGCGTACCATGTGGAATCTTATTGAAGGCCTTAGTAAGGTCTATATATACAACCATGCCCTTGCTAAAGTTACTGGTCACTTCACCAAAGCAGTCTAACAAATTTGTGAGCCATAATCCCCTATTCACAAGGCCCTATCTTTCCAAATGCATGCAAATCTTCTCCCTCAGAATCTAGACAAGTAACTTAGCTGCCACAGATTTTAGGTTTATTGGTCGATAGTTCCCCGGTTTTTATTTGTAGCCCTTCGTGAATAATGGCACAGCATTCACTACCCTCCAGTCCTCCAGGACCTCACCCATTGGCTACTGATGATGCAAATGTACCAACCAGGGCCCCTGCTATTTCTTTCCTGTCCTCCTGCAGTTCTCCTGAATATATATGGCCAGGACCAGGAGATTTAGTAAAATACTACAAAGTCTGAAAAATACGTCTATTTATTTCAGATAAAACACCCACGAGTGAGAAAGTGAGTTAACAACGATTAGCATAATAAATGAAAGATTATATTAATCACAGGAAGTAACTTCAGAAGAATTCCACACATTGTGGAATCCTGAGAATCCTCAGAAATTTACGATCCAGAAAAGGAGGGCCATGAAATGGGGAAGGAAATCAAAAAGCGAACATGCATGCAAACAAACAGGAACACAAAGACTGCATAAATCTATGTTCTGTATTTCAAAAAAAAGAGAAAAGCAAAGTCAAATCTGGAAATCTGCAATCAGGAGAGATGAGCTTATTATGGATAACAGGGAAATGGCCAAGCAAATAACCAGTTACCTCGCATCTGTCTTCATGGAGGAAGATCCAGAAATACGACGTCATCATGTAGGACTTGTGGATTGAAAGACATAAACTCAATTTATATCAGTAACAAGGCTCTACTTAACATACAGCTGGATTGATAATTGCTAACATTGACAAACCAGATGTACCTCATACCACAATCTTCAGAAATAAACCACTAATAGAAGTATTCGTTGCACTGTCGATGACTGTGTTTATTACGAAGTGCATTCTGCATAATCTGGATCCAAGAACTAGAGATGAACGGTAGTGATCCCAGCATCTACAAAGGGAAGAAGAGATAGTGTGGAGAACTGCAGACCAATTAACTTGACATTTGTGGGAAACTGTTGGAGTCTATTATATAGGATGTGATATTCGTTATTTAGAAATTAACAGCAACATTGGAGAGAATCAGTCTGTATTTCTGAAAGGGCAATCATACTTGACAAACTGTGGAATTGTTTGAAGTTGATTCTTACAGCATCGATCATGGGGAACCAGTACAATTGGCATATTTTAGATTATCAGAAGGCTTTCTATAAGAACTCACACAATGAGTTTGTAAATGCAATGAATGTGAAGGGTATTTGGAGGAATATATGCAAGTGGTAAGTTAAAGTTTGGATTGCCTTCCTTTAAGGGAGTCAGAATATAGATGGAAAGACATGTTGGAGCAGTTTAACAGCGTGTTGGTGAGTACTGTACCTGTAATATTGAGTTCAGTTTTGGTCACCAAATCTGAGAAAGAATATACTGAGGAGAGGGTGGAGTGGATAGGTGGAAACGAAGATACACCACCTATCCAATCCACCCTTACCTCCTCATCGCCTTCATCCCCTCCCCCACTCACCCATTGTACTCTGTGCTACTTTCTCCCCAGCCGACCCTCCTCTAACTTATCTCTCCACGCTTCAGGCTCACTGCCTTTCTTCCTGATGAAGGGCTTTTGCCCGAAACGTCGATTTCGAAGCTCCTTGGATGCTGCCTGAACTGCTGTGCTCTTCCAGCAACACTAATTCAGAATCTGGTTTCCAGCATCTGCAGTCATTGTTTTTACCTCATGGAAACCTGCAGCCAGGGCAAGATTAGGGTGAATTCCCAGATATTCTACAAGTGTGTCCAGTGGAACAGAATGACCAGGGAACAGGTAGGACTCATTAGTGACTTGCCAAATTTCATCCAAATGAAGTTTAGTGGTCGGAGACACAAGGTGGTGGTTGACTCCTTGTGTGACTGGAGGCCAGTGTCCAATGGTATACTTCAGGGATCAGTGCTGTGTCCCTTATTATTTGTGATTCGGAGGTGCTGGTGTTGGACTGGGTGGACAATGCTAAAAATCGCATAACACCAGGTTATAGTCCACCAGGTTTATTCGGTGGCACTACCTTTCAAAGTTCTGCTTCTTCATCAAAGCGCACAATCACCTGATGAAGAAGGAGCGCTTCGAAAGTTAGTGCCTCCGAACAAACCTGTTGAACTCTAACCTGATGTTGTGTGATTTTCAACTTTAATATTTGTGGTAATCATAAAAGATGTCGCTGTGAATACGGACGAGGGGTGGGGAGTGTGATAAGTAAGTTTGTGTTTGATACGCAGTTTGCCCGATTGGTTGGCAGTGAGGAGGAAGGCCTTAAGTTACGGGAAGATATTGATGGAATGGTCAGCTGGGAAGATCAAGGGCAGATGGAATGTAAACCTGATAAATATGAGGTGACACACTTTGGAAGAAGGAACCAGACGGGGGAGGACTCAATGAATGGTAGCACACTAGGAAGGTCAGATGGTGCTTCTCCACACATCCCTGAATGTGATGTACAGGTTAATACACAGTTTGGGAAAGCATAAGGGACTGTAAACATAACCTTGATTCATTGAGGCACAGATTATAAGAGCTATGTGGAACTTTGGTGATGCCATGATGGAATACTGTGTGTAGTTCTGGGAATCACAATACAGGAAGGATGTGACTGCACTGGAGGGGGTGCAAAGGAGATTCACCAGGATATTCCCTGGGATGGAGCACATCAGGTATGGAGAGAGGCTGGATAAGCTGGGTTGTTTAGTTTGGAGGAGAGGAGGCTGAGGGGGACGTGATTCTGAAGGATAGGTTACGAGGAGCATGGACAGTGTGGATGGACAGCAGCTGTTCCTTTTAGTCAAAGGGCCACACTTATAAAGTGAAGGGTTTGGGGTTTAGTGAGTATTTGACGATTGCTTTTCACCCAGAGTGTGTTGGGGTCTGAAATGCTTTTCTTGAGAGGCGAGTTGTCATGGTAACCTCAAAACCATGAGAAAATACACGGCCGTGCACTTGAAATGCCTTAAGATTCACGGCTACGGGTATTGTGTCGTGAACTGGGTCTAATGTAGACCGTGCTGTATTTCTGATAGTAGAGAGTCTTTGCTTCAGTGATTGTATGGCTGTGGAAGGACAATCACTGAGTACCTTAAAATAGGAATTGGTAGGATTCTGAAGAATATCTTAACAAAGTTTTTACGCAAAACTTGTAATATTTTCTGAAAATATGTCAATGGCAAATTTAGGGGAAAAAAATGTGCAGCTTTCCTACAGTTTGATACCAGATAATTGAGGACAGGGAAATAGCAGAACTATGGAGCAAATACTTCAGTCATGCATTCACAGAAGAAAGCAAAACAATAAAGAAAACTTCCTAGCAATATGAGGGAACTTTAGTCTGGTGAGAAAAAGGGAATAGAATTAAATTATCAACTAAACGGTTTAGAGAAAGTATCGGACTGAAATTAATGGGCATAGACAAACTCAACAGAGATTCATCAAATAGGAATCATATTTGAGAAAGTGGCTTTTAGCAAAATTATGTCGAAGCTATCAATGCAATACGAATGGAATCTCAGAAAGATTTTTGATAAAGCCCCAAGCCTACTGAGCAAACTCGAATCCTGTGGGACTGGGGCTAATACATGGACATGGTTCTCGAAGGACAGAGCTGGCAGGAAACAGTGAGTAGGAATAAAACAACGTTTTTATTAATGGAAGGCTAGGAGTATACAGCAAGGATCGTGGCTTGGGTGCCAGTTATTGCCAATACACATCATATATTTGGTTGAGTGTCTCAAATGCAATATTCCCAAGTTCGCTGACAGCACTAAACAATGTCAGCTTGTGAGTGGGTGAGGAGGATGTAAAAAAGCTCCAAGGTGACTGAGATAAGTGAAATGACTGGGCAAATACGTGGCAGATGGAGAGCAATGGGAGAGATGAGATGTTGTGTACTTTGGTGGGAACAATAGAATGGCTGCCTATCATTTGAAAAGGGAGTGGTTGAAAAATGTTGCACGAAAAAAATAACTTAAGCTGCATTTTCATTTATTTCTGTGCAGCCCTCAGAGTCCATGTCAGGCAGTGAGTTCTGAATGCAGGAGTCAATATTGGGAATGGCATTGGCACGCTGACCAGTGTATGTAGACCCAGCAAGTGGGGAGCTGTAACATTGAAAGGAATCTGGATCTCCCTGGACACCAGTCACTGAAAGCAATATTTCAGGAGCAGCAAGTAGGAAGGAGGATAAATGCTGTATTCAAATTCAATTCAGGAGGATTTGAGTACAGGAGTAAGAGTATCTTACTGCAGCTGTACAGGGCCTTGATGAGACACCATCTAGAACATTGTGTACATTGTGTGCAGTTTTGGTCTCTGTTCCTAATAGAGGACATACCTGACATTGAGAGAGAGCAGTAAAGGATGACCAGACTGATCTCAGATGTCAGACTTGTTATGGGATCTGAGTTTGGGGGGACTGGACTTGTGTTCCATGCGGTTTCGGAAAATGAGTGGAGATCTCAGTGAAATATATAACACTCTGATTTGGCAAGACAGATTGGAAGCAGGGATGTTAATTCCCCTGGCTCGGATGTCTAAAGCAAGGGGCCACAGTATCAGGTACAGACAGGCCGCTTTGCATTGAGGTGAGAATAAATGTCTGCACTCAGAGACTGGCGAACCAGGGGTACTCTCTCCCAGATCAGGCTGTGGAAGTCATGGCGCTGAATATAAATAAGGTTTTCTGGAAATTAAAGGGATGGGGATAGAGCAGAAGTATGGTGTGAAGATAGAAGATCAAATATCAGTCCAGGTTTTTCTCAAATAACACGGTAGCTGTGTTTCTGAGCAACACTGCGTTGTCGAAAATTGTGCAATATTAATAATGGGGTCTATGGAAAAAAAGAGGGTAAGGGCCGAACCCCAAAAAATATCAGTAAAAACCAACAATTAATTTTAGTCTAACACACACTAGTTCAGTCTAATTAAATCTTCAAATCACATGTTGCAATGGAACAGTGCCATAACTGTTACACTTTCACACTACAGTCACTCACTGGAGCACTGTACCTTTCACCAGAAAGCACGTGGGGAGTGGAATAACCACGTGATGCCGATGGGGAATTCCGGGTCTCCTCAAGATTCTCTCCACAGTTTGAAATAAAGTTCTTTCTAAATGTAGTCTACAATTTCCAGTTTCAGCCTCAGTTTCAAGGCTTCCTGAGCGCATTGCATTCCTGTTTTAGCTGACCACATTGTTTGTACATTTTGCAGAGAGAGGATCTTGAGGCAGGGTTTTGCTGTTCAGCTGGTTCCGACAAAGAATCGCGTCACAGTCACTTTATAGGAAAAAGATTCACAAATCACATTGCAGCCAAATTGTATTTAATCAACACGTGTTATCGGAGACCTGCCTGTATATTGAATGGAGGAGCAAAACGGATGGGCTGAAGGCACTACAGCAGTTCTCATTTTATATTTCACAATGTTTAAACATATTAAGGGATATGATTATTGTATGGGGAAAACTGCACTGAGGAGATGTTCGGCTATTAACTAGCACAGGGAAAGCTCAATGTGTTGCATGACCTACTCCTGTCACAATGTTTCTGTGCAGTGTGTGGGAAAGCTCTGTAAATATTGTCACAAGCTCTCAACTGTTAGGAAAGAGGTCTCTGCAGGGTCGACAGGATTGTGTTTCCCATTCCCTTTTCTGCTAACGAGGATGGGGCCTGGAGTTCGGTACGGGTTTATCATTTAAAGCCTTAGTGAAGTTTGATATAATTAAGTGTCTTGTATGGCCGATTCAGAGATCATTGAAGAGTTGATCACATGTCTGTGTGTCTGGAGTCACTTTTAGGCCCGACCAGGAAAGCACGGGAGATTCACTTCCTGAAAGTACATTGGGGAAGGAAATTGAAGTTTACAACTGATATTGAACACAAGATCACTATTACTGACACCAGACTTTAGATCTTATTAATTGCTTATTAATTGTTTTTAATTTGCACCAGCTGCCAGAGCATAAGCATGGTCTGGGTTAGTAATCCAGTGGCATTTCCACAACGCCACCATCTCCGCAAGTGGACCTATCGGAAACCACACAGAGCAGATTATTTCTGTGCTACTTGACAGCTCTGTCAAATTTGAACTCCCACCAATTTAACTGTCGTGATGGGACTGAAGGACTAGTAAAGAGTCAGCTTGCAGTAATCCTCCTCTTAGCGGATGGGATATAGTTGAGTAATTTTCCACATGGACAGGGAGATGTCGGAGTTGGAGCTGGAATGAAACAGCTTCCCCAGGGACACGGTTTGTTGTGCAGCACAAGTGGTGTCAGGGCCCACTGCATTAGTCATATCTACAGTGTCCAGCTGTTTTTTTCAAGTTACGTGCAGTGAATTGAATTGGTTGAAGACTGCCATCTGTGATTCTGTGGGCATCATGGTGAGGGTGAGGTGGATAATCGACTCAACACTTCTGGGTAAGGATGGTGCAGATACTGCATCTTTTACACTGACGTACAGGGCTGTTCCATTATTTAGGGTGAGGATATTTGTGGAGTCCTCTCTTCCAGTAAGTAGTTTAATGGTCCATTGACTTTTATGCATGGATTTGACAGGACGACAGAGCTTAGATCTGATTTGTTAGTCTTGGGATCATCTCTTTCTGTATCAGATGTTAGTCCTACTGTTTGTAGTGTAACCAGTCAGGTGCGGTAGCTTTAATGGATTGTAATCAGGTTTAGGTGCACGTGATTCCAACCCGACCATGTTTACCCATACTCGTCACTGACCCATGGATCGGCTTGATGGAAATGGTAGATGGATGGACTATCCTGGGGGAAAAGTTACAGATTGTCATTGAAATCTACAGCATCAGATGATAACCCAGTTTTAGCTGCAATATCTACAATTCAATTCTAATGACTGGCCCCAGTTCATACCGAGACCCATTCACCCATCAGCCCTGTACTCATTGACCTCCTCTGGTTTCTGATGCGGAAATACTTCCATTTTCATATTCTCTTTCTGCTGGAGTCTTTCCTTGGTATCACACCTCCAATCTGTTACATAAACAATATCCATTTAAGGTACTAATCGGAATATTTTCCTTTCAGTAATGTCATTTTCTGTATTTGAAGTGAATATGTTTCCTTCTGTTTTTCTCCCTTACCATGATTCAGAGCTCTGCAGTGTCAGTGATACCAGCCTTATGCAGTTTCAGAGTCAAGGAACTTGTCACCATGTGTTACTGTTCAGTTCCCAGTGTACGGCACTCCATGTTGGACAGGATGTTTGGGCATCTTTGACAATATGTCGTTGGAAATTGTTTATAAAGAGAAATTGCTGAAGAAATTGCTAAAGATGTTGCAGAATTTTCTGGAGTGAATGCAGAGTTAAATTTTCAGGTCCAGTGAACATTCTATAAAGGCTTTTTATTTTTATTTCCAGTATCCATAATTATTTATTTAATTGAAAAATTGTTCTGCGCCTATTCGTTTCTGGAGAAACTCAGCATGTCTGTCAACATCTGCAGAGAAAGAGAAACAGAGTTAGCGGTTCCAGTCCAGTGTGACAATTCTTGAAAACTGAATACAATTGCAACATGGTCTTTTAGTCCCTTGCCAGATGTAGAGAATGGGTTGCAGGGAAAAGAGGGTGTGGCAAAAGAATAACAGGCTTTTAGCAGTGGTGAACGAGAAGACTCTGTATAACGGGTCGAATTTAAGGTGTGAATGGGGGAAAGGGGTTTTCTCTATTGAATGCAAGATAAAAAGACACAACCAGACAAAGTCATACGGAGTCCAGGAGGGAGAATGTTGACCATGTGGTAATATATAGATCTGGCCACATTTACATTTTCACTGTCGTCATCATCACCCCCTTTAGACAAAGGAATTCAGGTGCTTGACTTCTTATTGGCACTAGTAATCGTTTCATGCTGCCTTTGTATTGTAACATGGAGAAAAACAAATCACAGTATGACGTTTGGGCTGAGTGTTGGTTACCTGTCATTTTTAATATTGTTCCATTTTTGCAGTGCTTATCTTTAAACGCTTGTTCTTGAAGTTAGCATCAGATGGAGTGTAGGATGTTGAGGATTGACATTATAGAAACTTATAAAATCATGAGATGTATGGATAGGGTGAATAGCCAAGGTCTTTACCAAAGGGTAGGGGAATCCAAACAGAGGGAATAGGTTAAAGGTGAAAGAGGGTAGATATAAAAGGGACTAAGGGGCAGCATTTTTAAACAGAGGGCGGTGTGAGCATCCAGAGGAAGAGTGGGAGATGCAAGGACAGCTACAACATTTAAAACACATTTAGGAAAACATATGAATGGGAAACATTTAGAGGCACATGGACCTAATGAAAACAGATAGGACGAGTATAGTTTGGAAAACGTGGCCAGCATGGACATTTAGAAAAGCTTCACGCAGAGTCAGGGTGGTTTTGTGAAAGGGAAATAATATTTTGCCCCGTAAAATCATACAAAATATTTCTGGAGATGCCTGAAAATGTAACAACGGACTTGGTAATGGGGATCTGGTGGACACGAGGCTTTCCAGACATTTTCCACAAGGTATTACAAAACAAAAGTTCTTACACAAAACAGAAGCTCCAGGACATCGGATAATGTATGAACGTGGGATGAGATTATTTAACACAGAAATCGGAGAGTCAGGAATATCGGAACTTTATGGTAAAGATTTATCTGCTGGAGTACCACAAATATCAGTCTGATGGCATCAGTTATTTACAATCTATGCTGACAGCCTGAAGGAGGGAGTTGAGTGCAACATACATCCGAGCTTGATGATGACACTGAGAATCAAAAGGCAGGCTGTTACTTAATGGAGAGGACTTCCAGAAAAGGAACTGTAAAGGCATTGGAGTCTTCCTGTGTATGAAACATAAAGTCAGCATGATGATGCAGCAAGTAACCCGGTTGGTACATTAGGCGGGTTCCTGGGAAGAAAGGGTTGTGTTATTGAGAATCTCTAAGATGGTGAGGCAATAATTCATTGTGGTTAAAATGAATGAGGAGTGATACTGCTGAAACATACAAGACACAGAAGGGGTTGGAGAAGGTAGAGGTTGAGAAGTTGTTTCCATTCTTGAGCAAAGTGTCGAACTCGATGATATAGATACCGAATAAGGAACATCGATTTCAATCTGAGATGCAGAGTCATGGCTTCTCTCCGAAGGCAGTGAATGTCTGGAATTCCCTAACCCAGAGAGTCGGCAAGAGAGTGGAGTTGAGCCCTGGAGTCGATCAGCCATGTTCTTATTCAATGACAGGGTTAGCTTGAGGGGCCGATTGACCTACTCCTGTTCCTATTTATTCATTTCACATGCCATGCTTTTGGAAAGTAACGGGTTATTTTGCTGGAAATCGTGTGTACAATGTTGCATTCAGGGAGAGCAGAGGATTTGTTGTTTTAACCCTGGGTGGGGTATGTGGCTGTATTCCCAGCGTATCTGAGTCTGCAAAATGACCCACATCTGGAGCAGAAGTTACAGAGAGGGGAAGCCTGGAAACAGGGACAGGGGGGAGGAGGTGTTGGCCAGTTTCTGATCCAGCCTGGATTTTCCAAGTACATTTCCAAAACTACACCTAACCATCGGAGTGGCCTCGATCTGTCCCTGTTTAGCAGGTCCGAGGGCTGAATGGAACATCAGAACATAGGGCTGAGGGACACAAGTGGGCCATTCAGCCCTTTCACACTACTTCACCAGTAAATAAGATCATGGCTCATCTCATTGTGATTCCAGCTGCACGTTTCTTTCCATGCACCATTATCCCTGATTCACCTGTCCATGGAAAATCAGACAAAGCCAGCGTCGATGTAATATAAAGGTCCAGCCACGCCAAACTTCTGGGAAAGAGAATTCCCACTTGACTGAAATCCCACTTTGTGGATTTACCTTAATTCCTGCTCTGACGGATGTTGGAGGGTGTCACTGTTTCCTTTTCTAGTCCCATTCCTCCACTGCTGACCCCAAATTTTAAATGTAACCAGGTTGGTGATATGGTCGATGATAAAGTTCTCAGACTGAGTCAGGTTCAGTGATAGGAACAAGTCAGGCAGATTTCTTTAGTTCGCCACAAGTAACTAATGGACCTAACGGATGCGCATGGTGGATCTGTGGTTAGCACTGATACCTCCCGTTAACAAGTAGCTGCGTTCAGTTCCAACCTCGGGCAACCCTCTATGTGGATTGTGAACATTCTCCCCATGTCTGTGTGGATTTCCTCCCATTGTCCATAGATATGCAGCTTAGAGTGGATTGTCCATGCTAAATAGCCCATAGTGCCCAGGGATGTGTAGGTTAGATAGGTTAGTGATGGGAAATGCAGGGTTACATGGATAGAGTAGGGGGACAGGTCCGGAGGGGATACTGTTCCGAGGGTCAATGTGGACTTGGTGGACGGAATATCCTGCTTCCACACTGTAGAGATTCTATAAAAACAACAAGAAGTTTGGACGATACAAACACGCAGTGGGTATCCGTCTGATCTTTCTCCTCTAGGTTTTGAATGTTTCAATAATATCACCTCTCATTCCAAGAGTAACCTGTTAAAACTTTCCTAATATAAGACCATCATTCCTGGAATACATGAAGTGAAACATCTAACTGATTCCAATTTAATTATATCCTTTCTCAGGTGAGGAGACAAAAATAATCTCTCACACGGATGAAGTTAATTTTTGTTTTCTCAATGGTGAGAGTATTTGAAACTCTCTTCCCTGCAGAGCATTGGAGGCAGAGATATTGAATATGTTTGAGGCACAGACAGAAGGTTCATAAATTTATCGGGGAATGGCAGGAATGTGCAGTGTTGGGGAAATGCTGACAGTGGTAAAAAAATCACACTGCTCCAGCACATCCAGGAATATAATGCAAAATGAAATGATAATATCGATAAAATGTTAAGGGGAAATCCAAGATGGTGGCGATCTGGAAGGTCTGCTTTGATGGGCTCTGCATCACAGCACGGGCAAATGTTTCCCTAACCCACTCCATCCCAGCAACTTACTTAAAATGCTTAGATTTTGAAAGTTTTGAGAGTTGGCAGTTGCAGTAGCCTTAGTTTGTGTAGTTTTTAAGCTCTATGAGACTTTGTTTATTAATGATCAGTAGTTCGAGTTCTTCCTCTCTCGAGTTCAAATGTTGCTACAGTGTGTTCTGGGTAATGATGTGCTTAAATGGTCTACCTGGAGCATTAAGGGGAGCCATTGGCCAGAAAAGAGGAAAAAATTAATTTCTAGTCTTAAAAAGAGAGGATGGATGTTGTCCTATTGCAGGAGATGCACCTTGATGACAAAGAACATTTGACATTACAGCAGGGCGGGTTTGATCGGGTTTATTTCTCCTCTTTTAATATTACGAGGAGGGGAGAAGCCATAATGGATAAAAAGAATCTTCCATTTAACCTACTAGATTGTATTTGACACGCACGGGAGGCTCATAATACCCAAAGCCTTGAACTATAGTAAAGAATATAGTATTTTGAATGTTTATTGCCCCCCTCCCCCCACTCCCAGCGTACCCTCTTAAATTCCTGGTAGATGCATTTTCCAAATTCAGTTATCTTGCATCGTGGCACATTATTGTAGAAGTTTTCAAAAGTCTTCTGGACCCCACGGCGGACAGAATGTCCAAAGGTGCCCCAATACCCTCGTTATAATGTAAGCAATTAGTGGATTTGTGTGCAGAACGAGAGCTGGTGGATATCTGGTGGCAGATCCACATCACAAGTAAGGATTTTATTTTCTTCTTTAATCGGCATAAATGCCACATGAGGGTTGATATCTTCCGCATTCCTGCAACAATCTTAGATTCAGTGGCGTCCTGCACAATTGGGAATATTACCGTTTCTGACCCTGAAAAGCAGTATACATATTGATTAAGATTAAGGGCAATATAATATATTCGAGATACAAGTGAATGTGTTCCTTTATTCTTAAGATGAGTTGGTTAATTGAGCAGTTAGATTAGATTACTTACGGGGTAGAAACAGGTCCTTCGGCTCAAAACGTCCACACCCACCCATATTTACCCCTTCACCGAACACTACAAGCAATTAAGCATAGCCGATTTACCTAACCTGCACGTTTTTGGACCGTGAGAGGAAACCCACACAGACACAGGGAGAATGTGTAACCTACACACAAACAGTCACCTGAGAGTAGGAATTGAACCCGGATCTCTGGCGCTGTAAAGCAGCAGTACTAACCATTGTGCCACTGTGCTAACCACAGCAATGAATTTACGTCTTTCTTAGCCATTCATTCAGTTTCAACCAGTAACCCATCCATTCTATGGGAAATTGCTAAGGCTTATGCCAAGGGAATAATTATTCCTTATGGTGCAGCAGAAGGGGGAGCAGGAACGCTGGTTTGAGGCACAGCTAAGGGCAGCCGAGAGGGCATACAGACCCTCAGTGGCTAAGCTGCAGAGGATCACAACGCTTCGGTCTACAGTGAATTCCTCGCTCACACAAACAGCCAAGAAGGAACTTACTTTTGTAAACCAAAGGCTGTTTTAACATGGTGATAAGCCAGGCAGGTATTTATTCTATCTTGCCAGGAAAACGAGCGCCCCTCTCAAGCCATTACCTCAATTAGGGAAGGTATTGGAATCCTTACCTTCAATTACAAAAAGATTAATGTCTCCTGTCCGAGATGTTTCATCGAATTATTTCAGCCTGAACATTTTGAGGATAGATGGATTAAGATGGAGTCATTTTTCAAGAACCTGGGTCTTCCAGGAGTAACCCCTGAATAGGTGTTGTGCCTTAATGCACCATTGTCAGCGCAGGAGGGTGTGAAGCAGCTTCAGAATGTAAAGGCGCACCTTCCTGACGGATTTCCCAGTGGATTTTATAAATAATTTATAAACCTATTGTCAGGGCTGATGTTTAACGCCTTCTGTCACTCATACAGTCACAAACCCCTCCCTACATCCTTAATAGAGGCTCATATCTCTCTGATGATGAAGAAAGGAAGACCCTGGAGGATTGTGCTTCTTATACGCCAATCTCACTTTTAAATGTTGGTCTCAAAATCCTGTCTGAGTTCCGTACATTAAGGTGGAAACCTTGCTGCCTTCCGTTACCAAAGAGGACCAAACAGGCTTTATAAAGGGCGGCAGATCTTCCTACAATGTGAAGAGTTTACTGAATATAATGCAAGAGTGTCAACAACAATCTGTCCAGTGATTACTGATCTCTTTAGATGAGAGAAGGCACTTGATTGGGTTGAGTGGCCGGATGTCTTCTGTACATTAGAACGGTTTGGTCGACGCAAAGTTTTTATCAAGTGGATGAGGGTCCTTTACCGCAATCTTCTGGCTGCGGTTCTCACTAATGGTGTGGCCAACCAGTAATATTAATATTTCTCCAGGCAGCCGACAAGGATGACACCTTTCACCATTGTTGTTTACGTTGGGGATTAAGCCACTGGCGGAGTCCATCGGTAGGGATGCCACCATATCTGACCCAGAAGTGGGATAGAAGTCACGTAAGATTACATTGTATGCAGATGAGGGTTTTATGTTTTTTGTCAAATCCCGTAATTTCGGTTGTTCATGTGATGCAATGCATTAATTCGCTTGTTGCCTTTCTGGGTGATAAGATTAATTTTACAAATTTGGAGGCCATGCCTATGGGAGATCTTAGGGAAATACCTGATACTGAGAGCAAATCCTGGTTTCCGTTTAAATGATCACGGGGTTGGTTTCCCTACTTCAGTATATTCATTACATCTGTCTTTGATCATTTATTTAACGTGAACTATGTCCATTTGTTTGACAAAATTAAACAAGATCTTCAAAGATGGGAGGCATTTCAAATATCCTGGCTAGGTCAGATAGCTGTTATTAAAATGAATGTCTTTCCTCATTTCCTATACGCCGTGTGAATGTTTTCTTTGATGTTTCCCAGACAGATATTTAGCATACTTAATGGCTGGTTTAGCTCTTTTATTTGTCACCATAAGCGATTCCTTATCAAGCTAACAAAATTGCAACTACCCCACAGATTGTGGGGGGTAGATTTCCCCAATTAAAACCTATCAATTAAGCTTTTTTTAATCATCCTATGTTGGTGCCTGGGCCGCAGAGGCCTCGGCGTCAATAGGGCTCGATATTGAGCCCTCTCAGACAAAGTGAACCCTTATTAGTCTGTTGTTCTTAGATAAAATGACAACTGTTCGCCGAGCTGGGAATTTGTCTTGCAAACGTTTTGTCCCCTGTCTAGGGGACATCCTCAGTGCTTGGGAGCCTCCTGTGAAGCTCTTCTGTGATGTTTCCTCCGGCATTTATAGTGCCCTGTCTCTGCCGCTTCCGGTTGTCAGTTCCAGCTGTCCGCTGTAGTGGCCGGTATATTGGGTCCAGGTCGATGTGTTTGTTGATAGAGTCTGTGGACGAGTGCCATGCCTCTAGGAATTCCCTGGCTGTTCTCTGGTTGGCTTGCCCTATAATGGTAGTGTTGTCCCAGTCGAATTCATGTTGCTTGTCATCTGCGTGTGTGGCTACCGAGGATAGCTGGTCGTGTCGTTTCGTGGCTAGTTGGTGTTCATGGATACGGATCGTTAGCTGTCTTCCTGTTTGTCCTATGTAGTGCTTTGTGCAGTCCTTGCATGGGATTTTGTACACTACATTGGTTTTGCTCATGTTGCGTATCGGGTCCTTCGTTCTGGTGAGTTGTTGTCTGAGTGTGGCTGTTGGTTTGTGTGCTGTTATTAGTCCTCGTGGTCGCAGCAGTCTGGCTGTCAGTTCTGAAATGATCCTGATGTATGGTAGTGTGGCTAGTCCTTTGGGTTGCGGCATATCCTCGTTCCATTGTCTTTCCCTTAGGCATCTGTTGATAAAATTGCGAGGGTATCCGTTTTTGGCGAATACCTTGTATAGGTGTTCCTCTTCCTCTTTTTGCAGTTCTGGTGTGCTGCAGTGTGTTGTGGCCCTTTTGAATAGTGTCTTGATGCAACTTCGTTTGTGTGTGTTGGGGTGGTTGCTTTCATAGTTCAGGACTTGGTCTGTGTGTGTGGCTTTCCTGTATACCTTTGTGGTCAATTCTCTGTTCGGTGTTCTCTGAACCATCACTTCTAAGAATGGGAGTTGGTTGTCCCTTTCTTCCTCTCTAGCGAATCAGATTCCTGTGAGTGTGGCGTTGATGATCTGGTGTGTGTTCTCTATTTCTGTGTTTTTAATTATTACAAAGGTGTCATCAATATATCTGACCCAGAGTTTGGGTTGAATTTGCGGTAAGACTGTTTGTTCTAAGTTTTGCAACAAACACATTGACCTGGACCCAATATACCAGCCACTACAGCGGACAGCTCGAACTGACGAACGGAAGCGGCAGAGACAGGCCACTATAAATGCTGGAGGAAACAGCACAGAAGCGCTTCACAGGAGGCTCCAAAGCACTGAGGATGTCACCTAGACAGGGGACGAAACGTTTGCAAGACAAATTTCCAGCTCGGCGAACAGAACCACAACAACGAGCACCCGAGCTACAAATCTTCTCCCAAACTTTGAATAAAATGACAACATTTATGGAGTTTTGTCAAAAACTAATGATTATCAATACTGTTAAAACTTGAAGAACAATGCGTCAGATCGAGGGCAATTCAGCCAAAACCATGTTTCTTACCCCTTTAATTGCTATACCAGGTTGTCAACCGGGGATAATGGATTCCAGGTTTAAACTATCGGCAGCGAGGGGGGTACCTTGCTTGGGGGATTTAGAATTAGTAGAATCCCTACAGTGTGGATACAAGCCCTTGGGCCCAGCAAGTCCACTTCGAACCTCTGAAGAGTAACCCACCCAGACCCATTCCCCTACCATTCTAAATGTATCCTGACGAATGTCTGAACTTACAGATCCTTGAACACTTTGAGTGATTTAGCATTGGCCAATTCATCTAACCTGCACATCTTTGCGACCGTAGGAGGAAACCTACGCAGTCACAGTTGAGAACAAACTAACTTCACACAGCCAGTCACCCAAGGCTGGAACCAAACCCGTGACCCTGGTGCGCTGAGTCAGCCGTGCAAACCACTGAGCCACCACGTGTTACTTGAGGGAGAAACAATGATATCATTTGATCAAATAACTCGTAAGTATGAACTACCTAGTAGAGATTTCTTCTGTTTTTTTCCAGATTAGAGATTTGATTTTAAAAACACACACTTTTAGCAGACTCTTATAGATCTGATACAGAGAAGCGGGTGCTTACTGCTAAGAATACACTCTCTGTCAGTACCCTTTATCATTAGTTGGAGAGTGTCCCCTCAGACAAGACTGTGCAGGTTTGTGACGTCTGTGCGAGAGAGTTGGGGGGTTTAGATCTCTTCGGAGACATGGGAGGATATTTGTGAAAATGCTCGAAGGATTTTGATCTTTAATAGGACCTATTCCATGCAGTTACAAATTCTTCGTAGGGTCTATCGAACACCAGATTTTCTCTCAAAATTCAATGTGGGATTATCTTCAGCATGTCCTAAATACAGAATGACTACAGGCACTCTTACTAATTGCATGTGGTCCTGCTGCAGGTTTCGTATATATTGGATCACTGTGTTAGGTGCGGTAGAGTGGGTCGTGGGGGACCGAATTGGAGATAGACACCGTTTCTCTTTTCCTGCGCCTGCCCAGAGTGTCTTACACAGATGCACATGGGAAAAATATATCCTTACTTTCTGTGCTAGGAAATAATATTCTATTGTGTTGGATGTCTGAAACTCCCAGGATGTGTTGGGTCGTTGTAAGCTCATCAAGGGACTTTCTCACCAGTATGGTGCACCAAAAAACAGAGATTAATATAAGTCATAGAGTCATAGAGATGTACAGCATGGAAACAGACCCTTCGGTCCAACCCGTCCACGCCGACCACATATCCCAATACAATCTAGTCCCACCTGCCAGCACCCGGCCCATAACCCTCCAAACCTTTCCTATTCAATATACTCATCCAAATACCTCTTAAATGTTGCACTTGTACCAGCCTCCCCCACTTCACCTGGCAGCTCATTACATAGGTAAAAACAATGACTGCAGATGCTGGAAACCAGATTCTGGATTAGTGGTGCTGGAAGAGCACAGCAGTTCAGGCAGCATCCAAGTAGCTGCGAAATGGACATTTCAGGCAAAAGCCCTTCATCAGGAATAATTTATTCCTGATGAAGGGCTTTAGGCCGAAATGTCGATTTCGAAGCTACTTGGATGCTGTCTGAACTGCTGTGCTCTTCCAGCACCACCCTTCCAGAAGCTCATTCCATACATGCACCACTCTCTGTGTGAAATAGTTACCCTGTAGGTCTCTTTTATATCTTACTCCTCTCACCTTAAAATTATGCCCTCCAGTTCTGGACTCCCTGACCCCAGGGAAAAGACTTTCCCTATATACTCTATCCATGCCCCTTATACTTTTGAAAACCTCTAGAATGTCATCCCTCAGCATCTGAAGCTCCAGCGAAAACAGCCTCAGCCTATTGAGCCTCTCTCTATGGTTCAAATCCTCCAATCCTTACAAATCTTTTCTGAACCCTTTCAAGTTTCTCAACATTTTTCCGATAGGAAGGAGAACAGAATTGCACACACTATTCCAACACTGGCCTACCCAATGTCCTGTACAGCTGCAATATGACATCCCAACTCCTATACTCAATACTCTGACCAATAAAGGAAAGCATACCAAACGCCTTCTTCACTATCGTATCTACTTGCGACACCACTTTCAAGGAGCTATGAACACTCTAAGATCTCTTTGTTCAGCAAAACTCCCTGGGACCTTACCATTAAGTGTATAAGTCCTGCTATGATTTGCTTTCCCAAAATGCAGCACCTCGCCTTTATCTGAATTAAACTCCATCTGCCACTTCTCAGCCCATTGGCCCATCTTGTCAAGATCCTGTTGTAATCTGAGGTGACCTCTTCGCTGTTCACTGTACCTCCAATTTTGGTGACATCTGCAAACTTACTAACTGTATCTCATATGTTCGCATGCAAATCATTTCTGACAATTACAAAAAGTAGTGAATCCAGCACCGATCCTTGTGACACTGCACTGGTCAGAGGCCTCCAGTCAAAAAAACAACCGTCCACCACCTTTGACCCAGTTCTGTATCCAAATGTCTAGTTCTCCCTGTATTCCATGAGACCGAACCTTGCTAATCAGTGTCCCATGGGGAACCTTGTCTAAACCCTTACTGAAGTCCATATGGATCACATCTATCCCTCTGCCCTCATCAATCCTCTTTGATACTTCCTCAAAAAACTCAATCATGTTTGTGAGACATGATTGCCCACGCACAAAGCCATGTTGACTATCCATGCCTTTCCAAATACATGCACATCCTGTCCCTCAGGATTCCCTCCAACAGCTTGACCACCACCAACGTCAGGCTCATTGGTCTATAGTTCCCTGGCTTGTCCTTACCACCCTTCTTAAACAGTGGCACCACGTTAGCCACCTCCAGTCTTCTGGCACCTCACCAGTGACTATCCATATTACAACAATCTCAGCAAAAGGCCCAGCAAACACTTCTCTAGCTTCCCACAGAGTTCTAGGGTACACCTAATCAGGTCCTGGGGATTTATCCACCTTTAACAGTTTTAAGACACCCAGCACTTCCTCCTCTGTAATATGGACATTTTGCAAGGTGTCACCATCAATTTCCCTACATGTGATATCTTCCGTATCCTTTTCCACAGTAAATACTGATGCAAAATGCTCGTTTAGTATCTCCCCCACACTTCCTGTGCCAGGAAAAGTATCGTTTTGTGTCTGATGTCTGAAACACCCCCGCCTTCACCACCCCCCCCTCCCGCCCCCCCACCCCTGGTCTGTTGGCTCGTTGTAAGCTCATCATGGAGAATATCCCTTTGGACGTTTTCACCTGTATGGTGCGCCAGAAAGCAGAGATTTATATAAGATATAGCAATCTTTTTTGGATTATCACGATTAGGCTTATCTGCCACTATAAAAATGGCTTTTATATAGCAATGACGATTTTGTCTGATGAATCTAATATGAAGAATTGTGAACATATGAATGTGTATCAGTTAATGCTCTCGAAGAACAAGAGCTATCGCTTTCTTATTCTGAGCTGTATTATTTATTTATTATTTATTGTTTATTTTTGTTTTTCTTCTGTCCGTTTATAGACTTTAACTTATTTTGTATGTACATGCACATGGGTGAAATATTGTTCAGTTATTTGAGTTGTTTTGTTATTGTTTTAATATAATAATAACAATCTATTTTTCAGTCAAAATATTTCGAAAAATATTAAAATGCCAACATTAATAGAACACAGTCCCAAAGAACTCTCATTAGAGACACCACTCATGGTGGTTTACGCTGAATGTCACCATACCTTGGGTGATGGGGTGAGGTTGAGAGAGCATCCCCTTCATGGTAAACTCTGTCAGTGTGGGGAATTGAACTTGTGCTGGTGGCCTCCCTCTGCATCACAAACCAACCATCCAGCCAACTGAGTGGGTGACTGTGTAACTATTACACACAGAATCAGTAACAGACAAAGGGCAAGAGAAACATTCATGACAAGAAAAAAGGTATATTTGAGAGAATCGTCATGGTAACGGCTGAGGATAAAAACGTTCTCTGCTTGAAATTGTATTTTATATTGAGACAAGTGTTTGGAAGCTTTCTTTGGCTGAATACAATAAGGTGAGACATGTGAAATAACCAGAATGACTAATTGTGATGGGATATCGATAACCATAACATAAGTACATGTTTTTGATTGGTCTGTGGAAAGCATGATGACTGTTGTATGAATTTATAAATGAGATGAAATATATTGTTAGGATAGTCCGTCCCCATGGGAAATGCCTTCTGAACACATGCTAGAAGAAACACAGGGTAATACGTTTCTGAGAATGGTCTGCTCGCTAACAGGAACCGGGGGGTTGAATGATTGAAAGTTCCTGTAACATGGAACTGAGAAAACCATCAGATCACCCCCAAACGTATTGAATGTTGGAGCATTTTTGAAGGACTGAATGGCCTCATGATGGATTTTAATTGTGTGTGATTTGAAAAACGTACATCTCTACTCCATCATCTTACATGTTACACACTGGGGCACTGCCGCTTTACTGAAACTGGGAATAAGTTGGAACATGATCTGGAAAATCCCTTAATTGGTGTTCTCCAGAATATTCTATAACTGTGGGGGGCATTAGAGATGCAAGAGAGAAAGAGAGGGAAGGTGCTGTATGCAGTCGTGAGAGTGGTGGAGCATGAGCCTTGTTCGGGGGTCGGTGCTATAACAGACATACAGTGAGTGTGAGGGAGCAGAGAGAATATGGTGACCCTTATCCTAACAGAGCGGGGAAGGTTATTGAAGCTTGTCCTGTTTTGCTGGACATTTACTCAGACCACAGATACTGCACTGAGCTGGGTGGTGAGATCAGACCAGGCTCCGTGGGTCTGGTGGTGTGATCCCTCTGGGAAGAGAATCGACCCCTTTTGTACTAGCCCATCCACCAGGACCTCCGTGTCCCTACCGTCAAACCGTGATGTAATTTCCCCTTCGCTGCCATGGTCAGGGTAAACTGTGCTGGGCAGCTCCAAACTGAGAAAGCACAACCGTGTGCCCCTTGGCCTTTTAAAGGTAGCCCCAGTGTCAGGGGTCATGGAATATCCGGGAGCATCTGGGCGATTTTGAGTACCTCCAGTCATGATGGGTGGGAGAATCGGGCTGGCATTGTATGAGAGGGACACAATGGAGTGGGGTGGGTAGTTAATGAGATGAGTTTGGTAAGATAGCACCAGGAAACTAGTTCAGCCTCATGCAGACAACCCCTCTGTCACACTTAATGAAAATGTCACTGCGAGATTTTTTTGTTAAATTCAGCCCAGTGAGGCGAAGACTCTGCTGTCCTCACACCCAGTTACAAAGCTGCAGAACAAACGCTCATCCAAAACTCACCATCGCCTGAACTCACAACAATATCCCATTCACTCATCATTCTTCATAATACTGACCCCTGTTGCATGATACTATCGAAATGTCTTCATTTCAGCCTTCTGAAACCCGTGAACATATCCTTCCATGACATTTTTTCTCAGTCTCCCCCACTCTGTCTCCACTCATTTACAGTCGTACTGCACGAGACTGCCAGTATGACTGGCCATTTGGCCCAGCTGGTCCATACCAACCAAAATGTCCATCCACACTCACCCCATTTCCCTGCCCTTGCTATGTATCCCTCTAATCCTTTTCTATCTGTGTATTTGTCCTAATGCCTTTTCAAAGTTTTTATTGTACCCACCTCAATCACTTCCACTGGCAGCTCAGTCTATATGCATACCACACTCTGTAAAAAAGTTGCCCCTCAGGTTCCGTTTTATATACTTTTTTTTTTCCTTTCCAAACATTAATGGACATCCTCTAGTCCTCGATTCCCCAACCTTAGGGAAAAAAATTGAAGTATTCACCCCATGCACACCTCTCATGATTTTATAAGAGCTACACTTCTCTAAGAACCCTCTCAGTTTCCTACGCTGAAAAGAAATAAGATCTAACCTGTCCAACCTCTGCCTATAACTTAGAGCCTTTAGCCCAGGAAACATCGTTGTAAATTTGTTCTACACTCTTTCTCGTTCAATAATATCCTTTCTCGAGCAAGATGAACAAAACTGAACACAATACTCCAACTGCAGCCTTACCAACATCCTGTGCACCTGCAACATCACGTCCCAACTTCAATACTCAATGTGTTGATGAAGACCAGTGTGCCAACAACCTTCTTCACTGTCCTATGTATCTGTGACTCAAATTTCAGACTACCGTGCATCTGATCTCCAACATCCTTTTGTTCCACTACACTCCTTAATGCTCTCTCACTCATCATTTAACTCCTACCTGGATTTGACTTTCCAAAATTCAAGACGTCATACGTATCTGTATTAAACTCAAATTGATATTTCTGAGCCCACTTCCTCAGCTGACAAAGGTACTGCTGCAATTTCTGATAACGTTCCTCACTGTAAATGATGCCTCCTAATTTAGAGTCATCTGCAAACTTACTAACCTTGCGTTGTGCACTCCTGTCCAAATCATTGGTATAAGACAACGAACAGCAATGGGCCCAGGACCAACCACTGAGGCACTCCACTAGTCACAGGCCTCCAGTCCGACAAGCATCCCTCCACCATAGCCATTTGCTTCATAACGTCAAGACAATTGTGTCACCAATTTGCCAGTTTACATTGGAGTCCATGCGATCTAACCTTCCAGAGCGGCCTACCATGTGGAACCTTATCAAAGGCCTTACTGAAATCCATCTCGACTGTGTCCACCACTCTGCCCTTGTCAACCTTTCTGGTCACTTCCTCAAAAACTCTAACAAAAATTCTAAGGCATGATCTGCACACACAAAGCTATGGTGACTGCTCCAAGTCAAACTCTGTCTTTCCAAATGCATGCATATGTTATATCTCAGAACCTTCTCAAGCGGTTTACCGAAAACAGATGTGAAGCTTACTGGTCTATCTTTCCCAGGCTTTTCTTTGCAACCCTTCTTGAATAAGGGCACTTATGTTACCGCCCAGTCTTCCGGGTCCTTGGCCCCTGAACTGTCTTCTCTCGCCACCTGCAGAGCTCTAGGGTGACCAGTGCTCTTGGTCAGGACCAAGAGATTTAACTGACTTTATGATTTCTAATATGTCCATCAGCACCTCAACTGTGATATGGACTGTACCAAGATATCGCAACTAACCTCCCAAAGGTCACAGGTCTTCATGTCTTTCTTCATGATAAACACAGAAGGGGAATTCAGGACCTCACCCATCTCTTGAAGTTTTACACATGCATGCTTATTTTGGATTGTAAGGCGTCGTATTCTCTCTCTGGTTGTTCTTTTCCATTCCTATACTGAATTTGGATTCACACTACTCTGCTCAGCCAAGGCTATCTTTACCCTCTTTTCGCCTTGCTGATTTCCTTCTTCAGTAAACTCCTGTATCCCCTGTGTACCTCCAGGGATTCCATTGGTCCCAGCTGCCTGTACCTGAGCCATGCCTCATTTTTTTTCTGGTCAGAGCCTCAATATCACTTGTTATCCAGGGTTCTCTCTTCCAGCCTCACTTTCCCTTCATCCTCACAGGAACATATAGACCTTGAACTCGAGCTATCTCACTTCTGAAGCCCTCCCATTTGCCCGGGATCGTTTTACCTCGAAACAAACTATTCCAATCAACCCCTGCAATCCTCTGTCTAATTCCAACAAAATACGCCTTGCCAATTTAGAACTTGATTCTGTGGACCAATTTTGTCCCTACCATTACTATTTTAAAACTAATACAGCTGTAGTCACTATTCCCAAAATGCTCGCCCACTTTACCTCCGTCTCCTATCCGACCTTATTTCCCAACAGTAGGTCGAGTTTGTCCCTTCCCCAATAGGAACCTCTCTATATTGCTTGTGGAAGCTTTCCTGAACACACTTAACAAATTACGTTTCATCTAAGTTCTTAACCATCTGGAGTTCCCAGTCTATGTTAGGAAAATTAAAATCACCTATTATAACAACCCTATTGCTCCTGCAAGTCTCGCCAGTCTCCCTGAATATTTGTTCCTCTAAATTCCCATTGATTATTTGGAGGCTTATAGTGCAACCATCACCATCCCCCTCTTAATTTTTTGTACCATTCACAAAACCTCATTGGATATCATCTCAGTTATTTCAACTTTAAATGCTAGAGTGGGTGACACGGTGGCGCAGTGGCACAGTGGTTAGCACTGCTGCTTCACAGCGCCAGAGACCCGGGTTCAATTCCTGCTTCAGGCGACTCTCTGTGTGGAGTTTGCACATCCTCCCCGTGTCTGCGTGGGTTTCCTCCGGGTGCTCCGGTTTCCTCCCACAGTTCAAAAATGTGCAGGTTAGGTGAATTGGCCATGCTAAATTGTCCGTAGTGTTTTGTGTAGGGGAATGGGTCTGGGTGGGTGCGCTTTGGTGGGTCGGTGTGGACTTGTTGGGCTGAAGGGCCTGTTTCCACACTGTATGTCATCTAGAGTGATATGCGCCTTAATCAGAACTATTGGTATTTAAATTGTTTCCATTTATATCTCTTCCTCACATTGATTTTCACATTCGCAGCACCCCTTGTCAAGGTAGAGTGCAGATATGGAGCTGGAAATGGATGGGAACTGCACATTGTGTCACTTCCAGCATTGGTTACATGTTTCTCCCCACTGGGCAGTGATCTAATACAGTGTTACCGAACAATGCAACAGACTGTGTTTGTATATGAATGAACCGGTGCGGACTGCACAACTCCCCACACTGAACATTTAGTCCAGGATTATAGATCAAGCATTGGTGTGGGCTGCATAGAGTTTCACTCTGGACATTGCTGCGTTACATAGAGCTGTACACTAGCCGGATCTACACAGTGCTCCATCCTGAATATGTAATGGATGGGCTGGTTATGTGTGTTGGATTGCGAATGTGAGAGTACGAAACATACCTTTATGTTGTGTTTTCATTCTTGTCATTGGACCCCTCAAATCCTGACTCATCCGGTTAGACCCATCCTTCTGGATGAGTCATGGTGAGTGTTGTTGCAGCATCTGAGTCTGAAACATGACCAACAAATGGAGCAGAGGCTGCAGAGAGCGGAGTCTCCGTAAAATGGAATGAGGGAATCACCATCAGATCTGCCGTGGTCTTAGTGAATGTTGGGGCAGGATTGAATGGAACACTAACGCAACCTATTCATATATTTCTGTTTGTTCCAAGCAAACTCCCCTTCTCTCCCAGTGTCCCATACTGGTGGGGAGTGAGTCACCTCCTGCTGTCCTTGCGTAACAGGATTCTGGGGCCTCACTTACCTCCAGATTTCACTGTGCCCCAGTTTCGAGCTCTGAGTGACTCTCTCCTGTCCTTGTGCCCCAGTCTCAAGCAGGTGAATGACTGTGTCCTGTTATGTGTCCCAATCTTAAGCAGCTGAGTGACTCCCTCCTGATCTAAGGTTTGCGAAAGTAGATGTCCTCCTCCTGCTACTGACTAACAGGTTCCAATAGCGCTGTGCTCACCTGCTGCTCCTGTGGAATGGAGGTGAGGGACTGAATGGCCTCTTCACATTACTTACAGCTTCTCTTAACTAAATGCCTTTCCCCTGTTTCTGTAAAACACCATCAAAATCTGAATGATGTATTTTTGTATTTTACTCTCAGTAATTGAAATAACAAGCTGACTGACAGAATTCAGAAGCTGAATAGCCTCCTCCTGTTCCTGTGTCATACACTCAAGAGGCAATAGAGCTTTAGAGATGTTCAGCACGGAAAAATACCTTTCGGTCTGATCGCCCATACCGACCAAATATCCTAAATAAATCTTGTCCCCCTTGCCAGCACTTGGCCCATCTCCCTCTAAACTCTTCCCATTCATATATCCATCCAAATGTCTTTTAAATGGTGTAACTGTACCTGCCTCCACCACCTCTTTTGTCTGTTCAATCCATACAGACAGCAGTCTCTGTGTGAAAATGTTGTCCCTCATGTTCCTTTTCAAATCTTTCTCCTCTCACCTTAAACCTTTGTCTTCTAATTTTGGACTCGTCTATCCAGGGTAAAAGACATTGACTGTTTGCCTTATCTATGCCCCTCATGCTTTTATAAACGTCTTTCAGGTCACCACTCAGCCTCAACACATGAAAATACCCCCAACCTATTCAAACTCTCCCTGTAACTCTAACCCCCCAACACCTGCAACATTATTTTAAGTCTCTTCTGCACCCTTTCAGGTTTGACAACATCTTTCCGACAGCAGGGAGACCAGAATTAAGGGCAGTATTACAAAAGTGGTCAAACCAATGTCCTGTACAAATGCAACACGTCGTGAAAATGTTTAGACACAAAGCATGCACCAATAAAGGGCAGATCACCAAGTGCCTTCTTCACTGCACTGTCTACCTGTGACGGCACTTTCAAGGAACGGAGAACCTGCACCACAAGGTGACACAGTAGCTCAGTGACTCGCATTGCTGTTTCAGTGCACAGGGATCTGGGTTTAACTCCATCCTTGAACAACTGCCTGTGTGGAGTTTGTACATTCTCCCCGTGTCTGTATGAGTCTCCTCCGGATGTTATGTTTTCCTCCGACAGTATGAAGATATACAGATAAGGGTACATCGGCCATCTTAAATTGCGTAAAGTACCCAGGGATGTGAAGGCGAGATGGATTAGCCATGGGAAATGCAGGCTAAGAGGGATAGGGTATGGGTTTGTCCAGAAGGATACTGTTTAGAGGTTCGGTGTGGCCTCGATGGGCCGAAAAGCCTGTTTCCTAACTGTAGGAATTCGATAATTTCGATGGAGTTCTCCTTGATTGACAGCTTTCGACAGAACCCTACCTGTATGTCTTGCCTAAATTTATCTTGCCAAAATGCAATACTTCACATTTATTTAAAATAAACTCCATCTGCCACTCCTCGGCAAATCTCAGCAACGTCCCATTATAGTCTGAGAGATATTCTACACTGTCGACGACATCAACAAATTTGTTATTGTGTACAAACTTACTGACCATACTTCATGAAGATATACAGATAAGGGTACATCGGCCATACTTCATACTTTACCTGACATATGCCTCCTTGCTAACCTTGACCAGACCATCAATATATCTGGCCATCCAGCACTCCCTGCACCCACCAGCCTTGCCCCTCTCACTAATAGGAACACGTTGGCTCTGGACTCTCTGAAACCACGTTTTGATGGCCTTGCATTTTCCAACCATCCCTTTCCCTGTGAATAGGGTATTCCAATCAGCCTTTCACAGGGCTCGCCTAACACTTTCAAAATTGGCCTTGTTCAAAGTTAGAACTTTAATGTTTACATCAGGTCTTTCCAATTCCAAAACTAATTTAAAACTAATATTTATGCATAACAGACTTGAAAGTTAAATAAACACTTCCTGCCCCTCTGTAACAGGCTCGAGAGGCTGAATAGGCTCCTCGTGGCCCTCTGTAATAGATTGGAAAGCATGAATGGCCTCCTCTCCTGTCCCTGTGTAACAGACCCGAGACATTAAAAGACACAGTAATCGGTGGATTACGAGCAGCCGGTAAACTGTATCTGATGGAGGTCCATCCCTTCTCAGTTACAGAAACACAAACAATACAATGTACTCCAGGTGCCCTCTCAGTGACACCTCATACAGCTGCAGCGACATATCTCTTCGTTTTGAATGATTCTGTTGGCAAAATGTGCCAATATTTTAGATTTCCACCTTTTCAAGTAGCAACAGACTAATATGGGCTGAATGGCCTTCTTGTATCCCTTTGTAAGAGGCCCAGAGGGACAGAATTGCTTCGGCCTGTTGCTTTGCAGCAGTTTCAATGCTCTGTCTCAAGGTTATGAAAGGATTTGATAACAGGGCACTTAAAACCAGGAGGAGCCTCACACTGGTCAATAAGTGTTATACTTTGGGGAAAGGTATCTAGAAACTTGCCCACCTGACTTTTTTATGCAACCGATCTGTTATTTTATAATTGCCTCTTTTCATAAACAGAGTGGAACACATGTAGACCACTGCAGTGCCTTTTAATACTCTCATATACAAGTTTTTAAAAAAAGATTCAAAAGATTTAAAGATTTTTTGGTCCATCCTTCAGCAACCCTCATCCATTCCATCCAAACCCGGTAAATGTTCCCTTTTATAGTGATATGAAAAATGATGTGTGGAACTGGTTAACTGAGCCTGTTTGTTCAGTCATGATTTGGAGATGCCGATGTTGGCTTGGGGTGTACAAAGTTAAAAATCGCACAACACCAGGTTATAGTCCAACAGGTTTAATTGGAAGCACACTAGCTTTCAGAGCGTTGCTCCTTCATCAGGTGATAGTGGAGGACACACTTCTAAGTCACATAATTTATCGCAAAGATTTACAGTGTGATGTAACTGAAAGTATACATTGAAAAATACTTTGATTGTTTGTTGAGTCTTTCATCTGTTCGAATATCATGAACTTTTCACTTCTTTCATGTGTAAATTACAAAACCTTTGTCTTTTAAAGTTGCATTCTCAGGTTAGCAGTAACAACGTGTGTTAGTTGGACAATATTTTGAAGGTGTTAGTCCCTGTGTTCTCTGTCTATACCATAATGTTTACATTGATTCTAATCTGAAAAGTGAGATAACAGAGTTTTGCATGAATTCATGCAGCTTTTGAGCAAAGTACAATGTAACTCTGCAAGTACAAATTCACCCCACAAAATATATGTGTGCATGTGTGTCTTTGTCTGTTTTTGTTTGTGTGTTTGTCTTGGTTGGGGGTTGTGAGCGTGAGATGGAGTGTATATGTGTGTGTAGTGATGTAGAGTGTCTTAAGTCTGTGAGGGGGTGCATGTGTGAGTGTGGGAGTGTGTGTGTGTGTCTGGGGTGGGGGGCTTGAGTTTCAGTGAGAGAGAGTGTATATGTGTATGCATGAGTGTAAAGTGGTCTAAGTCTCTGAGCGGACGCCTGTGAGAGTGTGTGTGTCTGTAAGGGTGTGTGTGTGTCTGTGTGAGTGTCTGTGTACATATGTGTCTGTATGTATGTGTGTGTATAGGAGTCTCTGTGTGTGTGTGTGCCTGTGTGTGTGTGTGTGTGTGTGTGTGTGTGTGTGTGTGTGTGTGTGTGTGTGTGTGTGTGTGTGTGTGTGTGTAGTGCAATGGTGGTCACCTGCAATGTGACATGAACCCAAGGCCCCAGTTGAGGCCCTCCCTATGGGAACCGAAATTTGTAATCAGCCTCTGTTCGGCCACTTTTCGCTGCCGTCTGTCCTGACGTCCACCTTGAAGGATGGTCACTAGAAGGTCCGAGGTTGAATGTCCGGGACCACTGAAGTGTTCCCCAACTGGGAGGGAACACTCCTGTCTGTTGATTGTTGTGCAGTGCCCATTCATCCGTTGTCGTAGCCTTTGCTCGGTTACCCAGTGTTTGTTCTTTGACTGTGATTAACACCAATCTCCATGGATTCTAATTATCCCAGAGGAGGGTTTCCATCTTTTAATGATAAATGGGCGCTGTTAAATGTGTTATCCCATAACATTAGCGGGAGCATCACCGACAGCACTGACAGGGAACAGCAGACCCAATGAGAGGGGGAGGAGAGATTAGAATCTGAGAACATTAGACTGGAATGTTCCAAAAATGTATCCGAATCTGGGAACATTAGACTGGCATGTTCCAACAATAGACAGGAGTTTATCCTATTATGTTTGGCGTCTTTCTGCATTTTCTTGGTGGCCATTATCATGGCGGATCTATTTTGCTCTTCTCATTATTCAATATTTTTATTATCCTTTCCTGGCTATCGTTGGTGTTCCTGGTAAGTGTCAACGTCCAGATGTTTTTGTTCTAAAAACCGATTATGACTGTATTACTGTTCTTTTATATCGTCTACACTTCTTGCCACTATTATTTTACTGTTGAAACTCTCATTCCAGATATTTACTCTACAGACCACTACTAACGACATCAATGCATGTGTTCAATGACTGTCTCCCTCTCTGAGCTGGCAGTGTTACTCTCTATGTTGACCGACTCAGTTCCAGCGGAGACCTACAATTTACTGTATCATTGCCTTTGTTATTTAAATATTAAGAGCAGGGAGGTCACCGTCTACTGTTCTGGTTACAAACTCCACTTCCTTCCACTGTTTCCGTCCGATCCCTGGCCAATATCTGCGACTGCAGCAGACAAGTCACAACTGTGGGAGATCCCTTTGACCATGAGCTGATTCATGACACCATATCCTGACCATTTCTAACTTGAAATACTCCCCACTCCAGAATATATCTTAATGGTTTAATCCATCTGCTGTTTGAACCTTGAGCTATGAAGTACAGGCTTAATGAAGCCAATAATCTGCTGCTGACACTCCCGGCTTCAAACCTGCCGAAGCAAATCTGATTCTAACTCACACCAAACTCCCATCCATCTGTCATTCATGTGCACGCCGATGTATATTGCTGTTTTTTCTGGCAATGCCTTTATTTTAACATTCTCAAACACTTTATCTCATCTGTCCATGAAACTTCTCTCGTTCTCTTTCTGTTGATTAACAAAAAGTCTGCCAGTTGTTCTTATTTAAAATAGTTTCCTCCATGTGCGTTCCTTCTCAAACAATGAGTTTCGCATTCAACCACGCCTATCGCGCACATACACACTCTCTCTCTCAGTTTCTGATGAACACACACACAGCAAACCTTCTCATTGTCGACATTGCAGTAATTTGATGCGAGTATAGTTACCATATGACAGTAAAGTTTGCAATACTCTCTATGCTGGGCAGATAGTGCATTTTACTGAGCAACACACGAGCATGGTCTGCACAGCTCTACATGCTGGGCTGTCATCTTGTCCCAATTTATGTTGTTTGTGGTGTTCTGTGAAGCAGATTCAGAATTTGATGTAACAAACCATTCCAGCTGATCTGACAATGCCTTTATTTAATGTTCTCATTCTTTTAAGTTTACTCTCGAAGATTCTCACTTCTCCAGTTAGTCCCACTGCCCTGTCTTTTCCCCCATATTTCCACAGCATCTTTTCAGTTAATTAACTGTCTCCTTCTGTCTTTAATGTGAATCTTTCTGTCCCTCTGTTTCTTTCCCTGGCCTTTGTTTATGGCTCTCTAGTGTGTCGAGTGCTGACATTGTGAAGCTCAGAAACAGTGAAATGGTGTGTGTCAGGCTGTTGTTCACTTCCTGGTATGTCTCATGTGATGTTCCACGGACAGGGGTGTTTCAGAAGTTATGAGACACATCCTTGTAACTTGGTCTGTACCTGTATTTGTCCCTCTCAGGAGATCTTCCGATCGAGGAAGTCCCTCAAAGGGCCAAAGACCTCAAGTGTGTGACAATGCTGTCACTTTTTAAAAAAGATTATTTTCTCCTTTCTTTAAATAAGAGATCTTAAAGGCCAAACTGCCGACTGAAAACGGCTCAAGTAAATGACTTACAACACTTTTAGGGTTTATAATAAATAGCAGTAACAACGGCCTAGGAACTTAACCCCAGCTGCTACTCTCTCTGAAACCTGACTTGATGCTGTTTCCTCCTGAATTGGAGAACTGTATGCAAGAATGTATGTCTGAATGTTCCATTTTGCCAAGGGGTGTGGTTATGGGATGTTGGTATATTGGAACAGTTCATTTGTAGAAGGTACTGTATCCATTATTCGGTTATGGTTTCCAATAGTTAAATAATTCTAAATTCCTCTTCATTTTGTATGGATTTTCATTAGAATCTTTAAGTATGTTGTGTTTTGCTTAATGGTGAGTGGTTTGACTAGTCGCATCACATCTGGAACTCCCACTTCACATCTACCTTTAAAATAAGGAAAGGTTGGCATCCAAGCTACCTCCTTAAACTCGTTTGAGACAGTTTGGTTGGTCTATAGCAAACTGGGGTCTCTTGTCTGGGTCTAAATCGATAATACCAAATTGGGTTTAGAATTACAATCCGTACAGTGTTCAAACAGGCCATGCGACCCAACAAGTCCAAACCGACCCTCCGAGGAGTAACCTACCCAGACCCATTCCGCTCAACTAAGGCACCTAACCCACACATCCCTGAAAACTTTGAACAACTAACCATGACCAATTCACCTGACATGCACATCTTTGGGTTGTGGGAGGAAACCAGAGCATCCAGAAGAAGCTCATGCAGACACTGGAGAGTATGCACCAACAGACTATTGGGTTCAAAGGTCGCGTATGGTAGTTGTTCGTGTCTTTGGTTCCGGATGTTGAATTCGGATGGTTTAAACAGTGTTTTGTGTATAAAGATTATTTCAGTCATTAAGAGTTCTCTGAGTGTGGAAGAAGTGAAGTTGGGGGTTTTACAAGAGATAATGAAGGCAAACTGTAGGAATTGGCAGACAAGCTGGACTTGGGGTTGTGTTTGTCTGTGAGAAAATGAGAGATAATTACAGCTCGAGCTTGGCAATTACATTTGGTGGAAACGCCATCAGAGTCTTTGGAAATGGCGAGAATTCAATTTCAAATGAGTCGCTTTGAACATGAGAAGGAATTGAAGTAGTTTGAATTATGATGAAAAGTAGAAATAAAAGAAAAGGTAAAGAAGAAGAAAGTGAGAAAAAGAGAGAAGAAAAGCAGAGAGTTTCAACTTCAAAAGTTAGTAATTAGACAGGAAAGTTGACATATCGAGTCGAGATGAACGTAGATGGTAGGCTGGATAAGGAGAATAGTGAGGATGAGCAACCCCATAGTAGCCAAAGGCCTGATGGAGATCTGTTTAAATAAACCCAGGCATTATCTAAATTTGATGAGAAGAATGCGGGAGGCTTTTTAGTTTCATTTGAGAAAGTGGTTAAACAAATGCAGTGCCCAGTGACCATGTGGATTTAGTTGATTCAAACAAAGCTGATAGGTATTTGCATCCCTATCGGAGGAGGTGAAGAAAGCCATCTGAAGTGCATATGAGCTTGTGCCAGAAGCCGACAGTGTTTCAGGAATCTAAAATAGTATCCCTGGTTAAATACACATTGAGTTTGAAAGAATCTAACAAAGTAATTTTGAAAAGCGGGGAAGGGTATTAAAAACAAAGCAAAGCTATAGCACTCTTAGAGAGATTCTTATTTTGGAGAAGTTCAACAATTCACTTCCTGCAGTCGTGACAACTCGTGTGGAAGAGCAGAGAGTAACAATGGCAAGATTCGAAGCTGAAATGGCTGATGATAATGATTTGGTTCAGAAATCAAAGTCTGGTTTCTGTGAGGAATTGAGAAGAATGTGCGAGATCTTCTTAAAACATATCCCTGTGAGAGTAAGGTTTATTGGCATAGGCCAGGAGTAGCAGGTAAAGGGGTTACAGCATTAAGAGGCACAGAAGCATGTAATTCTTTTATGCTGAGACATGAGGAGCTATGTCATTCAGAGGGACTATTGGAGAGATGAGAAGTGCTCCATTATGTAACGTGTGGTTGGAGTGTCCAGTGGAAACATCAACAGATTTATTCCACAATCGGGAAGGAGGCTTTGAGCTTGATGTTGGTGTTACAACATTTCAGCATTTACATTGGCAATAACATACCTGAGACAAATCTTTATCACTGATCATGACCCCTTAAAGTTATTGAAGAAGTTTAGGGCGACGAATACCAGTCTGTTTCAATTGAGCTTATTATGCTTATTATTGCTGCTATTCAATTTGAAATTATACCGTTGATAGGGCGAGAAACCTAAGATTTGACACGTTATGGAGACTTGGATGAAGAAAGACAAAGGCATTCTGTGGCAGGAGTAAAATGACTGAAATCGAATCGAGTTGTAAACATTTGTATGCTCAGAGTCAATGTAATATATATACATTTTCAGTCTACTAATAGAGGATGATTAGCAGGTCTAAAATTAATCCATTTTTGTATATTGATGGATCATTTTATTAAAGGTGAGTTGTAAGTTTGCTATCACTGTAAAGAGGTTATGTTCTCTTAGGTTGTTTTTGAAGGGAGGTTATAAAGGCAGAGGTACAGAACTGCTGTCTGAACACAGTTTAAGTAAATAACTGAGGAGGCCTTTTGGTTTTATTAAATGGTGGAAACCATCGAAGGGCTGTTGCCAGCTCTCCCAGACCAGGTTTTCTCGTTTTGTTTTTATCTGCAGCATTCAGAAGCTGTTGGGGATCCTCCAAGTGTTGGAAGTATCAATACATGATCCATAGCTGCTTTTCTCTCTGAGATCTCTGTTCATGTTGTTTCCTCCTGGATCAGAAAATTGCATGTAAGAATCTGTATTTGAATATATCTTTATGCCAAGCAGTGTACACCAAGAAGGTACAGTATCTATGGTTTGTGTAAGTGTTCCAACATATAAGCTATCCCAAAATGTTCTTTTCTTCGATTGGATTTGAAACAAAACATTTGAATAGATTTTATTTTGCTTAATGTCGGGAGGTTTGACCAGTCACAACATATCTGGAACGCACACTTCACATCTATGTTTAAAATAAGAATAGGTTTGGGTCTAAGCGGCCTTCTTAAAATATTTTGCGGGGATCTGGTCTGGTCCACAACACTTGTAGCCGAGGGGTTTCTGACTGACTCCTGTAATTGAAAAGTTAGTGGAGGGGCTGGAGATGGTTTGCTGGAGGTTTCTGCTGTGAGCTGCCTCAGACATTCAGGGAGACCTGAGGATTTGGTGCCCCAACTCTGGATGGAGCATGGGAACTGTAGTTACAGCATCTGGGTCTGCAACATGAACAACAAATGGAGCAGAGGCTGCAGAGAGGGAAAGTTCTGAAACCACGGAGTGAGTGTGTGTGGGGAAAAGGATCTGCTGTATCCACCCCAAGTATTCCATGAACAGCTTCCCAAGCTCCACTTAACCCAGTAGCAGAGTGTGAGGGGACCCTGACTGAACAAGGAACTGGTCACAGAGAGGTGTCACCTCCTTCAACACGACCTGCAGCATCACACCAGGGGGAGGATGGTGCTGCCAGTGACGATGAGGGTCACTGTTTCATTCAGCTTCGATAATCCAGAACTTTCTAGGCAGAACTAGATGACATATCCATCATTTCCCAGTATCTCAACATTGATGTCACCATTCGGTGATGGAAGGTATATATGGTGGATGAGGTAAATACATTGTTTCTCCCACAGCAGGGAGCTGCTGGATGTATTCAGTATAGTGGTATTCCCGATGGTGTGCATGGCATCTACAGAATATCCATGTCAATGGAGAGAGGTAGAGGAACTGAAGAGCTCTCTCTCTCTCTATTAATGTTACAATGTATCCATGCACAGTACATCATGTTGGCGAATACCCACTGTCCTGGCAGCAGTCATGGTCTCTTCATTCAGAAGCAGTCAGCCAGTCCCATCGTCATTGGGTCTCCACGTAGAAAGAAATGAATATATCTTGGATAAAGGCCGTCCTCTTGATGCACATTTCAAAACACCATCCCCACCACTAATCAACCACATTAAAGTATTCCATGTGTACGGAGAGCAATTGGATCACTTGGAGTGTCTGGGAGCAGGGATGGAGCAAAACCTCCCATGTCTGAACGGGTCTGAGTGCGCCCCTCCCCCACCCCACCGAGTACACAGTATCAATAAGTCCTAAAATCCCTCTCCATTTCAGTAACATATTGCTTTCCGTTATTCCTGGAAAATTAAATGACAGATTATATCATGTTAAAATCCACCTGCCAAGCTATTATCTATTGCCATTACCTCTCTGAATCTATTTGCAGACTCTCCACCCTCTCTTGATAATTTAATCTCTTGCTTACCACAGCGACATCACCAAACTCAGCATCTGTATATCTGTTCCATCCTCCTGATCATTAATATAGACTGTAAATAGTTAAGAACCAAGTAGAACAGAGAACATAGAACATACATAGAAAAATACAGACCCTCGATGTTGCGCCGACCGAAGCCTACCTAACCTAGACTAGCCCAATAACCTCCATATGCTTATCCAATGCCCACTTGAATGACCATAAAGAGGGAGAGTCCACCACTGATACTGGCAGGGCATTCCATGAACTCACAACCCGCTAAGTAAAGAATCTACCCCTAACATCCGTCCTATACCAACCTCCCCTTAATTTAAAGCTGTGTCCCCTAGAAACAGCTGACTCCATACGCGGAAAAAGGTTCTCACTGTCAACCGTATGGAAACCCCTAATCATCTTGTACACCTCTATCAAATCTCCCCTAAACCTTCTTTTCTCCAATGAAAACAGCCCCAAGTGCCTCAGCCTTTCCTCATACGATCTTCCTACCATGCTAGGCAACATCCTGGTAAACCTCCTCTGCACCCGTTCCAGTGCCTCCACATCCTTCCTATAGTATAGCGACCAAAACTGTAAACAATACTCCAGATAAGGCCGCACCAGAGTCTTATACAACTGCAACATGACCTCAGGACTCCGGAACTCAATTCCTCGACCAATAAAGCCCAGTCCGCCATATGCTTTCTTCACAGCACTATTTACCTGGGTGGCAACTTTCAGAGATCTGTGTACATGGACACCAAGATCCCTCTGCTCATCGACACTACCAAGTAGCCTCCCATTAGCCCAGTAATCCATCTTCTTGTTACTCATACCAAAGTGAATGACTTCACACTTAGCTACATTGAACTCCATTTGCCAGCTTTCTGCCCAGCTCTACAACTTATCTATATCCCGCTGTAACCTGACACATCCTTCTTAGCTGTCCACTACTCCACCGACTTTCGTATCATCCACAAACTTGCTCACCCAGCCTTCAAGCCCCTCCTCCAGGTCATTTATAAAAATGACAAACAGCAATGGTCCCAAAACAGATCCTTGTGGAACACCACTAGTAACGACACTCCAACATGAACCTTTACCATCAACTAATACCCTCTGTCTCCTTCCAGCCAGCCAATTCCTAATCTAAACCTCAATGCCATACCTCCGTAATTTTTGCAGTAGCCTACTATGGGGAACCTTATCGAACACCTTGCTAACATCCATATATACCACATCTACTGCTTTTCCCTCGTCCACTTCCTTAGTCACTTTCTCAAAGAACTCAATAAGGTTTGTGAGGCACGACCTGCCCTTCACAAAACCATGCTGACTATCCTTGATCACATTATTCCGATCCAGATTTTCATAAATCCTATCCCTTACAATTCTCTCTAAGACATTGCCAACAACAGAAGTGAGACTCACTGACCTATAGTTACTAGGTCTTTCCCTACTCCCCTTCTTGAACAAGGGGACCACATTCGCTATCCTTCAGTCTTCTGGCACTATTCCTGTAGACAACGACGACATAAAAATCAAGGCCAATGGCTCCGCTATCTCCTCCCTAGCTTCCCAGAGGATCCTAGGATACTGGCTACTCTGTGACCCTACTGGTTACCTCCTGTCTAACTGATTGAGACTGATTTATCCTGAGTGCCTGCTTTCTGTATGATACCCTCTCCTTCCCCATTCCTGTGCAACACAGTCGAAGGGTTGAATAAGAACAAGGAGCATCTGTGAGGAATCCAACCCCTCGATGAGGCTGATGTCAACGCGGCCTCTGTTCCACTTTCCTGCCATCTTTCCATTCCAAACTCTAGTCTCTTGTTGTAGTTTGCGCCACATGAAAAATATCCACACCAATTCTACACTTTCAATTACTTTTAGCATTTTACAGACCTCAATGAGATCTCCTTTCATTGTTATAAAGTCGGGAGTATAGGCCTAAACTGCTCAATTTCTCTTCATAAGGCAAACACTTCATATATGGAATCAATCTGATGAAGCTCTTCTGAATTGCCTCCAATGGAAATACCTCATTCTGCAGGACATCCAAACTGTACTCCAGTTGCAGCCTCACTAATGCCTTGCATAGCTACAGCAACACTCCCTACCTTTCTACTCTATCCTTTCATAAATAAACACTGAAATTATGCTTGTATTTCTCATTACTTGCAGTTCCCACAGGCAGGTTTTCTGTGATATGCAAGCAGACACCCAGATCCCTCTGTACCTAAGCACTTTGAACTTTCTCTCCATTTAGATAATAATTTGTCTTTCTATTATACTGGCCAACTTGAATAGCCCAATATTTATTCACTTTAATTTTCCTTGCCAAATGTTGACCCATTCACCCAGCCTATCCATATAGTTTTAAAATCTCTTGCATTATCATTCCAAAGTAATTTCCCAACAATGCTAGTGTCATCTGAAAACGTGGCATCGTATTTTCTATCCCATCAACCGAGTACAGTAATAACATCAATCGCAAATGGTTGAGGCATGAGTACTGAAATCAATGGCACCCCACAAATTGCATTTGCCAAAAGAAAATGACACATTTATTCCATCTGACTCCATTTTGTTGGTTAACCAATCCTCCATCCAAGCCAATAAATTACTCGTAAACCCATGTTGTCTGATCTTACCACTTACTCTTTGGAGAAGCGACATATCCGATGCCTTCAGGAAGACCAGATATTTTCCATCTCCAGGATTCCCACTATCCACCTTGTTAGTGACATCTTCAAATAACTCAAGCAAACAATTCAAACACGATTTATTCCTTCGTAAAACCATGTTGACTCTGATGGATTGTGGTTTAACTTTGCAAATGTCCTGAACAATGGACTCTAACAATTTGCCTTAAATTACAATAGTTTATTGTTACACTTTAGTCCTGAATGTATCCCATTATTATAAGTTCTTCCCTTTTGAAAACCTTCACGTTTTCTTTGAATTCCTATTTAATGGGCACACGTTTTTAAGAGATATGCTCCAATAAGTGGTATGTGTGGCTGAATGGACTCATCATCCTGCTGGTGTACAAAATCGATGGGCTGACGTCTTTCTGGTGTTCCCATGTTGTCATCTCCAAGGCCAGAATGACCTCCTCCTGTTGATGCTTTAGAGGATTGGGAGATTATGGAATTTCCTGTTGCTGAGTAACATTTTGAGGAGCTGATGGGTCTTCTCATATTTCTCCATAACAGGTGGAAACACTGAATGGTCTCCTCATGTATACCGGAGATGGGAGTGTGGGAGTGATTGGTCTTCTCTTGTTCCCAAACAACAGACACGTGTCGAAATTACCTTTTCCTTTCTCATGAAAGAAGTCTCAGATAGTTTTTATCCTTATCCAATTCCCTTGTAATAGGCTCGGTGGGTCTGAATGGCCTCCTGTTATCTCAGTGTAACAAATCTCCAGTCATTGTGTGACCTCTTCCAGTTCCTATGTTACAGACTTGAGGAGGCTGAATGGGCTGATCCTGTTGCTGTTTAACAGGATACTGGAGCAGCATGGCCTACTGTTATAGGCTCAAGTGGCTGATTGGCCTCCTTCTGTAAATATATATCAGGCTCCAGGGACTGAATAGCCTCATCCTGCTTTGATGTAACAGGTTCGAAGACCTGAATATCCTTCTGTTGTTCCTGTGTAACAGGCAAGAGAACGGAATGGATTCCTCCATTATCTGTGTAATTCACTTCACTTGTTGACTCCTTCTGCTATCTATGTTGAAATAAGATCATCCTTTATTTTTGTAAACTCCAATGGCTACTGGGTCAAATTGATCATCCTTTCGTTATAAGCTAGCACCTTCATTGCAGGAATCAGTTGAGGGAACCATCTTTGAGCTGCCTCCAATATAACAACATCCTTTCTTCATCGAAGAGGCTAAATCTGTACACACTACTCAAGATGTGATCTCTCTGTACAGCAGCAGCAACACTTTCTCAGCCTGCTGTAAGGTTCCCACCCAGGTTAGAGCAGTCTCAGCTCTCTGGGGGAAATACAGAGCATTGTTGGAAGATCATTGTCCTTCTCTACTCCATCAGCATAACGGGAGATCTGGAGAAATTAAAGTTGGAGAAGATCATAAATGATGTGGCAAGATGATCTCTGTCATTAACATCCCCAGAGCCCACGTCGCTCAGATTCCACAGAATCTAGTAAGGTGGAGCGCAAAAACAACAAGGAGGAGCAAACATTGATGGGAGTTATATATCCAAATGAAAGCTGCAATACAAATGCTGGACATGTTATAAAACAGGAAATGAGATATACACATTTGTGGATACTGCAGTAATAATGTACTGTTTACATTATATCTAAACTGTGTTAACCCAATTGAATGCTAACGCTGGGAAAAATGGATTTCATGACCACATGTGAGATGGTTTGCATGAACACTATGTCGAGCACTGTGCTCGAGATCCGGTTATTTAGGAATTGGTGTTGAGTGATCAGAAGAGCTAATTGACAATTTTGCTGGAAATGACGTTTTGGGAACAGTGACCACAATGTATTGGTTTTCTTTTATGCTGTTTGCGTACACAACAGTTTTTGTTTTATTTGAAGTAACCGTTATAAATCTGAGTCATGCAAGCCATGAAGGTGTGAGGAGAAAGTGGGGACTACAGATGCTGGAGATCAGAGTCGAAGAGTGTAGTGCTGGAAAAGCACAGTCAGGCAGCATACTAAGAGTAGATAAATCGATGTTTCGGACATAAACCCTTCATCTCGAATGAAGCTTCTGGGCCAAGGGGGCTGAGAGATAAATGGGAAGGGGGTGCGGCAGGGGGGACGTAGTTGGGCTCTTGATAGGTAGATGAAGGTGGGATTGAAAGTGATAAGTGACGAAGGGAGACAGAATGCCTCATCTACTACATCTATTAAACCCAACGTGATCTTCTCTACATTGGCGAGGCAGGAGGTCAACTTGTGGATCATTTCAGAGAATATCTCTCGGACAGCCAATTGAATAAATTCTTCATCTTGTGGCTGCTGAGCACTTTAACTCCCCTTCCCACTATGCCAAGTACAGGAGGATCCTGGGCCTGCTCCATCGCCAAATCCAAGCCACCAGAAGCCTGGAGGAAGAAAGCCTCCTCTTCTGCCTTGGGACCCTCTAACCACAGGGGATCATAGTGGATTTCCCCATTTCTCCATTTCCCCTAATCCCACGTTATCCTACTCCAACCTTCCAAATCAGCACCGCCCTTTTGAACATTCCTATGTGTCCACCTTCCTCCCTATCAGTCTGTTCCACCCTCCTTCCTCTCTGACTATCACTTTCAACCCCACCTTCATCTACCTATTAGATGAAAGGAGGCAGCTTAGAAAAATGCCAAGTGTTGCAGTAAGCCAGTGGATTCAGAGAAATGTAGGACCCAGCAAAGGGTGACCAAGAAACTGAGAATAAAATCAAAAAGAGAAAAAGCGTGCAAATGAAAGACAGACATAAAGACAGCTAAAAAGCGTCTATCGATGTATGAAAAAAAAATAAAAACAAGGTCAAATGTCGAACAGTTGGTGTGCAGACAAGGTAATTTATTGCAGAAAACAGAGAAATCGCTGGGAAAAGAAACAGTTTCTTTGTGTCTATCTTCATGGAAGAATGTCCAGAAATTCTCCCAGAAATACCAAGTGACCCTGGGACTTGTGTAAGTAAAGTCTAAGGTCATTCTTATCAGTGTTGGGGTTATCTTTGAAAAGAAAGCTGGATTGAGTATTTATAAATCTGACAGACTAGATGTACTTCATACAAGAATTTCAGAGGAAGCAGCAATAGACATGTTGATTGCATCGCGGATTGTCACTTTATTTTCCGACACATTCCCGAAAGGCATTTAGCCAATCTGGATAAGGCAAAGATTATAAATATTATCCAACAGTTTAAGAAAGGATGGATTTGGAGAATGTAAACTACAGACCAGATATCTTGTCATCCGCAGTCAGGTATCTGTTGGACTCGATTATAAAAAACATGCTTCTGGATATTTTGAAGGTAATAACGTAACTGGGGAGTGTGAGAATGTAGCGATGGAAAGAAAACCAGAAGTGTCAAACATCATTTGGAGTGGTTTGAAGATGATTCTTGTGGACATAGGCAATGAAAAACCATTGGATAACGTACAGTTGGATATTCGTGAGCTTTTTTTAAAGAACTCACACAACAAGTCCATAAGAAAAATTAAAGCGAGAGGTAATGGGAAGAACATATGCAAATGGGAAAGTAAAAATTAGGTTTACATTCATGTGAATGTAATTGGAAGATAGAGGATGTCGTGCACCAGTTCCATCGAGCGTTGGTGAGACTAAATGTAGAATATTGTGTATCGTTCGGAGTTCCAATCTAAGAAAGAATATACTGACTACAGAGGAACTGCTAAAGGTATTATCCAGATTAATCCGTAAAATGGCAAGATTGTCTGATGGGGCACCTCAGCCTGTAATCTCGAGTTTCAAAACATGAGAGTTGATTGTGGTGAATCTTAGAAACATCGAAAGGACTGAATAACAGAGGGATATGGGGAAGTACAAGCAGGCGAGATAAGGGAGAATCCCACGATATTCCACACGGACAAGTAGAACAGAATAATCAGCAAACAGCTAGTGTCCATTAGAAACCAAATGGGCAATCTGTGTGTCAAGCTGGAGAACATTGATGGATTGTTACATGAGACCTTCACCTCTATTTTACTTGGAAAAAGGAGGAGGCAGGTACAGAATTCAAGAAGATGGTTTGGGAAGCTCTTGAACAGATTGAAGTAAAACACGAGAAAGGAGTTGAGGCTTTGTTCTGTACAAATTTGGACCAATCTCCATGTCTGACTGAGTTGTATCACAGGTGGCTTTTGGGGTCGAAGGAGGTAAGACTCTGACTGAATATTTTAATTAGAATCTGACCATAGGGGAGGTGCCAGAGAACTGGAGAACTGCTAATACGATTCCACTTCACAGTAAGGGTGGGAGAGATAGACCAGGGAACTATAGACGAGCGAGTATGAGATCACTGTTAAGGAAACTAAAGGAGAAATAGGGAAGGAGAATATCGAACTCCAATCAGAGTCACAAGGTTTGATCAGGCATAATTATGATGACTTTATCAGAAGGAAGTCACATCCAATGGATTTGATTGAATTAGTTTGAGGAGATCGATTATATAGTTTTGTAGGAAGGCCTTTGACAAGTTTCCACCTGGGAAACTGAGAAATAAAGTAAAAGCTCACAAGATGATGGATAACTTGACAAGTTACAAGGAGAATTGTCTTAGTGTCAGGTGACAGAGGCTGGTGGGAGAAGGCTGTTTGTGTGGCTGGAGACCAGTGTCCCCTGGTGTACCACAGGGAGCAGTGCTGTGTCGCTTATTGTTTGTGTTATTCATAACAAAATATAGATCTGAATGTGGAGGGGGGTAGGTGGAGTGTGGGGGAGGTGTGATAAGTAAGTGTATGTTTGTCATAAAGATTGAACGGTTGGTTCGCAGTGAGGAGGAAGGCCTTAAGTTACAGGAAGATGCAGATGGAATGGTCAGATGGGCAGATCAATGGCAGATGGAATGTAACCCTGATAAATATGAGGTGATGCACTTTGGGAGAAGGAACCAGGCAGGGGAGTACTCAATGAATGGCAGCACACTGGGAAGGTCAGATTGTGCTTCTCCACACATCCCTGAATGTGACTGGACAGGTTAATGCTTAAAAATGTGTTGCTGGAAAAGCACAGCAGATCATGCAGCATCAAAGGAGCAGGAGAATCGATGTTTCAGGCAGGTTCCTGAAGAAGGCTTATACCCAAAACGTTGATTCTGCTGCTCATTTGATGCTGCCTGACCTGCGGCGCTTTTCCAGCAACACACTTTTTAAGCTCTGATCTCCAGCATCTGCATTTCTCACTTTCTCCTGGACAGGTTACTGGACTAGTTAAGAATTGGACCTTGGGTGTAGCGTTTCCTAATCAGGGTGTAGATTATAAGAGCTATACAGGGCTTTGGTTCGGACAAAATGGAACACTGTATGTAGCTCCGGGAGCCACGTTCCAGGAAGGATGTGATTGTACTGGAGAGGGTGCAGAGGTGATTCACCAGGATGTTCCCTGGGATGGACCGTATCAGCTATGGAGAGAGGCTGGAAAAGCTCGGGTTGTTTACTTTGGAGCAGAGAAAGCTGAGGGGTCAGTGATTCAGAAGGATAAGATTATAAACGACACAGACAGGGTGGAGGGTCAAGAATAAAGGAGCACACTTTTAACGTGAAGAGTTTGAGGTTCAGAGATGATTTAAACATTTTTTCACCTCGAGGTGTGGGGTTCTGGGATTACTTCCTGAGAGGGGAATGATCAGTTCACAATTGTTAAAAAGCACTTGGACGAGCAATTGGAAGTGTCATAACATTCCAGGCTATGGGTCTGGTGTAGGAAAGCGGAACTAGTATAGATCGTGCTGTATTTCTGTTGGCACAGAGTCTATGCCCCTGTGAGTGTATGGTGTGTAAGGTCAATTATTGAGCAGTTTAAGGCAGGAATTGATGAGTTTCTGAAGAATTATATTCGTAAGGGATATAAGAGTGAACTGTATTTGCTTGTTAGATTACGTCAATGTTAGGAATATAAGAAAACAAGTGCAGTTTCCTTACTGTTTGAAACCAGAGAATGGAAAATGGAGAACAGGGAAATGGCAGAACTATGAAGCCACTACTTCCGTTCTGTCTTCACAATACTTTCTAACAATACAAGGAAACCCGAGTCTGGGGTGGGAAAATGATAGAGTACATGGAACATAGAACATAGTTAGTAAATGGTTTAGCAGAAATTATTGTGACTCAAAGTAATGGTCATAGACAACACTAACATAGATTTATGAAATGGGAATTATGTTTGAGAAACAAACTGGGAGACAAATGAAAGAGAAGCATTATGATTTTTAGAAAAATATTGGTAAAGCTCCAATCTCAATTTGCAAAATCAAATCTGAGTGGATTGGGGCAAATATATGGATATGTTTTTAGAATGGGACAGCTGGCAGGAATCAGTGAATAGAAATAAACAGACTCGTCAAGTCACAGCCTGACATTTTCTGAAAGGTATGATTTTGTGAGTATGACTATGTCCCAGACTCCCCATTACCTTCCCCAGATATCTCCTGTCTCATCAGCAGGATGGACAGAGCAGAAGTGGCGGTACAGTGGGATACAGTTGGAGGGGAATTGTTCTTGGAGTCCTCAACAGTGACTCTGTATCCCATGAAGTCTCATGGCATTAATTTGCACATGGGAAAGGAAACCTCCTACTGATTACCATGTACCAGCCTCTCGCAACTGATGAATCAGTACTCCTCCATGCTGACCAACACTTGGAGGAAGCACTGAGGGTAGCACGTACGCAAGATGTACTCTGGATGGGGGATTTCAATGCTGTATCACAGATACAGCATTACTGATCGAGCTGGCCGGGTCCAAAATGATATAACTGGTGGCAGGTGGTGAAGGAACCAACAAGTGGAAAATACATACTTGACCACAGCCTTACTAATCTGCCAGTTACAGAAGTATCTGTTCATGACTGTATCGGTAAGGGTGACCATCGCATAGTCATTGTGGAGACAAAGTCACACCTGCATATTGAGAATAACCTCCACCATTTTGGGTGGTACTATCACGGTGCTTAATAGGACAGACTTAGCACAGACCTAGCAGCTCAAATCTGGATATTCATAAGGTGTTGTGGGTCATCACTAACAGCGGAATTGTACACCCACACAACCTTCTGGCCTGGCATATCCCTCTCGCAACAATTGCCATCAATCGAGAGAATCAACATTGGTTCAGTGGAGTGTGCAGGATGGCAGGAGCAGCACCAGGCATACCTGACAATGAGGTGTCAGCCTGGTGAAACTACCAATCAGGACTACTTGTGCACCAAACAGCATAAGCAATAAGTGATAGACAGAGCTAAGTGATCCCACATGCAACGGTTCAGATCTAAGCTCTGCAGTCCTCCCACATCTAGTCAAGAAACGTTGAGAACATTTAAACAATTCACTGTATGAAGAGATTCCACAAATAACCCCTTCCTCCATGATGGAAGAGCCCAGCCCTTCAGTGTATAAGATAAGGCTGATGCATTCGCAACAATCTTCAGTCAGAAATGCTGAGTGGATGATCCATTTCAGCCCCCTCCAGTGGTCCTCAGCAATGCAGTTACCAGTCATCAACCAATTTGGTTCAGCCCACGGGATATCCAGAAACGATTGGAGATACTGGATACTCCATAGGGTCCATAATCCGACAACATTCTGGCAATAGTCCTGAAAATTTGTTCTCCATAACTTGCCACGCCCTTAGCCAAACTGTTTCAATACAGTTACAACAATGGCTTTTCCTCATTATGTGGAAAATTACCCCAAGTATCTCCTTTATATAAAAAAAGCAGAACAAATCCGATCCGGCCAAATACCACTTCATCAGTCTACTCTCGATCATCAGTAAAGTGGTGGAAGGTCTCAGTGCTTTTAAGCAGCACCTGCTCAGCAATGCCCTGGTCAATGACGCCCAGTTTGGGCTCCACCAGGGCCACTCAGCTCCTGACCTCATTACCGTGGTTCAAACATGGACAACAGAGCTGAATTCCAGAGGTGGGGTGAGAGTGACAGCCCTTTAAATCACGGCTGCCTTCGACCCTGTGTGGTATCAAGGGGCTTTAGCAACACTGGAATCAATGGGTATCAGGGGCAAACACCCTGCTGGTTAGAATCATACCTGACACGTAGGAAGGTGGTCATGGTTGATGAAGGTCAGTCAACTCAGCTCCAAATCTGTAGGAGTCCCTCGAGCAGTGGACAAAAACCTCTTCAGGGCAGCTTCATCAATGGCCTTCCCTCCATTTTAAGGTCAGAAGTGGGGATGTTCGCCAATGATTGTACAATGTTCTGCAACATTTGTGGCTCCTCAGATACTGAAGCAGTCCATGTTCAAATGTGACAAGATCTGGACAGTATCCAGGCTGACAAGTGGCAAGTAATATTCAGGCCACACAACTGCCAGACCGTGACCATCACCAATAAAATACAATCTAACCTGCCCGTTGGCATTCAATGGTGTTACTCTCACTGAATCCCCCAGTATCAAATTCCTGGTGGGGAATCATTTCTCAGAAACTCACTGGTCTTGCCACATAAACACAGTCACTATAAGAGCAGGTCGGAAACTAGGAATACTGCGGCGAGTAACTCACATCCTGACTTCGAAAAGTGTGTCCATCATCTACAATGCATAAGTCAGAAGTGTGATGGAAGACTCCCAATTTGCCTGGATGAGTGCAGCCCAACAACAGTCAAGAAGCTTTATACCATCCAGGACAAAGCAGCCAGTTTGACTCTCCCTTCATCCACAATGCTCCACCATCAACGGTCAGCAGCAGCAGCAGTGTTTTACTATCTACATGCTGCAATGAAATGATTCATCAAAGATCCTCAGATGCCATCTTCCGAAATCACGACCATGTCTATCCAGTAGGACAAGGGTTACAGATGTATGGGGATACCATCATCTTCAGGTTCCCTCCAAGCCATTCACCATCCTGGCTTGGAAATATATCACCGCTCCTTCACAGTCACTGGGTCAGAATCCTGGGATTCCCTCCCTAATGGCATTGGAGGTCAATCACAGCAGGTGGACTGCAGCGTTCAACAAGGCAGCTCACCACCACCTTCTCGAGGGCAACTAAGGACAGGCAATAAATGCTGGCTGAGCCAATCACAAACAGATTCATGAAATAAATTAATAGAAATTAACAGAGGAAGTTTGCTGAGGTGTCGCAGGGATCGGTGCTTGGGGCCCAGCTGTTCACAATGCCCTTTAAACATTTGGTTACTGGAATCAGATACAATATATCCCAACCTGCTGATAGCACTAATGGGTGTGGGATTGTGAATGGGTGAAGAGGATGTAAAAAAGCACCGAGAAGACTTAGACAAGTGGAGTGAATGGGTAAATATGTGACAGATGGAGAACAATGTGGATAGAGGGGACGGTGTGCCCTTTGGTGGAAACGATAAATTGGCAGCCTACCATTTGAAAGGGATTGGTTGAAACATGTTGATCTACAAAGGGACGTATGCTCCTTTTTGTTGTTTCCTTCTGCATAAACCTTTGAAGCCCCTGCAGCGCAGAGTTCTGAAACCAGAAGTCAATACTGGGCATGGCATTGGCACGCTGCCCAGTGTACACAGTCCTAACAAGTGGGGAGCTGTAACACTGAAAAGGATCTGCATCTCCTTGTACACCAGTCGTTGAAAGGAATATTGCAGAAAGAGAAAGCAGTGAGGAAGATAAATGGTGTGTGGACCTTCATTTCAGGGGGATGTGAGTCCAGGAGAAAAGGTGTCTTACTGCAGCTGTACAGGGCCTTGGTGAGATATCATCTTGAACATTGTGCAGTATTGTCTGCAGTTTTGGTCTCCTTACCTAATAAAGGACAAACCTGACATTGAGGGAGAGCAGTGAAGGATGACCAGACTGATCTCTGGGGTGACGGGCTTGTTGTGGGAGCAGAGTTTGGGGTGACTGGGCCAGTATTTCATGGGGTTTAGGAAAATGAGTGGAGATCTCAGTGAAATATACAAAACACTGATAGGAAGCAGGGATGATAATTCCCCTGGCTGGGACTTGTAAAGCAAGGGGCCACAGTATTAGGTACAGGCAGTCACTCTGCATTGAGATGATAATAAATGTCTGCTCTCGCTGACTGGGGAACCTGAGGAATTCGCTCGCACCTGGAAACCGAGACACTGCTTATAAGTAAGGATTTAGAGACAGTAAAGGGATGGTGGGAGAGCAGGAGTACGGTGGGGAAATGAAGGGCCAACCATCATTATATTGAATTGGGCAGCAAACTCGATGGACCAAACGTACTACAGCACCGCCTATTTTATAACTTCCCAAGGTTACTCACATTAACGGATATGTATATCGTGTGGGGTAAGTGTATTGAGGAGATTTTTTCTCTGAACTAGAATGAGGAGGCTAAATGTGTTTTCCAATCCCGCTGTTTCCGTGCAGTCTGTGGGAAAGCTCTGTAAATGTTGTCACAAGCTCTCAGATGTTAGGAAGGAGGTTTCTGCAGGGTCAATAGGACTGTGTTCCCATTCCCTTTTCCCATGCTGATGCTGAGGCCGGGTGTTCTGTCCGGTTTCATCCTTTCAGACCTCGGAGTAGTTTGATACAAATGAGTGCTTTGCTTGACCGTTTCAGTGACCATTGAAATGTTTATCACATGTCAGGGTCTTTGGAGTCAGTTTTAGTCCAGCCCAGGAAATCATTGGAGATTCACTTCCTAAAAGTACTTTGGAGAAGGAAATTCTGTTTACAATCCATATTGGCTTCAAGGTCACTATTCCTGACACCAGATTTGAGATCTCGATATTTTATTAATTGTTTTTAACTTCCACCCACTGCCAGATCATTAGCTTGGTCTGGATTATTAATCCAGTGACATTTCCACAACAGCACCATCTCCACATGGGGACCTATCGGAAACCACACTGAGCAGGTTATTTCTATGATGCTTGAAAGCTCTGTCAAAAAGAACTCCCACCAATTTGACCGTCATGATGGGACTGAAGAGGTGGTAATTGGTCAGATTGTAATTATTCCCGTTTTAGGGGACGGGACATAGGGGAGTAACTTTCCACATTGCCAGGGAGATGTCAGAGTTGGAGCTGGAATGAAACAGCTTCCCCAGGGACACGGCTTGTTGTGCAGCACAAGTCTTCAGTCCTATTGCAGGAATGGGGTCAGGGCCCATCGCCTGTGTCGTATCTACTGTGTTCACCTGTTTCTTCATGTCACGAGCAGCGAATCAAATTGGTTGAAGACTGACATCTGTGATTCTGTGGGCATCATGATGAGGGTGAGGTGTATCATCGACTCAACCCTTCTGGCAGAGGATGCTGCAAATAAAACATCCTTCTCTTTTACACTGATGTGCAGGTCTGTTCCATTATTTAGGATGGGAATGTTTGTAGAGCCCTCTCCTCCAGTCATTTGTTTAATCGCCCATCATCATTTATGATTGAATGTGACAGGACTGCAGGGCTTCGTTCAGATCTGTTGGTCAAGTCCGGTCGCTTTAATGAGTTAGCATCAGGTTAAAGTTCATGTGAATCTGACCCTGACATATTCACCCACACTCGTCACTGAGCCATAGATGGTGTTGATGGTAATGACAGACTGAGGTGTTTCCCTGATAAAAAGTTACAGGTTGTGTTTAATGCAGGTCTGCTTCTCCTGCTGCTGTGGTCTACAGCACGACGTGAATACGCAGTTTCGAGCTGCAATATCTGCAATGCAATTCTGCTGTCTGTTCCCCAATTCTCACTGAGACTCATTCACCCTTCAGCCCTGCACTCAGTGACCTAACCTGGTTTCTGATGTGAAAATACTTCCATTTTCATACTCTCATTCTGCTGAGGGTCTCTCTTCCCGGGTCTTGCTTCCAACCTGACACATTCCGCAAAAGCATTTAACTGATCTTAATGCAAATGTTTAATTTACCTGAATCTTTTTCCTTGAGAAATACCATCTTCTGTGTTAAAAGTCAAAGTGTTTCCTCTGTTTCTTTCCCTGATCATGATTAAGAGCTCTTTAGTGTCAGTGATGCCAGCGTTATGTAGTTTCAGAGCCAATGAATTCTCTGGATTCCCAATCATCTTCACCACATTGTATGTTTCCTCTTTTGGTTTGATGCATTATCACTCATGGCTGCCTTGTTCTCCCATGAGCATGTTTCAAGTTCTTGGGTTTGCATTTCTGGTATTATCTTTCGAGTTATCCCCAGAGCCTCCTCCCGTTGCTGCTCCATGGTCTTTCCTGCTCAGCTCCCCTTCCAATTAACTCTGGTTAGCAACGCCCGCATGTCTTTGTAGTTCCATTGCTCAATTATAACCACATTACATCTTGAAGAGAGCGTTAGATATAAACTGATAGAACGAGTTTTGGGAGATGGGACACGAAGAATAATTGGTGGATTTCTTAACTAGATACAAAAGGAGAATGAGAGATAGGATAAAGATATAGAGATGTGGAAAATAAGGCAACCACATTATCGAAAGAAGTAGATGAACATCCCCCAATGTTTTGGCAATGCCTGTGTGCTGTGGTCCTTTGTACATTGCATGTACAACAGAGTAATATGTTCAAATGCTGAGTCTGATGCCAGAATATTTAACTCCAATAATATGACAGACACTAGTTTTGGAAAGAACCCAGCAGGCCAACATATTGAAGTCCCGGTAGAAAGGGGGTTAACTGAAATAAATTGGGGCACCAGAATCAAGAATTTGCAGCACAGATCCTGGTGAGAATGAGAGATTAGAGTTGGGAATCCCAGAAAACGAGGGAACGTTGAGAGGATCAAAACATGTCTTAATGTTTTATCAATTTTATACATCATATGCATCATTTTTCGTTAACTGTGTCTCTGTTGTTCATTGACAATGTGTTGCGCACAAATGAAAAATGCGACTTATCTGCACACACACATTGATTAAACAGTGTATATAAAATCATTTTTCCATCATTGAAATTGTCATGTTGTCGTGTTACGAGGATACATGAACACCAACTAGCCACCAAAAGACATGACGCACTATCACTATGTTCCATACACACAGACAAAGAAGGGCACCACTTTGACTGGTGCAAAGCACACACACATATGAAGACACGCAAGGTCCTTCTTAGAGGAATGGTATTCTAACCAGAAGTCCATCAATAAACGCATCAATTTAGATCCTGTCGACATTCTCTTGTAAAAATAACCAGAAATGACATTACCCACTTTAAAAAACCAAGACCTATAAATAGAGAGGTGGGACATACCACCAGCACTTCAGCAGATACTCCCACTGATGATGTCACCTAGTCATGGTGACGAAACTTCTGAAAACAGACCCTCAAGCTCAGTGAGCTAACTTGTACACATATAAATTGTCATTTGTTGTTTATTAGTGGAATTTAGGAGTTCTCTGTGGCTCATGTTTTGACTGATTATGATGTGAGGTGAGCTTTTCTAGGTGTGTGATTTTAATTAACTGAGGGGTTCGAAATTGATGTCATAACAGTTTGGGGCCTTGCTGTGTTGCACTTGGACCGACTTGAACAGATTTGAGATACAAGTCCCAGCAAATTCCAACTCATTGCAATTAGTGACTTTGATCATCAAATAAAACCAGTGGGAAAATTCGTTTAAATTTGTTACTTGTGGTTAGTTAAATGAAAAGTGAGGGAAATGGCTTTTAACATTACTAAAGAGGTTCCCAAATTTTCCAAGGAAGTTTAGAAAGGCAGAAGGAGGACATTTTTTAGAATGAGCAAATAGGTTGGAATTGGGTTTAACCAGGGAGAAAAGGGAAGCTGAAATTGTAATGGAGTTGGTTAAGCACTTTGGTGTATCAGAGAAATAGGCAACTGCAGTAGTATTATAAAATCTTAAATTGCAAATGTGGCAACTGGAGTTAGAAGATAAGTAAAGAGACGGAAACAGAGAGAGACGAAAGAGAAAGAGAGGAAAACGAAAGAGAGAGAGGATTTGAAATTCAGAAGTTGGGAATGAGACAAGAAATTTAAATTAACAGGATGGAGATGAAGGTAGAACGTAGGGATGTGTACAACTAGGTTAGTACCTTGCCATATTTCGGTGAGAAAAATGTCAAAACTTTTTTATTTCATTTGAAAAAATGGCTAGGCAGATGACGTGTCCAGTGAACTTGTGGGTAATGCTAGTTCAGACTAAGCTGGTGGGCACAGCTGGTGAGGTATGTGCAGCGCTGTCAGATGAGGGATCAAGAGATTATCAAGATGTCAACTTGGCTATTTTGATTGTTTATGAATTGGTACTAGAAGCATATAGACAGAAGTTCAGAAAAATAGAGACGCAACCAGGTCTGACTTATACTGAGTTTGAAAGAAGTAACCACAGTCATTTTGACAGGTGGGTGCTGGCCTTAAAAATGGATAAGACCTGTGAGGCTTGAAGGGAGATTAATCTGCTGTAGAAGTTAAAAGACTCACTTCCAGAGATAGCAAGAATTCATGTGAATGTACTGAAAGTTCAAGAAGTGAGAAGTGTGGCAGAAATGGCAGATAAATATGCATTGTGGCATGTGATGAAATTTAGCTTCTGGCAGAAATTTCATCCTGTGAGGGATAGAAATTGGGAGATTAGATTATATTAGATTACTTACAGTGTGGAAACAGGCCCTTCGGCCCAACAAGTCCACACCGCCCCGCCGAAGCGTAACCCACCCATAACCCTACATCTACCACTTACCTAACACTATGGGCAATTTAGCATGGCCAATTCACCTCGCCTGCACATCTTTGGACTGTGGGAGGAAACCGGAGCACGCGGAGGAAACCCACGCAGACACGGGGAGAACGTGCAAAGTCCACACAGTCAGTCGCCTGAGGCAGGAATTGAACCCGGGTCTCAGGCGCTGTAAGGCAGCAGTGCTAACCACTGTGCCACCGTGCCGCCCACCGTGAAGGGACGATCACACATTACAAAGCGAACAGTAGCTCACAATAGTTCAGTACAGGTGAAGTAAGGATCCCAAGGGGGTTGAAAGGTGGTGAAAGGCCTCAGGTGCTCTCACTATAAGGGAGTGGAAAACATAAAATTACAGTGTTAGTGGTTTGAGAAAGGCACAGGGAAAAAGTTGTTTTCACTGCAGTAAGCTGGGACACACCGTGCTGGGCGTTAAAGGAAGACACTTTGGGGAAAGATGTGGTAGAAGAGGCTAAGCCCAGTGGCATTAGTGAAACTGGTAAAGGAGACCCCAAGTGGAGCAGAGGAGTTGCAGGAAATTGCACAGCCTAGACAAGGGCTGGGTATGGAGGCAGTGCCTGATCTCTCTAAAGAATTCACCTCTGTAGATAAAGTTTACTCAGAAAGAACAGGGGGAGAAGAACAAGAAGTTATAATTTTGTGAGATACGGGATCTGCTCAGTCTGTAATAGTTGAGAAGTGAGGGGCCGGAAAAGTACAACAGATCAGGCAGCATCCAAACAGCAGGACAATCGAATATCAGGCAGAAACCCATCGTCAGGAACATGGTGTGGGGACAAGGGGGCTGAAAGATAAATACGAGGGTAGTAGCTGAGCTGGTGGAAGGGTCACTGGGAAGGCAATAAGAAGATACAGGTAGGAGCGATAGTGATATGTCAGAGGGTAGGGTGGAGTCGGTAGGTGGAAAGGAAGATGGCTAGTTAGGGCAGTCCAAAAGGGCAGTGATAGGTTGAACGGTTGGATCTGTGAGAGGTTGGTTGAGGGGAGATTTGGAATTTGGTGAAGTCAACGTTGATGCTGTAAAGTTTGAGGGTTCCAGCTGTCCTACCACCAATAGGAGTCCTATCACCCTCCTCTCCGACCTATCACCATCACACCCTCCCTGCATCTACCTATCGCCTTCCAAGATCCCTTCCACCCAGCTCCACCCTCACCCTCCCATTTATTTCTCAACCTCCTTGCCCCTCCCTTACCTCCCACTTTCCTGATGAAGCATTTATGCCTGAAACGTTAACGCTCCTGCCCCTCGGATAATGCCGACGTGCTGTGCTTTTCCAGCCCCACACTTTTCAACTCTCATCTCCAGCATCTGCAGCCCTCACTTTCTCTCACCCTCTAATAGTAAAAGATGAAAGTTTTTATCACTCTTTCTGGCATGTTAATCAAGAGTGTGTTAATTTGTGGAATGGGGACAGAAATTAAGCATTCCCTTGTGTAACATCAGGATGGAATGCCAAATCAAGATGAGGGAAGTAACAGTGACAGTGAGTAACAGAGTGTCAGTTCCAGGAATACAGTTTGTCCTTGGGAACGATTTAGCAGGAGGCGAGGTGGGATAGGCACTCCTTGTGTAGAGAAGCCAAAGGAAGACTAGGGAATTGGTGATTTAAAAGAAAATTACCCAGGAATTTTTCCAGACTGTGTAGTAACAAGATCCCACTGTCATAAGTTACAGCAGGAAGGAAAAACGAACGAAAAAGACAAATGAATTGATGCTCAGTGAACTGACCCCCTGTTTGATGTAACGGTGCAGGATAAACCTGAACAGGCAGAGGGTCAGGCAGAGGGGTTTAGTCCAGAAAGGCTCATGGACTTACAACAGATATATACACACACATTCACACACACATACACATGCACACACAGAGAAAAGGAATCAGAATATATTGTCGAACGTTATTAACTTAAAGATAGAATCATAAAATTAAAATGGAGACCCCGATAGGTTACTGCAGAAAGGAAATGGGCCGAAGGGCACCAGATTGTGTTAGCAGCAACGTACAGTGCTACGGGTAGCTCATAAACTAACTGCAGGCTGTCACCTAGGTGTACAGAAGACTCAGGCTAAGGTACAGAAGCATTTCCACTGGCCTGGAATGCACAAGGACGCTGTTAATTTTTCTTGTACATGACGTACATCCCAAATGGTAGGTAAATAACAGGCAGTAATAAAACCAGCACCTTTCTTACCAATTCTTGCATTTGAAGAACCTTGCACGTGGGTTATGATTAATTGTCTCGCTCCCCTTTCTAAAGTAAAAGTAGAAACCAATATTTGCTGACTACATTGGATGTGTCTGCCAGATTTCCAGAGGCAATTCCATTATTGGAGTGTCAAGGCAAAAAAAGAGGTGGAGGAGTTGGTAGCTTTCTTTACTCGCTGTGGGCTGCCCAGAGAGATTCAATCAGACCAACGGTCTCATTGTACTGCTCAGCTGTTTAAGGAAGTCATGGATGGCTTAGGCATACAGCACTTCAAATCAAGTGCGTCCCATCCTGAATCCCAGGGAGCCTTGGAAAGTTAGCATCAGACGCTGAAGACTATGTTAACAGCGTACTGTCAGGGTTAGCCAAATGATTGGGATAAAGGTACCCCATTAAATTGTTTGCCATTAGAGATGTCCCAAATAAATCTACTCACTTTATTTGCATTGAGTTAATATTCGTACATGAAGTGAGAGGTCCTTTGAAATTAATTAAATATAAATTGACAGGTCCGAAGTTGGAAATCTCACACCTGGATTCTGTTTGTGAGGTGAAGGAGAGAGTAGACGGAGTAGGTGAGTTTGCTAAACAGTATCTGAAGAGCACAGCATAGAGTGAAGCAGGTGGCAGATAAAAACTCTGAAACTTTGACGATTTCCCGTGGGGATGACGTATTAGTATTGCCACCAGTGGTAGGAAATCCCTTCAAAGCCAGGTTTAGTGGCCCCATTCAAATTTTAAAATATGTGGAGTCAGCTTAACTATCTAGTAAAGATACCAGAGATGACAAAAAAACTTCATCGAGTATTTTATATGGATGAATAATGCACCAGCCACATTTAAGACTCAGAAACAGAGTTGTGGCCATATGAACAAATTGTGCGGCTTATCTGTATGATGGAGTGATCTTTAGCAAGTGATTGAAAGCTCACATGTTACAGTTGGCAGAGCATGCTGAACATTTACAAGATTCAAAGTTAGTAATAAACTTAAAGAAAACAGAATTTGCGAAGGCAGAGTTGACTTTCTTGGGACATTACATTGGACATGGAAGGTTGACCCCATGGAACACAAAGACGAAGGGATTTGTGGAATTTCCATGACAATCCTCGAAGAAAAAGGTGCTTCAATTTTTAGAACTGAGTGGATTCTATTGGAAGTTTGTTCCAAACTTCAGCAGCGTATTGGCACCACTGATGGATTTATTAAAGAAGAACACAGAATTGTGGTGGACGGAACAATGCCAGGAGGCATTTGAGAATTTTAAAGCAGGATTAATCACCGTACGAGCTTTAGCTACACCAAATATTCTGAAACCCTTTGAAAATTATGTTTGATGCTCGGGATATAGGAGTCAGAGATGTATTGATACAGAAAGAGGATGATGGAATTGAATGGCTAATTGGTTACTTGTCGAAAAAACTCAATATCCACCAGAAAAAAAATACAAAATCTCCATTATTGAACAAGAATGATTAAGTTTCACACTGGCCTGACAATATTTTAATGTTTATGTGACAAACAAATTGTCGGAGATGGTTGTGGACAACGACAAATCTCTCGCAATTTTTGGAATATTTAAAGACCAGAATATGAGCCTATTTAATTGGAGTCTTACCTTACCGACTTTACACTTACAAAATGTACAGGTTGTGGCTCCTACAATGTGATAGCAGATGGATTTTCGCGGAGTTAAAGGAAAGCAGTGTAGATAAGATTTGACTTATTCCAGTGTTGTATTGGTGTGCAGAATTAATATGAATGATATAACTGAGATTAATACTTTTGTATTTCATATAATTGGGATGAAGAATTAGAGGAAAAGAAATGTAGCCATCTTTTCATTCTGCTGGTTCATTTTATTTTCTGAAGCGGGGAGATATTGTGAAGCCAAAATCATGTATGGACACTTTAAGACAGAATGGGTTTTGTTGAATAGAAATTAAAGCCACTGATGCCAGCTAAAGGTCACACTGTTCCACATGTCACCATTAGCGAAGAAATGGATACCTGAGTTTTGGTTGCGGTTTTGACAGCCATTCAAATGCAACCAAAGAGTTTAAATAATGCTCAGGATACCAGAAACCAACAGAATTTGAATATTATTGTTTGGACACCTGGACAGCAATCAAATTATGAGAATTATTATATCATGGGGAGTACATTAACCCAGCATTTTGAAAATAGAGGGAGAGTCACAGCCATCCAACAGCAGAGTAACTGCTGCAGAGCAGGAGTGCTAACTGACCATCTCAAACACTCTCTATCAAAGACACATGTTCATGTAAACTTACTTGCAGTTAAAAAAATGACCCAGGGAGATCAGCAGCTGAAAGAGTGAACACAGCGGGGAAGATAGAGACGGTATGGTCTTGAGATTTTAATCTTTCATGTGTGGGTTGTTGGAACAGCATATTTTTACAGAGTTGGAGTCAGATAGTAAGTAGGTAAGACAAGAGGGGCTTGTGTTTGTGAATAGTTGTTGTTTAGTGTTCACAATTAAAGTTAAGAAACGAACTTGATATTTTTTGTTTAAATAGTGGAATGTAGGAGATCTCTGTCGCTCATATTTTAACAGATTACAAGGTGAGGCGAGCTTTTCTGGGTGTTTGTGTTTAATTAACATAGAGGTTCGAGTCCACCTTGTAAATGTCCATCCACCCTAACCCCATTTCCCTGCAGTTGGCCCATATCCTTCCAGTCCTTTCCTATCCACATATTTATCCAAATGTTTTTGAAATGTTGTTAATGTACCCCCCTCAACCACATCTGCTGGCAACTCATCCACGTACCAGCCCTCTGTGTAAAGAAGTGGCCCCTCAGGTTCCCTTTTATTCCTTCCCCTTTAACCTTAAAATGATCCCATCTAATCCTCGATTCTCTACACTTGGAAAAAGACAGAGAGCATTAAGCCTATCCGTACCCCTCGTGATTCTATACAGCTCTATAAGGACAACCCTCAGTCTCTTACACGCTAAAGAAAAGGTCCTGGCTTGTCCAACCTCTCCCTATAACTCAGACCATTGGGTCCTGGCAACGTCTTTGTAAATTTCTTCTGCACTCTTTCTAATTTAATAACATCCTTCATATAACAAGGTGACAAAAACTGAACACAATACTCCAAGTGTGGCCTTTACGAAGTCCTGTGTAACTGCAACATAAGGTCCCAACTTCTATACACAATATCCTGCCTGATGAAGGCCAATGAGCCAAAAGCCTTCTTCTCTGCCCTGCCTACCTGTGAAACCACTCTTAGAGAACTGTGCACCTGAACACCAAGGTACCTCTGCCCACTGCACCCCTTAAGACCCTCCCATTCACCATGAAACTCCTACCTTGATTTGAGTTTCCAAAATGCAAGACCTCACGCTTCTATATTAAATTCCATTTGCCATTCTCGGCCCATCTCCCACCTGATTAAGGTCCTGCTGCAATTTCTGATAAACTTCCTCACTGATCATGCTCCCAATTACTTTAGTGTCATCTGCAAACTTACTAATCGTACCTTGTACATTCTCAACCAAATCATAGATAACAAACAGCTATGGACCCAGCCTCCAGTCTGACAAACATCCTTCCACTAAACCCTCTGCTTCCTACCATCAAGCCAACTGTGTATCCAATTGGCCAGCTCCCCCCCGCATTCCACGTGATGGAACCTTCCTGAGCAGCCTGCCATGTGGAACCTTATCAAAGGCCTTACTGAAATCCATAGAGACTACGTCTATCACTCTGCCCTCATCAAACGTCCTGGTAACTTCATCAAAGAACTCTAACAAATTTGAGAAGCATGATCTCCCACTCACAAGTCTATGCTGACTGCTCCGAATCAAACCCTGTGTACGTAATGGGTGCAGTCAATGGTATGCTGTCCTTCATTGGAAGATGATTCGAGTACATAAGTAAAGCCATCTTCCTGCTGTTGTAGAGCCTTGCTGGGAGAGCATTTGGGGCACTCTCTACAGATTTGATCACCTTTGTAAGGAATGATCTCCTTGCCACAGATACGGGTGATGGTAACATGGGGATAGAGTGAATAAGCTGAGTGTTTAATCTGTAGAGCTATGAGAGACGAAGAAATGGTGACGCTGAAACTCGAGGAGTGGCAACGATTACTTATTTCCAAAAAAGGCATTGACAGGGAGAGAAATTCCATACATTACCCAGGATTGATTGGTGTGATTTATTGTCACATGTACCTCAGTACAGGGAAACACTTTATTTATGAGCAGTGGAGGAAGATCATAGTAAACATGGTCAGACAGATCATTGGGTGGAAATAGACTTGGACAGAGAAAGGCACACAGGTTACACTGAACAGGACGTGCCCTAGACAAGGTCAACATGAACAAGATCACCATTATTTGAACTTAGAGAGTCCATTCATCAGTCTAACGTAGCTTACCTAATAGTTTATATGCCTAAATTAACTCTCCCCATGTTATTGTGCAGTCGGTGAGTGAACCCTGTACTGAACGTCAGGTTGTTCACAATCCCCAACAGCAGGAACAATACCTTCCATCTGAAACAGGTAGCCATTCCCACCAGCTTCCGCCCTACATAGAGAACACCAGGCTGGCTTCTCAGAGATGGAAGGTGCCTTCTTGAGACTTCACACAAGACATATGGCTTCCTTGCTCACCACTAGAAAACCACGTTAAGGTCCCACATGTGTATCATAAGCAACAGAGCCAGGAGGAACAACGTGGAGCAATCTGTCTGTGCAGCCTCTGCTCCACTTGTTCATCATGTTAGAGCATCATTTACGAGACACTTAAGACTGCCGATGCTGGAGACCAGAGTAGAGCATCAATTGCTGGAAAAGCACAGCGGGTCAGGCAGCATCCGAGGACCTGGAGAATCGACATTTCAGGCATAAGACATTCATCAGTAATCAGCAAAAATTTCTTCATTCTGCCCCCGTGTAAGTGCATTGAGGTGGGAATGGCGTCCTGCTGTTCCTGTGTAAGTGACTCAAGGGACTGACTGGCTTCTTCCTCGTCCAATTGGACAGGGCCAAGGGCCTGACTGGTTACTCCTGGTTCCTGTTTGACAGGTCATTGTACTGACTAGTATGACAATGCTGCAGCTTTAACAGGCTATTTTGTCCGGGCTTCTTTTATGAAAGAGATTGAACGATCGTTACCAAGCTAGTTAGTTAAGACCACTTGAGTAACAGCTAGGGAGGCCTTGGGTTTATTTTAATGCAGCCTGAATGGGTGTGACCAGCTCTCACAGATTAGGATCTCTGGGTTTTGGTTTCTCAGTGACATCAGAAACTATTGGGGTCGCCACAGAGTTGGAAGCTTCAGTGGATGTTTCCTGGTTGCTACTCTCTCTGAATTTTCTCTTGATGCTGTTTTTAATTCCTGGATTGGAGAAATGTTTGCGACATTCTGTGTCTGAATATTTCTTTTTGCCAGGGGCTGTGTTTATGGGATTTCCCTATACTGGAACAGTTCATTAGTAATAGTTCCTAGATCTATTATTCTGTTAACTTGTCCAATAAAATTACGTTATTCTAAATTTCTCTTTCTTTGGTTTCATTTTCTCTTTCGTGTTTAAGTAGAGAGTGTTTTGCTTCACACCGAGTAGTTTGACCAGTCACACAGCATCTGGAACAGACACTTTACATTTCCTTTACAATAAAAAAAAATAGAATCTATGCTACTGCCTTCAAATATTTTCGAGGGGCTCTGGTGTGGCCCATCACACTAGACTCCTTCTCTTCCTGAGTAATAGGCTGGAGGCACTGAATGGGCTGTCCCTGTTCTTCTCCAATAGTGTCAATGGGCTGAATGACTTCCTCATATTCCTGTGAAACCAGCGTGAGGTGTTGAATGAACTCTTGTTTTACTGTGGCAATGTGCAGTGCCCGCCAGTGCTGTTACATGAATGTTATGGACACTTTAACAGCACAAGTCTCAATGGAATCTGAATCCTGCTACACACGGACAAAGACCAGTTCAGGAGCTGACGGGGGACAAAATGTTCTGAACATTGTGGAATCTTCAGCGACCATCCCCAATTCTGATCTTATGGTGGGGAAGGTGGGGCCGGGGAGACATTGATGAAACAGCTGAAGATGTTTGTGAAGAGGAAGCTACCCTGAGGATCTCACACAGAGGTGACCCAGGACTGAGATGATGAACATCTTCCTTTGTGCCATGTTTGACCCCAAACACTGGAGAATTTACTCGGATTCCCATTAAGTCCAGTTTTGTTAAGCTCCTTTATGTCAACAGATATCAACCACAGCCTTGATATCGGGGCCAGTCATTTTTATCTGAACGCTTGTGACAACCTCTTTTGTTCATATCAAAAGGCCATGATATAGGAGCAGCAAGTGTTTTCTTCAAACAGGTGGGATTGAATGTCAGGATTTCTCTTCTCAAGGGTGTTCGGGGAGCTAGATGACTGAAAGTATTTGAAGAGGAGGTAGACGGAAATTGACCTGTCAGAGAGTTGAGGGCGATGAAGAATTGGATATGAAAGAGGATTTGAGACCAGGAGCAGATCAGTCATGATCTTAAAGAAGGGCAAGGCAGGCTTGGGGAGTGAACAACATGCCCCTGTTTCTGATGTTCTCTCATTCTGTTATTGGAAAGTTAGTGGGTGTTATTTTCATGAATGTTCTGTGATTGAATGTTGCAGACAGGGAGACCAGAGGATTTTGTGAGCCATCCCTGAGTGAGCCATCACTGAATCTGGGTCTACAACATGACCAACAAATGAAGCACAAGTTGCAGAGAGGGGAAGCTCTGTGAAGAGAGATGAGGGGCCTCTTTCATACCCAGCCTGGGTTTTCCAATTACATTTCCCAATTCACTTCAAACCGTGTGGGACAGTACTGAGGGGCTGAATGGTCTCCTGTGATTCTGTGCAACAGGTTATAGGAGTAAGTAGCCTCCAACTGCTCCTGTCTAGCGGGTTTCATGGGCTAAATGGAACACAGGAACATGGGACTGAGGAGCAGGAGTGGGTCATTAGATACTTTGAGCCTTCTCCACCAGGCACTAAAATTGTAGCTGATCAGGTTGTGGTCTCAGCCCCACTTTGCTGTCTGCGTCCCATTGTGCACTTCTTTGTCAAATATTTAACTAACGCAGCTTTCAATCAATGTGAACATAGAGACACGATAACCTTCCACTGAAGAGAATTCCGACTTGAAAGGTCCTTTCAGAATTATTCGTCATCCCTCTTATAGAATCAGAGAGTCATGCAGAATGGAAACAGACCCGTTAGTCCAATCTGTTCACTCGATCAGATATCAAATCTGATTTAGTCCCATTTGCCAGCATTTGGCCAATAATCCTCCTGTGATTGTACCCGCCTTGACCACTTCCACTGACTGCACTTTCTGTACACACACCACTCTCTGTGTGAAATATTTACCTTCAGCTCCCTTCTAAATCATTCACCCTCTCCCCTCCAACCTATGCTGTCTTGTTCTGGACTCCCCTATCCTTGGGAGCAGAACATGGTTGTTCAGAATATCCATGCCCCTGATGGTTTTTTCAACCTCTATAATGTTGCCTCTCAACCTCTCACACTCCAGGGGGAAACACCTCAACGTAATTAGCCTCTCCCTATAGCTCAAGCCTCCAGTCCTGGAACATCCGTGTAAGACATTTCTGCAGAAATCCGAGTTGTACGCAGTATTCTTAAAGTGGTCTCACCAACATCCTGTACAGATGCACCATACCACCACAACTCCTATACTCAATGCTCTGACTGATTAAGGCAAATGTGCCAAATGTGTTCAGCACCATTCTGTCTACCTGCGACTCACTGCTACAGGTAATCATGTACGTAAACATCAGAAAGTTAACATGATGGTAGTGACAGCAGATAGGAGGACCAGTGATACATTAATCATTATTGAGATTAGATTGTGTTGGGAACATGAGCTTAACATGTCAGGAAGTGAAATCAAAGCAATGGGTTCAGGGTGGGTTATATACAAAATAACAGATAGCCCGGAGTGAGTTACAGACTGGAATCTAATCGATGGGTTCGGGTGGTTAATATACAGAATACCAGATACCCCGGAGTGAGTTACAATCTGGAATCTAATCAAGGTGTTCAGGGTGGTTTATACACAGAATAACAGTTACCCTGGATTGAGTTACAGCCTGGAATGTAATTGAGGGGTTCAGGGTGTTTAATATACAGAATAACAGGTAGCCCAGAGTGAGTTACAGACTGGAATCTAATTGAGGGGTTCAGGGTTGTTTATATACAGAATAACAGATAGCCTGGAATGTGTTACAGATTGGAACCTAATCGAGGGATTTAGGATGGTTTATGTGAAGAATAACAGATACCCTGGAGTTAGTTACAGCCTGGAATCTAATCGAGCGGTTCAGGGTTGTTTATATACAGAATAACAGATAGCCCGGAGTGGGTTACAGCCTGGAATCTAATCGAGGGATATGTTAACCTTTTTATGTGAAATAACTTGTAACTGGGAGTGAGTCACAAAGTGTACTATTGGCCAAGTGGTTTCAAATCTTGACTCACATAAACACAATGCAGTCACAAACTATACAACTTTCCTGACTCCCAACTTTCCTTGTTTGAGGACTATCCTCCTCTGTTTTCCCCTTTCACTGAAAGTATTAATATACCTTTTATACTGCACTGCTATTCTGGTTACAGTGCTACCTATCTCTCACTGTCTCATTTATCTTCAATCCTGTTGAAAGATACTTAAACCAACAGACACACAAAGTTCCAGAAAAGCTTTGTTCAATTGCAGGTGCATTATTTTCTTTTATTTGTAGATAACACAATTTGAACCCACAGAAGGACAGTGTGGAATTTGAGAAACCCTTCAATTTGGGATGAGGCCTAGCCAGGCAGGCTTCTGATACAACGCTGCAAATCTACAATTCAGTGGCTGAGCTCTTTCAGGTTTTGTATATTATGTCTCTCTCATATATTAGGAGCTTGGAAAGTAAGGCAGACCTTACTGGAATGTCACATTGTCTCTCCGCATTCACTATAAACAGGTACTGGGATTTGCATTTTAATCACCTTCAAAGAGCTGTCTCCATTTCCTATCTCTGCTGGCATCAATGAATGGAAATGGCTTTTGACACGTTGCCCCCTCTCCCTTGCTGAAAGTATTCCTGACACAAATCGGTCAGGCAGTCATTTTAGATTTGTCCACAGCCACCATTTTATATCAGCAAAACTGCACGACTACTGTGTGCAGTTCTGATCTCCAAATTTGAGGAAAGACATTCTGGCCATTGAGGGAGTGCAGCGTAGGTTCACGAGGTCAATTCCTGGAATGGTGGGATTACCTTACACTGAAAGACTGAAGCGACTGGGCATGTATACCCTTGAGTTTAGAAGACTGAGAGGGGATCTGATTGAGACATATAAGATTATGAAAGGATTGGACACTCTGGCAGGAGGAAACATGTTTCCGCTGATGGGTGAGTACCGAACCAGAGGACACAGCTTAAAAATACGGGGTAGACCATTTAGGACAGAGATGAGGAGAAACTTGTTCACCCAGAGAGTGGTGCAGAATACTCTGCCCCAGAGGGCAGTGGAAGCCCAGTCTTTGGATTCATTTAAGAAAGAGTTGGATAGAGCTCACAAAGATAGTGGAATCAAAGGTTATGGAGATAAGGCAGGAACAGGATACTGATTAGGAATGATCAGCCATGATCATATTGAATGGCGGTGCAGACTCTAAGGGCTGAATGGCCTACTCCTGCACCTATTGTCTTTGTCTATTGTCTATTGAGTGTATATAAATTAGGAGAAGCAAGAGAGACTGGCAGCATCAATGCAGTTTGAAAATATATAAAACATTGAACACGCACACAGAATCACACACAAACAGACATGCACAGACACACAGAATCACACACACAGGGATACAGACACCTTTCAGGAGCCGTCTCCATTTCATATCTTGCAAGAGAATTCATGTTATGATGATGCATTCATGCAGGACAGTAAACAGCTTTTGAGACTTTCCCCATTGTGACAGAAATTCAGTCCCAATCTGAAACTTGGAGATATGTAACAGGACAGAAATGAACCAGCAGCTTTCTGTGTTCCTGCTCCCAATGTAACATTTGACCATTTAGTTTATCTTGTCTTCGGTCTAACATCCAACAAGGATCACTTCACAGATCCAATAACAGATCCCCAGGAGTGAGTTCCAGACTGGAATCTAATTGAGGCATTTAGGGTTTACACAAAGCAGAAGAGATACCCAGGAGTGAGTTACAGACTGGGATCTTGTCGAGGGGTTCAAGGTGGTTTACATACAGAACAACAGATAACAAGAAATGAGTCACAAAATCACGGAGTCATACAGTCATAGAGATGTGCAGCATTGAAACTGACCCTTTGGTCCAACCCGACTATGCCGACCAGATATCCTAACCTAGTCCAGTCTCTTTTTCAAGCGCTTGGCCCATCTCCCTCCAAACCTTCCCATTAATATACCCATCGAGATGCATTTTAAATGTTGCAATTATACCAGCCCCCACCACTTCCTCTGACAGTTCATTCCATTCATGTACCACCCTCTGAGTGAACAAGTTGCCCCTTTGGTCTCTTTCATATTACCTCTCACACTAAACCTATGCCCTCTAGTTCTGGACTCCCCACCCCAAGGAAAATACTTTGTCTATTTATCCTATCCATGCCCGTCATGATTTTATAAACCTTGATAAGGTCACCCCTCAGCCTCTGATGCTCCAGGGAAAACAGCCCCAGCGTATTCACCCTCTCCCTGTAGCTCAAATCCTCTAACCCTGACATCCTTCTTGTAAATCTTTTCTGAAATCTTCCAAGTTTCACAACCTCCTTTCGATAGGAAGGAGACCAGAATTGCACGCCATATGCCAACAGTGGCCTAACCCATGTCCAGTCCAGCCACAACATGACCTCTCAATGCCTATACTCAAAACTCTGACCAATAATGGAAAGCATACCAAACGCTGCCTTCATTATCTTATCCACCTGCCACTCTACTCTCACGGAGCTACGAACCTGCACTTCAAAGTCTCTTTGCTCAGCAACTCTCCCACGGACCTGACCATTAAGTGTATAAGTCCTGCTCAAATTTGCTTTCCCAAAATGCAGCGCCTCGTGTTTATCGAAGTGGAATAGAATTGAAGGTTTTGGGGTGTTTTTGAATCATGCCAGTCACACATACATGGAAGTGAGTTACACGTTGGAATCTAATCGAGAGGGCTCCGGGTGATTCATATAATCCCGACAGTGGGGAAACAAGCCCTTCAGCCCAACAAGACCACACTGACCCTCAGAAGAATAACCCATTCAGACCTATTTCCCCACATTTACCCCTGACTAATGCACCTCACGCACATATCCCTGAACACCATGGGCAATTTTAACAGGGTTTGGATTGGATGGTTAATATACAGACTAACAGATACCCAAGAGTGTGATACAGACTGGAATCTAATCAAAGGATTGAAGTGGCTAATGTACAGAGCCCCTTAAAATTGGAAGTCAGTTACAGATTGGAATTTTATCAAGGGGATTCGGGACGATTATATGTACAATAACAGATACCCCAGAGTGAGTTACAGACTGGAATCTTATCGAGGGTTTCAGGGTGGTTTATATGCATAATAACAGGTAGCCCGGAGTGAGTTATAGAGTCATAGAATCATAGAGATGTACAGCATGGAAACAGACACTTCCGTCCAACCTGTCAATGCCGACCAGATATCCCAACCCAATCTAGTTCCACCTGGCAGCACCTGGCCAATGTCCCTCCAAACCCTTCTTATTCATATACTCATCCAAATTCATCTTAAATGTTGCAATTGTATCAGCCTCCACCACTTCCTCTAGCAGCTCACTCCATACACGTACCACCTTCTGCGTGAAAAAGTTGTCCCTTAGGTCTCTTTCATATCTTTCCCCTCTCAAACCAAACCTATGCACTGTGGTTCTGGACTCCCTTACCCCAGGGTAAACCCCGATAAGTTCACCCCTCAGCCTCCGACACTCCAGGGAAAATAGCCCCAGACTGTTCAGCCTCTCCCTGTAGCTCCAATCCTCCAACCCTGGCAACATCCTTGTAAATCTTTTCTGAACCCTTTCAAGTTTCACAATATCTTTCCGATAGGAAGGAGACCAGACTTGCACGCAATATTCCAAGAGTGACCTAACCAATGTCCTGTATAGCCGCAACATGACCTCCCAACTCCTGTACTCGGTACTCTGACCAATAAAGGAAAGCATACAAAACGCCTTCTTCACTATCCTATCTACGTGCGACTCCACTTTCAAGGATCTATGAACCTGCACACCAAGGTCTCTGTGTTCAGCAACACACCCAAGGACCTTACCATTAAATGTAGAAGTCCTGCTAAGATTTGCTTTCCCAAAATGCAGCACCTCGCATTTATCTGAATTAAACTCCATCTGCCACTTCTCAGCCCATTGGCCCATCTGGTCCAGATCCTGTTGTAATCTGAGGTAACCCCCTTCGCTCTCCACTACATCTGCAATTTTGGTGTCATCTGCAAACTTACGAACTGTACCTTTTATGATCGCATCCAAATCATTTATATAAATGACAAAAAGTAGAGGGCCCAACACTGATCCTTGTGGCACTTCACTGGTCACAGGCCTCCAGTCTGAAAAACAACCCTCCGCCACCACCCTCTGTCTTCTACCTTTGAGCCAGTTCTGTATCTAAATGGCGACTTCGCCCTGTATTACATGACATCTAACCTGCTAATCAGTCTCCCATGGGGAACCTTGTCGAACGCCTTACTGAACTCCATGTAGATCACACCCACTGCTCTTCCCTCATCAATCTTCTTTTTTACTTCTTCAAAAAATTCAATCAAGTTTGTGAGACATGATTTCCCACGCACAAAGCCATGTTCACTATCCCGCATCTGTCCTTGCCTTTCCAAATTCATGTACATCCTGTCCTTAGGATTCCCTCCAACAACTTTCCCACCGCCGAGGTCAGGCTCACCGGTCTATAGTCCCCTGGCTTGTACTTACCACCCTTCTTAAACAGTGGCTCCACGTTTGCCAACCTCCAGTCTTCCAGCAATTCACCTGTGACTATCGATGATACAAATATTTCAGCAAGAGGCCCAGAAATCACTTCTCTAGCTTCCCACAGAGTTCTCAGGTACACCTGATCAGGTCCTGGGGACTTAACCACCTTTAACCATTTCAAGACATCTAGCACTTCCTCCTCTGTATATCTGCAACATTTTGCAAGATGTCACCATCGATTTTCCTGCAGCCTTTATCTTCCATATCCTTTTCCACAGTAAATACTGATGCAAAATATTCATTTAATATCTCCCCCATTTTCTGTGACTCCACACAAAGTCCGCCTTGCTGATCTTAGAGGGGCCCTATTCTCTCCCTAGTTACCCTTTGGCCTTAATATATTTGTAAAAACACTAAGGATTCTCCTTAATTCTATTTTCCAAAGCTATCTCATGTCTGCGTTTTGCCCTCCTGAGTTCCATCTTAAGTATACTCCAACTTCCTTTATATTCTTCTAAGGATTCACTCGATCGATCCTGTCTGTACCTGACATATGCTTCCTTCTTTTTCTGAACGAAACCCTCAATTTCTTTAGTCACCCAGCATTCTCAATAACTACCAGCCTTCCCTTTCAACCCTGATAGGAAGTTACAGCCTGGAATCGAATCGAGGTGTTTCTGGTGGTTTATATACAGAATAACAGATAGCCCGAAGCGAGTTACAGCCTGGAATGTAATCGAGGGGTTCAGGGTTGTTTATATGCAGAATAACAGATTACCCGGACTCAATTACAGCCTGCAATGTCATCGAGGGGTTCAGGTTTGTTTATATACAGATTAATGGATAGCCCGGAGTGAGTTACAGCCTGGACTCTAATCGAGGGGTTCAGGGTTGTTTATATACAGATTAACGGATACCCCAGAGTGAGTTACAGCCTGGAATCTAGTCGAGGGGTCAAGGAGGTTAGTATACAGAATAACAGATAGCCCAGGGTTTGTTACTGCCTTGAATCTAATCAATGTCTGTTCACTTTAAGATAGGACGGGATTTGCTGAATCGAAAGTACAGCCACAGATGCCAGCTAAAGGTCAGACTGTTCCAAATGTAACAATTAGCGGGGAAATGGAAACCTGAGTTTTGGTTGCTGTTTTGACAGCAATTCAAATGCAATCAAAGACTTTAAATAATGCTCAGAATATCCGAAGCCAAATGGAATTTGAATATTATTCTTCGTACACCTGGAAATCAATCAAATTATGAGAATTATTGTATCATGGGAAGTAAATAAATCCAGCGTTTTGAAAATAGAGGGAGAGCCGCTCCCATCCATTCGCAGATTAAATGCTGTAGAGCAGGAGTGCTAACTGGCCATCTCAAACAGTCTCTATCAAAGACACATGTTCATGTCAAACCTACTTGCTTTACAATAAAACATGACCCAGGGAGATCAGCAGCTGAAAGAGTGAACACAGCGGGGAAGATAGAGACTGTGTGGTCTTGAGATTTTAACGTTTAATATGTGTGTTATTGGAACAGCATATTTTTTACAGAGTTGGAGTCAGATAGTAAGTAGCTGAGAAAAGAGGGGCTTGTATTTGCGAATAGTTTTTGTTTAGTGTTCACTATAAAAGTTAAGAAACTTACTTGCTAATTTTTGTTTAAATAGTGGAATGTAGGAGATCTCTATCACTCATATGTTAACAGATTACAATGTGAGGCGAGCTTTTCTGGGTGTTTGGTTTTAATTAACAAAGTGGTTCGACTCCACCTTGTAAATATCCATCCACACTAAACCCATTTCCCTGCAGTTGGCCCATATCCTTCCAGTCCTTTCCTTTCCACATATTTATCCAAATGGTTTTGAAATGTTGTTAATGTATCCCCCTTCGCCACATCTTCTGGCAGCTCATCCACGTACCAGCCATTTATGTAAATAAGTGGTCCCTCAGGTTCCCTTTTATTCCTTCCCCTTTAACATTAAACTGATCCCCTCTCGTCCTCGATTCTCTAAACTTTGGAGAAAGACTGAGAGCATTCACCCTATCCATATCCCTCATGATCTTATACAGCTTTATAAGGTCCCCCCTCAGTCTCCTACGCTCTAAAGAAAAGGTCCTAGCTTGTCCAACCTCTCCCTATAACTCAGACCATTGGGTCCTGGCAATGTCCTTGTAAATTTCTTCTGCACTCTTTCTAATTTCATTATATCCTTCCTATAACAAGTTGACAAAACTGAACACAATACTCCAAGTGCGGCCTTACCAAAGTCCTGTGTAACTGCAACATAAATTCCCAACTTCTATACTCAATATCCTGCCTGATGAAGGCCAGTGTGCCAAAAACCTTCTTCACTGCCCTGTCTACCTGTGACTCCACTCTCAGTGAATCGTGCACCTGAATTCCAAGGTCTCTCTGCCCACTACACCCCTTAAGGCCCGCCCATTCACTGTGAAACTCCTGCCTTGATTTGAGATTCCAAACTGCAAGACCTCACACATCTATATTAAATTCCATTTGCCATTTCTCAGCCCAGTTGCCCACCTGATTAAAGTCCTGCTGCAATTTCTGATAAACTTCCTCACTGATCACGCTGCCACTTATTTTACTGTCATCTGCAAACTTACTAATCATACCTTGTGCATTCTCAACCAAATCATAGATAACAAACAGCTCTGGACCCAACCTCCAGTCGGACAAGTATCCTTCCATTCATCCCTCTGCTTCCTATCAACAACCCAACTGTGTATCCAATTGGCCAGTTCCCCCAGCTTTCTACGTGATGGAACCTTCCAGAGCAGCCTGCCATGTGGAACCTTATCAAAGGCCTTACTGAAATCCATAGAGACTACGTTGACCGCTCTGCCCTCATCAACATTCTTGATCACTTCACCAAAGGTGTCTACGAAATTTGAGAAGCATGATCTCCCACTCACAAGTCTATGCTGACTGCTCCAAATCAAACCCTGTGTAATAATGGGTGCAGTCAATGGCATGCTGTCCTTCATTGTAAGATGATTCGAGTACATAAGTAAAGCCATCTTCCTGCTGTTGTAGAGCCTTGCTGAGAGAGCATTTGGGGCACTCTGTACAGATTTGATCACCTTTGTAAGGAATGATCTCCTTTCCACAGACACGGGTGATGGTAACATGAGGATAGAGTGAATAAGCTGAGTGTTTAATCTGTGGAGCTGTGAGAGACGAGGAAATGGTGATGCTGAAACACGAGGAGTGGCAGCGATCACTTATTTCCAAAAGAGACATTGACTGGTAGAGAAATTCTATACTTTAACCAGGATTGATTGGTGTGATTTATTGTCACGTGTACCTCAGTACAGGGAAACACTTTATTTATGAGCAGTGGAGACAGATCATAGTAAGCATGGCCAGACAGATCATAGGGTGGGAATAGACTTGGACAGAGTAAGGCATACAGGTTACACTGAACAGGACATGCACTAGACAAGATCAACATGAACAAGATCACCATTATTTGAACTTAGAGAGTCCATTCATCAGTCTAACGTGATCTTCCTAATAGTTTATATGCCTAAATTAACTCTCCCCATGTTATTGTGGGCGGCACGGTGGCACAGTGGTTAGCACTGCTGCCTCACAGCGCCAGAGACCCTGGTTCAATTCCCGCCTCAAGCGACTGACTGTGTGGAGTTTGCACGTTCTCCCCGTGTCTGCGTGGGTTTCCTCCGGGTGCTCCGGTTTCCTCCCACAATCACAAAGATGTGCGGGTCAGGTGAATTGGCCATGCTAAATTGCCCCTAGTGTTAAGTAAGGGGTAAATGTAGGGGTATGGGTGGGTTGCGCTTCGGCGGGGCGGTGTGGACTTGTTGGGCCGAAGGGCCTGTTTCCACACTGTAAGTAATCTAATCTAATCTAATCTAATTGTGCAGTCGGTGTGTGAACCCTGTACTGAACATCAGGTTGTTCACAATCCCCAACAGCAGCCACAATACCTTCCATCTGAAACAGGTAGTCATTCACACCAGCTTCCACCCGACATAGAGAACACCAGGCTATCTTCTTGGAGATGGAAGATGCCTTCATGAGACTTCACACAAGACATATGGCTTCCCTCCTCACCACTAGAAAACCACGTTAAAGTCCCACGTGTGTATCATAACCAACAGAGCCAGGAGGAACAACGTGGAGCAATCTGTCTGTGCAGCCTCTGCCCCAATTGTTCATCATGTTGGAACATCATTTCGGAGACCCTTAAGACTGCAAATGTTGGAGATCAGAGTAGAGCGTCGATTGCTGGAAAAGCACAGCGGGTCAGGCAGCATCCGAGAAGCAGGAGAATCGACGTTTCGGGCATAAGACATTGATCAGGAATCAGCATCAATTACCTCATTCTGCGCCCGTGTAAGTGCATTGAGGTGGGAATGGCCTCCTGCTGTTCCTGAATAAGGGACTCAAGGGACTGACTGGCTTCTTCCTCGTCCGATTGGACAGGGCCAAGGGCCTGACTGGTTACCCCTGGTTCCTGTTTGACAGCTCATTGTACTGACTAGTGTGACAATGCTGCAGCTTAAAGAGGTTATTTTTATCCTGGTTTCTTTTAAGAGAGAGATTGAACGATCGTTGCCAAGCTGGTTAGTTAAGACCACTTGAGTAAACAGCTAGGGAGGCCTTAGGTTTATTTTAATGCAGCCTGAATGGGTGTGGCCAGCTCTCACAGATTAGGATCTTGGGTTTTGGTTTCTCAGTAACATCAAAAACTATCTTGGTCTCCAAAGAGTCGGAAGCCTCAGGGAATGTCTCTTGGCTGCTACTCTATCTCAATTTTCTCTTGATGCTGTTTTCAATTCCTGAATTTTCCTTTTTGCTAAGGGCTGTGTTTATGGGAATTTCTTATTGGACTAGTTCATTAGGAATAGCTCCGAGATTGATTATTCTGTTTAGTTGCCCAATACAATTACGTTCTTCTAAATTCCTCTTTCTTTGGTTTTATTTTATCTTCCGTGTTTAAATAAATGGTGTTTTCTTCACACCGAGCATTTTGACCAGTCACATTGCATCTGCGACAGACACTTTATATTTCCTTTAAAATAAGAAAACATTAGAGTCTAGGTTACCGCCTTCAAATATTTTCGAGGGGCTCTGGTGTGGACCATCACACTGGACTCCTTCTCTTCCTGAGTGATAGTCTGGAGGCACTGAATCGGCTGTCCTTGTTCTTCTCCAAAAGTTTCAATGGACTAAATGGCTTCCTCATATTCCTGTGAAAACAGCGTGAGGTGGTGAATGAACTCTTGTTTTACTGTGGCAATGTGCAGTGTCAGGAAGTGCTTTTACATGAATGTTGTGGACATTTTAACAGCACACGCCTCAATGGAGTCTGGGTCTTGTTGCACATGGACACAAACCAGTTCAGGAGCTGACGGGGGATAAAATGTTCTGAACATTGTGGAATCTTCAGTGACCATCCCCAATTCTGATCTTATGGTGGGGAGGGTGGGGGCGGGGAGACATTGATGAAGCAGCTGAAGATGTTTGTGAAGAGGAAGCTACCCTGAGGAACTCCCACAGAGGTGACCCCGGACTGAGATGGTGAACATCTTCCTTTGTGCCATGTTTGACTCCAAACACTGGAGAGGTTACTCTGATTCCCATTAAGTCCAGTTTTGTTAAGCTCCTTTATGTCAACAGAAGGCAACCACTGCCTTGATATCAGGGCCAGTCATTTTTATCTGAACCCTTGAGTCAACCTCTTTTGTTCATATCAATAGGCCATGGTATAGGAGCAGCAAGTGTTTTCTTCAAACAAATGGTATTGAATGTCAGTGTTTCTCTTCTCAACAAAGTTAGGGAGCAAGACGACTGAAAGTGTTTGAAGAGGAGGTAGATGGATATTGACCTGTCAGAGAGTTGAGGGCGATGAAGAATTGGGTATTGAAGAGGATTTCAGACCGAGAGCAGATCAGTCACGATCTTAGTGAAGGGCAAGGCAGGTTTGGGGAGTGAATGACCTGCCCCTGTTTCTGATGTTCTCCCATTCTGTTATTGGAAATTTAGTGGGTGTTATTTTCATGAATGCTCTGTTGCAGTCAGGGAGACCAGAGGATTTTCTGAGCCATCCCTGGGTGAGGTATGGGGGCTGTATTCTCTGTGAATTTGGGTCTACAACATGACCAACAAATGAATCACAAGTTGCAGAGAGGGGAAGCTCTGTAAAGAGAGATGAGGGGCTTCTTTCATACCCAGCCTGGGTTTTCCAATTACATTTCCCAAATCACTTCAAACCGTGTGGGACAGTCTTGAAGTGCCGAATGGTCTCCTCTGTTTCTGTGCACCAGGTTATAGGAGTAAGTGGCCTCCAACTGCTCCTGTCTAGCAGGTTTGAGGGACTGAATGGAACACAGGAACATGGGAGTGAGGAGCAGGAGTGGGTCATTCGACACTTTGAGCCTTCTCCACCAGGCACTAAAATTGTGGCTGATCAGGTTGTGGACTCAGCCTCACTTTCCTGTCTCCATCCCATTATGCATGACTCACTTCTCTGTCAAATATTTCCCTAACGCAGCTTTCAATCAACATGAACATCAAGGCACGATAAACCTCCAGCGAAGAGAATTATGACTTGAAATGTCCTTTCAGATTTTTTTGTCATTCCTCTTTAAGACTCAGAGAGTCATGCAGAACGGAAACAGACCGTTAGTCCAATCTGTTCACTCCGATCAGATATCAAATCTGATCCAGTCCCATTTGCCAGCATTTGGACAATATCCCTCCTCTCAGATACTTTTTAAATGTGCGATTGTGACCGCCTTGAGCACTTCCTCTGACAGCACTTTCTGTACACACACCACTCTCTGTGTGAAACATTTATCTTCATGTCCCTTCTAAATCAATCCTCCTCACCTTCCACCTATGCCCTCTTGTTTTGGAACCCCCTATCCTGGTGGAGCAGAGTGTGTTAAACACTTTCTTAACCCCACTATTTATATGAGATGCAAATTTTAAAGAATTAAACCTGACGGCCCTAGGTTTTCTGTACTACAGCACTGCCAAAGGCCCAGCTTTTAATTGTTTAGGTCCTGTTCTTGTTTGATTTAACAAATCCAATGCCTCGCATTAATTCAAACTAAACTCCATCTGCCACCCCTCAGCCCAGTGTGTGATATTACTGCCACCTCCCCCTAGCATCACTCGACAATACCCACAAAGCTGTAACATTATTCTCCTGTGTGTTTGTTCATCAGACTGTCCTGACATGCTGGGACATACCTCTGCAACAGGCAGGACTCGAATCCAGGCCTTCTAGTCCAGAGCTAGGAACACTACCACACAAGTTCAGGAATTGGAATCAAATCCAGAGCTCTGGCTCAGAGACAGGGACACTACCCAATACAACTACCATACTCAGATTTTGGGTCATATTTTAGTGCCCATTTTCAGTTTGGTGTGGATGATTATAATCAGGTTGCCATTACTGAATTACAAAAAACACTTTGTATTATTAAACAAATGCAAGATATTTGTCTCAACTGTAGGATATTGAGTCTATATGCTATGCTATCGAAATTAACTATGACCATCTTTAATTGCTATTATCTGAAGTCTGCAATATTAAGGAAAGAAATCCTGCAGACACACTCTGCCCAATGAAGGGTCTCAAATAGATATTTATTACTGAACACCAGAGACGAAGGAAGAGCTTAATTTCTGGTCCCAAAACACCGATCACTCTTACCCACCTCGAACATGCGACTGCCCTCTTCCTAAAACCATGAAGTGACACCAGGCCGCTGATTACTGTCCAGCCTCTCCTCCCCACTGACTGTATCTGCAATCTGTTCCTCCTCCCCCTAACCACACAAAGCAAACCAAGCTCAGGGTCTTTGTGAAACTCAAGGCTGGAGTGTGCAGGCATTCTGGAGAGGGGGATGGGCATTTTAAAATTGAAGGAGGAGGGGGAGGTGGCAGTAATATCACACACTGGGCTGAGGGGTGGCAGATGGAATTTAGTTTTGATTAATGCGACGCATTGGATTTGGTAAATCAAACAACAGCAGGACCTATACAATTAAAAGCAGGGCCTTTGGCAATGTTGTAGAACAGAAACCTAGGCCGTCAGATTTAATTCTTTAAAATTTGCATCTCAAATAGATAGTGTGGTTAAGAAGGTATTTAGCACACTTGTCTTCATTGGTCAGACCTTTGAGTATCAGAATTGGGACGTCATGTTGTGGTTGTACAGGACATTGGTGAGACCTCTTCTGGAATACTGTGTCCAGTCTGGTCATCCTGCCCGCTCATTCCATAGGCACATCACCCTCTGGGTGAAAAAGCTGCCCCTTATGTCACTTTTAAATGTTTCCCCTCTCACCTTAAGCTGATGTCCGCTAGTTTTGGTCTCCCCGTACCCTAAGAAAATACCTTGACTATTCACTTTGATATTACTGACCTTGATATTATTAAGCTGGAGAGGATTGAGAAGAGATTAACCTGGATGTTACTGGGAAAGGAGGGATTGAGCTAGACTGGGATTTTTTTCACTGCAGTATTTGAGATTAAGCAGTAACTTTACAGAGGTTTATAAAATAATGGGGGGTACAGAGAAGCTGAAGGGAGGGCTGATGTCTTTTCCCTAGAGTTGGGGATTCAAAACTGAGGGATATTTTAAGTTGCGAGGAAAAATGATTCGCAAATGTCACGAGAGGTAATTATTTTAGACCGAATCTGGCTTGTGTGTGGAATGAACTTCCAGAGGAAGTGGTGAAAGCAGGGACAGTTACAACATTTAAAGGACATTTAGATCAGTCCATGGATAAGACATCAGTTTGGATGGTGCTGTGAGCAGCTGCCCTCTCCCTTCCCCTCTCTGAATGAATCCCTGTTGGTTTTCACCCTTTGCCAATGTCTGTGCAGTGGCGTGTGGAGGCCAGCAGAGGGTGGCATTGCATCACTTTAAGCACCACAGAGACTGCCAGACCTGCCCCACACAGAAACACACAGATACACACAGGAATTGTTAGGACACAACATTGAGCTCATCTGGTAATATAATCTAAACATAAAGAAATGTTCAATTGGCCTTGTAAACTGTTAAAATATGAGTGACAGAGGACTCCCAAATTCCACTGTTTAAATAAAAACATCAATTTATTTTTTTAACTCTGAAACTGAGCATTTTACATCAACTGTTCACAACTCTGAGACCCCCTTTCTTTAACTGCTTATTACCCAACTCCAACTCTACAGTAATGTACTGTTTCAAAAAGACACTTATTAAAATTACATAAACGTAATTTCAAAACCACACAGCAGCTGTTGTTACATCTGACCTCACACCAAGATCCTTTTTTCCCATCTTTACTAGGAAGACTGGCTCATGTAACAGGATGTTATCGAAGTGTCGACATTTCAGCATTCTGCAACCTGGGAACACATCCTTCCATGACACTGTCTCTCGGTCTGCCCCTCTCTATCTATACCCGAAACCCCTCCCATGTGGTGATATTTAAACTGATTCCCTCACCACCTCTCTCTGGCAGTGATGTTCACACCCACAGCACCCCTTGTCATGGCAACAATGGAGATATGGAGCTGTAAATGGATGGAAGCTGCATATCCTGTCACTTCCAGCCCGGGCTGCAAGTTTCCCCACACTGGGCAGGGATCTAACACAGTGTTACTGAGCAATGCACTGGGGTGGGGTACACAGTCCTACATGCAGGGAGGGTAACTGCTCCTGGGTTACAGATCAATGCACTGGTGTGGTGTACACAGTCCGACATGCTGGGGGGGGGGGGGGGGGGGGGGTATCTGCTCCTGGGTTACATTGATCTGGGTTACAGATCAATGTACTGGGGTGGGGTACACATTCCTACATGCTGGGAGGGTAACTGCTCCTGGGTTACAGATTAATTCCCGTGCGATCACTGCACATCCTGCTGTGTTGGTCAGACTATCTGTGGTTTACAGAGAATGTAATGATGTGGTCAGTGCAGCTCCCCGTGCTGGATGGATGGATCTGTGGCCTTTGCTCAGTACATCATGCTGGTGGGGTGGATAAGGGGGGTAAGGTCATGGACAGGTCAAGGAATTCCTCAGAACGTTCTGTCCCCAACATTCTATAACTGACATTCCCCGGAACGTTCTGTCCCCGACATTCTATAACTGACATTCCCCGGAACGTTCTGTCCCTGACATTCTATAACTGACATTTCCTGGAACGTTCTGTCCCCGACATTCTATAACTGACATTCCCCGGAACGTTCTGTCCCCGACATTCTATAACTGACATTCCCCAGAACGTTCTGTCCCCGACATTCTATAACTGACATTCCCCAGAACGTTCTATCCCTGACATTGTTTGTGAACGGCCGGACGTCAGTGAATTGAACAAACGATAAGATCCCGAGGGAAGAGATCCCGTTCCAGGGAGAAGGAGACACTGTTCCGAAGGACCCTCAGGCAGTTAAAGGGGTGAATACGTTTTCCCTGCGTTTACATTTCTTCACGACACAGGATCGACCACAATTTAGACCAAAATACAGGAATTCCCAAACTCTGTTTGTCTTCAGGAAACTGGGAGAGAATCCTTCAGGACAGTAATGTTTCCACCCTCTGCATTAGGAACTGGGAAGGAGTGACCTGTGTCTGCTCTCCAGTAATCGAGTGTGTGGGAATGTTCTAGAAACCATCTGTCCTTATGGATGTCTCTCTGTGTGTTTGGGGAGGGAGGGTTTCTTGTGGTTTATGTCACATTTTTGTCAGTAATTCCGACCTTCCCATTTGTTATTCCAGCTCCAATTATTTTAATAAATCCCTGAATACAGGGACACATTTGAAAATCTCACTGGGTCCCCGATCAAACGGGTCCCTTTGCCTCCAGGCTGATGGATAATGGGTTTGTTTTCCTTCCTCACAGTTAACGTAGTGACCATCTACGTCCTGCTTTATAAAGATTGTGGATTGTCTCCATGTGTCAGACGTTACCTGGGGGCCATGGCAGCGGCGGATCTCCTGGTCATTATCCTCGACCTGATCCTGAGACACATTCCCATTGTTTATCGGGAACAGTTTTATTTCCTGAGGGACTCCGTCCCCGTGTGTAATATCCACGCCGTCCTGGTTTATGCAGCCACTGACTGCTCTGTCTGGTTCACCGTCACTTTCACCTTTGATCGGTTTGTGGCCATTTGTTGCCAGAAGCTGAAAAGTAAATATTGCAGTGAGAAAACGGCGGCTGTGGTTCTGGGAGCAGTGACTGTGCTGAGCTGTTTAAAGAACATTTCCTGGTATTTTATTCTCACGGCTCGGTATCGGCTGATGAACCGCCCCTGGTTTTGTGAGGTAACATTCGATTTTATGTACTCCATTGTCTGGGTCACAATCGAGTTCCTCCAACACATTCTAACCCCGTGTGTCCCATTTCTCCTGATTCTGCTGCTCAATGTTCTCACCGTCAGACACATTTTAGTGACCAGCAGAGCCCGCAGGAGACTCCGCGCTCACACCAATGGGGACGCTCAGTCTGACACTGAAATGAGAAACCGAAAAAAATCCATCATTTTACTGTTTGTGATCTCGGCCAATTTCATCCTATTATGGTCAACGTTAATGCTGTATTCTATATGGGACAGGATGTGGGATATTGGGTATTACTCTGTGCATCTCAATTACTTTGTGCAGGAGTTGGGCTTCATGCTGCAGCTCCTCAGTTGCTGCACAAACACCGCGATTTATGCCGTGACCCAGACTAAGTTCAGGCAGCAGCTGAAGAATGTGCTGAAATATCCCTTCACCCAAATCCATCCATCCATCAAATTCCCTCATTAATCAATCCATCCGGGATTTTCTCATTTCAGTTCAGTGTTTCAGCGATGGAGCAGCCTGTCGCTATGGTAACAGACTGAGGGTAGCACTGGTTTGTCCATCCTTATCCCACAGGGGGGTTACACGGAAACATTTCAATGTTTCTCACAACTCAGGGGCTGGTGAGAAAAGGCACCATCCCACTGACTGTATCCATCACTTCCATTTGTAACCAATAAAAATGTTGATTAAAGCGTGCCGAGCAGCAGAGTGACCGATGTTGTTGTGTGTCTTTGTGTTGGAGAAGCTGAGCTGGAGAGAGACAGACTCAGCCCCAAGTCCTGGCCCTCAGGGAAAGGGAGGGCACCGCGCCCTGAGCTCAGGAGCTGGGTTTAACTCCCTCTGACCCCCCCCCACTCCAACCTGGACTCCCCATTTCATCTTCCCCCCACTTTCTACTCAAATCTCTCCCTCTTTCTCACCACCCCTTCACTACTCCCTCTCTCCCCCTCTCTCACACACACACACCCAACCCCGGTTTCTCCACCTGTCTCCAATCTTCCCTTTCCCCTCACCCTCACTCTCTCTGTCCTGCCGTCTCTGCCTCCCTCCAGCAGTTCCATCTATAGCCCATTATCCCCTTCTCCTACCTCCCACATCTCCCACCCCCCACCACAGGCAGCCTCACGACCAATCACCCCCCCCCACCCCCCAGTCTCTGGGTCAGAGGAAGAGGGAAGGACCAGGAAAACATATTGTGACTGAGAGAGAGGGAGGGAGAGAGATTCAGTCAGAGACAAACAGAGGGAGGTGGGGACAGAGAGAGACACTGATTAAGGGGGTCAAGAGTGAGAGGGCAGAGCGAGAGTGAAGGAGCGGGGGGAGAGAGAGAGGGGGCAAGGGAGAGATAGGGTGAGATATTGGAGGGCGAGAAAGAGGAGGGAGGGAGGGGAGGGAGAGAGAGAGGGTGGGAGAGGGAGAGAGACGGATGGGAGAGAGGGGAGGGAGTGAGGGGAGGGAGAGAGAGAGGGAGGGAGAGGAGGGAGGGAGGGGAGGGATGGAGGGGAGGGAGAGAGAGAGGGAGGGAGAGGGCGAGAGAGGGGATGGGAGAGAGGGGAGGGAGGGAGGGGAGAGAGAGAGGGGGAGAGAGACGGCGAGAGAGGAGATGGGAGAGAGGGGAGGGAGGAAGGGGAGAGAGAGAGAGATAGGGAGGGTGAGGGCGAGAGAGCGGAGAGTGGAAGGGAGAGGACGAGAGAGGGGAGCGAGAGTGGGAAGGGCGAGAGAGGGGAGCGAGAGTGGGAAGGGCGAGAGAGGGGAGAGGTTGAGAGAGGGGAGGACGAGACAGGGGAGGGAAGGAGGGGAGGGCGAGAGAGGGGAGCATGAGAGAGGAGGAGGGTGAGAGAGGGGACTGTGATAGACGGTAGGGCGAGAGAGGGGAGGGCAACAGAGGGGAGATCGAGAGAGGAGAGGGAAGGGAGGGGAGGGCGAGACAGGGAGGAGGGCGAGAAAGGGGGAGGGCAAGAAAGGGGGAGGGTGAGAGAGGTAGGTGCGAGAGAGGGGGGGATGGTGGGAGAGGTGGGGTGCAAGAGAGGGGGAGCGAGGTGAAGGTGAGAGGGATGGAGAGGGCGAGAGAGGGGAGGGCGATAGAGGGGAGGGAGGGGAGGGCAAGAGAAGGGTGAGGGTGAGAGGAGGAGTGTGAGAGAGGGGGGATGGCGAGAGAGGGGAGTGAAGGACGTGAGGGCGAGAGGGAAGGAGAGGGCGAGAGAGGGGAGGGCGAGACAGCGGGGAGGGCGTGAGAGATGAGGGAAGGAGGGGAGGGTGAGAGGGAGAGAGGGAGCAAGAGAGAGTAGGGAGGGGAGGGCGAGAGAAGGGTGAGAGTGAGAGAGGGGAGGACAAGAGAGGAGGAGGGCGAGAGAGGGGGAGAGGGAGGGGAGGCGAGAGTGACGGAGAGTGTGCGAGAGGGGAGTGAAGCGAGGGTGAGAGGAGGGGAGAGGGCGAGAGCGGAGGGCGAGTGAGGGGAGGGAGAGGGTGGAGGGCAAGAGGGGGATGGAGGCAGGGGAGGGCGAGCGAAGGGTGTGAAGGGAGGGTGAGAGGAAGGGAGTGGGTGAGAGAGGGGACGGAGGGAGGGGAGGGCGAGAGGAAAGGAGAGGTTGAGAAAGGTGAGTGAGCAGGAGTGAGGAGGAAGGCAAGAGAGGGGGAGGGCGAGAGAGGGGTAGAGGGAGGGGTGGCCGAGAGGGAGGGAGAGTGGGAGAGAGGTGAGGGAGGGTGTGGAGTGCGAGAGAGGTGAGAGGGAGGGTGTGGAGGGCGAGAGAGGTGGAGAGGGAGGGGCGAGAGAGAGAGGGGAGAGGTTGAGAGAGGGGAAGACGAGAAAGGGGCTGTAGGGAGGGGAGCACGAGAGAGAAGGAGAGTGTAAGAGGGGAGTGTAAGACAGGGGAGTGCGAGAGAGGAGGAGGGCGAGAGAGAGGAGGACCAGAGAGGGAAGGGCAAGAGAGAGAGGAGAACGAGTGAGGGGGACAGAGAGAGGGGGGACAGAGAGAGGGGGACAGAGAGAGGGGGGCAGAGAGGGAGGGGGACAGAGAGAAGGGGGACAGAGAGAGGGTGGACAGAGAGAGGGGGATAGAGAGAGGGGGGACAGAAAGAGGGGGGACAGAGGGGTACAGAGAAGAGGGGGACAGAGGGGGGAACAGAAAGGGGGGAACAGAGAGGGGGGGACAGAGAGGTGGGGGCCAAAGAAGTAGGGACAGAGAGAGGGGTCAGAGAGAGGGGTGTCAGAGAGTGGGGGTCAGAGAGCGGGGTACAGAGAGAGTGGGGTCAGAGAGAGTGGGGTCAGAGAGAGGGTGGACAGGGAGAGGGTGGACAGACAGAGGGGGACAGAGAGAGGGGGCAGAGAGAAGGGGACAAGATGATTAGGGGACAAGATGATTAGGGGTTTAGATTGGGTTGACCATGAGAGCCTTTTTCCACGTATGGAGTCAGCTATTACGAGGGGGCATAGCTTTAGATTAAGTGGTGGTAGGTATAGGACAGATGTTAGGGGTAGATTCTTTACTCAGCGAGTCGTTCATGGAATGCCCTGGCAGTAGCAGTGGTGGACTCTCCCTCTTTATGGGTATTTAAACAGGCATTGGATAGGTATATGGAGGATAGTGGGTTAGTGTAGGTTAGGTGGGCTTGGATCGGCGCAACATCGAGGGCTGAAGGGCCTGTACTGCGCTGTATTCTTCTATGTTCTATGTTCTATGGGACAGACAGTGTGGGAACAGAGAGAGGGGGTGCAGAGTTGGTGGACAGAGAGTTGGGGGACAGAGAGTTGGGGGACAGAGAGAGAGGGACGGGGGCGCAGAGAGAGAGGAACAGAGAGAGGGGGGATAGAGAGAGAGGGCTGACAGAGAGATGGGGGATCAGAGAGAGACGGACGGGGGGGCAGAGAGAGCGGGACAGAGAGAGGGCGGATGGAGAGAGGGGGAACAGAGAGAGGGGGATAGAGAGAGGGGGACAGAGAGAGGGGGATAGAGAGAGGGGGAACAGAGAGAGGGGGACAGAGAGAGGGTCAACAGAGAGAGGGGATAGAGAGAGGGGGCCGGGGGCGGAGTGAGGGGAACAGTGAGTGGGGGACAGAGAAAGGGGTCCAGTGAGGGGGGGAACAAATAGGCGGGGCAGAGAGGTGTACAGAGAGTGGGGGGACAGAGAATTGTGGACAGAGACAGGGGAGACATTGAGAGGGGGGACAGAGGGGAGGAACAGGGAGGGGAAAAGAGAGGGGGGTACAGAGATGGGGTACAGAGAGATAGGGACATAGAGAGGGGTGACGGTGAGAGGCGGGACAGTGGGTGACAGAGGGGGGACGGAGAGAAGGGAACAAAGAGGGGGTACAGAAAGTGGGGACAGAGAGATGGGTGACAGAGAAAGGGGGACTGAGAGGGGGGTACAGAGAGAGGGGGCAGAGAGTGGGGGGGCAGAGAGACGGGGCACAGAGAGACGGGGGACAGATAGCGGGGGGCTTGGGATGGATACAGAGCGAGGGGTGGACAGAGAGAGGGGGACAGAGAGGAGAGGGACAGAGAAAAGGGGACAGAGAGAGAGAGGGACAGAGAGAGAGGGACACAGAGTTGGGACAGAGATAGTGGGACAGAGAGAGGGGGCAGAGAGAGGGGTGTGCAGAGAGAGGGGGCAGAGAGAGACGGGGCAGAGAGCGAGGGGGCAGAGACCAAGGTGGGACAGAGCGAGGGGGGACAGAGACGGGGGACAGAGACAGGGGGTACAGAGACAGGGGAAAAGAGACATGGGGGGATAGAGAGAGGGGGGACAGAGAGAGGGGAGACAGAGCAAGATGGGGCAGAGAGAGTGGGGTCAGAGAGAGTGGGGTCAGAGAGAAGTGGACAGAGAGATTGGGACAGAGAGAGAGGGGCAGAGAGAGGGGGGCAGAGAGAGGGGGGCAGAGAGAGAGGGGGAGAGAGCGCGGGAACAGACAGAGGGCGGACAGAGAGAGGGGGGCAGACGGGGGGGACAGAGAGAAGGGGGACAGAGAGGGGAGACAGAGAGGGAGGGGGCAGAGGGGGGACAGAGAAGAGGGGGACAGAGAGGGGTGTTCAGAGAGGGGGGGTCAGAGAGATGGGAGATGGGGGGCAGAGAGGGGGGTACAGAGATGGGGGACAGAGAGAGGGGGGATAGAGAGGGGGGACAGAGATGGGGGTACAGAGAGGGGGGCAGAGAGAGGGGGGACAGAGAGAGGGGGGACAGAGAGAGCGGGGAGCAGAGAGAGTGGGGGGACAGAGAGAGAGGGGGGACAGAGAGCGAGAGGACAGAGGGGGACAGAGAAGAGGGGGACGGGGGTACAGAGAGAGGGGGACGGAGAGAGGGGGACAGAGAGAGGGGGACAGAGAGAGAGGGGGACAGAGAGAGGGGGGACAGAGAGAGCGGGGAGCAGAGAGAGTGGGGGGACAGAGAGAGAGGGGGGACAGAGAGCGAGAGGACAGAGGGGGACAGAGAAGAGGGGGACGGGGGTACAGAGAGAGTGGGGTCGGAGAGAGTGGGGTCAGAGAGAGGGTGAACAGGGAGAGGGTGGACAGACAGAAGTTGGACACAGAGGGGGCAGAGAGAAGGGGACAGACAGCGTGGGAACAGAGAGAGGGTGGACAGAGAGAGGGTGTGCAGAGAGTTGGGGGACAGAGAGAGGGGGGATAGAGAGAGGGCTGACAGAGAGATGGGGGGACAGAGAGAGTCGGACGGGGGGCAGAGAGAGCGGGACAGAGAGAGGGGGGTTAGATAGAGGGGGAACAGAGAAAAGGGGGATAGAGAGAGGGGAACTGAGAGTTGGGACAGAGATAGGAGGATAGAGGGAGGGGGACAGAGGGGGGCAGAGAGAGCGGGGAGAGAGAGGGGGGGCAGAGAGCGAGGGGGGACAGAGACAGGGGGTACACAGACAGGGGGACAGAGACATGGGGGGATAGAGAGAGAGGGGGACAGAGAGAGGGGAGACAGAGAGAGGGGTGGCAGAGAGAGTGGGGTCAGAGAGGGGGGTCAGAGAGAGGTGGGTCAGAGAGAGGGGGCAGAGAGTGTTGGAACAGACAGAGGGCGGACAGAGAGAGGGGGTGCAGAGAGGGGGGGCAGGGAGAGGGTGGAAAATGAGAGGGCGACAGAGAGAGGGAAGACAGAGAGAGGGGCGACAGAGAGAGGGGGTAACAAGAGAGGGGGCCGGGGTGCAGAGAGAGGGGGGACAGTGAGAGGGGGGACAGAGAAAGGTGTATAGAGAGGGGGGCAGAGAGGCAGGAAGAGAGGTGTACAGAGAGTGGGGGGACAGAGAGTTGGGGACAGAGAGAGGGTAGACATTGAGAGTGGGGACAGAGAGGGGGGAACAGAGAGGGGAAACAGAGATGGGGTACAGAGAGAGGTGGGATGGGGGGACAGATGGAGGAATAGAGATAGGGGAACAAAGAGGGTACAGAGAGTGGGCGACAGAGAGAGGGTCAATAGAGAGAGGGGGCAGAGGGTGGGGGATAGAGAAATGGGTGACAGATAGCGGGGTGCGTGAGAGGGGGACAGAGCGAGGCGTGGACAGAGAGAAGGGGACAGAGAAGGTAGGGCGGAGAGAGAGGGACAGAGAGAGAGGGACAGAGAGAGAGGAACAGAGAGTGGGGGCAGAGAGAATTGGGACATAGAGTGGGAACGGAGAGAGGGGGACAGAGAGAGGGGGAGCAGAGAGTTGGGGACAGAGTTGAGGGACAGAAAGCTGGGGGAAAGAGAGATGGGGGAACAGAGAGAGAGGGACAGAGAGAGAGGGGGAATAGAGAGAGGGCTGACAGAGAGAGGGGGGGGAAGAGACGGATGGGGGGGCAGAGAGAGGGGGCAGAGAGAGAGGGACAGAGAGAGTGGGGATAGAGAGAGGGGGAACAGAGAGAAGGGGGACAGAGAGAGGGGGACAGAAAGAGGGGGACAGAGAGAAGAGGGACAGAGAAAGAGGGGGCAGAGAGAGAGGGACGGGGGGTACAGAGAGTTGGGGCAGAGATAGGGGACAGAGAGGGGGGCAGAGAGAGGGGCAGAGAGAGGGGGCAGAGAGAGACGGGGCAGAGAGAGACGGGGCAGGGAGCAAGGGGGTGACAGAGACAGGGGGGCAGAGACAGGGCGACAGAGAGAGGGTGGACAGAGAGACGGGGGTTAGAGAGGGTGGGGTCAGAGAGAGTGGGGTCAGAGAGAGAGGGGGCAGAGAGAGAGGGTCAGAGAGGGTGGTCAGAGAGAGCGGGGCACAGAGAGAGGGGGGACAGAGAGGAGGGGGGACAGAGAGAGGGGGCAGAGAGAGGGCGACAGGGAGAGGGGGACAGAGAAAGTGGGGGCAGCGAGAGTGGGGGACAGCGAGAGGGGGGACAGCAAGAGGGGGGAGCAGCGAGAAGGGGGACAGCGAGAAGGGGGACCAAGAGAGGGGTACAGAGGGAGGTGGGCTAGAAAGTGGGGGGACAGAGATTGGGGACAGAGAGTGGGGACAGAGTAAGGGGAGCAGAGAGAGGGGGCACAGAGAGAGAGGGGGTCATAGGGGGGCAGAGAGAGAGGTTCATGGAGAGCGGGTCAGAGCGAGGGAGTTCAGGGAGAGGGGGACGGAGCGAGGGGTGGACAGAGGGAGAGGGACAGAGAGGAGGGGGACAGAGAGAGAGGGGGCAGAGAGAGGGAGGCAGAGAGACAGGGACAGAGAGTGGGGGCCAGAGAGAGTGGGGACAGAGAGAGGGGGGCAGAGAGGGGGCAGAGAGAGGGGGCAGAGAGAGAGGGGCAGAGAGAGAGAAGGGAACAGTGAGCATGGGACACAGAGTGGGGACAGAGAGAGGGGGACGGGGGGTCAGAGAGAGGTGTTCAGGGAGACAGAGAGAGGGAGACAGAGGGGGGGGACAGAGAGCGTGGGAACATAGAGAGGGCGGAGAGAGAGAAGGGGTACCGAGAGTTGGGGGACAGAGATGAGGGACAGAGAGAAAGGGACGAGGGGGGGACAGAGAGACTTGGGACAGAGAGAGGGGGGACCGTGAGAGGGGGGACTCTGTCGTGAGTGTGCGACAGAGAGAGGGGCGACAGAAAGAGTCGGGACCGTGAGAGGGTGGACCGTGTGTGGGGTGTCCGAGGAGGGGTGCGGGGGGGGGGGGCAGAGGGGAAGGGCAGTGAGAGGGGGGACAGAGAAGGGGGGACAGAGATGCGGGACAGAGAGGCGGGACGGGGGGGACAGAAAGTCGGGGAGAGAGAGAGGGGAGACAGCGAGGGGGACAGAGGGGGGTGACAGAGACACGGGGACAGAGAGAGTGGGACAGAGACACGCGGACAGAGAGAGGGAGACAGAGAGTGGGGGACAGAGAGGGGGGACAGCGAGAGGGATACAGAGAGATGGGGTCAGAGACGGGGGACAGAGTGAGAAGGGGACAGTGAGAGGTGGACAGTGAGAGTGGGGACAGAGAGAGGGGGACAGAGAGAGTGGGACAGAGAGGGGGAACAGAGAGGGGGTACAGAGAGATGAGGGACATAGAGCGGGGGTCATAGAAGTGCAGAGAGAGGGTTTCAGGGAGGGGACAGAGAGAGGGGCAAAGAGAGAGGGGGGACGGGGGGGAACAGAGAGAGGGCAGACAGAGAGAGGAGGGACAGAGAGGGGATTACAGAGAGGGGGACAGAGAGCACGGGAACAGAGAGATGGCGACAGAGAGACGGGGGACAGAGAGAGAGGGTCATGGTGGGCAGGGAGAGGGGTAACAGAGTGAGGGTCACAGAGAGGGTGGGGACAGAGAGAGGGGCAGAGAGACGGGCACAGAGAGAAGGTCACAGAGAAAGTGGGGACAGAGAGAGGGCGACAGAGAGAAGGGGACAGAGAGAGGGGGACAAATGGGGGGCAGAGAAATGGGTAACAGAGCGAGCGGGGACAGAAAGAGGGGGGACAGAGAGAGGTGGGACAGAGAGAGTTGGGACAGAGATAGGGGGACAGAGAGGGGGGCAGAGAGTGGGGGGACAGAGAGAGGTGGGACAGAGAGTTGGGAAAGAGAGAGTGGGGATGGGGGGGCAGAGAGTGGGGGGACAGAGAGAAGGTCGCAGAGAGAGGGGGACAGAGAGAGGTGGGACAGAGAGAGTTGGGACAGAGAGAGTGGGGACGGGGGGGCAGAGAGTGCGGGGACAGTGAGAGGGGGTACAGAGAGGGGCACAGAGAGAAGGTCGCAGAGAGAGGGGGAGAGAGAAAGTGGGGACAGAGAGAGGGGAGCAGAGAGAGGGGGAGAGAGAGGGGCACAGAGAGAGGGGACAGATGGGGGTGAGAGACATGGGTGACAGAGAGAGTGGGGACAGACAGAGGGGGAAAGAGGGAGGGGGGACCGAGGGATGGGGACAGACAGGGTGGTGTCAGAGAGGGGGGACAGAGAGCATGGAAACAGAGAGATGGGGACAGAGAGCGGGAGACAGAGAGTCGGGGGACAGAGAGAGGAGGGCAGAGAACAGGAATAGAGAGAGGGACAAAGAGAGGGGCGACAGACAGAGGGGCGACAGAGAGCGGGGGACAGAGAGGGGGGAGGGGGGATCGTGAAAGGGGACAGAGAGAAAGGAGGGGCAGAGGGGGGGACAGAGAGAGGGGGACGCAGCGAGGTGTGGTTAGAGAGGGGGTGGACGGGCGGACAGAAAGAGGGATGGTCCGAGACTGGGGGAACGGGGCGGCAGCGAGAGGGGGGACAGAGAGAGGGGGGACAGAGAAAGGCCGACAGAGAGAGCGGGACAGTCAGAGGGCGGTCAGAGAGAGGGGGACAGAGAGAGGGGGGTCAGAGAGAGAGAGGTCAGAGAGAGAGAGGAGTCAGGGAGAGGGGGGTCAGAGAGAGGGGGTCAGAGAGAGAGGGTCAGAGAGAGGGGGACAGAGAGTGGGGGACAGAGAGAGAGGGACAGGGAGTGGGGGACAAAGAGGAGGGGAATATTGAAAGGGGGACAGAGAGAGAGGAGGAGCAGAGATAGGGAGACAGAGAAGGGGGAACAGAGCGAGGGATGGACAGAGAGGGGGTGGATGGGCGGACAGAGAGAGGATGGTCAGAGACTGGGGGACAGAGAGAGGGGGGGCAGAGAGAGTGGGACAGCGGGAGGGGGTCGGGGGAGAAGAGAAAGGGGGACAGATAGAGAGGACGAGCAGAGATAGGGGGACAGAGAGATGGGGACAGAGAGGGGGGGACAGCGAGTGGGGGACAGAGAGGAGGGTATAGAGAGGAGGGGACAGAGAGGAGGGTGACAGAGAGAGGGGGCAGAGAGAGGGGGCAGAGAGAAGGGGACAGAGAGAATGGGGCAGAGTGAGGAGAGCAGAGAGAGGTGGACGGTGGGGGAACAGCGAGAGGGGGGGACAGAGAGGGGGATAGTGAAAGGGGGACAGAAAGAGAGGAGGGGCAGAGATAGCGGGACATAGAGAGGGGGACAGAGTGAGGGGTGGACAGAGAGAGAGAGTGGGGTGTCAGAGTGATAGGGTCAGAGAGAGGGGGACAGCGAGAGGGGGACAGCGAGAGGGGGCAGAGTGAGGGGTGGACAGAGAGGGGGTGGACGGGCGGACAGAGGGAGGAATGGTCAGATACTGGGAGACAGAGAGAGGGGGGCAAAGAGAGTGAGACAGCGAGTGGGGGGATGGGGGAAGAATGAAAGGGGGACAGAGAAAGAGGAGGAGCAGAGATAGGGGGACAGAGAGAGGGGGGTAAGAGTGAGGGGGTCAGAGAGAGGGGGTCAGAGAGTGGGGCACAGCGAGAGGGGGACAGAGTGAGCGGGACAGAGTGAGGGGGTCAGACAGAGGGGTTCAGAGAGAGGGGGATAGAGAGAGGGGGATAGAGAGCGGGGGACAGAGAGAGGGGGACAGAGAGGTGTGGTCAGAGAGAGAGGGGAACAGAGAGGGGGACAGAGAGAAAGGGACAAAGAGCAACAGAGAGAGGCAACAGAGAGAGGGGGAGAGAGAGGGGGGGAGAGAGAGGGGAGAGAGAGGGGGAGTGAGAAAGGGGGAGAGAGAGGGGGGAGACAGAGGGGGGCAGAGAGGGGGGAACAGAGTGAGGGGGAGAGAGGGGGACAGTGAAGGGGGATGGGGTGGACAGAGAGGGGGGAAAGAGGGGGAGAGAGAGAGATTGGGGACAGAGAGAGGAGGCACAGCGAGAGGAGAACAGAGAGATGGGGACAGAGAGATGGGAACAGAGAGAGAGGGGGACAGAGAGAGGGGAGGACAGAGAAACAGAGGGACAGGGAGAGTGAACAGAGAGAGGTGGCAGAGAGAGTTGAGAGGACAGAGAGAGGGTGACAGAGAGAAGGGGGACAGACTTAGTGGGACAGAAAAAGGTGAACAGAGAGAGCGGGGCAGAGAGAGGGCGGAGAGAGAGAGGGGGGACAGAGAGAGGGTGGACAGAGTGACATGGCACAGAGAGACAGGGACAGAGGGACAGGGCCAAAGAGAGAGTGAGGCAGTAAGAGATGGACAGAAAGAGGGGGACAGAGAGAGAGGGGACAGAGAGAGTGAGCATAGAGATAGGGGGTAGAGAGAGAAGGGGGACAGAGAGGGGGACAGATGGAGCGGGACAGAGAGAGGGGGGACAGAGAGATGGGGGACAGAGAGATGGGGACAGAGAGAGTGGGGACACATAAAGTGGGGACAGGGAGAGGGGGGACAGAGTGAGTGGGGACAGAGGGGGGTAGAGAGAGAAGGGGGACAGAGAGAGGGTGGACAGAGAGAGGGGGGACAGAGACAGGGGGACAGATAGAGGGGGACAGAGATGGGGGGGACAGAGAGAGGGGGGAACAGAGAGAGGGGGGGAAACAGAGAGATAAGTGACAAAGAGGTCATGGGGGGCAGGGAGAGGGTTTCAGGGAGGGGGCAGTGAGAGGGTCACAGAGAGAGGGGCAGAGAGAGGGGGACAGAGAGAGGGGGGAGAGAGAGGGGGCAAAGAGAGGGAGGGCAGAGAGAGGGGGCAGAGAGAGGGCGGGCAGAGAGAGGGAGGCAGAGAGAGGGGTGGCAGAGAGAGGGGGCAGAGAGAGGGCGGGCAGAGAGAGGGTGGGCAGAGAGAGAGGGGGCAGAGAGGGGGTGCAGAGAGAGGTGGACAGAGTGAGGCAGGGGCAGAGAGAGGAGGACAGAGAGAATGGGGACAGAGAGAGTGGGGACAGAGAGATGGGGGCACAGTGTGAGGTGGACAGTGAGTGAGGTGGACAGAGAGAGAGGTGGACAGAGAGAGGGGGGCAGAGAGAAGGGGACAGAGAGAGAGGGGACAGACCTAGGGTAACAGAGAACCGTGCAGACAGAGAGAGGGGGATCGAGAGAGGGGGGACAGAGTGAGGGGGGACGGACAGGGGTGATCGAGCGAGAGGGGACAGAGAGAGAGGGGGACAGGGAGGGTGGACAGAGCGAGGGGGCAGAGGGGGGGCGAGAGATAGGGGGCAGAGTGGGGGGTGACAGAGTCAGGGGACAGGGAGGGGAGGACAGAGACAGGGGGACAGGGAGGGGAGGACAGATAGAGGGGGCGGGGGGTCCGAGAGAGAGGGGGACAGTGAGAGAGGGACAGAGAGAGTGGAACAGTGGGGGACAGAGAGAGGCGACAGAGAGACAGTGGGACAGGAAGGGTGGACAGAGCGACGGGGCAGAGATCGGGTGGGACAGGGAGGGATGACAGAGAGAGAGGGGACAGATCTAGGGGGACAGAGAGACGTGAGGACGGGGGGCAGAGAGGGGAGACAGAGAGGTGGGGACAGAGAGAGTGGGAGACAGAGGGGGACAGGGAGAGAGCGGACAGAGAGAGGGGAATAGAGAGGGGGGTATAGAGAGTGCAGGGACAGAGACAGTGGGGACAGAGAGTGGGAAGACAGAGAGACGGGGGGCAGAGAGACGGGGACATGGAGACAGGGGACAGAGAGAGGGCGGACAGATAGAGGAGGGACAGAGACAGGGGGGCAGAAAGAGGGGGGACAGAGAGAGGGGGGACAGAGAGAGGGGGGACAGAGAGAGGGCGGCAGAAAGAGGGGACAGAGAGAAGGGGACAGAGAGAAGGGGGGAACAGAGAGATGAGTGACAAAGAGAGGAGGTCATGGGGGGCAGAGAGAGTGTTTCAGGGAGGGGGCAGAGAGAGGGTCACAGAGAGAGGGGCAGAGAGAGAGGGGACAGAGAGAGGTAGGCAGAGAGGGGGGCAAAGAGAGGGAGGGCAGAGAGAGGGGGACAGAGAGAGGGGGGCAGTGAGAGGGAGGCAGAGAGAGAGGGGGGATAGAGACAGGGGGACAGAAAGAGAGGGACAGAGAGAGGGGGGACAGAGATAGGGGGCAGAAAGAGGGGGACAGAGAGAGGAGGACAGAGAGGGGGGAACAGAGAGATGAGAGACAAAGAGAGGAGCTCATAGGGGGGCAGAGAGAGGGTTTCAGCGAGGGGTGAGAGAGTGGGTCGCAGAGAGAGGCGGGACAGAGAGAGGGGGACAGAGAGAGGGGAAAAGAGAGAGGGACAAAGAGAGGGGGGACAGAGAGAGGGGGGCAGAGAGAGGGGCAAAGAGAGGGAGGGCAGAGAGAGGGGGGCAGAGAGAGGGGGGGCAGAGAGAGGGAAGCAGAGAGAGGGGTGGCAGAGAGAGGGGGAAGAGAGAGGACGGGCAGAGAGAGGGTGGGCAGAGACCGGGGCGAGAGGAGGTGCAGAGAGAGGTGGACAGAGTGAGAGGTGGACAGAGAGAGGGGGCAGAAAGAGGGGGACAGAGAGAGGAGGACAGAGAGGGGGGAACAGAGAGATGAGAGACAAAGAGAGGAGCTCATAGGGGGGCAGAGAGAGGGTTTCAGCGAGGGGTGAGAGAGTGGGTCGCAGAGAGAGGCGGGACAGAGAGAGGGGACAGAGAGAGGGGAAAAGAGAGAGGGGAAAAGAGAGGGGGGACAGAGAGAGGGGGGCAGAGAGAGGGGCAAAGAGAGGGAGGGCAGAGAGAGGGGGAAGAGAGAGGACGGGCAGAGAGAGGGTGGGCAGAGAGCGGGAGCGAGAGGAGGTGCAGAGAGAGGTGGACAGAGTGAGAGGTGGACAGAGAGAGGGGGGTCAGAGAGAGAGGGGACAGAGTGAGACAGGGACAGAGAGAGGGGGGCAGAGAGAGTGGGGACAGAGAGAGGGGAGCAGAGAGAGTGGGGACAGAGAGAGAGGTGGACGGCTAGTGAGGTGGACAGAGAGAGATGTGGACAGAGAGAGTGGGGACAGAGAGAGGGGGAGAGATAGAGGTGGACAGAGAGAGAGGTGGACAGAGAGAGTGGGGACAGAGAGAGGGGGCAGAGGGAGACAGGGACAAAAAGTGAGGGACAGAGAGAGAGTGGGGACAGAGAGAGTGGGGACAGAGAGAGGGGCAGAGGGAGACAGGGACAAAGAGTGAGGGACAGAGAGAGAGTGGGGACAGAGAGCAGGGGACAGAGAGCAGGGGACAGAGAGAAGGGGATAGAAAGAAGTAGAGAGAGAGAAGGGAACAGAGAGAAGGGGACAGAGAGAGGGGGGACAGACCTAGGGGAACAGAGAACCGTGGCGACAGAGAGAGGGGGATCGAGAGAGGGGGGACAGAGTGAGGGGGGACGGACAGGGGTGATCGAGCGAGAGGGGACAGAGAGACAAGGGGACAGGGAGGGCGGACAGAGCGAGGGGGTAGGGGGGTGAGAGATAGGGGGCAGAGACGGGGGTGACAAAGAGTCAGGGGACAGGGAGGGGAGGACAGAGACAGGGGGACAGGGAGGGGGGGACAGATAGTGAGGGCGGAGGGTCAGAGAGAGAGGGGGACAGTGAGAGAGGGACAGAGAGAGGGGAACACAGCGGGACAGAGAGAGGCTACAGAGAGACAGTGGGACAGGAAGGGTGGATAGAGCGAGGGGGCAGAGATCGGGTGGAACAGAGTGAGGGATGACAGAGAGAGAGGGGACAGACTTAGGGGGACAGAGAGACGTGAGGACGGGGGGCAGAGAGGGGAGACAGAGAGGTGGGGACAGAGAGAGTGGGAGACAGAGGGGGACAGGGAGAGAGCGGACAGAGAGAGAGGGATAGAGAGAGGGGAGATAGAGAGCGTAGGGACAGAGACAGTGGGGACAGAGAGTGGGAAGACAGAGAGACGGGGGTCAGAGAGACGGGGGCAGAGAGACGGGGGACAGAGAGAGGGGGGACAGAGAGAGGGGGGACAGAGAGAGGGGGGCAGAAAGAGGGGGACAGAGAGAGGGGGACAGAGAGTGGAGGGGACAGAGAGTGCGGACAGAGAGAGAGGGGCAGAGAGAGGGGACAGAAAGAGGGGACAGTGAGAGGGGTGACAGAGAGAGACGGGGCAGAAGGAGGGGGACAGAGAGAGGGGGACAGAGAGTGGAGGGGACAGAGAGTGCGGACAGAGAGAGGGGGGCAGAGAGAGGGGACAGGAAGAGGGGACAGTGAGAGGGGTGACAGAGAGAGACGGGGCAGAAGGAGGGGGACAGCTGGAGAGGGGGACAGAGAGGGGGGAACAGAGAGATGAGAGACAAAGAGAGGAGATCATAGGGGGGCATAGAGAGGGTTTCAGCGAGGGGTCAGAGAGAGGGTCGCAGAGAAAGGGCCAGAGAGAGGAGGGACAGAGAGAGGGAGGCAGAAAGAGGGGGACAGAGAGAGGGGGGACAGAGAGAGGTAGGCAGAGAGAGGGGTGGCAGAGAGAGGGGGAAGAGAGAGGGCGGGCAGAGAGAGGGTGGGCAGAGAGCGGGGGCAGAGAGGAGGTGCAGAGAGAGGTGGACAGAGTGAGAGGTGGACAGAGAGAGGCGGGTCAGAGAGAGGGGGGACAGAGTGATACAGGGATAGAGAGTGGGGGGGCAGAGAGAGTGGGGACAGAGCGAGATGGGCAGAGGGAGACAGGGACAAAGAGTGAGGGACAGAGAGAGTGGGGACAGAGATCAGGGGACAGAGAGCAGGGGACAGAGAGAAGGGGACAGAGAGAGGGGGGCAGACGTAGGGGAACAGAGAACCGTGGGGACAGAGAGACGTGGATCGAGAGAGGGGGGGACAGAGTGAGGGGGGACGGACAGGGGTGATCGAGCGAGAGGGGACAGAGAGACAGGGGGACAGGGAGGGTGGACAGAGCGAGGGGGCGGGGGGGCAGAGATAGGGGGCAGAGAGGGGGGTGACAAAGAGTCAGGGGACAGGGAGGGGAGGACAGAGACAGGGGGACAGGGAGTGGGGGACAGATAGAGGGGGCGGGGGTTCAGAGAGAGAGGGGACAGTGAGAGAGGGACAGAGAGAGAGGAACAGAGGGGGACAGAGAGAGGCGACAGAGAGACAGTGGGACAGGAAGGGTGGACAGAGCGAGGGGGCAGAGATCGGGTGGGACAGAGTGAGGGATGACAGAGAGAGAGGGGACAGAGAGAGTGGGAGACAGAGGGGGACACGGAGAGTGCGGACAGAGAGAGGTGGATAGAGAGAGGGGAGATAGAGAGCGCAGAGACAGAGACAGTTGGGACAGAGCGTGGGAAGACAGAGAGACGGGGGACAGAGAGAGGGCGGACAGAGAGAGGGGGGACAGAGACAGGGGGACAGAGAGAAAGGGGCAGAAAGAGGAGGACAGAGAGAGGGGGGGCAGAAAGAGGGGGACAGAGAGAGGGGGGACAGAGAGAGGGGGGCCAGAGAGAGGGGCAAAGAGAGGTAGGGCAGAGAGAGGGGGCAGAGAGGGGGTGCAGAGAGAGGTGGACAGAATGAGAGGTGGACAGAGAGAGGTGGGTCAGAGAGAGTGGCACAGCGAGAGGGGGGATGGGGGGAGAATGAAAGGGGGACAGAGAAAGAGGAGGAGCAGAGATAGGTGGACAGAGAGAGGGGGGTCAGAGTGAGATGGTCAGAGGGAGGCGGTCAAAGAGTGGGGGACAGCGAGAGGGGGACAGTGAGAGGTGGACAGAGTGAGGGGGACAGAGTGAGGGGGTCAGAGAGAGGGGGTCAGAGAGAGCGGGATAGAGAGAGGGGGACAGAGAGAGGAGGACAGAGAGAAGGGGACAGAGAGAGATAGACAGAGAGAAGGGGACAGAGAGGTGTGGTCAGAGAGAGTGGGGGACAGAGAGGGGGGACAGAGAGAAAGGGACAGAGGGGGGGGAAAAGAGAGGAGGGACAGAGAGGGGGGACAGAGCGAGGGGTACAGAGAGAGGAGGGACAGAGAGAGGGGGAGAGAGAGAGGGGGGACAGAGAGAGGGGGACAGCGAGAAGGGGACAGAGAGGTGTGGTCAGAGAGAGTGGGGGACAGAGAGGGGGGACAGAGAGAAAGGGACAGAGGGGGGGACAGAGAGAGGAGGGACAGAGAGGGGGGACAGAGAGAGGGGGACAGAGAGAGGGGGACAGAGAGAAGGGGACAGAGAGGTGTGGTCAGAGAGAGTGGGGGACAGAGAGGGGGGACAGAGAGAAAGGGACAGAGGGGGGGGAAAGAGAGGAGGGACAGAGAGGGGGGACAGAGAGAGCGGTACAGAGAGAGGAGGGACAGAGAGAGGGGGAGAGAGAGAGGGGGACAGAGAGAGGGGGACAGCGAGAAGGGGACAGAGGGGTGTGGTCAGAGAGAGTGGGGGACAGAGAGGGGGGACAGAGAGAAAGGGACAGAGGGGGGGACAGAGAGAGGAGGGACAGAGAGGGGGGACAGAGAGAGGGGGAGAGAGAGAGGGGGACAGAGAGAGGGGGACAGCGAGAAGGGGACAGAGAGGTGTGGTCAGAGAGAGTGGGGGACAGAGAGGGGGGGACAGAGAGAAAGGGACAGAGGGGGGGACAGAGAGAGGAGGGACAGAGAGGGGGGACAGAGAGAGGGGGACCAGAGAGAGGGGGACAGAGAGAAGGGGACAGAGAGGTGTGGTCAGAGAGAGTGGGGGGACAGAGAGGGGGGACAGAGAGAAAGGGACAGAGGGGGGGGGAAAGAGAGGAGGGACAGAGAGGGGGGGACAGAGAGAGCGGTACAGAGAGAGGAGGGACAGAGAGAGGGGGAGAGAGAGAGGGGACAGAGAGAGGGGGACAGCGAGAAGGGGACAGAGGGGTGTGGTCAGAGAGAGTGGGGGACAGAGAGGGGGGACAGAGAGAAAGGGACAGAGGGGGGGACAGAGAGAGGAGGGACAGAGAGGGGGGACAGAGAGAGGGGTACAGAGAGAGGAGGGACAGAGAGAGCGGGGGACAGAGAGAGGGGCGACAGAAAAAGGGGCGACAGAGAGGGGGGACAGAGAGCGGTGGACAGGGGGGGGGGGGGGAGGGGGGGGGGGGAGAGTGGGACAGAGAGAGGAGGGACAGAGAGAGAGGGACAGAGAGAGGGACAGAGAGAGGGGCGACAGAAAGAGGGGCGACAGAGAGGGGGGGACAGAGAGCGGGGGACAGAGAGCGGGGACAGAGAGAGGTAGACAGAGAGAGGAGGAGAGAGAGAGCAGGAATAGAGAGACGGACAAAGAGACGGGCAACATAAAGAGGGGAGACAGAGAGGGGGACAGAGAGCGGGGGAAAGAGAGAGGGGGGACAGAGAGAGCAGGAATAGTGAGAGGGGGAAAGAGAGAGTGGCGACAGAGAGAGGGCAAGGGGGGACAGAGAGAGAAGGGACAGAGATAGGGGGACAGAGGGGGTGGTACAGTGGGTGGAGTGCTGGGGGAGACAGAGAGGGGGTACAGAGAGTGGGGACAGAGAGAGGGGGACAGAGAGAGAGGGGTACAGAGATGTGGACTGCGGGAGGGAGGCAGAGAGAGGGGGGACAGAGAGAGGGGGGACAGAGAGAGGGGGACAGAGCGAGGGGGTACAGACAGGTGGACTGTGGGAGGGGGGCAGAGAGAGGGGGGCGGGGGGGCAGAGATAGGGGGCAGAGAGAGGGGGGAAATTGAAAGGTGGACAGAAGGGGCCCAGAGAGACAGGGACAGAGAGTGGGGACGGAGAGAGTGTGGACAGAGAGGGGGGCCAGAGAGGGGGGACAGAGAGGGGGTACAGAGAGAAAGGAACAAGCTGGGGACAGAGATGGGGGACAGAGAGACGGCTGACAGAGAAAGGGGGTCATAGGGGGCTGAGAGGGGTGTTCAGGCAGAGGGGGGACAGAAAGAGGGGGTCAGAGAGAGAGGGGTCAGAGAGAGGGGGGTCAGAGAGAGAGGGGCCAGAGAGAGGGGGGACAGAAAGAGGGGGACAGGGGCAGAGAGCAGGGACAGAGGGGGGGGAGAGACAGAGGGATGACAGAAAGTGGGGTACAGAGAGAGCGGGGACAGAGAGAAAGGGACAGAGAGAAAGGGAGAGAGAGAGGGACAGAGAGAGGGGTGACAGAGAAGAGGGGGACAGAGACAGGGGGATAGAGAGAGGGGATAAGGAAAGTGGGACACGGAAAGGAGGGAAAGAGAGAGGGGGGCAGAGAGGGAGGGACAGTGAGAGAGGGCGGACAGAGAGAGTCGGGACCCAGAGAGGGGGGCTGACAGAGGGGGAAAGGGAGAGAGGGACAGAGAAAGAGCGCGGACAAAGAGAGGGCGGACAGAGAGGGGGACAGAAAGAGGGGAACAGAAAGAGGAGGGGGGTAACAGAGGCTGGGGACAGAGAGGGGGGACAGAGAGAGAGGGGGACAGAGAGAGAGTGGGGAAAGGGAGAGAGGGGGGACAGAGAGAGGGGGGACAGAGAGAGAGGGGTCAGAGAGAGAGGGAAAATAAAAGAGGGGACAGTGTGAGAGGGGGGGATAGAGTGAGAGGGGGACAGAGAGAGACGAGGACAGAGAGAGTGGGGTCAGAGAGAGGGGGGACAGAGAGAGAGGTGGACAGAAAGAGGGTGACTGGGGCAGAGAGAAGGGGACAGAGGGGGCAGACAGAGGAGGGACAGAGAGTGGGGTACAGTGAGAGCGGGAACAGAGAGAGGGGACAGAGAGGGAGACGCAGAGAGAGGGACAGAGAGAGGGGTGACAGAGAGAGGGGGTCAGAGACAGGGGGATAGAGAGAGGGGACAAAGAGAGTGGGACACGGAGAGGAGGAAAGTGAGGGGGCAGAGAGAGGGGGGAACAGAGAGAGGGGGACAGAGAGACGGGAACAGAAAGAGAAGGGATGGGGTGACAGAGTGGGGGACAGAGGGTGTGTACAGAGAGGGGGGACAGATAGGGAGACAGAGACGGGGACAGAGAGACGGGGACAGAGAGACAGGGGACAGAGAGATGGGAACAGTGAGAAGGGGGACAGAGAGATGGGGACAGAGAGAAGTGGGCAAGGGGTGCAGTGAGGGGGGCACAGAGCAAGGGAGGACACAGAGTGGGGGGACACCAAGAGGCAGAAAGAAAGAGGTGGGCAGAGGGGGGGGGGGGCAGAGAGAAGGGGGACAGAGAGAAGGGGGACAGAGAGAAGTGGGCAAGGGGTGCAGAGAGGGGGGCACAGAGCAAGGGGGGACAACAAGAGGGGGAAAGAGAGAGGCGGGCAGAGAGAGGGGAACAGTGAGAGGGGGACAGAGAGAGAGCGCGGACAGAGAGAGGGCGGACAGAGACGGGGGCAGAAAGAGAGGAACAGAAAGAGGCGGGACGGGCGGGACAGAGAGAGGGTGACAGAGAGATGGGGACAGAGAGAGAGAGCGGAGAAAGAGGGCAGAGAGAGAGAGTGTGGACAGAGTGGGGGGCAGAAAGAAGGGAATAGAAAGGGGGGACAGAGGGGGGACAGAGAGCGGGGCACAGAGTGGGGGCGACAGTGTGTGGGGGACAGAGGGGGGGTAGAGAGAGGGGGACAGAGAGGGGGGAAAGAGAGAGACAGGGATAGAGAGTGGGGGACAGAGAAAGTGAGGACAGAGAGACGGAGGTCAGAAAGAGGGGGACAGAGATAAAGGGACAGAGATGGGGACAGAGAGACGGGGACAGAGAGAGTGAGTGGGTCATAGGGGTTCAGGAAGAGGGAGGACACAGAGAGGGGGGAACAGAGAGGAATTGGGGGACAGAAAGGAGGGGGGCAGAGAGCAGAGGGACAGACCGAGGGGGCGACAGAGCGAGGAGGTGACAGAGCGAGGGGGGGGAACTGAGCGAGGGGGAGACTGAGAGACAGGGAGAGGGAGGGTGGGACAGAGAGAGGGGCAGAGAGGGGGTGCAGAGAGTGAGGGGAGAGAGAGGGGGGAGAGAGAGGGGCAGGAGAGAGGGGGGACAGAAGGGGGGAAGAGAGATGGGGACAGGGGGACAGGGAGAGAGTGACAGAGATGGGGGAGTCAAAGATTGGGGACAGAGAGAGAGGGACAGAGGGGGGTGGGGAATAAGAGGGAGGTGGCAAAGAGAGGGGGGTCAGAGAGAGAGGGACAGAGAGAGTGGGGGACAGAGAGAAGGGACAGAGAGAGAGGAACAGAGAGAGGGAGACTGGGTGGACAGAAAGAAGGGGACAACGAGAGGGAGACAGAGAGAGAGGGGGGGACAGAGAGAAGGGAAGAGAGAGGGGGGACAGATAGAAGGGGGAACAGAGAGGAAGGGGGGACAGAGAGGAGGGGAGCAGAGAGCAAGGGGACAGAGCGAGGGGGGGACAGAGCGAGAGGGGGCGAAGAGGGGGGAAAAGAGATCGTGGGGGACAGAGAGGGAGGGAAAAGTGGGGTGTGGGGAGAGAGATGGGGGCAAATAAAGGGGGACAGAAAGGAGAGAAAGTGGGGGAGTGAGATTGGGGGAGAGAGTGGGGAGCAATTGAGAGATAGAGAGGGAGAGTGAGAGGGTGAGAGAGGGATGGGGAGAAAGAGGGTGGAGAGAGAAAGTGGGAGAGGGAGAGAGGAGAGTGAGATGACGGTGAGAGTGGGGGAAGATATTGGGGAGAGATTGGGGAAAGTCAGCGGGGAGAGAGGGGAGAGTAAGAGGGGGAGAGAGGGAGGGAATGAGAGAGGGAGGGTAAGAGAGGGGAGAGATTTAGGTGACAGAGTGGGGGAGAGAGTTAGTGAAGAGAGAGGGGAGAAAGAGATTAAGGTGTAGAGAGAGGGAGTGAGCGGGGTGGAGAGAGAGGGTAGAGAGGGAGTGATGGAGGCGTTTCGAGAGAGAGGGGGAGAGAGAGGGGGGGACAGAGGGGGAGAGAGAGAGGGGAGTGAGTGAGAAAGAGGGGAGTGAGTGGGGGTGAGACAGGGGAGTGAGTGGGGGTGAGAGATGGGAGAGTGAGAGGGAGGGAGGGAGAAAGGGAGGGAGTGAGAGCCAGAGGGAGAGTGAGGTGACAGAGTAAGGGGAGGGAGCTAGTGAAGCGAGAGAGATGGAGAGGAAGGGGTAGAGAGAGGAGGTGAGACAGACAGGGGAGGGAAAGAGAAGAGAAAGAAAAAGGCGAGAGAGTGGGTGAGACGGGGACAGAGGGGGCGAGACAGAGGGTGTGAAAGAGGCAGATAGGAGAGAGCGGGCGAGAGAGAGGGGGTCGAGAGAGGGTGCAGAGAGAGGGGGTGAGAGAGAGAGGCGAGAGAGAGGGGGAGAGAGGGGGTATAGAGTGAGAGAGGGGGTTTGGGAGAGTGGGTGTGAGAGAGATTGGCGTAACGGGAGAGAGAGGGGGAGGGAGATGTGTGAGAGAGAGGGTGTAAGAGAGGGGGTGAAAGAGGGGCAGAGATTTGGGGTTGAGAGAGAGACCACGCGAGAGTGGGGCAAGGGAGAGGGGTGAGAGAGAGGGGGTGAGAGAGAAGGGGAGAGAGAGGGTGAGAGCGAGGGGGTGAGAGAGAGGGGGTGAGAGAGAGGGGGTGAGAGAGAGGGGGTGAGAGAGAGGGGTGAGAGAGAAAGGGGTAAGAGAGAGGGGTCGGGGGAATTGTGGGGGTTGGGGGAGAGAGAGAGGGCAGAAAAAGGGGGGAGAGAAAGGGTGAGAGAAAGATGGTGAGTGAGATTGGGGGATAGAGTGGGGAGAGAGTGGGAGGGAGAGAGGGGGAAAGTGAGTGGGTGAGAGACGGAGGAGGAGAGAGAGGAGAGAGAGGGGAAAGAGAGAGAAGGGAGAAAGCTGGGGATGAGAGTGGGGGAAGAGAGTGTAGGAGAGAGTGGGGAAAGACAGTGTTGGAGAGAGGAGAGAGTGAGTGGGGGAGAGAGGGAGGAAGTGAGAGAGGGAGATGAAAGATTTAGGTGACAGAGTGCGGAGAGAGTTAGTGAACAGAGAGGGGGGAGAGAGATTGAGGGGTACAGAGAGGGGGTGAGCGGGATAGTGAGAGAGGGTAGAGAGAGGGTTGAGAGAGGGGCATAGAGAGAGGGGGGAGAGTGGGGGGAGAGAGGGGGAGAGTGGGGGACAGAGAAGATAGTGAGTGATAGGGTGAGAGACGGAGGGAGGGAGAGTGGGAGGGAGTGAGAGAGGGAGGGAGAGTGAGGTGACAGAGTGAAAAGAGAGAGAGAGAGGGCAGCTTGAGGGGTAGAGAGAGAGGGGCTAGAGGGGGAGGGCGAAAGAGGAGAGGGAGAGGAGGCAAGGGAGAGGGGGAGAGAGGGGGTAGAAAGGGGGAGAGGGGGTGAAAGAGCGGAGACAGAGGGGGAGAGAGAGGGGGGAGAGAGGGAGAGAGAGGGGGGAGAGATGGGGAGAGGGGGGGAGAGACGGGGGAGAGAGAGAGGAGAGTGAGTGGGGAGAGAGAGGAAGAGAGAGAGAGAGAGGAGTGTGAGTGGGGAGAGAGAGGAAGAGAGAGAGAGAGGAGAGTGAGTGGGGAGAGAGTGGCGAGAGAGTATGGAGCTAGAAAGGGGGCGAGGGATGAAATTATGGGGAGAGAGATGGGGGAGAGTCGGGAAGAGACAGGAAGAGAGGTGGGGAGAAAGAGGAAGGGAGAGAGAGGTGGGGAGAGAGAGATGGAAGAGAGACGGGGAGGGGGAGAGAGGGGGCGAGAGGAGGGGAGAGAATGGGCGGAGACAGGGGGGAAGGTAGTGGGCGTGGGATGGGGAGAGAGAGAGGGGAGGGGGTTAGAGAGGGGGGAGAGAGGGGGAGAGAGATGGATGGAGAGTGATGTGGAGAGAGAGATGGGTGGAGAGAGAGGGTGAGCGAGAGGAGGCGAGAGAGAGGGGATGAGAGTGATGGGCAACAGAGATGAGGCAAGAGAGGGCAAGAGAGGGGGGAGAGAGGGGGGAGAGAGAGGGGGAGAGCGCGAGAGAGGGGAGAGAGTGGGGGAGAGAGGGGAGTGAGTGGGGGAGACTGAGAGGGAGGACGGTAGAGAGAGGGAGGGTGTGAGAGAGGGAGGGAGAAGAGGTGACAGAGTAAGGGGAGAGATGTAGTGAAGAGAGAGAGATGGGGAGAGAGGGCGTAGAGAGAGGGGATGAGCAAAGGAGGGGGCGGGAGAGGGGAATTAGAGTGGGGCAAGATAGAGGGGAGACAGAGATTAGAGGGGGCAAGAAAGAGGGGGCTAGAGAGAGGGGGCGAGAGAGATTGGGTAGAGAGAGGGGAGAGAGGGAGAGGGGGGTGAGAGGGGGAGAGAGAGGGGGGAGAGAGTGGGGAGAAAGAGGGGGAGAGTGTGGGGATAGAGAGGGGGAGGGGGAGAGAGTTCGGTAGAGTGGGGAGAGGGGGTAGAGAGGGGGTAGGGGGGCAGACAGAGGGGAGAGAGGGAGAGAATGTGGGAGGAGTGAGAGTGAGAGGTGAGAGAGAGGAGGCTAGAGGGAGGAGAGAAAGGGGAGAGAAGGGGTGAGAAAGGGGGAGAGAAAGAAGGAGAGAGACTTTAGGGACAGAGAGGAGGGGAGAGGGGGAGAGAGAGAGGGTGAGAGAGAGTGAGTGCAGAGAGAGTAGGGGCAGAGAGAGTGGGCGGAAAAGTGGGGGTGAGACTGGGAGAGAGAGAGTGTGGGGAGAGTGGGGAGACAGAGTGGGGAGACAGAGTGGGGGGGAACAGAGTGGGGAGAGAGTGGGGGGAGAGTGGGGGGAGAGAGTGGGGGAGGGAGAGTGTTAGGGAGGGAGGGAGAAAGAGGGAGCAAGTTAGGTGAAAGAGTGGGGGAGGGAGTTAGTGAAGAGAGAGGGGAGAGAGAGAGAGGGTAGAGAGGGGGGTGAGAGAAAGGTGTCGAGAGAGAGGGGTTGAGAGACAGACAGTAGAGAGAGAGGGGAGAGAGAGGGGGAGAGAGGGGGGCAAGAGAGAGTGGGAGAGAGGAGGGGAGAGATGGTGAGAGAGAGGGCGAGAGAGGGATGTGGAGAGAGGGTGGAGCGAGAACGAGTCATGGAGAGAGGGGGAAGAGAGAGGAGGTAGACTGAGATAGAGACAGGGGAAGAGAGATGGGGAGAGGGGAGGGGGGAGAGTGAGGGGGAGAGAGGGTGAAGAGAGATGGGGAGAGAGAAGGGGAGAGAGGGGGAGAGAGGGGGAGAAAGAGAGGGGTTGGAAGGAGGGAAGTGGAGAGGGGGAGTGTGGGTGTGAGCGAGGGGAGAGAGAGAGTGAGAGGTAGAGAGGGGGTGAGAGAGAGAGAGGTGTAAAGAGAGGGGTTGAGATGTGGAAAGAGGCGGTGAGAGAAGGAGAGAGGGAGAGAGGGGTAGAGAGGGGTAGAGAGGGGGACAGAGGGGGAGAGCGATGGGGAGATTGAAGGGGAGAGAGGGGAGAGAGGGGGGGTAGATGGAGAGAAGTAAAGAGACGGGGGAGTGTGTTTGAGAAAGGGGAGAGAGAGGGTGCAGTGAGTGGGGGAGAGGATCGATAGTGAATGACAGGGTGAGAGAGGGAGGAAGGGAGAGAGGGAGGGAGTGAGAGAGGGGAGGAAAGTGAGGTGACAGAGTGAGGTGAGAGAGAGGGGCAGTGAGAGGGTCAGAGAGAGGCGAAAGAGAGGAGGGAGAGGAGGCAAGAGAGAAAGGGAGTGAGGGAAGAGAGAGGTGGAGAGAGAGGGAGAGGGGGAGACAGAGGGGGGAAAGAGAGTGGGGAGAGAGAGGGGGAGAGTGTGCAGGAGAGAGGGGGCAGAGAGCGGGGGAGAAAGATGGGGGAGAGAGAGGTGGAGAGTTGGGGGGAGAGTGACGGGGAGAGTGAGGGGGCTGAGAGAGTCAGAGGGAGAGAGTGGGGAGAGAGACGGGGAGACAGACTGGGAGAAAGAGGCGGGGAGAGGGAGAGATAGTGTGGGAGAGGGAAAGCGAATGGGGCGAGAAAGAGGGGGAGAGAGTGAGGGGGAGAGAGTGAGGGGGAGAGAGAGAAGGGGAGAGAGAGGGGGAGAAAGAGAGGGGGAGAGAGAGGGGGGCAGAGAGACGGGGAGAGAGAGGGGGGAGAGAGAGGGGATAGAGAGAGGGGAGAGAGAGGGGGAGAGAGAGTGGGAGAGAGAGAGAGGGGGAATGAGAGAGGGGGAGAGAGAGGGGAGAGAGAGGGGGAGGGAGAGAGGGGGAGAGAGGGGGGAGACGGGAGAGTGAGAGGGGAGGGTGAGGAAGGGGGAGACAGTGTGGGGAGAGAGGGGGAAAGAAAGGGGGTGAGGGAAAGAGAGCGGGAAGAAAGAGAGGGAGAGCGGGGGTGTCAAGTGAGGGGGTCCAGTGAGGGGTTAGATTGAGAGGGTTTGAATGAGGGGGATTAAGAGGGGGAGAGAGAGGAGGAGAAAGAGGAGGAGAGAGAGGAGGAGAGAGACGGGGTAGAGAGGGGGAGAGAGGAGTGAGAGAGGGGGGAGAGAGAGGGGAGAGAGAGGGAGAGAGTAGGGTAGATTGGGGAAGAGAGTAGGGTAGAGGAGGGAGAGAATGGGAGAGAGGGGAGAGTGGGGGAGAGAGGCGGGAGAGACGCGGGAGAGAGAGGGTATAGACAATGGGATGTTGAGAGAGGGTCGAGTGAGGGGGGCCAAGTGAGGCGGGGTTGAGTGAGGGGTTCGAGTGAAGGGCTCGAGTGAGGGGGGTCGAGTGAGGGGGGTCGAGTGAGGGAACTGAGAGAGGGGGTCAAGAGAGGGGGTTTGAGAGAGGGGGAAAAGAGGGGGAGAGAGGGGATCAAGAGAGGGGGAAAGAGAGGGGGGAGAGAGGGGATCAAGTGAGAGAGAGGTGGAGGGCGGGGAAGAGAGAGGGGGTTCAAGTGAGGTGGTTCGAGTGAATGGGTCGTGAGGTGGGGTCGAAAGAGGCGGGTCGTGAGAGGGTGTCGAGAGAGAGGAATGTCAAGTGAGAGGGAGAGAGAGGGGGAGAGGGAGGGGGAGAGAAAGGGGGAGAGACGGGAGGAGAGAGACGGGGAGAGCGACGGGGGTGAGAGAGGGAGAGACAGGATTAGTGAGAGGGGGAGGGGGAGGATGGGGAGAGGGAGTCTGGAGAGAGGGGAACAGAAAAGGGGTGAGTGGGGAGAGACAGTGCTTTCTGAGAGGGGGAAGAGAGAAGGGGAAAGAGGGGTGAGAGAGGGAGTCGAGAGAGGGGGTGGAGTGAGGGAATCTAGTGAGGGGGTCGAGTGAGGGGATTGAGAGAGGGGGGAGGGGGAGAGATGGGGAGAGAGGGATGAGAGAGAGGGAGTCGAGAGAAGGGGTAGAGTGAGGGGGTTGAGAGAGGGGGAGAGAGGGAGGAGGGGGAAAGGGGGTGGAGGGGGGATAGAGGGGTTGGGAGAGCGAGAGGGAGTCGAGAGAGGGTGCCGAGAGAGGGAGTTGAGAGAGGGGGTCGAGTGAGGGGTTTGAGAGGGGGAGAGATGGGGAGGGGGGAGAGAGAGTGGGGAGAGAGGGGGTGGAGAAATGTGGGTAGAGAGAGAAGGGTTGAGAGCGTGGGGTCGAGAGAGGGAGTCGAGAGAGGGGGTCGAGTGACGGGGTCAAGTGAGGGGGTCGAGAGAGTGGATCGAGAAAGTGGGGGAGAGAGGGGTGAGAGAGAGGGGTGAGGTGGGGAGAGAGAGAGGAAAGAGGGGGGGTCGAGAGAAGGGGTCGAGAGAGGGAGGTCGAGAGAGGGAGGTCGAGAAAGGGGGTCGAGAGAGGGTGTGACAGAGGGTGTCACAGAGGGGGTGAGAGAGGGGTGAGAGAGAGGTGTGAGAGAGGGGAGAAAGTGGGGAGAGAGGGCGGAGAGAGGGGGCAGAGAGAGGGGGAGAAATGGACAGAGAAGGGAGAGAGATTGAAAGGAGAAAGAGGGAGAGAGCGAGGTGTGAGCAAGAGAGACGGGCGAGAGATGGGGCGAGCGAGAGAGAGAGAGAGTGAGTGAGGGGACGGAATGCGAGAGAGAGTCTGAGAGATCGAGAGAGCGAAAACGATAAGGGGATGAGAGAGAGAATGAGAAAGGGAGTAAGATAGAAAGAGGGGGTAGCGAAATAGGGAGAGATACAGGGCGTGCCAAAGAGAGAGGGACATGAGGGAGAGGCACGCGAGGGAGAGAGAGAGGTGCAAGTGTGAGTGAGTGAAGGGACGAAAATGAGAGACAGACTGAGAGATCGAGAGAGAGCATGATAAGGGGACAAGAGAGAAAGAGAAAGAGAGTAAGATATAAAGAGGGGGAGAGCGAGCTAGGGAGAGATACAGGGTGAGCCAGAGAGAGAGGGATGTGAGGGAGAGGCACGCGAGGGAGAGAGAGAGTTCGGTGAGAGACAGGGATGCGGTGGAGAGTGAGTGAGGGGGTTGGAGCAAGAGTGAGTGAGAGGGTGAGAGAGAGATAATGAATGAGGGGAAGAGATTTGGAGAGAGAGGGTGAGAGGGGGTGAGAGAGAGAATGAGAGTGGGTGGGTGAGAGAGGGGATAGAGAAAAAGAGACAGAAAGTCAGAGAGAGATGTCTCAGGGAGGACCAGTACAGCAGAGGTGAAAGCAGGTCCCTCACAAGATGATGAGAATGAAGCCTAGAATGTTGCTGTTCCTTACCCAGCTCTGTGTCTATGTCCTGTCTTCCAGGTCTGAATACAGAAGGTCACTAACCCCTCCCTGTGCTGTTTACTGTGAGTGATCTTACCGGCTGCAGGATTTACTGAAGGCTCCAGACCTCCCTCTTCATGTCTCTCTGACTGACCAAGCGTCTTTGATGTGGTTATGGCCGAGACAGGAGTTAGGAATTCGGCTGAGACAGGAACATCCAGATGACCTACAGGAGACAGAGAAATAGACAGAATGGGGAATTAGACTGATGCAGTCAGGGTTACACATGGAGAATGGCCCTGAGTCCCACAGAGATCTGGAAAATTCCAGTCTCCATTCGTGGCCTGTGCTGCTGCGTCTCTCTGGAATGGGGAATTCTGTTGGCTCAGGATCTGGAGTAGCTGCAAGTGTGAGGGACACTGACAGAGGCAGCAATTAGACCCACACAGTGAGGGATACCACATGGAGAGAGACTGAGTGATATCACCAGAGTGCTGGAAGGTATCAGGATCACACAATGGTCAGAGTGAAAGGGGTTTGATTCATGGTGCACGGGGATCAGTACTCAGTGACGGTTGAACCACGAGTGGGACAGGTGATGGCCTCGTGGTATTCTCACCCGACTGTCCATCCAAACTTTAATGCCACAGTACAGTATACCCATCTAACTGCCTCATATCCTTTCAGGAAGGAAATCTGTTATGGGCAGCGGGTCTGGCCTCCATATGAATCCCGACCCAGAGCAATGGGATTGACTCTCAACTGCCCCCTGAAATGATCCAGCAAGGCACTCAGCTCAAGGGCAGCTCGGGGTGGGCATGCGATGCTGGCCAGCCAGAGACAGCAACATCCCATGAGTGAATTAAACACAACACTGCTGGGAGCAGTGTCCTGGTCAACCATGTCGGTAAGCTTATGGACAGGACTTTAAACTGACAGGGAGGATGCAGGGCCAGGTTTCAGGTGAAAGGAACATTCCAAATCCAAAGAGAAAATGGTGATGTAGCTGAAGACAAGCAGAAAGGAACAGGGAGAGACAGAGTTTAACTGAAACTGTGCATCAGTGAATTGGACTGTGACAAGAACTTGTGGAAAGAGTCAATCGTAATGTTCTTTTTTTGTACTGGATAAAGTCTCTGCAATAAGGTGGATGGATTGTGGCACAGAGATAAATGAGATTTAGTGGTGACAGGGTGAACAAAAGGTGGAACATGAATATTCTATTGTACAGCTCCTTGAGGGATGTCAGGGAGTGCAGGATGGGTAACCCTGACAGTAATGGGTAACAAAGACATTACAGAGAAAGCATTTGTCCTCAGATGATGCAGCTGCATCAGTCTGAATGCAGATGCTGTGTAACACGTGTCAAAAACATAAGCAGGAGAACAGTTTTTAGGTGACCTAACAGCATTTCAATGCTCAACCCTGTTACACAGTCCTCTGTAATACAAAGGCACTGTGATAATTCTGGGAGACTTCAGTCTTTGTAAAATCTGGGACAGTCACATCGGCAAAAGTGATGTTCTCCGAACTCCTCTTTGAATGTTTGTGTCAGTGTTTCTTTGAATAACACGTTGTGCAAACGGCCAGGGAGGTGACTATCTCAGATCGACCGTTGGGTGATGACGCTGAGTGAAGGAGTAATGTCCCACTGAGATATCCTCTGCGAAATTGTAGTGTAGTGGAATTCAGCGAGATGATGGATTTTTAAAGTGACCATAAAGCACACCCAACAATCACAACCAAAGGCATTGACATGTGTTTGAGAGGAGAACTGACCAAGGTAAACAGGGGAAACAGTGAAGTGTATGGCTGGAAATGGACAGTGGAAAACATTCACAGTCATAGAGATGTACAGCACATAAACAAATCATCCACTCCACCAACATATCCTATCATAACCTCGTTTTATTTGCCAGCACTTGGCCCAAATCCTTCTCAACCCTTCCTGTTCGTATACCCATCCAGATGCCTTTTAAATGCAGTAATTGTACCAGTCTCCACCACTTCATCTGGCAGTTAATTCCATACACGCAACACCCTCCACATCAAAACGTTGTCCCTTACGTTCCTTTTATATCTTTCCCGTCTCACCCTCAACCTGGGCCCTCCAGTTCTGGACTACCCCATCCCAGGGAAAAGAACATGTCTGTTATACCAGATTTGTCTCATGGTTTTATATACCTCCATATGGGTGCCCCTCAGCCTCAGACATTCCAGGGAAAACAGGCCCAGCCCATTTCACCTCCCCCTGTAGCTCAAATCCCCCAATCCTGTCAGCATCTTTGTAAATCTTTTCTGAGCCCTTTCAATTTATACAACATCCTTCCGATAGGGAGGAGACAAGAATTGCATACAATATTCCAAAAGTGACTTATCCAATATCCTGTATAGCCACAAGATGACCTCCCAACTCCTCTACTCAATGCACTGATCAGTAAACACAAGCATACCAAACACCTTCTTCACTATCCTCTTGACCACAATTCTCCTTTCAAGGAACAATGAACCTGCACTCCAAGGTCTCTTTGTTCAGAAACACTCACTGGGACATGAACATTAAGTGTATCAGTCCTGCAAAGAGTTGCTTTTCCAAGGAGTGCGGCACTCCTTCAGTACTGACACTCTGACAGTGCGGCACTCACTCAGTACTGACCCTTTGGCAGTGCAGCACTCCCGCGGTACTGACCATTTCGCAGTGCCGCACTCCCTCAGTACTGACCCCCTGACAGTGCAGCACTCCCTCAGTCCTGACCCACTGACAGTGCAGCACTCCCTCAGTCCTGACCCACTGACAGTGCGGCACTCACTCAGTACTGACCCTTTGGCAGTGCAGCACTCCCGCGGTACTGACCATTTCGCAGTGCCGCACTCCCTCAGTACTGACCCACTGACAGTGCAGCACTCTCTCTGTAGTGACCCTCTGACAGTACAGCAAACCCTCAGTCCTGACCCACTGACAGTGCAGCACTCCCTCAGTACTGACCCTCTGACAGTGCAGCAATCCCTCAGTGCTGACCCTCTGACAGTGCAGCACTCCCTCAGTGATGACCCTCTCACAGTGCACACTCTCTCAGTTCTGACCCTCTCACAGTTCAGCTCTCTCTCACAAATTACCCTGTGAATTTCAGCGCTTCCTACATCCCGACCCTCTGACAATGCTGCATAACCCTCTATACTGACTCTCTGGCTATGCAGGAATTCCTCAGTACTGACCCTCTGACAGTGCACACTCTCTCAGTACTGACACTCTCACACTTCAGCTCTCTCTCAGTAATTACCCTCTAACATTTCAGCACTTCCTGCCTCCCAACCCTCTGACAATGCTGATCTCCCTCTATACTGACTCTCAGGCATTGCAGGAATCCCTCAGTACTGACCCTCTGACAGTGTGACACTCCCTCTGTACTGACCCTCTGACAGTGCAGCAATCCCTCTGTACTGACCCTCTGACAGGGCAGCACTCCCTCTGTACTGACCCTCTGACAGTGTGACACTCCCTCAGTACTGACCTTCTGACAGTGCAGCATTCCCTCAGTACTGACTCTCTCACAGTGCAACACTCCCTCAATACAGTCACTCTGACAGTGTGGTACTCCTTCAGTACTGACAATCTGACAGTGCAGCACTTCCTCAGTACTGACACTCTGGCAGTGCAGCAATCCCACAGTACTGATACTCTGATAGTGCAGAACTCCTTCAGTATAACCTTCTGACAGTGCAGCACTCCCTCTGTACTGACCTTCTGACAGTGTGGCACTCCCAAAGGACTGACAATCTGACCGTACAACACTCCCTCAATACTGATCCTCTGACAGTGCAGCACTCCCTCAGTACTATCACTCTGACACTGTGGCACTTCCACAGTGCTGACTCTCTGACAGTGCAGCACACCGTCAGTGCTGACTCTCTGACAGTGCAGCACTCCCTCAGTGTTGACCTTCTGTCATTGCAGCACTCCCTCAGTGCTGACCATCTGACAGTGCAGCACTCTCTCAGTACTGACCCTCTGACATTTCTGCACTTCCTCCATCCCGACCCTCTGACAATGCTGCACTCCCTCAATACTGACTCTCTGGCAATGCAGCAGGCCCTCAGTACTGACTGTCCAACAGTGCGGTGATCTCTCATGACCGATTTATGACAGTGTGAACCTGACTCCGTACTGACCCTCTGATTGTGCAGCAGTCCCTCAGTCCAGCTTTCCTGACAGTGCAGCATCCACTCAGTACTGATCCTCTGACAGTGTGACACTCCCGCAGTACTGACCCTCTGACAGTGTGGCATTTCCTCAGTGTTGACCCCCTGACAGTGTTACACTCCCTCAGTGCTGACCATCTGACAGTGCACACTCTCTCAGTACTTACCCTCTCACAGTTCAACTCTCTCTCAGTCATAATCCTCTGACATTTCAGTGTTTCCTCCGTCCCGACCCTCTGACAATGCTGCACTCCCTCTATATTGACTCTCTTGCTATGCAGGTTTCCCTCAGGACTGACCCTCTGACAGTGCAGCACTCCCTCAGTACGGACCCTCTGACAGCGCAGCACTCCCTCAGTGAGGTAAAAACAATGACTGCAGATGCTGAAAACCAAATACTGGATTAGTGGTGCTGGAAGAGCACAGCAGTTCAGGCAGCATCCAACGAGCAGCGAAATTAACGTTTCGGGCAAAAGCCCTTCATCAGGAATAAAGGCAGTGAGCCTGAAGCGTGGAGAGATAAGCTAGAGGAGGGTGGGGATGGGGAGAGAGTAGCATAGAGTACAATGGGTGAGTGGGGGAGGAGATGAAGGCGATAGGTCAAGGAGGAGAGGGTGGAGTGGATAGGTGGAAAAGAAGATAGGCAGGTCGGACAAGTCAAGGAGACAGTAACTGAGCTGAAAGTTTGAAACTAGGATGAGGTGGGGGAAGGGGAAATGAGGAAGTTGTTGAAGTCCACATTGATGCCCTGGGGTTGAAGTGTTCCGAGGCAGAAGATGAGGCGTTCTTCCTCCAGGCGTCTGGTGGTGAGGGAGCGGCGGTGAAGGAGGCCCAGGACCTCCATGTCCTCGGCAGAGTGGGAGGGGGATTGAAATGTTGGGCCACGGGGTGGTTTGGTTGATTGGTAGAGCGCTTTAGGGAACATCTCCGAGACACCCACACCAATCAACCAAACCGCCCTGTGGCGCAACATTTCAACTCCCCCTCCCACTCTGCCGAGGACATGGAGGTCCTGGGCCTCCTTCACCGCCGCTCCCTCACCACCAGACGCCTGGAGGAAGAACGCCTCATCTTCCGCCTCGGAACACTTCAACCCCAGGGCATCAATGTGGACTTCAACAGCTTCCTCATTTCCCCTTCCCCCACCTCATCCTAGTTTCAAATTTCCTGCTCAGTTAATGTCTCCTTGACTTGTCCGACCTGCCTATCTTCTTCTCCTCCTATCCAGTCCACCCTCTCCTCCTTGACCTATCACCTTCATCTCCTCCCCCACTCACCCATTGTACTCTATGCTACTCTCTCCCCACCCCCACCCTCCTCTAGCTTATCTCTCCATGCTTCAGGCTCACTGCCTTTATTCCTGATGAAGGGCTTTTGCCCGAAACGTCGATTTCGCTGCTCGTTGGCTGCTGCCTGAACTGCTGTGCTCTTCCAGCACCATTAATCCTGCACTCCTTCAGTGCTGACTCTCTGACATTGCAGCACTCCCTCAGTACTGACCCTCTGACAGTGCACACTCTCTCAGTACTGACCCTCTCACAGTTCAGCTCTCTCTCACTAATTACCCTCTGAATTTCAGCGCTTCCTACGTCCCGACCTTCTGACAATGCTGCACTCCCTCTATACTGACTCTTTGGCTATGCAGGAATCCCTCAGTACTGACCCTCAGACGGTGCTGCACTCCCTCAGTACTGACCGTCTGACAGTGTGGCACTCCCATATTATGATCCTCTGACAGAGTAGCACTCCCTCAGTACTGACAAACTGACAGTGCAGCACTCCCTCAGTACTGACCTTCTGACATTGCAGCACTCCCTCAGTACTGACCCTCTGACAGTCTGGCACTCCATCAGTACTGATCCCTCTGACAGTGTGGCCCTCCCTCAGTACTGACCCTCTGACAGTCTGGCACTCCATCAGTACTGATCCCTCTGACAGTGTGGCCCTCCCTCAGTACTGACCCTCTGACAGTCTGGCACTCAATCAGTACTTTCACTCTGATAGTGCAGCACTCCCTCAGTCCTGACCCTCTGACAGTTTGACACTCCCTCAGTACTGACCCTGTGACAGTGCAGTACTCCCTCTGTACTGACCCTCTGACAGAGTGACATTCCCTCAGTACTGACCCTGTGACAGTGCAGCACTCCCTCAGTACTGACCCTCTGACAGTCTGGCACTCCATCAGTACTGATCCCTCTGACAGTGCAGCACTCCCTCAGTACTGACCCTCTGACAGTGTGGCACTCACTCAGTACTGACCCACTGACAGTGTGGTAATCCCTCAGTACTGACCCTCTGACAGTGTGACATTCCCTCAGTACTGACCCTGTGACAGTGCAGCACTCCCTCAGTAGTGACCCTCTGACAGTGCAGCACTCCCTCAGTACTGACCATCTGACAGTGTGGCACTCCCTCAGTACTGACCCACTGACAGTGTGGTACTCCCTCAGTACTAACTCTCTGACAGCGTGGCACTCCCTCAGTACTGGCACTCTGACAGTGCAACACTCCCTCAGTACTGACCCTTTGGGAGTGTAACACTCCCTCAGCATGGACTCTTTGGCAGGGTAGACCTCCCTCAGCTCTGAGATTCTGACTGTGTGGCACTACCTCAGTACTGACCCCTCTGACAGTGCCGCACAGCCTCAGTACTGACCCCTCTGACAGTGCCGCACAGCCTCAGTACTGACCCCTCTGACAGTGCAGCGCTCACTCAGTAAGGACACTCTGACAGTGCAGCGCTCTCATAGTAAGGACTTTCTGAGAATGTGGCACTCCCTCAGTACAAACCTTCTAACATTGCAGCACTCCCTCAGTACTGACCATCTGACAGTGCAGCACTCCCTCAGTAATGACACTCTGACTGTGCAGCACTCCCTCAGTACTGACCATCTGACAGTGTGGCACTCCCTCAGTAATGACAGTCTGACTGTGCAGCACTCCCTCAGTACTAACCCTCTGACAGAGCAGCAATCCCTCTGCACTGACCCTCCGACTGTGCAGCACACCCTCAGTACTGAACCTCTGACAGTGCAGCACTGTCTCAGCACAGACCCTGTGGCAGTGTAGAGCTCCCTAAGCTTTGACCCTCTGGCAGTGTGTCAATCCCTCAGTACAGATCCTCTGACAGTGTGGCACTACCTCAGGACTGACCCCTCTTACAGTGTCGTAATCCCTCAGTACTGACACTCTCACAGTGCAGCACTCCCTCAGTACTAATCCACTGACAGCACAGCACTCCCTCAGTACTGACCCTCTGACACTGCAGCACTCCCTCAGTAATGCCCCACTGACAGTGTGGCACTCCCTCGATACTGACCCCTCTGACAGTGCAGCAGTCCCTCAGTGCTGACCCTCTGACTGTGCAGCACTCCCTCAGTACTGACCCTCTGACTGTGCAGCACTCCCTCAGTACTGACATACTGACAGTGCAGCACTCCCTCAGTACTGACCCTCTGACAGTGCAGCACTCCCACAGTACTGACCCCTCTGACAGTGCATCACTCCCTCAGTACTGACCCTCTGACTGTGCAGCACTCCCTCAGTCCTGACATACTGACAGTGCAGCACTCCCTCAGTACTGACCCCTCTGACAGTGCAGCACTCCCTCAGTACTGACCCTCTGACAGTGTGGCACTCCCTCAGTACTGACCCTCTGACAGTGTGGCACTCCCTCAATTTGACCCTCTGACAGTGCAGCACTCCCTCAGTACTGACACTCTGACAGTGCAGCACTCCCTCAGTAATGACCCTCTGACAGTGTGGCACTCCCTAAGGACTGACACTCTGACAGTGCAGCACTCCCTCAGTACTGACCCTCTGACAGTGTGGCACCCCCTCAGTAATAATACTCTGACAGTGCAGCCCTCCCTCAGTACTGACCCTCTGACAGTGCAGCACTCCCTCAGTACTGACCCTCTGACAGTGCAGCACTCCCTCAGTACTGACCCTCTGACAGTGCAGCACTCCCTCAGTACTGACCCTCTGACAGTGCAGCACTCCCTCAGTACTGACCCTCTGACAGTGTGGCACCCCCTCAGTAATAATACTCTGACAGTGCAGCCCTCCCTCAGTACTGACCCTCTGACAGTGCAGCACTCCCTCAGTACTGACCCTCTGACAGTGCAGCACTCCCTCAGTACTGACCCTCTGACAGTGCAGCACTCCCTCAGTACTGACCCTCGGACAGTGCAGCACTCCCTCAGTACTGACCCTCTGACAGTGCAGCACTCCCTCAGTAATAATACTCTGACAGTGCAGCACTCCCTCAGTACTGACCCTCTGACTGTGCAGCACTCTGTCGTTACTGACCCTCTTTATTTCTTGGGAAATATGGAGACATAGGTTTTGCAGATTCTGAGGAAGCATGAGAGAGACACACGAACCAAGGCCTGTCTGAAACTCTCTGCAATAGACTGTTCAGAGGCACAGGGTCACAGAGATGCACAGCTTGGAAATGGACCCTCCTGTCCAACTTGTCCATACCAACCCGATATTCCCATCTCATTTCATTCCATTTGCTAGCCCTTGGCTGGTATCCCTCTAAACCCTTCCTATTCACATACTCATCCTGATGCCTTTTAAATGTCCCAATTATCCCAGCCCCCATCACTTCCTCTGGCAGCTACCTGCATGCCCTTGAATAAGTGCTCAAACATTCATACTGTCGATACAAACTCTAATAAACACCAACCTACGAAAGGATATCATTGTCATTTTCAACTGACCCTTAGCTTCTTCATTACGCTGATTTCAACAGAGGTAAAGAAACAGAGTTAGTGACCATCCACCGTGACCCTGTTATAAAACTTATTTTCAAATGTGGCTTGTATGTAATTCCCACACCCTCTAATAGTTGCCTGGAAGGTGGGGGTGAGGTGTACTCTCCTGCTGCAGTCCTTGGGTGACCCACAGTGATGTTAGGGAGGGAGCTCCAGGAGTTTGACCTGAACCATGTAAAGAACTCTCTTACTGGAGTGCCCTTTTTAAAGTTGGGAAGTTATTATCGACCAGGAGGACCCGAGAGCTGCTGTCTTGTCAGAGAGAGAGACCTGGTGGGTCACGCACCTCAGGTGAGGGGAGAGGTTGAGAAGCTGGGGGCTTCATGGTCATTTCAGACATGGTAGAGATTGAACCAACAATGTTGGCATCACGAACCTGTTCGCTGTGGTAACTGACCCCCCTTTGTAGCAGAGGGATTCAATCCCTTTAATAGAGCAAGCTTGAGAATTCAACACTAAAATCAATCTTTACGGACGCGCTAGAGACCTGAAACATCAATACAGAGATCGCTGAAGAAGCTCAGCATGTCCGGCAGCATCTCTGAAGGGACACGGAGAAAGAGACAGAGAGAGAGTTCACCTTTCAATCCAGTGATTTCTGCGGGAAAATTCCTTCAGACCAGACCGTTTTGAGGAAGGGTCACTTGACAAAGGCACTTCACAAAGATCCTGATCAATGTAACTTTGTGATGTTAGTTCAGAAGGAACAGCTCAGACCTAACATTTCGGTGTGCCTGTGTTCTGTATCTGTTCTCCCATGTATCCCGCCCTCTGAATACAATACCTTACACAGCCTTAAACCTGTTTGTCAACTTTCAGCAGAAGCAGCCTCAGGGCATTGAACACAGACTGAATTACTCAGTGACACTTGGATCAGGTCAAGTTCTCAAGTAAAGAGATGGTGGGGAAATTCAGCACAATTCAGCAGGTAGCAACGGTGAAGAGAGAGGAACAATTCGCATTCCAAGTGACTCTTCCTCAAAACGGTCTGTTCTGAAGGAACTTTCCCGCAGAAATCACTGGATTGAAAGGTGAACTTTCTCTCTGTCTCTTTCTCCCCCTCCCTTCACAGAAGCACTATCTGAGGTAATGAGGGGGTACATTCTGAGGTACTGAGGGAGCACTTTCTGAGATATTAAGGGTGCACTTTCTGAGGTATTGAGGAAGCACTATCTGAGATATTGAGGGAGCAACTTCTGAGGATTTGAGGAAGCACTATCTGAGGTATTCAGGGAGCACAATCTGAGGTATTGAGCAAGCACTATCTGATGTACTGAGGAAGAACTCTCTGAGGTACTGAGGGAGCACTTTCTGATGTATTAAGGAAGCACTACCTGAGGAACTGAGGGAACACATTCTGAGCTTTGAGAGAGCACTTTCTGTGGTCCTGAGTGTGCACTATCTGAGGAATTGAGCGAGTACTTTCTGAGGTATTGAGGGAGCACTATTTGAGGTACTGAGGGGCGACTTTCTGACGTATTGAGGGTGCACCATCTGAGGTATTGAGGAAGCACTGTCTGATGTACTGAGGGAGCACTTTCTGAGGTACTGAGTGTGCACTATCTGAGGTATTGAGGGACCACTGTCTGAGGTACTGAGGAAGCACTGTCTGAGGTATTGAGTGTGCACTATCTGAGGTATTGAGGGAGCACTTTCTGAGGTATTGACAGTGCTCCTTCTGAGGTATTGCACGAGTGCTTTCTGAGGTATTGAGGAAGTACTATCTGATGTAACGAGGAAGCACCATGTGAGTACTGAGGGAGCACTATTTGAGGTACTGAGGGAGCGTGTTCTGAGGTACTGAGGAGCACTATTTGAGGTGTTGAGGAAGCACTATCTGAGCTATTGAGGGAGCATTATATGAGGTACTGCGTGTGCACTATCTGATGTATTGAGGGGGCAATTTCTGAGGCATTGAGCGAGTAATTTCTGAGGTATTGAGGGAGCAGTATCAGACGTACTGAGGGAACACTTTCTGACGTATTGAGGGAGGACTTTCTGAGGTATTGAGGAAGCACTGTCTGAGGTGCTGAGTTAGCACTATCTGAGGTACTGAGGGAGAACGTTCTGACATATAGAGGGTGCACTTTCTGAGGTATTGAGTGAGCACTATCTGAGGTATTGAGGGAGCATTTTCTGAGGTATTGAGGGAGTACTATCTGAGGTATTGATGGAGCACTATCGAGGTACTGAGGAAGCAGTTTCTCAGGTATTGAGTGAGCATTTTCTGAGGCAATGAGGGAGCATTATCAGAGGTATTGAGGGAGCACTTTCTGCAGTACTGCGGGAGCACCTTCTGAGGTACTTAGGAAGCACTATCTGAGGTATTGACGGTGCACTATGTTAGGTCTTGAGAGAGTCTTTTCTGAGGTACTGAGGGAGCATTTTCTGAGGTACTGAGGGTGCACTATCTGAGGTACTGAGGGAGCCCTTTCTGAGGTACTGAGGGAGTTCTTTCTGAGGTATTGAGGAAGCACTATCTGAGGGACTGAGGAAGCACTCTCTGAGGTACTGAGGGAGCACCCACTGAGGTATTGAGGTAGATCTATCTGAGGTATTGAGGAACATTATCTGCGTTATTGAGGGAACACTTTCTGAGGTATTGAGGGAGCACTTTGTGAGGTATGGAAGGAGCTATTTTTGAGGTATTCAGGGAGCACTTTCTGCGGTATGGAGGGAGCACTTTCTGAGGTATTGAGCAAGCACTATTTGAGCTACTGAGGGAGCAATATCTCAGGTTTTTAGGGAGCACTTTCTGAGGTATTGAGGAAGCACTATCTGATGTACTGAGGAAGCACTCTCTGAGGTACTGAGGGAGCACTTTCTGAGGCATTGAGGAAGCACTACGAGAGGTACTGAGGGAGCACTCTCTGAGGTATTGAGGGAGATCTATCTGAGGTTCTGAGAGAGCACTTTCTGAAGTACTGAGGGAGCACTATCTGAGGTATTGAGGGAGCACATTCTGAGTCATTGAGGAAGCAATTTTCTGAGGTATTGAGGGAGCACTTTCTGAGGTACTGAGTGAACACTTTCTGAGATATTGAGGGAGCATTATATGAGGTATTGAGAGAGAACGTTCTGAGGTTTTGAGGGAGCACTATCTGACATACTGAGGGAGCATTATCTGAGGTACTGAGGGAGCACTTTCTGTGGGACTGAGAAAGCACTTTATGACGTATTGAGGGTGCACTATCTGAGGAACTGAGGAAGCAATGTCTGAGGTACTGTGGGAGCATGTTCTGAGGCATTGAGTTAGCACTATCTGAGGTACTGAGGTAGCACTTTCTGACATATAGAGGGTGCGTTTTCTAAGTTATTCAATGAGCACTATCTGAGGTATTGAGGGAGCACTTTCTGAGGTATTGAGGGAGTACTATCTGTGGTATTGATGGAGCACTATCTAGGTACTGAGGAAGCAGTTTCTCAGGTATTGAGTGAGCACTTTCTGAGGTAATTAGGGAGCATTATCAGAGGTATTGAGGGAACACTTCTGCAGTACTGCGGGAGCACCTTCTGAGGTACTTAGGAAGCACTATCTGAGGTACTGACGGTGCACTATGTGAAGTATTGAGGGAGCCTTTTCTGAGGTATTGAGGGAGCATTTTCTGAGGTACTGAGGGTGCACTATCTGAGTTACTGAGGGAGACCTTTCTGAGGTATTGAGGGAGTACTTTCTGAGGTACTGAGGGAGTACATTCCGAGGTATTGAGCAAGCACTCTCTGAGGTACTGAGGAATAATATCTGAGGTATTGAGGGAGCACTATTTGATTAACTGAGAAAGCATTCTCTGAGTTACTGAGGGAGCACTTTCTGAGGCATTGAGAAAGCACTATCTGAGCTACTGTGGAAGCAATATTTCAGGTATTGAGGGAGCACTTTCTGAGGCATTGAGGGAGTACTATCTGCGGTATTGATGGAGCACTATCTAGGTACTGAGGAAGCAGTTTCTGAGGTATTGAGTGAGCATTTTCTGAGGTAATGAAGGAGCATTATCAGAGGGAGCACTTTCGGCAGTTCTGTGGAAGCACATTCTGAGGTACTTAGGAAGCCCTATCTGAGGTATTGACAGTGCACTATGTGAGGTATTGAGAGAGCCTTTTCTGAGGTACTGAGGGTGCACTATCTGAGGTACTGAGGGAGCCCTTTCTGAGGTATTGAGGGAGTACTTTCAGAGGTACTGAGGGCGTACTTTCTGAGGTATTGAGCAAGCATTATCTGATGTACTGAGGAAGTAATATCTGAGGTATTGAGGGAGCACTTTCTTAGGTTTGAGGAAGCACTATTTCATTTACTGAGGAAGTACTATCTGATGTAACGAGGAAGCACCATGTGAGTACTGAGGGAGCACTATTTGAGGTACTGAGGGAGCGTGTTCTGAGGTACTGAGGAGCACTATTTGAGGTGTTGAGGAAGCACTATCTGAGCTATTGAGGGAGCATTATATGAGGTACTGCGTGTGCACTATCTGATGTATTGAGGGGGCAATTTCTGAGGCATTGAGCGAGTAATTTCTGAGGTATTGAGGGAGCAGTGTCAGACGTACTGAGGGAACACTTTCTGACGTATTGAGGGAGGACTTTCTGAGGTATTGAGGAAGCACTGTCTGAGGTGCTGAGTTAGCACTATCTGAGGTACTGAGGGAGAACGTTCTGACATATAGAGGGTGCACTTTCTGAGGTATTGAGTGAGCACTATCTGAGGTATTGAGGGAGCATTTTCTGAGGTATTGAGGGAGTACTATCTGAGGTATTGATGGAGCACTATCGAGGTACTGAGGAAGCAGTTTCTCAGGTATTGAGTGAGCATTTTCTGAGGCAATGAGGGAGCATTATCAGAGGTATTGAGGGAGCACTTTCTGCAGTACTGCGGGAGCACCTTCTGAGGTACTTAGGAAGCACTATCTGAGGTATTGACGGTGCACTATGTTAGGTCTTGAGAGAGTCTTTTCTGAGGTACTGAGGGAGCATTTTCTGAGGTACTGAGGGTGCACTATCTGAGGTACTGAGGGAGCCCTTTCTGAGGTACTGAGGGAGTTCTTTCTGAGGTATTGAGGAAGCACTATCTGAGGGACTGAGGAAGCACACTCTGAGGTACTGAGGGAGCACCCACTGAGGTATTGAGGTAGATCTATCTGAGGTATTGAGGAACATTATCTGAGTTATTGAGGGAACACTTTCTGAGGTATTGAGGGAGCACTTTGTGAGGTATGGAAGGAGCTATTTTTGAGGTATTCAGGGAGCACTTTCTGCGGTATGGAGGGAGCACTTTCTGAGGTATTGAGCAAGCACTATTTGAGCTACTGAGGGAGCAATATCTCAGGTTTTTAGGGAGCACTTTCTGAGGTATTGAGGAAGCACTATCTGATGTACTGAGGAAGCACTCTCTGAGGTACTGAGGGAGCACTTTCTGAGGCATTGAGGAAGCACTACGAGAGGTACTGAGGGAGCACTCTCTGAGGTATTGAGGGAGATCTATCTGAGGTTCTGAGAGAGCACTTTCTGAAGTACTGAGGGAGCACTATCTGAGGTATTGAGGGAGCACATTCTGAGTCATTGAGGAAGCAATTTTCTGAGGTATTGAGGGAGCACTTTCTGAGGTACTGAGTGAACACTTTCTGAGATATTGAGGGAGCATTATATGAGGTATTGAGAGAGAACGTTCTGAGGTTTTGAGGGAGCACTATCTGACATACTGAGGGAGCATTATCTGAGGTACTGAGGGAGCACTTTCTGTGGGACTGAGGAAGCACTTTTTGAGGTATTGCAGGTGCACTATCTGAGGTATTGGGGAAGCTCCTTCTGAGGTATTGAGTGAGTATTTTCTGAGGTATTGAGGAAGCACTATCTGAGGTGCTGAGGGAGCATTATCTGACGTATTGAGGAAGCACTATCTGACGTATTAAGGAAGCACTGTCTGAGGTACTGAGGGAGCAATCTCTGAGGTACTGAGTGTGCACTATCTGAGGTATTGAGGGAGCACTGTCTGAGTTGTGAGGAAGCACTGCCTGAAATACAGAGTGTGCACTATCTGAGGTATTGAGGGGGCACTTTCTGAGGTATTGAGCAAGTAATTTCTGAGGTAGTGAGGGAGCAGTATCAGACGTACTGAGGCGGCACTTTATGACGTATTGAGGGTACACTATCTGAGGAACTGAGGAAGCAATGTCTGAGGTACTGTGGGAGCATGTTCTGAGGCATTGAGTTAGCACTATCTGAGGTACTGAGGTAGCACTTTCTGACATATAGAGGGTGCGTTTTCTAAGTTATTCAGTGAGCACTATCTGAGGTATTGAGGGAGCACTTTCTGAGGTATTGAGGGAGTACTATCTGTGGTATTGATGGAGCACTATCTAGGTACTGAGGAAGCAGTTTCTCAGGTATTGAGTGAGCACTTTCTGAGGTAATTAGGGAGCATTATCAGAGGTATTGAGGGAACACTTCTGCAGTACTGCGGGAGCACCTTCTGAGGTACTTAGGGAGCACTATCTGAGGTACTGACGGTGCACTATGTGAAGTATTGAGGGAGCCTTTTCTGAGGTATTGAGGGAGCATTTTCTGAGGTACTGAGGGTGCACTATCTGAGTTACTGAGGGAGACCTTTCTGAGGTATTGAGGGAGTACTTTCTGAGGTACTGAGGGAGTACATTCCGAGGTATTGAGCAAGCACTCTCTGAGGTACTGAGGAATAATATCTGAGGTATTGAGGGAGCACTTTCTGAGGTATTGAAGGAGCACTATTTGATTAACTGAGAAAGCATTCTCTGAGTTACTGAGGGAGCACTTTCTGAGGCATTGAGAAAGCACTATCTAAGCTACTGTGGAAGCAATATTTCAGGTATTGAGGGAGCACTTTCTGAGGCATTGAGGGAGTACTATCTGCGGTATTGATGGAGCACTATCTAGGTACTGAGGAAGCAGTTTCTGAGGTATTGAGTGAGCATTTTCTGAGGTAATGAAGGAGCATTATCAGAGGGAGCACTTTCTGCAGTTCTGTGGAAGCACATTCTGAGGTACTTAGGAAGCCCTATCTGAGGTATTGACAGTGCACTATGTGAGGTATTGAGAGAGCCTTTTCTGAGGTACTGAGGGTGCACTATCTGAGGTACTGAGGGAGCCCTTTCTGAGGTATTGAGGGAGTACTTTCAGAGGTACTGAGGGAGTACTTTCTGAGGTATTGAGCAAGCATTATCTGAGGTACTGAGGAAGTAATATCTGAGGTATTGAGGGAGCACTTTCTTAGGTTTGAGGAAGCACTATTTCATTTACTGAGGAAGCACTGTCTGATGTACTGAGGGAGCATTTTCTGAGGTATTGAGAATGCGCTATGTGAGGTACTGAGGGAGCAATGTCTCAGGTATGAAGGGAACACTACCTGAGCTACTGAGGGAGCAGTATCTCAGGTATTGAGGGAGCACTTTCTGAGGTATTGAGGAAGCACTGTCTGATGTACTGAGGAAGCACTCTCTGAGGTACTGACGGAGCACATTCTAAGGTATTGAGAAGGCACGACCTGAGGTACTGAGGGAGCACCCTCTGAGGTATTGAGCGAGATCTATCTGAGGTATTTTGAACACTCTCTGAGGTATTGAGGGAACACTTCCTGAGGTATTGAGGGAGCACTTTCTGAGGTATGAAAGGAGCTCTTCTTGAGGTATTGAGGGAGCACTATTTGAGCTACTGAGGGAGCAATATCTCAGGTTTTGAAGGAGCACTTTCTGAGGTATTGAGGAGGCATTATCTGAGGTATGGAGGGATAACTATCTGAGATATTGAGTTAACACTTTCTGAGATTTTAAGGAAGCAATATTCTGAAGTTCTGAAGGTGCACTTTCTGAGGTATTGAGTGAACACTTTCTGAGATATTGAGGGAGCATTATATGAGGTATTGAGGGAGCACTTTCTCAGGTATTGAGGGAGTGCTATCTAAGGTATAGGGAGCAAGGAGGTATTGAGTGAACACATTCTGAGGTATTGAGGGAATACTTTCTGAGGTATTGAGGAAGCACTATCTGAGGTTTTGAGGGAGCATTATCTGTGGTACTGAGGGAGCACTTTCTGAGGTACTAATGGTGCACTTTCTGAGGTATTGAGGAGGCGCAATCTGAGGTATTGAGGGAGCACCTTTTGAGGATCTGAAGAAGCGTGATCTGAGGGATTGAGGGAGCATTATCTGAGGTACTGAGGGAACATTTACTGAGATACTGAGGGAGCATTATCTGACGTACTGAGGGAGCACTTTCTGAGGTATTGAGGAAGCACTATCTGAACTACTGAGGGAGCAATATCTCAGGTATTGAGGGAGTTCTTTCAGAGGTAATGAGGAAGCACTGTCTGAGGTACTGAGGGAGCACCCTTCTGAGGTGCTGAGTGTGCACTATCTGAGGTATTGAGGAACACTTTCTGAGATATTGAGGGAGCACTTTCTGAGGTATGGAAGGAGCTCATTTTGAGATATTGAGGGAGCACTATCTGAGGTATTAAACACACACTATTTGAGCTACTGAGGGAGCAATATCTCAAATTTGGAGGGAGAAGTTTCTGAGGTAATGAGGAGGCAGTATCTGAGGTACTTTGGAAGCACTCTCTGAGTTACTGAGGGAGCACTTTCTAGGGTATTGAGGAAGCACTACCTGAGGTACTGAGGGAGCACTCTCTGAGGTATTGAGGGAGATCTATCTGAGGTATTTAGGAACACTTTCTGAGGGATTGAGGGGATAGTTTCTGCGGTATTGAGGGAGCACTTTCTGAGGTATGGAAGGATCTCTTTTTGAAGTATTGAGGCAGCACTATCTGAGGTACTGAGGGAGCACTATCTAAGGTATTGAGGGAGCACTTTTTGAGAGATTGAGGGATCATTATATGAGGCACTGAGGGAGCAATTTCTGAGGTGCTGAGTGTGCATTATCTGAGGTATTGAGGGAGCACTATCTGAGGTATTGAGGGAGCACTTTCTGAGTTAATGAGGGAGCACTTTCTGAGGTATGGAAGGATCTCTTTTTGAAGTATTGAGGGAGCACTATCTGAGGTACTGAGGGAGCACTAACTGAGGTATTGAGGGAGCACTTTTTGAGATATTGAGGGATCATTATATGAGGTACTGAGGGAGCAATTTCTGAGGTACTGAGTGTGCATTATCTGAGGTATTGAGGGAGCACTATCTGAGGTATTGAGGGAGCACTTTCTGAGGTATTGAGGGAGCACTTTCTGAGGTATTGAGGGTGCACATTCTGAGGTATTGAGGGAGCACTTTCTGAGGTATTGAAGAAGCACTATCTGAGGAATTGAGGGAGCACATTCTGAGGTATTGAGGGAGCACTTTCTGAGGTATTGAGGGAGCATTATCTGAGGTACTGAGGGAGCACATTTTGACGTACTGCGGAATCACTATTTGAGGTATTGAGGGAGCTCTTTCTGAGGTATTGAGGGAGCATTATCTGAGGTATTGAGGGAGCAATTACTGAGGTATTGGGGGAGCACTATCTGAGGTATTGGGGGAGCGCTTTCTGAGGGATTGAGGGAGCATTATCTAAGGTATTGAGGGAGCAATTACTGAGGAATCGGGGAGCAGTATCTGAGGTATTGGGGAGCTCCTTCTGAGGTATTGAGCGAGTATTTTCTGAGGTTTTGAGGAGGCACAATCTGAGGTACTGAGGGAGCACTTTCTGTCGTATTAAGGAATCACTGTAAGACGTATTAAGGAAGCACTGTCTGAGGTACTGAGGGAGCAATTTCTGAGGTACTGAGTGTGCACGATCTGACGTATTGAGGGGGCACTTTCTGAGGTATTGAGTGAGTAATTTCTGAGGTATTGAGGGAGCAATATCTGACGTACTGAGGGGGCACTTTCTGACGTATTGAGGGTGCAGTATCTGAAATATTGAGGAAGCAATGTCTGAGGTACTGAGTTAGCACTATCTGAGGTACTGAGGGAGCACTTTCTGAGGTATTGAGCAAGCTCCATCTGAGGTACTGATGGAGCACTTTCTGACATTTTGAGCGTGCATTTTCTAAGGTATTGAGTGAGCACTATCTGAGGTATTGATGAAGCACTATCGAGGTACTGAGGAAGCAATTTCTGAGGTATTGAGGGAGCATTATCAGAGGTATTGAGGGAGCATTATCTGAGGTATTGAGAGAGCACTTTCTGCAGTACTGCGGGAGCACCTTCTGAGGTACTTAGGAAGCACTATCTGAGATATTGACAGTGCACTATGTGAGGTATTGACAGAGCCCTTTCTGTGGTACTGAGGAAGCACTTTCTGAGGTATTGAGGGTGCACTTTCTGAGGTATTGAGGGAGCACTGTCTGAGTACTGAGGAAGCACTGCCTGAAGTACAGAGAGTGCAGTATCTGAAGTACTGAGGGAGCACTTTCTGAGGTATTGAGTGAGCACTAACTGAGGTATTGAGGGAGCACTTACTGTGGTATTGTGGGAGCATTTTCTAAAGTATTGAGGTAGCACATTCTGAGGTATTGAGGGAGAACCTTCTGAGGGACTTAGCAAGCACTATCTGAGTTATTGAGGGTGCACTATCTGACGTATTGAGGGAGCACTTTCTAAGGTATTGAGAGTGAACTATCTGAGGGATTGAGGGAGCACTTTCTGAGATATTGAGGAACCATTGAGGAACCGTGGGCGGCACGGTGGCACAGTGGTTAGCACTGCTGCCTCACAGCGCTGGAGACCCGGGTTCAATTCCATTCTCCGGCGACTGACTGTGTGGAGTTTGCACGTTCTCCCCGTGTCTGCGTGGGTCCCCTCCGGGTGCTCCGGTTTCCTCCCACACTCCAAAAAAATGTGCCGGTCAGGTGAATTGGCTAAGCTAACTTGCCCGTAATGTTAGGTAGGGGTAGATGTAGATGTAGGGGTATGGGTGGGTTACGCTTCGGCGGGGCGGTGTGGACTTGTTGGGCCGAAGGGCCTGTTTCCACACTGCAAGTAATCTAATCATTATCTGACATACTGAGGGAGCATTTTCTGAGGTATTAAGGGTGCACTTTTTGAGGTATTGAGGAAGCGCTATCGGAGGAAGTGATGAAGCACTCTCTAAGGTACTGAGGGAGCATTATCTGAGGTACTGAGGGAACACTTTCTTTGGTACTGAGGAAGCACTTTCTGAGGTATTGAGGGAACACTTTCTGAGGTACTGAGGGAGCACTTTCTGAGGTATTGAGGAGGCGCTATCTGAGGTATTGGAGGAGCAATTTTTGAGGATCTGAAGAAGCGTGATCTGAGATATTGAGGGAGTGCTATCTGAGGTATTGAGGAAGAGCTTTCTGAGATAGTGAGGAAACACTATCTGAGGTATGGAGAGAACATTATCTGACATATTGAGGGAGCGCTTTCTAAGGTACTGAGGAAGCACTTTCTGAGGTATTGAGGGAGCACTTTCAGAGGTACTGAGGAAGCAGTACCTGAGGTACTGAGGAAGAATTATCTGACATACTGAGGGAGCATTATCTGAGGTACTGAGGGAACACTTTCTGTGGTCTGAGGAAGCACTTTTTCAGGTATTGAGGGTGCACTATCTGAGGTATTGAGGGAGCAGTTTCAGAGGTATTGAGGGAACAATTACTGAGGTATTGAAGGAGCACTATCTGAGGTATTGAGGGAGCTCCTTCTGAGGTATGGAACAAGTCTTTTCTGAGGTATTGAGGAAGTACTATCTGAGGTAGTGAGGCAGCACTTTCTGACGTATTGAGGAAGCACTGTCCGACGTATTAAGGAAGCACTGTCTGAGGTACTGAGTGTGCACAATCTGAGCTATTGAGCGAGCACTGTCTGAGTACTGAGGAAGCACTGCCTGAAGTACAGAGAGTGCACTAGCTTAGGTATTGAGGGAGCACTTTCTGAGGTATTGAGTGAGCATTATCTAAAGTACTGAGTGAGCACTTTCTGAAGTATTGAGGGTGCACTACCTGAGGTGATGAGGGAGCTCTTTCTGTTGTAGTGATGGAGCACTTTCTGAGGTACTGAGGGTGTACTATCTGGGGAATTGTTGGAGCATTTTCTGAGGTGCGCTGGCTAAGGTATTCAGGGAGTACGATCTGAGGTGTTGAGGGAGCACTTACTGAAGTAATGAGACGCGTAGTATCTGAGGTACTGAGAGAGCTCTTTCTGAGGTAATGGGTGTGCACTAACGGAGGAACTGAGGAAGCACTATCCGAGGTATTGACGAAGCACTATCTGAGGTACTGAGGAAGCACTATCTGAGGTACTGAGGGAGTATTTTCTGAGATATTGAGCAAGAACTATCTGAGGTACTGAGGAAGTACTATCTGAGGTATAAAGGGAGCACTTCCTGAGGTACTGAGATAGCATTATCTGACATACTGAGGGAGCATTATCGGAGGTACTGAGGGAGCACTTTCTGTGGAACTGAGGAAGCACTTTCTGAGGTATTGAGGGTGCACTATCTGATGTATTGAGGGAGCAATGTCTGAGTACTGAGGAAGCACTGCCTGAAGTACAGTGAGTACACTATCTGAAGTACTGAGGGAGCACTTTCTGAGGTATTGAGTGAGCACTATCTGAGGTATTGAGGGATCATTTACTGAGGTATTATGGGAGCATTTTCTAAAGTATTGAGGTAGCACATTCTGAGGTATTGAGGGAGAACCTTCTGAGGGACTTAGCAAGCACTATCTGAGTTATTGAGGGTGCACTATCTGAGGTATTGAGGGAGCTTTTTCTGAGGTATGGAGGGTGCACTACCTGAGGAATTGAGGGGGCACTTTCTGAGGTAGTGATGGAGCACTTTCTGAGGTACAGAGGGTGTACTATCTGAGGTATTGATGGAGCATTTTCAGAGGTACTGAAGGTGCGCTGGCAAAGGTTTTGAGGGAGCACTATCTGCGGTATTGAGGGAGCACTATCTGAGGAATTGAGGGAGCACATTCTCAGGTTATGAGGGACGGACTATCTGACTTACTGAGGTAGTCCTTTCTGAGGTATTGGGTGTGCAGTATCTGAGGTACTGAGGAAGCACAATCTGAGATATTGAGGGAGCACCTTCTGAGGTATTGAGGAAGCCCTATTTGATTTGCTGAGGAAGCACTCACTGAAGTATTGAGGGAGCACTTTCTGAGGTATTGAGGAAGCACTATCTGAGATACTGAGGTTGTACTGTCTGAGGTATTGAGCAAGCACTATCTGAGGTACTGAGGGTGCAATATCTCAGGTATTGAGGGAGCACTTACTGAGGTATTGAGGAAGCACTATCTGAGGTACTGAGGGTGCAATATCTCAGGTATTGAGGGAGCACTTTCTGAGGTAGGAAGGAAGCACTATCGGATGAACTGAGGAAGCACTCTCTGAGGTACTGATGGAGCAGTCTCTGAGGTATTGTGCAAGCATTTCCTGAGGAACTGAGGGAGCACTCTCTGAGGTATTGAGGGTGCTCCTTCTGAGGTATGGAAGAAGCTCTTTCTGAGGTATTGAGGGAGCACTATTTGAGGAACTGAGGAAACACTATCTGAGGAACTGTGGGAACACTATCTGAGGTATTGAGGGAGCATTTTCTGAGGTAGTGAGGGAGCAATAACTGAGGTATTGAGGGAGCACTATCTGACGTATTTGGAGAGCGCCTTCTGTGGTATTGAGCGAGTATTTTCTGAGGTATTAAGGAAGCACTATCTGATGGAGTAAGGGAGCACTTTGTGACATATTCAGGAATCACTGTCCGACATATTGAGGGAGCAATTTCTGAGTTGTGAGGAAGCACTGCCTGAAGTACAGAGTGTGCACTATCTGACGTATCGAGCGAGCACTTTGTAAGGTATTGAGTGAGAATTATCTGAGGTATTGAGGAAGCACTATCTGAGGTACTGAGGGAGCATTATCTGACATACTGAGGGAGCATTATCTGAGGTACTGAGGGAACACTTTGTTTGGTACTGAGGAAGCACTTTCTGAGGTATTGAGGGTGCACTATCGGAGGTATTGTGGGAACACTTTCTGAGGTTTTGCGTGAACACTTTCTTGTGGTATAAAGGGAGCACTACCTGAGGTATTGAGGAAGCACTATCTTATGTATGTGTGAGCACTATCTGAGGTATTGAGGGAGCACATTCTGAGGTATTGAGGGAGCACCTTCTGAGGTATTGAGGAAGCACTATGTGAGCAATTGAGGGAGCATTATCTGTGGTACTGAGGAAGCACTTTCTGAGGTATTGCGGGTGCACGAGCTGATGTATTGAGGGACCATTTTCTGAGGTAGTGAGGGAGCAATTACTGAGGTATTGAGGGAACACTCTCTGATGTATTGGGGGAGCGCCTTCTGAGGTATTGAGCGAGTATTTTCTGAGGTACTGAGGAAGCACTGTCTGAGGTACTGAGGGAGCACTTTCTGACGTATTAAGGAAGCACTGTCCGACATATTGAGGGAGCAATTTCTGCGTTGTGAGGAAGCTCCGCATGAAGTACAGAGTGTGCACTATCAGACGTATTGACCGAGCACTTTGTAAGGTATTGAGTGAGAACTATCTGAGGAATTGAGGAAGCACTATCTGAGGTACTGAGGGAGCATTATCTGACATACTGAGGGACCATTATCTGAGGTACTGAGGGAACACTTTCTTTGGTACTGAGAGAGCACTTTCTGAGGTACTGAGGGAACACTTTCTGAGGTACTGAGGGAGCACTTTCTGAGGTATTAGTGGTGCACTTTCTCAGGAATTGAGGAGGCGCTATCTGACGTATTGGAGGAGCAATTTTTGAGAATCTGAAGAAGCGTGATCTGAGATATTGAGGGAGTGCTATCTGAGGTATTGAGGAAGTGCTTTCTGAGATTGTGAGGAAGCACTATCTGAGGTATTGAGGGAACATTATCTGACATACTGAGGGAGCGCTTTCTAAGGTACTGAGGAAGACCTTTCTGTGTTATTGAGGGAGCACTTTCTGAGGTACTGAGGAAGCACTACCTGAGGTACTGAGGAAGAATTATCTGACATACTGAGGGAGCATTATCTGAGGTACTGAGGGAGCATTTTCTGTGGTACTGAGGAAGCACTTTTTGAGGTATTGAGGGTGCAGTATCTGATGTATTGAGAAGCACTTTCTGAGATATTGAGGGAGCAATTACTGAGGTATTGAGGGAGAACTATCTGAGGTATTGAGGGAGCACCTTCTGAGGTATGGAACAAGTATTTTCTGAGGTATTGAGGAAGTACTATCTGAGGTACTGAGGGAGCACTTTCTGACGTATTGAGGAAGCACTGTTCGACGTATTAAGGAAGCACTGTCTGAGGTACTGAGTGTGCACAACCTGAGCTATTGAGGGAGCACACTCTGAGTACTGAGGAAGCACTGCCTGAAGTACAGAGAGTGCACTAGCTGAGGTATTGAGAGAGCACTTTCTGAGGTATTGAGTGAGCATTATCTAAAGTATTGAGTGAGCACTTACTGAAGTATTGAGGGTGCACTGCCTGAGGTGATGAGGGACCACTTTCTGTTATAGTGTTGGAGCACTTCCTGAGGTACTGAGGGTGTACTATCTGAGGAATTGGTGGAGCATTTTCTGAGGTACTGAAGGTGCCCTGTCTAAGGTATTCAGGGAGTACTATCTGAGGTATTGAGGGAGCACTTACTGAAGTAATGAGACACGTAGTATCTGAGGTACTGAGAGAGCTCTTTCTGAGGTAATGGGTGTGCACTATCGGAGGAACTGAGGAAACACTATCTGAGGTATTGAGGGAGGACTTACTAAGGTACTGAGGGAGTACATTCTGTGGTATTGAGCGAGAACTATCTGAGATACTGAGGAAGCACTATCTGAGGTATTGAGGGAGCACTTTCTGAAGTATTGAGGAAGCACTTTCTGAGGTACTGTGGAAGCACTATCTGAGGTACTGAGGGAGTACTTTCTGAGAAATTGAGCAAGAACTATCTGAGGTACTGAGGAAGTACTATCTGAGGTATAAAGGGAGAACTTCCTGAGGTACTGAGGGAGCATTATCTGACATACTGATGGAGCATTATCTGAGGTACTGAGGGAGCACTTTCTGTGGTACTGAGGAAGCACTTTCTGAGGTATTGAGGGAGCACTGTCTGCGTACTGAGGAAGCACTACCTGAAGTACAGAGAGTGCACTATCTGAAGTACTGAGGGAGCACTTTCTGAGGTATTGAGTGAGCACTATCTGAGGTATTGAGGGATCACTTACTGAGGTATTGTGGGAACATTTTCTAAAGTATTGAGGTAGCACATTCTGAGGTATTGAGGGAGAACCTTCTGAGGGACGTAGGAAGTACTATCTTAGTTATTGAGGGTGCAATATCTGAGGTATTGAGGGAGCTTTTTCTGAGGTATTTAGGGTGCACTACCTGAGGTATTGAGGGAACACTTTCTGAGGTAGTGATGGAGCACTTTCTGAGGTACTGAGGGTGTACTATCTGAGGTATTGATGGACCATTTTCTGAGGTACTTAAGGTGCGCTGGCAAAGGTATTGAGGGAGCACTATCTGAGGAATTGAGGGAGCAATTTATGAGGTATTGAGGGAGCAATTACTGACGTATTGAGGGAGCACTATCTGAGGTATTTGGGGAGCTCCTTCTGTTGTATTGAGCGAGTATTTTCTGCGGTATTGAGGTAGCATTATCTGAGGTACTGAGGGAGCACTTTCTGACCTATTAAGGAAGCACTGTCCGACATATTGAGGGAGCAATTTCTGAGTTGTGAGGAAGCACTGCCTGAAGTACAGAGTGTGCACTATCTGACGTATTGAGGGAGCACTTTCTAAGGTATTGAGTGTGAACTATCTGAGGTATTGAGGGAGAACTTTCTGCGGTATTGAGGAAGCATTATCTGACATACTGAGGGAGCATTATCTGAGGTACTGAGGGAGCACTTTCTTTGGTACTCAAGAAGCACTTTGTGAGGTATTGAGGGTGCACTATCGGAGGTATTGAGGGAACACTTTCTGAGGTATTACGTGAACACTTTTTGTGTATAACGGGAGCACTACCTACGGTATTGAGGGAGCACTATCTTAGGTATTGAGGAAGCACCATCTGAGCTATTGAGGGAGCATTATCTGTGGTACTGAGGGAGCACACTTTCTGAGGTACTGAGGAATCACTTCTGAGGTATTAAGGGTGCACTTTTTGAGGTATTGAGGAAGCGCGATCAGAGGAAGTGATGAAGCACTATCCATGGTACTGAGGGGGCATTATCTGAGGTACTGAGGGAGCACTTTCTGTGGTACTGAGGATGCACTATCCGAGGTACTGAGAAAGCATTATCTGATATACTGATGGAGCATTATCTGAGGTACTGAGGGAGCATTTTCTGTGGTACTGAGGAAGCACTTTCTGAGGTATTGGGGGTGCACTATCTGAGGTATAGAGGGAGCACTTTCTGAGGTAGTGAGTGAGCAATAACTCATGTATTGAGGGAGCACTATCAGATGTATTGGGGGAGCTCCTTCTGTTGTAGTGAGCGAGTATTTTCTGCGGTATTGAGGAAGCATTATCTGAGGTACTGTGGGAGCACTTTCTGATTTATTAAGGAAGCACTATTCGACATATTGAGGGAGTAATTTCTGAGTTGTGAGGATGCTCTGCTTGAAGTACAGAGTGTGCACTATCTGACGTATTGAGCGAGCACTTTGTAAGGTATTGAGTGAGAACTATCTGAGGTATTGAGGGAGCACTTTGTAAGGTATTGAGTGAGAACTATCTGAGGTATTGAGGGAGCACTTTCTGAGGTATGGAGGAAGCACTATCTGAGGTACTGAGGGAGCATTATCTGAAATACTGAGGGAGGATTATCTGAGGTACTGAGGGAACACTTTCTTTGGCTCTGAGGAAGGATTTTCTGAGGTTCTGAGGGAACACTTTCTGAGGTACTGCGGGAGCACTTTCTGAGGTATTAATCGTGCACTTTCTGAGGTATTGAGGATGCGCTATCTGAGGTATTGGAGGAGCAATTTTTGAGAATCTGAAGAAGCGTGATCTGAGATATTGAGGGAGTGCTATCTGAGGTATTGAGAAAGCGCTTTCTGAAATAGTTAGGAAGCACTATCTGAGGTATTGAGGGAACATTATCTGACATACTGAGGGAGCACTTTCTAAGGTACTAAAGAAGCACTTTCTGAGGTATTGAGGGAGCACTTTCTGAGGTACTGAGGAAGCACTACCTGAGGTACTAAGAAAGAATTATCTGACATACTGAGGGAGAATTATCTGAGGTACTGAGGGAGCACTTTCTTTGGCACTGAGGAAGCACTTTCTGAGGTATTGAGGGTGCACTATCGGAGGTATTGCGGGAACACTTTCTGAGGTATTACGTGAACACTTTTTGTGTATAAAGGGAGCACTACCTACGGTATTGAGGGAGCACTGTCTTAGGTATTGAGGAAGCACCATCTGAGCTATTGAGGGAGCATTATCTGTGGTACTGAGGGAGCACACTTTCTGAGGTACTGAGGAAGAACTTCTGAGGTATTAAGGGTGCACTTTTTGAGGTATTGAGGAAGCGCGATCGGAGGAAGTGATGAAGCACTATCCATGGTACTGAGGGGGCATTATCTGAGGTACTCAGGGAGCACTTTCTGAGGTATTGAGTGAGCACTATCTGAGGTATTGAGGGATCACTTACTGAAGTAATGAGACACGTAGTATCTGAGGTACTGAGAGAGCCCTGTCTGAGGTAATGGGTGTGCACTATCGGAGGAACTGAGGAAGTACTATCTGAGGTATAAAGGGAGCACTTCCTGAGGTACTGAGGGAGCATTATCTGACAAACTGAGGGAGCATTATCTGAGGTACTGAGGGAGCACTTTCTGTGGAACTGAGGAAGCACTTTCTGAGGTATTGAGGGTGCACTATCTGTGGTATTGAGGGAGCACTGTCTGAGTACTGAGGAAGCACTGCCTGAAGTACAGAGAGTACACTATATGAAGTACTGATGGAGCACTTTTTTGAGGTATTGAGTGAGCACTATCTTAGGTATTGAGGGATCACTTACTGAAGTAATGAGACACGTAGTATCTGAGGTACTGAGAGAGCCCTTTCTGAGGTAATGGGTGTGCACTCTCGGAGGAACTGAGGAAGCACTATCCGAGGTATTGAGGAAGCACTATCTGAGGTACTGAGGAAGCACTATCTGAGGTACTGAGGGAGTACTTTCTGAGATATTGAGCAAGAACTATCTGAGGTACTGAGGAAGAACTATCTGAGGTATAAAGGGAGCACTTCCTGAGGTACTGAGGGAGCATTATCTGACATACTGAGGGAGCATTATCTGAGATACTGAGGGAGCACTTTTTGTGGAACTGAGGAAGCACTTTCTGAGGTGTTGAAGGTGCACTATCTGAGGTATTGAGGGAGCACTGTCTGAGTCCTGAGGAAGCACTGCCTGAAGTACAGAGAGTACACCATCTGAAGTACTGAGGGAGCACTTTCTGAGGTATTGAGTGAGCACTATCTGAGGTATTGAGGGATCACATACTGAGGTATTGTGGGAGCATTTTCTAAAGTATTGAGGTAGCACATTCTGAGGTATTGAGGGAGAACCTTCTGAGGGACTTAGCAAGCACTATCTGAGTTATTGAGGGTGCACTATCTGAGGTATTGAGGGAGCTTTTTCTGAGGTATTGAGGGTGCACTACCTGAGGAATTGAGGGGGCACTTTCTGAGGTAGTGATGGAGCACTTTCTGAGGTACTGAGGGTGTACTATCTGAGGTATTGATGGAGCATTTTCAGAGGTACTGAAGGTGCGCAGGCAAAGGTATTGAGGGAGCACTATCTGAGGAATTGAGGGAGCACATTCTCAGGTTATGAGGGACGGACTATCTGACTTACTGAGGTAGCCCTTTCTGAGGTATTGGGTGTGCAGTATCTGAGGTACTGAGGAAGGACTATCTGAGGTATTGAGGGAGCACCTTCTGAGGTATTGAGGAAGCCCTATTTGATTTGCTGAGGAAGCACTCACTGAGGTACTGAGGGAGCACTTTCTAAGGTATTGAGGAAGCACTATCTGAGATACTGAGGTTGTACTGTCTGAGGTATTGAGCAAGCACTATCTGAGGTACTGAGGGTGCAATATCTCAGGTATTGAGGGAGCACTTACTGAGGTATTGAGGAAGCACTATCTGAGGTACTGAGGGTGCAATATCTCAGGTATTGAGGGAGCACTTACTGAGGTAGGAAGGAAGCACTATCGGATGTACTGAGGAAGCACTCTCTGAGGCACTGATGGAGCACTCTCTGAGGTATTGAGCAAGCATTTCCTGAGGAACTGAGGGAGCACTCTCTGAGGTATTGAGGGTGCTCCTTCTGAGGTATGGAAGAAGCTCTTTCTGAGGTATTGAGGGAGCACTATTTGAGGAACTGAGGAAACACTATCTGAGGAACTGTGGGAACACTATCTGAGGTATTGAGGGAGCACTTTCTGAGGTAGTGAGGGAGCAATAATTGAGGAATTGAGGGAGCACTATCTGACGTATTTGGAGAGCGCCTTCTGTGGTATTGAGCGAGTATTTTCTGAGGTATTAAGGAAGCACTATCTGAGGGAGTAAGGGAGCACTTTGTGACATATTCAGGAAGCACTGTCCGACATAATGAGGGAGCAATTTCTGAGTTGTGAGGAAGCACTGCCTGAAGTACAGAGTGTGCACTATCTGACGTATTGAGTGAGCACTTTCTAAGGTATTGAGTGTAAACTATCTGAGGTATTGAGGAAGCACTTTCTGAGGTATTGAGGAAGCACTATCTGAGGTACTGAGGGAGCATTATCTGACATACTGAGGGACCATTATCTGAGGTAATGATGGAACACTTTCTTTGGTACTGAGAGAGCACTTTCTGAAATACTGAGGGAACACTTTCTGAGGTACTGAGGGAGCACTTTCTGAGTTATTAATGGTGAACTTTCTGAGGAATTGAGGAGGCGCGATCTGAGGTATTGGAGGAGCAATGTTTGAGAATCTGAAGAAGCGTGATCTGAGATATTGAGGGAGTGCTATCTGAGGTATTGAGGAAGTGCTTTCTGAAATCGTGAGAAAGCACTATCTGAGGTATTGAGGGAACATTATCTGACATACTGAGGGAGCGCTTTCTAAGGTACTGAGGAAGCACTTTCTGAGTTATTGAGGGAGCATTTTCTGAGGAACTGAGGAAGCACTACCTGAGGTACTGAGGAAGAATTATCTGACATACTGAGGGAGAATTATCTGAGGTACTGAGTGAGAACTTTCTGTGGTACTCAGGAAGCACTTTTCTGAGGTATTGAGGGTGCAGTATCTGATGTATTGAGAAGCACTTTCTGAGATATTGAGGGAGCAATTACTGAGGTATTGAGGGAGCACTATCTGAGGTATTGAGGGAGCACCTTCTGAGGTATGGAGCAAGTATTTTCTGAGGTATTGAGGAAGTACTATCTGAGGTACTGAGGGAGCAATTTCTGACGTATTGAGGAAGCACTGTCCGACGTATTAAGGAAGCACTGTCTGAGGTACTGAGTGTGCACTATCTGAGCTATTGAGGGAGCACTGTCTGAGTACTGAGGAAGCACTGCCTGAAGTACAGAGAGTGCACTAGCTTAGGTATTGAGGGAGCACTTTCTGAGGTATTGAGTGAGCATTATCTAAAGTATTGAGTGAGTACTTTCTGAAGTATTGAGGGTGCACTACCTGAGGTGATGGAGCACTTGCTGAGGTACTGAGGGTGTACTATCTGAGGAATTGTTGGAGCATTTTCTGAGGTACTGAAGGTGCGCTGGCTAAGGTATTCAGGGAGTACTATCTGAGGTATTGAGGGAGCACTTACTGAGGTAATGAGACACGTAGTATCTGAGATACTGAGAGAGCCCTTTCTAAGGTAATGGGTGTGCACTACCGGAGGAACTGAGGAAACACTATCTGAGGTATTGAGGGCAGACTTACTAAGGTACTGATGGAGTACATTCTGTGGTATTGAGCGAGAACTATCTGAGATACTGAGGAAGCACTATCTGAGGTATTGAGGGAGCACTTTCTGAAGTATTGAGGAAGCACTATCTGAGGTACTGTGGAAGCACTATCTGAGGTACTGAGGGAGTACTTTCTGAGAAATTGAGCAAGAACTATCTGAGGTACTGAGGAAGTACTATCTGAGGTATAAAGGGAGCACTTCCTGAGGTACTGAGGGAGCATTATCTGACATACTGATGGAGCATTATCTGAGGTACTGAGGAAGCACTTTCTGTGGAACTGAGGAAGTGCTTTCGGAGGTATTGAGGGTGCACTATCTGAGGTATTGAGGGAGCACTGTCTGAGTACTGAGGAAGCACTGCCTGAAGTACAGAGAGTGCACTATCTGAAGTACTGAGGGAGCACTTTCTGAGGTATTGAGTGAGCACTATCTGAGGTATTGAGGGATCACTTACTGAGGTATTGTGGGAGCATTTTCTAAAGTATTGAGGTAGCACATTCTGAGGTATTGAGGGAGAACATTCTGAGGGAGGTAGGAAGCACTATCTGAGTTATTGAGGGTGCACTACCTGAGGTATTGAGGGAGCATTTTCTGAGGTATTGAGGGTGCACTACCTGAGGTATTGAGGGAGCACTTTCTGAGGTACTGAGGGTATACGATCTGAGGTATTGATGGAGCATTTTCTGAGGTACTGAAGGTGCGCTGGCAAAGGTATTGAGGGAGCACTATCTGAGGAATTGAGGGAGCAATTTATGAGGTATTGAGGGAGCAATTACTGACGTATTGAGGGAGCACTATCTGAGGTATTTGGGGAGCTCCTTCTGCGGTATTGAGCGAGTATTTTCTGCGGTATTGAGGAAGCATTATCTGAGGTACTGAGGGAGCACTTTCTGACGTATTAAGGAAGCACTGTCCGACATATTGAGGGAGCAATTTCTGAGGTGTGAGGAACCACTGCCTGAAGTACAGAGTGTGCACTATCTGACGTATTGAGGGAGCACTTTCTAAGGTATTGAGTGTGAACTATCTGAGGTATTGAGGGAGAACCTTCTGAGGTATTGAGGAACCATTATCTGACATACTGAGGGAGCGTTATCTGAGGTACTGAGGGAGCACTTTCTTTGGTACTGAGGAAGCACTTTCTGAGGTATTGCGGGTGCACTATCTGAGGTATTGAGGGAGCACTTTCTGAGGTAGTGAGTGAGCAAAAACTGATGTATTGAGGGAGCACTATCAGATGTATTGGCGGAGCGCCTTCTGAGGTATTGAGCGAGTATTTTCTGAGGTATTGTGGAAGCACTATCTGAGGTAACGTAGGAGCACTTTCTGACTTATTAAGGAAGCACTATTCGACATATTGAGGGAGTAATTTCTGAGTTGTGAGGAAGCACTGCCTGAAGTACAGAGTGTGCACTATCTGACGTATTGAGCGAGCACTTTGTAAGGTATTGAATGAGAACTATCTGAGGTATTGAGGGAGCACTTTTTGAGGTATGGAGGAAGCACTATCTGAGGTACTGAAGGAGCATTATCTGACATACTGAGGGAGGATTATCTGAGGTACTGAGGGAACACTTTCTTTGGTACTGAGGAAGCACTTTCTGAGGTACTGAGGGAACACTTTCTGAGGTACTGAGGGAGCACTTTCTGAGGTATTAATCGTGTACTTTCTGAGGAATTGAGGAGGCGCTATCTGAGGTATTGGAGGAGCAATTTTTGAGAATAATCAGAAGCGTGATCTGAGATATTGAGGGAGTGCTATCTGAGGTATTGAGGAAGCGCTTTCTGAGATAGTGAGGAAGCACTATCTGAGGTATTGAGGTAACATTATCTGACATACTGAGGGAGCGCTTTCTAAGGTACTGAGGAAGCACTTTCTGAGGTATTCAGGGAGCACTTTCTGAGGTACTGAGGAAGCACTACCTGAGGTACGAAGGAAGAATTATCTGACACACTGAGGGAGAATTATCTGAGGTACTGAGGGAGGACTTTCTGTGCTACTGAGGAAGCACTTTCTGAGGTTTTGAGTGTGCACTATCTGAGGTATTGAGGGAGCACTTTCTGAGGTATTGAGGGAGCAATTACTGAGGTATTGAGGGAGCACTATCTGAGATATTGAGGGAGCTCCTTCTGAGCTATGGAGCAAGTATTTTCTGAGGTATTGAGGAAATACTATCTGAGGTACTGAGGGAGCACTTTCTGACGTATTGAGAAAGCACTGTCCGACGTAAAAAGGAAGCACTGTCTGAGGTACTGAGTGTGCACTATCTGAGCTATTGAGGGAGCACTGTCTGAGTACTGAGGAAGCACTGCCTTAAGTACAGAGAGTGCACTAGCTTAGGTATTGAGGGAGCACTTTCTGAGGTATTGAGTGAGCATTATCTAAAGTATTGAGTGAGCACTTTCTGAAGTATTGAGGGTGCACTACCTGAGGTGATGAGGGAGCACTTTCTGTTGTAGTGATGGAGCACTTTCTGAGGTACTGAGGATGTACTATCTGAGGAATTGTTGGAGCATTTTCTGAGGTACTGAAGGTGCGCTGGCTAAGGTATTCAGGGAGTACTATCTGAGGTATTGAGGGAGCACTTACTGAGACAATGAGACACGTAGTATCTGAGGTTCTGAGAGAGCTCTTTCTGAGGTAATGGGTGTGCACTATCGGAGGAACTGAGGAAGCACTATCTGAGGTACTGAGGGAGTACTTTCTGTGGTATTGAGCGAGAACTATCTGATCTACTGAGGAAGCACTCTCTGAGGTACTGATGGAGCACTTTCTGAGGTATTGAGCAAGCATTTCCTGAAATACTGAGAGAGCACTCTCTGAGGTATTGAGTGAGATCTATCTGAGGTATTGAGGTTCACTATCTGAAGTATTGAGGGAGCACTCTCTGAGGTATTGAGGGTACTCCTTCTGAGGTATGGAAGAAGCGCTTTCTGAGGTATTGAGGGAGCACTATTTGAGGAACTGAGGAAACACTATCTGAGGAACGGTGGGAACACTATCTGAGATATTGAGGGAGCACTCTCTGAGGTAGTGAGGGAGCAATTACTGAGGTCTTGATGGAGCATTTGGGGAGCACCTTCTGAGGAATTGAGCGAGTATTTTCTGAGAATGAGGAAGCACTATCTGAGGTACTGAGGGAGCAATTTCTAACGTATTAAGGAAGCACTGTCCGACATATTGAGGGAATAATTTCTGAGTTGTGAGGAAGCACTATCTGAGGTAATGAGGAAGCACTATCTGATGAACTGAGGAAGCATTATCTGACATACTGAGGGAGCAATGTCTCAGGTATTGAGGGAGCATTTTCTGAGGTATTGAGGAAGGACGACCTGAGGTACTGAGGGAGCACCCTCTGAGGTATTGAGGGAGATCTATCTTAGGTATTGAGGAACACTTTTTGAGGTATTGAGGGAGCACTTTCTGAAGTATGAAAGGAGCTCTTTTTGAGGTATTGAGGGAGCACTATCTGAGGTATGGAGGGAGGACTTTCTGAGGTATTGAGCAAGCACAATTTGAGCTACTGAGGGAGCAATATCTCAGGTTTGGAGGGAGATCTATCTGAGGTATTGAGGGACACTATCTGAGGTATTGAGGAACACTTTCTGAGGTATTGAGGAGTCACTATCTGATGTACTGAGGAAGCACTCTCTGAGGTACTGAGGGAGCACACTCTGAGGTATTGAGGGAGATCTATCTGATGTCTTGAGGAAAACGTTCTGAGGTATTGAGGGAGCACTATCTGAGGTATTGAGGTAGCAATCTTCTGAGGTACTGAGGGAGCACTTTATGAGGTATTGAGTGAACATTTTCTGAGCTATTGCGGGAGCATTATCTGTGGTACTGAGGGAGCACACATTCTGAGGTACTGAGGAAGCACTTCTGAGGTATTTAGGGTGCACTTTTTGAGGTATTGAGGAAGCGCGATCGGAGGAAGTGATGAAGCACTATCCATGGTACTGAGGGGGCATTATCTGAAGTACTGAAGGAGCACTTTCTGTGGTACTGAGGAAGCACTATCCGAGGTACTGAGAAAGCATTATCTGATATACTGATGGAGCATTATCTGAGGTACTGAGGGAGCACTTTCTGTGGTACTGAGGAAGCACTTTCTGAGGTATTGCGGGTGCACTATCTGAGGTATTGAGGGAGCACTTTCTGAGGTAGTGAGTGAGCAAAAACTGATGTATTGAGGGAGCACTATCAGATGTATTGGCGGAGCGCCTTCTGAGGTATTGAGCGAGTATTTTCTGAGGTATTGTGGAAGCACTATCTGAGGTAACGTAGGAGCACTTTCTGACTTATTAAGGAAGCACTATTCGACATGTTGAGGGAGTAATTTCTGAGTTGTGAGGAAGCACTGCCTGAAGTACAGAGTGTGCACTATCTGACGTATTGAGCGAGCACTTTGTAAGGTATTGAATGAGAACTATCTGAGGTATTGAGGGAGCACTTTTTGAGGTATGGAGGAAGCACTATCTGAGGTACTGAGGGAGCATTATCTGACATACTGAGGGAGGATTATCTGAGGTACTGAGGGAACACTTTCTTTGGTACTGAGGAAGCACTTTCTGAGGTACTGAGGGAACTCTTTCTGAGGTACTGAGGGAGCACTTTCTGAGGTATTAATCGTGTACTTTCTGAGGAATTGAGGAGGCGCTATCTGAGGTATTGGAGGAGCAATTTTTGAGAATAATCAGAAGCGTGATCTGAGATATTGAGGGAGTGCTATCTGAGGTATTGAGGAAGCGCTTTCTGAGATAGTGAGGAAGCACTATCTGAGGTATTGAGGTAACATTATCTGACATACTGAGGGAGCGCTTTCTAAGGTACTGAGGAAGCACTTTCTGAGGTATTCAGGGAGCACTTTCTGAGGTACTGAGGAAGCACTACCTGAGGTACGAAGGAAGAATTATCTGACACACTGAGGGAGAATTATCTGAGGTACTGAGGGAGGACTTTCTGTGCTACTGAGGAAGCACTTTCTGAGGTTTTGAGTGTGCACTATCTGAGGTATGGAGGGAGCACTTTCTGAGGTATTGAGGGAGCAATTACTGAGGTATTGAGGGAGCACTATCTGAGATATTGAGGGAGCTCCTTCTGAGCTATGGAGCAAGTATTTTCTGAGGTATTGAGGAAGTACTATCTGAGGTACTGAGGGAGCACTTTCTGACGTATTGAGAAAGCACTGTCCGACGTAAAAAGGAAGCACTGTCTGAGGTACTGAGTGTGCAATATCTGAGCTATTGAGGGAGCACTGTCTGAGTACTGAGGAAGCACTGCCTTAAGTACAGAGAGTGCACTAGCTTAGGTATTGGGGGAGCACTTTCTGAGGTATTGAGTGAGCATTATCTAAAGTATTGAGTGAGCACTTTCTGAAGTATTAAGGGTGCACTACCTGAGGTGATGAGGGAGCACTTTCTGTTGTAGTGATGGAGCACTTTCTGAGGTACTGAGGATGTACTATCTGAGGAATTGTTGGAGCATTTTCTGAGGTACTGAAGGTGCGCTGGCTAAGGTATTCAGGGAGTACTATCTGAGGTATTGAGGGAGCACTTACTGAGACAATGAGACACGTAGTATCTGAGGTTCTGAGAGAGCTCTTTCTGAGGTAATGGGTGTGCACTATCGGAGGAACTGAGGAAGCACTATCTGAGGTACTGAGGGAGTACTTTCTGTGGTATTGAGCGAGAACAATCTGAGATACTGAGGAAGCACTATCTGAGGTGTTGAGGGAGCACTTTCTGAGGTATTGAGGAAGCACTATCTGATCTACTGAGGAAGCACTCTCTGAGGTACTGATGGAGCACTTTCTGAGGTATTGAGCAAGCATTTCCTGAAATACTGAGAGAGCACTCTCTGAGGTATTGAGTGAGATCTATCTGAGGTATTGAGGTTCACTATCTGAAGTATTGAGGGAGCACTCTCTGAGGTATTGAGGGTACTCCTTCTGAGGTATGGAAGAAGCGCTTTCTGAGGTATTGAGGGAGCACTATTTGAGGAACTGAGGAAACACTATCTGAGGAACGGTGGGAACACTATCTGAGATATTGAGGGAGCACTCTCTGAGGTAGTGAGGGAGCAATTACTGAGGTCTTGATGGAGCATTTGGGGAGCACCTTCTGAGGAATTGAGCGAGTATTTTCTGAGAATGAGGAAGCACTATCTGAGGTACTGAGGGAGCAATTTCTAACGTATTAAGGAAGCACTGTCCGACATATTGAGGGAATAATTTCTGAGTTGTGAGGAAGCACTATCTGAGGTAATGAGGAAGCACTATCTGATGAACTGAGGAAGCATTATCTGACATACTGAGGGAGCAATGTCTCAGGTATTGAGGGAGCATTTTCTGAGGTATTGAGGAAGGACGACCTGAGGTACTGAGGGAGCACCCTCTGAGGTATTGAGGGAGATCTATCTTAGGTATTGAGGAACACTATCTGAGGTATTGAGGAACACTTTTTGAGGTATTGAGGGAGCACTTTCTGAAGTATGAAAGGAGCTCTTTTTGAGGTATTGAGGGAGCACTATCTGAGGTATGGAGGGAGGACTTTCTGAGGTATTGAGCAAGCACAATTTGAGCTACTGAGGGAGCAATATCTCAGGTTTGGAGGGAGATCTATCTGAGGTATTGAGGGACACTATCTGAGGTATTGAGGAACACTTTCTGAGGTATTGAGGAGTCACTATCTGATGTACTGAGGAAGCACTCTCTGAGGTACTGAGGGAGCACACTCTGAGGTATTGAGGGAGATCTATCTGATGTCTTGAGGAAAACGTTCTGAGGTATTGAGGGAGCACTATCTGAGGTATTGAGGTAGCAATCTTCTGAGGTACTGAGGGAGCACTTTATGAGGTATTGAGTGAACATTTTCTGAGCTATTGCGGGAGCATTATCTGTGGTACTGAGGGAGCACACATTCTGAGGTACTGAGGAAGCACTTCTGAGGTATTTAGGGTGCACTTTTTGAGGTATTGAGGAAGCGCGATCGGAGGAAGTGATGAAGCACTATCCATGGTACTGAGGGGGCATTATCTGAAGTACTGAAGGAGCACTTTCTGTGGTACTGAGGAAGCACTATCCGAGGTACTGAGAAAGCATTATCTGATATACTGATGGAGCATTATCTGAGGTACTGAGGGAGCACTTTCTGTGGTACTGAGGAAGCACTTTCTGAGGTATTGCGGGTGCACTATCTGAGGTATTGAGGGAGCACTTTCTGAGGTAGTGAGTGAGCAAAAACTGATGTATTGAGGGAGCACTATCAGATGTATTGGCGGAGCGCCTTCTGAGGTATTGAGCGAGTATTTTCTGAGGTATTGTGGAAGCACTATCTGAGGTAACGTAGGAGCACTTTCTGACTTATTAAGGAAGCACTATTCGACATGTGGAGGGAGTAATTTCTGAGTTGTGAGGAAGCACTGCCTGAAGTACAGAGTGTGCACTATCTGACGTAATGAGCGAGCACTTTGTAAGGTATTGAATGAGAACTATCTGAGGTATTGAGGGAGCACTTTTTGAGGTATGGAGGAAGCACTATCTGAGGTACTGAGGGAGCATTATCTGACATACTGAGGGAGGATTATCTGAGGTACTGAGGGAACACTTTCTTTTTACTGAGGAAGCACTTTCTGAGGTACTGAGGGAACACTTTCTGAGGTACTGAGGGAGCACTTTCTGAGGTATTAATCGTGTACTTTCTGAGGAATTGAGGAGGCGCTATCTGAGGTATTGGAGGAGCAATTTTTGAGAATAATCAGAAGCGTGATCTGAGATATTGAGGGAGTGCTATCTGAGGTATTGAGGAAGCGCTTTCTGAGATAGTGAGGAAGCACTATCTGAGGTATTGAGGTAACATTATCTGACATACTGAGGGAGCGCTTTCTAAGGTACTGAGGAAGCACTTTCTGAGGTATTCAGGGAGCACTTTCTGAGGTACTGAGGAAGCACTACCTGAGGTACGAAGGAAGAATTATCTGACACACTGAGGGAGAATTATCTGAGGTACTGAGGGAGGACTTTCTGTGCTACTGAGGAAGCACTTTCTGAGGTTTTGAGTGTGCACTATCTGAGGTATTGAGGGAGCACTTTCTGAGGTATTGAGGGAGCAATTACTGAGGTATTGAGGGAGCACTATCTGAGATATTGAGGGAGCTCCTTCTGAGCGATGGAGCAAGTATTTTCTGAGGTATTGAGGAAGTACTATCTGAGGTACTGAGGGAGCACTTTCTGACGTATTGAGAAAGCACTGTCCGACGTAAAAAGGAAGCACTGTCTGAGGTACTGAGTGTGCACTATCTGAGCTATTGAGGGAGCACTGTCTGAGTACTGAGGAAGCACTGCCTTAAGTACAGAGAGTGCACTAGCTTAGGTATTGGGGGAGCACTTTCTGAGGTATTGAGTGAGCATTATCTAAAGTATTGAGTGAGCACTTTCTGAAGTATTGAGGGTGCACTACCTGAGGTGATGAGGGAGCACTTTCTGTTGTAGTGATGGAGCACTTTCTGAGGTACTGAGGATGTACTATCTGAGGAATTCTTGGAGCATTTTCTGAGGTACTGAAGGTGCGCTGGCTAAGGTATTCAGGGAGTACTATCTGAGGTATTGAGGGAGCACTTACTGAGACAATGAGACACGTAGTATATGAGGTTCTGAGAGAGCTCTTTCTGAGGTAATGGGTGTGCACTATCGGAGGAACTGAGGAAGCACTATCTGAGGTACTGAGGGAGTACTTTCTGTGGTATTGAGCGAGAACTATCTGAGATACTGAGGAAGCACTATCTGAGGTGTTGAGGGAGCACTTTCTGAGGTATTGAGGAAGCACTATCTGATCTACTGAGGAAGCACTCTCTGAGGTACCGATGGAGCACTTTCTGAGGTATTGAGCAAGCATTTCCTGAAATACTGAGAGAGCACTCTCTGAGGTATTGAGTGAGATCTATCTGAGGTATTGAGGTTCACTATCTGAAGTATTGAGGGAGCACTCTCTGAGGTATTGAGGGTACTCCTTCTGAGGTATGGAAGAAGCGCTTTCTGAGGTATTGAGGGAGCACTATTTGAGGAACTGAGGAAACACTATCTGAGGAACGGTGGGAACACTATCTGAGATATTGAGGGAGCACTCTCTGAGGTAGTGAGGGAGCAATTACTGAGGTCTTGATGGAGCATTTGGGGAGCACCTTCTGAGGAATTGAGCGAGTATTTTCTGAGAATGAGGAAGCACTATCTGAGGTACTGAGGGAGCAATTTCTAACGTATTAAGGAAGCACTGTCCGACATATTGAGGGAATAATTTCTGAGTTGTGAGGAAGCACTATCTGAGGTAATGAGGAAGCACTATCTGATGAACTGAGGAAGCATTATCTGACATACTGAGGGAGCAATGTCTCAGGTATTGAGGGAGCATTTTCTGAGGTATTGAGGAAGGACGACCTGAGGTACTGAGGGAGCACCCTCTGAGGTATTGAGGGAGATCTATCTTAGGTATTGAGGAACACTATCTGAGGTATTGAGGAACACTTTTTGAGGTATTGAGGGAGCACCTTCTGAAGTATGAAAGGAGCTCTTTTTGAGGTATTGAGGGAGCACTATCTGAGGTATGGAGGGAGGACTTTCTGAGGTATTGAGCAAGCACAATTTGAGCTACTGAGGGAGCAATATCTCAGGTTTGGAGGGAGATCTATCTGAGGTATTGAGGGACACTATCTGAGGTATTGAGGAACACTTTCTGAGTTATTGAGGAGTCACTATCTGATGTACTGAGGAAGCACTCTCTGAGGTACTGAGGGAGCACACTCTGAGGTATTGAGGGAGATCTATCTGATGTCTTGAGGAAAACTTTCTGAGGTATTGAGCGAGCACTATCTGAGGTATTGAGGTAGCAATCTTCTGAGGTACTGAGGGAGCACTTTATGAGGTATTGAGTGAACATTTTCTGAGCTATTGCGGGAGCATTATCTGTGGTACTGAGGGAGCACACATTCTGAGGTACTGAGGAAGCACTTCTGAGGTATTTAGGGTGCACTTTTTGAGGTATTGAGGAAGCGCGATCGGAGGAAGTGATGAAGCACTATCCATGGTACTGAGGGGGCATTATCTGAAGTACTGAAGGAGCACTTTCTGTGGTCCTGAGGAAGCACTATCCGAGGTACTGAGAAAGCATTATCTGATATACTGATGGAGCATTATCTGAGGTACTGAGGGAGCACTTTCTGTGGTACTGAGGAAGCACTTTCTGAGGTATTGCGGGTGCACTATCTGAGGTATTGAGGGAGCACTTTCTGAGGTAGTGAGTGAGCAAAAACTGATGTATTGAGGGAGCACTATCAGATGTATTGGCGGAGCGCCTTCTGAGGTATTGAGCGAGTATTTTCTGAGGTATTGTGGAAGCACTATCTGAGGTAACGTAGGAGCACTTTCTGACTTATTAAGGAAGCACTATTCGACATATTGAGGGAGTAATTTCTGAGTTGTGAGGAAGCACTGCCTGAAGTACAGAGTGTGCACTATCTGACGTATTGAGCGAGCACTTTGTAAGGTATTGAATGAGAACTATCTGAGGTATTGAGGGAGCACTTTTTGAGGTATGGAGGAAGCACTATCTGAGGTACTGAGGGAGCATTATCTGACATACTGAGGGAGGATTATCTGAGGTACTGAGGGAACACTTTCTTTGGTACTGAGGAAGCACTTTCTGAGGTACTGAGGGAACACTTTCTGAGGTACTGAGGGAGCACTTTCTGAGGTATTAATCGTGTACTTTCTGAGGAATTGAGGAGGCGCTATCTGAGGTATTGGAGGAGCAATTTTTGAGAATAATCAGAAGCGTGATCTGAGATATTGAGGGAGTGCTATCTGAGGTATTGAGGAAGCGCTTTCTGAGATAGTGAGGAAGCACTATCTGAGGTATTGAGGTAACATTATCTGACATACTGAGGGAGCGCTTTCTAAGGTACTGAGGAAGCACTTTCTGAGGTATTCAGGGAGCACTTTCTGAGGTACTGAGGAAGCACTACCTGAGGTACGAAGGAAGAATTATCTGACACACTGAGGGAGAATTATCTGAGGTACTGAGGGAGGACTTTCTGTGCTACTGAGGAAGCACTTTCTGAGGTTTTGAGTGTGCACTATCTGAGGTATTGAGGGAGCACTTTCTGAGGTATTGAGGGAGCAATTACTGAGGTATTGAGGGAGCACTATCTGAGATATTGAGGGAGCTCCTTCTGAGCTATGGAGCAAGTATTTTCTGAGGTATTGAGGAAGTACTATCTGAGGTACTGAGGGAGCACTTTCTGACGTATTGAGAAAGCACTGTCCGACGTAAAAAGGAAGCACTGTCTGAGGTACTGAGTGTGCACTATCTGAGCTATTGAGGGAGCACTGTCTGAGTACTGAGGAAGCACTGCCTTAAGTACAGAGAGTGCACTAGCTTAGGTATTGGGGGAGCACTTTCTGAGGTATTGAGGGTGCACTACCTGAGGTGATGAGGGAGCACTTTCTGTTGTAGTGATGGAGCACTTTCTGAGGTACTGAGGATGTACTATCTGAGGAATTGTTGGAGCATTTTCTGAGGTACTGAAGGTGCGCTGGCTAAGGTATTCAGGGAGTACTATCTGAGGTATTGAGGGAGCACTTACTGAGACAATGAGACACGTAGTATATGAGGTTCTGAGAGAGCTCTTTCTGAGGTAATGGGTGTGCACTATCGGACGAACTGAGGAAGCACTATCTGAGGTACTGAGGGAGTACTTTCTGTGGTATTGAGCGAGAACTATCTGAGATACTGAGGAAGCACTATCTGAGGTGTTGAGGGAGCACTTTCTGAGGTATTGAGGAAGCACTATCTGATCTACTGAGGAAGCACTCTCTGAGGTACTGATGGAGCACTTTCTGAGGTATTGAGCAAGCATTTCCTGAAATACTGAGAGAGCACTCTCTGAGGTATTGAGTGAGATCTATCTGAGGTATTGAGGTTCACTATCTGAAGTATTGAGGGAGCACTCTCTGATGTATTGAGGGTACTCCTTCTGAGGTATGGAAGAAGCGCTTTCTGAGGTATTGAGGGAGCACTATTTGAGGAACTGAGGAAACACTATCTGAGGAACGGTGGGAACACTATCTGAGATATTGAGGGAGCACTCTCTGAGGTAGTGAGGGAGCAATTACTGAGGTCTTGATGGAGCATTTGGGGAGCACCTTCTGAGGAATTGAGCGAGTATTTTCTGAGAATGAGGAAGCACTATCTGAGGTACTGAGGGAGCAATTTCTAACGTATTAAGGAAGCACTGTCCGACATATTGAGGGAATAATTTCTGAGTTGTGAGGAAGCACTATCTGAGGTAATGAGGAAGCACTATCTGATGAACTGAGGAAGCATTATCTGACATACTGAGGGAGCAATGTCTCAGGTATTGAGGGAGCATTTTCTGAGGTATTGAGGAAGGACGACCTGAGGTACTGAGGGAGCACCCTCTGAGGTATTGAGGGAGATCTATCTTAGGTATTGAGGAACACTATCTGAGGTATTGAGGAACACTTTTTGAGGTATTGAGGGAGCACCTTCTGAAGTATGAAAGGAGCTCTTTTTGAGGTATTGAGGGAGCACTATCTGAGGTATGGAGGGAGGACTTTCTGAGGTATTGAGCAAGCACAATTTGAGCTACTGAGGGAGCAATATCTGAGGTTTTGGAGCGAGATCTATCTGAGGTATTGAGGGACACTATCTGAGGTATTGAGGAACACTTTCTGAGGTATTGAGGAGTCACTATCTGATGTACTGAGGAAGCACTCTCTGAGGTACTGAGGGAGCACACTCTGAGGTATTGAGCGAGATCTATCTGATGTCTTGAGGAAAACTTTCTGAGGTATTGAGCGAGCACTATCTGAGGTATTGAGGTAGCAATCTTCTGAGGTACTGAGGGAGCACTTTATGAGGTATTGAGTGAACATTTTCTGAGCTATTGCGGGAGCATTATCTGTGGTACTGAGGGAGCACACATTCTGAGGTACTGAGGAAGCACTTCTGAGGTATTTAGGGTGCACTTTTTGAGGTATTGAGGAAGCGCGATCGGAGGAAGTGATGAAGCACTATCCATGGTACTGAGGGGGCATTATCTGAAGTACTGAAGGAGCACTTTCTGTGGTACTGAGGAAGCACTATCCGAGGTACTGAGAAAGCATTATCTGATATACTGATGGAGCATTATCTGAGGTACTGAGGGAGCACTTTCTGTGGTACTGAGGAAGCACTTTCTGAGGTATTGCGGGTGCACTATCTGAGGTATTGAGGGAGCACTTTCTGATGTAGTGAGTGAGCAAAAACTGATGTATTGAGGGAGCACTATCAGATGTATTGGCGGAGCGCCTTCTGAGGTATTGAGCGAGTATTTTCTGAGGTATTGTGGAAGCACTATCTGAGGTAACGTAGGAGCACTTTCTGACTTATTAAGGAAGCACTATTCGACATGTTGAGGGAGTAATTTCTGAGTTGTGAGGAAGCACTGCCTGAAGTACAGAGTGTGCACTATCTGAGGGAGGATTATCTGAGGTACTGACGGAACAATTTCTTTGGTACTGAGGAAGCACTTTCTGAGGTACTGAGGGAACACTTTCTGAGGTACTGAGGGAGCACTTTCTGAGGTATTAATCGTGTACTTTCTGAGGAATTGAGGAGGCGCTATCTGAGGTATTGGAGGAGCAATTTTTGAGAATAATCAGAAGCGTGATCTGAGATATTGAGGGAGTGCTATCTGAGGTATTGAGGAAGCGCTTTCTGAGATAGTGAGGAAGCACTATCTGAGGTATTGAGGTAACATTATCTGACATACTGAGGGAGCGCTTTCTAAGGTACTGAGGAAGCACTTTCTGAGGTATTCAGCGAGCACTTTCTGAGGTACTGAGGAAGCACTACCTGAGGTACGAAGGAAGAATTATCTGACACACTGAGGGAGAATTATCTGAGGTACTGAGGGAGGACTTTCTGTGCTACTGAGGAAGCACTTTCTGAGGTTTTGAGTGTGCACTATCTGAGGTATCGAGGGAGCACTTTCTGAGGTATTGAGGGAGCAATTACTGAGGTGTTGAGGGAGCACTATCTGAGGTATTGAGTGAGCTCCTTCTGAGCTATGGAGCAAGTATTTTCTGAGGTATTGAGGAAGTACTATCTGAGGTACTGAGGGAGCACGTTCTGACGTATTGAGAAAGCTCTGTCCGACGTAAAAAGGAAGCACTGTCTGAGGTACTGAGTGTGCACTATCTGAGCTATTGAGGGAGCACTGTCTGAGTACTGAGGAAGCACTGCCTTAAGTACAGAGAGTGCACTAGCTTAGGTATTGAGGGAGCACTTTCTGAGGTATTGAGTGAGCATTATCTAAAGTATTGAGTGAGCACTTTCTGAAGTATTGAGGGTGCACTACCTGAGGTGATGAGGGAGCACTTTCTGTTGTAGTGATGGAGCACTTTCTGAGGTACTGAGGATGTACTATCTGAGGAATTGTTGGAGCATTTTCTGAGGTACTGAAGGTGCGCTGGCTAAGGTATTCAGGGAGTACTATCTGAGGTATTGAGGGAGCACTTACTGAGACAATGAGACACGTAGTATCTGAGGTTCTGAGAGAGCTCTTTCTGAGGTAATGGGTGTGCACTATCGGAGGAACTGAGGAAGCACTATCTGAGGTACTGAGGGAGTACTTTCTGTGGTATTGAGCGAGAACTATCTGAGATACTGAGGAAGCACTATCTGAGGTGTTGAGGGAGCACTTTCTGAGGTATTGAGGAAGCACTATCTGATCTACTGAGGAAGCACTCTCTGAGGTACTGATGGAGCACTTTCTGAGGTATTGAGCAAGCATTTCCTGAAATACTGAGAGAGCACTCTCTGAGGTTTTGAGTGAGATCTATCTGAGGTATTGAGGTTCACTATCTGAAGTATTGAGGGAGCACTCTCTGAGGTATTGAGGGTGCTCCTTCTGAGGTATGGAAGAAGCGCTTTCTGAGGTATTGAGGGAGCACTATTTGAGGAACTGAGGAAACACTATCTGAGGAACGGTGGGAACACTATCTGAGATATTGAGGGAGCACTCTCTGAGGTAGTGAGGGAGCAATTACTGAGGTCTTGATGGAGCATTTGGGGAGCACCTTCTGAGGAATTGAGCGAGTATTTTCTGAGAATGAGGAAGCACTATCTGAGGTACTGAGGGAGCAATTTCTAACGTATTAAGGAAGCACTGTCCGACATATTGAGGGAATAATTTCTGAGTTGTGAGGAAGCACTATCTGAGGTAATGAGGAAGCACTATCTGATGAACTGAGGAAGCATTATCTGACATACTGAGGGAGCAATGTCTCAGGTATTGAGGGAGCATTTTCTGAGGTATTGAGGAAGGACGACCTGAGGTACTGAGGGAGCACCCTCTGAGGTATTGAGGGAGATCTATCTTAGGTATTGAGGAACACTATCTGAGGTATTGAGGAACACTTTTTGAGGTATTGAGGGAGCACTTTCTGAAGTATGAAAGGAGCTCTTTTTGAGGTATTGAGGGAGCACTATCTGAGGTATGGAGGGAGGACTTTCTGAGGTATTGAGCAAGCACAATTTGAGCTACTGAGGGAGCAATATCTGAGGTTTGGAGCGAGATCTATCTGAGGTATTGAGGGACACTATCTGAGGTATTGAGGAACACTTTCTGAGGTATTGAGGAGTCACTATCTGATGTACTGAGGAAGCACTCTCTGAGGTACTGAGGGAGCACACTCTGAGGTATTGAGGGAGATCTATCTGATGTCTTGAGGAAAACTTTCTGAGGTATTGAGGGAGCACTATCTGAGGTATTGAGGTAGCAATCTTCTGAGGTACTGAGGGAGCACTTTATGAGGTATTGAGTGAACATTTTCTGAGCTATTGCGGGAGCATTATCTGTGGTACTGAGGGAGCACACATTCTGAGGTACTGAGGAAGCACTTCTGAGGTATTTAGGGTGCACTTTTTGAGGTATTGAGGAAGCGCGATCGGAGGAAGTGATGAAGCACTATCCATGGTACTGAGGGGGCATTATCTGAAGTACTGAAGGAGCACTTTCTGTGGTACTGAGGAAGCACTATCCGAGGTACTGAGAAAGCATTATCTGATATACTGATGGAGCATTATCTGAGGTACTGAGGGAGCACTTTCTGTGGTACTGAGGAAGCACTTTCTGAGGTATTGCGGGTGCACTATCTGAGGTATTGAGGGAGCACTTTCTGAGGTAGTGAGTGAGCAAAAACTGATGTATTGAGGGAGCACTATCAGATGTATTGGCGGAGCGCCTTCTGAGGTATTGAGCGAGTATTTTCTGAGGTATTGTGGAAGCACTATCTGAGGTAACGTAGGAGCACTTTCTGACTTATTAAGGAAGCACTATCTGAGGTATTGAGGTAGCAATCTTCTGAGGTACTGAGGGAGCACTTTATGAGGTATTGAGTGAACATTTTCTGAGGTATTGTGGGAGCATTATATGAGGTATTGATGGAGCGCTATCTTAGGTATGGGGGAGCATTATCTGAGGTTTTGAGGGAGCATTATCTGAGGTACTGAGGGAGCACTCTCTGAGGCATTGAGGGAGCACTATCTTAGGCATTGAGGGAGCACATTCTGAGGTATTGAGGGAGTTTTTTCTGAGGAATTGAGGAAGCACTATCTGAGATATTGAGGGAGCATTATCTGAGGCATTGTGGGAGCATTATCTGAGGTATTGAGGGAGCACTATCTGAGGTACTGTGAGAGCACTATCTGAGGTAGTGAAGGAGAACTTTCTGTGGTACTGAGGGAGCACTTTCTGAGGTATTGAGGATGCACTATCTGAGGTATTGAGAGAGTACTTTCTCTGGTATTGAGGGAGCAATTACTGAGGTATTGAGGGAGCATTATCTGAGGTATTGAGGAAACTCCTTCTGAGGTATTGAGCGAGTATTTTCTGAGGCATTGAGGAAGCACTATCTGAGGTACTGAGGGAGCAATTTCTGAGGTACTGAGTGTGCACTATCTGAGGTATTGAGGGAGCACTGTCTGAGTACTGAGGAAGCACTGCCTGAAGTACAGAGTGTGCACTATCTGAGGTATTGAGTGAGCATTATCTAAAGTATTGAGTGAGCATTTTCTGAGGTATTGAGGGAGCACCTTCTGAGGTACTTAGGAAGCATTATCCGAGGTATTGAGGGAACACTTTCTGTGGTAGTGAGGGAGCACTTTCTGAGGTACTGAGGGTGCACTATCTGAGGTATTGATGGAGCATTTTCTGTTGTATTGAAGGTGCGCTGGCTCAGGTACTCAGGCAGCACTATCTGAGGTATTGAGTGAGCACTATATGAGGTAATGAGGGACGTTCTATCTGAGGTACTGAGGGAGCCATTTCTGAGGTCTTGGGTGTGCACTATCTGAGGAACTGAGGAAGCACTATCTGAGGTATTGAGGGAGTACTTTCTGAGGTACTGAGGCAGTACTTTCTGAGGTATTGAGCGAGAACTATCTGAGGTACTGAGGAAGCACTATCTGTGGTATTGAGGGAGCACTTTCTGAAGTATTGAGGAAGCACTATCTGAGGTACTGAGGGAGTACTTTCTGAGGTATTGAGCAAGCACTATGTGAGGAACTGTGGGAACACTATCTGAGGTGTTTAGGGAGCACTTTCTGAGGTATTTAGGAAGCAATTTTCTAGGTACTGAGGGAGCACTTTCTGAGGTATTGTGGGAGCAATATCTAAGGCATGGGGGAGCACTGTCTGAGGTATTGAGGGAGCACATTCTGAGCTATTGAGGGTGCTCCTTCTGAGGTATTGAGCGAGGGCTTTCTGAGGTATGGAGGGAGCACTATCTGAGCTACTGAGGGGGCACTATCTGTGGCACCGAGGAAGCACTTTCTGATGTCTTGAGGAAGCACAATGAGAGTACTGAGGGAGCAATATCTGAGTTACTGAGGGTGTAATATCTGAGGTATTGAGGGAGCATTTGTTGAGGTATTGAGGGAGAATTTTCTGAGGTACTGACAGTGCACTATCTGATGTACTGAGGGAGCTATTTCTGAGGTATTTTGAGTGCACGATCTGAGGAACTGAGGAAGCACTAAATGAGGTATTGAGGCAGTACATTCTGAGGTACTGAGTGAGTATTTTCTGTGGTATTGAGCAAGCACTAACTGAGGGACTGAGGAAGTACTATGTGAGGTATTGAGGGAGCTCTTTCTGAGGTATTGAGGAAGCACTATGTGAAATACTGAGGGAACATTATCTGACATACTGAGGGAGCACATTCTGTGGTACTGAGGAAGCACTTTCTGAGGTATTAAGGGTGCACTATCGGAGGTATTGAGGGAACACATTCTGACGTATTGCGTGAACACTTTTTGAGGTGTAAAGGGAGCACTATCTGAGGTATGGAGGGAGCACTTTCTGAGTTATTGAGGGAGCACTATCTTAGGTATGGGGGAGCACTAACTGAGGTATTGAGGGAGCACATTCTGAGGTATTGAGGGAGCACTATCTGAGGTACTGAGGAAGCACTTTCTGAGGTATTGAGGGGAGCACTTTCTGAGGGACGGAGGAAGCACTATCTGAGGTACTGAGAAAGCATTATCTGACATACTGATGGAACATTATCTGAGGTATTGAGGCAGCACTTTCTGAGGTTCTGATGAAGCACTCTCTGAGGTACTGAGGGAGCATTATCTGAGGTACAGAGGGAGCACTTTCTGATGTATTAAGGAAGCACTGTCCGATGTATTGAGGTAGCAATGTCTGAGTTGTGAGGAAGCACTGCCTGAAGTACAGAGTGTGCACTATCTGACGTATTGAGCGAGCACTTTGTAAGGTATTGAATGAGAACTATCTGAGGTATTGAGGGAGCACTTTTTGAGGTATGGAGGAAGCACTATCTGAGGTACTGAGGGAGCATTATCTGACATACTGAGGGAGCATTATGTGACATACTGAGGGAGCATCATCTGAGGTACTGAGGGAGCACTCTATGAGGTATTGAGGGTACATTATAGGAGGTATTGCGGGAACACTTTTTGTGGTATAAAAGGAGCACTCCTTCGGTATTGAGGGAGCACTATCTTAGTTATGGGGGAGCACTATCTGAGGTATTGAGGGAGCACTTTCTGAGGTATTGAGGAAGCACTATCTGAGCTATTGAGAGAGCATTATCTGTGGTACAGAGGGAGCACTTTCTGAGGTACTGAATGAGCACTTTCTGAGGTATTAAGAGTGCACCTTTTGAGATATTGAGCAAGCAGTATCTGAGGTAGTGATGAAGCAGTTTCTAAGGTACTGAGGGAGCATTATCTGAGGTACTGAGGGAGGATTATCTGACATACTGATGGAGCATTTTCTGAGGTACTGAGGAAGCACTTTCTGAGGTATTGAGGATGCACAATCTGAGGTATTGAGGGAGCACTTTCTGAGGTAGTGAGGGAGCAATTACTGAGGTATTGAGGGAGCACTATCTGAGGTACTGAGGGAGCACTTTCTGTGGTAGTGAGGGAGCACTTTCTGATGTATTGAGGGTGCACTATCTGAAGTATTGAAGTAGCACTTTCTGAGGTACTGAGGAAGCACTATCTGAGGTACTGAGAAAGCATTATCTGACATACTGATGGAGTATTATCTGAGGTACTGAGAGAGCACATTCTGTGGTACTGAAGAAGAACTTTATGAGGTATTGAGGGTGCACTGTCTGAGGTATTGGGGGAGCACTTTCTGAGGTATTGAGCGAGTATTTTCTGAGGTATTGAGAAAGCACGATCTGAGGTACTGAGGGAGCACTTTCTGACGTATTAAGGAAGCACTGTCCGACGTATTGAGGGAGAAATGTCTGAATTGTGAGGAAGCACTTCCTGAAGTACAGAGTGTGAACTATCTGACGTACTGAGGGAGCACTTTCTAAGGTATTGAGTGAGGATTATCTGAAGTATTGGGGGAGCACTTTCTGAGGTATTGATGGAGCACTTTCTGAGGTATTGAGGAAGCATTACCTGAGGTACTGACGGAGCATTATCTGGCATACTGAGGGAGCACTTTCTGTGGTACTGAGGAAGCACTTTCTGAGGTATTGAGGGAGCACTTTCTGAGGTATTGAGGAAGCACTATGTGAGGTACTGAGGGAGCATTATCTGACATACTGAGGGAGCATTATCTGATGTACTGAGGGAGCACTTTCTGTGGTACTGAGGAAGCACTTTCTGAGGTATTGAGGGAGCACTTTCTGAGGTATTGAGGAAGCACTATGTGAGGTACTGAGGGAGCATTATCTGACATGCTGAGGGACCATTATCTGAAGTACTGAGGGAGCACATTCTGTGGTACTGAGGAAGCACTTTCTGAGGTATTGAGGGTGCACTATCGGAGGTATTGAGGGAACACATTCTGAGGTATTGCGTAAACACTTTTTGAGGTGTAAAGGGAGCACTATCTGAGGTATTGAGGAAGCACTTTCTGAATTATTGAGGGAGCACTATCTTAGGTATGGGGGAGCACTAACTGAGGTATTGAGGGAGCACTTTCTGAGGTATTGAGGGAGCATTTTCTGATATATTGAGGAAGCACTATCTGAGCTATTGAGGGAGCATTATCTGTGGTAGTGAGGGAGCACTTTCTGAGGTATTAAGGGTGCATTTTTTGAGGTATTGAGGAAGCACTATCTGAGATACTGAGGAAGCACTTTCTGAGGTATTGAGGGAGCACTTTGAGAGTTACTGAGGAAGCACTATCTGAGTTATTGAGGGTGTACTATCTGAGGTGTTGAGTGAGAATTTGCTGAGGTATTGAGGGAACATTGTCTGAGGTACTGACAGTGCACTATATGATGTACTGAGGGCGTTATTTCTGAGGTATTTTGTGTGCGCTATCTGAGGAACTGAGGAAGCACTAAATGAGGTATTGAGGGAGTACTTTCTGAGGTACTGAGTGAGTACTTTCTGTGGTATTCAGCAAGCACTATCTGAGGTACTGAGGAAGCACTATGTGAGTTATTGAGGGAGCACTTTCTGAGGTATTGAGGAAGCACGACCTGAGGTATTGAGGGAGCACTTTCTGAGGTATTGAGCGAGGGCTTTCTGAGGAATTGAGGGAGTACCATCTGAGGTATTGAGGGACCACTTTCTGAGGTAATGAGGGACTGACAATCTGAGGTACAGAGGGAGCCCTTTCTGAGGTATTGGGTGCGCACTATCTGAGGAACTGTGGAATCACTATCTGAGGTATTGAGGGAGTATGTTCTGAGGTACTGAGGGAGTACTCTCTGAGGTATTGAGGGAGCACTTTCTGAGGTATTGAGGAAGCACAGTTTGATTTGCTGAGGAAGCACTCTCTGAGGTACTGAGGGAGCACTTACTGAGGTATTGAGCAAGCACTATCTGAGGCATTGAGGGTGCAATATCTCAGGTATTGAGGGAGCACTTTCTGAGGTATTGAGGAAGCACTATGTGAGGTACTGAGGGAGCATTATCTGACATACTGAGGGAGCATTATCTGATGTACTGAGGGAGCACATTCTGTGGTACTCAGGAAGCACTTTCTGAGGTATTAAGGGTGCACTATCGGAGGTATTGAGGGAACAAATTCTGACGTATTGCGTGAACACTTTTTGAGGTGTAAAGGGAGCACTATCTGAGGTATGGAGGGAGCACTTTCTGAGTTATTGAGGGAGCACTATCTTAGGTACGGGGGAGCACTAACTGAGGTATTGAGGGAGCACATTCTGAGGTATTGAGGGAGCACTTTCTGAGATATTGAGGAAGCACTATCTGAGCTATTGAGGGAGCATTATCTGTGGTAGTGAGTGAGCACTTTCTGAGGTATTAAGGGTGCACCTTTTGAGGTATTGAGGAAGCACTATCTGAGGTACTGAGGAAGCACTTTCTGAGGTATTGAGGGGAGCACTTTCTGAGGTACGGAGGAAGCACTATCTGAGGTACTGAGAAAGCATTATCTGACATACTGATGGAACATTATCTGAGGTATTGAGGCAGCACTTTCTGAGGTTCTGATGAAGCACTCTCTGAAGTACAGAGGGAGCACTTTCTGACGTATTAAGGAAGCACTGTCCGATGCATTGAGGTAGCAATGTCTGAGTTGTGAGAAAGCACTGCCTGAAGTACAGAGTGTGCACTATCTGACGTATTGAGCGAGCACTTTCTAAGGTATTGAGTGAGAACTATCTGAGGTATTGAGGGAGCACCTTCTGAGGTATTGAGGAAGCACTATCTGAGCTATTGAGAGAGCATTATCTGTGGTACAGAGGGAGCACTTTCTGAGGTACTGAATGAGCACTTTCTGAGGTATTAAGAGTGCACCTTTTGAGATATTGAGCAAGCAGTATCTGAGGTAGTGATGAAGCAGTTTCTAAGGTACTGAGGGAGCATTATCTGAGGTACTGAGGGAGGATTATCTGACATACTGATGGAGCATTTTCTGTGGTACTGAGGGAGCACATTCTGTGGTACTGAGGAAGCACTTTCTGAGGCATTGAGGGTGCACTATCTGAGGTATTGAGGGAGCACTTTCTGAGAAAGTGAGGGAGCAATAACTGAGGTATTGAGGATGCACAATCTGAGGTATTGAGGGAGCACTTTCTGAGGTAGTGAGGGAGCAATTACTGAGGTATTGAGGGAGCACTATCTGAGGTACTGAGGGAGCACTTTCTGTGGTAGTGAGGGAGCACTTTCTGATGTATTGAGGGTGCACTATCTGAAGTATTGAAGTAGCACTTTCTGAGGTACTGAGGAAGCACTATCTGAGGTACTGAGAAAGCATTATCTGACATACTGATGGAGTATTATCTGAGGTACTGAGAGAGCACATTCTGTGGTACTGAAGAAGAACTTTATGAGGTATTGAGGGTGCACTGTCTGAGGTATTGAGGGAACACTTTCTGATATATTGAGGGAGGACTATCTGAGGTATTGGGGGAGCTCCTTCTGAGGTATTGAACGAGTATTTTCTGAGGTATTGAGAAAGCACGATCTGAGGTACTGAGGGAGCACTTTCTGACGTATTAAGGAAGCACTGTCCGACGTATTGAGGGAGAAATGTCTGAATTGTGAGGAAGCACTGCCTGAAGTACAGAGTGTGAACTATCTGACGTATTGAGGGAGCACTTTCTAAGGTATTGAATGAGGATTATTTGAGGTATTGAGGGAGCACTTTCTGAGGTATTGAGGAAGCATTATCTGAGGTACTGAGGGAGCATTATCTGGCATACTGAGGGAGCATTATCTGATGTACTGAGGGAACACTTTCTGTGTTACTGAGGAAGCACTTTCTGAGGTTTTGAGGGAGCACTTTCTGAGGTATTGAGGGTTTTCCTTCTGAGATATTGAGGGTGCTCCCTCTGAGGTATTGAGCCAGGGCTTTCTGAGGTATTGAGGGAGCACAATCTGAGCTATTGAGAGTGCACGACCTGTGGTACCGAGGAAGCACTTTCTGATGTATTGAGGAAGCACAAAAAGAAAACTGAGGGAGCACTATCTGAGTTACTGATTAAGCACTATCTGAGTTATTGAGGGTGCACTGTCTGAGGTATTGAGGGAGCATTTTCTGAGGTACTGATGGTGCACTATCTGAGGTACTGTGGGAGCCGTTTCTGAGGTATTGTGTGTGCACTATCTGAGGAACTGAGGAAACTCGAAATGAGGTATTGAGGGAGTACTTTCTGAGGCACTGAGGGAGTACTTTCTGTGGTATTGAGCAAGCACTATCTGAGGTACTGATGAAGTACTATCTGAGGTATTGAGGGAGCACTTGCTGAGGTATTGAGGAAGCAATATCTGAGGGACTGAGAGAGCATTATCTGACATACTGATGGAGCATTATCTGATGTACTGAGGGAGCACTTTCTGTGATTCTGAAGGAGCACTATTTGAGGTATTGAGGGTTCAATATCTTAGGTATTGAGGGAGCACTGTCTTAGTACTGAGGAAGCACTGCCTGAAGTACAGAGTGTGCACTATCTGAAGTACTGAGGAAGCACTTTCTGAGGTATTGCGGGTGCACTATCTGAGGTATTGAGGGAGCACTTTCTGAGATATTGAGGAAGCACTATCTGAGCTATTGAGGGAGCATTATCTGTGGTAGTGAGTGAGCACTTTCTGAGGTATTAAGGGTGCACTTTTTGAGGTATTGAGGAAGCACTATCTGAGGTACTGAGGAAGCACTTTCTGAGGTATTGAGGGGAGCACTTTCTGAGGTACGGAGGAAGCACTATCTGAGGTACTGAGAAAGCATTATCTGACATACTGATGGAACATTATCTGAGGTATTGAGGCAGCACTTTCTGAGGTTCTGATGAAGCACTCTCTGAGGTACTGAGGGAGCATTATCTGAAGTACAGAGGGAGCACTTTCTGACGTATTAAGGAAGCACTGTCCGATGTATTGAGGTAGCAATGTCTGAGTTGTGAGGAAGCACTGCCTGAAGTACAGAGTGTGCACTATCTGACGTATTGAGCGAGCACTTTCTAAGGTATTGAGTGAGAACTATCTGAGGTATGGAGGGAGCACTTTCTGAGGTATTGAGGAAGCACTATCTGAGGTACTGAGGGAGCATTATCTGACATACTGAGGGAGCATTATGTGACATACTGAGGGAGCATCATCTGAGGTACTGAGGGAGCACTCTATGAGGTATTGAGGGTACATTATCGGAGGTATTGCGGGAATACTTTTTGTGGTATAAAAGGAGCACTCCTTCGGTATTGAGGGAGCACTATCTTAGTTATGGGGGAGCACTATCTGAGGTATTGAGGGAGCACCTTCTGAGGTATTGAGGAAGCACTATCTGAGCTATTGAGAGAGCATTATCTGTGGTACAGAGGGAGCACTTTCTGAGGTACTGAATGAGCACTTTCTGAGGTATTGCGGGTGCACTATCTGAGGTATTGAGGGAGCACTTTCTGAGGTATTGAGTGAGCACTATCTGAGGTATTGACGGAGTACTTACTGAGGTATTGTGGGAGCATTTTCTAATGTATTGAGGGAGCACTTACTGAGGTAATGAGGGAGAACCTTCTGAGGTACTTAGGAAGCACTATCTGAGTTAATGAGGGTGCACTATATGATGTATTGAGGAAGCATTGCCTGAGGTACTGAGGGAGCACTCTCTGATATATTGAGGGAGATCACTCTGAGGTATTGAGGAACACTATCTGAAGGTATTGAGGGAGCACTATCTGAGGGATTGAGGGAGCACTTTCTGAGGTATTGAGAGTGTACTATCTGAGGTATTGATGGAGCATTTTCTGAGATACTGAATGTGCGCTGTCTAAGGTATTCAGGGAGCACTATCTGAGGTTTTGAGGGAGCACTTACTGAGGTAATGAGGGACTGACAATCTGAGGTACAGAGGGAGCACTTTCTGAGGTATTGGGTGCGCACTATCTGAGGACTGATGAAGCACTGCCTGAAGTACAGAGTGTGCACTATCTGACGTATTGAGGGAGCACTTTCTAAGGTATTGAGGCAGCACTTTCTGAGGTAATGAGGGACTGACAATCTGAGGTACAGAGGGAGCCCTATCTGAGGTATTGGGTGCGCACTATCTGAGGAACTGTGGAATCACTATCTGAGGTATTGAGGGAGTATGTTCTGAGGTACTGAGGGAGTACTTTCTGAGGTATTGAGGGAGCACTTTCTGAGGTATTGAGGGTGCACTTTCTGAGGTATTGAGGAAGCAATATCTGAGGGACTGAGGGAGCATGATCTGACGTACTGAGGTAGCACTTTCTGTGGTACTGAGGAAGCACTTTCTGTTGTACTGAGGAAGCACTTTCTGAGGTATTGAGGGTGCACTATCTGAGGTATTGAGAGAGCACTATCTGAGGTATTGAGGGAGCACTGTCTGAGTACTGAGGAAGCACTGCCTGAAGTACAGATTGTACACTATCTGAAGTATTGAGGGAACTCTTTCTGAGGTATTGAGTGAGCACTATCTGAGGTATTGAGGGAGCACTTACTGAGGTATTGTGGGAGCATTTTCTAAAGTATTGAGGGAGCACTTTCTGACGTATTGAGGGAGAACCTTCTGAGGGACTTAGGAAGCACTATCTGAGTTATTGAGGGTGCACTATCTGAGGTATTGAGGGAGGCTTTTCTGAGGTATTGAGGGTGCACTACCTGAGGTATTGAGGGAGCACTTTCTGAGGTAGTGAGGGAGCACTTTCTGAGGTACTGAGGGTGTACTATGTGAGGTATTCATGGAGCATTTTCTGAGGTACTGAAGGTGCGCTGGCAATGGTACTGAGGGAGCACTATCTGGGGAATTGAGGGAGCTCTTTCTGAGGTAATGAGGGACGGACTATCTGAGGTACTGAGTTATTCCATTCTGAGTTATTGGGTGTGCAGTATCTGAGGTACTGAAGAAGCACTATTTGAGATATTGAGGAAGCACTACCTGAGATATTGAGGGAGCACTTTCTGAGGTTTTAGGAAGCACTATTTGATTTGCTGAGGAAGCACTCTCTGAGGTACTAAGATAGCACTTTCTGAGGTTTTGAGGAAGCACTATGTGAGATACTGAGGGAGTACTGTCTGAGGTATTGAGCAAGCACTATCTGAGGTACTGAGGGTGCAATATCTCGGGTATTGAGGGAGCACTTACTGAGGTATTGAGGAAGCACTTTCTGATGTACTGAGGAAGCACTCTCTGAGGTACTGAGGGAGCACTTTCTGAGGTATTGAGCAAGCATTGCCTGAGGTACTGAGGGAGCACTCTCTGAGGTATTGAGGGAGATCTATCTGAACTATTGAGGAGCACTATCTGAAGTATTGAGGGAGCACTATCTGAGGTACTGAGGGAGCACGTTCTGAGCTATTGAGTGAGCATTATATGAGTACTGAAGTAGCACTTTCTGAGGTATTGAGGGAGCACTATATGAGGTATTGGGGGAGTACTATCTGAGGTATTGAGGGAGCAATATTTGAGGTATTGGGGTGTCCTATCTGCGGTATTGAAGGAGCACTTTCTGAGGTATTGAGGGAGCAAAGTCTAAGGCATGGGGAGCAATATCTGAGGTATTGAGGAAGCACCATCTGAGATACTGAGGGAGTACTTTCAGAGGTATTGAGGAAGCACTATCTGAGGTACTGAGGAAGTACTATGTGAGGTATTGAAGGAGCACTTTCTGAGGTATTGAGGAAGCACTATGTGAGGTACTGAGGGAGCATTATCTGACATTTTGAGGGAACATTATCTGATGTACTGAGGGAGCACATTCTGTGGCAATGAGGAAGCACTTTCTGAGGTATTGAGGGTGCACTATCTTAGGTATTGAGGGAGCACATTCTGAGGTATCGAGGGAGCGCTTTTTGAGGTATTAAAGGTGCACTTTTTGAGGTATCAAGGAATCGCTATCTGAGGTAGTGATGAAGCACTCTCTAAGGTACTGAGAGAACATTATCTGAGGTACTGAGGGAGCACTTTTTGAGGTATTGAGGAAGCATTATCTGAGGTACTGTGGGAGCATTATCTGACATACTAAGGGAGCATTATCTGATGTATTGAGGGAGCACTTTCTGTGGTACTGAGGAAGCACTTTCTGAGGTATTGAGGGAGCACCTTCTGAGATATTGAGGAGCATTATCTGAGGTATTGAGGGAGCACTTTCTGAGGTATTGAGGGTGCTCCTTCTGAGGTATTGAGGGTGCTCCTTCTGAGGTATTGAGCGAGTGCTTTCTGAGGTATTGAGGGAGCACGATCTGAGCGATTGAGGGTGCACTATCTGGGGTACCGAGGAAGCACTTTCTGATGTATTGAGGAAGCACAATAGGAAAACTGAGGGAGCACTATCTGAGTTACTGAGGAAGCACAATCTGAGTTATTCAGGGTGCCCTGTCTGAGGTATTGAGGGAGCATTTTCTGATGTACTGACGGTGCACTACCTGAGGTAATGTGGGAGCCATTTCTGAGGTTTTCTGTGTGCACTATCTGAGGAACTGAGGAAGCTCTAAATGAGGTATTGAGGGAGTACATTCTGAGGCACTGATGGAGTACTTTTTGTGGTATTGAGCAAGCACTATCTGAGGTACTGAGGAAGTACTATCTGAGGTACTGAGGAAGTACTATCTGAGGTATTGAGGGAGAACTTTATGAGGTATTGAGGGAGGAATTACTGAGGTATTGAGGGAGCACTGTCTGAGTACTGATGAAGCACTGCCTGAAGTACAGAGTGTGCACTATCTGACGTATTGTGGGAGCACTTTCTAAGGTATTGAAGGAGCACTTTCTGAGGTATTGAGGGAGCACTTTCTGAGGTATTGAAGGAGCACTTTCTGAGGTATTGAGGAAGCAATATCTGAGGGACTGAGAGAGCATTATCTGACATACTGAGGGAGCATTATCTGATGTACTGAGGGAGCACTTTCTGTGGTACTGAGGAAGCACTTTCTGAGGTATTGAGGGTGCACTATCTGAGGTATGGAGGGAACACTATCTGAGGTACTGAGGAAGCACTGCCTGAAGTACAGAGAGTACACTATCTGAAGTATTGAGAGAGCACTTTCTGAGGTATTGAGGGAGCAATTTCTGAGGGACTGAGAGAGTACCTTCTGTGCTATTGAGCAAGCACTATCTGAGGTACTGAGGAAGTACTATCTGAGGTATTGAGGGAGAACCTTATGAGGTATTGAGAATTGAATTACTGAGGTATTGATGGAGAACTATCTGAGGTAGTCAGGGAGCACTTTCTGAGGTATTGAGGGAGCACTGTCTGAGTACTGATGAAGCACTGCCTGAAGTACAGAGTGTGCACTATCTGACGTATTGTGGGAGCACTTTCTAAGGTATTGAGTGAGCACTATCTGAGGTATTGAGGGATCACTTTCTGAGGTATTGAGGGTGCACTTTCTGAGGTATTGAGGAAGCAATATCTGAGGGATTGAGGGAGCATGATCTGACGTACTGAGGTAGCACTTTCTGTGGTACTGAAGTAGCACTACCTGAGGTATTGAGGGAGCACTTACTGAGGTATTGAGTGAGCACTATCTGAGGTATTGAGGGAGCACTTTCTGAGGTATTGAGAGTGCACTTTCTGAGGTATTGAGGAAGCAATATCTGAGGGATTGAGGGAGCATGATCTGACGTACTGAGGTAGCACTTTCTGTGGTACTGAGGTAGCACTACCTGAGTTATTGTGGGTGCACTATCTGAGGTATTGAGGGAGGCTTTTCTGAGGTATTGAGGGTGCACTACCTGAGGTATTGAGGGAGCACTTTCTGAGGTAGTGAGGGAGCACTTTCTGAGGTACTGAGGGTGTACTATGTGAGGTATTCATGGAGCATTTTCTGAGGTACTGAAGGTGCGCTGGCAAAGGTACTGAGGGAGCACTATCTGGGGAATTGAGGGAGCTCTTTCTGAGGTAATGAGGGACGGACTATCTGAGGTACTGAGTTATTCCATTCTGAGTTATTGGGTGTGCAGTATCTGAGGTACTGAAGAAGCACTATTTGAGATATTGAGGAAGCACTACCTGAGATATTGAGGGAGCACTTTCTGAGGTTTTAGGAAGCACTATTTGATTTGATGAGGAAGCACTCTCTGAGGTACTAAGAGAGCACTTTCTGAGGTTTTGAGGAAGCACTATGTGAGATACTGAGGAAGTACTGTCTGAGGTATTGAGTAAGCACTATCTGAGGTACTGAGGGTGCAATATCTCGGGTATTGAGGGAGCACTTACTGAGGTATTGAGGAAGCACTTTCTGATGTACTGAGGAAGCACTCTCTGAGGTACTGAGGGAGCACTTTCTGAGGTATTGAGCAAGCATTGCCTGAGGTAATGAGGGAGCACTCTCTGAGGTATTGAGGGAGATCTATCTGAACTATTGAGGGAGCACTATCTGAGGTACTGAGGGAGCACTTTCTGAGGTATTGAGGAAGCAATATTCTGATTTACAGAGGGAGCACTTTCTGAGGTACTGAGTGAGCACTTTCTGAGCTATTGAGTGAGCATTATATGAGTACTGAAGTAGCACTTTCTGAGGTATTGAGGGAGCACTATATGAGGTATTGGGGGAGTACTATCTGAGGTATTGAGGGAGCAGTATTTGAGGTATTGGGGTGTCCTATCCACGGTATTGAATGAGCACTTTCTGAGGTATTGAGGGAACAAAGTCTAAGGCATGGGGAGCACTATCTGAGGTATTGAAGAAGCACAATCTGAGATACTGAGGGAGTACTTTCAGAGGTATTGAGGAAGCACTATCTGAGGTAGTGAGGGAGCACTTTCTGAGGTTTTTATGAAGCATTATTTGATTTGCTGAGGAAGCACTATCTGAGGTACTGAGGGAGCACTTTCTGTGGTTTTGAGGAAGCACTATGTGAGATACTGAGGGAGTACTGTCTGAGGTATTGAGCAAGCACTATCTGAGGTACTGAGAGTGCAATATCTCGGGTATTGAGGGAGCACTTACTGAGGTATTGAGGAAGCAATTTCTGATGTACTGAGGAAGCACTCTCTGAGGTACTGAGGGAGCACTTTCTGAGGAACTGAGGGAGCACTTTCTGAGGGATTGAGCAAGCATTGCCTGACGTACTGAGGGAGCACTCTCTGAGGTATTGATGGAGATCTACCTGAACTATTGAGGAGCACTACCTGAAGTATTGAGGGAGCACTATCTGAGGTACTGAGGGAGCACTTTCTGATGTACAGAGGGAGCACATTCTCTCGCCCCTGGTCTCTAACTCTCCCCAGTCTCTCTGACCCCCAGTCTTTAAATCTTCCTAGGTCTCTCTCGCCTCTGGTCTCTAAATCTCCCCAGGTCTCTCTCGCCCCCGGTCGCCCCTGGTCTCTAACTCTCCCCGGTCTCTCTCGCCCCCGGTCTCTAACTCTCCCCGGTCTCTCTCGCCCCCGGTCTCTAACTCTCCCCGGTCTCTCTCGCCCTCGGTCTCTAACTCTCCCCGGTCTCTCTCGCCCTCGGTCTCTGACTCTCCCCGGTCTCTCTAGCCCCCGGTCTCTATATCTCCCCAGTCCCTCTCGCCCTCGGTCTCTAACTCTCCCCGGTCTCTCTCGCCCTCGGTCTCTGACTCTCCCCGGTCTCTCTCGCCCACGGTCTCTGACTCTCCCCGGTCTCTCTCGCCCTCGGTCTCTAACTCTCCCCAGGTCTCTCTAGCCCCCGGTCTCTATATCTCTCCAGTCCCTCTCGCCCCCGGTCTCTAACTCTCCCCGGTCTCTCTCGCCCCTGATCTCTAACTCTCCCCGGTCTCTCTTGCCCCTGGTCTCTAACTCTCCCCGGTCTCTAACTCTCCCCAGTCTCTCTCGCCCCCGGTCTCTAAATCTCCCCGGTCTCTCTCGCCCCTGGTCTCTAACTCTCCCAGGTCTCTCTCACCCCGGTCTCTAACTCTCGCCAGTCTCTCTCGCCCCCTGGTCTCTGAATCTCCCCGGTCTCTCTGGCCCCGAGTCTCTAACTCTCCCCAGTCTCTCTCGCCCCCGGTCTCTAACTCTCCCCGGTCTCTCTCGCCCTCGGTCTCTAACTCTCCCTGGTCTCTCTCGCCCTCGGTCTCTAACTCTCCCCGGTCTCTCTCGCCCTCGGTCTCTGACTCTCCCCGGTCTCTCTCGCCCACGGTCTCCGACTCTCCCCAGACTCTCTCGCCCTCGGTCTCTAACTCTCCCCGGTCTCTCTCGCCCTCGGTCTCTAACTCTCCCTGATCTCTCTCCCCCCCAGTCTCTAACTCCTCCCGGTCTCTCTCTTCCCCGGTCTCTGACCCTCCCCGGTCTCTCTCGCCCCCGGTCTCTAAATCTCCCCAGGTCTCTCTAGCCCCCAGTCTCTAAATCTCCCCGGTCTCTCTCGCCCCCGGTCTCTATATCTCCCCAGTCCCTCTCGCCCCCGGTCTCTAACTCTCCGCGGTCTCTCTCGCCCCTGATCTCTAACTCTCCCCGGTCTCTCTTGCCCCTGGTCTCTAACTCTCCCCGGTCTCTAACTCTCCCCAGTCTCTCTCGCCCCCGGTCTCTAAATCTCCCCGGTCTCTCTCGCCCCTGGTCTCTAACTCTCCCTGGTCTCTCTCGCCCCCTGGTCTCTGAATCTCCCCGGTCTCTCTGGCCCCGAGTCTCTAACTCTCCCCAGTCTCTCTCGCCCCTGGTCTCTCACCCACCCCGGTCTCTCTCCCCCCCCAGGTCTCCAACTCTCCCCAGTCTCTCTCGCCCCCAGTCTCTAACTCTCCCCGGTCTCTCTCGCCCCCGATCTCTAACTCTCCCCGGTCTCTCTCTCCCCCAGTCTCTAACTCTCCCCGGTCTCTCTCGCCCCCTGTGTCTAACTCTCCCCGGTCTCTCTCCCCACCAGGGCTCTAACACTCCCCGGTCTCTCTCGCCCCCAGTCTCTGACCCTCCCCGGTCTCTCTCGCCCCCGGTCTCTGAGCCTCCCTGGTCTCTCTCGCCCCAGGTCTCTAACTCTCCCCAGTCTCTCTCGCCCCCGGTCTCTAACTCTCTCCAGTCTCTCTCGCCCCCGGTCTCTAACTCTCCCCGGTCTCTCTCGCCCCCCGTCTCTAACTCTCCCCGGTCTCTCTCGCCCCCGGTCTCTAACTCTCCCTGGTCTCTCTCGCCCCTGGTCTCTAAATCTCCCCGGTCGCTCTCGCCCCCGATCTCTGACCCTCCCCGGTCTCTCTCCCCCCCGGTCTCTAACTCTCCCCAGTCTCTCTCCCCCCCAGGTCTCTGACCCTCCCCGGTCTCTCTCACCCCCGGTCTCTGACCCTCCCTGGTCTCTCTCCACCCCGGTCTCTAACTCTCCCCAGTCTCTCTCCCCCCCCGTTCTCTAACTCTCCCCAGTCTCTCTCGCCCCTGGTCTCTGACCCTCCCCAGTCTCTCTCCCCCCGGTCTCTAACTCTCCCCGATCTCTCTCCCCCCCAGTCTCTAACTCTCTCCAGTCTCTCTCGCCCCCGGTCTCTAACTCTCCCCAGTTTCTCTCACCCCCGGTCTCTAACTCTCCCCAGTCTCTCTCGCCCCCAGTCTCTAACTCTCCACGGTCTCTCTCGCCCCCGGTCTCTAACTCTCCCCGGTCTCTCTCGCCCCTGGTCTCTAACTCTCCCCGGTCTCTCTTGTCGCCCCTAGTCTCTAACTCTCCCCGGTCTCTCTCACCCCCGGTCTCTAACTCTCCCCGGTCTCTCTCACCCCCGGTCTCTAACTGTCCCCGGTCTCTCACCCCCGGTCTCTAAATCTCCCCGGTCTCCCTCCTCCCCCGGTCTCTAACTCTCCCTGGTCTCTCTCGCCCCTGGTCTCTAACTCTCCCCGGTCTTTCTCGCCCCTGGTCTCTATATCTCCCCGGTCTCTCTCGCCCCTGGTCTCTATTTCTCCCCGGTCTCTCCCCCCAGGTCTCTAACTCTCCCCGGTCTCTCTCGCCCCTGGTCTCTAACTCTCCCCGGTCTCTCTCGCCCCTGGTCTCTAACTCTCCCCGGTCTCTCTCCCCCCGAGGTCTCTAACTCTCCCTGGTCTCTCTCGCCCCAGGTCTCTAACTCTCCCCAGTCTCTCTCGCCCCCGGTCTCTAACTCTTCCCGGTCTCTCTCGCCCCCATTCTCTTGTCGCCCACCTCTTTCTCTCACCCCCCTGTCTCTCTTGCCTCCTCTCTCTCGCCCCCCTCTCTCGGCATCCGCTCTCTCAGCCCCCCTCTCTCTCGCACCCCCCGTTTCTCCCACCCCTTTTGTCCGTCCCCTCTCTCTCTTGCCCGCCTCCTCTCTCTCTCTTGCCCCTCTCTCTCACCCCCCTGTCTCTCTTCCCCCCACCCCGTCTCTCCCTGCTCTTTCACACTCTCTCGAATCGATGTCGCCTCATCTCTCTTTCTCTCCTCCCTCTCTCTCTCCTTCTCGCCCCTGTCTCTCTCTCTTTCTCTTGCTGCCATCTCCCTCCCTCTCTTGCCCCCTCTGTTTACCCCTCTCTTGTTCCCTCTCTCAACTCCATCCCTATCTCCTCTCTCTCTCTCTCAAGGAGGGAGAGAGGGAAGAGTGGAGGCAGGTGGAGAAACCGGGATTGGGGGTGTGTGTGATAGAGACGAGGGAATGAGTGAGAATGAAAAGGAGAGGTGTTGAGAAGGAAAGAGTATGCAGAGATAGAGAGGGAGAGCAATGAGGAGAAAGGGTAGGGGAGAGGAAATGGGTAGTTCAGGTTGGAGGGGGTGTACAGAGGGAGTTAAACCCAGCACCTGAGCTCAGGGCGCGGTGCCCTCCCCTTCCCTGAGGACCAGGACTTGGGGCTGACTCTGTCTCTCTCCAGCTCAGCTTCTCCAACACAAAGACACACAACAACATCGGTCACTCTGCTGGTCGGCACGCTTTAATCAACATTTTTATTGGTTACAAATGGAAGTGATGGATACAGTCAGTGGGATGGTGCCTTTTCTCACTGGCCTCTGAGTTGTGAGAAACATTGAAATGTTTCCCTGTAACCCCCCTGTGGGATAAGGATGGACAAACTAGCGCTACCCTCAGTCTGTTACCATAGTGAAAGGCTGCTCCATCACTGAAACACTGAACTGAAATGAGAAAATCCCGGATGGATTGATTAATGAGGGAATTTGATGGATGGATGGATTTGGGTGAAGGGATATTTCAGCACATTCTTCAGCTGCTGCCTGAACTTAGTCTGGGTCACGGCATAAATCGCGGTGTTTGTGCAGCAACTGAGGAGCTGCAGCATGTAGCCCAATTCCTGCACAAACCAATGGAGATACACAAAGTAATACCCAATATTCCACATCCGTCTCCATATAGAAAACAGCATGAACGTTGACCATAACAGGATGAAATTGGCCGAGATCACAAACAGTAAAATGATGGATTTTTTTCGGTTTCTCATTTCAGTGTCAGACTGAGCGTCCCCATTGGTGTGAGCGCGCAGTCTCCTGCGGGCTTTGCTGGTCACTAAAATGTGTCTGACGGTGAGAACATTGAGCAGCAGAATCAGGAGAAATGGGACACACGGGGTTAGAATGTGGTGGAGGAACTCGATTGTGCCCCAGACAATGGAGAATTGAACAGCGAGTGTTAGATCACAAAACCAGGGGAAGTTCTCCAGCAAATACCGAGCCTTGAGAATAAAATACCAGAAAATGTTCTTTAAACAGCTCAGCACAGTCACTGCTCCCAGAACCACAGCCGCCGTTTTCTCACTGCAATATTTACTTTTCAGCTTCTGGCAACAAATGGCCACAAACCGATCAAAGGTGAAAGTTACGGTGAACCAGACAGAGCAGTCAGTGGATGCATAAACCAGGACGGCGTGGATATTACACACGGGGACGTAGTACTTCAGGAAATAAAACTGTTCCCGATAAACAATGGGAATGTGTCTCAGGATCAGGTCGAGGATAATGACCAGGAGATCCGCCGCTGCCATGGCCCCCAGGTAACGTCTGACACATGGAGACAATCCACAATCTTTATAAAGCAGGACGTAGATGGTCACTACGTTAACTGTGAGGAAGGAAAACAAACCCATTATCCATCAGCCTGGAGGCAAAGGGACCCGTTTGATCAGGGACCCAGTGAGATTTTCAAATGTGTCCCTGTATTCAGGGATTTATTAAAATAATTGGAGCTGGAATAACAAATGGGAAGGTCGGAATTACTGACAAAAATGTGACATAAACCACAAGAAACCCTCCCTCCCCAAACACACAGAGACACATCCATAAGGGCAGATGGTTTCTAGAACATTCCCACACACTCGATTACTGGAGAGCAGACACAGGTCACTCCTTCCCAGTTCCTAATACGGAGGGAGGAAATGTTGCTGTCCTGAAAGATTCTCTCCCAGTTTCCTGAAGACAAACGGAGTTTGGAAATTCCTGTATTTTGGTCTAAATTGTGGTCGATCCTGTGTCGGGAAGAAATGGAAACGCAGGGAAAACGTATTCCCCCCTTTAACTGACTGAGGGGTCTTCGGAACAGTGTCTCCTTCTCCCTGGAATGGGATCTCTTCCCTCGGGATCTTATTTTTTGTTTATGAACGGCCGGACGTCAGTGAATTGAATTGTCAGTTATAGAATGTCGGGCTCAGAACGTTCCGGGGAATGTCAGTTATAGAATGTCGGGGACAGAACGTTCCGGGGAATGTCAGTTATAGAATGTCCTGGACGGAACGTTCTGCGGAATGTCTGTTATAGAATGTCGGGGACTGAACGTTCCGGGGAATGTCAGTTATAGAATGTCGGGGACAGAACGTTCCGGGGAATGTCAGTTATAGAATGTTGGGGACAGAACGTTCCGGGTAACCCCTTGACCTGTCCATGACCATTCCCCTCCTCCTCCCCCCCCCCCCCCCACCAACCTGATGACCTGTACCTGGACACACTGTAACATTAATGGGGTGAGAGACGGAGGGTCCAATCACAGGAATGGGAACTAAAGGCATTGCCAGTTTGCGAAGCTGTTATAGAATGTTGGGGACAGAACGTTCCGGGGAATGTCAGTTATAGAATGTCGGGGACAGAACGTTCCAGGAAATGTCAGTTATAGAATGTCAGGGACAGAACGTACCGGGGAATGTCAGTTGTAGAATGTCAGAGACAGAACTTTCCGGGGAACCCCTTGACCTGTCCATGACCTTTCCCCCTTGCCCACCCCACCAACATGATGTACTGTACCTGGACACACTGTAACATTAACGGGGTGAGAGACGGAGGGTCCAATCACAGGAATGGGAACAAAAGGCATTGCCAGATCAGCTGAAATGGTGAGATATACCACATTCTCAATCCACCTCCCAGAACCAGCCCAGACACCATACACCTAGAGGAGATATCTGTTCACCATGGAACACGGTGCAGACCAGGCCAGTGTCCTGCTCAGTACAACCCAGCAATCTGTCCAAATTCATCCATTACACTGGTCAATACAACCCAGCAATCTGGCCAGAGTGGAGCACTGCACCGATCAGATCAGAACATTGATCTATAAACCCAGACCATATATATTTGTCCAGCACTGGGAGCTGTGCAGACCACAGCAGGGCACTAATGTGTAAATTGAAACAAATATCCATCCAGCATGGGGAGCTACACAAACCACATCATTGCATTATCTGTAAACCACAACCAGACAGTCTTACCAGCACAGCGACCAGTGCAATGATCACCCGTGAATTAATCTGTAAACCAGGAGCAGTTACACTCCCCACATATAGGACTGTGTACACCACCCCAGTGCATTGATCTGTAACCCAGGAACAGTTACCCTTCCAGCATGTAGGACTGTGTACCCCACCCCAGTGCATTGATCTGTAACCCAGGAGCAGTTACCCTCCCAGCATGTAGGACTGTGTACTCCACCCCAGTACATTGATCTGTAACCCAGGACCAGTTACCCTCCCAGCATGTAGGACTATGTACACCACCCCAGTACATTGATCTGTAACCCAGGAGCAGTTACCCTCCCAGCATGTAGGACTGTGTACTCCACCCCAGTACATTGATCTGTAACCCAGGACCAGTTACCCTCCCAGCATGTCGGACTGTGTACACCACCCCAGTGCATTGATCTGTAACCCAGGAGCAGTTACCCTCCCAGCATGTAGGACTGTGTACCCCACCCCAGGGCATTGCTCAGTAACACTGTGTTATATCCCTGCCCAGCGTGGGGAAACTAGCAGCCCATGCTGGAAGTGACTGGATGTTAGCTCCCACCCATTTACAGCTCCATATCTCCATTGTTGCCCTGACAAGGGGGTGCTGTGGGTATGAACCTCACTGCCAGAGAGAGATGGCGGGGGAATCAGTTTAAATATCAAAACGTGGGAAGGATTTGGGGTACAGAGAGAGAGGGGCAGACTGAGAGACAGTGTCATGAAAGGATGTGTTCCCAGGTTGCAGAATGCTGAAATGTCGACACTTCGATAACATCCTGTAACATGAGCCTGTCTTCCCAGGAAAGATGGGAAAAAAGGGATATTGGTGTGAAGTCAGATGATCATTTTGTTGTGCATCTTTGTAACTGCAATTAGTTTCAACAGAATCGACGCCAAATTTGGGCAGATTCTAACAATAATTTATCTTTGTTTGATTTTCCTTGAGTGTAACAGAGGGATCGTCCACACGAGGCTGAGCTCGTTTCCTGGTGCTATGGAACTCACCTCATTAACTACCCACCCCATTCCATGGTGACCCTCTCATTCAATACCAGCCTGATTCTCCCACCCATCATGACTGGAGGTACTCACTATTGACCGGGTGCCCCTGGATATTCCGTGATCCCTGGCACTGGGGCCATCTTTAAAAGGCCAAGGGGCACACGGTTGAGCTTTCTCAGTTTGGAGCTGCCCTGCCCAGTTTACCCCGAGCATGGCAGATAAGGGGCAATTACACCACGGTTTGTCGACAGGGGAACAGAGATCCTGGTGGATGGGCTAGTACAGAGGGGACCATTCACTTCCCAGAGGGGGCGACACCACCAGACCCACCGAGCATGGTCTGAGCTCCCCACCCAGCTCAGTGCAGTATCTGGGGTCTGAAGAAATGTCCAGCAATACAGGACAAGCATCAATAACCTTCCCCACTCTGTTAGGATAAGGGACACTGTATTCTCTCTGCTCCCTCACACTCACTGTATATCTGTTATAGCACCGACCCCTGAACAAGGCTCATGGTCCACCACTCTCACTGTCGCATGCTGCACCTTCTCTCTTTCTCTCTCTCTCTCTCTCTCTCTCTCTCCCCCTCCCTCCACTTCACCCCCACACTAATACCACTGCATGGATACAACACTGTGGACTGACTCCCTCCGGACCCCTCACCATGACCCCCTCCACACCTATACTCACACTAACAGGAGGACCACCCACTCCCACCCTCACTCTCTCACTCCCTTTCTCCCATTCCAGGAGAAACAGCCTGGAATAGGACAGAAATGGCCAAGCCGTGTGGTGGAGTGCCCGATATCCGTTCCCTCCCCCCCCCTCACCCCCCCCCCCCCCCATGTGGGGAGGATCCTGGTACGAGCTGGAGGGGACCGGGACGTCTCGTGTGGAGATTCTGATACATCTGCGTCCCACCGACCGAGTCAGGAGCAATGTTCATTGAAGGGCAGTTCTCACTTTAAACCCACTGGCAGCTCCGTATCCCCCCGGCACAACTTAGAAGCTGTGGCCCTGATGCCATCTCCCTTTTGTGTCGAGCTGGTACAAATGGAATCCCCACGGTCTCGGTGGGCAGGAGGGTGGGCTCACACCACATCGTCACCACCACCTCCCAGGAAGGGAGCACGGAGACTCCCTCCTACACCTCCCCCTGTAAACAGCTCAGATACTGAAACTAATGTGTGATAGTTACTGCTGTCCCCACTTGTCCTGATATCTTCAATAATCTGTGCTCATATACACCCAGCGCCCTCTGCTCCTGCACCCCCTTTATAATGGTACAGCCTGTTTTAAACTGTCTTTCATTGTCTTTCCGACCAAAGTGTATCACCTCACACAGCACTGCACTGATCCCCATCTGCCATAAAGCTGAACACTACACCAACGTATCACTGTCGTGTTAGAGTTCCACACTCTCCTCCATAGACTTCAGAGTTCTTCCAGGTTCGGTGCCACCTACAAACATTGAGATTGTTATAGTGTCACAGTCCCCATGAAACAACTGAAATCCTGCCCCACATACACGAGTGTGAGCAAGTGAAATACTGATATATTCCCACGGACGGAGTTGAATAATGACATACTGTCAATGGAGCAACAAAAATCCTGACACATACGAGACAGAGTAGATGAAATATTGACAAACCACAGAGCAATAGAAATCGGATAGGATCTACTTATCGATATTCATCAGGGTATAATGTGATGAAGTTGAAAGTGTGTACTGTACCTTTAAGAGAGGGTGAATGCTGTTCTGAACTGAGAGCTTACAATCACCTGAGATATGAGAAGATGGCAGACCCAGAAACAGTATATTGCTATAGAGCTGGAGTCGGGTAATAAGCAGTTAAGAGAAAGGGGGTCCCAGAGTTGTGAATAGTTGATGTAAAATGTTCACTTTCAAAGACAAAAAATAAATTGATGTTTTTATTTAAACAGTGGAATTTGGCAGATCTGTCCCTCATACTTTAATAGTTTACGAGGCGACTTGAGCATTTCTTTATGTTTCATTTAAGTTACCAGATGAGCTTCACGCCATGCCCTAACCATTCCCGTGTGTGTATCTGTGTGTCTCTGTGTGGGGCAGGCCTGCCAGTCTCTGTGGTGATTAAAGTGATGCAATGCCACCCTCTGCTGTCCTCCACACGCCACTGCACAGGCATTGACAGAGGATGAAAACCATTCATTCAGAGAGGGGGAGAGAGAGGGCAGCTGCTCACAGTACCATCCAAACTGTTGTCTTATCCATGGACTGATCTAAATGTCCTTTAAACGTTGTAACTATCTCTGCTTTCACCACTTCCTCTGGAAGTTCATTCCACACACAAGCCAGATTAAAATATTTACTTCTCATGACTTTTGTAAAACATTTTCCTCGCAGTTAAAATATCCCACAGTTTTGAATCCACAATTCTAGGGAAAAGACATCAGTCCTTTAGCTTATCTGTACCCTCATTTTTAAACCTCTGCAAAGTTACCCCTTAATCTCATATTCTCCAGTGAAAAAAAGTCCCAGCCTATCCAGCCCCTCCTTATAGCTCACTCCCTCCATTCCCTGCAATATCCAGGTTAATCTCCTCTGAACCCTTTCCAGCTTAATAATATCAAGGTCAGTAATATCTGGGTGAATAGTCAAGGTATTCTCTAAGGGTACGGGGAGTCCAAAACTAGAGGACATAGGCTTAAGGTGAGAGGGGAAACATTTAAAAGTGACCTAAGGGGCAGCTGTTTCACCCAGTCGTGTGCCTATGGAATAAGCGGGAGGTTGACCAGACTGGACACAGTATTCCAGAAGAGGTTCCACCAATATCCTGCACAACCACTACATGACGTCCCAATTCCGATACTCAAAGTTCTGACTATTGCAGACAAATGTGTTAAACACCTTCTTAACCGCACTATCTATATGAAATGCAAATTTTAAAGGACTATACCTGACGGCCAAGGTCTCTGTTCTACAACACTGCCAAAGACCCGACTTTTAATTGTATAGGTCCTGCTGTTGTTTGATTTACCAAATCCAATACCTCGCATTAATCCAAACTAAACTCCATCCGCCACCCCTCAGCCCAGTGAGTGATATTACTGCCACCTCCCCCTCCCCCTTCAATTTTAAAATGCCCATCCATCTCCAGGAGGCCTGCACACTCCGGCCTTGATTTTCACAAAGACCCTGAGCTTGGTTTGCCTTGTGTGGTTCGGGGGAGGAGGGACAGATTGCTGACACAGTCAGTGGGGAGGAGAGGCTGGACAGTAATCAGCGGCTTGGTTACATTTCATAATTTTAGGAAGAGGGCAGTTGCACGTTAGAGGTGGGTAATAGTGATCGGTGGTTTGGGACCAGAAATTAAGCTCTTTCTTCGACTCTAGTGTTCAGTAATAAATATCCATTTGAGACCCTTCATTGTGCAGAGTGTGTCTGCAAGATTTCTTTCTCAAATCTTGCCGACTACTGACAATAGCGATTAAAGATGCTCATAGTTAATTTCGATAGCACAGCACGTACACTCAATATCCTACAGTTGAGACAAATATCTTGCATTTGTTTAACAATACAAAGTGTTTTGTGTAGTTCAGTTTTGGTAACCTGATTATAATAAATCCACACCGAGCTGAAAGTGGGCACTAAAATATGACCCAAAATCTGGGTATGGTTGTGTAATGGGTAGTGTCCCAGTCTCTGAGCCAGAGCTGTGAATTTGATTCCAATTCCTGAACTTGTTTGGTAGTTTTCCTAGCTCTGGACTAGAAGGCCTGGATTCAAGTCCTGCCTGTTGCAGAGGTATGTCCCAGCATGTCAGGACAGGCTGATGAACAAACACACAGGAGAATAATGTTACAGCTCTATGGGTATTGCTGAGTGATGCTAGTGTCCCGACCTCCGGGCACAAAGGTCTAGGTGTAACGCCCACAGAAGTGTCTCATGATACATCTGAACAAACTGATTTAAATGGATTTAGAATTGTGCCCTGATGGAGAAGGAAGATGTGTCAGTATTGCATTTCAGAATTTAGGCCCGGGATGACTGAAAGTACAGCCATTCGTGTTGATTGGAGTCACATTTCGCAGCAGTAAAGGTTTATAAAATCAAAATGGTCATGGAAAGGTGAATAGTCAGGGTTTTTCCCCAGGTTAGGGGCGTCCAAAACCAGAGGGCCATTGGTTGAAAGTGAGAGGGGAAAGATTTTGAGGAGACCTAAAGGGCACCTTTTCATGCAGAGGGTGGTGTGTGTATGGAATGAGCTGCCAGAGGAAGGGGTGCAAGATGGAGGAACTACAACATGTAAAAGGCATCTGGATGCTGACAGACCTGCCGAGCTGTTCCAGCAATTTCTGTATTTCTTTAAAAAATGCATTCATTTTAACAAAGGTATTCTGAATATATTAAACATTTTATTTTTTAATGACACAGGGCCATGTAAACATATTTAAAATCGAACGAGACCATTTTCTGCTAAGGGTATGGCTCTGCATATGACAACAGCAATGATGCACCTACATGGAACAGGGAATGTGAGGGATACATAGTTTGGACAATGTACAAGGACACCTCACATGGTCCAGTTTGGGAGAGGATGACATTTCTGTGTGATTCAGCTCAGACAGGGACAAAATGTAATCTGCCTGAGAAGGAATGGCCTATTGCTCTCTCTCTCCTTCATTGTTCCTCATCACAGCAATGTGTGCGAGCTAAAAAAAACCTCTACAGTCATCGTTACCATTCTTATAGAAATCCCTACAGTGTTGAAACAGGAATTCGGCCCATCAAATCAATACAAACCTTCCCACACCATTCACCCAAATATACACCTGGCTAATGCTCCTAATCTAGAAATCCCTGAACACTACAGACAATTTAGCATGACCAATCCACCGAACCTACACAGTTTGTGGTAGGAAACTGGATCACCCATTTGAAGCTCACACAGGAAAGTGGTGAATGTGTAAACTCCACACAGACAGTCACCCAAGGTTGGAATCGCACCCAAGTCCCTGGTGCTTTGAGGCAGCAGTGCTAACCACCGTTCTACCCTTTGGATGACCCCGAACCAGAATTCACTGGAATCTACTCACTGCCTAAAGCAAAGGGAATTCAGCCAAATCCAACTCTCCCATTGCTAGCAACTGTGTGAGTACAATATCCTCAGAAGCAGAATAACGTTTTGGACAATCACTCAATTTTTCGTTTTGTCATGGGTTCCAAAAATATCTGGACCGAAATATTAATTATATATTTGCAATATCCAAACAGTTTGCCATTCATCTTTCCATCATTGTTTGAGTAACATTGCTCTGGATCATAAACGTGCTATTTGAGCAGATTAAACAAACTAGCCTGACTTGTTCCTAAAACTGACCCTGACCCAGTCTGAGACCGATATCATCGGCCATATCACCAACCTGGTTACATTTAACATTTGTTGTGAGCAGTGGAGGAGTGGGACTAGAAAAGGAAACAGTGACCCAAAAAGCTGGGGAACTATAGACCGGTGAGCCTGATGTCAGTGGTGGGTAAGTTGTTGGAGGGGATTCTGAGGAATACCATTTACATACATTTGGGAAGCCAAGGGCTGATCGGGGTAGACAACGTAGCTTTCTGCATGGGAAATCATGTCTCATTAAATTGGTTGAGTTTTTTGAAGAGGTGACAAAGAAGATTGATGAAGCCAGTTTGGTAGACATTGTCTATATGGACTTCAGCAAGGTGTTCATTTAAAGAACAAAGACCAAAGAAAATTGACAGCCCAGGAACAGGCCTTTCGCCCTCCAAGCCTGAGCCGAGCCAAATGTACTGTCTAAATCAGTCGCCCCATTCCTAAGCATCTGTATCCCTGTACTCCCCACCTACTCATGTATCTGTCCAGATGCATATTAAATGAATCTACCGTGCCTGCCTCGACCACCTCTGCTGGCAACGCGTTCCAAACGCTCACCACCCTCTGTGTGAAGTACTTACAGCGTATATCCCCCTTAAACATCCCACCTCTCACTTTGGAAGCACGACCTCTTGTTATTGAACCCTTCACCCTGGGAAAAAGCTTGTCTCTATCCACCCTGTCTACACCCTTCATGATTTTGCAAACCTCAATCAGGTCCCCCTCAATTTCCTTTTTTTCATATGAAAATAAACCTAACATACTCAGCCTGTCTTCATAGCGAGTATTTCATTTTGATTGGGAGACAGATTAGTAAGTTTCAGTCACATAAGATCCAGAAGAAGCTAGTCACAAATGGCTTGAAGGAAGAGGGATATTTTTCAGCCTGGAGGCTTGTGAGCAGCAGTGTGCTGTAAGAATCAGGACTGAGTTAACTGTATTTTATCATTTATGTAAAGGATTTAGATGTGAATATTGGGGCAATAGTTAATAAGTTTACAGATGACATCAGAAAGGTGGTGTAGTAGATTATCTCAGAGTATAACGAGACCGCAATTAGATGGGACAAAGGGGCAAAGAGTAACACACGAAGTTTAATTTAGGGAAATATGAAGCTTTGCATTTTGTGAAGGCAAATCAGGGCAGACATTATATACGTCATGGTCAGGTCCTGGGGCATGTTGTGAAACAACGGGGCATAGGGCTGCAGGTGCATTGTTCCTTGAAAGTGCAGTCGCAGGTAGACAGAGTGGTGCAGAACACATTTGGTACATTTGCCTTAATCAGTCAAAGCATTGAGTATAGGAGTTGTGGTGGCATGTTGTATCTGTAAAGGACGTTGGTGAGGCCACTTTAAGAATACTGCGTACAACTCGGTTTTCTGCAGAAATTACTAACACAGATGTCCCAGGAATGGAGGTTTGAGCTTTAGGGAGAGGCTGGTTAGGTTGATGTGTTTCCCCCTGGAGTGTCAGAGGCTGAGGGGTGACATTATAGAGGTTTATAAAACCATCAGGGGCATGGATATTCTGAACAGCCACGTTCTGCTCTCCAGGATAGGGGAGTCCAGAACAAGAGGGCAGAGGTTGGAGGGGAGAGGAGGATTGATTTAGAAGGGACCGAAAGGTAAATGATTCACACAGAGAGTGGTGTGTGTACAGAAAGTGCTGTCAGAGGAAGTGCTGAAGGCGGTTACAATCGCACATTTAAAAAGTATCTGAAAGAGGAGGGGGATATTGGCCAAATGCTGGCAAATGGGACTGGATCAGATTTGATATCTGATCGTAGTGAACAGATTGGACGAACGGGTCTGTTTCTGTTCTGCATGACTCTCTGATTCTATAAGAGGGATGACGAAAAATTCTGAAAGGACCTTTCAAGTGGGAATTCTCTTCACTGGAAGTTTATTGTGCCTCTATGTTCAAATTGATTGAAAGCTGCATTACTAAATATTTGACAGAGAAGTGAGTCATGGATATTGGGATACAGACAGGAAAGAGGGGCTGAGTCCCCAACTTGATCAGCCACAATCTTCGTTCCTGGTGGAGAAGGCTCGAAATATCTAATGACCCACTCCTGTTCCTCAGTCCCATGTTTTTGTGTTCTATTCAGCCCCTCATACCTGCTAGACAGGAACAGTTGGAGGCCACTTACTCCTATGGCCTGGTGCAAAGAAACAGGAGACCATTCAGCCTCTCAAGACTGTCACACACGCTTTGATGTGATTTGGGAAATGCAATTGGAAAATCCAGGCACGGGTATGAAAGAGGTCCCTCATCTCTCTTTATAGAGCTTCCCCTCTCTGCAATTTGTGCTTCAGTTGTTGGTCACGTTGTAGACCCAGGTTCACCCTGAATACAGCCCATACACCTCACCCAGAGATGGCTCACAAAATCATCTGCTCTTCGTGACTGCAATATGCAATACCAGAACATCCATGAAAATAACTTTCCAATAACAGAATGTGAGAACATCAGAAACAGGAGCAGGTTGTTCACTCCCCAAGCCTGCCTTGCCCTTCACTAAGATCGTGACTGATCTGCTCCTGGTCTCAAAGCCTCTTTCATACCCAATTCTTCATAGCCCTCACCACTCTGACTGGTCAATATCCATCGACCTCCTCTTCAAATACTTTCAGTAATCTCGCTCCCAGAACACTCCTGAGAAGTGACATCCTGACTTCCAATCCCACCTGTTTGAAGAAAACACTTGCTGCTCCTATATCATGGTTTATTGATATGAACAAAAGAAGTTGAGACAAGGGTTCAGGTAAAAATGACTGGCACTGATATCAAGGCAGTGGTTGGCTTTTGTTGACATCAAGGAGATGGACTTAATGGGAATCAGAGTAAACTCTCCAGTGTTTGGTGTCAAAAATGGCACAAAGGAAGATGTTCATCATCTCAGTCCTGGGTCACCTCTGTGGGAGATCCTCAGGGTAGCTTCCTCTTCACAAACAGCTTCAGCTGCTTCATCAATGTCTCCCGCCCCCACCCCCATCCCTACCCCCACCCTCACCCTCCCCACCATAAGATCAGAAGTGGGGATGGTCACCGAACATTCCAAAATGTTCAGAACATTTTGTCCCCCGTCAGATCCTGAACTAGTCTGGGTCCGTTTGCAGCAAGACCCATACTCCATTGAGACTTGTGCTGTTAAAGCGTCGGTAACATTCATGTAACAGCACCACCTGGCACTGCACATTGCCACAATAATATAAGAGTTCATTCAGCATCTCACGCTGGTTTCACAGGAATATGAGGAAGCCATTTAGCCCATTGACACTATTGGAGAAGAACAGGGACAGTCCATTCAGTGCCTCCAGCCTATTACTCAGGACGAGAAGGAGTCTAGTGTGATGGACCACACCAGAGCCCCTTGACAATATTTGAAGGCGGGAGCCTAGACTCTTTTTTTTATTTTAATGGAAATGTAAAGTGTCTGTTCTCGACGCAATGTCACTGGTCAAAGTACTTGGTGTGAAGCAAAACACCATTTATTGGAACACGAAAGATAAAATGAAACCAAAGAAAGAGGAATGTAGAATAACTTATTCTACTGGACAAGTTAACAGAATAATAGACCTCGGAACTATTACTAATGAACTGTTCCAATATAGGAAAATCACATTAACACAGCTCTCGGCAAAATGGAAAATTCAGACACAGAATGTCACAAACATTTCTCCAATCCAGGAATTAAAAACAGCACCAAGAGAAAGTTCAGAGAGAGTAGCAGCCAGGAGACATTCCCTGAAGCTTCCAACTCTGTGGAGACCCCAATAGTTTCTGATGTTACTGAGAAACCAAAACCCAATGATCCTTATCTGTGAGAGCTGGCCACACCCATTCAGGCAGCATTAAAATAAACACAAGGTCTCCCTCGTTGTTTACTTGAGTGGTCTTAACTAACCAGCCTGGTAACGATCGTTCAATCTCTCTCTTAAAAGAAACCAGGACAAAATAACATCTTAAAGCTGCAGCATCATCACACTTGTCAGTACATCGATCTGTCAAGCAGGAACCAGGGGTAAGCCAATCCGGCCCTTGACCCTGTCCAATCGGACGAGGAAGAAGCCATTCAGATCCTTGGGTCACTTACACAGGAACAATAAGAGGCCATTCCCCCCTCAAAGCACTTACACAGGGACAGAATGAGGTAATTGATGCTGATTCCTGATGAATGGCTTATGCCTGAAACATCGATTCTGCAGCTCCTCGGATGCTGCCTGACCTGCTGTGCTTTTCCAGCAATCGACACTCTACTCTGATCTCCAGCATCGGCAGTCCTCACTGTCTCCTGATTGATGCTCCAACATGATGAACACGTGGAGCAGAGGCTGCACAGACAGACTGTTCCATGTTGTTCCTCCTGGCGCCGTTGCTCATGATACACACGCGGGACTTTAACATGGTTTTCTAGTGTTGAGGAGGGAAACCATATATCTTGTGTGAAGTCTCAAGAAGGCATCTTTCATCTCTGAGATGCCTTCTCTGTTTAGGGCGGAAGCTGATGGGAATGGCTACCTGTTTCAGATGGAAGGCATTGTGGCTGCTGTTGGGGATTGTGAATAACCTGACGTTCAGTACAGGGTTCACACACCGACTGCACAATAACGTGGGGAGAGTTAATTTAGGCATATAAACTATTCGGAAAGTCACGTTAGATTGATGAATTGACTCTCTCTGTTCAAATAATGGTGATCTTGTTCACGTTGACCTTGTCTAGTTGCATGTCCTGTTCAGTGTAACCTGTATGCCTTACTCTGTCCAAGTCTATTTCCACCCTATGATATGTCTGGCCATGCTTACTATGACCTGCCTCCACTGCTCATAAATAAAGTGTTTCCCTGTACTGAGATACACGTGACAATAAATCACACCAATCAATCCTGGGTAAAGTATGGAATTTCTGACCCTATCAATGTCTCTTTTGGAAATAAGTGATCGCTGCCACTCCTCGTGTTTCAGCATCGCCATTTCTTCATCTCTCACAGCTCCACAGATTAAATACTCAGCTTCTTTACTCTATCTTCATAATACCATCACCCATGTCTGTGGTAAGGAGATCATTCCTTACAAAGGAAATCAAATTTGTATAGAGTGCTCCTAATGCTCTCTCAGCAAGGCTCTACAACAGCAGGAAGATGGCTTTACTTATGTACTCTGATCATCTTCCAATGAAGGATAGCATACCATTGACTGCACCCATTACTTACACAGGGTTTGATTCAGAGCGGTCAGCATAGACTTGTGAGTAGGAGATCATGCTTTCCAAATTTGTTCGAGTCCTTTGATGAAGTGACCAGGAAGGTTGACGAGGACAGAGTGGTAGACGTAGTCTCCATGAATTTCAGTAAGGCATTTGATAAGCTTCCATATGGTCGGCTGCTCAGGAAGGGTGTATCGCGTGGAATGCTGGGGGAACTGGCCAATTGGATACATAGTTGGCCTGATGGTAGGAAGCAGAGGGTTTAGTGGAAGGATGCTTGTCAGACTGGAGGCTGGGTCCATTGTTGTTTGTTATCTATGATCATCTATGATTATCTGTGACCGCAGACACATAGACATTGGATATAACTTTTCAATGATCTCTGAATCGGCCAAGCAAGACACTGTATTTTATCAAACTGCGCCGAGGTCTTAAAGGATAAACCCAGACAGAACACCCGGCCCCAGCCTCAGTATCGGAAAAAGGGAACGGGAACACAGTCCTGTTGACACTGCAGAGACCTCCTTCCAAACATCTGAGAGCTTGTGACAGCATTTAAACAGCTTTCCCACAGACTGCACAGAAACATCAGGAATGGAGTAGGCCATACAACACATTGAGCCTTCCTCATTGTCGTTCATGTTCAAACATCTCCACAATGCACTTATCCCACACAATGAATATATCCGTTAATGTGATTAACCATGAGAAGCTATAAAATAGGAAGTGCAGTCGTCCCTTTGGTCCATCAAGTTTGCTCCCAATTTAATACAATGATACCTCGCCCTTTATTTCCACACAATACTCCTGCTCTCTCACTATCCCTTTACTGTCTCTAAATCCGTATTTTTATTCAGTTTCTTGGTTTCCATGTGCGAGCGCATTCCCCAGGTTCTCCAGTCTCTGGGGGCAGACATTTATTGTCATCTCAGTGCAGAATGGCCTGTCTGTATCTAATACTGTGGCCCCTTGTTTCAGACATCACAGCCTGGGGAATTATCATCCCTGCTTCCATTCTGTCTCACCCTGTCAGAGTTTTATATATCTCACTGAGATCTTCACACATTTTCCTAAACCCCATGGAATACAGGCCCAGTCGCCCCAAACTCTGCTCCCACAGCAAGCCTGTCATCCTAGAGATCGGTCTGGTCATCTTTCGCTGCTCTCCCTCAATGTCAGGTTTGCCCTTTGTTAGGTACAGAGACCAAACCTGCACGCAATATTGCACAATGTTCGAGATGGGGTCTCACTAAGGCCCTGCACAGATGCAGTAAGACACCCAAACTCCTGGATTCAAATCCCCCTGAAATGAAGGCCAACACCCAATTTACCTTCCTAACTGCTTTCTGCTCCTGCAATATTGCTTTCAGTGACTGGTCTGCAGGGAGATCCAGATCCTTTGCAATGTTACAGCTCCCCACTGGGTGGGACTATGTACACTGGGCAGCGTGCCAATGCCATTCCCAGTATTGCCTTCTGGGTTCAGACCTCACTGTGCTGCAGGGACCTCGGAGGCTGCGCAGAAGGAAACAACAAAAAGGAAAAAGCGTTACTTTGTAGATCAACGTGTTTCAAACAATCCCGTTACAAATGAAAGGCTTCAAATGAAAGGGCACACTGTCACCTCTCCCCACCTTGCTCTCCATCTGCCACGGATTTGCCCATTCACTCCACTTGTCTTAGTCACCTTGAAGCTTTTTTACAACCTCCTCACCCACTCACAATCCAACATCCTTTAGTTCTGTCAGCAGGTTGGGATATATTGTATTTGATTCCTGCAACCAAATGTTTAATGGGTATTGTGAACAAATGTGGCCTGAGCACCGATCTCTGTGATATCCCAGCAACCTTCTTCTGTTATTTTTAAAAAAATAATATTTATTTTGTGAATCTGGATGTGACTGGCTGGGCCAGCATTTATTGCCTGCCCCTAGTTGCCCCTTGAGAAGGTGGCGGTGAGCTGCCTTGTTGAACCGCTGCAGTCCACTGTGGATTCAGTGGCAGGAATACCACTGAATGACAAGAGACAGGTTAGATTGTATTTTATTGGTGATGGTCACGGTCTGGCATTTGTGTGGCGTAAATATTACTTGCCATTTGTCAGCCTGGATACTGTCCAGATCTTGTCGCATTTGGACATGGCTTGCTTCAGTACCTGAAGAACCACAAATGTTGCTGAACATGGTGCAATCATTGGCCACCATCCCCACTTCTGACATTAGAATAGAGGCAAGGTCATTGATCAAGCAGCCCTGAAGATGTATGGGCCTAGGCCACTGCCCGAGGGACTCCTACAGACTTGTCTTGGAGCTGAGTTGACTGACCTTTATCAACCATGACCACCTTCCTATGTGTCAGGTATGATTCTAACCAGCGGGGAGTTTGCCCCTGATACCCATTGAATCCAGTGTTGCTCAGGCCCCTTGATACCTCACTTGGTCGAAGGCAGCCTTGTTTTAAAGGGCTGTCACTCTCACCCCACCTCTGGAATTCAGCTCTTTTGTCCATGTTTGAATCAAGGTAATGAAATCAGGAGCTGAGTGGCCCTGGTGGAGCCAAACTGGGCGTCATTGACCAGGGTATTGCTGAGCAGGTGCTGCTTGAAAGCACTGACACCTTCCACCACGTTACTGGTGATTGAGAGTAGACTGATGGGGTGGTAATTGGCCAGATTGGATTTGTTCTGCTTTTTATGCAGAGGAGATACTTGGGGTAATTTTTGACGTAATTGGGGAAATGTCATTGTTGTAACTGTATTGGAACAGCTTAGCTAGGGCAGTGACGAGGTCTGGAGCACAACCTTTCAGTACTATTGCCAGAATGTTGTCAGGGTATGTACCCTCTGAGGTATCCAGTGTCTCCAACTGAATCTGGATATCGTGTGGAGTGAATCAAATTGGCTGATGACTGGGAACTGAATTGTTGAGGGCCACTGGAGGAGGCCGAGATGGATCATCCACTCAGCACTTCTGACTGAAGATTGTTGCGAATGCATGAACGTTATGTTTTGCACTGAAGTGCTGGTCTCTTCAATCATTCAGGATGGAGATACTTGTGGAATCTCCTCCTCCAATGACTTGTTTAATTGTCCATAACTATTCTCAACTAGAAGTGGAAGGACTGCAGAGACCTGAACCATTCCTTGTGGGATCACTTAGCCTGTCTGTCACTTACTGCTTGTGCTGTTTGGTGCACAAGCAGTCCTGGTTGGTGACTTCATCAGGCAGACACCTCATTTTCAGGTATGCCCAGTGCTGCTCCTACCCTCCTGCACACTCCATTGAATCAAGGTTGATCCTCTGTCTTGATGGTAATTGTTGTGAGGGGGATATGCCAGGCCATGAGGTTGTGCTGGACTACAGTTCTGCTGCTATTGATGACCCACAACATGTTATGGAGACCCAGATTTGAGCTTCCATTTTACTGTTTGAAGTCTGTTCTATTTAGCACGGTGATAGTGCCACCCAGAATTATGGAGGTTATTCTCAATGTGAAGGTGTGACTTTATCTCCACAATGACTATGCAGTGGTTACTCTTACCCGACACTGTCATGGACAGATACTTGTGCAACTGGCAGATTAGTAAGGCTGTGGTCAAATATGACTTTTCCCTCTTGTAGGTTCCTTCACCGCCTGCCATCGACCCAGTCTATCAGTTATATCCTTTAGGACACGGCCAGCTCAATCCGTACTGCTGCAGCTGAGCTACTCTTGATGGTGGACATTGAAATCCCTCACCCAAAGTACGTTTTGTGGCCTTGCCACCCTCAGAGCTTCCTCCAAGTGTTGATCAGCATTGAGGAGTACTGATTCATCAGTTGAAAGAGGCTGGTACATGATAATCAGCAGGAGGTTTCCTTTCCCATGTGTAAACTAACACTATGAGTCATCATGGGATACAGAGACACTGTTGAGGACTCCCAGAGCAATTCCCTTCCAACTATATCCCACTGTGCCGCCACCTCTGTTGTGTATGTCCTGCTGGTGAGAGAGGAGATATCCGGAGAAGGTGATGGGGTGTCAGGGACATAGCCATACTCACAGAATCATACCTTAAATACAATGTCAGGCTGTTGCTTCACAAGTCTTCTTATTTCTATCCACTGTTTCCTGCCAGCTGTCCCATTCTCGAAGCATGGCCATATATTCACCCCAATCCACGAAAATTTGATTTTGCAAACTAGGCTGGGAGGTTTATCAACATTGTTTTCTGAATATCCACGTGTTTTACATCCATTGCTTCTCTTTCATTTGTCTCCCAGTCAGTTTCTCAAACATAATTCCCGTTTCATAAATCTATGTTAGTGTTGTCTATGACCATTATTTTCAGTCCCAATAACTTCTCCCAAACCATTTACTTACTATGTTCTATGTTCCATGTACTATTTCGTTTCCCATACCGGACTTGGTTTTCCTGGTATTGTCAGATAGTTCTGGGAAGACAGAACTGAAGTAGTGGATTCATAGTTTTGCCATTTCCCTGTTCCCCATTCTCCATTCTCTGGTTTCAAACTAGAAGGAACCCGCACTTCTTTTTATACTTCTCACATTGACATAATTTGACAAGCTATAACAGTTCACTCTTATAACCTTTGTGAACATTATCTTCCGAAACCCACCCATTCCTGTCTTAAGCTGCTCAGCTCCACATCATACACGCACAGGAGCATAGTCTCTGTACCAACAGAAATACAGCACGATCTATATTAGTCCCACTTTCCAACACCAGGCCCATAGCCTGGAATGTTATGACACTTCCAAGCGCTCGTCCAAGTACTTTGAACGGTTGAGAGGTTAGCCGTGATAACTCACCTTTCAGGAAGTACATTCCAGACGTCAACACGCTCTGGGTGAAAAAAAAAGTAATCTTTAAATCCTCGCTGAACCTCAAACCCTTCACTTTAAAAGTGTGCTCCCTTGTTCTTGACTCTCTGAGTAAAAGGAACAGCTACTGTCTATCCACACGTCCATGCCCCTCGTTACCTTATCAATCTGAATCACATCCCCCTCAGCCTCTCTGTCCAAAGTAAACAACCCGAGCTTATCCAGCCTCTTTCCATAGCTGATATGCTCCATCCCAGGGAACATCCTGGTGAATCTCCTCTGCAACACCCTCCAGTAGAATCACATCCTTCCTATAATGAGGCTCCCAGAACGACATACAGTACTCTATCATGAACTAAAACAAGCCCTTTATAACACTTATAATCTACTCCCTGATTAATAAACGCTACACCCAAGGTTCAATTCTTAACTAGTCCATTACCCTGTTCAGTTACATTCAGGGATGTGTGGAGAAACACCCTCTGAGCTCCCTAGTGTGCTGCCAATCATTGTGTACACCCCATGTCTGGTTCCTCCTTCCAAAGTACATCACCTCATATTTATCACGATCACATTCCATCTGCCATTGATCTGCCCATCTGATCATTCCACTTGTATTTTCCTGTAAAATCAGAACTTCCTCCTCACTGCCAACCACCCGGCCAATCTTTGTGTCAAACACAAACTTACTTATCACAACTCCCACCCCTCCACCCACCCAGCCCCCTCCAGATTCACACGTTTACCATTTATGAATGCTACAAACAATAAGGGACACAGCACTGATCCCTGTGGTACACCAGGGGACACTGGTCTCCAGTCACACAAACAGCCTTCTCCCACCATCCTCTGACTCCTCACACAAAACAATTTTCATTGTAACTTTTCAAGTTACCCTTGATACTCTGAGATTTTACTTTATGTTTTTCAATTTCCCATGTGGAACTTTGACAAAGGCCTTGCTGCAAAACTAAATAAGCGACCTCCTCAAACTAATTCAATCAAATTCATTAGATGTGACTTCACTCTGATAAAGTCATGATGATTATCCCTGATCAAACCTTGTGACTCTGATTGGAGTTCGATTTTCTCCTTCTCTATTTTCTCCAGTAGTTTCCCGAACAGTGATCTAATACTCGCTCGTCCATAGTTACCTTGCAAAACCTCTACCACCCTTACTGTGAATTTGGAATCATATTAGCTGCTCTCCAGTCCTCTAGCACCTCCCCATGGTCAGATTCTATTTAAAGTTTCCAGTGAGGGTCTTTCCTCCCTTGACTCCAACAGTATCCAGACCTGCCGATTGGTCCAATTTTATACCAGACAAAGCCTCAAACCCCTGCTCGTATTGTACATCAATCTCTTCAAGAGCTTTCCAGTCCATCTTCTCGAATTCTTTACCTGCATCCTCCTTCTCCCAAGTAAAACAGCTGTGATGTTCACATGTAACAATCTATCAATGTTCTCCGGGTTGACACACAGATTGCCCCTTTGGTTTCTAATGGACACTAACTGTTTGCTGAATATTCTGTTCTACTTGACCGTGTAGAATATTGTGGGATTCTCCCTAATCTCGCCTGCTTGCACTTCTCCATGTCTCTCTGTTATTTAGTCCACTCTATGTTCCTAAGTTTCTAAGTTTCACTACAATCACCTCTCATGTTTTGAAACTCGATTTCACAGGCTGAGTTTCCCCATCAGACAATCTTGCCATTTTATGGATTAGTCTGGAAAATACCTTTTGCAGTTCCTCTGTAGTCAGAATATTCTATCTTAGATTGGGACTCCAAGCAGTACACAATACTCTAAGTTTAGTCTCAGCAACCCTCTATGCAGCTGGTGCACGACATCTTCTATATTCCAATTACATACACATGAATGTAAACCTAATTGTTAGTTTCCTATTTGCATGCGTTCTTCCCAATTCCTTTCACTTTAACTTCTCTTATGATGTTAGTGGGAGAGTTCTTAAAGAAATATCCTCCTGAATATCCAACGATACGTTATCCATTAGCTCCTTGTTGCCTATGTCCACAAGAATCATCTTCAAACGATTCCAAAAAATGTTTGTCACTTGTGGTTTTCATTTCATCGATGCATTATCATCCTCCCCAGTTTTCCCAATACCTTCTATATATCCAGTAACACGTTCTTTGTAATTCAACCCAACAGATACCCGACCGCGGATTACAAGTTAACTGATCTGTAATTCACCACTCTCCATCTTTATCCTTTCTTAAACTGTTGGATAATATTTATAACTTTTGCCTTATCCAGATTGGATAAATATCTTTCCGGAATGTATTGGAAAATAACATGAAAATCTGAGATGCAATCAATACATCTATTGTTGCAACCTCTGAAATTCTTGTATGAAGTACATCTGAACTGTCAGATTTATAAATACTCAATCCAGCTTTCTTTTCAAAGATGACCTCAACACTGATAAGAATGATCTTAGATTTTACTTACACAAGTCGCATGGTCATTTAGTATTTCTGGGAGTATTTCTGGATATTCTGCCTTGAAGATAGACCCAAAGAAACTGTTTCTTTCCTCTGTGATTTCTCTGTTCTCTACAATAAATTACCCTGTCCGCACACCTACTGTTCCACATTTGACCTTGTTTTTACTTTTGTTTCATACAGTGATGTACGTTTTTTTTAAGCAGTCTTTCTTTTTTTTTTAGCAGTCTTTATGTTTTTCTTTAGCAGTCTTTATGGTTTTCTTTTGTTTGCATGCTGTTTCGCTTTTTGATTTCCTTCTCAGTTTATTGGTCATCCGTTGCTGGGTCCTACATTGCTCTGAATCCACTGGCTTACTACAACACTTGGCATTTTTCTAAGCTGCTTCCTTTGACCTAATAGGTAGTTAAAGGTGAGGCTGAAAGGGTTAGGTCAGAGAGGAGGGTGAACCAGATTGATGGGAAGGAAGATGAACACATACGAACATTCAAAAGGGGGGGAGGATGCTGAGTTGGAATATTGGACTAGGATAAGGTGGAGTTAGGGTAAATGGGGAGTCAGGTTAAACCTACATTAATCCACTGTGGTTGGAGGGTCCCAAGGCAGAAGAGGAACCTTTCTTCATCCATGCTTCGGGTGGTTCGGGTTTGGTGATGAAGGAGGCCCAGGACTCTCATGTCCTTGGCAGAGTGGAAAGGAGAGATAAAGTGTTTAGCCACAAGGTGGTGGAGTTGGTCAATGTGGCTGTTCCAGCGATGTTCTCTGAAATGATTCACGTATGTCTTGCCAATGTAGAGAAGACCACACTGAGTTTAAAGGATGCAGTAGATGAGGCGTTCTGTCTCCCTTCATCACCTATCACTTTCAACACCACCTTCATTTACATATCGCATTCCTAGCTACCCGCCTCCTTCCACACCCATTTCTCAGTTATCCTTCAGCCCCCTTGACCCAGAAGCCTCATTCTTGATAAAGGGTTGTGCCCGAAACGACAATGCTCCTGCTCCTATTACGCTGCATGACTGTGCTTTTCCAGCGCCACTGATCTCCAGCAGCTGCAGTGCCCAATTTTGTCCTCACACCTTCAGGGCTTTCATGATTCAGATTTATAACAGTTACTTCAAATAAAACAAAAACTACCGAGTACTCAAACAGCATAAAAGAAAACCAATACATTGTGGTCACTGTTCCCAAAAGGTCCTTTACAGCAAAGTTTTCAATTAGCTTTTCTGATCATCCAACATCAATTCCTAAATAACCTGATCTCTAGCTCAGTGCTCGACAAAATGTTAATGCCACCATCTAACACATGCTCATGAAATCCATTTTTCCCAGCATTAGCATTCAGTTGGGTTAACACAGTTTAGATGTAATGTAAACAGTACATTATTACTGCAGTACCCACAAATGTGAATATCTCATTTCCTGTTTTATAACATGTCCAGCATTTGTATTGCAGCTTTCACTTTGATATATAACTCCCATCAATGTTTGCTCCTCCTTGCTGTTTTTACGCTCCACATTACAATATTCTGTAGAATCTGAGTGACGTGGGATTTGGGGAGATTAGTGGTAGAGATCATCTTGCCACATCATTTATGATCTTCTTAAGCATCATTGTGACATTTTCTCCAGATTTCCTGTAATGCTAGTGGAGTAGAGAAGGACAATGATCTTTCAACAATGCTCTGTATTTCCCCCAGAGAGCTGAGACTGCTCTAACCTGGGTGGGAACCTTACAGCAGGCTGGTAAAGCATTGCTGCTGCAGTACAGGATCTTAGTGAGATCACATCTGGAGTAGTGTGTACAGATTTGGTCTCTTCAATGAAGAAAGGATATTGTTATATTGGAAGCAGCTCAGAGATGGTCCTCTCAACTGATTCCTGCAATGAAGGTGCTAGCTTATAACTAAAGGATGATAAGGTTGATCCAATAGCCATTGGAGTTTACAAAAATGAAGGAAGATCTTATTTCTACATAGATGACAGGAAGGAGTCAACAACTGAAGCGAATTACACAGATAATGGAGGAATCCATTTCGTTCTTCAGCCTGTTACACACGAACAACAGAAGGATATTCAGGCCTTTGACCCTGTTACACCAGAAGAGGACGAGGCTGTTCAGCCCCTGGAGCTGAATGTATATTTACAGGAGGAGGCCAATCAGCCCCTTGAATCTATAACACTAGCCCCAGAGTAGGCCTTGCGGCACCAGTATCCTATTACACAGCAACAGGATTAGTCCATTCAGCCATCTCAAGTCCGTAACATAGGAACTGAAAGCAGTCACACAGTGACAGGAGGTTTGTTACACTGGGATAACAGGAGGCCATTCAGACCAACCGAGTCTGTTGCAAGAGAATTGGATAAGGATAAAAACTTTCTGAGACTTCTTTTATGAGAAAGGAGGAGGTAATTCAGACACGTGTCTGTTGTATGGGAACAAGAGAAGACCAATCACTCCCTTGGTCCTATCTCTGGGATACATGAGGAGACCGTTCAGTATCTCCACCGATTATGGAGAAATATGAGAAGACCCATCAGCCCCTCAAAATGTTACACAGCAACGGGAAGATTCCATCATCCCCCACGCGTCAAACGCATCAACAGGAGGTGGTCATTCTGGCCTTGGAGATGACAACATGGGAACCCCAGAAAGACTTCATCCCATCGATTTTGTACACCAGCAGGATGATGAGTCCAGTCAGCCACACATACCGCTTATGCAGCAATTGGAGCACATCTCTTAAAACCTTTTGCCCATCAAACAGGAATTCCAAGAAAACGTAAAGGTTTTAGAAAGGGAAGAACTTATAATAACTGAATAATTAGGAAGTAAAACGTAATAATAAAGTATTGTAATTTAAGGCAAATTATTCTAATCTATTGTTGTGGACATTTGCAAACGTAAACCACAATTCATCGGAGTCAACATGGTTTTGCAAAGGATAAATCATGATTGAAGTGCTTTCTTGACTTATTTAAAGATGTGACAAACAAGGTGGATAGTGGGAATCCTGGAAATGGAATATATCTGGTCTTCATGAAGGCATCGGATATGTCGCTTCTCCAAAGAGTGAGTGGTAAGATCAGACAGCATCAGTTTAGGAGTAATTTATTGGCTTGGATGGAGGCTTGGTTAACTAACAAAATGCAGTCAGATGAATTAACTGTGTCATTTTCTATTGGAATATGCAATTTGTTGGGTGCCATAGATTTCAGTTCTCATGCTTCAACCATTTGTGATCGACATTATTACTCGGTTGACGGGATAGAAAATACTGTAGCTACATTTTCAGATGACACTAACATAGGTGGGAAATTACTTCGGAATGATGATACAAGAGATTTAAAAACTATATATATAGACTGGGTGAATGGGCCAACATCTGGCAATGAAAATTAAAGTGGATAAATATGGGGTTATCAAGTTGGCCAGCCGAGTAAAAAGACAAATGATTATCTAAATGGAGAGAAACGTCAAAGTGCTTAAGTGCAGAGGGATCTGGGTGCCTGCTTGCATATCACAGGAAATTTGCTTGCGGGTTCTTCAAATACTGAGAAATGCAAGTATAACTTCATTGTTTATTTGTAAAAGGATAGAGTAGAAAGGTAGGGAGTGTTTCTGTAGCTATGCAAGGCATTAGTGAGGCTGCAACTGGACTACAGTTTGGGTGTCCTGCAGAATGAGGTATTTCCAATGGAGGCAATTCAGAAGAGCTTCATTAGATTGATTCCATATTTGAAGTGTTTGTCTTATGAAGAGAAATTGAGCAGTTCAGGCCTATACTCTCGATTTTATAAGAACGATAGGAGAGCTCATTGAGGTCTGTAAGATGCGAAATATAATTGAAAGTGTAGATGTGGAGTGGATATTTTTTTCATCAGCCGCAATCTCCAACAAGAGACTAGAGTTTGACGATCGAGAGATAGCAGGGATGTGGAACAGAGGCCGCGATGACATCAGCCATGATTGTATTCCATGGCGGAGCAGATTCGAGGGGTTGGATTCCTGACTGATTCTCCTCATTCATATTCAGCTTTTCCACTGTGTTATATAGCAATGGGAGAGGACTGTGTATCAAACAGGAAGCAGGCACTCCGGATAAATCAGTCTTAATCAGTTTGACAGAACGTCACCAGTGGTGTCACACAGTGACCAGTGCATGGCCCTCCACTATTTACAATCTATATCAATGATCAGGAGGATGGAACAGATATAGAGATACTGAGTTTGGCCATGTTGCTGTGATAAGCAAGAGATTAAATTATCAAGAGAGGGTGGAGGGTCTACAGATAGATACAGAGAGGTAAAGGCAATTGAGAATAATTTGGCAGGTGCAATATAACATGATATAACCTATCATTTCATTTACAGGAATAATGGAAGGCAGTATGTTACTGAAATGGAGAGGGATTACAGGGATTAATGATACTGTGTACTGGGGGGTTCACTCAGCCCCGTTCAGACATGGGAGGTTTTGCTCTATCCCTGATCATCTGCTCCTTGATGCTCCAAGTGACCCCATTGTTCTCCGTACACATGGAATGTTTTGAAGTGTTTGGTTGGTGATGGGGATGCTGTTTTCAAACATGTATTAAGGGATCGGCCTTTATCCTTCATTTCTACATGGAGACCCGATGACGATGGCAATGCTGTCTGCTTGTGAATGAAGGAACCGTGGCTGCTGTCAGGACAGAGGTATTCACCAACATAGTGTACTGTGCATGGACACACGGTAACATTAACAGACAGAGAGCTCCTTCAGTTCCTCTACCTCTCCCCATTGACATGGGTACTCTGCAGATGCCATGTACACCATCGGGAATCCCATTATACTGGATACACCCGGCAGCTCCCTGCTGTGGGGGAAATGATGTATTAACCTCATCCACCATATATATCCTCCATCACTGAATGGTTACATTGATGGCAACATACTGGGAGATGATGGCTATGTCACCCAGTCCTGCTTGGAAAGTTCCAGAACATAGAAGCTGAATGAAACTGTGACCCGAACAGCCACTGGCAGCACCGTCCTTTCCCCTGGGGTAAAGCCGCAGGACATGTTAAAGGAGATGACACTGCTCTGTGACCAGCTCCTTGTTCAATCAATGTCCACTCACTCTCTGCTCCTGGATTAAGTGTAGCTTGCGAGGCTGTTAATGGAAAACTCGGGTGGGTCCAACAGATCCCTTTCCACACATCCACTAACACTGTGTTTTCAGAGTTTCCCCACTCTGTAACCTTTGCTCCATTTGTTGCTCATTTTACTGACCCAGATGCTGTAACTACAGTCCCCAAGCTCCACCCAAAGATGGGTCAGCAAATCCTCATGTCTCCCTGAATGTCTCAGGCAGCTCACAGCACAACCTCCAGCAAACCATCCCCAACCCCTCCACTACATTTTCAATAAGAGTCAGTCAGAAACTCCTCATCTATAAGTGTTGTGGACCAGACCAGATCCCTGCAAAATATTTTAAGAATGTCGCTTAGACCCAGACCTTTCCTTATTTTAAAAATAGATGTGAAGTTTGCGTTCCAGATATGTTGTGACTGGTCAAACCACTCGACATTAAGCAAAATATAATCTATTCAAATGCTTTAGTTAAAATACAATTAAAGAAAAGAACATTTTGAAATAGCTTATATGTTTGAACACTTACACAAACAATAGATACCGTACCTTCTTGGTATACACCGCTTGGCACAAAGATATATTCAAATACAGATCCTTACACGCAGTTTTCCGATCGAAGAGATATCAACATCAACAGAGATCTCAGAGAGAAAAGCAGCTGGGGATCATGTATTGAAACTTCCAACCCTTTACGGGATCCCCAACAGCTTCTGAATGCTGCAGCTAAAAGCAAACCGAGTAAAACCTGGTCTGGGAGAGCTGGCCGCTGCCCTTCCATTGTTACCAATGTTTTAATAAAACCTAAAGGCTTTCTCAATTATTTACTTTAACTGTTTTCAGACAGCAGTTCTGCACCTCTGTCTTTATAACCTCTCTTCAAAAAAAATCCCAACATAAAATGACCTTTTTATAGTGATAGTATACTCACAACTCCACCTTTAATAAAATGATCCATCAATATACAAGAAGAGATTCATTTTAGACCTCCTAATCTTCCTCTATGAGTAGACTGGCGGGAATGGCGGGATTACCTGACAGTGAAAGACTGAAGTGACGGGGATTGTATACCCTTGAGTTTAGAAGACTAAGAGGGGATTTGATTGAGACATATACGATTATGAAAGGATTGGACACTCTGGCAGCAGGAAACATGTTTCTGCTGATGGGTGAGTGCTGAACCAGAGGACACAGCTTACAAATACGGGGTAGACCATTGAGGACAGAGATGAGGAGAAACTTCTTCACCCAGAGAGTGGTGGCTGTGTGGAATGCTCTGCCCCAGCGGGCAGTGGAGGCCCAGTCTCTGGATTCATTTAAGAAAGAGTTGGATAGAGCTCTCAAAGATAGTGGAATCAAGGGTTATGGAGATAAGGCAGGAAGAGCATACTGATTACGAATGATCAGCCATGATCATATTGAATGGTGGTGCAGGCTCGAAGGGCAGAATGGCCTACTCCTGCACCTATTGTCTATTGTCTATTGACAGCAATGAATATATATTACATTGACTCTGAGCATACAAATATTCACAACGAGATTCGATTTCAGTCATTTTACTCCTGCCACAGAATGCCTTTGTCTTTCTTCACTCAAGTTTCCACAACGTGTCAAAACTTAGGTTTTCTAACCCTGTCACATGTATAATTTCATATTGAATGGCGGAAGTAATAAGCTCAGTCGACTCAAACTGGTATTTTTCACCCAAAACTTCTCCAAAACTTTAAGGCGTCACGATCAGTGAAAACGCTTTGTCTCAGATACGTTATTCGCAATGTAAATGCTGAAATGTTGTAACGCCAACACCAAGCTCAAGGCCTCCTTCCCCATTGGGGAATAAATCTGTTGATGTTTCCATTAGACAGTCCAATCACACGTTACGTAATGGAGCACTTCTCATCTCTCCCATAGCCCTTCTGAATGAAGTAGCTCCTCATGTCTCAGCAGAAAAGAATTACATCCTTCTTTACCTCTTAATGCTGTAACCTCTTTACCTGCTACTCCTGGCCTATGCCAGCAAACCTTACTCTCACAGGGATATGTTCTAAGAAAATCTCACACATTCTTCTCAATCTCTCACAGAAACCAAACTTTGATTTCTGAACTCAATCATCATCAGCAGCCATTTTAGCTTCTAACCTTCCCATTGTTACTCTCTGCTCTTCCACATGAGTTCTCATGACCGCAGGAAGTAAATTGTTGAACTTCTCGAAAATAAGAATCTCTCTAAGGGTCATAGGTTTGCTCTGTTTTAATACCATTCCCCACCTTTCAAAATTTGTTCGATCCTTTCAAACACAACGTGCGTTTAACCAGGCATGCTATTTTAGATTCCTGAAACACTGTCTGTCAGCATCTGGCACAAGCTCATATGCACTTCAAATGGCTTTCTTTACCTCCTCATACTCAGCAGATACCTCCTCTGATAGGGATGCAAATGCCTATCAGCTTTGATTGAATCAACTGAATCCATATGTTCTCTGGCAACTGCATTTGTTTAGCCACTTTCTGAAATGATATTAAAAAGGCTCCCTCCATCATTCTCATCAAATTTAGATAATACCTGGATGTATTTAAACAGATCCCCATCAGACCATTGGCTATATAGGGTTGCTCATCCTCACTATCCTCCTTATCCAGCCGACTGTCTGCCTTCATCTTCACATTCTATGTCAACTTTCCTCTCTGATTACTAACTTTTGAAGTTGAAACTCTCTGCTTTTCTTCTCTCTTTTTTTCTCTCTTTCGTCTTCATTTCCTTTTCTTTTATTTCTACTTTTCATCATAATTCAAACTGTTTCAATTCCTTTTCATGTTCAAGGTGCCTCATTTGAAATTGAATTCTAGCCATTTCCAAAGACTCTGATGGCGGTTCCACCAAATGTAATTGCCGAGCTATAGCTGTAATTATCTCTCATTTTCTCACAGACAAACACAACCCCAACTCCAGCTTGTCTGTCAATTTCTACAGCTTCCCTTCATTACCCCTAACTTTACTTCTTCCACACCGAGAGAACTCTTAGTGACTGAAATTGTCTTTATACTCAACACACTGTTTAAACCAACCGAATTCAACATCCAGAACCAAAGACGCTAACAACTACCATACGGGACCTTTAAACCCAACAGCCTCCCAGTGCATACTCTCCAGTGTCTGCATGAGCTTATTCTGGATTCTCTAGTTTCCTCCCACAATACAAAAGGGTGCATCTCAGGTGAATTGGCCATGCTAAATTGTTTGCAGTTTTCAGGGATGTGTGGGTTAGTCTGGGTAAATGTGTAATAATAGGGGAGAGGAATGGGTCTGGGTAGGTTACTCCTTGGAGGGTCGGTGTAGACTTGTTGGGTCGAATGGCCTGTTTGCGGACTGTAGGGTTTGTAATTCTAAACCCAATTTGGTATTATCGATTTAGAACCAGACAAGAGTCCCCAGTTTGCAATAGACCAACCAGACTGCCTCAAACTAGTTTAAGAGGGCAGCTTGGATGCCAACCTTTTCTTATTTTAAAGGTAGATGTTACGTGGGTGTTCCAGATGTGATGGTACTCATCAAACCACTCACCATAAAGCTAAACACAATGTATTTAAACAATCTAAACAACATCCATTCACAATGAAGAGGAATTTAGACTAACTTAACTATTGGAAACCTTAACAGAATAATGGATCCAGTACCTTCTACAAATGAACTGTTCCAATATACTCCAATCACCTAAACACACCCCTTGGCAAAAAGGAACATTCAAACATGCATTCTTGCATACAGTTCTCCAATCCAGGAAGAAAGAGCATCAAGTGAGCTTCCAGAGAGAATAGCAGCTCGGGATAATTTACTTAAACTTACACCCGTTCTGGGACCCCAAGCACCTGGAGATTGTTATTGCTACAATGAAAAGAAACCTAGAAAGCCTGGTCTATGCGAGCTGGCCATGGTTACTACTATTAATTAAAAACCCTAAAACCCCCGTAAGTTATTTACTTGAGCCGTTTTCAGTAGGAAGTTTGGCCTTTAAGAGCTCTTACTAAAAATAAGGAGAAAATAACCGTTTATTAAAAAAGTGACAGCATTGTCAGGCAATTTAGATGCCTGGTCCTTTACTCAATGGTCTTCCTCGTGTTACTGATCGCAAGGTCACCTCAGAGGGATAGCCACAGGTACAGACCAAGTTATAAGAATGTGTCTCATAACTTCTGAAACACACCTGTCCATGAACCATCACATGGGACACACCGGGAAGTGAACAACAGCCTGACACACGCCATTTCATTATTTCTGAGCGACACAATGCCAGCACTCGATACACTAGGGAGACAAAACCCAAGGCCAGGGAAAGATACAAATGGACAGAGAGATTCACATTAAAGACAGAAACAGGCAGTTAATTAACTGGGAGGAGGTTGTGGGAATATGGGGAAAAAGACAGGGCAGTGAGACTAACTGCAGAAGTGAGATCTTCGTGAATAAAATTACAAGAATGAGAACATTGAATAAAGGCATTGTCAGATCAGCTGGAATGGTTTGTTACATCAAATTCTGAATCTGCTTCACCGAACACCACAAACAAACATAAACTGGGACAAGATGACAGCCCAGCATGGAGATCTGTGCACACCATGCCAGTGTGTTGCTCAGTGAACTGCACTATCTGGAGAGTATTGAAAACTATACTAACATATGCTAACTATACTCGCATCAGATTACTGCCTATAATGGGAAGGTTTGCTCTCTCTGTGTGTTCATCAGAGACTGAGAGAGTGTGCGTGATAGGCGTGGTTGAATGCGAAACTCATTGTTTGAGAAGGAACGCACATGGAGAAAACAATTTTAAATCAGAACAGCTGGCAGGCTTTTTGTTTATCAATAGAGAGAACGAGGGAAGTTTCATGGACAGATGAGGTAAAGTATTTGAGAATGTTAAAATAAAGGCATTGCCAGACAAAACAGCAATATACATCGGCGTGCACATGAATGACAGATCGATAGGAGTTTGGTGTGAGTTCGAATCAGATTTGCTTCGGCAGGTTTGAAGCTGGGAGCGTCAGCAGCAGATTATTGGCTTCATTAAGCCTGTACTTCACAGCTCAAGGTTCAAACAGCAGATGCAATAAACCAGTGAGATATATTCTGGAGTAGTGAGTATTTCAAGTTAGAAATGTCAGGGAATGGTGTCAAAATTCAGCTCATTGTCAAAGGGATCTCCCACAGTTGTGACTTGTCTGCTTCAACTGCAGGTATTGGCCAGGGATGGGATGGAAACAGTGGAAGGAAGTGGAGTTTGTAACCAGAACAGTCGACTGTGACCTCCATGCTCTTAACAGCAAAGGCAATGATACGATGCATTATGATTCTCCCCTGAAACTGAATAGTTCAACATAGAGATCCGTGAGTAACACTGCCAGAGCAGAGAGCAAGACAGTAATTGAACACCTTCATTGATGCAGTTAGCAGTGGTCTGTAGAGTAAATATCTAGATTGAGAGATTGGATTGGATTGGAACAATAATCGTGGCAGGAAGTGTAGACAATATGAAATAACAATAATACTGTCATAACTGGTTTATAAAAAAACAAAATCTGGATAGTGATACTCACCAGGAACACCAACGGTAGCCAGGAAGGGATAATAAAAGGATTGAATAATGAGAAGAGCGAAATAGATCCGCAATGATAATGACATCCAATCAAGTGCAGAAAGATACCAAACATAATCGGCTAAACTCCTGTCAATTGTTGGAATATTCCTGTCTAATGTTCTCAGATTCTGATCCATTGTTGGAATATTTCAGTCTAATGTTCTCAAATTCTGATGTATTGTTGGAACATTCCAGTCTCATGTTCTCAGATTCTGATCTCTCCTCCCCCTCTCTCTGGATTTGCTGATCCCTGTCAGTGCAATCGGTGATGCTCCGCTCATGTTATGGGATGACACGTTGAACGGAGCCCATTTATCATTAAAAGATGGAAACCCTCCACTGGGATAATTAGAATCCATGGAGATTGGCATTAATCGCAGTCACTGAACAAATAGGCTCAGTTAACCTGTTCAATACATCACTTTTCATATCCTGGTTTTGGATGGAATGGATGAGGGTTACTGAGGGATGGACCATAAATCTTTCAATATTTTATATCTTTTTTTCCTTGTATATGAGAGTATTAAAAGAACACTGCAGGGGTCTATGTATGTTCCATTCTGTTTATGAAAGGAGGCAGTTATAAAATAACAGATCGGCTGCATAAAAAAGGGGAGGGTGGGCAAGTTTCTAGATACCTGAACACAAAATACAGTACTTATTGACCAGTGTGAGGCTACTCCTGGTTTTAATGCCCTGTTATCAAATCCTTTCATAACCTTGAGATAGAGCATTGGGACTGCTGCTCAGGAACAGGCCAAAGAAATTCTCTCCCAATGGGCCTCTTACAGAGGGAGAACAGAAGACCATTCAACCCATATTAGCCTGTTGCTACTTGAAAAGGTGGAAAGCTGGAATATTGGCACATTTTGTCAACAGAATCATTCAGAACAAAGAGATGTGTTGCCGCAGCTGCATAAAGTGTAACTGAGAGGGCACCTGCAGTACATTGTGTTGTCTGTGTTTCTGTATCTGAGAAAGGTTGGACCTTCATCAGATACAGTTTAACGACTGCTCGTAATCCACGGGTTGCTGTGTCTCGGATCTGTTACACAAGAACAGGAGGAGGCCATGCAGCCTCTCGAGTGTGTTTAGAAGAACTGGAGGAGACCATTAAACCTCTTGAGTCTATTACAGAGGGACAGAAGGAGCCTAGTCAGACTTTCGAGCCCGTTATAGGGGGGCAGGAAGTGTTGATTTAACTTTCAAGTCCGTTACGCATAAATATTAGTTTTAAATTAGTTGTGGAATAGGAAATACCTGATGTCAACATTAAAGTTCTAACCTTGAACAAGGCCAATCTTGAAAGTGTTAGGCGAGCCCTGTGAAAGGCTGATTGGAATACCCTATTCACAGGTAAAGGGATGGTTGGTAAATGCAAGGCCAACAAAATGTGGTTTCAGAGAGTCCAGAGCCAACGTGTTCCTATTAGTGAGTGGGGCAAGGCTGGTGAGTGCAGGGAGTGCTGGATGGCTAGATATATTGATGCTCTGGTCAAGGTAAGGAAGGAGGCATATGTCAGGTAAACAGAGCTGAGATCAAGTGAATCCCGAGAGGAGTATAAGGGCAATAAGTGTAGTGTCAATGGGGAATTCGGGCCAGAAAAATGTGGACATGAGATGGCTTTAGAAATCGGGTTAACGAGGCATTGAAGAAATTCTACAAATCCTTTAATGGTAAAAGATTAACCAGGGTAAGAACTGGGCCCCTTAAAGATCAGTAAGACTACCTATGTGTGGAACCACCCGAGATTGGAGGGATATGAAACAAAAATTTCTCCTCAGTATTTAATGAGGAGGAGGTTACAAGAGCGAGAGAATGAATAAATATACAGTGAAACATTGAAAGGTGTCTATATTACAAGGAGGTGTTTGACATTTTAAAACACATAAAGGTGAACTAATCCCTGGGACCTGATCAGTTGTATCCCAAATGTTTGTGAGAAGCTAGGAAAGAAATTGGTCAGCATTTTGCTGATATATTTGTATCATTGATTTCCACAGGTGAGGTGTCAAAATACTGGAGGGCAGCGAACATAGTGTCATTATTTAAAAAGTAAGGAAAAAAAAAAACAGGTAACCATAGATCGCTGAGCCTGCCGTCAATGGTGACTAAATTGTTGGAGGGGATTTTGTTGGAAAGGATGTACATGCATTTGAAAAGAAAAGGACTGAAGAGGGTTTTGTACATTGGAGATCACGTCTTACTGACTCGGTGTAATCTTTTGAGGAAGTGATGAAGATGATTGATGAAGACAGGACAGTGGATGTTGTCTTTATGGAATTCAGTAAGATTACCAAAATGTTCTACATGGTAGACTGGTTAGCAAAGTTAGACTTCCTCGGATCCAGGGAGAACTCGCCATTTAGATCCGAAATTTTCTTGAATATTGGAGACAGGGCATGAAATGGACATTTGTTCATTAAACGTGGACACCTGTGACCAGTGGCGTGCTGCAAAGATCAATAGGGGGTCCACTGCCTTTTGTCACTGATACAAATCATTTACATTTGTGTTTATGAAGTATGGTCAGTAAGTTTGTAGATAATTCCAAATTTGGTGGTGTTGTCGACAGTGAAGAATGATCTCTCAGACTATAATGGGACTTTGCTGAGGTGAACCGAGGAGTGGCAGATAGAATATATTTTAGTTACATATGAGGTGTTGCATTTTGGCAAGACAAATCAAGGTAAGACTTACAGGTAGTGCCCTGTCGAAACCTGCCAGTGAAGGAGAACTCCATAGAAATTATCGAATCCCTAGAGTTAGGAAACAGGCTTTTCGGCCCATCGAGGCCACACCGAACCTCTAAACAGTATCCCACTGGACAAACCCCTGCCCTATCCCTCTGATCCTGCATTTCCCATGGCTAATCCACCTCCCCTACACATCCCTGGGTACGGTGCGCAATTTAGCATGATAAATCTACCCTTACCGCTATATCCTTACACTGTCAGAGTAAAACATAGCACCCAGAGGAAACTCACGCAGACACGGGGAGAATGTACAAACTCCACACAGCGAGTCATTCAAGGATGGAATTAAACCCAGGTCGCTGCCCTGTGAGGCAGCAAAGCTAGCCTCGTGGTGCAGGTTCTCCATTCCTTGAAAGTGCCGTCACAGGTAGACAGCGCAGTGAAGAAGGCATTTGGTGATCTTCCCTTTATTGGTGCGTGCTTTGAGTCGAAGCATTTGCATGACATGTTAAATCTGTACAGGACATTGGTTTGGCCACTTTTGTAATATTGCTTTTAATTCTGGTCTCCCTGTTGTCAGAAAGGCGTTGTCAAACCTGAAAGGGTGCAGAAGAGATTTAAAAGAATGTTGCAGGTGTTGGAGGGTCAGAGTGACCGGGAGAGTTTGATTAGGCTGGGGAAATTTTCAAGTCTTGAGGCTGAGGGGGGTCCTTAAAGGGGTTTATAAAATCATGAGGGGCATAGATAAGGTAAACAGTCAATGTCTTTTCCCAGGATAGACGAGTCCAAAATTAGAAGACAAAGGTTTAAGGTGAGAGGAGAATGATTTAAAAAGAAACATGAGGGACAACATTTTCACACAGAGACCGCTGTGTGTATGGATGGAACAGACAAAAGAGGTGGTGGAGGCAGGTAGAGTTACACCATTTAAAAGGCATTTGGATGGATACATGAATGGGAAGGGTTTAGAGGGAGATGGGCCAATTTCTGGCAAGGGGGCGAGATTAATTTAGGATATTTGGCGGTATGGATGACTAGACCGGACGATCTTTTTCCGTGCTGTACATCTCTGAGAGTCTATTGACTCTTCAGTGTATAACACGGGAACAGGAGGAGGCTATTTAGCTTCTGAATTTTGCCAGTCGGCTTGTTTGCACAATTACTGAGAGTCAAATACAAAAATACATCATTCAGAATTTGATGGTGTTTTACAGAAACAGGGGAAAGGCCTTTAGTCAAGAAAAAAGCTGTAAAGAATGTGAAGAGGCCATTCAGTCCCTCACCTCCATTCCACAGGAGCAGCAGGTGAGCACAGAGCTATTGGAGCCTGTTACTCAGGAGCAGGAGGAGGACATCTACTTTCACAAACTTGGGATCAGGAGGCAGTCATTCAACTGCTTGAAACTGGGGCACAGGGACAGGAGACAGTCACTCAACTGTTCGAGACTTGGCCACAGGAACAGGAGCCAGTTATTCAACTGCTCAAAACTGGGGCACAGGGAAATCTGGAGGCTAGTGAGACCCAGGGATCCTATTACGCAGGAACAGGAGGAGGTGATTCACTCCCCACCAGTATGGGACACTGGGAGAGAAGGGGGGTTTTCTTGGAACAAACGGAAATATATGATAAGTTGCATCAGTGGTCCTTTCAATCCTGCCCCACCAGTCACTAAGACCACGGCTGATCGAATGGTGATTCCCTCATTTCTTTTTACAGAGTTGCCCCTCTCTGCAGCCTCTGCTCCATTTGTTGGTCACGTTGCAGACTCAGATGCTGTAACAACAGTTACCATGACTCATCTAGAGGGATGGGTCTTACCAGATGAGTCACGATTTGAAGAGTCCAATCAAAAGAATGAAAACACAAAATAAAGACATTGCCAGATGTTTAGTTCTCTCACATTCGCAATCTAACTCACATAACCAGCCCATCCATTACATATTCATGATGGACCACTGTGTAGATCCGACTAGTGTACTGCTGAATGCAACCCAGCTATGTCCAGAGTGAAACTACATGCAGCCCACACCAATGCTGGATCTATAATCCTGGGCTAAATGTCCAGCATGGGTAGCTGTGCAGTCCGCACTGGTTCATTCATATATAAACCAAGGCTGTTGCATTGTTCGGTAACACTGTGTTAGATCGCAGCCCAGTGTGGGGAAACTTGCAGCCAATTTTGGAACTGATAGGATGTGCAGCTTCAATCCATTTACAGTTCCATATCTCCACTGTGCCTTGACAAGGGGTGCTGCAAATGTGAAGTCACTGCGAGGGAGAGATGTAAATGGAAACAATTTAAATACCATTAGTTCTGTTTAAGGCGCGTATCACTCTAGTATTTGAAGATGAAATAACTGAGATAATATCCAATGCTTTTTGACAATGCTACATAAATGTTGTCATTTTATCTAAGAATAACATTCTAATAAGGGTTCACTTTGTCTGAGAGGGCTCAATGTCTAGCCGTATTGATGCCGAGTCCTCAGCGGTCCAGGCACTAACATAGGATGATAAAAGAGCTTAATTCATTGCTTTTAATCAGGGAGATTTACCCCCCACAATCTGTGGGGCAGTTGCAATTTTGTTAGCTTGATAAAGAATTGCTTATGGCACCAAATAAAACTGCTAAACTCGCCATTAAATTTCCTAAATATCTGTGTGGGAAACATCAAAGAAAGCATTCGCACGGGGTCTAGGAAATGAGGAAACACATTCATTTTAATAAGAGCTATCCGAACTAGCCAGGATATTGGAAGTGCCTCCCATCTTTGAAGGTCTTGTTTAATTTTGTCAAACAAGTGGACACAGTTCACGTTAAATAAATGATCAAAGACAGATGTAATGAATATACTGAAATAGGGAAACCACCCCCGTGACCATTTAAAAGGAAACCAGGATTTGCCCTCAGTATCAGGTATTTCCCTAAGACCTCCCATAGGCATGGCCTCCAACTCTGTAAAATTAATCTTATCGCCCGGAAAGGCAACAAGCGAATCAATGCATTGCATCACATGAACAACCGAAATTGTGGGATTTGACAAAAAACATAAGACCCTAATCTGCATACAATGTAATCTTTCGTGACTTCTATCCCACTTCTGGGGCTGATATGTTGGCATCCCTACGGATGGCGTCCGTCAGTGGCTCAATCCCCAACGTAAACAACAATGGTGAAAGGTGTCAGCCTTGTCGGCTGACTGGAGAAATATTAATATTACTGGTTGGCCACACCATTAGTGAGAACTGCAGCCAGAGGATCACAGTAAAGGACCCTCACCCACTTGTTAAATCTTTGCGTAGACCAAACCGTTCTAATGTACAGAAGAGATCCGGCCACTCAACCCAATCAAATGCCTTCTCTCATCTAAAGAGATCAATAATCCCTGGACAGATTGTTGTTGAGACTCTTGGATCATATTGAATAACCTCTTCACATTGTAGAAAGATCTGTGGCCCTTTATAAAGCCTGTTTGGACCTCTTTGGCAATGAAAGGCAGCAAAGTTTCCAGCCTAAATGCACAAGTCTCAGACAGGGTTTTGAAACCAACATTTAAAAGTGAGATTGGCGTGTAAGAAGCACAATCCTCCTGGGTCTTCCTTTCTTCATCATCAGAGAGATATGAGCCTCTCTTAAGGATGGAGGGAGAGGTCCTGACTGTATGAGTGACAAAACATGTTAAACATCAGCCCTGACAATAGGTTTATAAATTATTTATAAAATTCATTGGGACATCCGTCAGGAACGTGCGCCCTTACATTCTGAAGCTGCTTCACACCCTCCTGAGCTGACAATGGTGCATTAAGGCACAACACCTATTCAGGGGTTACTCCTGGAAGACCCAGGTTCTTGAAAAATGACTATCTTAATCCATCTATCCTCAAAATGTTCAGTCTGAAATAATTCGGTGAAAAATCTCGGACAGGAGACATTAATCTTTTTGAAATTGAAGGTAAGGATCCCAATACCTTCCCTAATTGAGGTAATGGCTTAAGAGGGGCGCTGGTTTTCCTGCCAAGAGAGAATAAATACCAGCCTGGCTTATCACCATGTTCAAACAGCTTTTGTTTTACAAAAGTAAGTTCCTCCTTGGCTGTCTGTGTGAGCGTGAAATTCACTGTAGACCGAAGCATTGTGATCCTCTGCAGCTTAGCCACTGAGGGACAATCACAGTATGTCCTCTCGGCTGCCCTCAGCTTTGCCTCAAACCAGCGTTCCTGCTTCCCCTTCTGCTACATCATAAAGCATAACTTTTCCCTTGGCATATGCCTTAGCAATTTCCCACAGAGTGGATGAGTTACTGGTTGAATCTGAATTAATGGCTCAGAAAGATCTGAAGTCTTTGCAGTGGTCAGCGCAGTGGTACAATGGTTAGCACTACTGCTTCACAGCGCCAGAGACCTGGGTTCAATTCCTGTGTCAGGTGACTGCCTGTGTGGAGTTTACACATTCTCCCTGTGTCTGCGTGGGTTTCCTCCCCCAGTGCAAAAATGTGCAGGTTCGGTAAATTGCCAGCAGTGTTAGATGAAGGGGTCAATGTCAGGGGGTGGGTTGTTTTGGGCTGAAGGGCCTGTTTCTACACTGTAAGTAAACTAATCTAAATACTCAATTAACCAACTCGCCTTAAGAATAAAGGGACATATTCGCTCATGTCTCAAATCTATTATATTGCCCTTAATATTAATCAATAAGTATACTGCTTCATGGTCAGGAATGGTAATATTCCCAATTGTGCAGGATGCCACCGATTCTATGATTGTTGCAGGAATGGGGAAGGTATCAACCCTCATGTGGCATTTATGCCAGTCAAAGAAGAATATAAAATCCCTACTTGTGATGTGGATCTGCCTCCAGACATCCACCAGCTCTACTTCTGCACACATATCCACTAATTGCTTACATTATAACGAGGGTATTGGGGCACCTTAGGACATTCTGTCCACCGTGGGGTCCATAAGACTTTTGAAAACTTCTACAATAATGTGCCACGATGCAAGATAACTGAATTTGGAAAATGCATGTACCAAGAATTTAAGAGGGTGCGCTGGGAGTGGGGTGGGGTGGGGGGCGGGCGCAATAAACATTCAAAACACTATATTCTTCACTATAGTTCAAGCCTTTGGGTATTATGAACCTCCCGTGAGTGTCAAATACAATCTAGTAGGTTAAATGGAAGGTTCTTTTTATCCATTATGGCTTCTCCCCTACACGTAATATTAAAAGGCGAGAAATAAACCCGATCAAGCCCGACCTGCTGTAATGTCAAATGTTCCTTGTCATCAAGGTGCATCTCCTGCAATAGGACAACATCCACCCTCTCTTTTTTAGACTAGAAGGAAAATATTTCCTCTTTTCTGGCCAATGGCTCACCTTAATGCTCCAGGTAGACCATTTAACCACATCATTACCCAGGACACACTATAGCAACATTTGAACTGGAGAGAGGAAGACTTTGAATTACTGATCATTAATAAAAAAAGTCTCATAGAACTTAAAAACTACACAAACTAAAAATACTGCAACTGCCAACTCTCAGATCTTTCAAAAATTAAGCATTTTAAGTAAATGGCTGGGATGGAGTGGGTTAGGGAACCCCTTTGCCCGTACTGTGATGCAGAGCCCAACAAAGCCGACCTTCCAGATCACCACCATCTTGGATTTCCCCTTAACATTTTATCGATATTATCATTTCATTTTGCATTATATTCCTGGATGTGCTGGAGCAGTGTAATTTTTTAACCACTGGAAATTCCTGCCATTCCCCGATAATCCTTGATTCCGTTATTCTTTGTGAACCTTCTGTCTGTGGCTCAAACATATTCAATATCTCTGCCTCCAATGCTCTGCAGGGAAGAGAGTTCCAAATACTCTCACCACTGAGAAAACAAAAAATAACTTCATATGTGTGAGAGATTATTTTTGTCTCCTTACTTGAGAAAGGATATAATTAAATTGGAAGCAGTTAGATGTTTCACTTCATGTATTCCAGGGATGAGGGTCTTATATTATGAAAGCTTTAACAGGTTACTCTTGGGAGGTGATCTTATTGAAACATACAAAACCTAGAGGAGAGTGATCAGATAGATACCCACTGGGTGTTTGTATAGTCCAAACTTCTTGTTGTTTTTATAGAATCTCTACAGTGTGGAGGCAGGACATTCCGTCCATCAAGAGCATATTGACCCTTCGGAACAGTATCCCCTCTGGACCTGCCCCCCTAATCTATCCATGTAACCCTGCATTTCCCATCACTAACCTATCTAACCTACACATCCCTGGGCACTATGGGCAATTTAGCATGGACAATCCGCTCTAAGCTGCATATCTATGGACAATGGGAGGAAACTAGAACACTGGGAGGAAATCCACACAGACATGGGGAGAATGTTCAAAATCAACATAGAGGGTTGCCCGAGGTTGGAACTGAACGCAGCTACTTGTTAACGGGAGGTATCAGTGCTAACCACAGATCCACCATGCGCATCCGTTAGTTCTATTAATTACTTGTGGCTAACTAAAGAAATCTGCCTGATTGTTCCTGTCACTGAAGCTGACTCGGTCTGAGAACTTTATCATTGACCATATCACCAACCTGGTTACATTTAAAATTTGGTGTCAGCAGTGGAGGAATGGGACGAGAAAAGGAAACAGTGACACCATCCAAACTTCGTCAGAGCAGGAATTAGGATAAATCCACAAAGTGGGATTTCAGTCAAGTGGGAATTCTCTTTCCCAGAAGTTTGGAGTGGCTTGACCTTTATTTTACATCGAAGCTGGCTTTGTCTGATTTTCCATGGACAGGTGAATCAGTGATAATGGTGCATAGAAAGAAACGTGCAGCTGGGACCACAATGTGATGAGCCATGACCTTATTTACTGGTGGGGTAGTGTGAAAGGGCTGAATGGCCCAATTGTGTCCCTCAGTCCTATGTTCTGATGTTCCATTCACCCCTCGGACATGCTAAACCGGGGCAGATCGAGGCCACTCCGATGGTTAGGTGCAGTTTTGGAAATGTACTTGGAAAATCCAGACTGGATCAGGAAGTGACCACCACCCCCACCCCCCAGTCCCTGTTTCGAGGTTTCCCCTCTCTGTAACTTCTGCTCCAGATGTGGGTCATGTTGCAGACCCAGATACGCTGGGAATACAGCTACATTCCCCACCCAGGGTTAAAACAACAAATCCTCTGTTCTCCCTGAATGCAACATTGTACAACACGATTTCCAGCAAAATAACCCGTTACTTTCCAAAAGCATAACATGTGAAATTAATAAATAGGAACAGGAGTAGGTCAATCGGCCCCTCAAGCTAACCCTGTCATTTAATAAGAACATGGCTGATCTCCTCCAGTGCTGAACTCCACTATCTTGCCGACTCCTTGTATCCCTCCACACCTCTCTGAGTTAGTGAGTTCCAGACATTCACTCCCTTCGGAGAGAAGAAATTACTCTGCATCTCAGATTGAAATCGATGTTCCATATTCGGTATCTATGTCATCGAGTTCAACACTTTGCTCAAGAATGGAAACAACTTTTAAACATTTACCTTCTCCAACCCCTTCTGTGTCTTGTAGGTTTCAGCAGTATTACTCCTCATTCATTTAAACCCCAATGAATTATCGCCTCACCATCTTAGAGATTCTCAATAACACAACCCTTCCTTCCCAGGAAACCGCCTAATGTACCATCCAAGTTCCTTGCTGCATCATCATGCTGACTTTATGTTTCATACACAGGAAGACCCCAATGCCTTTACTGTTCCTTTTCTGGAAGTCCTCTCCATTAAGTAACAGCCTGCCTTTTGATTCTCAGTGTCATCCTCAAACTCGGATGTGTATTGTACTCAGCTCCCTCCTTCAGGCTGTCAGTATAGATTGTAAATAACTGATGCCATCAGACTGATAATTGTGGTCCTCCAGCACGTAAACCTTTACCATAAAGATCCATTCATCCTGACTCTCCGATTTCTGTGTTAAACAATCATCATCCCACGTTAATACAGTATCCGAGGTCCTGGAGCTTCTGTTTTGTGTAAGAACTTTTGTTTTGTAATACCTCGTGGAAAATCTCTGGAAAGCCTGGTGTCCACCAGATCCCCTATATTAAGTCCACTTGTTACATTTACAGGCATCTCCAGAAATACTTTGCATGGTTTTACAGGCAAAATATCATTTCCTTTTCACAAAACCACCCTGACTCTGCGTGAAGCTTTTCTAAATGTCCATGCTGGGCAGGTTTTCCAAACTATACTAGTCCCATCTGCTTTCATTAGGTCCATGGGCCTCTAAATTTTTCCCATTCATATGTTTGTCCAAATGAGTTTTAAATGTTGTAGCTGTCCTTGCATCTCCCACTCTTCCTCTGGAAGCTCATTCCATACTCACACCGCCCTCTGTGTAAAAAAGCTGCCCTTTAGTCCCTTTTAAATCTACCTTCTTTCACCTTAAAGCTATTCCCTCTATGTTTGGATTCCCCTACGCTTTGGAAAAGACCTTGGCTATTCACCCTATCCATACCTCTCATGATTTTATAAGTTTCTATAATGTCATTCCTCATCATCCTACACTCCATCTGATACAATCTTCAAGAACAAGCGTTTAAAGATAAGCACTGCAAAATTAATCAATATTAAAAATGACAGGTAACCAACACTCGGCACAAAAGTCAAACTGTAACTCTGATAAGATGTACATGGATTTAGAAAACAGGCTTTGATTAGGAACAGTAAGTGTGGCTTTGTGCAAGATAGTGTGTGCCTGACAATTCTCTTAAAGTAAGTGGATGATGTGACCAGGAAGATTGATTTCTGTGGGGCAGTAGATTTCAAAACATGTGGTGTTGGATAAGCACAGCAGGTCAAGCATATTCGAGGGGCAGGAGAATCTATGTTTCGGACATAAACCCTTAAGCAGGAACATCCAAAACATCGATTCTCCTGTTCTTCTGATGCTGCCTGATCTACCGTAATTTCCAGTGCCACACTTTTCGACACTGATCTCCAGCATCTGCCGTGCTCAATTTCTCCATTGTCTGTAGATTCAGTCGATATGGATTTCAGTTACAGCAGAACAGAATGAGGCTTTTTAGCCACTGGAGCCTTATATACAATTACAGGAGGAGGTTAATAAGCCCCTCGGGCCTGTAAAACTGTAACCAGATCATGCAACACCAGTATCCAGTTGCACTGCGACAGGATCAATCTATTCAGCTACTTGAATCAGTAACACAGGAAATGGAAGAGGCCATAAAGTGACTGGACTATCAGGTATACTGGAATAAAACCAGGCCACATAGCCGCTCAGACCTGCCCTTCCATTCAGTAAGTCAGGGCTGATTTGCACTCGGCCGCAATTTCTCTTTCATGCCCAATTTTTTGTAGCCGTTGACTCTCTGACGTGTCAAAACCCATTGACACCCATTCGCAACCCCCACACATTTCAGTGATGTAGCCTCCCCTAACTGTCTGGCCCCAACCATCACTATTCCCTGAGAGAAGGAAACACTCCCCACACATATACTTTGGCCTATTGACATGGATAGAAGATATGAACACAGTGTAAAGTGTGTCACTTTAATGACCTGATATCACGGCAGTATTTGATTAAGATGTCAAGGAGACTGAACAAAATTGAACTTGATGAGAATCAGTTGTAAACTCCCCACTGGTTCGATCATTCAGAGCACAATGGGGCTGGTGGACATCAATCCTCCCAGTCCCTGGATATCTTTGTGGGCAATCCTCAGGGTAGTTTCTTCGGCACAAACATCTTCAGCTGCTTCATCAATGTCTTTCCCTCTTTCATGCAATCAGAGGTGGGGATATTCTTTCAAGATTATACAATGTTCAGAACAATGAGTCACCTCCTAAGGTACCGAAGAATCAAATCTGGGCAACATTCAAGCTTGTGCTGTTAATGTAAATGTAACATTAATCAAAAGCACTGCTGGACACTAAACATTTCCACGGTTGACAGAAAGAGGGACCCCTTCAGCAACTCTAGCTAGTTTCACAGTAATATAAGAAAGCTATTCAGCCCATCAGATCTATTGGATAACAAGAGGCGCAATGCGTTCACTCACTCCTGCCTGTTACACAAGAAGACAATTTAAAATAAAAACAGGTGTTGGAATCCAAAATACACTCGCAGGAAGCTGGAAGAACAGAATAAGCAAGGCAGCATCAAGACTTTGAGAAGTGAACGCCTTGGATATAACCCCTCATCAGGACTGTGGACAGTAGTAAGGGGGTCTATAGATAAAGTGTGGGTGAGGGAGGAGGACACAGAGTGGTGAGGTGTGGATAAGTGGACAAAGATAAAGGGTATCAGCGAGTTGTTGTTAGGAGGGCTGAATCCAGTTGGCGGCTGGACAAAGGTTACTCAGAGGAATGGAATGGAGGGGAGGGTTTGGGAAGGGAGTCGGGGGACTGGAAGGGAGGTTATTTGAAATTGAAGAATTCAATGTTGAATCCCTGGGGTGCAGGCTGCACAGGTAACAGATGAGATCTTGTTCCTCCAGATTATGGTTTGGTTCATTGTGGCAATGGAGGAGGCCAAGAATGGCTATGTCAGAAAGGCATTAGGAAAGGGAATTGAAATAGGAAGTGACTGGGAGGTCTTCCATTCCACCTAATGACCATACCTTTCAGCTCCCAACCTGATTCATCCCTCCCATCGCCCAACCAGGTTGCACCAATCATTTGTGTCCACATAGCCGTAACTGACCATCCGCCTGATCTCCCCACCCCAACCACTCCCTTCCCTCTTTATCTGCAGCTCCCCCTACCCCCCACCCCCGTTCTGAAGAACGGTTATAACTGAAATGTTGACTTTCCCAGCTCATGGTGCTGCCTGGCTTGCTGTGTTCTTCCAGCCTTCTGTTTGTCTCCTATAATTCAGGAAGATAGAGTCTAGTCAGCACAGCGTGCTGGTAGGCAGGAACCACGGGTTGCCAACTGAAGTCCTTGAACCTCTGCCCTCGAGCCAGGAGGAAGGCATTCAGTCCCTCGAGACACTGACACATGAACAGAAGAGGCCATTCAGCCCCTCCAAACTGTTAGACTGAAAAAGGAGGATGTCATTGTTGCTGCAACACGACAAAACCAATGAGGCACAGACTGCACAGACAGACTGCTCCATGTTGTGTCTCCTGGCTCCATTGCTAATGGTACACACGTGCTATTGTTAACGTGGTTTGCTGATCATGAGGAGGGAAAGTGAATGGTTTGTGCCAAGTCCCAAGGAGGCATCTTCCATCTCCGAGATGTTATGAACTAGGTTAGACTACTCCAAACACTTTTAATCAGGCAGCCCAGAGCATACCTTTGCAATTTGTTTTGGTAAGTGTACAATGAAAATTACCGGAGGTAATTTAGCGAGGTTGACTACTAGACTTTGAAACAGACAAAAACGTTAGTCATAAAATTACACAATGAAACACAAAGAACAGAATAAAAAATCACGACAGAATTCAACCTATTCAGCTAAACTTAATTATGCTATTCCGAATATACACAACTGTCCCAATAAGCAAACTCCCAATAATAGAAAAAACAGTATAAATGGAACACAAACTTCCAGGTTGAAGTTGAAGGTCAGAAAAGAGAGAGAGAGTTTCCACACAGCTCCCAGCTGAACTTCCCAGTTGAAGACTCAACTGAAAACTGGTCAGCTCAGCTAGTTCAGCTAAAATAGCTCACCACTCTCCGTTCATAAAGCATGGTCACTTTGGCCTGAAGACTCATCTGTTTCCACATAAATAAAGACCTCTGAAAGTACTTTTCATCTCTCTACCAAACCAGACTGATCGGAGCTTGGAGAAAGTGAGGAAGGGCTTGTGCCCGAAATGTCGATTCTCCTGCTCCTTGGATGCTGCCTGACCAGCTGTGCTTTTCCAGTAACACATTTTTCAGCTCTGATCGGAACTTGGCCCCGTTTTATTGTTCCTCTTAAAAGAAAACAAGGACAGAGTCTCCTTGAGCCAAGGAACAGCTTTTAGACAAAAAGGGACTTGCTTTGTGCCACATCTCTCCCCACTTAAAAAAAAACATCAATGCTAAAAGGTGGCTGCATTTTTAACCCTTCAAACCCAGTTAGTAGTCTCAAAACTGACAGCTATACTGTACTAATTGTAAACATTCAAACATGCACAAACCCATACAAAACCAGGCTGCTGTATACCCACCACCGAACACCTCCATATCTCATTCTAGTCTCAGTAACTCATCAGCTTTCACGTTTTCGCGATCTGCCACACGCACAATTGTCAGATCGAATGGCTGCCACAACAAGCTCCATGTAAACAGTCTGGCATTTTTGTCTTTAATTCTTCCACAAATGTCAATGTGTTGTGATCAGTTTATACGATTGTCTCAGATGCATTGCTGGTAATATAAACACAGTTATGGTGTAATGCCAACACCTATTTTAAAGTCTCTTTCTCCACCGTTGAACATTTCTGTTGATGAACGTTCGACTTCCCAGAAAAACACCCGATAGGTCTTTCTATTCCCTCATCACCCTCCTGCAGGGACACTGGACCAATACCGACATCACTGGCATCGATAGCCACCTTGAAAGTCTTCGTGTAATCTAGTGTAGCTAATATTGGGGCAGTGTCTAACACAGGTTTTAGGCTGGAAAATACCTTTTGACAGTCCTCTGTCCACTGAGAGTTCTTGCCCTTGACAATTCGGTGAGTGGAGCAGCCACACCGCTTAAAGTTTGGCACAAACATTCAGTAAAATCCAGTCAAGCCCAGGAACCGTAGTATTGCATATTTCTTTTTGTCGACGGTGTGGAACATTCCCCAACTACTTTCGTTTTTTTATCTCATGGGGCCATTGGTCCATGTCCAATAACATGACCTAGGAACGTGACTTGGCTTTCTCAAATTCACTTTTAGCTAGGTTTACCAGCAAGCCTGCCTTCTGAAGTCAATCAAATAAGTCCGATAAATGCTGTCAATGTTCCATTCATGAGTGACTAAAAACTACCATGTGATCAATGTACACCACATGGTTGGGTAATCCGACAATGACCTCATTATCAGTCTCTGAAAGGTGGCTGGATCGTTTTACATGTCAAATGCCACAACTTTGAACTGATACAATCCATTTAGTGTTATGAAAACCGAAATTGCCTTTGCTCTCTCTGACAGAGGTCCTTGCCAGTAGCCTCTGAGCAAGTCCAACTGAGAAATGTAAATAGCTTCTCCCACTTTTTCGACACAGTTCTCCAAACATGGAATTGGATATGCATCAGTCTTTGTAACGAAGTTGAGTTTGTGATAGCCCTCACATGTCCACTGGGTAACATCTGGCTTTGGCGCCATGACTATACATGAGCTCCAAGCACAGTAACTCATTTCGATTATGCCATCTTGGAGCGTGTGCTCTATTTCCTTCTGAACCTGTACCAACGTTAGAGGATAATGGCTTTAAGGATGTTATTTAATCAGAACAGCATCTCCTGTGTCTACATCATGCACAATTATGTTCGTACTTCCCAGTTTATTTCCGTATATCTCTCCAAGATACCGTAATAACTCTTTCAGGTCACTATGCTTTTCTTGTGGAAGGTAACTCAATAATTTATCCCAATTTTTGGCAACTTTCTCATTGTTCAACTTGATATTAGGAATGTCCAATTTAGAATCCTCTAAACGAGGGTCTTCCTTCTGTGCTGTAATCATTAGTATCTTCTCCTCTTGCTTTCCTTCCCTCTCAAAATACCTGTTGAGCATATTCACATGACACACTCTGTGAGATTTCTTCCTGTCTGGAGTCCGTACTAAGTAGTTCATCTCATTCAATTTCTTCCCAATTTGATATGGTACACTAAAACTTGCTTCTAGAGGCTCAACTGTTACTGAAAGTAACACCAATACCTTATTCCCAATTGCAAAATTGCCAATTTGTGATTTCTGATCCACTTCCTGTTTCATTGTATGCTGCGATACTTTTAAATGCTGTCTAGCCAACTCTCCAGCATTATTTAATCGTTTCCTAAAATTTGACACATTGTCCAAATGAGTGGTCTCTGAATTCTGCCTTATTAATTTCTCCTTAACCAATGTTAACGGTCCTTTTACTTCATACTCAAAAATTAATTCAAATATTCTGAATTTGGTCGATTCATTCTGTGCGTCTCTGATCACAAATAGTTCAAAAGTAATTTCCTTATCGCAATCATCTGGATTATCCTGACCATAAACCCTCAACATGGTCTTCACTGTTTGATGCCATCTCGCTCATGTTCACTGTGATTCCGAATACTATGTAGCAGATTTGAATTGCTTTATTCCCAAGTTATATATCACCTGCTTGAATAGTTCGGATGTGAGGTTTGATCTATCTGGATCTCTTGGTAGTCCGTACCTACGTAAAAAATAAGTAGTTTTTTCTACAACTCCTTTAGCTGTGATGCTGCATAATGGGTCTGTCTCTGGAAATCTAGTCGACACATCCATTATTGTTAAGAAATACTTATTCCCACTTAGTCTTTGCGATAGGGGACCTACACAATCTATCATGACTCTTGTGAAAGGTTCCTCAAATGCTGGAATAGATATTAAAGTTGCAGGTTTTATTACTGCATATGTGACATGTTTGAGACATTTGGCAATATTCCCTACATCTTTGTGAAGTCCAGGCCAGTGAAAATATCTTTGTATTTCAGCCTGTAATGTCCTCACCCCGAAATGATCTCCAAATTATAGCTCACGTGCCACTCGCAGCACCTCCTTTCTATACACAACAGGCAAAACAATTTGATGAATTTCTGAAATGCTTCAATGTGTGCTGATCTCCATATCTGCATTAAAACATCATTTGTTAAGTAATAATACACAGGAATGCATTCATTCTCTTTCTTGCTAAATAGCTTTTGATATAACTTCTGTAACTCCAGATCTTTCTGCTGTTATTCAATCAGCTTAGCAGATCTAAAAATACGTTCATGTTTTCCTACTCGCTCCGTCTGTTTTCAACTTATCTGATCAAAAAGAAACTTTCGGACAACTCTACGTCAGCTTCGTTATCTGTGCCTTTATCCTGCTTAAACCTGTGCTTCTGTGATCTTCTGGTGATGCAATCAGGGGAAATTCCTGGATAAACATTCTCCAGGTCTTCAGTTGCCCGCATCTCCACTGGCTTTTCAACTACAGTAGGCAGCGCGCCTACGAGTGAAGCAGCTATATTATTTGCAAGGACAAATTTTATTCCTAGAGCTGAGAGTTAGGGGTCTAGTACACCTACTGCACATGTTCCAATCTTCTCTGGACACTCTCGCCTCACTTTACATAACTGAGCACTTTTTGCCACACTATGAATTCCTGTTACCAACACATTTTCTGGAAATAGTCTCTCAAGAGTGCAGAAAGCCTCACCCCTCAGCATGACAGACTGAAAAGATCCTGTTTCAATTAATATTGAAACCTTCTTACCAATTAATCCTGGCCTGTGTGATTAAATTTTACCCTTTCATGTAAGTTTTGTTTGCAGATTTAGTACGTCCACTGATCATCTTGTACACTCTGAGGCAATTGCCTCACTTCCTTTCTGCTTTTTGTTACAAGGAGACAGTGAGGACTGCAGATGTTGGAGATGTAGATTCCTGAAGAAGGGCTTATGCCCGAAACATCGATTCTCCTTTTCCTTGGAAGCTGACTGACCTGCTGCACTTTTACAGCAACACATTTTCAGCAATTAGTTACGAGTCCAACAAAACTTCCAGGCTTGTCTGGTTATCCTACATCTGGTTTACTCCCAGCCCATCAACACTGTGATTTTGTGTGGCCCTCTTTTTTACAATGAAAACACGACAGGTTTTTAACTTCGTTGTCCCCATCAAGGTTTTCTTTATTACTGTGGTAAATTATCCTTATGATCTACACTGTGATCTACCTTTCCCTTTGCACGTGAGGATATCTCTTTGCTCCAATTTCTGTCCCACAGAGACCAGAACTGGTTCTGGAAGCCAAACCAAGTTTATGGACCAGTTCATAATCATCAGCCATTTCAATAGCTAACCTTGCTGTTTACACTCTCTGCTCTTCCACCTGAGTTTGCACTACTTCAGGCAGTTATTTTTTGAATTCCTCCAAGTGTTAACCTCTTTAAGGGCATCATAGCTTTGCTTGAATTTTAAAGCTCTTATCCAACTATCGAAATTAGTCTGTTTGATCCTTACAAACTCAGTGTAGGTTTTACCAGGATCTCTCATTAAATTCGTGAAATGTTGCCTATGCAGACAAAATGTTTTTTTAACCTCCTTATACTCCCCAGATACCTCCCTGATAGGAATATGAATACATCACCAGTTCTACCAACAAGTTTCGTTTGGATCAAAAAATACACATAGCCTCTGGCCACTACATTTGTTTAGCCAACTTTTCAAATGAGATGAAAAGGGCATTATATTCTTCTCATCAAATTGAGGCGATGCTTGAACATGCTCAAACAAATTCTCACTAGGCTTCTGACTATCAGGGGCTTGCTCATCCTCACTCTCTTCCTTAGTAAGCACACCCTCAGCCGTTATCTCCAGCTTTTTACACTGACTTTTCTTTTTAATTGTCAGTTTTTGTTCTTCAAAACATCTCTCTTTCTCTCTCCCCTATTGCTCTCTCTTTTGCCATTCTTTCTTTTTACTCTCTGTTCTGCTGCTTTCTTTTTTCCCCCTCTTCTGTATTTTATCGAAAGTCAAATGTTTCATTTTGGATATTAGTTTGATTGGGTTGAGAAACCTTAGAATAGTAATGGCTATTTCAGCCGCCAAAAGGTTTCTGGGTGTGCATGCAGTGACTTTGGAAATTTTACGAAAAATGAATAAGACCAAGTTGCAAGAATTAGCAGAGAAGCTGGAATTGGAACTGACTGCTTCTGTGAGGAAAAGATAGATAATTACAGCGGTATCTTGTCAATAAACGTGCTGGAGAAACCACCAGAATCAGAGATGGGAAGAATTCAGTTGCAAATGAAACATCTTGAGCTAACGGCGAGTGTTAAGGAAAGGGCAGCCAAATTCCTTCACACTCTCCTTACGATACCATCACTGCAGGGATTAGTCTAGGGAAACTCCATTACACCGTCTCTCTGTAGCAAGGAGATCATTGATTATAAATGAAAGAAAATACTGTCTCAAGTGTACTCCACAACTGCAGGACGGTGTCTTCACTCTTATTCTTTAATCATTTTGTAATGAACGATACTACTCAGTTGTTGTGCTGATTACTTGCTGAGTCATAGAGTTATAGAGATGCACAGCATGGAAACAGATCCTTCGGTCGGGCCTGTCCGTGCCGACCAGCTATCCCAACCCAATGTCGTCCCACCTGTCAGTACCCGACTGCTCTGCATGAATTGTGTTAGTGCCTCATGATCAAGGACATCCAGCTCCTTTTCACCAAGAGCACTTCCCATCATCTCTCCTTCTCATAAATACAAAATGAGAAGGATGGCATTTTTTGCCAATCATTTATTTGCCTAATGAAGCAAAGTCACAGCAACAACAACATCACTGTTGCCATTCGAGTTGATTGGTGATGCTGAGGAAGCGATGGCCGAGCTGTATTATTTCCGAGTATTAATCCAGCGAATCAGGTAATGCCCTAGACACCGGATCCGAATCCCACAATGGCAAATGTTGGAAATTAAGTTCAATATCAGGAAGAAAGAATCAAATGAAAAAATGAAACCAATGTCGATTGTCCTACTTTGCACCCTCATGCCCTTCAGAAAAGGAAATCTACCATCTTCAGCTGGTGGGACTTACATATTACACCACAGCAATGTGATTAACTCTCAGTTGCAGTTTGAAATAGCCAAGCCAGCCACTCAGTTATATCAGTCACTTCAAAACCTTAAAGAAAAGAAACCGCATGGACCTCAGCACTGACTCCTTACAGCCCACGGACTGCAGTGGGTCAGGAAGGCAGCTCACCAACACCTTCTCAAGACCAATGAGGAAAGGGAATTCAATACTGGCCCAGCATCCAATTACTGAATAAAAGACGATGATCACACTCAGGGAAGAGAGAACAACAGACATAAATAACTTTAAACAGGGATTTTGACATATACCTTACATGGTCATGATTATCAATAATATGGGAACGGGAAAAACATAAGTAATGTTTAATTTCAGTTTTTATTTCCATCACAGCTGACCATCAACAATCCCTTTGTTTGTTTCTTTCTCTCTCTCTCTCTTTCCATCTATTCAACTCAATCCTTCTCCCCTTCATAACAGATGTCGGTGTCACCAACATCAATCACACTATTTCCCAACTGTGTTCAGTTCCGATGTATGAATCGAATTGCCAATTCTATTTTTCTCTCGACCCGAGGGCGCTGCCAAATCTGCTCAGTTTGTCTGGCACTTTCTCGTTCTTTATTGTTTGTGATCTATTGCATCATTCTTTGCTTAATTTAACCTTTAATTTTGTTATTATTTGGAATATCTGTATTGCTGACAGGGGCAGCATTTGTTGACCTAACTAAATGTCATTTACTGCGAGGTCATTCTTTCAGGTAGTACAGAACCAAGCACATTGCTGTGGATCTCATATCAATCTTAAGTCAGACCAGAGAGTAACGCAAGAACTATTTACCAAAGGACATCACTGAAATAGATAAACGTAAATGCTGGAGATGCAATGGTTGTTATTAGTAAAACTTACTTTTTTTCCCAATTCCTGTCTTGTGTATTTACTTTCTGACATCGTCTATGGTAGGATGTAGAACAGGATCTTTCTGTGTAATAACCTGTGCATCTGAATTACATTTCTTCCGACATTACTGCTCTGAGAGAGTGTTCCTGGCATTAAGTTATTTTAGAGACAAGAACAAATTTGTGATCGAAATATTTGCAACTGAAAGAGTGCTTAGAAGAGAGGTGGAACCATACCATCTGAATTTTACCGAAGCATAGATAATAGATAATGAAGCGTCAGCATTGAAGCCAAGATGGTGACTGGGCATATAATCGAGCTGGTAGTGGCTTGGTTTGGTGATGGACAGAATACAGAGACATAAATGAATTCAGGGATGAAAGATACTTCGGTATTGTGAACAGTCTTGTTCTCAGATGTTTGTGAGGGCGGGGGTGTGGGGGTTCTGAAATTTGTGGGTACTTAATGGAATTTGCATTTGAAACTGAAGACAATAGTTTTCGTCTTTGACAAATGTAGATAACAGAAATAGCAAAGAAGTTCGCCATGGTTGAAGAGATTAATAAATGGATAGAGATGAAGAAACTTACCAGGAACACCAACAATTGCGAGGATAGGATAGTAACCCGCCTGGATAATCAGCAGTGCACCCCGTATCCGATCTGGTAATGTTGCCCCAGACGAGGAAAAAAAGTAAAGACCCCAGGATAAACTCCTGTCCATTGTTGCAGCATTCCAGTCGAATGTTCTCAGATTCTGATCCATTAATGGATAATTCCAGACTATTCTCAGATGTTTAAATCTCCTTTTTGTGTCTCTGCAGCTGTGTCCCTTTGAGCGTTGGAGTTGATGCATCTGCTGCTACAATGGAATAAACCATTGCAAGAGGCCCCTTACTAATAGGAGACGGAAAACATCCAGTGACACGAAAAGGATCCATGGAGACTGGCATCAATCACAGTCACTGAACAAACAGCTCCATTTAACCCCTTTCAGTATGGTTCCTTCAGTTCACAAAAAAACTACTGGACTGGATTGAATATTGGCACCGCTGGCTATTGATCACATCTCCCATTACCCATTGCTCTCGTGAAGTTAGTAGTGAGGGAGAATGGTGCATGTTTTCTTATCGCAGGCTAGATGATTCTGCTGCGTTGTCCGTTTGCAATACTGTTACCGGCTGAACCTCTCACCACCCTCAAAAACCACAATCTACATGCTGTTACGTGCAGATCTCTCCTCAACTAGAACAGGCACCAGCCAATATATTTACAGTAGATATATTTGCACTCCAATACATAGGAAATGTGAATTGACCTGGGCGTTCCTTTAATTGATCTAATATGGCTATTTTGTATCTTCAACACTCAATGTGTTTCAGCATTTTTTAAAATATAAACTCACAAACACCTTAACACACTCTATTAAGCATAAGTTTCTTCACTTTCTCCTCATGGTAGAATCATGCCAGGGTTTAGTCTGGTGAAACCCCTTTGGACTGAATCGTTGACAAGGTCATTATTTATAAAGCTGATTCAACCTGTACACCATACCCCTAACAGTCTCTCAACAAAACACTATCATTTGGAAAGATACATTTACTCTAGTACTTTAATCATTTTGCATGAAGAGCCACATATCATTTACTTCATGCTGCGTAAAAATTCTGTTTGTGACTTATGACCAAGCACATCCAGGTCTGTTTCAACAACAGCACTTCCCAACCTCTCACTATTTTCTGAACATAAATGTGAATGATGATATTTGTTGTTCATATCTGAAGTACTTTATATCTTCCGAAGAGCTGTTGCACAAACACTGATCCTTCACTCCAGATAATTATTCTACTCTCTTCATTCTCTCGATTATCCAACTTTTAATACATTCGGTGTATTCCACCCCTACCTACCCATGGACTCTAACATTCCCCACTCATCTGTATTCAACCATGTCAAACATCTACTGAAAATTCAAATACTTCATTCCACTGGTTCTCAATTGTCGATGTCACAATGGACAATCTCCACAATATCCAGCAGGTTTATCACAGATCAAGATAATTTCCCCTTTCTGAATCTCGATTGACTCTACCGAATCATGTCATTATTTTCCAAGTGTCTAGTTGTCACATTCCTCACAAAAGGTTCCAATGATTTTCTCACAGCTTATATCAAGCTAACCACTGTTTAGTTTGCTGTTTGCTCTCTCCGCCCTGTTTTAAATATTTAGGTTTACAATAGCTGCTTTCAAGTCTGGAGGATCCTTTCCAGAATCTAACCAGCTTTGAAGAATAATCAGTAATTCTTTCAGAAGCTCTTCTGCCACCTCCTCAATACTTTGGGATGTAGCTCATCAGACGCAGCAATATACCAACCTTAAATACAATGTGATTTTGAAAGACAAACCTTTTATTAATTCGAATTTCCTGCTGTTCCTCATTTTCACCAGTCACTCTGTTCCCTTGTATTTCTAGAAGTTTCTTTCTGTATCTTTCTCAGGGAGATGGGCACAATATATTGCTCTCAGCGGACAGATGGGTCCTGTCAGCCAGTGAATATATCAGAGGACTGCACTCCGGTGATGGTGGATATGTTACTCACCCCTGCCTTGAAAGTTCCGGCGTTAATCCAGTTTAATTTATGGTGAGCATTAACACAGTCCTGTCACTGGTGTGAGGCTACACAGTATATTGAAGGAGGGGACACAGCTCCGTGAACACCTCAATTTTGAAACAAACTGGTTTCATACCTGACACCTGGTCCAGCTTAGACAAATGTCCCGGGACATCCCAGGAGAGATAATGCACTGTCCTGCACCTCCCTATTTATAGAGCTTTCCTTCTGTGGAGCCTCCTCATCTCCATTTGTTTACCATGGACCCAGTCACTCTGTAAATGCAGTGTATAGAGTGGGGTCACCAGACCCAGCAGCTGACAATACAAACCCGAGATAAGCATCCACAGGAACTCCACTGATTTTCCAATGACAGGAACAAGTCAATTCCCCACATGGAACGTGCACGCGCTCAGTGTTGAAAACTATTTCCACTCCTGAGTTTCTCTTCCTGGCTGAGAAAGCCGTTGCATCTCTGTACACTCCCACAGTAAGAGGTTCTCTCTCCAAAGAAGCAGTTCACAATATAGCATTAACTTCCTCTATATCTCAGCAACTATAAGGGCAGCACCAGTATTGCTAATGGATTCGATCATCACATCCAGAGAAGAGAGAGAAGGGAACCTAATTCACTTTAAACAGGGACATATCTAAATGGACGTGATATTCAGGAATATGGGAAATGGGGAAATGTGAGAATAACTTGCCATTTTGTTTTCCTTTCAGTTCATCATCAGCAATCCCTTTGCTCACTTTTCATTTCTTTTCCTCTCTTTTTTTCTGGCCATTTCACCATCCATTCAATTTAAAACTAGCCCCCAAGTCTCTCTCCAACCCAACCATCCATGATACCTGGATAAATAATATTATTTCCCAGTTTGTTTTCAGTTGTGAAGCAGGGTCAAAACATTATCTGCATTTCTCCTGACAGAGGCTGCCATACCTGCAAGATTCTCTAACACTTTCAGATGCTGGAGAATTTTATTTTCGATCCCTAGAACCCACCGTTTTTGATTTATTTCACCTTTAATGTTGTTGTTTCACGGGATGCCAGCATCACGGGCAAGGGCAGCATTTTTTTTCCATCACTAATTGTCCTTGATCACGCGGCCATTTGTCAAGACAAAATGGAGCCAACAATGTTGCTGTGAGTCTGAAGTTACACTGAGCTCAGATTGGGTAATAATGTTAAGTTTATTTAACAAAGACTATCAGTAAAATGATAAAAATAAATCTTAATGGTTTCTGGTTTCCATGAGTGAAATTAGGTTTTATTCCAATTTTTGTCATTCGAATTTAAGCTCTGACATCGGCTGTGGTAGGACGTTAAACACTGCCTTGGAGTCATAGCCTGTACCTCTGAATTACCCGTCTAGTCACATGATCACTCTGATACAGAGTCCTTATTGCCTAGTCCGTATTCCCTAGTACCTGCCAGAGAGAGATGGCGGAGAAATCAGTTTAACTACGAACAATAAAAAGGATTTTGGGGAAAAAAGCGAAAGGGAGATTGAGAGACAATTTCATGTAAGATCACAGGATTCAGAATGCTGAAATGAAGGCATTTCGACAGTATCCTACAACATGAGCCAGTATTCCCAGGATGATAGGTGAAGGGGATATTGGCATCAATAAAAATGAGGGAAGGTTTTAGATGAACATTTGTTCTGCAACTTTGTAACTGGGAGTGGGGTCAGCAGAGTCTTCGACTCATTGGGCTGAATCTCATAATAGTTTGCCTCAGTGACATTTTTATTGAGTGTGACAAAGGGATTATCTGTACGAGACTGAACTAGTTTCATGGCGCTATCTTATCGAAATCACCACATTAACTACCCACTCAAACTCATAGTGTTCCTCGCATTCAATGCCATCCCAATTCTCCAACCCAACATGGCTGGAGGGACTCACCATTGCACTGATGCCCCTGGCTATTCTATGATCCCTGACACTGGTGCCATCTTTCAAAGGCCAATGGGCACACTGTTGTACTTCCTCAGTTTGAAGCCACCCTGCACAGTTGACCCCGAGCATGGCAGGTAAGGGGAGCTAACACCACGGTTTTTCATCAGAGGCACAGAGATCCCAGTGGATGGGCTAGTAAAGGCGGCCCATTCTCTTCTCAGAGGAGAAAAACCACCAGGCCCACCGAGCATGGACTGAGCTCAGCACCCAGCTCAGTGCAGTATCTGCGGTCTCACTCTCTCTCTCTCTCTCTCTCTCTCTCTCTCACACACACACACACACACACACACACACATACACACACACACACACACACACACACACACACACACACACACACACACACACACACACACACACACACACTTTAAATATGGAATTTTCCAGATAGTGTTCCAAAGAATTCCCATTTTCAGGTATAGGAACTTACAGTCATTCAACTCCATGGGTTCCTGCAAAAATATGGACTTATTTTATTACTAATCACAGTTAGTAATTCTGGCTATTTCACTTTGTCTCACTTTATTGTATTCAGCCAAACACTGCTTCTCAACACTTATCCCGTTATGAAATACAATTTTGAGCAGAGAACATTTTATCCTCAGCTGTTATCTTGACGGTTATCTGAACTGTACCATTTTCCTTGTTATGAAAGTTTCTCTTGCCCTTTGCCTGTGACTGTTTCTGTCTGTAACAGTTACACTGTCTCCCACTCAGTTGGCCGGACAGCTGGTTTGTGATGCAGAGGGAGGCCAGCAGCGCAGATTAAATTCGTCCACTATGACAGAGATTACCATGAAGGGGACGCTCTCTCAACAATGGGAAATCGAGCATGGCCAATCCACTCTAAGCTGCACATCTTTGTACTCTGGGAGGAAACTGGAGCATTGGGAGGGGACCCACACAGATACGTGGGGAATGTTCAAACTCACCTGAGGTTGGAATTGAAACCAGCTCCTTGGTGATGTGTGGCCACAGTGCTAATCACATATCCATCATACTCCTCAGTTAGTTCTGTTAATTACTTGTAGCTGACTGAAGTAATCCAACTGGCTTGTTCTGAAAGTGAACGTATTAGACCTTTATCATCGGCCATATCGCCAACCTGGTTACATTTAAAATTTGTTGTGAGCAGTGGAGGAGTGGGACTAGAAATGGAAACAGTGACACCCTCCAACCTCAGTCAGAACCGGACTGAGGAGAAATTCACAAAGTGGGAATTCATTCAAGTGGGAATTCTCTCCCCAGAAGATTGGGAGGGCTGAATCTTCATATTATATCGAGGCTGACTTTGTCTGATTTTCCATAGAGAGGTGAATCAGGAATCATTGTGAAATCAGAGAAAAGTGCAGCTGGGAACACAATGAGATGAGCCATGACCTTATTGACTGGTGGAATAGTGTCAAAGTTCCGAATGGCCCAGTCGTGTCCGTTCCATTCAGCCCTTCGGTCCTGCTGTGCAGGAGCAGATTGAGACCACTCCGATGGTTTGGTTGTGTTTGGCAAATGTATAGGAAAATCCAGGCTGGGTCAGGCAGTGACTCCCCTCCCCCAATCCCTCTTTTCAGGCTTCCCCTCTCTGTAACCTCTGCTCCTCATGTAGGTCATGTTACAGGCCCAGATTCGCATTGAATACAGCCCCGATGCCCCACACAAGGTCAACTCAGACAAACCCTCTGCCGTCTCTGAATGCAACATTTTACATCATAACTTCCAGGAAAATAATCAAGTATTTTCCAAAAACATAAATAAGAACTTAAGAAATAGGAACCTGCGCTGTCATTCAAGAAGAACATGGCTGATCTACTCCACGGCTTAACTCCACTTTCCTGCTAATCCATGGCATCCCTCAACTCGCTGAAATGTCACAAACCAATCCACCTGTCTGTAAATATAATCAGTGGCACAATCTCCGCAATTCTCGGGGTTAGGAAATTCCAGCCATTGACTACATTCTGAAAGAAGATATTTCTTTACATCTCAATTTGAAATCGATGTTCCTTATTCTGTATCTACATATCTGACTTCGAGACTCTGCTCTGGTGTGGAACCACATTCTCAACACCGACCTTTTCAAGCCCCCTCTGTATCTTATCCGTTTCAGTAATGACACTCTCATTCATTTAAACCACAATGAATAATCACCTCAGCATTTTTGATGTATTCAATAATTCAATCCTTTCATTCCAGGAACCAGTCTAATGAACCAACATTTCTCCATCAACTTGCTGACGTAATGTTTCAGATACAGGAACAGCCCAATCCGTTGTAGTTCTCCTTTTTTGGGAGTCCTCTCCATTTAATAACAGCCTGCCTTGTGGTTCTCAGTATCATCCTCAAACTCGGATGTATATTGCGATCAGCTCCCGCCGTCAGGAGCTGAGTGCAGCTCTTGTAAGCAGCCTTTGCCATCGGACTGATATTTGTGGTACTCCAGTAGAAACATTTTTTCATAAAGATCGATGAATCATGAATCTCCGATTTGTAAGTGTTTACCAAGTGCCATCCCATGGTAATCTATCCCATGCCACCCGTCAGACTATGAGCTTCTGTCTTGTATAAGAACCTTTACTTTGTGATACCTTGTGGAAAATCTCTGGAAAGCCTCATGTCTTCCAGTCCCCCTTTATCAAGGCCATTTGTTACATTCTCATGGATTTCCAGAAAAAACTTTGCATGATTTTACAGGCAAAATGTAGTTGTCCTTTAACAAGATCATGCTGACTCTGTGTGAAGCTTTTCTAAATGTTCTGCATTTACTTTCTTAATAACAGACTCTCATAGATTCCCAGCAATAATGGTTAGGCTAAGTATTTCCTGCTTTCAGTCTCGCTCGTTTCTTGAAGACAGGCGCCACATTGGAGGGTCTCCAGTTTCACTGGATCACTCCTTTTATCCAGAGAGCTATGGAGTATTTCACACAGAGCCACCAGCCACTCTGTGACCACTTCTTTTAAAACCAGCTATGAATTGCTGATGACCTGTTTACCCTTGGATTAATCTGTTTGAGAATTGTCTTGTTCCTTCTGTTAGAGACAGCTTAATATTTTTCCTGCTGTTACCATTTTGCTTATACCATTGAAATATTTTCAGCACCTTTACCTGTGAGGAACGATGTGAAATACAGGTGTAAATTATCTGTCTGTTCCCTGTATCCAGTTCCCCAGTCACACCCACCAAATATCCTCTATATACTTTCCTGACTTCCTTTTTATCAAAGATCACACACACACACACACACACACACACACACACACACACACACACACACACACACACCTCTTTAACTCTTCTTACATACATGGAAAAGCTCGTGCTGCTTGTTTTTATATTTCTTGCCAATTTACTGATATCACATCTTTTCTTCCCTTTTCTTTGCTTTCTATATTCATACAGCCTTATCACATACAAACACAATCTTTGATCTAACTTGTTCCTGCTGGCCAGTTTTTCAAAACTAAACTATTCCCATCTTCTTGCATTTGGCCCATATGCCTCTAAACGATCCCCATTCACATGTTCATCCAAATGTCTTTTAAATGTTGGAGCTGTACTTGCATCTGCCAGTCTTCCTATGGCAGCTCATTCCATCAACACATCATCCTCTGTGCAAAAAACAGTCCCTTCTTCGTCCCTTTTAAATCTTCCCTCTTCCACCAGAAACCTAAGGCTCTATGATTTAATTTTCCCATCCTGTGGAAAAGACCTTGGCTTTTCACCCTGCCCAAGTCTCCCCTGATTTTGTAAATTACTATAATGTCACCCCTCACCCTCCTATACTCCATCTGATACTAACTTCAAGAACAAGCATTTAAAGATAAGCACTGTAAATTTGAAACAATATTAATAGTGACAGGTAAACAACGCTCAGCCCAAATTGGATACTCAATTGGCTTGATGGTAGAAAGCAGAGGCTAACACTGAAAGGATGCGTGTTGGACTTGAGGCCTGTGACTAGTCGAGTGTCTCAGGGGTCGGTACTGGGCCTATTACTGTTTGTTATCTATATCAATGATTTGCATGAGAATGTGCAAAGCATGATTAGTAATTAGGCTGATGACAATTTTGATAGGCAGGACTGTGAACAGTGAGGTTATCAGAAATTGCAGCAGGACCTTTATCAGCTGGGGAAGTGGGCCGAGAAATGGCAAATGGAGATTAATATGTGGGATGTTGCTTTTTGAAAAGTCAAATCCAGGTTGGAATTTCATGGTGCATGTTAGACCCTGAAGGAGTGGAGAGGAACAGGGGGACCTTGGTGCTCAGATCCGTGGTTCTCTGAAAGTAGTTGCACGTAAACAGGGGAGTGAAAAAGGCTTTTGGCACACTGGCATTCATCAGTCAGGGCATTGATTATGGACGTTCGAGATTTATATTGCAGTTGGACAGGACGCTGGTGAGACATGCACTTGGAGTATTGTGTTCGGTTTTGTTCACTTGCCATAGGAAGGGTATGATTAAATTGGAAAGAGGACAGAAGAAATTTACAAGGATGTTTCCAGTACTCAATGGTCTGAGTTGTAGGGAGAGTTTGGAGAGGCATTTTCCTTTAAGTGGAAGAAACTGAGGGGAAATCGTATAGAAATGTATAAGATCATGAGATGCGTCAATAAGGTGAATGCACTCATTCTTTTCCCCAGTTTTGAGAATCAAAGACTAGAGGACATTAGGTAAGAGGTGAAAGAATAAAAATGATCCTGAGCGCCAAGTTTATTACGCAGAGGTTGGTAGACATATCGAATTAGCAGACAGCAGTTTGATTGAGGCACGTACATTAACAACATTCAAAAGGCTTTTAGACAAATACGCAGATAGGAAAGATTTAGAAGAATAAGGGACAAGGGCAGGGAAATGGAATTAGCATGGATGGACATTTTGGTCGGCAAGGACCACTTTGGTCCAAAGGGCCTGTATCCAAGCTGCAGGACCCCATGATTCTAATATTCTAACAACCATTTCGTGTCTACCACTCCGTGTTCAAACATTCGAGATTGTATGCAGGCGCCGTGTAAAATGCTGTATATTAACCTCTCTAGTCCTCAGACCAAGGTTCTTAATGAGTCCTTCTCACCACACAAAACCAAATCCAAAATAACCTGCTCTCTTGTTTGAGTCACAACATACTCTTCAACCAACCTGTTATACGCTTATGGAATTTATTTTTCACAACATTGGCAGTCACTTAGTTAACGCAGTTTAGATGCAATTTGAGATCATGCAATAATACAATCTTTGCATCTCTAATTTACAGAGCATATAATGCACAGAATTTGCCTGAGAGCAAATAATACACTAATACACTAATGCTTGCTTCTCCTTCCTATTTGTAAGATCCACCCAAACTGATTCTGTGGAATCTGAGGGACAGGGTCTGTGGCGTTATTAGTGATAGACGTGAACAAGCCATTCTGGGAGGGTCACATCGACGCTGACATGATCTGATGAAATGACCAGCATCACAGGACAAGCATCAATATCCTCCCCACTCTGCCAGGTTAACTTTCACCGTACTCTCTCTGCGCCCACACACTCACTACCTGTTATAGCACCTACCCCCTAACAAGGCTCATATTGTATCTCTTAATAAGGCTCAGCACTACCACTCTCACTATTGAATTCAGCACCTACCATCCCCCCACCCCCCACACCCCTCGCACTCTCTCCCTCCACTATACTCCCAATACTAATAACACTGCATGGATACAACACTGTGGACTGACTCCTTCCGGACACCTCACCATTCCCCCTCCCCCTCCACCTACACCAGCATTAACAGCAGGGACACACACTCCCACCATCACTCCCTCCCCCGCGTTCTCCCATTCCCGCAGAAACGGACTGTAATAGGAGAGAAAGGGCCAAGCCAGATGATGAAGCACCCGATATCTGATCCACCTCCACCCCCCCAGCCATGTGGGGAGGACCCTGGTATGAGCCAGACAGGACCGGGACGTGTCATATGGAGATTCCGTGACATTCATGTCCCTCCAACTGAGTAAACAAACAATGATCAGTGAAGGGCAATTCGCACTTTAACCATTTTGTCTCTTCTCACAATTTTCTCCCTCCCAAAACAACAAACAACTCATTGCAGAGCGATACAGACACAAAAATATTCAGAGACATATGTACATACGCTAATATACTGTCACTCACCATACACACATGGAGATAGAACCGCACACAAGTAGTGGCATAAGGAGACATAGACAGTCGCACGTAAATAGACACAAGCACAAGTAAAACGCACAGGCTAATACACAGTTGAACCGATGTCAGTACATAAATACACAAGCACACAGACACATGTACAAACACACACAAGTGCACATACAGACGAACAGAGACACAGACACTAATGCTTATAGGACAGAGATAGATAGGTTTTTGATGAATAAGCATGTTAAGAGTTACAGAGAGTAGTCAGGAGAATGATGTTGAGAAATTTCTAATCTCTCTGGCATTCAGAGTCGATGGGCCGAATGTCCTAATTCTGCATTTTTAATGCTCGGGCGGTGTCATGCTATCAGTTATTCACTTCCTGGGACAGGAGCAGGGAATGAGTTTAATACATATTTGATTGAAAAGGGTCAGTGGTCCTATTGGACAGGTTTAGATGGCTGAATGGTTAATGGTTAATGGTTAATGTCTATGCCTAATTATTCTGTCCTTGTGTTTCAGAAAACCTGGCGATTTCATGTCACGTTAACAAAGTTTAAAATAACAGGTCCCACACTGAAATAAGGTCGCCCCTTTCACTTTAGTGATGTATTATCTGTAGGGTCCTCATCCTCAGGGAGCAGTGAAGACTCGGTTTTTGAAGGTATTCAAGGCTGCGCTCAACTGATCTTTGCTGGACAAGAGAGTCAATATTTATTGGGAACAGAGAGGAGCCGGATTAGATTACTTACAGTGTGGAAACAGGCCCTTCGGCCCAACAAGTCCACACCGCCCCGCCGAAGCGCAACCCACCCCTACCCCTACATCTACCCCTTACCTAACACTACGGGCAATTTAGTATGGCCAATTCACCTGACCTGCACATCTTTGGAGTGTGGGAGAAAACCGGAGCACCCGGAGTAAACCCACGCAGACACGGGGAGAAAGTGCAAACTCCACACAGGGAATTGAACCCGGGTCTCTGGCGCTGTGAGGCAGCAGTGCTAACCACTGTGCCACCGTGCCACCCATAATGTTCAAACACAATGGGATCAGTCATGAACATTCTGACTGGTAGCGCTGAATGGCCAACTGCTGCCCCTATCCCATGTATTGTTCCCTCAATGCACCCTCGGTGCTGATACAGAGACATACTCCTGTCCCTACGCCATGTGTTGTTCCCTCAATCCACCCTCGAGGCTGTTACAGAGACATGCTGCTCTCCCTACGTCATGTGTTGTTCTCGTAATCCACGTTCGATACTGTTGCAGAGACATACTGCTGTCCCTACCCCATGTGTTGTTCCCTCAATCCACCGTCGAGGTTGTTACAGATACATGCTACTGTCCCTACACCATGTGTTGTTCTCATAATCCACCCTCGAGGTTGTTAGAAGGATATACTGCTGTCCCTACCCCATGCGTCGTTCCCTCAATCCACCCTCGATGCTGTTACAGGGAAATATTGCTGCCACTACCCCATGTATTGTGCCCTCCATCCACCCCTCAAAGCTGTGACAAAGATAGATGGGCACCTTATTTAGCCAGTCATTATCGTTACCATGAGACTGGAGGAGTATATTCTGCCTATTTAACAAGTTACAGAGGAAAATAGAACGAATCATTTTAGCTCATTGAGTACATTTTACTGCACAGGACGCCATGTAAACATTTGAGCTGTTACACAGGAAGCTGTTGCTAACTGGAAATAGAGAGTAGCGAGAAATGCTTATTTTCACATTACAAAGCTGTAATTGGTGGAGTGACACAGAGATCACTATGGGATCATCAACAATCAGTACCTGGACCAAAGATCTGGAGGAAGGGTCTGAATATATCAAAGCTCAATTAGCTTAAACACCAAGCTGGTCATCCGGTAGGTCATCAAATGGAGGTTGTGTGTGATCTATGTGATATAGGCAAAGGGATATTATTGAGCAAACCTTCACCAGATATAGCATAATGTGAGTCATCTATTTTGTATGGAAGGATAAAACAATGGTAAACAATTTAAGTGGAGAGAGTTTGCAGAACTCTGAGATAAGACAGTATGCATGATCCTGCTACACAAATCATATGTAGTAAGTCTGCACTTGCTGTACGTGATTTGGAAGCTAATTGGAATGATTGTGTTTCTGGCAAAGGGTATCAGGTTTAATCAGAAATGTTTTACTGCATCTGTTCCGGTAAAAGTGAGGAGTGCAGATGCTGGAAAAGCACAGACAATCAGGCAGCGTCCGAGGAGCCGGAAAATTGGCGTCACGGGTATAAGTCGTTCATCAGGTATATGCCCAAAACATCGAGTCTCCTGTTCGTTCGGTGTGCTTGACCTGTTGTGGTTTTCCAGCATCACATTTTTCGAGTCTACATCTATACAGGGCGTTGCTAAGACCACATCTGGCACATTATGTGCATTTTTGATCCCTTAACCTAAAAAAAGTTCTAGAAGCTTATAAACAATGTTTTGTTCACACTTTTCTGGAATGAAGGCCTTGTGTTTTGAAACATTATCAGTTTTGGACAGGATGAGAAATATTTTCGAAGCATACACAATTTTGAGAAAAATCAGCTGGATGCATATTTTCTCTCCTCAGGGAGACAAAAACTATGGAATAAATTTTAAGAATAAAATGCATTGATTTTAGCACAGATATTATGAAAACATCAGCCGATTTTTAAAAATTAAGCATATGCATACCAACAAATCATCAAATTATAAAGCAGGAATTTTCTCTTTTGCTAATGAAAGGCACTGCATATAACAACAGCAATGATGCATTTGCATATCACCCATTCTGATCCATTCCAGAGAATGGTCACGACGAGCCCACATGGCCCAGTTTGGTGTTCAGTTGACATGATTGCATGTTTCAACACAGAGAGGGAGAACAATGCTCCCTGCCTGAGAAGCAGCAGCCGATTGATCCCTCTATCTTCTTTTGTCCCAACTGGCAACAGTAAATCTCTGACTTCCCTCTACCTGATGAGTCGTGGAGTATTCCTGATGAGAGGTTCATTGGAATCTCTCTACCATCTGAAGCAAAGGGAATTCAGCTAAATCTAACTATTCTGGGGAGAAATCACATCACAAGTAGCTTGCCAGAGCAGAATGGGCGGCACAGCGGCTCAGTGGTTAGCACCGCTACCTCCCAGAACCAGGGTCCTAGGTTTGATTCCAGACTCGGGTGACTGTCTGTGTAGAGTTTGCGTATTCTCCCTGTGTCTGTGTGGATTTCTTCCAGGTGCTCCGGTTTATTTCCACTCGTCCAAAAATGTGCAGGCCATATGAATTAGCCATGGTAAATTGCCCACAGTGTTCGGTGCATTAGCCAGCGGGAAATGGGACTGGATCAGTTAATCTTGGGAGGGTTGGTGTGGAATTGTTGGGTTGAAGGGCCTGTTTCCACACTGTAAGGAATCTAAACTAATGACTTCAGAGGACCGAATAACATTTGGGACAGTCTAACATCTATCCATTTATTATGAGTTCAACTATTATGAAACTTTGGAAACTTTCATTTTTCTGTTTGTCTTAAGATCTGTGTGTGTGTGTGTGTGTTTCACATTATTCTAGAAGATGAGCCAGGCTGACATTTATATCATTAGCCATATCACTAAACTTTGAAATTTGTTGTAAAAAGTGGAGCAGTGTGACAGCAAAATGAAACACTGACCCTGCAATATTGATTGGATCACGAATGACAAATTCTAAAAGGGCTGTTCAAGTGGGAGTTCCCTTTCCCAGAAGTGTGTGGTGCCTGGATGTTTACATTTATTCAAAATTGTGTCTGTTAAATACTTGATAGACAAGTGAATGTAGGAAAATGGTGCACGTGTAGAAGAAGTACTGCTGAGACCACAATCAGATCATCTACGAGCTTAGTGCATGGCAGAGCAAAGACAAAGTGCCTAATGGCCCAATCCTACTCCTCAGTCCGATGTTCCTATATTCCATTCAGCCCCTCACAGCTCCTGCACAGGAGTAGACAGAGGCCAATTGCTCGAAATACCTGGTCCACAGTAATACAGGATCTCCTTCTGTCCCTCACAATTGTCACACAAAGTTTGGCGTGGGTAGAAAAATGTTAATTCAAAACCCAGGCTGGGCTCAAAAGACGCCTCTGGTCTATTAATACAGTGTCTCCTCTCTGCAACTTGTGCTTCATTTGTTGGTCATGGTGCAGATCCAGATTCACTGTGAATACAGTCCCCATACTTCACCCTGAGATGACTCATAAAATGCTTTGCTCTCTGTAACTGTAACATCCAATAACGGAATGTTCAGGAAAATTACAACCATTAACTTCCTACTTACAGAATATGAGAGCATAAGGAACAGGATCGGATGGTAATTCGGATGGTCAGGCCTGCCGTGCCATTGTATAAGATTATGGATGATCCACTGTTGTTATCTACTCTGCTTTATTTCCCAATTTTTCACATCCCTCAATTCCATTGCAGGTCAAAAACCCACCTACCACATCTGTGAATACTTTTAGTGATATAGCTCCCCGAACTCTCTTTACCAGATAATTTCTGATATTTTCTATACTCTGTGAGAAGGTTACACGCCCCAAACAGACACAACAACCTATTTGTATGTTCAAAAGAGTGAACACAGCAGCTCATGTAAGAGTGACAGACCCTGATATCAAAGCAGGAGTTGACTCAGGATGGGATCAAGAAACGTTGACAAAATTAAATTTAATAGGAACCAGCCACAATCTCACCAATGGGGGTCAGCCATCGCACAGAGGAAGATGCTCATGGTTGGTGGACATCAATCATGTCAGTCCCGGGACATCCCTACATGAGATCCTCAGGGTAGCTTCCTCGACACAATCATCTTCAGCTGCGTCATAAATGTCCTCCCCCATCATTACATCAGAAACGGGGATGATCACTGAAGATCACACAATGTTCAGAATATTTTCCCCCCTCATCTCCTGAAGCAGTCTGTTTCCATGTGCAGCAAGGCCCGGACAGCATTCCAGTTTGTGCTGTTAAAGTGTTGGTAAAATTTATGTAATAGCAGGGCTAGACATTGCATATTTCCATAGTTAAAAGAGGAGCTCATTCAGCATCTCAAGCTGGTTACACATGAATATGAGCTAGCATTCAGCCCATCAAAGCTACTGAACAGGAAGAGTGGCAATACATTCAATACTCCTGCCTGTTACATAGGAAGGGGAGGGGTCTGCTCAGCACATCGAACTGTTAAACAGGAACAGGTGGAGCCAAAACAGTCTCTCAAAACTGTTCCACGGGACCAGGAAGAGGCCATTCAGCCTCGCAAAGGCTTATACAGGAACAGGAGGATGTCACTGATGCTCCAACATGACAAATCACAGGAATAGATCTTGATGTTTATCGTGGCTCCATTGTCTGTGGAACAATGGCTACTTTAACGTGGTTTGCTGGCAGTGAGGAGGCAAGCGAGATGTTTTCTGTCAAGTCTCAAGGAGACATCTTCCATCTCTGAAAAGGCAGACCCATATACTCCGTGGGGATCAGAAGCTGATGGGAATAGTTAACTGTTTTAGATTGAAGGTATTGTGGCTAATGTTGGGATTATGAATAACATGACTTTCAGTGCAGGATCACTAAACAAATGCACTGCATTAATATGTGGAGTTTTTATTCAAAGTCTGGATTTTCGGCCCTCTCATTGATATGGGGAGTGGGGGTGGTTGGGGGGAATGTTTTCAGAGGTACTAAAAGTATCTAGAATTTATTAAAGTTAGTAAAAGAAGATGCGGTGTGATCTATCACTGTATTAATGTCTGTTTAGAACATCATGTGTGATTGTCCATCCCCCTGAACTTCCAACACAATCCCATCTTATTGTCTCACAGTGCGACAGATTAATCTTCACTCACTCCTCATGGTACCATCATCCCAGGGATTAGTTTGGTGGAATTCCTTTGAACTCTCTCTGTGGTAAGGAGATCATTCGTTATAAAGGAGAGAAAATCTGTGGACAATGCCCCAAATACTGCCTCAACAAATCTCTCAGGGATGATCACATTAATTACTTTCCCTCACTTCGCCATCTCCATTTCTTTCTCATGGCATAAAAAGCACCATTCTCTATATATTGCCACTGATGCGAAATTTACATCTTCCTTCCATCTATATGTCAGTATCAATAAAACCAGCACCAGAGGTGCCGATCGAGATGGACATCACTCTCGGGGACAGACTCAATGAGATGGATTACACCTAAAATAAGGAATAGTCGCCTACCTGATGGAAATGAGCAGTAGCAATATGGGAAAGAGGAAGTCGGAGGGAGTTATCTTTCATTTTCTTCTTTTTCACGAGGCATATGAGGCCCTGGTCAGACCAGCATGTTATCCCTATCTTGAACTGAGTGGCTGGTTCAGCTGTTCCACTGGACAGTAAACAGTAAACCACATTGTTGTGGGTTTGCAGTTACACGGAGACCTGACCAAGGAAGGATTACCCATTGCCTTCTCGAAAGGACATGACACAAGCAGATGGGCTCCTGTTTATTACAAACAATGATGGTTTCTTTTAAATTCCATCAACTTGCTTCATGAGACATCAACAGATCATTATTCTGTGCCTCTACATGAAGAGTCAATGACTTGAGCACCACGCACTATCTTCCTGTCTGACAGATTCTGTGGAGAGAACAAGTTAAACATCTCAAGTACAATTCTTTTCGCATGGACATGTGGTTAGAAGGGACTTGAAACAGATGAATCCAGATTTCATAGTGGCACAAATAAAGAAGTTTATTCAGAAGTTGTACTGAGGCTGACGATTAGACCGGGACATCATAATGGTGGTACTGGGCAGGATTGGTGAGTGGGGAGGATATGGAAATGTAGATCTGTGCAGGGCTAGAAGGATTATGGAGTTTGAGAACAGTCTGATTCCTTCTCGCATATCAGTGAGCAATTTACAAATAGTTATTTGCTTTGTAGAATTTATCAGGAAACAAATTTTTGATTGCAAGTGAAGACACTGATTTCCCCTTTTCCAAAATTTACCTAACATGAGCAGAAACACAGTTCAGCCCGGTTTTATAGACAAAGAGAATGACTTACTAGGAACACCAACTATACCACTACCTCTGATTCTATCTTCTCCCTCTCAAATTGCAGAATAAATTCAATCATATTGTGATAACTGCTTCCTTCGTGTTCCTTCACTTTAAGTTCTCTTAAATAGTCTGCCTCATTGCACAACACTAAACCCAGTATTGCCTATTCCTAAGTGGGATCCACTACTAACTGCTCCAAAAAGCCCTATCGAAGATACCCCACAAATTATTTTTCTTGCAAACCACTACCACCCTGATTTTCCCAGTACCCCGTGTATTGAAATCTCCCATGACTACTGTACTTTGCCTTTTCTATGCATCTTTCCTATCTCCTGGTGTATATTGTGCCGCAGCTCCTGACTACGTTTTGGAATCCTGAACATAACGCCATCTATGTTTCTTTATTCAACCTTTCGGGATACACTATTCGACCCACACTGATTTTGTGCCATCTGAACCTACTTTATCTCATTCGGTCAGAACGTTATACAGTCAGAGAGATGTACAGCATGAAAACAGATCCTTCAGTCCAACTCGTCCATGCCGACCAGGTTACCCAACCTAATCTAGTCCCATTTGCCAGCACTTGGCCTATATCTTTCGTACCCCTCCGATTTACATATCCATCCAGATGCCTTTTAAATATTGGAATGGGACCAGTGTCCATCACTTCCTCCCACGGTTGGTTCCATACACATACCAGCCTGTGCATGAAAAAACTCATCCACAGATTCAATCAATAAGCACATCGACCTGGACCCAATATACCGGCCATTGCAATGGACAGCTGGAACTGACAACCGGAAGCGGCAGATTCAAACCACTATAAATACCGGAGGAAAGATCACAGAAGCGCTTCACAAGAGGATGAGGATGGTACCTAGACACTGGACGAAACGTCTGGAACACAAATTCCCAGCTCGGCGAACAGAACCACAACCACGAACACAAGAGCTACAAATCTTCTCACAATCTTTGAATATTCTCTGTGACCAGGATTAAGAGTCCTGAAGGTTGTGCTGCCTACCTGTTGCTTGCATTTCGGATATGTCATCTGGGGTGCAGAAGAACTTGGAGTGGGAGGGGAATGAGTCAGTGGCTAGGGTTCGTGTAGGTACCAATGGCTGGACAAGCAAATGACAATGAGAAGAGGACGGTAAATACAGAACTGAACTGTTATATCAGAATGCAAGGAAGAAATAATGTAAATAAGCTTGTGACTCATACACAAGTTAGCATATATGACGTGGAGGGCATCACAGTGACATCACTGAAAGAGGATCAGGAGTGGGAGCTGAATATTCAAGGGTATTCATCCAGTCGAAATGATAGGAATGTGGGAGAGAGACAGATTTGTCTCATTCGTAAGAAATGGAATTGAATCAATTAGAAGAAATGAAATAATCTCAGATGGTGTAGAATCTGTGTCGGTAGAACTGGGGAATCAAAAAGCTGAGAAAATGCTGTTGCAGTTATATACAGGCCGCCAAACAGTAGTCAGGAGGTGGGGTGCAAGATACACAGGAGATAGAAAGACCTGTAGGAAAGGCAACGTTACAGTGATCATGTGGGATTTCATTATGCAGGTGGACTGGAAATTCAGTTTGATAGTGGTTTGTAGGAAAAGGAATTTGTGGAATGTCTATGAGATGGCTTTTTGTAGCAGCTTGAACAAGCAGACTAGATGAGGGGAGCTTTGGATAAAAGAAATCATAGGAGGCAGTGATCATTATATCATTGAACCTACTCTGCAATTTCAGGTGGAGAAGTTAGAATCAGAGGTAATGGTATTACAGCTGAATAAAGGCAATTACAGAGGCATGAGAGAGGAGCTGGTAGAATTAACTGGGATACAGGCCCAGAAGGAAAGACCGTGGACAAGCAATGACAGGAGGTTTTTGGAGTAATTCAGGATGCACCAGAGATTTATCTTGACGAAAAAGAGCCATGATAGAGAGAGGATGAGGCAACCATAGCTGACTAGGGAAGTCATGGAGAGCATAGAAGCAAATGAGAACGCATATAATGTGGCGAGTGGCTGTTTAGGAAACCAGAGGATTGGAAAGCTTACAAAGACAAAACGGAGAGCAAACAAAATAAAATAAGGAGGAAGATTATTCAATATGGGGGTAAGCTAGCCACTAACATGAAGGAAGTCTGTACGAGCTTCTTTCAATATATAAAGTACAAAAGAGAGGCAAAAGTAGACATTGAAATGCTGGAAAATGCTACTGGAGAGGTAGTAATGGTGAACAAGAATAGGCTGAGGAACTGAAAAATTTGGTCACAGTCGAAGATACGAGTAATACCTTAACATTCAAGACAGTGAGGGGCCAGAGCTGAGTATGCTGGCCACCACCATGGAGAGCGTGCTAGAAAAAACTGAATGACCAGCAGGTAATTCTGCTGTTAATTATCCTGGACCGGATGGACTACATCCCAGAGATATCAGGAAGATAGCTGCAGAAGGTGTGGGGGGACAGTGGTGATCTTTCAGGAATCACTAGAGTAAGGAACGATCCCAGTGCACTGGACACCCTCGAACGTGACACCCCATTGTAACAAGGGAGTGAGGAAAAAGACAAAAAATATCCACAATTAATGGCTTATCTTCGGTCTTGGGTATGATCCTGGAATCTATTGTGAAGGATGAGATTTCTGAATACTTGGAAGTGTTTGGTAAAATGGGACAAAATCTCTTCATCAAGGGAAGGTCATGACTGACAAATCTGTTGGAATTCTTTGAAGAGGAAACGAACAGGCTTGACCAAGCACAGCCAATGGATGTTATCCACCCGGTATTCAAGAGGGCCTTTGACAAGGTGTCACACAGGAGATGACTGAGTATAATAAGGGCCCGTGGTGTTAGAGGTAAAGTAGCGGCATGAAATACTTACGTGCCAAATAACATAAGCAGCAAGGGACAGACAGAACTGAGCTATCCCACAATGAATGCATTAGATGTAAACAATGCAGTCCTCTGAGTCCGATCATGGATGGTGTTGGATAATTTAAAAACTCACTGGAGTCTCCACAAATATTCCCATCCTCAATGATGGAAGAGCCCAGCACACCAGTGCAAAAGGTAAGGCTGAAGCTTTCGCAGAAATCTTCAGTCAGAAGTTTCGAGTGAATTGTCCATTTCGGCCTTCTCCCGTGGTCCCCATCATTACAGATAGCAGTCTTCAGCAAATTCGATTGACTGATGTCAAGAAACGATTGAAGTTACTGGGTCATGCAAAGGCTATAACCCCTGATAATATGCCGGCAATAGTCCTGAAGACTTGTACTCCAGAACTTCCCGCTTCCCTGGGCAAGCTGTTCCAGTACAGTTACAAACCGACAATGGGGAAAAAACTGTAAAAGTATGTTCTGTACATAAAACGCAGGACAAATTCAACCCGACCCAATACCGCCTCATCAATGTACTCTCCATCATCAGTAAAGTGATGGAAGTTGTCATCAATCGTGTTGTCAAGCAGCACCTGCTCAGCAATAACCTGCTCAGTGCCGCCCCTTTTGGGTTTTGCCAGAGACACTCAGCTCCTGACCTAATCATAGCCTTGGTTCAAACATAGAGAAAGGAACCTAATTCCAGCCCTTGACATCAAGGCTGCAGTCTTTCAAATGTGGCATCAAGGAACCCCAGCAAAAAGGGTATCGTGGGCCAACACTTGTTATTGGAGTCATAACTGACAGATAGGAAAACGGTCATTGTTATTGGAGGTCAGTCATCTCAGTTCCAGAACAAATCTGCAGTAGTCCCTCAGGATAATGTTGATGCAGGTTTGCTCCATGTACTGGAATGTTCATTTACAGACCTTTCATCACCATTCTACGTAAAATCTTCAGTGGCCCTCCGGATGAAACCTATGTCCAAACATCTTCAGTGGCTTCATCAATGACCTTCTTTCCATCATGTGGTTAGAATGTAGATATTCGATGATGACTGCACAATGTTCAGCACCATTCACAAATGCTCAGATACTGAAGCAGTCCGTGCCTAAATACAACAAGATCTGGACAATCTCCAGACATGAGCTGACAAGTGGCAAGTAACATTGCGTCACACAAATGTCAGACAATGACCCTCACCAGTAAGACACAATATAAAAACTTGGTATTCAACAGCATATTTATCGCTACATTCCCCATTCCACACCCTCTATCAATACCCTTGGGGTTATCATTGACCAGAACTTCAACTGGACTCGCCATATAACTATAAGAGCCGATCAGAGGCTAGGAATACTGCGTGAGTAACTCACCTCCTGTCTTCCCAAAGCATTTTCACCATCTACAAGACACAAGTCAGGAGTGAGATGGAATTCTCCCACTTGCCTGAATGAGTGCAGCCACAACGACACGAAAGAAGCTTGACACCATCCAGGACAAAGCAGCCCTTTTGATTGGCACCACATCCACAAGCATTCACTGGCTCCACGACCAACGCTTATTAGCAGCAGTGTGTACTATCTACAAGATGCACTGCAGAAATTCTTCAAAGATCCTCAGACAGTACCTTCCAATCATACAAGCACTTCCAGCTAGAATGACAAGAGCAGCAGGCTTTTGCAAACACCACCACATACAAACTCCCCTCCAAACCAGTCAACATCCTGAGTTGGAAATATATCACAATTTTTTCACTGTTGCTGAGTCAAAACCCTGTAATTCCCTCCGTCATAGCATTGTGGGTCAACGCACAGCAGGTGGACTGCAGCGGTACAAGAAGGCAGCTCAGCACCACCTTCTCAAGGGGACAACTAGGGACGGACAAGAAATGGTGGGCCCATCCAGCGATTCTCATATTCGAAAAAAATGTAAAAAGTTCCAAGGTGAGCGCCTTGATGGGACAAGTAGTCTGATGTGAGCATGTGGGCGGCCGGTGGCACAGTGGACAGCACTGCTGCCTCACAGCGCTAGAGACCCGGGATCAATTCCCGACTCAGTCAACTGACTGTGTGGAGTTGGTGCATTCTCCCCATGTCGGCGTGCGGTTTCCCCCGGGTGCTCCAGTTTCCTCCCGAAGTCCAAGGATGTGCCCTCCAGGTGAATTGGCCATGCTAAATTGCCCGTAGTGTTAGGTAAAGGGGTAAATGTAGGGGAATGGGTGGGTTGCGGGTCGGTGTGGACTTGTTGGGCCGAAGGGCCTGTTTCCACACTGTAAATAATCTAATCTAATGAATAGGAAAGCAGTGTTTCTGATGATGAACATTTTAGACCATTCTGTTATTAGAAAGGTGTTCAGTGTTCCATGACGTATTGTTGCTGAGCACTGTGATAAATTGCACCTGTTTTGTTAAATTCAACAACATTAGCATAACAGGATCAATCCTTCAAAAATACCAAACTGAAAATGACAATCATCATAGAGACTCACAAATAGCAGCTTATATTCAACATAAGCAGACAGACTTGCACTGAATTCTCCCACCATCTATATTACAGGGGTTACCATTGATCAGAAGGTGAAGTCAAATCAACGTACATATACAAGGGTTACAAGAGCAGGTCTGAGACTTTCAACTCTGCACTGAATAATAGACTGTATGACCATAAGAGCATGAGATATAGCAATAGATTTAGGCCATTCAGCCGATCTCTTCCCTCTGAAACTGTGCCATTTTGTCGTAGTCTCTAAGACGAATGGAAATGTCTTCTATACTCTAACTGTATCAATCTTTGCAGTCGTCGGTCAGCTTCAATCAGATGCGCCCCCCCCCCCCCCATTCTTCTACATTCCATTGAGTACAGACACAGAGTCCTGAACTGCCACTTACATGACAAGCCATCATTCCCAGGATAAATCATGTCCAACACCTAGATCCTTCCCCAGAACAGCTCACAATAATCCAAATGCCGTCTGACCATAGTCCATTACATTCTCATCACTCTCACTCTCTTGAAATGAATGTTAACATTGCATTTGCTTTCCTAACTGCCAATTGAACCTGCGCATTAACTGGAAGAGAGGGCGAGGACTCAACTCCTTTTGTGCTTCAGATTTCATGAAGCCTTTTAGAACATAGTGTCTGCCTGTATTCCGCCTACTGAAGTGCATAATCTCACATGTTCCCATATGGTGTTCCATCAGCCATGCATTTTCCTAGTGTCCTATACTGTCCAAGTCTTTCTGCAGCCTCCCCACTTCCTCAATATCACCTGCCCATCCAATCATCATTGTATCATCTGCAAAGCTCGCAAAACTTCCGTCAGGTCAGATGGTTCACGGAAATGGCACTTTCTGACGACCTGAGGACTGTCCACCATTGAAAAGGCACAACGCTCAAGATGCTTGACTCCATTTAGGTTTAAGCAGTGGCTTGACTGGAATTACACCTGCAAAGTCTTCACTCCTTGCACCACTGGCACTGACACCCTGACCAACATTTTATTATGAATTAACCCCCATTATGGTGATGCAGAACTTGATAGCGCATGATCCCAGTCTATTAATGGCAATCTGTCTCAATGCTGACTATGTGGTGCTCACAACAACCAATGTCATTGTGTGTTGAAGACAGCAGAGAGAGGTGTGGGGAGGGGATGTCGATCATAAATGACTGCGTGACTGTCACTGAGTGCTGACACTGGCCGCGAAAGCCCCACATGTACATGTGTCTGTTGTCAGCGCTGCAGGCAAGGTCAGTCTTTCAGTGAGTCAATTCAAAGAAAGTGATGGGCCTGGAGAGTGTTCCTGGCTGAGCACTCAGATCCTGTTTGTACCAACTAGCAGAGGTATTCACATCACACTTCAGCCTCTCCCTCCAGAAGCCGAAGTCCCAATCTGATTCAAGAAGGCCATCATCATCTGCATAAGTGAGAAAGCACATGGAACGTGCCCTTATAGACGATGAAGTGCTTTGAGAGGCTGGTTATGGCCTACACTAACTCCAGTATCCCAGCCTGACCTGCTGCCCTATAATGTGCCGACTGATGTAACAGGTTCACAACAGATGCCATATCCGAGCCTGAACGCATCCCTGGAACATCTGGACAACAAGGACACCTACACCAGACTCCTGCTCATTGACTAAAGCTCCACATTCAAAATCATTATCCCTTACAGACTAATCGCAAAATTCCACGACCTTGGTCTCGGTTCGATCCTCTACAACTGGCTCCTAAGGCTTTTGACCCACAATCGTGAAGATCGGTAAAATCATCTCATTCACAATAACAATCAACACTAAAACTGCTGGAGGATGTGTTCTCAACACCCGACAATACTCCCTGTACACCCACGGCTGTAGCGTCAGCCCACTACTGTCCTCCCTGTACACACGCGGCTGTGCCCTCAGCACCTTACTGTACGCCCTGTACACCCACGGCTGTGTCCTTAACCCCCTACTGTCCTCCCTGTACACCCACGGCTGTACCCTCAGCCCCTTAGTGTGTTCCCTGTACACCCACGGCTGTGTCCTTAACCCCCCACTGTCCTCCATGCACACCCACATCTGTGCCCTCAGCCAACCACTGTACTCCCTTTACATCCACGGTTGTTTCTGCAGCCCGCTAATGTCCTCCCATTGCAACCACGGCTGTGTCCTCAGCCCCCTACGTACTCCGTGTAAAGCCACGGCTGAGTTTCCAAATTCCAAACAACGCCAGCTACAAGTTCGATGATGACATCACTATAGCAGTACGGATATTAAACAACAACGCGTCAGAATCTAGAAAGGCGATAGAGAGCTTGGTGGCATGACCTGTTGATAATGACCTCTCTCTCTAATCCTGTAAACGTAAAGGACTGATCACTAACTTTATGAAGAAAGGAGGGGAACACACCCCATCTACACCAACCGTTTGAGGGAGTGCAGAGCATCAAGTCCCTCGGAGTGATGATAACTCACAACCTGTCCTGAACTTCTCACATAGGTCCGACGGTCCGGAAGGTTCAACAATGCCTCTCCTTCCTGAGGTGATACAGGAAAATCAGCATGCACTACTTCTACAGATGCACCGTTGAGAGAGTATATTCCCGGTGGATAACAGCCTGGTACAGCAACTGCTCTACTCAGGATTGTTAGAAACTACAGAAGGTTGGGTGCACAGCTCTGACCAACACGGACTCGAACATCCCAACCATCGATTCCATTTACATGGCTCTTTGCCGCAGAAAGGCTGTCAACATCTACCCCAGATTACTGAGGGAAGGGAGACTGGAAATAGCTGAGGCATTAACAGATATCCGTGAACACGGCTGATGTCCCAGAAGACTGGACAATTGTTAATCCCCTTGTTTAAGAAAGGTACTGGGGATAATCCTGTCAATTATAGACCGGTGAGACTGATGTCAGCGGTCGGGAACCTGCTAGAGAAGATACTGAGGGATAGGATCTACTCTCATTTGGATGGAAATAGTCTTATCAGTGATAGGCAACAAGGTTTTGTGTAGGGAAGGTCATGTCTTACCAACTCAATAGAATTCTTTGAGGAAATGACCAAGTTGATTGATGAGGGAGAGAAAGTAAGGACTGCAGATGCTGGAGATCAGAGCTGAAAATGTGTTGCTGGAAAAGCACAGCAGGTCAGGCAGCATCCAAGGAGCAGGAGAATCGACGTTTCGGGTATAAGCCCTGAAGAAGCCCTTCCTGAAGAAGGGCTGATGCCCGAAACGTCGATTCTCCTGTTCCTTGGATGCTGCCGGACCTGCTGCGCTTTTCCAGCAACACATTTTCAGTCTGATGAGGGAGAGACTGTAGATATCAAGTATATGGACTTCAGGAAGGCGTTTGGTATGTTTCCCCAAGGTCGGGTTATGGAGAAAGTGTAGTCACATGGTGCGCTAGCTACGTGGATAAAGAACTGGCTGGGCAACAGGAGGCAGAGAATAGTAGGGGGAGGGAGTTTCACAAAATGGTGAACTATGACCAGTGGTTCCATTTAAGATGTTTCTGGAAAGATACATGAATGGGAAGAGAGCAAATGGATACAGATCCTTCGAAAATAGGCGACAGCTTTAGATAGAAGATTTGGATCGGCATAGGCTCGGACCACCGAATGGCCTGTTTCTGTGCTGGAATGTTTTGTTCTAATATTATCAAAGACCCATCACACCCCAGTAATGGTCTCCCACAACCTCTTCCATTATGCTAAAAGATATGGAAGCTTGAAAACACTGAGCAGCTGGCTCATTAAGAGTTTCTTCTTGACTGTTATTAGACTGATGAATGTACTCTCTAATATGAGATAATGCTGATCTTGTTCATGATGACTTTGCCTCGTGCATGCGCTGTGCAGCGTAAACTATATGCCTCTCAGACATGTTTTATAGCTATCATTCTGCACATCCTTGCTTACTATGATCTGCCTGTACACCTTGTTACAGGTCATAGTAAATGCTCATCTTCCTCCCCCCAGCTCACTCCGAGCTCTCTCTGGTCCTCACCCCCAGCACCTCCCATTCCCATCCTCAGCTCACTGTGACCCTATCCTCAGCTCCCTGTGTGCTTTGTCTCTCACTATTTCTCTCACACTATCTGTTTCCCTGTCTTTTCCTTTTCCCTGTCTTTTGTTTCTTTCCCTTAACTTACTATCTCCCCTTCTCCCTATCCATGTGACTGTTTGTTTCTTGTTTTATTTCCTTTCTCTGTTTTACTGACTGTCACTCTGTTTCCCTCGCTGTGTTCTCTCTCTCCTTATACGTGTCTGTCTATTTCTCCCTTGTTGTGATGGTGATGGCGTCTCTATTCGTTTGAAGCATGTGATGGCTCTTTGGTTGGATGTTGGCAATAAAATAAACTCAATTGTGTTTTGGTGTCTTGGACATAATTTAAATTTATTGGTTAAATTTCAATTGTTGTCAAAACAGCAACCAGAACTTGGATCTCCATTGAATGATCAATTCTTACATCTAAATATTTTGGAACTGCCTTCTCCCAGTGTTCTGCATACTGGCAACTGAAAGCATTCTATTCATGTGCATAATAGTGTGACGGTAACAGCTCATCCCAGGACCATAAGAAACTACAGACGGTTGTGTGCACAGCCCAGACTATCATGGAAGACAATCTTCCACCAATTAATACTTCTCATTGTCAGTGAAAGGCTGGCAAAATCAAATATCTCTCCAAAACCGGTAATGATCTGCTACAACCTCTTCCAAAAGGGAGGCGATACAGAGGCTTGAAAACATGGACCAGCATGCTCAGGAACACCTTCTTCCCCACCGTAGTTACACTGGTGAATTGAAGTCTCTAACATTTCAAATAATATTAATCTTGCGAAAGTCGCTCTTGCTTTCCGCAGCTCCTGTGCACCTGTCACCTTGTGTGCCTCACTCTGTCTCAGTGCCATTGAGGCTCAAGGACTTCTCAAGGGCAATCGAATGAGTGAATTAATGCTGGCCCAGCCAGCGATACCTATATCCCATTAATAAATATAGGAAGATGACGACACTCAGGGAAGACAGACAGTTGGGATCAAATCACTTTAAACATGATCTTATATATACCTAAAATATATATATATATCTAAGTTTTTCGTGCAATGCACTTTATTCGAATTCTTAACATTTTTTATTGAAGTTCTGCCATCAGCTGTGGTAAGACTTGAAACAAATCGCTTGAAACAATGTCTTTCGTTGAATAAGCTTTGCTCCTGAATTACATCCAGCGACATTCCTACTCTGATACATTGTCCTAATCATGAAGTCACGTCCGAGACAAGAACAATTTTGTGATTGAAATACTTGTAACTGGAAAAGTGGCCAGAAGAGAGCTTGAAACATTAAGTCTGAATTTTACCAACGTACAGAAAATGGTTTGTTCAGCCACAGCACTGACGCAGAGATGGAGACTGGGGATATTGTGAGCTGGTAGTGGACAGGGTTTGTGACAGAGAGAACACGAGATATAAATCAATTCAGGGCCAAAAGGGATCTCGAGGTTGTCCACAGTTTTGTTCTCAGATGTTTGTAAGGGAGTGTTCTGCATTTCAGATGAATGGAGACTGCAATATAAATTGAAGATAATAGTTTCTTTCTTTGACAAATATAGATAACAGCAATTGCAATGAAGTTCAAAATTGTTTATGGGATTAATGAATGGACAGAGGTAGAAAACACCAACAATAGCGAGAATAGGTTAGTAACACACCCTCTACCCCGCCCAAAATAATAATCAGTACCGCTAATATGCGATATGGTAGAAATTCCCAACAGAGAAAAATGTTGAAAAGTCCCAAGGAAAGCCTCCCCTCCATTGGTTTAATTATCAAGTCCATTATTCTCAGATTCAGATCTGTCCTCTCCACGTCTGTGCAGCTGCTGATCTTTGTTATTGTTGGAGCTGATGCATCTGCTCCTACACTGGGATAGCGCACTGAGTGAAGCCCTTCACCAATAGGAGAGGGAAACCCTCCAGTGACACAGTTACAATGCATGGAGACTGACATCAATCACAGTCACTGAGCAAACAGTTCGAGCTTTCAATACAGCACATTCAGTTCACAATATATCTGGACTGGACTTGATGCTGACATCGCTGGCTGTTGGTCACATCTCCCATCACTAATTGCTCTAGTGAAGTCATTGTGTGGGAGAATGATGGATGTTTTCTTTTCGCAGGCTAGATGACTCTGTTCTGTTGTACGTTTGCAATGCTGTAACCATCTTACCCCGAATCTCCGCCCCTCCACAAAAAAAGAAACACAATCAGGACGTTGTTACTGTGCTGATCTCTCCTCCACGGGAAGAAACGCCAGCCAACACACTCTCACTGGGCACAGTTGCTCTGCACATAGACAGGAAGTGTGGACTTCTCTGATTGTTCCTCTCCCTGGTCTAATAAAGAAACGTTGCACCTTCCATTCATAATATACTTGAGTAATTAATTTATACAAATGGACAAACATTTTAATGCAGGTTTATTTGCTATAAAGCAGTAATTTTTACTCTTTTTCTCCTCAGTCCAAAACCAAAAGTCATTAAGACTTTTGAATTAATGAGTCAGGTTTGGCTGGGAGATAGGGCAGAATGGGGGCAGTGGCTGTGGAGTACAATGATATTCCACATGTCATCAACACTCTTAACGTCAGATAGAATTAAATATAGTTCACAACAAGGATATTTTATATTTTATATACACACCATTTAATCATTGGGAATACAGATTGAGTAGGTCACCACACCTGAAGCATTAACATTGATTTCTCTTCATAGCTACTGCCAGACGTGCTGAGCTTTCCCTCCAACGTCTGTTTTTGTTTGAGGTTGATCATATTGCTCATATCTTGCAAGATGCTTACAATTAAAAACAGATTCTAATAATAAAATGTGCAGGGCTATGGAGACAATACAGGAGAATAATATTAGAGATATCGCTCATTCCAAACTGGAAGAGACAATGGGCTAAGCTTTCACCACCTTTGTTGTAATAATTCTATGTTATGCATTGAAGGCATTTGTAGAGTGGGGAGACAAGCTTGTTCAATGAAGGACACAGAGTGTTCCATCATCAATAATCTATCCGTACTATTTCATGATGTTCAGCTGCCTCTAAAATAGATTTTTAAAAAATAGATCTCCTGAGATTTATAGGATGTTCAGAATTGTTTTTACTTTCTATCTTAAAGAAGAATCAGATTTCGGTTGTCATTCAGGTGTCACAGGAATACCAACTGTAAGAGAACGAGAAATGACCACATTGTCCAAATATTACCAAGTTCAATGTGTAGACCTGTTAAGAAACATGAAAGATAGAGATAATGGAAACATGAAATATAAACAGAAATTGCTGGAGAAACGAAAAAGATGAGGAAGTATCTGAGAGAGCAACAGAATTAACATATGTCATATGATGTGACACTGTTCTGAAAAGTCATATTAGAATCAAAGGTCAATTTATTTGCATCTCTGCTCAGATGTTGCCAGATCTACTGAGTTTTGCTGCAGCTCTTTTGATTTCTTTCTTCTTTCTGAACTGTGACAAAGTGTCTGATCTGAATGATAACAACAAAATTGTTATCTCAGTTGAATCTTGAGTAATTTGGATGTCCACTTACTGGCACAGGAGTGATGAGCATGCTTTTCATTGCATGATTCTTTGCAGTGGCAGCCATGAACACTGGTATATTCTGAAACAATAAGCAATGGCATTTGCTGCTTTGTTCCTTTGATGGTACTCAGTAAGTTTCTGTATTACAAAGCAGCAGCATCTCATGCAGCTTCAGCACTTACTCAACCAAAGTCAGTCCAGCCATCTCTGGGAACATCCAGAGTAATTCACATGGTCTGTGCAAGCATTGGCCAACAACAGCACTGACACTATTCTAGCTGTTTGCCACCATTATTATAGTTACAGCCATAATTTGAACACAGCTTTTCCTCCATTATAATAAACACCTCTAGCAATAAGGATGTTATTTCGCTGAAGCATAATAAATTATTTCCCAAGTATTCACTTTGACAAACAACAAGTTTTCCTGTGTTTTTTTTCTGCTAGCTGTTTCTCACAAAAGTCCCCACCCCACCCTCTTTCCACTTTATCATTTTCTTGTGCACTGTCTCTCTGCTCTCACACATCTCACTCCCTCGCATCCCCCACCCTCTCCATCCTTATTTATTAAACCCTGAAAAACTTGCGCCTAATTTCTATAATTTATTCCAACTCCCAACTCACATTTTGGACTGATTTGATTCCTTCTCTCGGCATGGTCATTCGACTGGCCGTGCCTGATGTCTATTCACCTCGACCTTCTGCTCAGTTCCTGATCTGCTGCTTTGGTTCTCACTCTCCTGGTTTATTCAAATCCATCTGACTTGCACTAGCACACCTCCCAACAAGGATGTTGGTGCTCGTCCAGTTAAGATACAACCTGTATTCTTTGTACAGGTCCTCGCCTGTCTTGGAAGAGATCACAATGATCCAACAATCTGAAATCCCCACCCTTGAACGAGCTTGTTAACGTGTTAAGTTATACTGGCTTCCTCATCAATCCATCTTTTCCACATGGCACGGGAAGTAATCCAGAGATTATAGAGGATTGTTTTCTCTCTCTGTCTTTGCCTCCCTCTCCGTCTGTCTCTCTCGCCCTCTCTCTCTCTCTTGCACCCACCCCTCCCAAAAAAACCACACACACCTTCAGAAGACTGACAGACAGACAGACAGACACCAAATTACTTTGCAGAAAAATACAAATAATCTTAAAATAACTGGAATGAAGGATTTAGTGAAAGGGAGGATCAGAGAAATTGCACTTCTTCTGGATGTCAGTTTGCTCGCTGAGCTGGAGAGTTCATTTTCAGATGGTCATCACTGTACTAGGGAACATTATCAGTGAGCCTCTGGTGAAGTGGTGGTGTTATGTCCCACTTGCTATTTATGTGTTTTAGGTTTCCTTGAGTCAGTGATATAATTTCCAGTATTGGTGATTTTATGTCCGGTTCTTTTTCTCAGAGAGTGTTAGATGGAATCAAAATCGATGTGTTTGTTGATAGAGTTCCGGTTGGAATGCTCTGCTTCTAGGAATTCTCGTGCGTGTCTCTGTTTGATTTGTCCTAGATGGACCCAGTCGAAATGGTGTACTTCCTCATCTGTATGTAAGGATACTCGTGATAGTGGGTCATGTCTTTTTTTCTGGATAGCTGTTGTTCATGTATCCAGGTGGCTAGTTTTCTGCCTGTTTTTCTTTTCCAAATTAGTGCTTGTTACAGTTCTTGTAAGGCTTATTCTTCCTGGAGGAGAACAGACAAATATGTGAACTTATTGCGGTGCTCAAAAGTATGAAAAAAAGTTGTAGAGTAAAACAGGAATACTCTGTTTCCGTTAGTTGGCATTACAGCATCAAGGAGTTCTAATTCCAAGATTGTTAATAAAAGAACCAGGTTTGAGATAAGGAAAAACTTCTTTATTGAGAGAGTTGTTAGGATTTGAAATGGACTGCCTGGGAGAGTTGTGGATGAAGATCAAAAAGAGATGTGGATAAGTATTTGGAAATATGAATTTAACAGGCTGCAGAGATAAGGCTAGCAAATGGGAGGGGCTTTGGAGACATTCCTGGAGCTGATACACACACTCTGTCATGTGTCTGATGTGAATAAAAGTCAGTATATGATTATTTCCCATTGTAAATGCTCGCACATATCTGATTATTTAGTGCAGCATAAGCATTTAAAATGCAAGTATTGCAAGACCATTTTCAATATATAGTCTAATTATTGCACTGAACAATAATATTTTAAATGTTGAATTCCAATTACGAAAACAAATCTGTCATTGCTTTGGCACAAGTCTCTTTGAAAAGGTCTGACTTTTCACTCACAGGATAATATATTTATCGTTTTTGTTCACTGTCTGCATTTCAAATTAAATAAAATTTCTTCTAAAAATTAAACGTTTGAAAATTAATGTTCACTAAAATTTGATAACACAAATCATTTATTTAGTTGAATATTCACAGTGCATGTTGAATTATAGCCATTTCTAATTCGCTGGCAAATAGCTGAAGCTTGTACATTTCAGTGAGAAATTAAACTGATTGATTATGTATAAATGTATAAGAACACTAATTCTATTTGATTATTCAATCGTTTGTTCACCCTGCACATGTAATCATTCAGAAGCCAACCACTTTCAAAATGTTGGAGTGAAAATGCATTATTTTGAATCCTGACATTGTGTATGTAATTCTGATCGCCAAAAGAGCTACATCCTTGTTGTTTGTTCGATACAAAATAAAATGTACATTCTTTATTTCTGTGTTAGAAAATCTGACAGAAGTTTATATTTTTGATTCATAAATATAGAATCAACCTAATTCTTTTCAGAGATTATAGTTCAGTTGAATAATCATAGTTGATGTCTTATTTTTGCCTATCTCACTCAACTTAGCAAACATATGATTAATACATGGGTCACCCAACAGATTGTATCTGAAGAAAAGAGTAGCAAATGACAAGTCAGGAATCACGTTAATAACTGAAGTTGGCGGAGCCTGCCTGATGTCGGACACCACACAGACTGGCATTCAGGTGAAAGGAACAATGAACAACATAACTGGAAGTTTTGGCCTAACGCCCCTCCCCTGCTTCCTGATCTTACACATATCAGTCCCTCACACATTCAACAATTGATAAGAATTCACAGGCTGGGTGAAACGTAAAACACAGAACAGTACAGCACATTGCAGACCCTTCGACCCTTGAAATCCTGCCAATCTTTTATCCTACTCGAAGATCAGACTAACTGACATACCCAGACACGCTGGTCTGGTGACACGTACAGTGCACAGTCAGCCATTCTTACTTCCTGTTCTTTTCTGATGTGCAGCTGCCTGGAAATGTCTGTTCAAACCAAACAGATTGAATGAAATTCAAGCAGTCGAGACAACGTTCATGACTGTGTATTTCAATCAGGATTTAATGATGGATGAAATTCCAGAATAACATAATCAATGAATAAAAAACAGGCAACACAAGAAATAGCAGTTGAGTACAACATGTGGTTCTAAATGGGCCTCATGGTGTTACCGATAGATTATCAATCCAGACAATTTGCTCCTGTCCTTTGGAGCCAGGTTCGAATCCCGCCACTACAGATGGTGGAAATTCCATTCAATAATTTTAAAATATCCCTGGAATTATGAATCTACCTATGAGAATAAAATCATTGCCGATTTTTAGAAAAGTCCATCTGGATCATTAATATCCTTCAATGAAGGAATCTTCTATCCTCACCTGGTCTGGCTGACATGCAAATCCAGACCCAAAGCAACGTCATTGACTCCCAATCGCTCCCTGAAATGGTCCAGTGAGTCATTCACTTGTACCAATGGTTACAAAGTTTCAAAGAAATGAAACCGGCTGGACCACCTGGTATCAAACTGTGCACTGGAAAAGTCAACATTAGAAACATCACTGTAGAACCTCCAAAGTGTTCCTTACTATCATCTAAGGGGTAGTGCCAAAACTGGGACAACTGCCTTACAGGCTATTCAAGCAACAGCCTGATATAGTCATACTCACGGAATCATACCTTACAAAAATAACCCAGCCACCACCATCACCATCCCTGGGTATGTCCTGCCCCAAAGGCAGGACCGATCCAGCAGAGGGGGCAGCTCAGTGAGATATAGTCGGTAGGTAGTTGCTCTGGGAGTCTCCAGAATTGACTCCAGACCTAATGAAGTCCCATGGCTTCAGATTAAACATGGACACAAAATTCTCTTACTGATTACCACGTAACGTCATTCCTCATCTGAATCAGTGCTCCTCTATGTTAAACAACACTTGGAGAAAGCACTGACTGAGGCAAGGGCACAAAGTGTATTCTGGCTGGGAGATTTCAAAGTCGACCACCAAGAATGGATTGGCAGCAGTACTATTGATCAAGCTGGTCGGGTCCTAAAGGACATAGCTACAAGATTGGGTCTGCAGCAGGTGGTGAGAGAAAGAACAGGAGGGGAAAAAATCATACCTGACCTCAGCCTTACCAATCTACCAACTACAGACGTATCTGTCCATGACAGTATCGGTAAAAGTCTCGTGGTCACGTTCAGAATAAATTCTATTGTGTTGTGTGGCACTATCACCATGCTAAATGGCACTGATTTCGAAGAGATCTAGCAACTCAAGACTAGCATCCATAAGACACTGTGGATCATTAATACCAGCAGCACTGTACTCCAGCACAAACTGTAATGTCACGACTCATCATATCCCCCCACTCAACCATTACCATCAAGGTAGAGGATCAACTCTGGTTCAATGGAGAGCGCAGGAGGGCATGCCACGAGCAGAACCAGGAATATACAAAGATAAAATGGTAATCTACTGAAGCTTCCAAACAGAAATACTTGCGTGCCAAATAACATAAACAGCAAGGGACAGACAGAACTGAGCTATCCCACAATGAATGCATCAGATTTAAGCTCTGTAATCCTCCTAATCTGATCATGGATGGTGGTGGATGATCAAACAACTCACTGGAGTAGGAGTCTCCACAACTATCCCCATCCTCAATGATGGAAGATCCCAGAACATCAGTGCAAAAGTTAAGGCTGAAGCTTTCGCAGCAATCTTCAGTCAGAAGTTTTGAGTGGATGATCCATTTCGGTCTCCTCCCGTGGTCCCCATCATTAGAGATGGCAGTCTTCAGCAAATTCGACTGACTGATATCAAGAAACGGTTAAAGGTACTGAATACTGCAAAGGCTATAACCCTGATAACGTGCCGACAATAGTCCTGAAGACTTGTACTCCAGAACTTCCCGCTTCTCTAGACAAGCTGTTCCAGTACGGTTACAAACAAACAATAGGGAAAACTGCTCAAGTATGTTCTGTACATAAAACGCAGGACAAATTCAACCCGACCCAATACCGCCTCATCAGTCTACTCTCCATCATCAGTAAAGTGATGGAAGATGACATCAACAGTGTTATCAAGCAGCACCTGCTCAGTGACGCCCATTTTGTGTTCCACCAGGGTCACTCAGCTCCTGACCTCATCACAGCCTTGGTTCAAACATAGAAAAAGGAACTGAATTCCAGTCCTTGACATCAATGCTGCATTCTGCCAAATGTGACATCAAGGACCCCAAGCAAAAACGGTATCGCAGGCCAACACTGTATTATTGGAGTCATACCTGACAGATAGGAAGATGGTCATTGTTGTTGGAGGACAGTCATCTCAGCTCCAGAACATCTCTGCAGTAGTCCCTTAGGATAATGTTCTAGGTCCAAATATCTTCAGCAGCTTCAACAATGACCTCCCTTCCATCATAATGTCGGGAGTGGGGATGATCCAGGCTTGGGCTGACAAGTTGCAAGTAACATTCATGCCACACAAATTCAGTCAATGACCATCACGAATAAGAAACAAAATAACCACTTGTTTTTCAGCAGCATTATCCCCACTAAATTTCCCCACTATCAAAATCCTGGGGGGTATTATTGACCATAAGCTCAACTGGACTCGTCACAGATAAGAGCAGATCAGAGGCCAGGAATACTGCTCGATTAACTTACCTTCTGACTTCCCAAAGCCTGTCCAACATTTACAAGGCACAAGTCAGGAATGAGATGTAAGAATCCTCACTTACCTGACTGAGTGCAGCCCCAACAACACTAAAGAAGCTTGACACCATCTAGGATAAAGCAGCCCATTTGATTTGCACCACATCCACAACCATTCACTCCCTTCACCACGGTCGCTCAGGAACAGCAGTGCGTACTAACTACTAGACACAATGCAGAAATTCCACAAAAATCCTCAGAGAGCTCCTTCCAATTTCACGAACACTTCCATGGAGACTGACAAGAGCAGTAGACTTTTGGGAACACCACCAACTTCAAATTCCCCTCCAAACCAGTCAACATTCTGATTTGGAAATATATCGCAGTTCCTTCCCTGTTGCTGGTTCAAAACACTCCTTAATCACTAGTGGGTCAACGCACAGCACGTAGAATACACCAGTTCGAGAAGGTACCTCACCACCACCTTCTCAAGGGCAACTCGGGATGGGCAAGAAATGCTGGGCCCATCCAGTGTTGCCCACATCCAAAAAATATTTTTTTAAATAAATTTTTCCAAGTTGAGCATCTTGATGGGACAGATTATCTGATTTAAACACGAACAGGAAAGCAGTGTTTCTAATAGTGAATATTTTAGACTTTTTCTGTTATTGGAAAGGTGTTCCGTATTCGATGACATATTGTTGCTGAGTGCTGTGATAAATTGCACCGTTTTAGTTAAAATCAACAATACTGGTGTAACAGGCTCAATCCTTCAACATGACCAGATTACAAATGACAATCATAATAGATACAATGTACTCCCGCCAGGTAAGACTCACAGATAGTAGCTTACATTCAACAGATTAATGGACTACTGGCTACACTGAATCCTCCCACCATCTATATCACAGGGGTTACCACTGACCAGAACGTGAAGTCAAATCAACTTATAATTACAAGAGCAGATCAGAGACTTACAATTCTGCACTGTGCTGGTTTAGCATTGTCTCTCTGTCTAGTGGAAATATGTTCGACACACTGACTGTATCAATCTTTGCAGTAATTGATCAGTTTCAATCAGATGCCCCCCCCGGCCATTCTTCAAAGTTCCATCGAGTACACACACTGCCGCTCATATGACAAGCCGTCATCCCTCAGCAGTTCACAATATGCCAAATGCCGTCTGACCATTGCCCATTACATTGTCAACAGTATGTCTCCTCTCTTGTATTCTTGTTCTCTTGAAACGAACGTGAACATTGCATTTGCTTTTGTAACTGCCAACTGAACCTGCACATTAACCATAAGGGAGGACTTCAAAATCCTTTTGTGCTTCACTTTGAATGGATCCTATTAGAACATCGTGTCTGCCTCTATTCCGCCTATCAAAGTGCATATTCTCACACGATTCCATATTGTGTTCCATCAGCCACATGTTTTCCCACAGTCCAAAACTGTCCAAGTCTTTCTGCAGTCTCCCCACTTCCTCAATATCATCTTCCCAGCAAACCATCACTGCATCATCTTCAAACTTAGCAAAACTGCCCTCAGCTCCTTTAAGACCATAAGACCTTAAGACATAGGAGTGGAAGTAAGGCCATTCGGCCCATCGAGTCCACTCCGCCATTCAATCATGGCTGATGCGCATTTCAGCTCCACTTGCCAGCGTTCTCCCCGTAGCCCTTAATTCCTCTAGACAACAAGAACCTATCAATCTCGGCCTTGAAGACATTTAGCGTCCCGGCTTCCACTGCACTCCGTGGCAATGAATTCCACAGGCCCACCACTCTCTGGCTGAAGAAATGTCTCCGCATTTCCGTTCTGAAATGACCCCCTCTAATTCTAAGGCTGTGTCCACGGGTCCTAGTCTCCTCGCCTAACAGAAACAATTTTCTAGCATCCACCTTTTCAAAGCCATGTATTATTTTGTACGTCTCTATTAGATCTCCCCTTAATCTTCTAAACTCCAACGAATACAATCCCAGTATCCTCAGCCGTTCCTCATATGCTAGACCTGTCATTCCAGGGATCATCCGTGTGAATCTCCGCTGGACACGTTCCAGTGCCAGTATGTCCTTCCTGAGGTGTGGGGACCAAAACTGGACACAGTACTCCAAATGGGGCCTAACCAGAGCTTTATAAAGTCTTAGTAGTACATCTCTGCTTTTATATTCCAACCCTCTTGAGATAAGAGACAACATTGCATTCGCTTTCTTAATCACAGACTCAACCTGCATGTTTACCTTTAGAGAATCCTCGACTAGCACTCCCAGATCCCTTTGTGCTTTGGCTTTATTAAGTTTCTCACCATTTAGAAAGTAGTCCATTCCTATATTCTTTTTGCCAAAGTGCAAGACCTCGCACTTGCTCACGTTAAATTCCATCAGCCATTTCCTGGACCACTCTCCCAACCTGTCTAGATCCTTCTGTAGCCTCCCCACTTCCTCAGTACTACCTGCCTGTCTACCTAACTTTGTATCATCGGCAAACTTCGCTAGAATGCCCCCGGTTCCCTCATCCAAATCATTAATATATAATGCGAACAGCTGTGGCCCCAGCACCGAACCCTGCGGGACACCGCTCGTCACCGGCTGCCATTCTGAAAAGGAACCTTTTATCCCAACTCTCTGCCTTCTGTTAGATAGCCAATCCTCAATCCATCCCAGCAGCTCACCTCGAACACCATGGGCCCTCACCTTGCTCAGCAATCTCCCGTGTGGCACCTTATCAAAGGCCTTTTGAAAGTCCAGATAGACCACATCCACTGGGTTCCCCTGGTCTAACCTACTTGTTACCTCTTCAAAAAATTCCAACAGGTTTGTCAGGCATGACCTCCCTTTACTAAATCCATGTTGACTTGTTCTAATCAGACTCTGCTCTTCCAAGAATTTAGAAACCTCTTCCTTAATGATGGATTCTAGAATTTTACCAACAACCGAGGTTAAGCTGATTGGCCTATAATTTTCCATCTTTTGCCTTGATCCTTTCTTGAACAAGGGGGTTACTACAGCCATCTTCCAATCGTCCGGGACCTTTCCTGACTCCAGTGACTCTTGAAAGATCTCAACCAATGCCTCTGCTATTTCCTCAGCAACCTCTCTCAGAACTCTAGGGTGTATCCCATCGGGGCCAGGAGATTTATCAATTTTAAGACTTTTTAACTTTTCTAGCACTATCTCTTTCGTAATGGCAACCATACTCAACTCAGCCCCGTGACACCCTTTAATTTTTGGGATATTACTCCTGTCTTCCACTGTGAAAACTGACGCAAAGTACTTGTTAAGTTCTCCTGCTATTTCCTTATCTCCCATCACTAGGCTCCCTGCATCAGTTTGAAGTGGCCCAATGTCTACTTTTGCCTGTCGTTTGTTTCTTATGTACTGAAAGAAACTTTTACTATTATTTCTAATATTACTGGCTAGCCTACCTTCATATTTGATCCTCTCATTTCTTATTACACTCTTTGTTATCCTCTGTTTGCTTTTGTATCCTTCCCAATCTTCTGATTTCCCACTGTTCTTAGCCACTTTATAGGATCTCTCTTTTTCTTTAATACATTTCCTGACTTCCTTTGTTAGCCAAGGTTGTCTAATCCCTCCCCGGTTAATCTTTCTTTTCTTGGGAATGAACCTCTGTACAGTGTCCTCAATTATACCTACAAACTCCTGCCATTTTTCTCTAGTGTCTTCCCGGTTAGCCTCTGCTTCCAGTCTATTTTAGTCAGTTCCTCTCTCATGCCCTCATAATTACCTTTATTCAACTGTAACACCATTACATCAGATTTCGCCTTCTCCCTTTCAAACTCCAGACTGAACTCTACCATATTATGGTCGCTACTTCCTAAGGGTTCCCTTACTTTAAGACCTTTTATAGAGTCTGGTTCATTGCAAAGCACTAGGTCCAGAATAGCCTGCTCTCTTGTGGGCTCCATGACTAGCTGTTCCAAAAAGCCATCCTGTAAGCATTCCATGAATTCCCTTTCTTTAGATCCACTAGCAACATTATTTACCCAGTCCACCTGCATATTGAAGTCACCCATGATCAATGTAACCTTGCCTTTCTGACATGCCTTCTCTATTTCCCGGTACATGTTGCGTCCCTGGTCCTGACCACTGTTAGGAGGTCTGTACACAACTCCAATTATGGTTTTTTTGCCTTTGTGGTTCCTCAATTCCACCCACACAGACTCCACATCATCCGACGCTATGTCATTCAATACCATAGATTTAATTTTGTTCTTAACTAACAAGGCAACCCCACCCCCTCTGCCCACCTCTCTGTCTTTTCGATAAGTTGAAAAACCATGGAGGTTTAACTGCCAGTCCTGACCCCCCTGTAACCAAGTCTCTGTGATGCCTACTACATCATAATCATTCACTATTATCTGTGCCATTAATTCATCGGCTTTGTTATGAATGCTACGAGCATTCAGGTAAAGTGCCTTAATGCTAACTTCCTTATTAGAGATGTTGTAAGTCATATGTCCTAAGTTATCCTTGCTTTTTTCTGCATTCTCAGTCTGCCTCAATTTTAAATCCAATTTGTCCAATTTTTCCAGATATAATACATTTCCTGGCTCCCTAAGGACTGTCCACCATCTACAAGGCACAACACTCAAGGTGCTTGACTCCATTTATGTTGAAGCAATGGGTTGAGTGGAATTACACCTGCAAAGTCTTCACTCCCTGCTCCACTGACTCTCATTGGAAGCACACCCTGCCCCGTTTTGTGGTGAGTTTACTTCATTATTGTGCACAATCCCAGTCTATTGATGGCATTCTGTCTGGACAAACTGTGTGTTGATGACGGTAGAGGGAGGTGGGGGAAGGAATGTCTATGATGAATGACTGTGTGACTGCCAGGTTAAAACCTGCCCCGATAGCCCCGGATGTCTCTGTGCCCGCTGTCACCGCTGCAGACATGATCAGTCTTCTTGAGAGTCAAGGCAAGGGAAGCGACAGAGCTGGACGATGTTCCCAGCTGTGTACTCAGAGCCTATGAGGACCAACTGGTAGAGGTATTCATTTACAGATTCAGCTTCTCCCTCTTACAACCTGAAGTCCCAACCCGCTTCGAGAAGACCACCATCATCCTCATAAGTGAGAAAGCACATGTAACGTGCCTTAATGACTACCGCCCAGTGGCTCTGACCTCAATAAACATGGAGTGATTTGAAAGGCTGGTTATGGCCCACATCAGCTCCAGTCTCCCAGCCTGACCTGATCCCTTATAATTTGCCTACTGATATAACAGGTCCAGAACAGATGCCATACCCCGATCCCAGCACTCATCCCTGGGACATCTTGAAAACAAGGACACTTACACCAGATTCCTGCTCACTGACTGCAGCTCCACCTTAAACATTATTATCCCCACCAGACTGATCTCAAAATTCCGTGACCTCAGTCGCGGCTCCACCCTCTGCAACTTGATCTCCCGATTTCAGACCCACAGACCACAATCTGTGAAGAGAGGTATCTGCACCTCGACCACAATCACACTCAACACTGGATACCCCAAGGATGCATCCTCAGCCCCGTACTATACTCCCTGTCCACACATGGCTGTGTCCCTCAGCCCACTACTGTACTCCCTGTCCACACACGGCTGTGTCCCTCAGCCCCCTACTATACTCCCTGTCCACACATGGCTGTGTCCCTCAGCCCCCTACTGTACTCCCTGTACACACACAGCTGTGTCCTCAGCCCCCTACTGTACTCCCTGTACACACATGGCTGTGTCCTCAGCCCCCTACTGTACTCCCTGTACACACACGGCTGTGTCCCTCAGGCCCCTACTGTACTGACTGTCCACACACGGCTGTGTCCCTCAGCCCCCTACTGTACTCCCTGTACACACACGGCTGTGTCCCACAGCCCCCTACTGTACTCCCTGTACACACACGGCTGTGTCCCTCAGCCCCCTACAGTACTCCCTGTACACATACGGCTGTGTCCTCAGCCCCCTACTGTACTCCCTCTACACACACGGCTGTGTCTCTCAGCCCCCTGCTGTACTGACTGTCCACATACGGCTGTGTCCCTCAGCCCCCTACTGTACTCCCTGTCCACACACGGCTGTGTCCCTCAGCCCCCTACTGTACTCCCTGTCCACACATGGCTGTGTCCTCAGCCCCCTACTGTACTCCCTGTACACACACGGCTGTGTCCCTCAGCCCCCTACTGTACTCCCTGTCCACACACGGCTGTGTTGCCAAATTCCAAACAATGCCAGCTGCAAGTTTTCTGATGACATGCCCACCTAAATACAGGTATTCCCTGCTTTTCAAAAGTTCGCTTTTCCCCGCTTCCCTTTCCAAATAACCTACATTCGGACATTCCCGTCTCAGGCGACTGACTGTGTGGAGTTTGCACATTCTCCCTGTGTCTGCGTGGGTTTCCTCCGGGTACTCCAGTTTCCTCCCACAGTCCAAAGATGTGCAGGTCAGGTGAGTTGGCCATGCTAAATTGCCCGTAGTGTTAGATAAGGGATAGATGTAGGGGTCTGGGTGGGTTATGCTTCGGCGGGTTGGTTTGGACTTGTTGTGCCGAAGGGCCTGTTTCCACACTGTAAGTAATCTAATCTAATCTAATCTGTTTTCGCTAATCAAAAGAAATCCAAAGAGGCTTTTCACTTTTACGAAGATTGCCAAAATTTTTCCCATACACATGAATGCTTCTTCACTTTACACCATATCGGCTTATGAAAGGAACACTGTATTTAAAATCGCAGAGCAGTTACCATGTCACACGAATAGAATGCTTTCAGTTGCCAGTATACAGAATAACAGTAAGAGATACAGCTCATTCTAAACTGGAGGAGACAATATGTGGTGTTTCAACATGTTTGATTTTTCTTTACAGTATGTATTTGCTTCCAATTCAAGGTAGACATGAGAATATGATTTGATCTCCTTCAGTTTGTCCATAACATAGAATTTAATTGAGTATTTATCCTCATCACACTAGCTGATTTAAACAAACAATGAATTAGTCTGTGTCCATCCTGCAGATGAAAAATGTCTCCAGCTCTGGCTATTGCAGTGCCTCCAAAAGGTTAATATTCCAACGCAAGATGCCAAACCCTAGTTCATCCTAAAATTATTTACAAGCTTTATGAATAAAACATGCAAAGTGTAAAAGATTAATTCAACTCTGTGTCAAAACTGTTATTTCTGGCTTCCTAATAAAATATGTTAACCAAATCACTCTGTAAATTGACCAAAATAAGAAAAAACAGAGACTGGAATTCTCAAATCTTCCTCTGAATAACATCTGGGAAACAGGAAGGAAATCACGGTTTGTTTGTGATATTCATAAATGACGATGGTGAGCATGTGGAACATGGTGGGTGGGGGGGGGGGGGGGGTGGCAGTGGAATGCTGACCAATGTTGCGGATGACACAAAGCTGAGCTGAGTGGCTCACAATCAGGAGAATATAAATAGATTATTCAGATAGCCAGATCAATGGCCGATGAAATTTAACACTAATAAATGTGGGGTGATGCAAGTCAGAAGTAATAAGACAAGTGAGTACTCAAACTATGAATGGGGTGGGCTAAATTTGCTCGTTTTTTCTTTGGAGCAGGGAAGGTTGAGGAGGGAATCTGCTACAGGTATACTGGAGTATAGGGGTATGGAGAAGATTAATAAACAGAAGCTGTTTCCCTTCGTCAAAGGGTCAAAAACGAAGGAACACATTTTTAAAATGAAAGGCAGGGATTTGAGAGAGGATTTGTGGAATGTATTTCACACTGAGAGGGTGGTATGAATCTGGAATGCATTGTCCAGGAGGGTCGTTGAGGGAGGTAACCTCACAAACGTTTACAAAGCCTTTGGATGTGCACTTTCTGGCACAGACGTGATAGGCCTTTATTTCGTTTCTTGATTCTTTGCGTTGGCAGCCATGAATGCTCTGATATATACTGAAGCAATAAGCAATGGCAGTTGCTTGTTTGTTCCTTTGACTAGACCCAGTAAGTGTCGTGATCACAAACCAGAATCATCTCATGGAGTTTCAGCCCTTTCTCCACCTACAGCATCCAAGCCATTTCTGGGAACATCCAGAGTAATTCACATGCTCAGTGCAAGCATTGTCTAACAACAGCACGAGCATTTTTCCAGCTGTTTACCACCATTATTATAGCTACAGCAATGTCATAGACACAGATTTTCCTTCAATATAATGCAGACTTCTAGCTATGAGGGTGCTATTTCTCTGAAGCATAATAAATTACTTTCTAGATATTCACTTTGACAAACAGCAAGTTTTCCTGTGTTTTGCTGCCAGTTATTTATCACAGAATTCCCCACCCCACTCCACCCCTTCAAAATTTACCCTTTAATATTTTCTTGTGCACTGTCTTCCTGATCTCTCACACCTTAATCCCTCACACTCTTCATCCTCATTTGTGAATCGCTGATAAACCTGAGCCTCATCTGCATTAGATTAGATTGCTTACAGTGTGGAAACAGGCCCTTCGGCCCAACAAGTTCACATCTCCCCGCTGAAGCGCAACCCACCCATACCCCTATATTTATCCCTTACCTAACACTACAGGCAATTTAGCATGGTCAATTCACCTGACCTGCACATCTTTGGACTGTGGGAGGAAACCGGAGCACCCGGAGGAAACCCACGCAGACACAGGGAGAACGTGCAAACACCACACAGTCAGTCGCCTGAGGTGGGAGTTGAACCAGGGTCTCTGGCGGTGTGAGGCAGCAGTGCTAATCACTGTGCCACTGTGCCGCCCAAATCTCTATCATTTATTCCAAATTTCATCTCACAATGTGAACTGATATGATTCCTTCCCTCAGCATGGTCATTAGACTGGTCATGCCTGATGTGCTATTCATCTCAACCTTCTACTCAGTTTCTGACCCGCTGCTTTGGTTACCAAACTCCTGGTTTATTTATTTAAATCCATTCGACTTGCACTAGCAATACTTCCCAAAAGGATGTTGCTGCTCCTCCAGTTAAGATGCAATCTGTCTTTTTAATACATTTCCCACCTGTCCTGGAAGAAATCCCAATAATCCAAAAATCTGAAACCAGCAACCCGGAAGTAGATTTTTAACAACATGTTAAGCTATACCGCCGTCCTAATCCTTGCATCTTTTCCATATGGCACGGGGAGTAATTCAGAGATTACAGAGGATTGTTCTGTCTCTCTCTCACACACACATACATTCACACACACAATCAGACAGACACCACATTGCTTTGCAGAAGAATACCAATAACCTTATAAATAGTTAGAATGTTAACTGGAATGAAGGATTTAGTTAAAGAAAGGATGAAAGAAATTGTATTTCTTCTGGATGTCAGTTTGCTCGCTGAGTTGGAGAGTTCATTTTCCGATGGTTCATCATTATCCTAGTGAACATTATCAGTGAGACTCCGGTGAAATGCTAGTGTTATATCCCACTTTCTATTAATGTGTTTAGGTTTCCTTGAGTCAGTGATGTCATTTCCAGTATTGGTGATTTCATGCCTGGTCCGTTTCCTCAGAGAGTGCTAGATGGAATCAAAACCGATGTGTTTGTTGATAGAGTTCCGGTTGGATTGCTATGCTTCTAGAAATTCTCGTGCGTGTCTCTGTTTGGCTTGTCCGAGATGGATGTGCAGACCCAGTCTAAATGATATATCTCCTCATCCGTATGTAAGGACCTAGTGATAGTGGGTCATGTCTTTTTTCTGGCTAGTTGTTGTTCATGCATCCAGGTGGCTAGTTTTCTGCCTGTTTTTCCAATGTAGTGTTTGTTACAGTACTTGCAAGGCTTATTCTTCTTGGAGCAGAATAGACAACGATGTGAACTTATCGCGGTGCTCAAAAGTCGGAAGAAAGTTGCAGAGTTAAACAGGAAAACTCTGTTTCTGTTTGTTGGCATTACAGCATCAAGGAGTTCTAATTTCAAAATGGTCAGCAAAAGAGCTGGGACTGAGATACATAAATACTTCTTTATTGAGAGAGTTCTTAGGATTTGGATTAGACTGCCTGGGAGAGTTGTAGATGACGATTCAATAAAGAATTGGACATACATATTCGGAAATTATGAATTTAATGGGCTACAGAGATAGGGCTGGCAAATGGAAGGTGCTTGGGAAACATTACTGGAGCTGGTGCACACACAGTGGCCAATGGCCTCCTCCTGTACTTTAAAGGCTTGTACTCTATCATGTGTCTGATGCCAATAAAAGTCAGTATCGGATTTTTTTCCCGTTTTCAGTGCTCGCAAATATCTGATTATTTGGTGCAGGATAAACATTTAAAATGCAAATATTGCAAGGTCAGTCTCATTTATTACTAAGAACATGTATATTTTAAATGTTATGTTCTGATAACAAAAACAAATATATCATTGCTTTGGCACAAATCTCTTTGAAAAGCTCTGACTTTTCCCTCACATCATAATATGTCCTTTTTTCACTGTCCACATTTCATATTAAGTATCATTCTTCCTAAAAATCGGCTGTTTTCAAATTATTCTTCGCTAAAATTTGATAACAAATCATTCACAGTGCATGTTGAATTATTGCCATTTCTCAATTGCTGGCTATTAGCTGAAGCTCGTACATTTCACTGAGAAATTTAACTGATTGATTATATATAGATGTATACGAGGGCTAATTCTATTTGATTGTCCAATCATTTACTCACTCCGAACATGTAATCATTCAGAAGCCGACCATTTTCAAAATGTTGGAGTGGCAATGCATTGTTTTGAATCCTGATATTGAATATATAATTCTGATCATAACAGTTACGTACCATTTTCTTTATTCAATATAAAATAAATTGTGCATTCTTTATTTTTGCGTTACAAAAAATTGATAGGAGTTTATACTTTACTCCCATAAATCGACCTAATTATTTTCAGAGATTATAGTTCAGTTGAATAATCATACTTCATATCTCATTTTTGCCCAATTCACGAAACATAGCTAACAGTTGATTATTGTTCGGGTCAGTAAACTCAACACCTTGCAATGAGCTACACTAAAAATGGCTTCCAAAAGATTTGGAATCATTTACAGTGTTACTGGAATTCACAGTTGCCTGTGATGCTGAGTGACACACTGACCTGCTCCTAAATCTGTGCAAAGAGTTTCTAACCTGGGTCAGGGCTGGTTAGTCAAACATTTCTTCACAACAAATAATTTGGTATCCACCCTGGGAAAAGGTGGGAGCTCTTTAACAGACTATCACTGGTCTCAGTGTAGCTACAAATAATGTCCAAATTAGATATCAATGGCTGACCAGCAACCAGGTTTTAAAACATCATCTTCAGTCAGAGCCTGGCCCAGTGGGCAGATGTGTCGACATGCAGTGTCAGAATCACACCGCACAACTTACTGATGGTGCTGACACCTGGCCTACCTCCCAGACTCTATACATCTGAACCCTGGAACGGATGCTGGGAAAAGACGTTAAACATTTGACAGTCTGATGCACTATCTTGAGTCTCACAAAGAAACCTCTGAAACCATATCCAATAAATGTCACCTTCATTATCACCAGTATTAAAATGAAATTTTACATCTCTGTGGATGGCCAGAGATTAATACATGGTTCACCAAACAGAATAAATCTGAAGAAAACAGCAGCAAACGGCAGGCCAAGAAGCACGTTAAGAACTGAACTTGGCGGATTCTGTTTGGTGTGTGTTGACATGCACATATTGTACTGGCACTCAGGTGACTGTAACAATGCACAACGTAAATGTAAATTTTGACCTAACACCTCGTCAAAGATTCCTGATCTCACACACATCACTCCCTCACACACTGAAGAATTGATGAGAACCTACAAGCTTGGTGAAACAGGAATCATAATACAGGCCCCTCAGCCCTTGACATCCTGTCGACATTTTATCCTGTTCTAAGATCAGACTAACTTACATACTTTTCATTATACGATCATTCATGTGCCTATCCACACACCCACACTCTCTGCATAAAGAACCTACCTCGGACATCTCCCATAAATATTTCTCCAATTACCTTAAAATCATGTCCCCTCATCATAGCCATTTCCGTCCTGGGTGAAAGTTTCTGGCTATCCACTCTATCTATGCCTCTAATCATCTTGTCCACCTCTATCAAGTCATGTTCCATTCTTTTACGTTCCAATGAGAAAATAACTTAGTTCCCTGAATTTTCTTTGCAAGACCTGCCCTCCAGTCCAAGCAGCGTCCTGATAAATTTCCTCAGTACACTCACCAATGCTTCCACGTCTTTACTATAATGAGGCGATCAGTTCGGAATGCAACATTCTAAGTGTGATCTCACCAGGGTTCCATAAAGCTGCAGCATAACCTCACTGCTTAAACTCAACCCCCATGCTAATGAAAACATCATTCGGCTTCTTAAGAACCTTCTCAACCTGGGTGGCAACTTTGTGGGAGCTATAACATGGATCATCAGATCCCACTGTTATGCCACAATGTACGAATCTTACATTTAACCGTGTATTATGAATTTAAATTTGACCTTCCAAACTGAATCGATTCACAATTTTACAGGTTGAACTCCAACTGTCTATTATCAGCCCAGTTCAGCATCCAGTCAATGTCCTGTGCAAACTACAATAGCCCTCCATACTACCCTCAATTCCACCATAATTTGTTAATTTGAAAAACTTACTAATCCACCTTCCCTCTTCCTCATCGAAGTCATTTATAAATATCACAAACAGCAGAGGCCCCAGAACCAATCCCAATGGAGCACCAATGGTCACCGAGCACCAGACAGAATACTTTCCATTTACCACCCACCCCTGTTTTCTATGGGCCAGTCAATTCTGCGTCCAGACAGGCCAGTTTCCCAGTATGCGATGCGTCCTTACTTTCTGAATGAATCTACCATGGGGAAATTTACCAAACGCCTGGTGAAATACCATGTACTCCACATCCACTACTCTCGCTTCTTCAAAGTGTTTGATCCCATCCTCAAAGAATTCAGTAAGGTTTGTGAGGCATGACCTGCCCCTCACAAAGCCATGCTGACTTTTTCTAACCAAACTATGATTTACAAGTAATCATAAATTCTGTCTCTCAGAATCCTCTCCAAACCCTTGCCCAATGCTGATGGAAACTGACTGGTCTGGAATTCTCTGGATTAACTTTATTCCATTTCCTCAACAAGGGAGTAACATTTTCCTCCCCCCAATCATCTGGCACGACTCCAATGGAGAGTGAGGATGCAAAGATCATCTCAAAAGGTGCAGTAATCTCTTCGCTCTCTTCCTGTAGTAAGCCAAGGTGGATCCTGTCTCGCCTAGGAGATTTATCTATCCCTATGTTTGTATTTCAATCAGTCTATACTTCACCTCACCATGTCTACTCACTGTCCAACAATCTGATTGACTGCTTTCCAATTCAGGGCTCTATACAGTGCTGCTTTCCTGAACACATATGGTTCCCTATAACCTGTTAATCATGGATTGGAAAACATGGGAAGGCACCAATACCTTCCCGATGAAAGGCTGATGCACAAAGCTTTGACTCTCCTTCTCCTCAAATGTCACCTGATATGTTGTGCTTTTCCAGCGCCACACTTTTCGACTCTGATCACCAGCATCTCCAGGTCTCACTTTCTCCATTACAAAGGGCTGTCCCCTCTGCACACTGAGCAGGCAATTAATCAGCAGAAACTCGCTGTATTTAGAGCTGACCGTTCAGTTCTGGAAAGTTGCATGTGATGAATACATTTACTGAAAACGAAATTACTATTCAACAAATATTCATTCAGTCCCAGAGTTACAGTTTTGGTTCATGAATTAGGCAGCTTGATAACGAGCAGTCAATGACTGAAGAACTCCGAAGTACAGAGTATTTTAGGTGATATATTCCAGGTTGGATGTGCTTTCCCTTAATGTTGGGCATGTTATCGGACAGACAGATGTGATAAGGGAACGCGGTGACGCGTGGAATTGTGACATTTTTGCCATTACAGAGATGTGCTTGAGGGAGGTCACGGCTGACAACTCAATATTCTGCGGTGCAAGAACTATAGGCAGCACAGGAGAGGGGTAAAGGAGGAGGTGGTGATGCATTATTAGTCATTATGGAGTCAGTTTCTGCATTAAGAAGGGAATTAAATCGGAAAGGGAAACTTAAAGCAGGTACAAATTGAGCAGGTCAATGGAGGCAACTACCATATGTGTCGGGCTAAACTTAAAACGGAAGTAGAAGCGTAAATATGAGGCGTGATAAAACATTAGCGGGTAGTATGAGCGGGTTGAGAGAGATAGGGAATAGGATATGATTTGGGAGGGGCTTAGAGATATAGGGAGGGGTGTAGGGTTTGGAGTGGATTAGAGGGAGAGCGTGGCGTGCAGGGTTTGAGAGAGTTGTGGAGTAGTATCGGGTTTGAAGGAGGTTAGAGAGATAGAGAAGGGTTACGGATTGGAGGGGGTTAGACGGATAGGGAAATGTGTAGGTTTGGAGGGGTTAGAGAGATAGGGAGGCGTGCAGGGTTTGAGAGAGAAACGGAGTAGCATAGGGTTTAGAACAGGTTAGTGAGATAGGGAAGGGTGTAGGGATTGGATGTGATTAGATAGATAGGGAAAGGGTTTGGTGGGGTTGAGTAAGTAGGGAGAAGTATAGGGTTTAGAGGGTTCAGAAATATAGGGAGGAGAGCAGGGTTTAGAATGGGTTAAGGAAATAGAGTGTGGTGCGGGGCTAGAGTAGGTTGAAGAGATAGGGAAGAGAGTAGTGATTGGAGGAGTTTAGCGAGCTAGGAAGGGGTGCAGTATTTGGAAAGGGTGAAGGAGATAGGGAGGGGTGTCGGGTTTGGAGGAAGTTAGAGAGATATAAAAGGGGTACAGTGCATGGAGGGTGTTATAGAGATAGGAAAAGCAGTAGGGGCTGGAGGACGTTATATAGATGGGATGGGTGGAAGGTTTGGAGGAGGTTATAGAGATAGAGAGGAACGTAGGGTTTGGGGAAGGAAAGAGAGATAGCGAAGGGGGTAGGTTTGGAGGAGGTTTGAAGCTCGTTGTGTCAGATCAAACACTGACACAGAAACCTCCTGCTGACTCCCCCCTCTCAGCCTCACGGTGTCAGATCAAACACTGACACGGAAACCTCCTGATGACTCCCCTGCCTGAGCTGGTGGATCAGTGTCCCTCTACATTTGACAACACTTGGTGGAAGCACAAGACTGACAGAGCTGGCGGATGTATACTGGGTGGGCCATTTCAAAACAACCACTAAGAGGAGCTCAGCAGCAGCGTTGCTGATCGAGGTGGTTGAGTTTAAAAGGACAGAACTGCTTCACTGCGTCTGCACCGGGTCGGGGGAACGACTGATAGGGAGAAACATCCTTGACCTCACCATCACCAACCTACCGGCTGCAGACACATTGTTCAATGACCATATTGGGAACAGTGAACTACCGCACCCAGTATTTATGGAGACATTTTCCACTTTTACATTGTGAAGACTCCCTGTGTATATGTGACACCATCACTGTGCTCAACGGGGCAGATTTCCAATAGATTTTGGAATTTTGCACTGGCCTGTGTGAGGTGGTTCGGGTCATTACCAACAGCAGCAGAATTGTACGCCAGTATAAGTTTCACTATCACTGCCTGACATATACTCCACTTTATCCTGGCCGTCAAGCCAGGGATACACCCTTGTTAAATGGAGAAAACAGGAAGGCCTGACTATAATAGCACCAAATACACCTCAGAATGAGATGAAGTTACTAAATTGGGCCACTTACTCATCACATGGTATAAATAGCAAATGAGACACAGATGTAACCAGTGAATCAGACCTAATCTCTACAATCCGGGTGAGTGGTGGTGGACAATCACACTACTCACTGGAGGAGAAGAATCCACCAATACCACCTTCCTGAATGATGGAAGGGCTTAACACAACAATAGAAATCTAAGGCTGAAACATTCATAGCTATGTTCAGACAGAAATATCGATGGGATGATCTATTTTAGTCTCCTCCAGATGGCAGTCTTCAGCTAATCCGATTAATTTTGTGTGGTATTTACAAACAGCTGGAGGGATTGGAGAATGCAACGGCTGTGGGCCATGATAACATTCCATTCTGGCTGTTCCTGCTGGGATACAGCACTGGGACCTACCTGACAATGTGGGAAACTATCCGGGTGTGTTCTGTACACACACACACACACAAAATATCAGACAATCAGTGACTACCCCATTGCTCTAATCCCTGTCATTAATAAAGGAATGGCAGATGTCACCCACAGTGGGGTCAAGCAGCACTTCCTCAGTACTAACCTGCTCGCTAAAGCTCAGTTTGGGCTCTCATCCCTTGGGCTCATTGAAGCCTTGGTTTAATGATGTACAACAAGAGAACACACAGCTGAATTCGAGAGGTGAGGTGACAGTTACTGCACTTTTTACATGATCAAAGCTGCATTTGACCAAATGTCGTATCCAGGATTAACAGCAAACAGGAATCGTCTGCACTGTTAGAAGTTACACCTGGTACAAAGGAAGGTCGCTGGGGTTGGTGGAGAGCAGCCACCTCAGCTTCGCCGCAGTTCCCCAAAGGCGGGGTTTCTGGGGAAGCCTGTAGACCAGCAATGTAAAGGTAGGGCACCATACTCCTACACGATGATAGAGACAACTGGCGGTAGTTGAACTGGACAATTATCATACCTCAAGTAAGGGAGAGATTGAGTAGGACAGTCCTTTAGTCACCCCAGGAATTGAACCCACACTGTTGACATTAATCTGCACTACAAACCAGCCATCCAACTGATTGAGCTAACCAAATCCTCACTCAGCTCCGTGTGGTAGATACTGTAATATTATTCCATTCAGATATGTTGTTAGACACCTCTGGAGCAGGTGGAACTAGAAGCAAGCTTCCTAGCTCAGAGAGAGGGACAGCATCAGTGAGCTGGAAGAGTGCTCTCTGCCCTAGGCCCTATAATTTTTAGCTGCTTCATAAATGACTGCAAAATCACAAGTGGGGATGTTTGCCAATGATTGGCAGTATTCAACACCATTCATGATTTACTCAGATACCGAAGCAGTCCTTGTCCAAATGGAACAGGTCCTGGAAATATGCAGGAGTGTGCTTCACAGTGACAATCCCATTTCCATTACACATGTGCCAGACAACAATTACCTCTAACAATGAAAAATTGAAACACATCCTCTAACGTTCAATTCTACCACCATAACTGAACACACACCAAGCAATATCGCGGGGATTATTGTTAACCTGAACTGGACTGACCATATGATTTCATTACCCATTCCTGTGAAGGGCTTATGCTGAAGCATTGACACTCCTGTAGCTCAGATGCTGCCTGACCTGTTTTACTTTTCCAGCGCCACTTTTTGACGCATATAAATTCTTTAGCTACAAGACTATTTCAGGGGCTCGAAATTCTGCAGGAATAACTCACCTCAAAATTTCTGAAAGTCTGTCCCCTATTGCTAAGACACATGTTGAATGTGTGTGTGATTAAATACTTCCATTGCCCGTGTGGGTGCAGCGTCACCCCTTATCCACTGACGCTCAGTAGTAGCAATACCTGCCATCTACACGGTGCTCTGCAGAAATTTAACAAGGCTGCTTACAACGGACCTCTGAACCCCCGACCGTCGAGAAGGACAAGGGAAGCAGATACATGGGACCCCCACCATGTTCGCGTTCTGTTCCCAACCATCTACCATCCTGATTTGGAAGTATATTGCCGTTCCTTCAGTGTCACTGTTTTAAGTTCACTAACGACCAATAAATGCCGTCCCAATCACATTTCATGAATACATTAACATAAAAGTATTGTCTAGACCTGTTCAATGCTGGACACGGTTTTGGGTTTTGTGAGCTCAGGCTGCTTGGTCCAGGCAGTACATTGCTTGTTGTGAACAGCTGAAGGGATATGATGTTTGAAACAATCTGTCTGTCTCTCAGAGGCATGGCCTATATACCAAGCACCACAGACACTGGCATTGTCATCCCACATTACTGAGCTCTGATATAGACAGAAGGAACTGAAAACGTAGTCATATCTGACTGAAACATGTTTAAACACACAGTGACATTGTTGCCACGAAAATGATTATGATGAATATTAGCAGGGTGAAAGTGGGGACTGCAGATGCTGGAGATCAGAGTCAAAAAGTGTGGTTCTGAAAAAAAAACTTGGACGTTCAGGCAGCATCTGAGGAGCAGGAGAATCGACTATTAGTTAACAATATTAATACAAGGGAAAATAATTGTGTATTTTCAAAGTCCTTGTAATTAATAACAATTTGGTCTTGGGTGTGGCAATGAGAATTTCTATGCTACTTACTGTGAGTTTTCATCATATTGTTGTTATAACAGTGTACTGAATAAATGGGTGGATTTTGTGCTTATTGGACAATCTAAAAGTTGGTATTATGAAAGGCTATCGGACCTTCAGTAAAGAGACTTTACTTAATGGTTGTTCATAGTTAGAGGAATGCTGCAAACATTTACACAGAGATTTCCATCTCAAGTCACACACAAGGTCGTTGGGCTGGGATCACGCTGGCCATCAATGGAGTTGCACAATTCTGTTTGGATACTGACATTGTGGGGCGAACATACACTGGATATGGATTATGAGGGATTCAATGTCAGATGCCATGTGCTGCAGGAGTCCATCACCTTTATAACACCTTCATTCAGCATCGGTTCCAAGGTACAGAATTACAGAGTTTAGGTGAAACACAAGAAGAGCTATATTTGCAAGACATGGCTGTTTACAGGTCGTTGTTATAAATATTGAACTGCATCTGGACCAGCGCCATGTGCGAGTACATTGACCAGTCTGCCCCCCACACATCTCCCCGTTGTTCAGGTATGTCTCTTACCAGTCTATTGTGAGGGATTGTGTGAGGAACTGCCCAGCTCCAGTTTGGGAGCTCTATGGACAGAGTTTGGAGATGACCAGTACTTTAGAGTTCGTGGTGCGGCCCAATAACACTGTGTCTGAATTCAGGCTTTTCCTCAAAGTCAATTCCAACAGCTTTGCCGCCTGCGATATAGTGTGTTCACTGATCTGAACATGAATCGGCTGTTTACTGTAGTCACTGAATTGTGTAATAGTTAGGTGTGCGCTCTGGTAATTTAACTATTGTTCACTTCAATTGTTTTCAACTGAAAAACAATGATGTTTGGTTTATTTTAAAATATGTAAGAAATAAAGTGATATTAACTCTTCATTACAGAAAATGTGAAAGTGACCTGGTATCTATTTCCCTTGGACTAATCAAGCAACAGTCAGATATTGTCTGTAAAGCAGGATTCTGTGAACAGGACTATGTCCCAGGCAACATCACCACCCTCTCTGGTAGGTTTTGTTCCACTGACAGGACACAGCCAGGCAGAGGGGGATAGCTTCTTGGTATATAGTCAATATAGTGTGGCATTGTGGCTCAGTGGTTTCCACTGCTGCCTTATAGCACCAGCGTCCCAGATTCGATTCCAGCTGCGGGCAACTACCTGTGTGGAGTTTGTGCATTCTTCCTGTGTCTACGTGGGTTTCCTCCCACAATCCAAAGATGTGCCCATAGTGTTCAATGCATTAGTCAGAGGAGTGCGTTGCTCTTCGGAGGGTCGGTGTGGGCTGGTTGGGCCGAAGGGCCAGTTCCCATTCTATAGGGAATCCAGTCTAATGTTAGTGCTCAGCATTGATGCTGGATCCTGTGGCTGCTAGACTTCTTTGTGGCAGGTTATGGTGGAATTAATAAAAGCGAAATGTATAATTGACCACATCATCACCGATCTGGCTGCTGCAGAAACACCTCTCCATTTCATATATCAGTAAGAATGGTTACTCCACAATGAGGATCAAGGGCTACATCACATTTTACAGACCCTCCTCACTATGATATGTAGCCCCTTTCGTGCTGAATGGTACAGACTTTATACAGATTGACTAACCAATGATGATGCAGCCATGAGGTACATAGGGCCATCGGCAGCTTCAGAATCATACTCAGCACAGCTCATGCAGTCTGCAACTTCACACTCAAGACATACTTCACACTGTACAGTAACCATCACACCCCAACATACCTCCCACTGTACAGTAACCATCACACCCCAACATACCTCCCACTGTACAGTAACCATCACACCCCGACATACCTCCCACTGTACAGTAACCATCACAGCCCGACAAACCACCCAATGTATAGTAACCATCACGGCCCGACTTATCTCCCACTGTAGAGTAACTATCAAGAGCTCAGTGCTTAGCACTGCTGCCTCACAGCACCAAAGTCCAAGGTTCAATCCCGGCCTTGGGTGACTATCTATGTGGATGTTCCACATACCTCCGTGTCTGCGTGCGTTTACTCCGGGTGCTCCGGTTTCCTCCCACAGTCCAAAGATGTGCAGATCAGGTGAGTTGGCCATGTTAAATTGCCAATAGTGTTAGGTGTATTAGTCAGGGTTAAATATAGTGCAGGAGAATGGGTCTGCACAGGTTAGTCTTATGAGTGTTGTTGTGTACTGGTTGGGCTGAAGAGCCTGTTTCCTCACTATAGGGAATCTAATCTAACCTCCAAGGTTAAATTCGGGAATATGATGAAATAATCACTTGTCTGAATGAGTGCAGCTCCAACAGTACTCTAGTATGGACTTACGAGCAACAGGTAATACAGTTGTGTGGGGAAGATCATGTCTCACAAACTTGATTGATTATTTTGAGGAAGTGATGCAATCGATTCATGTGAGCATGGGACGGGATGTTGGCCTTTGACGTCGTTCCTTATGGTAGGCTCATACAGAAGGTGAAGTTAAATGGGATCAGCGGTCAGTTAGTAAGATGGATAGATAACTGCATGGTCATAGAAGATAGAGTAGTGGTGGAACAGTGTTTTTGTGACTGGAGATCTGTAAATAGTTTGGCGGAGTTGCAGATTGTGAAGATGATTGCCAGAGAATACTGCAGGATATAGGTCAGCTGCAGACTTGGACAGAGAAAACACAGATGTTACTTTATCTGGGCAGTTGTGACGTGATGTGTTTTAGAAGGTCTAATGCAGGAGAGAAGTACAAAGTGGATGGAGAAACTACTGACCGCACCAACATTCGAAGGAATCTTGGTGTACAGCTCCACAGTTCCTGGAAACTGGTAACACGGGTGGATAGGGTGATGAAGAAGGCTAATGGCAAACTTGCAGACATGCATCGGAGCATGCAGTATGAAAATTAGCCGGTCATATTGCAGCTGTAGAGAAACTTAGTTCGGGCACATTTAGAATATCGTGTACAGTACTGGTTGCCACACCAGCAGAACGATGTGGAAGTGTTGGAGAGGGTATGGAAAAGTTTTACCAGGATGTTATCTGGTTTGGAGGGTATAGGCCAGAAGGAGAAATTGAACAAACATGGTTTGTTTCCAAGTGGGCATCATTGGCTCTGGGGCTACCTGATAAATATTTACAAAATTATCAGAGGCATAGATAGAAATACAATTAGAAGCTTTTTTTCCCCCAGAGTAGAACTATCAATTACTCAGCACCATAGGTTTTAGGTAAAAGGGAGAAAGCTGAGGAGTTATGATCGGCAAGTTTATATTTTGCTTTCCCAGACAGAATATGCAAGTGCCTGGAATGCACTGATAGAGGAAAGGAAGCTAATATAGCAAGGTTTAAGAGGGATCTTGGCACAAATATGAGTAAGTAGGGAACAGAATGACATAGAGGGTGTAGGACACAGAATGACTTTGAGCAAAAACTTTCTTCTTAACTTTAGAACGGCATCATGTGTCAGTGTGGGATTGATGGCATGAAGAGCCTGTTCCAGTGCTGGACTGCTCCTTAAAACAATATTTGAGTGCAGGAGTGGCAAGATGTTGACTGAATTATTACTGATAATCAACAGTCACATTCAGTGAATCACTTCTCAACAACTTGCAGTTTCAAATCCTCAAGTCCGAGCTGGTAGCTAGTGAAGCCATATCGCCCCATGCTCCTCTGGCCTTCTCTCTTGGACAACAACGTCTCGGGGGACACTGCACTGACAGAAGCTGCACGTACTTCACACCCTCCAATGCTGGTATCTGTCACATGCCAGCCTCACCATGCCATCCCAGCACATCTCCAACCCACTGACAGTACACTTCGGTATTTCAATGCTGCAGCTCAGGATGCACTAACAACTCTTATTGCAATGCTGTTGCAAGGACACTGTGCTCAGGGACACACACCCAGCTCATCGACTGTCCCTCTGGGCTGCTAACTCTGTGTCTGTACACACTGAATCCTTTTGCAAAGACACTGTGCTCAGGCATACGCCCAGCTCATGGACTGTCCCTCTGGGCTGCACACTCCGTGTTTGTACACTCTCACTTTGAGCTGACTTGAATGCTGAGAGAATTTTTGCCTTACCCTGCCTGTAGCAGTGTTACCCCTCAGCCAGAGCTACCAGGCTCACCCGCCTGCTGTATTGTCTTGGTGATTAGCACAGACACAAAATCAGGAACTTTGATATCATTGTCCATGTTCAGTCACGGTGCCCCAGCAGTCAGTCAGGGGGAGTCTCAGATCCCAGTGCGGGAGCTTGGACACAGTCAGTCAGCCTCTCGTGGATGTTCGGGCCAGGATCCTTCCCCTGCGAGGGGAAAAGGAGCTGAATATTGGGGAGACTTATGACTCTCTTGGTTATTTCTTTCCTATTGTGGAATTGTTCCTTCTGGAATGTGAAAATTAACAAGTGGTATTCAGGGAAATGAAAAATGTTGGTACAGCTGTTAGTGCTGGGACAGCTGGGGAAAAGGTGTCGAAGTGTTCTGAGTGAGTGAGTGGGCAGTACAGACACCAGGCAGAGTTGGGCAGAGAGACAGAGAAGTGGTTATAAAAAGACAAAGAGAAGGTGCTGCATTCAGTGAGAGTGGGAGAACATGAGCCTTGGTGGGAGGTGGGTGCAGACACATGGACAGAGTGAGGGTGAGCTCAAAAAGTGCAGATGGTGGCACTTACCCTGGTGATGTGGAGAAGATCACTGACCTCCTTCCTACACTGCTGGACATTCACACAGAAGGCTGACACCTCACTGACCCAGGGGTCAGCCTCGGACCAAGCTGGCAGGGTCTGGTGCCATGGCCTCTCCTGCCAGTCCTGGAGGAAGAAAATGTCCCTCTCCTACAACATGTCATTCACCAGAACCTCAGGGGCTTGTCCACAAAGTGAAGCCCCAGTTTTACCCCCTCTGGTATCTCCTGGGCAGTTTCAGATTGACAATCTAAGATTGCAATGACATTTTACTAATGGCAGCTGGAGCAGGAAGGCTAGTGCATTCTGGGATATTCAGGCAGTGTGCAGTTGTAATGACGAAGGGGAAAATCACCGTGTTAGTGTCAGTTGAGAAGATAACCACGTGGGCAGTGAGTGTAGTTAATGAGGCAGATTAGGGATGGTATCATGAGAAAATGCACTTCACCTTGTGGAGAGAAACCCTTCAGACACCCTGACTAAAATGAGACTTGACCAAATCATAAGATGGTTTGGCCTCTGTCTGACTGAATCAAAATAGGGATGCAGTGTGAATTATTGGCAGCAGCAAACTTGGAGCAGAGAATTACAAAGGAGATTCAAGTCCTTAAAAAGGGGTAACACAATATTCCAGACTGTTAAAAGGAGCCGGGGAAAATCCCCAGCCTTATAGTTACCAACATTATCCAATCCTCACTGGATGCAGGGATGGTGCCGGAGGCCTGGAGAACGGCTAATACCCCAACTTTGTTTATTGTGGAGCAAGGGACTGACTAAATAGGTCGAGGCTGGAATTCTGAGACAGTGGATAAACGGTCACTGAGCAAGTCCCTGGGACTCCAGGACAGTCTGTCTGGATTTGTTCAAGGAAGATCATGTATAATTAATGTGACTTTATCGGCTTGAGGCAGTAACTTGTAACTACATGTGACTTACTTGAATTTGACGAGAGATCCCATGGCAGACTGTTTAAAAACAGAAACTGTGGGGTCCAGGTGAATGGAGCAAATAACCCAGCGAAGTGCAAGGCAAGGCATTTGGGGACATCAACAATAGAGAGGAATGTACAATAAATGAGAGCATAGTCTGTGTGGGTGGGTAAATGAAGGTAGCTGGAAACATCAATAATCTCGTTAATGTAGCAAATGGCATCATTTCCTCTATCAGCGAAAGGGCAGAATTTCAGAGCAGGAAGCTTATGCTGGGACTGCATAAATAATGAGCTCAGTCACAGCTTGGGGATGGTGTGCAGTTCTGGTCACCCATCACATGGAAGAATGGAATTGGACTGGAGAGGGAACAGAACAGATTCTTCACTCGGCGACAGTGGAAGTACAGTTATGAGGAAATATTGAAACGGAGGGTGCTGAGAGTAGATTTGATTGGGGTACATATATTGTCAGGAGCCTGGATAGAAAGGGAGACAATACCTTGTTCCTGTTAGAGAGCTCAGTTACCAGTGGCAAATATTTAATGTAATTGGTTGAAATATTAGAGAAGTGATGAGGAAAGTTGTTATAAAACGCAGTTTATGATCGGGATCTGGGCGTCACACATGGAAGTAGTGAAGAGGCAGAAACTCTCAAACCATTTTAGAATGGTGCTGGGATCTACAGCTGAAGTCCGATAGTATCCGGGGAGACAGAACTAGGGCTTTAAAAAAACAACATTACATCTTGTCCAGTGCAGACAGTGGACAGTGTAATCTTCTTTATAGTGGTATTTTCTGAAGTTTTCAAAGGTAACCAATATCTGATAGGATGAATACGCAGAGATGAGCGGTGAGGGCAGGTAGGAGCAGTGTGTAAATTGATTAGCATCACAATAATACTGATCCCATCCTTTACACACAATGCTACTTCACTGTTTTGGCCTATTTATCCTTGCTGTAGAAATGGGGAAAACCTGTGATTATTCAGATTTCAGTCATGGTCACACTGCCGCGCCATCTCCATAATCCCAGCTCAATCTAACCTGGTGCACACTATTTAAAGCTACCACTTCACTGGCCTTGTTGAAAGGTTCCAAGATTCATTCTTGCCCCATTGAAGGCTGCTCTTAGTCTACTAATGTTTCTCAGTCTCAATTATTGCATATGATTCTCCATCATCATCTTGAACGTTACAATATAATGATTGCTGCACCCCAAAACGTTCTCCTACTGCCACTGGATCCACTTGCCCCACCTTTTCCCAAGGACCAGGTCCAACAGTACATAGTCTCTTGGGCTGGACACATACTCCTGAAGTGCGCGCTCCTCCTTGTAATCCAGGGATTCTGGCCCCTCACGACCCTGCAACAACAGTTATCCAGACAATATCTGGATAAATTAAGTTTTTCAGTATAACTAATCAGTAGTATTGTCATCGCTCTGAAATGATCCTGCATATTTATTCTCTCCATCCTTTCCAATCGTTGCTGGCTGACAGACTTTATCTCACAGTTTAATTGTACACTTTTTGTTCTGTAGCTCCAGCCAAATTCATTCTGTCCTTGGATGGATCCCCTTTCTCTTGGACCCCTTAACTAACGTTAATCTCAACCAATACTTCTACCTTCATCCTTTTCCTTCCCTTCTATCATTTTGGAATTCTTTATACCCAGCAATAGTTAACACCCAGTCCTGACATCCTCAAGCCAGCTCTCGGTGTCCATCAGATTTCCACACACTAATCTGCATTTGGAACTCCCCAGACTCTGAGTATTCACATCCATGCAGAGTACCTCAGATGAAGGGTTTCTTTCTCACTCCATCTTCCACTGTTAAACTTGTTGTTGTAAATTAGCACCAACTGGTTATCCCATTATTTTGAGAATCCTTATAGTTCCTTTTCTATTTTTCTTTGGATCTGAAGCACACACCAAGTTATTGTCAATCCCTCCCAAACACCCCGTGAGCAATTCAGTCCCAGCTCTGTCACGTTAGCCCATCGAGCTTGCACAGTTGCTGCATTCCCCAGAAACAGTGCCAATGTCCCAGGAATCTGAAGCCCTTCCTGCTGCACCATCATTCCAGTCACACACTCATCTACCTAAAACTCCGAGTTCTGTTCTCACTTGGAAATGGCACTGAGATTATTCCAGGGTTTGCTACATTTGAGGTCCCACTTGCTAACCATCCACCTAGCTCCCTAAATTCTGATTCCCAGACCACTTCACTCTTCCTACCCAGGTCATTGCTACCAACATGGACATGACCTTTGACTGCTCACTGGCCCCCAGACGAATGTCCGGCAGACACCGTGACATTCCTAACCCTGCTATCCTGGAATTACAGACACACTGACACATTCTTCACTTTCCTGACTCCCCTGTGACTATTGTTCCTCCTTCCTTCTCCGTCCCCTTCTCTACAGTCAGGCTGCTTGTGGTACTACAGACATGGCTCCGACTGCACTCCCCTGAACAGCTCGCAACTTCATCTGCTTCCAAACTGGGAAAATGAATTGCGAGGGAGACACCAGAATATTCTTGTATTCCCTGACTGTTTCTCTTAAATTGCTTAATCCCCCATTCCCTTCATTCTTCCAGGCCGTCATGTCTGCAGGGTGACCGGCTCTGTGTGCGTGCGGTCCGCCGAACTCTCAGCATCACAGATGTCCCATACAGTCTCTAGTCCCTGTCCAAGCTCCAAGAACCAGTGTCCATCTCGGACACTAGCCTGGGCTATTACTTCACAATGTAAGAGAACACACTTTCCATCTGACAAATATTTGCTGCCATGTCCTAAAATGCAACATGTCTGGAGTAACTTAGTTAATTACTTCGAATGAAGTTTACATTCGGGAAATAGCAATATGGTTAAGTCCCTTATTCCACTGTGGCTTACTGAGCGTAATTTATTATATTGGCTGAGAATTTCACTTCTCCCTCTTATTTCTGAGTTCAACCATTATTTCAGAAGTTCAGAAAATAAATTTGCCAACTTATAGCAATTAACTGACAGTCGCCAATAATGGTGTCTTTATCAGCCAATGAACTTACACCTTCTTCTGTGATGGCTCTTGCACTTCTTTCAAACTCAGTGCATGCAGGTCCCAACAGCAGAAAGTTATCTCTGTGATTACCAGAGACGTGCAATCATCCAGCTCCCACTACACTCCGCTCCCTCACAAGGTCATCGCCTCTGTGACTCCCAGGGATGTGTAATCCTCCAGCTCCCACTTCACTCTGCTCCGTCACAGGGTCACTGTCTCTGTGACTCTCAGGAACGTGTAATCCTCCAGCTCCCACGACACTCTGATCCCTCACAGGGTCACTGTCTCTGAATCCCGGGTACGTGTAATCCTCCAGCTCCCACTCCACTCTGCTTCATCACAGGGTCACCGTCTCTGTGACTGCCAGGTACGTGTAATCCTCCAGCTCCTACTCCACTCTGCTGCCTCACAGGGGCACCGTTTCTGTGACTCCCAGGTATGTGTAATCCTCCCGCTCCCACTCCAGTCTGCTCCCACACAGGGTAACCGTCTCTGTGACTCCCAGCTATGACAAGGCCTCCATCCTCAGTGCTGATTTATATCCTCCCACTTTGGTGCCTCAATAACTCCCAGGTATGAGTGAGCATCATGCTCCTGCCCCAAGTTACTCCCTCACACGGTCACTCTCTCTGTGACTCGGTGCTGATTTCGAGCCTCCTGCTCTGCTGTTTCTCCAACGCCAAGTCCCAGTCAGTCCCGAAACGTCGATTCTCCTGCTCCTTGGTTGCTGCCTTATCTGCTGCACTTTTCCAGCAACACATTTTTTAACAAATGCAAATTCATAACCAGCACTTTTTGTATGGTACTGGAGACTGTTGAATGTTACAGAGTTAGAAGACTTGCAGTAACTGGGGGTGAATATAAACTTTTGGAGCACTGGTGGTGTTCAAAGACCCTCAGGACAGGAGGAGGTGCAGTGAATGGGAGCATTCCAAATAGTGGGACCGTGGGGGCTGGAAGTCCTGAGATGGATAAGGAGGATGAAAAGTGCAAATTTAGTACACATAACCATTGTAATTATAGAGATTTAAGCAAGGAAACGTGTTGTGACATTGATTACAGTTATATGGAGAGATACAGAAGCTAAAGGGGTTACAAATTTAGAATGGGAGAGATTTTAGGTGATCAGAATTTAAAAAGAAATTTTAGAGATCTCTAGCACAGATGGGAATGGAAGAGGTGACATATTGTGAGGAACTGTAAGAGTTATAAGTCGGGAAGGATGTCAGATATAAAAAGAAGAGCTGCATTGTCTGGATGCAGTTACAGACGTGAGGAGTGCTGTAGCGCCTGCTGGAGTGTGCACAGATAACAGTTACAATGGCTGGTGGAGTGGCTCATGAAGACAGCTCACCACCACATTCTCAGGGACAACTCAGAACCAACAATAATTGATGGCCCAGCCAACAAAGCTCATGTTCATTAATGAATGAAGGAATAAAAGATCTACAAGTAGCACTGAGGTCACTCGGGCAGTCCCTTTCAACAGGACTTCACAAACCCAGAACCACTATTCCCTGGAAGGACAGGAGCTCCAGGTGCAGAGGAACACCAACATTTCCAAGGTGCCCTCCAAGCCACGCTCCATCCTCCCAGCACTGTGTCTGTCCCTATACCCAAAGGACTGCAATGGGTCAGGAAGGCAGCTCCCCATCAGCTTCTCCAGGGAATTACAGATGGGAAGGTAATGGTGATACTCTGCTGGTTACAACCAGACAGAAAAATAAATCCTGCAGTGGGTGTGAAATGAAATTTACGTTTCAGAAGAACATGCTGAGCATGGATAGAGGATTTGTCTGATTGGCACAAGGCAGAGAGTGTGAAGAAAGGGGTCTTTGTCATGATGGAACTGGTGAAGACGGGAGCTCCGCAGGGGTCACTGTTGGGACTACACCCTCCACGTTATTCATTCAGAGTCTGGACAGAGGATGTGAAGGGGTATGAGAAATGGGTTTCCAAGAAAGATTCCGTGATGAGATTCGTGCCATTTTAGGAGCAGGTGAAGTCTCTGGGTCTACACTTGATGAAGTTTCAGAGGCAGCGACAGAATCTCATTCAAACTTCCAGAATACTGAGGGGCCTGGATGGAGTGGACGTGGGGAGGGTGTTTCCACGAGTTGGAAAGTCTAGGGGCCAAGGGCACAGCTTCAGAGAGAAGGGATGACCCTTCAGAATGGAGAAGTGGAGGAATTTATTCAGCCAGAGGGTGATGCACCTCTGGAACTCTCTGCCTCATGGGGCTGTGAATGCGAAGTGATTCAGTGTTTCTAACTCAGAGATAAGCAAGTTCTGGATGAATGTGGAGATCAAGGGTTACAGGGAATGAGAGAATGGGGTTGAGAAACAATTCATCCATAATCGAAAAGTGGAATACACCTGATGGATCGAATGGCCTAATTCTATCCCTATACGTGATGGTCTTATGGACTGCACTAATTCCATAGGCTTCTAAGTGTGCAGTTAGTATTTCTGGCATATAGTTTACCATACATTCCAGCGCTTTTGTGATTATTGCTGTCACCTCTTGGTTTCAGATCAACTGCAGAAAGCTACACCTTGTGTATAAGTCTCAGATAGGACAGCAGGACATAGAGAATGTAAATGGAATGCTGGCATTGATTTCAAAGGGAATGGAGAATAAAAATAGGGAAGGCTTGTAATAAACGTAGAGGACTCCAGTCAGCCCACACTCAGAATACTGTGAACAGGTTTTGTTCCTTATCTAGAGGGAAAATGTTCTTGCATTGGAGGCAGCCCAGAGAAGGTTCACCAGGCTGATCTTCAAAATGGAGGGATATTGATGAGAAGAGGTGGAGAAGGTTGAACTTGCAGTCGTTAACATTAAGAAAATGAGGCAAATTTATTGATACACCAAAGATTCTTGTGTTCTTACAGGTTCGGTACTGAGACATTGCTTCCCTGAGCAAGGATCTGTAACCGGAGATGAAGGGGAATACAGATACCAGAGAAGCTAACGGATAAAAGCTGGGTTGTAGAGAATGGAGGATGTTATAGAGTTCGGGTGGTTTGAAATCACTGTTGGCGGTTAGAGATCAGATAGGTTTTCGGGCTGAAAGATGTCAAGGAGAGTTAGAGTTATCAGTTCTGAAGGATTTACAGAGATCGGGAGGAATATAGGAACTTGAGATTACACGGTAGTAGTTGGAGCTACAAACGTTTTTAGAGAAAGGGAGTGTTGTAGGCAATGGAGAGTAGACAGATGGGGTGGTATGTAGATCTACAGGAGTTCATAGAGAAAGGGAGGATTGGACGGACTGGAGATTACACAGATTGGGGTGGTAGTTGGACCTGCATGAGTTTATAGAGACCGGGAGGATTGTTGGTGCTGGGAATTACACGGACATGGACAAAAGTTGGAGCTGCAGGAGTGAGTGAGATAGGGAGGGCTGAAGAGGTTGGATTAGTTCACACAGCCAGGGAGAAGTGTAGGGATTGGAGGAGCCAGAGACACTGAGGGTTATAGGGCTGCAGGAGTTCAGAGAGTTACTGATGACTGTGAAGGCAGGTTTGCAGCATTCCCATCAGTTACACAGAGATGTGGAGTGCTGTACTGGAGGGGGTTACAAAAATCAACAGATACTGGAAGATACTACAAAGACAGTGAGCTGTAATATTTGAGGAGGTTACAGGGACAGGGTGCATTGAGGAGTTGACGGCTGCTACAGGTGTTAAACATGCTATAAGGGATCAATAACCTTACATCGATCAGGGGGATTGGAAACTCTGGAGATAAAGAATGAGAATTGCAGGAACTGAAGAATACCACAGAGATGGGGAGGAACATATGAGTTAGAGGAGTTACAATATGAGATTAACCATATTCAATGGAATCAGGGAAGATACAGGGAGATCTGAAGGGATTACAGGTGATCAAAAGGACAGGGAGACTTCTCAGTGTAGGATTGGGGCAGTTTACACAGACATGGAGAATTTTATGGAATGGTGCTATTTTCAGAGATTATGAAGTTGTATAGAATTGAGGAATGAACAGAGATATGGAAGACTGTAGTTAATGAAAACATTTGCTGATGTCGGATGCTGAGGTTCTGGAAATTAATTGCACCGGAAAGCTGTACAATCTGTCAGAGCTTATAGAGACAGGAACAGCAATATAGCCTGGAGACACTAATACAGATAGGGAGCATCGCATACACTGGAGGAGGTATCTGCTTTAGAGATGGTTGTAGGGGAGTGTAACGTTTACACAGATAGGGGTGTAAGAGCTGAAGAAGGTTATGGAGATTATTAGATTGGTGGGGCGTCTGGAGGAGCTTACATTGGCAGGGCTGGTGACAGCGACGGGCGAAGGTTACAGAGATAGTAAGTCTTGTAGAAACTGATCGGGAGAGTCACAAACATTGGAGCTGGTTCCACAGATCGGGGGTTTTGCAGGGACCTGAGAGGATTACGCAGATAGGGAGGATTGCAGGATGTCCAAATTTTCAGAGTGTTTCAGGACTGGAAAAGGTTACACAGTTAAGGAGGGATGTTGGAGCCGTGGGTGTTCACAGAGACTCAGAGGTTTGAAGGGTTTGGGGCTGTTTATGGATAGAGGGATATATTTAGGGACAATAGTATGGAACGCAGAGGGAGAGTTTAGATTAGATTCTCATCAGCATGGGAACAGTACTTCGCCCCAACAAGTCCACACCAACTCTTAAAGAGTAATCCACCCAGACCCACTTCTCTCTGACAATGCAACGAACATTATGGGCAACTTAGAATGGCCAATTCACCTGACCTGTACATCTTTGGACCGTGGGAGGAAACCGGAGCACCCGGAGGAAACCCACACAGACACAGGGAGAATGTGCAAACACCACAAAGACAGTCACCCAACGCAGGAATCGAACCGGAGTCCCTGGCGCTGTGAGGCACCACTGCTCACCACTGAGACACCCTGCTGCCCCAAATTGCAGAATTATACAAACAGAGAATGTTTGAGGTGCAGGGAAGGCTGCAGGGAGTGGATGAGCAAACAGGGATGTGGAGTGCTGTTGTAGTTTGAAAAGGGTTTGGAGGTGTTTAAGGAGCATGGTAGGGATGGGAGAAGGTTACTGTGGTGGCGTGGTGCTGTGGCCAGGAGGCAGGTGCGTTATAGGGCCTGCAGAACGTTACAGTGATAACATGTTCTCCTGGTGCTTGAGGAAGGTACACAGGTGGGTACTTTGGTCCAGGCTAGAGGATTTTACAGAGACGGGGGCACTCTAATTATTGTGCAAGACCACAGAAATAGGGATTATTGTACTGAGGGCAGGATCAGAATATAGAGATTAAGCATGTTATCGACACTGAAGCAATTTACACACAGGGAGAGTCATCAGCATTGGAGTAGGTTTCAAATATACAGCGGGAATATAGGAGGGGTGGAGATTATAGAAACAGGAAATTTTCTGGGAAGTACAAGCATTCAAAACACTGGCGCAAATGAGTTGGACTGAAAGGCATGTTTCCTTGCTGTGTGACTCTATCACATGACAAGAGACAGCGTGAGGGGGGAATATAGAACAGAAGGATCCCAGGTTTCAGTGTCATCTCCTTGAAGGAGACCTGCTTTCCCCTCTGTTGTACTGATTCTCACAATGACAGCACAGGCCTGGATTGATAACTGTCAACTTCCCATATTGACATGGGAAGGCTCAGTGCAGCTGTGATGAAAGTAAACAAGAGGGTGGAGATTGAGCCTGGAAACCACCATGCTCTGTGTTCGTGCTTCGACACTGTATCTATGTCATGTTTTCTGGACCAAACTTCGATTCCTTAAATGCACTCAGCTCTGCTCACTGTGAGTGATCTTACTTCACTGCAGGATTTACTGAGGCTCCAGATCTCACTCTCCTTCTCCCTGGCTGACCAACTGTCTTCAATGTGGTGATGAGTGAAACAGGAATTGGCAATTCTGCTGAGTCAGAAACATCATGATTATCTACAGGAGACAGAGAAATAGACAGAATGGGAAATTAGACTGATGCAGCGAAGGTCACACATGGAGAATGGCACTGAGCCCCACAGAAATCTGGAATATCCCAGTCTCCATCCCTGGCCTGTGCTGCCTCGTCTCCCTGGATAGAGAGTTCTGTTGGCTCGGGATCTGGATTAGCTGCAAAAGCTGCAGTCACTGGCAGCAATTAAAACCTCACAGTGACAGATATCACATGAGGAGATACTAGTGATATCACCAGAGTGCAGAAAAGCATCACGATCAAATCATGATCACGAAGAAGGCGACTGGGATCAATACTCAGGAATGAAGGAGCTATCAGTGGGCCAGGCAATGGCCTCGTGTTACTCTCACTCGACTGTTCATCCAGAATTTAATGCCGGTATCAGGGATACCCATCTGACTACCTCATACCCTTTAAGTAAGGAAAACTGTTATAGGTTGCTGGTCTGACCTACATATGAATGTAGACCCAGAGCAATGGGTTTGACTCTCAAATGCCCTTGAAAATAACCTGGCAATCCACTTAGCTCTAAGGTTGGTCAGGGTGGGCCTGAGATGCTGGTCAGCCAGAGACAGCAACATGCCATGAGTGCATTAAAACCAATCCAGCTGGAAGCAGTTCCTGGTCAATCATGTTGGTAGGTTTATGGACAGGGCTTTAAACTGACAGAGAAGATGCAGCGAAAGGGTTCAGGTGAAAGGAGCTTTCCAAATCCAAAGAGAAAAGGTGAAGCATCAGAACAGCATTGGAATGTGGCTGAAGACAAGCAGAAAGAAGAAGAAGGGACAGAATTGAAAGAAAACTGTACACCAACGAATAGGATTGTAACAGGACATTGTGGGAAAATGTAAATTATAAAGTGTTTTTTTTTCACAAGGACAAAGTATCTGTAGTATGGTGACTTGTGACACAGAGAAAAATGGGATTTAATCACCAGACAGACGTGATTACATGGTGAACAAAAGGTGGAACATAAATATTCAACAGTAAACAACCTTACAGGAACTCAGGGAGAATGTAAAAGCAAGTTGGGGACCCTGGCACTAATGGATATCAAAGGCCTTATGGAGAAAGCATTTGGCCTCAGATTATGCAGCTGAATCAACCTAAATGCAAATTCTGGTTGCCACGTGTCAAAAAAAAGCGAGAGAACAGTTTTTAAGCTGTCTTGCGGTATTTCGTTGCTCATCCCTTCATTAAACAGGAATTCATTGCACTCTGTTACAAAGGTGGTGTGATAATTTTGGGAGACCTCAATTTTTGTATAATCTGGGATAGACACATTGGCAAGACTGATATTATCCGAGGTCCTTCTTGAATGTTTTAGTCATTGTTTCTTTGAATAACACATTGTGTAACTGGTTAGGGATGTAACTATCTCAGATCGACCGTTGGGTGATGAAGCTGAGTGAATGAATATTATTGCATCGAGATCCTCCAAGAAATTATACCGGAATTTAAAGAAATTATGACATTTTAAAGTGACCATAAAGCATACTAAAGCATCAGTAACAAAGCCAATTACATGATATTGAGAGAGAAAACTGACCAAGGTTAACAGGGTAAACAGACTGAAATGTCAGGCTGTAAATGAACAGTGGAACACATTTAGAGCCAGAGTGACCTCGAGATGTACAGCACATAATCGGACCCTTCGGTGCAACTCATCCACGCCGCCCAGATATCCTATCCTAATCTCATCCCATCTCCCAGCACATGACACAGATCCCACTAATCCTTTTTTTATTCATATACCAATCCAGATGCCTTTTGAATGCTGCAATTATACCAGTCTCCACCACTTCCTCTGCAGTACATTCAATACATACACCACACTCTGCATGAAAACGTTGCCCCTTAGGTCCCTTTTAAATCTTTCATCTCTCAGCCTAAATCTATGCCCTCCAGCTCTGGTCTCCATCACCACAGGGAAAAGACCTTGCCTGTTTATCCTCTCCATGCCCCTCATGATTTTTTAAACCTCAAGCATGTCACCCCTCAGCCTCTGATGCTCCAGGTAAAAAAGTCCCAGTCGTTTCAGCCTCTCCCGATAGCTCAAATCGTCTAACCCTGGCAACATCCTTGTAAGTTTTTTTCTGAACACTTTCATGTTTCACAACATCTTTCCAATGGTAAAAAGACCAGGCTTGCACGCAATATTCCAAAAGTGTCCGAACCAGTGTCCTGTACAGCTGCAACATGACCTCCAAACTCCTGTACTCAATGATCTGACCAATAAAGGAAAGCATACCAAACACCTTCTTCACTATCCACTTATCTGCGACTCTACTTTCAAGGAGCTCTGAACTCCAAGTTCTCTTTTTTCAGCAACACTCCCTAGGACCTGGACATTAAGTGTATAAGTCTTGCTCAGATGTGCTTTCCCAAAATGCAGCACCTCACATTTATCTGTATTAAACTCCATCTGTCACTCCTCAACCCATTTGCCCATCTGATCAAGATCCCTTTGTAATCTGAGGCAACCTTCTTCTCAGTCCACTATATCCCAAATTTTGGTGTGATCTGCAAACTTATTAACTGTACCTCCTACATTCACGTCCAAATCATTTATATAATGCCGAAAAGTAGCAGACCTAGCACCGATCTTTGTGGCACACCATCGGCCTCCAGTGTGAAAAGCAACCGTCCGCCAACACCCTCTGTCTTCAACCTTCGAGCCAGTTCTGTATCCAAACGGCTCGTTCTCCCTGTATTCCATGAGATCTAACCTTGCGAAACGATCTTCCAGGAGGAACGTTTTCGAATGCTTCGCTGAAGTCTAGAAAGATCATATCCAATGATCGCCCCTCATCAATCGTTTTTGTTACTTCTTCAAAAAACGCAATCGATTTCTTGAGACATGTTTTCCCACACTCAAAGCCATGCTGACTATCCCTAGTCACTTCCTTGCCTTTCCAAATACATGTAAATCCTATCTCGCAGGATTCCCTCCAACACTTTAACAACAACTGATGTCAGGCTCATTGGTCTAAATTTCCCTAGCTTTCCCTGACCACCTTTCTTAAATACTGGCACCATGTTAGCCAACTTCAAAATTTCAAATACCTCACCTGTGATGATCGATTATACAAATTTCTCAGCAAGGCGCACATCGATCATTTCCCTAGCTTCCCACAAAGTTCCAAGGTACACCTGATCAGTTCCTGGGGATTTATCCACTTTTATGTGTTTCAAGACATCCAGCACCTCCTCCTCTTTAATATGAACATTTTGCAGTTGTCACCATCTATTTCCCCATATTCTTTCTCTTCCATTTCCTTCGCCACAGAAAACACTGATGCAAAACACTTCTTTAGTATCGGAACCATCTCCTGCGTCTGCACACAAAGGCTGCCTTGCTGATCATTGAGGGACCCTATTTTTTCCGTCCTTACCTTCTTGTCCTTTATGTATTTATAAAAACCCTTTGGATTCTCCTTTTCCCTATTTGTCAGAGCTATCTCGTGTCCCCTTTTTAACCCTCCTGATTATCTTCTTAAGTACACTGCTCCTGACTTTACAGTCTGAGGATTCACTTGATTTCTCGAGTCTATACGTGCAAATTTTTTCCTTCTTTATCTTAACCGAAATCTTAGTTCTCTCGTCATCCAGCATACCCTACACCCACCATCATTTCCTTCCACCCTAATAGGAATACTGTATACTGTCTCTGGAAAGCCGTAGTCTCATTTTTGAAGGCTTCCCATCTTCCAATGATAAAGGTTTCATTTTCCCAATCCCCAACTCCTGCATCTCACGAAACTGCCATTTGAAAATAATGAAAAAATAAAGCACATTCTAAATGAAGGCTTTGATGAGGTGAGCTCTGATCAGTCATGTAGATCTGGAGGCCACCAGATACACGGAGAGTGCTTTCTACCAGAGCAGCTCCAGGTCAGTATCAGGCACACAGACAGAATGGGCAAATAGATACACATCTGGACTCATATCTCCCAGCCTGGCAATCTGAAGCTGTGCACAGGTATTCTGGTAAACATCTCCAAAATTAGGTCATCAAGGTTGGCCCAACATACTAAACAAAAATAAATCAGTCATTCAGACTAAAATATCGTTCAGGTTCCACAAACCATTCCCAGTCTCATCCTGCAGGTTCTATGAATCTTGGTCCCTCTAACCTCCTGAAGGATCCCTATCCCCTCCAATATTTGGACTACCCTCCAGGTTCTGCAGCCTTTCCTAGCTCGTAACATGACCCTAGCTCTAAAACTCTTCCTTCCTCTGCAATATTCCATAGAAGGGTACTGTAGGATGGTGGGGGTTACAGAGTTAGGGAGGAATATCAGAATTGGAGGATTTTCCAGTTATTCTTATTATTGAAGTGGCTAAAATTGGCTTCGATAATTTTGATGGTTCACGCTAATAAAGGAGGTTACAGAGTTAAGGAGGATTTTAGAGACTGGAAGACGTTTCAGATTTTATGGGTTTTGTGGCGTCGGGAGGCAGGTACCAAAACAGGGAGGGTTTAAGAATGAAGGTTTCTGCTGAGAACCTCTACTGGGTAAAAGGCAGGATTCTTGGTAGTGTGAAGTAACAGAAGAATTTTGGGGTGCACGTCCATAGACCCTTCACATATGCCAGCCGTTTTGAAAGGGTGTTAAGAAGGCGTGCAGTGTCTTAGCATTCATGAGCAAGGGGATTGAGTTTAGGACCTGTGACGTGAGGCTGCAGCTCCATATAGCCCTGGTTAGTCCACTCTTGTAATATTGTGTTATGTTCTGGTAGCCTCATTATAGAAAAGATGTGGAAACTTTGGAGAGGGCGCAGAAGAAATTTATCAGGATGTTTTCTGGACTGGAGGGTAAGTCTAATGAAGAAATGTTGGGGAAGCCAGGCCTTTTCCCATTAGAATGAAAAGGATGAGAGCTGACTTGACTGAGGTGTACGAGATGATTCGAGGCATACAGAGAGTGGGTGGCCCGAGAATCTTCCCATGGTAAAAGTGGCTATAACGATGGGGCATAAGTTTAAGGTAATTTGGAGGTAGGTTTATGGGAGATGTCAGAGGTAGGTACATTATGCAGAGAGTGGTGGGTGTGTGGAATGCACTGTCAGCGTTGGTGGTAGAGAATGTTACGTTCGGGACATTGACTTAACTTTTGGACATGCACATGGATTATAGTAAAATGAATTTCTCAAAATGGAGAACCGAGCTCAGTGCTGTTCCACAAGGATCCGTGCTGGGTCCACGTTTGTTTGTGATATAAATAAATAATTTGGAGGAAGGTATAGTTTGCCTGATTAGCAAGTTTGCAGATGACACTAAGATTGGTGCATTAGCAGATTTTGAAAGGGACTGTCAGAGAATACAGCAGTGGAGAGATGGGCAGAGGAAAGGCAGATGGGGAGTCCAATTCAGGCAAATGCAATATGATGCATTTCAGAAGATCCAATTCATGACCAAACTAAATGGAAAAGTCCTGGTGAAATCTGACGTACAGAGAGATCTGGGTATTCAGGTCCATTGTTCCTTGAAGGTGACAACACAGGCCAGCAAAGTGGTTAAGGCAACATACAGCATGATTTCTTTCATTGGATGGGATATTAAGTAAAAGAGTTGGCAGGTCATGTTACAGTTGTATTGGACTTTGTTTCGACCACATTTGGAATATTACATGTAGTTCTGATCACCTCATTACCAAAAGAATGTAGATGCTTTGGAGAGGGTGCAGAGGAGGTTCACCAGGACGTTGTCTGGTATGGAAGAGGCTAGTTAATTAGGAAGTTTGAATAATTTCGGATTATTTTCATTAGAAAGACAAAAGTTGACTGGGGACCTGATTGAGGTCTACAAAATCATGGGATGTACAGACAGGGTGGAGAGCAAGAAGTTATTTTCCCCAGAGAGCGGTGAATGGAACAGATGACAGAGATAAAGTGGAGACCAAAACAGAGATATGGAGGGTAGTCGTGTCTGAAGATGTTGATAGATATAGGAAGGTTTACTTCTGCAGATTATTTAGATATGGAGGGTGTGGAGTCTGACGGATTTTCCAGAAGGACAATAATTTGGTTGGAGAGAGTTTCACAGATAAGGAAGCATACGTAACCTCCTCCAGTTTGGTCAAAGTGGGAAGGTTTGCAGGGGAGGGTGACATTTGCACAGATAGAGGTCTAAGAGTTGGAAATGAGTAAATGCATAGCGATACAGGAGGAACTTACATTGCTAGGTGAGTGCTGGCGACAGGGTGATGTCACACATATAGTCAGTCTTGTCGGAACTGGATTGGGAGAGTCACAAGCTTTCATTGGGTTCAGCAGATCGGGAATGCAGTAGGGTCCTGAAGGGATTGTCGAGTCTCCAGCGAGTGATCGTGTCTTTAGGACTGGAAGAGGTTACGTTGATATAGAAATATTGAAGACAATGTATGCTATTTTCTTATTTCTTGAACAGAGCCTCAATATCCCTCATGAGCCAGGGATCCCTAAAGCTGCCAGCATTTCCATTAACTCTAACAGGGACACACTGACCCTGGATTCTTGAGATCACACATTTAAAAGCCTCCCATTTGCCAGCCATTCCTTTTCCTTCAAACAGACTCACCCAGTTGATGGGAGCATGATGTGGAGGAGCCTGTGTTGGATCGGGCTGGGCATTGTTAAAAATCACACAACACCAGCTTCCAGTCCAACCGGTTTATTTGGAGGCACTGGGATTCAGAGCGCTGCTTCTTCATCGGGTGGTTGTGGAGCCCAATCAAAAGACATAGAATTTATAGCAACAGGGTAGTAGTGTCATGGAAAGTAATATCAAACAAATTTAGTGTTAATTTTATCGTTTAGGATGATCACCTGCTCTTTGAAAGCTAGTGCTTTGAAATACACATGTTGGACATTAACCTGGTGTTGTGTGATTTTTAATTCACTCATTCGACCCCTGCTCAATGTTCTGACCAATGAAGGCAAGCATGCCAAATGATTTCTTCACCACTATTTTTGCCTGAAACTCCACTTTCAAGGAACTATATGCCTGCATCCCGAGATGTCTTTCTTTTTTCAGCAATACTACCCAGAGCCCTACAATTGACTCGACAAGATAGTAACAGGGTGGAGAACTTTAAAACCAGATTTCTTTGAGAAATTTAAAAATGAAGGTGCGTAAACTGCATGCAGGAGAAATATTTTCACTTGTGAGGCTGACCTGAACAGAAGTTAACATTAATGAATCAAATCGGAAATTCAAATGAAAACATTCTCCCCTGACAAAGGTGACAAAATGGAACAACATGACATATCCTACCAGGAATGCTTAAGTTGAATATCATGAATATGTTTAATGGGAAATTAGACAAGTACCTCAGGGAGAAACATACAGAAGGATACACTGATGGGATGAGACAAAGTGGGAGTATACTCCTATGGAGGCTAAATATCTGCACTCGCCTGTTGGGCCAAAAGGCATGTTCCTCTGCTGTAAAGTCTCTGTAAATGTCCTGGTCTCCTTAAGTAAAGAATCATTTAGTCACCCACTAATTTGGAAAAAAAGGGTCCCACTAGGGTATACAAGAGGCATCCCTTCATAAGGTTATACAATTAACATCAATTACTGAAGGTATCTCTGCAGAGAGAGAGCGGTTTAATCTTTGGCTTCTCAGTAGCAGTAAAGTACAGAGTTTTAATTTGCGCTTTGGTCTTACTTGAGCTGGCAACATCAAGATCTTTACTGAGTTCACCTTGGGCCGCCTTAATAAACCCATCATACGACTGAAAGCAACGTGGTGAGAAGATGACATTAAACTTTGGGATGTAAAGAAGTAGGCATGACACTACTTTGCGAACTGCACAAGACAAACCACAAATACTTTTCTGAATGAACAAATCTAATTTTAGCCATCTGTAAAATCTATTAACCACAAAATTAAGAAAGATTAACAGGGATAACAAAAAGCACAGTAGGTTGAATGTCATCAAAAACAAGTTTATTTATTCCAGTTTTTCCTCTCCAACACTTGTACACACCATTCAACAAAAACAGCTATTCATATATGCAGCATTTAACAAGAAAGAGGACCCAAAGCTATTTTATTAAAGAAGAGTGAGACATTGGTCAGGAAGAGGGAAGTATAAGGTCAGAAATATACAAGACCCCCATTGGAAAAAGGAAGCTCTTGAAAGTAGGAAGAGAGGAGGCTATGAAGAGGAATTTGAGGAATTAGGTTTGAATGAACGTTAGGCAGAATAAATAAACTCTTATTCATGGCAGAGAGAAACAAAACAGAAAAAGGAAACCTGCTCGATCACTTTTCTTTAAGATGTCAAGAACAAAACTTCATAGCCCCCAATAATTTTTAATTAAAGGAGATGGATGCTGATTCGGTTTGGAAAGGCAGTATGGAAACATGTGAAATGTTCTGAACTGCAATCTCTTCAAGATCGCATGTTCCATACATCACCAGCTGAAATCTGCAGCGTCGTGGTGTGTTCAATCTCACCTCTAGTTGTGTGATGAGGCTGGCCTCCTGAGCTTTCAATCGTTCCTTTTGACCTTTCTTCTGTTCTTTCTTCAGCTTGTCCACAACGGTCTAGGGCTTTTTAAGCTCGTCCCTCAGTAGACGGATACTGATCTCAATATCACTCTGGACTGTCGTAGTTTCTGTAGACGATCCACCCAATGGATGTTAACAGGTCTCATTAAAAACAAACTCAATTTGGGCACTAACATTAGTGGAGAAGAGAATTATGCAAACCTGCATAACACTTGGTCACACTTCTCACACCCTGTTCAACAACATTAATTGAACCTGCGATGCTACTGACAAAACCCTCACGCAATGAACACACTGACCTCTTGGCAGCCATGGTGTCGCCAGACATATCTACAAATCAGACCTGCAGTATCACGGGACACACCAGCCAATCACACAGCAGAACTATCTGGGCAGTCAGCATCAGTAAGCATGGTGATTACGGTCAGAAACATATTGAGGAAAAAAAGCCAAAATAAGAAGCTAGCAACTAAAATCTTGCAAACGATATGCATTTGAATTACAGGAGAGGGATGGGATTTAGAAAGGAATTCTGCAATGAGGCTACTATACATGGCCAGGATTTAGGTTAACTCTGGAAGAGGTGCACAAGTCAGAGAACTTAAAACCACAAGAGGTTGGAGGACGATGTTAGACTAAAAGTCATAAAGTAAGGCATGGATTTATCAAGAAAGACTTCCAAAAATGTGTAAATTAGATTGGAGAAGTTAGACGTTTAGGAGGCAAAAGTCATTAAGAACAGGCTGATAGTTTTCACAATAAGAGCTCTTTCCAGACTACAGCCAGCAGACATTTGGAAGTGCTCACATTTATGGATTATAAGGAGACACACCTGACAAAAAGTCTGTTGGTGAGAGTTATGGATGATGTGGCATGACACATGTACCTTTACAGAGACAGATTTATGGTCAGTAAATGCTGGGTTCAATCGAGGCTGGAATATGCTGCTGAGATATAAAAGGGTTCGGAGCAGCTGAGGACAGCAAATGAGAGGCTAGAGTTGTAAAGGGATACAGCTGGGGAGACAAAAATAGTTTGAGTTGATTTTTCTTTGTTGATTACTTCCATTGCATTTTTTTTAAAGCTGGACCCATTCTTTCTCCAATTTAGACAGATGCAACATGACCGAAGTTACAGACCAACGAAATCAAACTAGCATCAGTATTAAAATCTTACAGTTTCAACTCAAGAGCTTCCAAAGGAAACTGACATAACTAGATGTTCACAGACAATCTAGCACACGTATGCTGACTTACTCTGAGCTGTCGGCCTAAATGATGGTGACAACACAGTAATAAGCAAAACGAGAGGGAAAACCTTCGGTGTCAGAACTCATGTCATCATCCCACCACGAATTCAATAAAATAAAAAATCTTGGATTAAGAGTCTAATGAAAACAATGAATTCATTCTCGATTGTGAGAAAACAAACCCCATCTGGTTCACTAATGTTTTCCAGGGAAGAAAACTGACATCCTGACCGGATCTGCTCTCCACGTGACTACAGACCCACAGCAATGTGGTTGACTGACACTTAACTGCTCTGTGGACAATTGTGGAAAGGAAATAAATACTGGCCAACCAGCAATGCCCACATGCCACAATAAATTATAACAAAACACCGTTACTGAATCCTACAGCAAGCCTAAATCAGGTGCTATTCTCACTTTCAGACAAAGCAAAAGGATTGAGAATCACCATTCCTCAGTGTTGGGCTATACTCTCAGCCATTCTACATTTTAAAAACAAATGCACGTTGCGTTTGAATTTCAAAGCACACTAAATGACTTGAGGAAACTTCTGTGAATCTTGGTTATTGTCCAATAGGTTTAATTGGAAGCACACTAGCTTTCGGAGCGACGCTCCTTCATCAGGAGATAGTGGAGGGCTCGATCGTAACACAGAATTTATAGCAAAAGTTTGCAGTGTGATGTAACTGAAATTATACATTGAGAAATTGATTGTCTGTTAAGCCTTTCACCTGTTAGAATACAGTGATAGTTTCACTTCTTTAAAAAGTAAATCACAAAACATTTTTTTTAAAGTTGCATTCTCGGGTTAGCTGTTAACAATGGTGACAGCAAGACAGTATGTTGAAGTTTTTGGTCCCCTGTGTTCTCTGTCTATGCCGTGGTGTTTAGATTGATTCTAATCTAAAAAGTAAGATAACAGAGTTTTACATAAATTCATGCAATTTTTGAGCAAGATACAATGTAGCTCTGCCAGTACAAATTCACCCCACAAAATATGTGTGCATGTGTGTCTTTGTCTGTCTGTGTGTGTCTGTCTGTCTGCGGTGGGGGTTCTGAGTGTGAGAAAGTCTGTGTGTGTGCGCGTGTGTAGTGAGTGCAGAGTGTCTTAAGTCTGTGAGGGGGTGCATGCGTTAGTGTGGGATTGTGTGTGTTTATAACGGTGTGTGTGGGTGTCTGTGTGCGCGTCTTTGTGCGCGTCTGTGTGCACTGTGTTCATGTGCATGTGAGATTGTGTGTGTGTAGGAATATCCGTGTGTGTGTAGTGCAATTGTGATCACCTGTAATGTGACATGAAACCACGGTCCCGGTTGAGGCCCTACCGAACTTAGCTATCAGCCTCTGCTCCGCCACTTTTCTCTGCTGCCTGTCCCGAAGTCCACCTTGGAGGATGGTCATCCGAAGGTCAGAGGCTGAATGTCTTGGACCACTGAAGTGTTCCCCAATGATCAGAACTTTGTATCCAGTTCTTCAGAGTTCCCTATGCGCTCTCATCCCACGTACTTCTTGTGTAGGTGACTTCTACTGGCTTTTTAAAATACACAAAACCAACACACTGGGACGTCCCATCGTGTCGGGCAATGGTGCCCTATGTGAAAAACTCTCTGGCTATGTGGAAGGCATCTTGAAACCTATTGTACAGGGGATCACCAGCTTCTGTCATGACACTACGGATTTCTTACAGAAACCCAGCACCCACGGACTAGTCGAACCAGGAACATTCCTCGTCACAATGGACATTTCCGCACTCTACACCAGCATCCCCAACAATGATGGCATTGCAGCAACAGCCTCAGTACTCAACGCCAACAACTGGCAGTCCCAACACCATCCTACAACTCATCCGCTTTATTCTTGATCACAACGTATTTGCCTTTGACAACCAGTTCTTCATCCAGACCCACGGAATAGCCATGGGGACCAAATCTGCCCCCCAAAACGCCAACATTTTTATGCACAGGTTCGAACAAGACTTCTTCTCTATGCAGGATCTCCAATCAACATTGTACACCAGGCACATTGACGACATTTTCTTCCTCTGGACGCATGGCAAGGAGTCACTGATAAAACTACACAGTGACATCAACAAGTTTCATCCCACCATCAGACTCATCATGGACTACTCTCGACTATCTGTCTCATTCTTGGACATATGCATCTCCATCAAGGATGGACACCTCAGCTCCGCACTCTACCGCAAGCCCACAGACAACCTCACAATGCTACACTACTCCACCTTCCACCCAAAACATATTAAAACAGCCATTCCCTATGGACAAGCCGCACGTGTACACCGGATCATCTCAGATGAGGAGGAATGTGACGGTCACAAGGAAGAACGCATGGTTGCTCACAAGAACGGGGTACGATGCTCAACTCATCGACCGCCAGTTCTGACGTGCCACAGCAAGGAACCGTAATGACCTCCTCAGGAGACAGACACGTGCTGCAACTGACAGGGTCCCCTTCGTTTTTCAGTACTTCCAAGGAGCTGAAAAATTACGCCATGTTCTTCGTGACCTGCAACACATTATCAATGGGGATGAGCACCTCACCAAGACCTTGCCCACACCTCTACTACATACCTTTAAACAACTGCCAAACCTCAAACAGATCATTATTCGTAGCAAATTGCCCGGCTATCAGGACAACTCCATACAACCCTGTCACGGTGTACGCTGCAAGACGTGGACATTGATTGTGGCCATTGATACAACTATTACGCGTGGGAAACCTCCCACCTTGTAAATGGCAGATACTCATGTGACTCAACCAACATTGTCTATCTTATACGTTGCAGGCTTGGATGCCTGGAGGCATGGTACATTGGGGAAAACGAGCAAAGGCTACGACAACTGATGAATGGGCACCGCACAACAATCAACAGACAGGAGGATTCCCTCCCAGTTGGGGAACACTCCAGTGGTCCAGGACATTCAGCCTTGGAACTTCGGGTGACCGTCCTTCAAGGTGGACTTCGGGACAGGCAGCAGAGAAAAGTGGCCGAGCAGAGGCTGGTAGCTAAGTTCGGTACCCATAGGGAGGGCCTCAACCGGGACCTTGGGTTCATGTCACATTACAGGTGATCACCATTGCACTACAGACACAGAGATGTTCCTACACACACACTCTCACATATACATGAAGACAGTACACACAACGTGCACACAGACACCCACACACACCCTTATAGGTACACACACTCCCACACTCACGCATGCACCCCTCACAGACTTAAGACACTCTGCATTCACTACATACACACACAGACTTTCTCACACTCACAACCCCCACCCCAGACAGACACACACACACAGACAGACAAAGACCCACATGCACACATATTTTGTGCAGTGAATTTGTACTGGCAGAGCTACATTGATCTTGCTCAAAAAATGCATGAATTTATGTAAAACTCTGTTATCTCACTTTTTAGATTAGAATCAATCTAAACACCACGGCATAGACAGAGAATACTGGGGACCAACACCTTCAACATACTGTCTAGATATCACTATTGTTAACAGCTAACCCGAGAATGCAAGTTAAAAAAAGTTTTGTGATTTACTTTTTAAAGAAGTGAAACTTTCATTGTATCCTAGCAGATGAAAGGCTTAACAGACAATCAATTTCTCAATGTATAATTTCAGTTACATCACACTGCAAACTTCTGCTATAAATTCTATGTTACGATCGAGCCCTCCACTATCACCTGATGAAGGAGCGTCGCTCCGAAAGCTGGTTTCCTCCAATTATACCTGTTGGAGTATAACCTGGTGTTGTGTGATTTATAGCTTTGTACACCCCAGTCCAACACCGGCATCTCCAAATCTGTGAATCTTGGTCATGTTTGAAACGTCCTTCTGACTGTGTCACAGAAACAGGCTGATCAGACCAGCTGCAGATGCTTGGTGGGATTTTAGTATAGGTCTGCCATGCGCACAGACTCTGGAGCTGATTAACTGTCCATCTGGCTTTGATATACAGTCAGGCACTTTTGAAGAAGGAGACTGAAAAACCAGAGAAGAAAGCAAACATTAAATCCAGTCTGACCTTATTTTCCAATTTATGAAAAAGAGAGAAGGAAGGGTAAGAAAGGAGACTGATTTTAAACTTCCCACTGGGTGTCATGGTGGCTCAGTGGTTAGCACTGATACCTCACAGCCCGACGTATCTGGGTTCAGTTCCTCTCTTTAGCAATTGTGTGTGGAGTTCGCACCTTTCCCCTGTACCCATGTGTGCTTCCTCTGGGTGCTCCAGTTTCCTCCTACAGTCCAAAGATGTGCGGTTAGGTGGATGAGTGACATCACCACTAGGCCTTCCAAAATTATGGGGGGCACGGGATTTGAACAATCTCACTTCCTAAGTTCTTGAATTGTATTCGCTCCATAATAAAAAGCACAGCTTTTGAGATCAAGGTTTTATTGTCCTATGAACCTGCGGTTACAAAGCAGCAGGACTGCTCCCACTCAAATTACAACTGCTGCTGGTAATTTTAATTTAAAATGTAAACAAGCACACTGCCACACAAAGAAGATTATTAAAAGATTGGACACTCTGTTGGAAAGAAACATGTTTCCAATGATGGGTGAGTGCTGAACCAGAGGACACTGCTTAAAAATATGGAGTAGACAATTTAGAACAGAGATGAGGAGAAACCTCTCCACCCAGAGAGTGATGGCTGTGCGAAATGCTCTGCCCAAGAGGACAGTGGAGGCCCAGTCTCTGTATTCATTTAAGAAAGAGTTGGATAGAGCTCCCAAGGAGAGTGGAATCAAGGGTTACGGAGATAAGACAGGGACAGGATACTGATTAAGAATGATCAGCCATGGTCATATTGAATGGTAATGCAGGCTCAAAGGGTAGAATGGCCTACTCCTGCACCTATTGTCTATTTTCACACACGCACCGCCAACACAATTCTACCTGTCATCTTTAAACTAATTCTTCTCAAATCTCCTTACAGCTTCCTTAACTATTCCAAAACACTAATCATATTTTTTTATTTTACAATATTCTGATTTTCAACGCCACATGCTTGGCACAGAACAAAATTATGAAATTAACACCGAAAAGAAAAGTGCTCTGAGAATCAATCCCTACCAGACACCACTAATTACGTGTACCACTCTGGAACTTCCACAGGTCCTTTTTCAAATTTCCACCCTTCCGTTTAAATCGAGTTTACTATCCCTGCCTTAATTCCGTGCCAATTAATCTTATGGTTGATACCTTTTCACATAGTGTTTTTTTTTAAAGAAGTGCATGAACACCCATCATATCTGCACATCTTAAATTTGCGATTTTTCAAGCATAGACATCACTTTTGAAATTTGCTGTGACTATTTTATTTCGCAGTCACCTGTTTCTTCCTGTTCTATCTTTAAAAACGTGCATTTCCAACAAATCTTTCATGTGATTAAACAAGCCAAATAGCTCCACAGAAATAGAATAAGACATATTAATGAGCCTCATAGAGATCCAAGGGTAGATGTGAAATATTTCATACAGTTTGAGTGTATTGAAGGAGGAAAGCGACATGGACAGAAGCAAAATTCAGGGAGTGAATTAAAGAGGTCACTGTCTTAGTAACAGAAGGCACTTCCATTAATGGAGCCATTAAAATTGAAATTCTCAAAGACTGTAGTTAAAGGACTACAAATCCCTTGCCTGCAATGTATAACCATGTACATAAACTTTTCTGGTGCAGTGATTGCTTCTATCCTTCACAAACCGGCTTTCTCGAATAGAACAGGTAGTATAATACAATCGTCATGTCTTGAAGTAAGCAAGGCATTGACGAGGTTTCTGCAGCGAAAGAACGGAACTGGGGCAGAGATCGATAATCAGAGATTTGGGAAAGTATTGAAGGACACCGTTTGGCCTTTAGCATCCACATCAACCCACCGCAGAACAGCCAACCCAGGGCCCCGTACCCCAGCTATACACCTGCATTTCCCATTGCTCATTGACTAAGCCCAGACATATTTCCTATGTCTTCACAATATTCCTATACTTTCCCACATTTTATTTCCAATCCCACTTCAGAATTCCCATTCTCTATCACTCCCGTTTTCAATTACCTCTCAGAATTTCTATTTCATCCCACTCCCCTGTATCCCATTCACACTCAGAATTCCCATTCCCTCTCACACCTATATTTTCCATTCAGCTTCAGCTCTCCCATCCTGCCAACAGTTATTTTCCAATTCTCTCTTCCTCCTGTTTCACATTTTCTGTCAGAACATCCATTCTCGGCCACTCCTATTTCAATTTCCGTCTCAGAAGTCTTATTCTTTCCCCTTCCCATGTTTTATTACCTCGAAAGAATTGTTGTTGCCAAACAATTCCTAATATTCCTTGCTTGCCATCGATCGCTGTGGCGCAATAGTTTAGTCTGTTCGACTGCTCACGGGAAAGGTAGTATTGTGAAACTCTGTAGTTCCGAAAAACTTCCTTACTTTTGCCCCGACTGACTATACTCAATGAAATATTCCCAGATTCTCAGTTGAGGATGTTTGCTGCAGGAAGTTACCTCAGAAACCCTATCAACTCGTAATATATTGAGCGAATCGCGAAACAGAAAGCATTTAACACGAACACAAACAAAACTGGCAAACCAAATGCATATTCAGACACAGCGAAGCATGAATGCCAGATGTGAGACAGTCCGGGAGCATGAGCAATAAACTAATCTCACAACTAACAGCAGGGCAATCCCAAACTACTCTTTCAAACATATTGGAGTTTTGGTGCACCACCACTTCCCAGACAATGCTGAAAAGAGAGAAAGAAAGAACATAATAAGAATGGGCCAGAAAAAGTGAATTTCACCAATCACAGTCTCGATTAGATTACCTTTCCCTTCCGATGTCTCCAGGACGGAAATGAAGGAAATGAGAGAAATGCAATAACATATGACGTCACAATTCATTGGAATTATTTTCTCATTCGCCAGAAAACCAAATAACGACGAGTAGAGGCACTGTAGGACTTTGTTTCACAACAGCGATGAAGTAACAGTCTCCATTCAGTTCCAGTAAAAATTGCCTGGGACATAAAGCAGCAGTAGAGCTGTCTTAGCCTGTGATTTACCGTGTGGGAGGCGAACACGCCATGACAACACGGGCACTGCCCCATTTGAGAGAGTCTGCACTCTCCCACACTGTAGTTAACTCTCCAAAAGCAGACCTGCAATTTTGGTTTGACTACGGCACTTCAACACGCTGCAGCTGATGCGCAGAAATTGCAACGGTGTGATTCGTACCTACGCTACCTACCAACCATGAACTTGAATTCAGCTTCTTAGGCTGCTTGGCCACGCTACAAGACTGAAGTGTGCGGTGTCTGATCCGCAGGACACCAGTGCCATCCTCCCTGTGACATGTACGTGCTGGCTAAGATTCTGTTGTGTAGACGTGTCCCGCCTTTGCCAATATCACCGTTGTTTAACTCCTTACATTAAGATTATGAAAGGATTGGACACTCTGGCAGCAGGAAACATGTTTCCGCAGATGGGTGAGTGCCGAACCAGAGGGCACAGCTTAAAATGCGGGGTAGACAACTTAGGACAGAGATGAGGAGAAGCGTCTTCACCCAGAGAGTGGTGGCTGTGTGGAATGCTCTGCCCCAGAACGCAGTGGAGGCCCAGTCTCTGGATTTATTTAAGAAAGAGTTGGATAGAGCTCTCAAAGACAGTGGAATCAAGGGTTATGGAGATAAGGCAGGAAGAGGATACTGATTAGGAATGATCAGCCATGATCATATTGAATGGCGGTGCAGGCTAGAAGGACTGAATGGCCTACTCCTGCACCTATTGTATGTTGTCTATTCTGTTGGTCGAACTGTGATTCTACTCAGAATCACAAATGTGTCACAAACCAACTTGGCTGTGGTGGCTCTCCACAGAGATAAATGTGTTTTTCTTTTGGTACCATTCTCTTGCCTCCTCCCTGTAACTCTGCACACTTTTACTTTCAACATAAGCATCGAATTAGTTTTTAAATAACTCGATTGAAACTGCATCTTTGTCAATGACAGGCAGTGGTTTACAGACCCTCACCATTCCCTATGTGAAAACATTCCTCCTCATGTACATTTTTCTTCTGTTACTAATGTCTATAAGTCTCTGACGAATCGTTCTCGATCCTTTCAGGCATAGGGAGCATTCTCCCTTCCTTATTCCCTCTGTCTAAACCACTTATGTCTTGGAAAGGTTTAACAAGGCCAGCGTTCGTCCTTCCGTTCTCCAAGGAGACCTGTCCCAACTTTCTAAATGACCTTTATTGTTGACATTCCTCATATACCACACCATTCCTATCTACCTCTTCAGCGCTGTTTCCAATCATTTCACGTCCCCACTTCCTAAAGTTTCACACCAAGAACTTTGCAAACATCCAGATATTGGATGTATTCGGAGTGGGATTGTGTTGGTGAGCATCCTGAAACACTTGTTTCACTTTCACCACATGTGGTACTGTACCATGCCCATACAATGACACTTCTGATCCCAAAACGCAACGGTATTTCAAGGGGTGCAACTTAATGATTTACATCTTTTTATCAAATAATTGATTGGACGAACAAGCAAAACTGAAATTAAATAACCAAGGCTGGATGGCGACTTGAAGTCAGGTATTCTCACGTGCCAGCATTAACATAAGCTACTAAGCCACGATCATGCCCAAGATATTTCCAACACCAAACCAGCTGAGAGTCGTTCAGGTCCAACTACATCACACTGTGCTCTCGAATTTCTACGCACAAAAGTGTCTCAAGAATATCGCCTTCTCATTCGGTCTTCTTGTTCACTGGACAGTGCTGTTTATTCCTTACTGGAAATGTGCTGTTGGAAACGCGCAGCAGGTCAGGCAGCATCCAAGGACCAGGAGAATCGACGTTCCGGCATTATTCCTTCTGCTTGGACTAAGTTGTCTCCATCGGCAGAGTATTCAGCTATTTCCCTCCACCTGCAAGCTTTGTGAGGAGAGGCAAGCGCAGATATACTCTAAAGCTCGCTCTCATCGGCGCAGCCAGTTACATCAAGTACTGGAAATCAGCCAGTTTGATTAGGAACTTCCTCCAAATATCATTTATCTGAGACAGCGATAAAGATGTTGAGCTGGTGGGAAAGACAGAAATGTACTGCGGATTCTCTGACCTCAGGTAACTTTATGTGAGGGCATCTTTGTGCAGTCTGTTGGGTGTTCAGAACCCATCTTCACACAGTTTTCCCGAAGAAAGGATTTTGTAACAGTGACATCGGTTTCTTTGCTGCAATCGGGCAGCAGTGAACACCTGAGCCCCAACTGTCACAGATGAGGACAATCCGAGTGAAGTCCTCACTCACTGAGAGTCGTCCCTACGGCCCTGAGCTGCGGGGCTGCAGACTGTCTAACGCAGACGATAGGTTAACAATGAGACATTGTTTCACCATCAGCCACTCTGTCCCAGAGAGAGAAAGAGTGGCAGCATCAACGTGTGGCGTCACTCACGCGTCGACAGAGGTGTTCAGAGCATCGAAAACAAGGCGACTCTCTGTTGCATGTGGTTATTCATAGTTCGTGATGTATGTCATATTAATGTGAGCTGTGTCCGAATCTTAATGCGGTTTCCAACAAGTTGACCAATTGTCACTCACGGCTTTTCATTTCACGGGGAGGACACTGCTGTGTGAAACAACGTGGGGAATAACTGCAGGGCGTCATGCGCACAGAGCACTCTGCAACTGATATATCTCACATTCTCCAGTTTCTTCCCAGCTCTGGCAAGTTATTTTGCAAATCAGGTCACAGCAGACCGACAGTGAACAGCAAAAGAGCTTCCAGAACTTCACAAGTGTGTATTCTCACTTGTGTAAATTTCCTGGGTGTCTCAGATACATTAAGTGAAACGAAGCAGAAAGCGACACAACATGCAATACGTGGAATGAAGCTCTGTTATAGAGAAGCACTGGCGTGGCAATACACACACTGAAAGCGGGAATGGTGAACGAACAGAGGATGTTTTCAATCCATTAATTTTAGGGGTATCAGCCGAATGCGCTCCCCCTGGGCCACTCTGTTAGCGCTGACCATAGAGGTTTCACACAGGCTTTAACTTATCGTCTGGCATGTGGCATGAACCTCAGAGGATGATTTCAACAGGTCTTTACTATTACTGCGTGATACGCTGTGGCGCAGATGTATTTTGGCTGTGTTAATATAACCTGTGAGTAACGTCTCACATTCTGTTGGTTTAACTGTGATTTTACTCAGAATCCCAAAACATGTCACAGTACAAAGTGAGGCCATGCAGCCCGCCTTCGCTGTGCTGGCATCAAACAATAAGGAAATGTAGCGTGTAGGTTTGCTCGCTGAGCTGTCGGTCTGATATCCAGACCTTTCATTACCTGGCGAAGTAACATCATCAGTGGGGACCTCCAAGTGAAGCCAAGCTGTTGTCGCCTGCTTTCTATTTATATGTTTGACCTGGATTGAATTCCTGGGGTTTGTGGTGATTTCATTTCCTGTTCCTTTTCTGAGTGGTTGATACGTGGTATCTAGATCTATGCATTTGTTTATGGCGTTGTGGTTGGAGTGCCAGGCCTCGAGGAACTCTCTGGCATGTCTTTGCTTAGCCTTTCCCAGGATAGATGTGCTGTCCCAGTCGAAATTGTGTTTTTTTTTCATTCGTGTGTAGGGCTACGAGGGAGAGAGGGTCGTGTCTTTTTGTGGCCAGCTGGTGTCATGTATCCTAGTGGTTAACTTTCTTCCTGTTTGTCCTACGTAGTGTTTGTGGTAGTCCTTGCATTGAATTTTGTAGATGACGTTCGTCAATGGGTTGTACTGGGTCTTTTAAGTTTGTTAGTTTTTGTTTCAGATAGTTGGTGGGTTTCTGTGCGACTAGGATTTGTCTGTGTGGTTCGACTGATTGACGTTATTTGATTGATTGATTGATTGATTGTCACATGAACCCGAGTACAGTAAAAACCTTGGCTTGCGATTGGTAAAGGCAGATCATAGGAATCAAGGGCATGCAGATCACACCATGAGAAAAACAAAACTTTGAGCAGATTAAGGCTTTCAATTACTCCGCACAGGACGTGCACTCGGCAAAATCCACCTTAACAGGATCATCATCATTTGAAGTTAGAGAATCCATTTCTCTGCCGAGTAACGACCTACAAGAAACTGCTGTTGTGTGTCTTGAAGCTTCGGTACCTTGATCTGACCTCGATCTCATCACAAATATACTTTCTGAGTCAAACATGGAACTGGATGCAAAACTCCAGGGCTCAAGTGTAACTTCTCGCAGTTACATCACCCACCCGAGGCAATATCACACCCAAGACCAACAAGCCAGACCGCAGCAGAAGCATGATCCATAAACCAGGAGAATTTGCTTGTATTAAAAAAAAACATTTCTGTTGCTTCGGAGTGAAGACAGCACTGAGTTTTAATAACAGTTCCTTGCCATTCTGAATTCCGATTCCCCGAAGGCAGTGCGAGCCACTTTACCCGCGAGTGGGCCCCTACCAGTGGCAGCTGGATGAACTCATCTTTTCTAGGCAATCAGTGCCGTGGGAGAGCAATGTGAGTCCGCTCTTCAGCTTTCTATCAAACACGGGCTTGTGGAGCGCGGGAGGGGGCGAGTGGGAGTGAGAGTTATGGAAATTCTGGAAGGTGGAACAAAATGGAGATCACGCATTCACAGGACCTCGTATCCTTTTGGGAACCTTGAGCAAATAACGCCATCTGAGATAAATCGGAATGTGTAGAACTGCAGGGAAAGAGAGAATCTCTCTCAGTCATCGGGAACAGTTTATGTGTCCTTCTCGAATTCACAGGAGGACTGTTCTGTCTGAATCAGCATGGAATGTTACTGCAGCGAGTCCTGTCGCTCAGGTACATTGCACCTGATGTGTATAAGCTTTATCACGTTACCCCCAGCTCAGATTTCACAGCTCACATCATCCCAGAGTGACAGGGAACAGAAAAAGGCGATTCAGACCATCATCTTACCACCTGCTGGGGAGAAAATGGATGTGGTAGAGCAAACTGTCCCGACCATGTTCCCAGCATTTACAATCTTGGTCTGTGTGACAACAAAAGGAGGAACCAGGAACTGATTATCTTGCTTCTTAAAACAGGTGTGAAAATTTGCAGAGTATAGATACATCTACCTGCTGTTAGTGAAATGATGAACAGGAGCGTACAGTTCACAGAGTATGGTCAGCCCTCTGGGTTATGGGCTCAGCACGCTCCAACTATGACCCTCTGCTCACAGGATTTGAACACAAACAAAGGAATGACTCAGTGACAAAATCTGTTGAAACGGATTCTATGAGGAATTGAAAGCGATGCAATGAGAAGCCCCTTGAGAGCGGGATGTAACATTATCTGTGAAGAGATCGTTTTCCAGGCTGGAGGAGAGTGGGCATTGCTGTTTCCATGGGTCAATATCAGGATAGATAGACTGACTCAGCGTCGAATGTTATTGCAGGGAGCCCTGTTGCCGAGACCCACTGTTCCTTTTTTACAATGGTGCTAAAGCCCGGACGTTTTGTGTAGAGGGGACAACTTCAAAATCGTTACTGAGGCAAAATGCACAAACGAGTAAAACAATAAAGGAACCACAGGAACTGGTGTTACGTGACGGGTTAAACCCCCTCTGCTAATGTCAACCAACAAGACAGAAATAATTCACCCCTGCTGTCTTCTGTTAAAATTCAACAGGCAGAGAACTAACACAATAATCACTACTTAAAGTTAAAAATAACAACTTGATTGTTTTTTTTATTGACAGAGAACAATCAACCTACAACTCCTTTCTCTAAACCTTATGCTCTACAATACCTTCCCCAACCTCGAACTCAGTAACTTTTACAAAAATATTCAAATTTAAAAACTTGCTAGTTGTCGAATCTTGTCTTTGTATCTTCCTCGGAAGATTTTTTCTCCAGGTCGGTGTTGATGCTTTTTTTCTATGCAATCTATTTCTCCAGATAGGCACCTCTTGGAGATTTTACTAACATCCTACATCTGTTGGTCTTTTAGCTGCTCTCTTTGCTATTCTTTGCCGCTCTAGGTAATTGTTCAAAATGTCCGATATTTGTCCCACACAACGTTGGATCGTTTCACTGGTTTTAACATTGTAAAAATAACAAATTCAAACTTTATTGGGGCATAATTTAAACTGATTGTCCAAATCGAATTTTCTTTTTATATCCATGTGACACAGCTCTTAGCTGTTTCGAGCAAATGTTATGTGGTTACCTTGTTCTGGACTCCTTGTGCCAGCCAGACCTTTCAACACCATTAAAAGTACGTTACACCCACAAGTTCATAACACTGGCATTTGCCAATACAGTCTATTTCGCTCAACATCGCTCTGTATCAATCTGAGGTGCCTGAGATTTGAACAATCTCTGGTCTAAGTTAATCAAAACTGCCCTATTCTCTTAACCTCAGATGTAACACGCCCCCTTATGTATGTCTAACAATATTAATTTATTTCTCACTGTGTTACTTCAGCACACACTGAGAAGGAATAAAAATGAGAACAGCAGTCACCTGTGTGACTGCGATATGACCCAATGTTGTTGCAGACAACACTTCAGCTGTATGTGAAATAGACCTCATCTTTTCTGTACCGTTAATGCGATTGCATTGCAAAGTGGTAAGTTTTAATGAGTTGAATTAGACCCAACATCATTTCTCAGAACGACATTTCCTGGCTTATAAAGACATGATGAAATACACGGGGTTTGGGGGGTTCGATTTGGTTAGGAAGGATATGGTCAGAGTTCCCTTGATACAATATCGTTAGAGACGACGGAAATGAGATTTTCTGGGAGAGAAAGACACGAGAAAAGTAAAGAAGGGATTTAATGAGATGGTGAAATAGATGAAGATTCACGCGACACCAATCAGGAATGACTGAGTTGTGTCCTAATGGAGGTTTTCCAGCTGTTGTGAGGTTGGTAAGGGCAAATAAGAGGGAAATTCCCTCGTTCAGGTGAGGGTATAACTAGAGATTATACCAGCGAGTAACGTCAAAGAAGTTTGCAGCAGTTACTTTTTATCCTGAGTTTTTGAAATCGGTGATGATTTTTCAGAACGAAAAAGAAACATTTTAGAAGATGATTCCAGCATATTTAAAAGGCCATATGCAGACACACAAGGAGGGAATTTAACAGGGACAGGGATACTGGGCTGCCTGGATGGGGAGGCAAAAGTGACTCACTCACGAATTGTTTAGCGTTCATCAGAAAGGAATTGCATAACACCTGCAACTGAACATGTTAAGTGTAAGAAGATCTGGTGATATTGAAAGGTGTAGCAGCTGGTTCGATATGAACTATTACAAATTGCTAATGTACTGAGCTGCTTGTTTTAGCTTTGCATTAAATGGAAGCCGGTTAGCAAAGTATAGAGTGAGACTAACAACATGGGATTAATTGCCGCACTGTCTCAGGTTGCCATAAGCATCATCATCTCCACCACTCATGTGATCTGTAATACAATGGTGACTCTAGTGAGTAGGAATGGACATGTCAATGTCAAGCATCATTATCTTTGCCATCTGTTGCCTTGAACATTTGTTCACAATGACCAGGAACGGGACTGAGTCCATTTAATTCTCTCAGATCTCCTCCCGAAAAATCCAGCGACAAGACTCGTTCTTATTCCTGTTGGAAATCTCTGTTCTGCACAGCAGCAAAACTATTTGTCATAACTTTACCAGATTAACTGACAACATTCAGTCTACCCAAAGAGATAAATCTAATTCCTTTCGAACGGTTTAATGAGCTGTGTGAGTTTGCAGCAAACAGGATTATAGGAAACGAGTTTAAGACCTTTTCAAGAAAGTAATCCAGTGCAGTGTTAGAGATTTGAAAAAGTTCATCAAGCTAAAATATCACCTCTGTTTCTTGATCCACAGATGGATAATCACTTAGGGAAAATGCGCAGTCTTACAGTTAATAATTGATACCTTTCCCAAAGACAGAACAATCCCACTAATCAGAAACTGGAGTTTTAGAATAGATGCTGCTTTATTCGACATTATTCTTCAGTGTGATGCTCCAATAATTCCTGATCAATGTCAGTAAAACCAGTTTTAGATAAGGATTGAAATTATAACTGCCGCATTTTAACACACTGTTCAGTGCCATGCGCTGATCAGTTTCTCCACTGGAGCCCACTGGCAGCAAGCCGATAAAGTGCCCTACTCGTACCTCTGGGCCCTTCGACCTGCCTTTTCTACTTTTGCTGCAGTTCTGGAATTAATGATAAGGTAGAGAAGGAGGAACTGATATGGACCTGTGAATTTTCGGGCGTCATGTTCAGGAAGTGGGACACAGAAAAATCTTGCGCAAAATAGACTTGATTGAAAACTGGATTTCCGTGGGTCGCTGTGTTGTTTACAGACAATGTTACATTATCGCTGTCACAGGGCTTCTTAATCTGTCGGCTTCAATTTGGCGCAGAATTCGATCCAACAATTCTTCACTAACTTCCTTCTTCAAGTTCCTACAGACAACATGAAACATACTGCACTCATCATCCATCTTCATCATGGCTACATCCAAGGACATGTTGCACAGTTTTCATCAATACTGAAGATAGAAGAATGATATGCAAGAGTAAATTGAATTTCAGTTTAAATTGTAAAGTGATAAGAAGCCAGAGAAAGGTACTGAATTTCCCAAATTCATGTTTATTATCGTGGCCAGAACTCTAGCCAGGGAAAAGGGAAATCTGTCCCTGAATCCCCAATATCCACACTACCGTTTGCTCCATGTGCCCAGTTGGAAACCTGTGTAAAGGAGCATGCAGTCTGACAGAGCGCCTGGGAGAATCCTCCACTGTCTGATCTAAAGCGACAACATGAGCTGTGTATTCCAGCTGTGAGAGCAGTGGGCTAAAAGGGAGGTCCTTGGTATTCCGTGGTGTAGGTTCACAGGGTCCTCGTCATGTTATTGTTTAAAACCATTTATCAGAAACAGCACAGACAGAGAGGAATAGATGGGGGCAATTTCTCTGGCCAGCGCTACGCCTCCATTTGATGTCATCATGGCTAAGTCTTTTCCCAGTCCATCCACATCAACCTGTCGCCCAAAGGGAAAGAGACACTTAATAAACCGGAAAACTCTGCTACTGTGGCAGGGAAATGCGATTAGAGACAGTGGGCTTCTGCAGTGGGTTTTGTGAATGAGAGGCCGATTCTGGGCTGAACAAGTTTCAAGTGATATGATTCCCTCGAAACTCACCACCCAGAAAGTGAGGAATCTTCTCTGGTCAGTAGCAGGGCGGAGAACTCCAGACGATGGGAACTGATGATGAATCAGCAGAACGATCATTTATTCAGCTGAAATCCAAACTAAACTCCAATTCTTGTGGGACTCAAAATCACAAACTTTGAATCGCAACCTTAACAATGCAGTAGAAGTCCAACACGTCTTTCATTGTGCCACAGAGCTGTACTAGCCTCCATTTTACTGCATCTAAAGTTACTGTTTTCAAGTTTTTCATCAAACATCTGTTTATCCTCGCCTCAATTCAGAGTACTTGGTCCTCATCCGTGCATGCTCTAGCTCCTCAAGTGTTCGGATTAGTACTCCTGAAGCATTTTAATGAATCTTAGCTTTACCACACGTTCAAATACGACACTCTCAGGATGTAAACTTTCTTCCTAAACCTGTTCTGAACATTTTCTCTCTCGCGTTTTATCTATATCCCTGGTTATTAATCCTTCCCATAAGAAGTTTATTCCTGTCACGCATATCTATCCCCTTTCTGTGCACGTTAATCAATTCCTCTCTCAGCTTTCTCCGCTCTCAGTTAAAGAGCCCCAGTCGAACTCATCTATCTTTGCAGTGGCGTGAGTGTAGTGCTTTCAAAGCACAGCAGGTCAGGCAGCATCCCAGCAGAAGGACAATTGATGTGTTGGGCATAAGCCCTTCATCAGAATGAGACTTTTGAGTCGGGGTTGAGGGAGGGGAATGGGAGTGGTGGTCAGGTAGCTGGGAAAGTGAGAGGTGGATGAAGGTTAGGGAAATGGTGGTAGTTCAGAGGGGGGATTGTTGGCCGGGTCCAGAGAGCAGTGCCTAGTTGGAGGCTTTGCACTGGGATAATGTGGAGGGAGGTGAAATGAGGAAGCTATTAAAATACACATTTGGCTTGTGTGGTTGCAGGGTCCTAAGGTGGAATATGGGACGTACTTCCTCCAGGCATTGGCTGGGAATGCAATGGCAGTGGCTTGTGCCAGAAGCAGCAATTTTCTTCTCCTCAGATGCTGTCTAATGTACTGTGCTTTTCCAGCACTACACTCTCGACTCTGAGCTCCAACACCTGCAGCCCTCACTTTCGCTTAAGTTTTCAGGGGAAATGGTCGAGCTCAGGCACCACCTTGGTAAATCTCCTTTGACCACGTTCCTGTGCAAACACACTCTTCCTGAATGCTGGTGATCAGAACAGAATAAAGTTATCCAAAGAAAAGCAGAAATATCGGAACAAAATCAGCAGGTCTTTTGCATCTAGGGAGAGATTTTCGAGCCAAACGATCCGCCTTTGGAACGAATGGTATGTGTAGGTGGGGCAGAAAAGTGAAAGAAGGTGGACAGGGTCTAAATGATTGAATTCGATACTGGGCATTGAAGATTGCACGGTGTCTCGGCAGGAAATGACGTTCCGCTCTTTCAAATCGCGCTGTGCTATGCGGGAGCTCTGCAGCAGACCAAACTGAAATGCAGGCATGGGAACACAGTCGGATGTTGCAGTGACAGGAACCTGGAAGCTCACGGTCTTATTTTGCTTGCAGACAGAACGAAGGTGCACACACGTTTGTCACCCGCTCTGTTTTTCTGTCCCCAGTCTGGACGAGATCACATTGTGAGCTGGAAATGCAGTATGCTAAATTGAGTGATGGGCAGGTAAATCACTGAAACTTACACAATGAGTAGAGACATCATAAACGATCAGCATTGCAACTTCTTGGATTTCGTGGAATGGTGCCATATGGGGAAGTGCTGGAGGTCCAGGAGGATTGGACGATGGCGTACAGAGAGACGATTTCCTGCATTGTGCCGGTATTCAGTGGTATGGGCTAGTGGGGAAAGGGCAGGATATATATCTTCCTGTGTTACATGCTATAAATAAACAGCTCACTCTGGAGCAAAAGTATTTAATGATTTTCATTCAAACACTGACAGTAGGTACAGCTTGCTGAAGTCACGTGTTTGTGCTATCAATGTCACTCTGTCTCCCCGATAACAGCAGTACTCCCCTACGTTGATTCAGACAGAACAGTTCTTCCTGTGACATGTCCCTTCGAGAATGGAAGGACAGGTGTTAATAACCCGTCCTTGGAACGGAGTATCTGTATTGCTCAATAACACTCAATGAACTGTTCAAACTCCATTTCAAATAACTTTACCAATAGCCTTGAATGTCTTGGCATCACAAATTCACATCCGAATATTTCGGAAAGTTATGGGAATTTCTGCCTCTTCGATCCTTGCATGCACTGTTTTCCAGATTTCAATCACCCACTGTTTGAAAACGTTTTTCCACGTCACTCTAATCTTTCCGCCTCTGACCTTAAATCGATGGCCAACCGTGGTCGAAGACTCCATAAAAGTGTAACATATACTTCAGTATATTCTATCCATAACCCTCAGTACTTTTTACATCTTAATCATGCCCCCATCAATCTCCTCTGCTCTGAGAAAAACAACTCTAATTTGTCCAATCTCACTTCTTCAGCCCAGACAAAACCTTATCAAATCTCCCCTGTATCGTTTCCCCTTCTATTACATCCCTGTTATAATGTAAATTGCATAATTACACACATTGGACTCGCTTGAGCCGAATGAACAAGTGAAATAAACGATGCGCAATTCGACAAAAAACTGGTGTTTTTTTGAATATAATTTCTTTTTCTCAATGTTGCCCTGTGCCCTTTTCCTGAGCCTAATGTTTCAATAATCACTAGTCCATGTCAGTCAAAGCTGCTACATGAGGATTGATCTCACAACAGCGGTATCCAAATGGATCAACTGGTTTGATGGTGAGACTTGGGAATGGTCACACAGCAACAGTGAGCGCAGCAAACACCAACTGAACCGAGTCAATGTGAAAGTGATTGTAAGGGAAATGGGCGGGGGAATTTAAAGGAGGTATGTGCTTGCGGGAGGGAGGGAAGACTCCGAGAAGACATGTATGTGAGTGAGAGGGGTTTGGTGGCAAAGTAATCATAATCTCTAAGAATGTTTTCATCTAAAATCAACTAATTTCTTTCTGTGTGTTCTCTGCATGAGTCTCAAGGAATAAAATGCAGTGACTCGGATTCGTACGAGCTTACTGCGGCCACAATGCAGAATATTTTATCAATGAAACCATTACTGAGTCATGCAGAGACATGCGTTTAAAAACAACAATAATTACAGTGACAGAGGATATGTTAGGAAGAGTAGCAGATGCACAACAGGAATATTAGGCGAGGGACAGTAGACATGTGGGAATTCAGAATTGGCTGAATTTTAAATTGGATACCTTCAGATGCTGTGGTAGTTCCATCGGACTGCATGTTGAAGACTGAGTTTGATGGATTTTGAGAAACAGAAAGTTTCAGGGGAGAGTGCGAGATATTGGTGCAAAGTATGTTTCAATAACAATGAGTTTTAAATCTTTTACTTCACTAACTTACCCACACAAGGAGGTACCCATTGCTGCAGTCAGTAACATAATCCCTGTTCCGAGAACCAGAATCAGGCAAACTTTGTGGCACAGCCGCTAATATCAACCCGGAAGTGGGGCGGAAATGAGCACGTGAAGCTATTCTGTGGCACCAGTGACATGATTGGTAAAGGTGCGGATATTGAGTCATAGAGATGTACATCATGGAAACAAACTCTTTGGTCCAACCCGTTCATGCCGACCAAATATCCCAACTTAATCTAGTCCCACCTGCCAGCAGTCTGCCGATATCCCTCCAAACCCTTCCTATTCTTATACTCATCCAAATGCCTTCGAAATGTTGCAATTGTACCAGCTTCCACCACTTCGTCTGGCAGCTTATTCCGTACACGCACCACCCTCTGTATGAAAAGGTTACCCCTTAGGTCTCTTTTATATCTTTCCCTTCTCAACGTAAATCTATGCCCTCTAGATCTGGACTCCCCGCCACCAGTGAAAAGACATTGTCTATCTCTTCAAGCGTGTGAAATGCTGAGGATGGGAGTGCTTCTGGTCAAAGGCGAGGTGGAAGGGCATCTTGGTCTCAATTTATTACATTATTAAGGTTCAGCAGCAGCATTAACCAGCACTGAGGATTGGCTCAGAGGAAGCTTACTGAAGCCTTAATTGAGAGGCCGATGTATTGAAAGCATTCTAAGATATTTTCCTTAATAAAACGGTATTTTGTTACTTTGACATACGAACTCATTTTACTCACATCGTCTCCACATCAGTCTCTTGCTCCAGGAATCATTCCAATCCAGCGTACATTGCTTCCATTCCAACACAGGAACGCGTAGTATTCGTTCTCCATCTGGGATAATCTAAACTGATAATGTCATTCTTTGAATGGAGAAATGCAGCAGGGAGTTGTTAGTGCAGCGGCGATCTATTGGGCTAGTAATCTTTGAAGACAGGAACGTGGCAGCTGCTGTTATTTAAATTCGATGAATAAAATCTGGAAAATGATCAGAATCTCAGGAACAGAGACAATAACTTTAATATACTGAAAACTCATTCGTTCATGTCCCTTCGAAATGGAAATCTGCCGACCATAAAGAGTCCTGTCAACATGTGACTTCAGACCCACAACAATGTGGTTCACCCATAAATACCCTCTGACTCAGTTCAAGGTGAATTACGAATGAAGAACTAATGGTCTTCAGACCAATGATAAAAACTTTTCGTGGGAGAATAACGAAGCCAAAAACATATGGACAACGGGGGAAATGGGAATCGTGTCTGTGTGGACTCGAATTCAACTGTTTATCAAACTAAATAGACAAAAGGATACCCGCAAAGCCAAGAAGTCAGGGCCATGGGGTGACTGCAGGAAGGGATTCAATTACCTGCTGAGGTGTAAACTCACTTGCTCAGTCAACAGCGCGCACAGGTCACTCACCACACCCATATGTGAGCAGTGATCACTCCGGAGACCAACTGACAGAGTGAACAGCAAGTTTACAAATAACAGCAGGAGGTCGATTCTGCTGTTATCGCAGCTGTTAACCCCAACCAGCAATGAACCATGTTTGGATGCGTGTTTCCAGTGGAGTTCCACTGTTTTGTGATGTCGACCAATGATTTAGACTTAGTTGTAGGAGCCATGATTCAGAGCTTTGCTGATGATTCAACAATTGGTCATGTAGTTGACTATGACGAAGAATGTCAGAGACTGCAGGGATGTTTCAATAAGATGGAAAGTAAAAATTGCGAATTGCATTGAATGCAGACCAATGAGTGTTAACGAAATTGGGGAGAAGAAACAATAGCAATGAGTATTCTGTGTGGTGTAGACAGACAAAGCGATCTTGGAGTCGACATTCATGATCGCTGAAGATCAATGGACAGGGGAATCAGTTGAACTGAAGTGCTTACTGTAGATGCTGGAGATTAGAGTCAAGAGTTGAGTGGTGCTGAAGAAGCACAGCAGGTCAGGCAGCATCTGAGGTGTAGACAAAAAATGACGTTTTGGGCAAAAGGCCTTCATCAGGAATAAGGCTTGGAGCCTCGAGGTTTGGGAGATAAATGGGTTGGGTGAGGTTTTTGAGAATTTAGCTGAGACAGCAATAGGTGGATGGAGGTGGGGATAAGAGTGTCAGTTCGGAGAAGAGGTTGGAGTGGATAGGTGGGAAAGAAGATAAACAGATCGGACATGTCAGTAGGACGGTGCAAAGCTGGAAGGTAGGAACTAGGGTAAGATGGGAAGTGAGGGGAAATGATGAAACTGGTAAAATCCATACTGATGCCATGGGGTTAAATGTCATGAGGCAGAAGATGAGACGTTCTTTCTCGAGGTGTCGGGTAGTGAGGGAGTGGCGGTGGAGGAGGCCCAGGACCTGCATGTCCTCGGGAGAGTGGCGGGGGGAGTTGAAGTGTTCAGTCACGGGGCATTGGGGTTCATTGTTGCCGGTGTCCTGGAGATGTTCTCTGAAGCGCTCTCCGAGAACTTGTCCGGTGGCCCCACTGTAGAGGAAACTGCATCAGGAGCAACGGATGCAATAATTGGTATGTGTGGAACTGAAGGTGATTCTTTGATGGATGTGGAAGGCTTCTTTGGGGCAGTGGGTGGAGGTGGGGGTGTGTGGGCGAAGGTATTACAATTCCTGTGGTGGCAGAGGAAGGTGCAGAGACGGGAGCGTGGGTCATTTGAGGGCGTGGACTTGACTAGGTAGTCATGGAGGGAATGGTCTTTGCGGAAAGTGGGTAGGGGTAGGGAGTGAAAAATATCCCTGGAGGTCAGTGTTACTGATATTTTTTAGAAATCCACTGACTCCCACAGCTGTCTGGATTTCAACTCCTCCCACCGCATCACCTGCACCAATGTTATCCTGTGTTCCTAACTCCTCCACCTCTGCTGCGTCTGCTCCAAGAGGATCAGTTCCACAACAGAACACAGTAGATGGCCTTCTTCTTGAAAGAACGGAACTTTCCCTCCCATGTGGTTTAAGTTGCCCACTAATGCATTTCATCCATGTCCTGCACGTCCATCCATGAACCCCATATCTCCAAACACAACAAGGACAGATCACGTACAGAGGAAGGTCTGCAACTTCCATTCCACCAATCTCCGCAATAATCACATCATCCACCGACATTTTCGCTAGCTCTAACTTGAGCCCACCACCAGGGATATATTTCCCTCCCCAAACCCATTTTCATCAAAGACCTTTCCCTCTGCGACTACCTAGTCACGTCCATACCCTCAAATGACCCTGTGACAGGGGCACAGTAAGTGTGAGGAGGTTAGGGTGAAAGGGACACAGTGAGTTTGAGGGAGCCAGGCTGGTAGTGATGCAGTGAGTGTGAATGTGCCAGGGTGATAGCGTCGCACTGAATGTGAGGGGGTCAGTGTGACAGTGACGCAGTAAGCGTGAGGGGGTCAGGGTGATTGTGATTCAGTAAATGTGAGGTGAAGAGGCTAGTAAAGACACAGTAAGTGTGATGGGCCCAGGGAGATAGTCATGCAGTAAGTGTGAGTGGGTCAGGATGATAGTGATGGAGTAATTGTGAGGGGGTCAGGGTGACAGTGACGCAGAAAGTGTCGGGATGTTAAGGTGACAGTGACACAGAAAGTGTGAGGCGGTCAGGGGACAGTTACACAGTAAGTGTGATTGTGCCAGGGTGATAATGACACAGTAAGCGTGAGGGGGTCAGGGTGATAGTGATGCAGTAATTGTGATGAGGTCAGGGTGATAGTGATACAGTAAGTGCGAGAGAACGAGGCTAGTAGTGATGCAGTAGGTGTAAGGGGCTCTGTCTGACAGTGATGCAGTAAGTGTGATTTTGTCCAGCTCGTAGTGAAGCTGTAAGTGTGAGGGGTCATTAAAGATAGTGACGCAGTAACTCTGAGGGATCAGGCTGACAATGATGCAATAATTGAGAGTTAGTCAGGATGATAGTGTCGTAGGAACTGTGACGGGGTCAGGATGATAGTGACGCAGGAACTGTGAGGGGGTCAGAATGATAGTGACGCAGCAACTGTGAGGGGGTCAGGATGACAGTGACGCAATAAGTGTGAGGGGTTGAGGATAATAGTGACGCAGGAACTGTGAGGGGGTCAGGTTGACAGAGATGCAGTAAGTGTGAGGGGTACAGGGTGATTGTGGTGCATGAACTGGGATCAGGGTAATAGCGACGCAGTAAGTGTGAGGAGGTCAGGGTGACAGTGACACAGTAAGTGTGAGGAGGTAAGGGTGATTGTGATTTAGTAAGTGTGAGGTGAAGAGGCTAGTAATGACACAGTAAGTTTGCTGGGGCCAGGGTGATAGTGATGCAGTAAGTGTGAGGGGGTCAGAGTAATTGTGATGTAGGAAGTGTGAGTGTGACAGTGACGCAGTAAGAGTGAGGGGATCAGGGTGAATGCGACACAGTAAGTTTGAGGGAGTCAGGCTGGTAGTGACACAGTAAGTGTGATTGTGCCAGGATGATAGTGACGCAGTGAATGTGAGGTGGTCAGGGTGATAGTGACGCAGTAAGTGTGAGTGGGTCAGGGTGATAGCGATGCAGTAAGTGTGATGGGGTCAGGGTGACAGTGACACAGTAAGTGTGAGGGGGTCAGGGTGACAGTGACATAATAAGGGTGAGGGGTTGAGGATAATAGTGACGCAGGAACTGTGAGCGGGTCACGGTGATATTGTCGCAGAAGGTCTGAGGGGTTCAGGGTGATAGCGATGCAGTAAGTGTGAGGGGGTCAGTGTAACAGTGACACAGTAAGTGTGAGGGGTAAGGGTGACAGAGACACAGTGAGTTTGAGGGAGTCAGGCTGGTAGCGATGCCATAAGTGTGTATGTGCCAGGGTGATAGCGTCGCACTGAATGTGAGGGGGTCAGTGTGACAGTGACACAGTAAGCGTGGGGGGATCAGGGTGACTGTGATTCAGTAAGTGTGAGGTGATGAGGCTAGTAGTGACACAGTAAGTGTGAGTGGGTCAGCATGATAGTGACGCAGTAAGTGTGAGGGGGCCAGGATGACAGTGACGCAGGAAGTGTGACGGGGTCAGTGTGACAGTGACGCAGGACGTGTCGGGATGTTAGGGTGACAGTGACGCAGAAGGTGTGAGGGGATCAGGGGTCAGTGACACAGTAAGTGTGATTTGGCCAGGGTGATAGTGATGCAGTAGGTGTGAGGGGGTCAGGGTGATAGTGAGCAGTAAGTGTGAGGGATCATGGTGACAGTGACGTAGTAATTGTGAGGGTTCAGGGTGATAGTGACGCAGTGAATGTGAGGGGGTCAGGGTGACAGTGACGCAGTAAGTGTGAGGGGGTCAGGGTGACAGTGACGCAGTAAGAGTGAGGGGGTCAGGGGGACAGTGACACTGTAAGTGTGATTGTGCCAGAATGATAGTGACACAGTGAGCGTGAGGGGGTCAGGGTGATAGTGATGCAGTAATTGTGATGAGGTCAGGGTGACAGTGACACAGTAAGTATGAGGGGTTCAGACTGGTTTTGACGCATTAAGTGTGAGGGGGTCAGGGTGACAGTGACGTAGTTTGTGTGAAGGGGTCAGAGTAACAGTGACGCGGTCAGTGTGATTGTGCCAGGGTGATAGTGACGCAGTAAGTGTGAGGGGTAGAGGCTGGTAGTGATACAGTAAGTGTAAGGGGCTCTATCTGATAGTGATGCAGTAGGTGTGAGTGTGTCCAGCATGTACTGAAGCTCGAAGTATGAGGAGGTCAGTATGACAGTCATGCAGTAAGTGTGACGGGGGCCAGGGTGACAGTGGCGCAGTAAGTGTGAGGGGTTCAGGGTGACCGTGACGCAGTAAGTGTGAGGGGGTCAGGGTGACAGTGACACAGTAAGTGTGAGGGGGTCAGGGTGACAGTGACGTGGTTTGTGTGAGGGGATCAGGGTGACAGTGACACAATCAGTGTAATTGTGCCAGCGTAATACTGATGCAGTAAGTGTGAAGGGGAGAGGCTGGTAATGATGCAGTAAGTGTAAGGGGCTCTATCTGATAGTGATTCAGTAGGTGCAAGTGTGTCCAGCTTGTAGTGAAGTTCTAAGTGTGAGGGGGTCAGGGTGATATTGATGCAGTCAGTGTGGGTGTGTAAGGGGACAGTGACGTAGTAATTGTAAGGAGGCAGGATGATGTTGATTCAGTAAGTGTGAGGGTGTCTGGGTGATAGTGATGCAGGAACTCAGGGATCAGGCTGATAGTGACACAATAAGTGTGATATGGCCAGTGTGATAGTGGCCCAAAAAGTGTGAGAGGGTCCTGTTGATAGTAAAACTGTAAGTCTTAGTTTTCTCTCTGACTGAATCTCTCTCCCTCCTGTCCCTCACTACCTCTCTGACACACTCTGTCTCCCTGGTCCTTCCACCTCCCTTTGACCCAGAGACTGGGGGTGGGGTTGATGGTGAGGCTGCATGTGGGGGGGTTGGGGTGAGATGTGGGAGGAATGGAAAATGGGGTAGAGACTGAATTGTGGGAGGGAGACAGCGATGGCAGGACAGTGAGAGTGAGAGTGAGCGGGGGGAGAGGAAAGAGTAGAGGCAGGTGGAGAAACCAGAGTTGGGGGTGTCTCTGAGAGGGGGAGTGAGGGAAAGTGAAAGGAAGAGATGGTGAGAAAGAGTGAGTCTGCAGAGAGAGAGGGAAAGAAACGTGGAGAAAGAGTGGGGGAGAGGAAATGGGGAGTCCAGGTTGGAGTGGGGGAACAGAGGGAGTTAAACCCAGCTCCTGAGCTCAGGGCGTGGTGCCCTCCCCTTCCCTCAGGACCAGGACTTGGGGCTGAGTCTGTCTCTCTCCAGCTCAGCTCCTCCAACACAAAGACACACAACAACATCGGTCACTCTGCTGCTCGGCACTCTTTAATCAACATTTTTATTGTTTACAAATGGAAGTGCTGGATACAGTCAGTGGGATGGTGCCTTTTTTCACTGGCCCCTCAGTTGATTGAAACATTGAAATGAGACCCTGTAATCTCCCCACCACCGCCCCCCGTGGGATAAGATGGACAAACCAGCGCTACCCTCAGTCTGTTACCATAGCGACAGGCTGCTCCATCACTGAAACACTGAACTGAAATGTGAAAATCCCGGATGGATTGATTAATGAGGGAATTTGATTGATGGATGTATTCGGGTGAAGGGATATTTCAGCACATTCTTCAGCTGCTGCCTGAACTTAGTCTGGGTCACGGCATAAATCGCGGTGTTTGTGCAGCAACTGAGGAGCTGCAGCATGAAGCCCAATTCCCGCACAGTGCGATGGATAAACACAGACTGATACCCAATATCATCCAACCGGGTCCATATAGAATACAGCATTAACGTTGACCATAACAGGATGAAATTGGCCGAGATCACAAACAGTAAAATGATGGACTTTTTTCGGTTTCTCATTTCAGTGTCAGACTGAGCGTCCCCATTGGTGTGAGCGCGGAGTCTCCTGCGGGCTCTGCTGGTCACTAAAATGTGTCTGACGGTGAGAACATTGAGCAGCAGAATCAGGAGAAATGGGACACACGGGGTTAGAATGTGGTGGAGGAGCTCGATTGTGACCCAGACAATGGACCTTCGAACAGCGTTTGTTACAACACAAAACCAGGGGCGGTTCTCCAGCCAATACTGAGCCGTGAGATTAAAATACCAGAAAATATTCCTTAAACAGCTCAGCACAGTCACTGCTCCCAGAACCACAGCCGCCGTTTTCTCACTGCAATATTTACTTTTCAGCTTCTGGCAACAAATGGCCACAAACCGATCAAAGGTGAAAGTGACGGTGAACCAGACAGAGCAGTCAGTGGCTGCATAAAGCAGGACGGCGTGGATATTACACACGGGGACGTAGTACCTCAGGAAATAAAACTGTTCCCGATAAACAATGGGAATGTGTCTCAGGATCAGGTCGAGGAAAATGACCAGGAGATCCGCCGCTGCCATGGCCCCCAGGTAACGTCTGACACATGGAGACAATCCACAATCTTTATAAAGCAGGACGTAGATGGTCACTACGTTAACTGTGAGGAAGGAAAACAAACCCATTATCCATCAGCCTGGAGGCAAAGGGACCCGTTTGATCGGGGACCCAGTGAGATTTTCAAATGTGTCCCTGTATTCAGGGATTTATTAAAATAATTGGAGCTGGAATAACAAATGGGAAGGTCGGAATTACTGACAAAAATGTGACATAAACCACAAGAAACCCTCCCTCCCCAAACATACAGAGACACATCCATAAGGACAGATGGTTTCTAGAACATTCCCACACACTCGATCACTCGAGAGCAGACACAGGTCACTCCTTCCTAGTTCCTAATACGGAGGGTGGGAATGTTGCTGTCCTGAAGGTTTCTCTCCCAGTTTCCCGAAGACAAACGGAGTTTGGGAATTTCTGTATTTTGGTCTAAATTGTGGTCGATCCTGTGTCGTGAAGAAATGTAAACGCAGGGAAAACGTATTCACTCCTTTAACTGCCTGAGGGGCCTTCGGAACAGTGTCTCCTTCTCCCTGGAACGGGATCTCTTCCCTCGGGATCTTATCGTTTGTTCATTTCACTGACGTCCGGCCGTTCACAAACAATGTCAGGGACAGAACGTTCCGGGGAATGTCAGTTATAGAATGTCAGGGACAGAACGTTCCGGGGAATGTCAGTTATAGAATTTCGGGGCCAGGACGTTCCGGGGTATATCAGTTATAGAATGTTGGGGACAGAAAGTTCCAGGGAATGGCAGTTTTAGAATGTTGGGGACAGAACGTTCCGGGGAACTCCTTGACCTGCCCATCACCTTTCCCCCCTACACCCACTCCACCAACATGATGCACTGTGCCTGGGCACACTGTAACATTAATGGGGAGAGAGACGGAGGGTCCAATCACAGGAATGGGAACTAAAGGCATTGCCAGATTAGATGAAATGGTTAGATTTACCACATTCTCAATCCACCTCACAGAACCAGCCCAGACACCATAAGCCCAGAGGAGATATCTGTTCACCGTGGTTCACTGTACAGACCAGGCCAGTGGACTGCTCAGTACAACCCAGCAATCTGTCCAGATTCACCCATTGCACTGGTCAATACAATCCAGCAATCTATCCAGAGTGGAGCACTGTGCAGATCATGTCAGGGCACTTATCTTCAAAGGCAGTCTAGACATCTGTCCAGTTTGGGAAGCTGTGATAGAGACAGAAAAGCTGCAGATGCTGGAGTCCCAAGTAGACAGGCAGGAAGGTGGGAGAACACAGCAATTCTGACAGGATCAGGAGGTGAAGAAGTCGACATTTCGGGTGTTACCGTTCTGTAAGGATCCTGAAGGAGGGCTAAAGCTGAAACATCAAATTCTACACCTCCTGATGCTGCCTGGATTGCGGTGTTCCTCCAGCAAGTATTCAGCATGGGAAGCAACACAGACCACAGCAGTGCATTGATCTATAAGCCCAGACTAGATATCTGTCCAGAGCTGAAAATGTGTTGCTGGAAAAGCGCAGCAGGTCAGGCAGCATCGAAGGAACAGGAGAATCGACGTTTCAGGCATCAGCCCTTCTTCAGCAACCGGCTATCTGTCCAGCACGGGGAGCTGTGCAGACCACAGCAGTGCATTGATCTATAAACCCGGATTAGATATCTGTCCAGCACTGAGAGCTGTGCAGAACACAACAGGACACTAATGTGTCAACCTGAAACAAATATCCATCCAGCATGGGGAGCTACACAGACTACATCATTGTATTATCTATAAACCTCAACTAGATAGTCTGACTAGCACAGCGACCTGTGCAGTGATCACCCATGAATTCATCTGTAAACCAGGAGCAGCTACCCTCCAAGAATGTAGGATTATGTACACCTCCGCATTGCATTAATCTGTAACCCAGGAGCAGTTGCCCTCCCAGCATGTAGAGCTGTGTAGACCACCCCAATACATTGATCTGTAACCCAGGAGCAGTTACCATCCCAGCATGTAGGACTGTGTACACCACCCCAGTGCATTCCTCAGTAACACTGTGTGAGATCCCTGCCCAGTGTGGGGAAACTTGCAGCCCATGCTGGAAGTGACGGGATGTGCAGCTCCCACCCATTTACAGCTCCATCTCTCCATTGTGCTCTGACAAGGGGGTTCTGTGGGTGTGAGCATCACTGCCAGAGAGAGAAATGGCGGGGGAATCAGTTTAAATATCACCACACGGGAAGAGTTTGGGGTATAGACAAAGATGGGGAGACTGAGAGACAGTGCCATGGAAGGATGTGGTCCGAGGATGCAGAATGCTGAAATGTAGACATTTCGATAGCATCCTGTCACATGAGCCAGTCTTCCCAGTAAAGATGGGAAAAAGGGATTTTGGTGTGAGTTCAGATGAAACAACAGCTGCTGCATGGTTTTGAAATTACGTTTATGTAATTGCTGTAGAGTTGGAGTGGGGTAATAAGCAGTTAAGAGAAATGGGGTCTCAGAGTTGTGAATAGTTGATGAAAAATGTTCACTTTCAGAGTTAAAAAATAAATTGATATTTTTGTTTAAACAGAGGAATTTGAGAATTCTCTGTCATTCATATTTTAACAGTTTACAAGACAAATTGTGCATTTCTTTATGTTAGTTTAAATTACCAGCTGAGCTCACTGTTGTGTCCTAACAAGTGCTGTGTGTGTATCTGTGTGTCTTCGTGTGGGTCAGGTCTGGCAGTCTCTATGATGTTTAAAGTGATGCAATGCCACCCTCTGCTGGCCTCCCCACGCCACTGCACAGGCATCGGCAGAGGGTGAAAACCAACAGGGATTCATTCAGAGAAGGGGAGGGGGAAGGCACCTGCTCACAGCACCATCCAAAATGATGTCTTATCCATGGACTGATCTAAATGTCGTTTAAACGTTGTAACTGTCCCTGCTTTCACCACTTCCTCTGGAAATTCATTCCACACCCAAGCCAGATTCTGTCTAACATAATTCCCTCTCATGACTTTTGTAAATCTTTTTCCTCGCACCTTAAAATATCCCTCAGTTTTGAATCCCCAACTCTAGGGAAAAGACATCAGCCCTTGTGTAAAGTTACCGCAGAATCTCATATTCTTCTCTCCTTGTAGCTCACTCCCTCCTTTCCCAGCAACATCCAGGTTAATCTCTTCTGAACCCTCTCCAGTTTAATATAATCATGTCAATAATATTAAAGTGAAGAGTCAAGGTATTTTCTTAGGGCACGGGGAGACCAAAACTAGAGGACATAGACTTAAGGTGAGAGGGGAAACATTTAAAAGTGACCTATGGGGCAGCTTTTGCCCCCAGAGGATAGTATGCCTATGGAATGAGCGAGCAGGATGACCAGACTGGACACAGTACTCCAGAAGAGGTCTCACTAATGTCCTGTACAACCACAAGATGACGTCCCAATTCCGCTACTCAAAGGTCTGACCAATGTCTCATCATGTCAGGACAGGCTGATGAACAAACACACAGGAGAATACTGTTACAGCTTTATGGGTATTGCTGATCGATGCTCGCGTCCCTTTCTCTGGGGACAAAGGTCTCGGTGTAAATCCCACAGAAGTGTCTCATGATACATCTGAACAAACTGTTTAAAACGGATTTAGAATTGTGACTTGTTGGAGAAGGAAGAGGTGTCAGTATTGCATTTCAGAATTTAGGCCCAGGAGGAGTGAAAGTACAGCCATTCGTGTTGATTGAAGTCACAATTCGCAGCAGTGAAGGTTTATAAAATCAGAATGGTGAATGGAGAAGTTGAGTAGTCAAGGTTTTTCCCCAGGTTAGGGGTGTCCAAAACTAGAGGGCATTGGTGGAAAGTGAGAGGGGAAAGGTTTTGATGAGGCTGAAAGGGCACTTTTTCACACATAGGGTGGTGTGCATATGGAATGAGCTGCCAGATTAAGTGGTGGAGGCTGGTACAACTACAGCATGTGAAAGGCATCTGGATGCTGACAGATCTGCCGAGTTTTTCCAGCAATTTCTGTATTTCTTTTTAAAAATGCATTCAGTTTAACACAGGTACTCTGAATAAATTAAACAATTTTCATTTTCTAATGACGCAGGGACATATAAACATATCTTCAAATCGACCAAGACCATTTTCTGCTAAGGGTATGTCTCAGTTCACGACAGCAGCAATGATGCACCTACATGGAACAGGGAATGTGATGGAGACATAGTTTGGACAATGTACAAGGAGACCTCGCACGGTCCAATTTGGGAGAGGATGACATTACTGTGTGATTCAGCACAGAGAGGGAGAAAATGTAATCTGCCTGAGAAGGAATGGCCTATTGCACTCTCTCTCCTTCATTGTTCCTCATCACAGCAATGTCTGCGAGCTAAAAAAAAACTCTAAACTCATCGTTACCATTCTTATTTTTATGGAATCCCTGCAGTGTTGAAACAGGTCCTTCGGCCCAACAAGTCCATACAAACCTTCCCAAAAAATTCCCCTATATTTACCCCTGACTAATGCACTGAACCTAGAAATCCTTGATCACTATGGACAATTTAGCATGACCAATCAACCTAACCTACACACTTTGAGCTGTGGTAGGAAACTGGAGCACCTAATAGAAGCTCACACAGACTCGGGGAGAACGTACAAACTTCACACACCCAGGCTAGAGTCGAACCAATGTCCCTGGTGTTGTGAGGCAGCAGTGCTAACCACCGTGCTACCCTTTGGATGGTCCCTGACCAGAATTCATTGGAATCTACTCACTGCCTAAAGCAAAGGGAATTCAGCCAAATCCAACTCTCCCAGGATGAAATCCCATTGCTAGCAGCTGAGTGAGTGCAATATCTTTAGAAGCAGAATAACGTTTTGAACAATCTTGCAATTTTTCCTTTGTCATGAGTTCCAATAATATCTGGACAACGTTCTTTCAAGTTAAAATTGGAGAGTTTGTGTGTGTGTGTGTGTGTGTGTGTGTTTGTGTGTGTGTGTGTCAGTGTTTTTAGAAAGGGAAATATTGATTGTATTATTGCAATACACAAACGGTTTACCATTCATCTTTCCAACATAGTTTGAGTAATATTGTTCTGGATCATAAACGTGCTTTTTGAGCAGATTAAAGAAACTAGCCTGACTTGTTCCTAAAACTGACCCTGACCCAGTCTGAGACCGATATCATCTGCCATATCACAAACCTGGTTACAAATAACATTTGTTATGAGCAGTGGAGGAGTGGGACTAGAAAGAAAACACTGACTCCAAAAGCCGGGGAACTATAGACCGGTGAGCCTGATGCCAGTGGTGGGTAAGTTGTTGGAGGAGATTCTGAGGGATAGCATTTACATACATTTGGCAAAGCAAGCGCTGATCGGAGTCGACAACTTGGCTTTCTGCATCATGTCTCATTTATTTGGTTGAGTTTTTTGAAGAGGTGACAAAGAAGATTGATGAAGGCAGTTTGGTAGACATTGTCTATGTTGACTTCAGCAAGGTGTTCATTTAAAGAACAAAGAGCAAAGAAAATTTACAGCCCAGGAACAGGCCCTTTGCCCTCCAAGCCTGAGCCGACCAAAACGTACTGTCTAAGTCTGTCGGTCAATTCCTAAGCATCTGTATCCCTCTGCTCCCCACCTACTCATGCATCTGTCCAGACGCATCTTAAATGAATCTACCGTGCCTGCCTCTAACACCTCTGCTGGCAACACGTTCCAAAAGCCCACGATCCCTCTGTGTGAAGTACTTGCCACATGTATTTCCTTAAACCTTCCATCTCTCACCTTGAAAGCATGACCTCTCGTTATTGAATGCTTCAACCTGGGAAAAAGCATGTCTCTATCCACCCTGTCTATCTCTTCATGATTTTGTAAACCTCAGTCACGTCCCCCCTCAATCTCCTTTTTTTCAGGTGAAAATAAATCTAATCTACTCAGCCTCTCTTCATAGCTAGTATTTCATTCTGATTGGTAGACATATTAGTAAGTTTCAGTCACATGGGATACAGAAGAAGCTAGTCACAAATGGCGTGAAGGAAGAGGGATTTTTTCAGCCTGGAGGCTTGTGAGCAGCAGTGTTCTGCAAGCATCCGTACTGAGTTCACTGCATTTCATCATTTATGTAAAGGATTTAGATGTGAATATTGGGGCCATAGTTAGTAGGTTTACAGGTGACATCAGAAAGGTGGTGTAGTAGATTATCTCAGAGTACAACAAGACTGCAATTAGATGGGACAAAGGGGCAAAGAGTAACACATGAAGTGTAACTGAGATAAATATGAAGCTTTGCATTTTGGGAAGGCAACTCAGGTCAGACATTATATACTTCATGGTCAGGTTCTGGGGCATAGCAGGTCGACAGAGTGGTGCAGAACACATTTGGCACATTTGCCTTAATCAGTCAGAGCATTGAGTCTAGGAGTTGTGGTGGTATGTTGCATCTATACAGGATGTTGGTGAGGCCACTTTAAGAATAATGCGTACAACTTGGTTTACTGCAGAAATAACTTGCACGGGTGTTCCAGGACTGGAGGTTTGAGCTGTAGGGAGAGGTTGATTAGGTTGAGGTGTTTCCCCGTGGAGTGTCAGAGGCAGAAGGGTGTCATTATAGAGGTTTATAAAACCATTTCAGGGGCATGGATATTCTGAACAGCCATGTTCTGCTCTCCAGGATAGGGGAGTCCAGAACAAGAGGGCATAGGTTGAAGGCGAGCTGGTAAATGATTTAGAAGGGACCTGAAGGTAAATGTTTCCCACAGAGAGTGGTGTGTGGACAGCAAGTGCTGTCAGCGGAAGTGGTCAAGGCGGGTACAATCGCACATTTAAAAAGTATCTGAAAGGGGAGGGATATTGGCCAAATGCTGACAAATGGGACTGGATCAGATTTGATATCCGATCGGAGTGAACAGATTGGACTAACGGGTCTGTTTCCGTTCTGCATGACTCTCTGATTCTATAAGAGGGACGATGAAAAATTCTGAAAGGATCTTTCAAGTCGGAATTCTCTTCAGTGGAAGTTCATCGTGCCTCTAAGTTCACATTGATTGAAAACTGCATTAGGTAAATATTTGACAGGGAAGTGAGTCAAGCATATTAGGATGGAGACAGGAAAGTGTGGCCGAGTCCACAACCTGATCAGCCACAATCTTAGTGCCGAGTGGAGAAGGCTCAAAGTATCTAATGACCCGCTCCTGCTCCTCAGTCCCATGTTTCTGTGTTCCATTTAGAAACTTAAACCTGCTAGACAGGAACAGTTGGAGTCCACTTACTCCTATAGCTTGGTGCACAGAAACAGAGGAGACCATTCAGCCTTTCAAGACTGTCGCACCCGCTTTGAGGTGATTTGGGAAATGTAATTGGAAAATCCAGGCTGGGTATGAAAGAGGCCCCTCATCTCTCTTTAGAAAGCGTCACCTATCTGCAGCTTGTGTTTCATTTGTTGGTCAGATTCACTGTGAATACAGCCCACATACCTCACCCAGAGATGGCTCACAAAATCATCTGGTCTCCATGATTGCAATATGCAATACCAGAACATTCATAAACATAACACCCACTAACTTTGCAATAACAGAATGTGAGAACATCAGAAACAGGGGCATGTCATTCACTCCGCAAACCTGCCTTGCTCTTCACTAAGATCATGGCTGATCTGCTCCTGGCCACAAATCCTCTTCCATACCCAATTCCTCATGGCCCTCAACTCTCTGACAGGTCAATATCCATCTATTTCTTCTTCAAATACGTTCAGTCATCTAGCTCCCCGAACACTCTTGAGAAGAGAAATCCTGACATTCAACACAACCTGTTTGAAAGAAACACTTGCTGCTCCTTCCTATATCATGGCCTATTGATGTGAACAAAAGAGGTTGAGACAAGGGTTCAGGTAAAAATGACTGGCCCTGATATCAAGGCAGTGGTTGACTTTTATTGACATCAAGAAGCTTAACAAAACTGGACTTAATGGGAATCAGAGTAAACTCTCCAGTGTTTGGGGTCAAACATGGCACAAAGGAAGATGTTCATCATCTCAGTCCTGGGTCACCTCTGTGGGAGATCCTCAGGGTAGCTTCCTCTTCACAAACAGCTTCAGCTGCTTCATCAATGTCTCCCCACCCTCACCATCACAACCATAAAATCAGAAGTGGGGATGGTCTCTGAATATTCCACAATGTTCAGAACATTTTATCCCCGTCAGCTCCTGAACTGCTCTGTGTCCATGTGCAGCAAGACCCAGGCTCCATTGAGACTTGTCCTGTTAAAGTGTCTGTAACATTCATGTAACAGCACTGTCTGACACTGCACATTGCCACAGCAAAACAAGAGTTCATTCAGCACCTCACGCTGGTTTCACAGGAATATGAGGAAGTCGTTCAGCCCATTGACAGTATTAGAGTAGAACAGGGACAGCCCATTCAGTGACTCCAGCCTATTACTCAGGAAGAGAAGGAGTCTCGTGTGATGGACCACACCAGAGCCCCTCGAAAATATTTGAAGGCGGTAGCCTAGACTCTAATGTTTTATTATTTTCAAGGAAATGTAAACTTTCTGTCCCAGGTGCAATGTGACTGGTCAAACTACTCGGTGTGAAGCAAAATACCATCTATTTCAACACGAATGAAGAAATAAAACCACAGAAAGAGGAATTTAGAATAACGTAATTGTATTGGCCAAGTTAACAGAATAATAGATCTTGGAGACATTACTAATGAAATATTCCAACATAGGAAACTCCCATAAACACACCCCTTGGCAAAAAGGAAAATTCAGACACAGTTTGTCATAAATATCTCTCCAATCCAGAATTAAAAACAGCATTAAGAGAAAATTCAGAGAGAGTAGCAACCAGGAGACATTCACTGACGCTTCCAAATCTATAATTTTTTATGTTACTGAGAATCCAAAACCCAGTCATGCTATCTCTGAGAGCTGACCACACCCATTCAGGCTGCATTAATATTAACCTAAGCTGTCGTTATCTGTTTACTCAAGTGGTCTTAACTAACCAGCTTGGTAACAATCGTTCAATATCTCTCATAAAAGAAACCCGGACAAAATAACCTCTAAAAGCTGCAGCATTGTCACACTGGTCAGTACATTGAGCTGTCAAACAGGAACCAGGGGAAACCCAGTCAGGCCCTTGGCCCTGTCCAATTGAAAGAGGAAGAAGCCAGTCAGCTCATTGAGCCACTTACACAGAAACAGTAGGAGGCCATTCCCACCTCAATGCACTTACACGGGGGCAGAATAATGTAATTTATTCTGATTACTGATGAATGCTTTATGCCCAAAACATCGATTCCCCTGCTTCAAGGATGCTGCCTGACCTGCTGTACTTTTCCAGGCATCGACTCTCTACTCTGATCTCCAGCATTGGCAGTCTTAAGTGTCTCCGAAATGATGCTCTAACATGATGAACAAGAGGAGCAGAAGCTGCACAGACAGACTGATCCACGTTGTTCCTCCTGGGTCTGTTGCTCATGATGCACACATGGGACTTTAACATGGTTTTCTTGCGGTGAGGAGGGAAGCCATATGTCTTGTCTGAAGTCTCAAGCAGGCACTTTCCATCTCTGAGAAGACAGCCTGGTGTTCTCTATGTAGGGCGGAAGCTGGTGCGAATGGCTACCTGTTTCAGAGGGAAGGTATTGTGGCTGCTGTTGGGGATTGTGAATAACCTGATGTTCAGGAGAGGGTTCACACGCTGACTACACAATACCATGGGGAGAGTTAATTTAGGTATATAAACTATTAGGAAAGCCATGTTAGACTGACGAATGGACTCTCTAAGTTCAAATAATGGTGATCTTGTTCATGTTGACCTTGTCTCGTGCATGTCCTGTGCAGTGTAACTTGTATGCCTTACTCTGTCCAAGTCTATTTCCACCCTATGATCTGTCTGGCCATGCTAACTATGATCTTCCTCCACTGCTCATAAACAAAGTATTTCCCTGTACTGAGGTACACGTGGCAATAAATCAAACCAATCAACCCTGTGTAAAGTATGGAATGTCTCACCCTATCAATGTCTCTTTTGGAAATAAGTGATCGCTGCCACTCCTCGTGTTTCAGCGTCACCATATCTTCGTCGCTCACAGCTCTACAGATTAAACACTCAGCTTATTCACTCTATCCTCATGTTACCATCACCCGTGTCTGTGATAAGGAGATTATTCCTTATAAAGGAGATCAAATCTGTACAGAGTGCCCCAAATGCTCTCTCAGCAAGACTCTACAACAGCAGGAAGATGGCTTTACTTATGTACTCGAATCATCTTACAATGAAGGACAGCATACCATTGACTGCACCCATTACTTCCACAGGGTTTGATTCGGAGCAGTCAACATAGAATTGTGAGTGGGAGATCATGCTTCCCAAATTTGTTAGAGTCCTTTGATGAAGTTACCAGGACGTTTGATGAGGGCAGAGTGATAGACGTAGTCTCTATGGATTTCAGTAAGGCCTTTGATGAGGTTCCACATGGCAGGCTGCTCTGTTAGGTTCCATCACGTAGAATACTGGGGGAACTGGCCAATTGGATACACAGTTGGCTTGTTGATGGGAAGCAGAAGGTTTAGTGGAAGGATGCTTGTCAGACCGGAGGCTGGGTCCATTGCTGTTTGTTATCCATGATTTGGTTGAGAATGTACAAGGCATGATTTGTAAGTTTGCAGATGAAACTAAAATAAGTGGGAGCATGATCAGTGAGGAAGTTTATCAGAAATTGCAGCAGGACATTAATTAGGTGGGGAAGTGGGCTGAGAAATGGCAAATGGAATTTAATATAGATGAGTGATGTCTTGCAGTTGGAATCTCAAATCAAGGTAGTAGTTTCACAGTGAATGGGCGGGCCTTAAGGGGGTGTAGTGGGCAGAGAGACCTTGGTGTTCAGGTGCAAGGTTCCCTGAGAGTGGAAGCACAGGTAGGCAGGGCAGTGAAGAAGGCTTTTGGCATGGTGGCCTTTGTCAGGCAGGACATTGAGTATAGAAGTTGGGAATTTATGTTGCAGTTACACTACACCTTGGTAAGGCCGCACTTGGAGTATTGTGTTCATTTTTGTCAACTTGTTATAGGGAGCGTATAATGAAATTAGAAAGATTGCAGAAGAAATTTAAAAGGACTTTGCCAGGACCCAATTGTCTGAGTTATAGGGAGAGGTTGGACAAGCTAGGACCTTTTCTTTAGAGCATAGGAGACTGAGCGGGGACTTTATAGAGCTGTATAAGATCATGAGGGATATGGATAGGGTGAATGCTCTGAGTCTTTTCCAAAGTTTAGAGAATAGAGGACGAGAGGGGATCAGTTAAAGGTAAAAGGGGAAGGAATAAAAGGGAACCTGAGGGACCACTTATTTACATAAATGGCTGGTACGTGGATGAGCTGCCAGAAGATGTGGCTAAGGGGGGTACATTAACAACACTTCAAAAGCATTTGGATAAATATGTGGATAGGAAAGGACTGGAAGGATATGGGCCAACTGCAGGGAAATGGGGTTAGTGTGAATGAACATTTACAAGGTGGAGTCGAACCACTTTGTTAATTAAAACCAAACACCCAGAAAAGCTCGCCTCACATCATAATCTGTTCACATATGAGTGACACAGATCTCCTACATTCCACTATTTAAACAAAAATTAGCATGTTAGTTTCTTAACTTTAATAGTGAACACTAAACAAAAACTATTCACAAATACTAGCCTCTCTTTTCTTAGCTACTTACTATCTGACTCCAACTCTGTAAAAATTTGCTGTTTCAACAACCCACATATTAAACGTTACAATCTCAAGACCACACAGTCTCAATCTTCCCCGCTGTGTTCACTCTTTCAGCTGCTGATCTCCCTGGGTCATTTTTTTAAACTGCAAGTAGGTTTACATGAACATGTGTCTTGATAGAGAGTGTTTGAGATGGTCAGTTAAAACTCCTGCTCTACAGCAGTTACTCTGCTGTTGGATGGCAGCGGCTCTCCCTCTAGTGTTCAAAATGCTGGGATTATATACTTCCCATGATACAATAATTCTCATAATTTCTTTGCTTTCCAGGTGTACGAACAATAATATTCAAATTTCATTGGATTCTGATATTCTGAGCATTATTTAAAGTCTTTGATTGCATTTGAATTGCTGTCAAAACAGCAACCAAAACTCAGCCTTCCATTTCCCAGCTAATTGTTACATTTGGAACAGTCTGACCTTTAGCTGGCATCTGTGGCTGTACATTCGATTCAGCAAAACCCATCCTATCTTAAAGTGAACAGACATTGATTAGATTCCAGGCAGTAACACACCCCAGGCTATCTGTTATTCTGTATACTAACCTCCCTTGAACCCCTCGATTCGATTCCAGGCTGTAACTCACTCTGGGGTATCCGTTATTCTGTATATAAACAACCCTGAACCCCTCGATTACATTCCAGGCTGTAACTCAGTCCGGGGTATCTGTTATTCTGCACATAAACCACCCTGAACACCTCAATTAGATTCCAGGCTGTAACATACCCCAAAATATCTGTTGTTCTGTATATAAACCAGCCTGAACCCCTCGATTAGATAGCAGGCTGTAACTCACTCTGGTGTGTCTGCTGTTTTGTATATAAAACACCCTGAATCCCACGATTCGATTCCAGGCTGTAACCTACTCCGGGCTATCTGTTATTCTGTATATAAACCACCCTGAACCACAGGATTCGATTCCAGGCTGTAACTCACTCCGAGCTATCTGTTATTCTGTATGTAAACCACCCTGAACAGCTCGATTCGATTCCAGGCTGTATCTCACTCCAGGCTATCTGTTATTCTGTATATAAACCACCCTGAACCCCACGATTAGATTCCAGACAGTAACTTCCTGTCAGGGTTGAAAGGGAAGGCTGGTAGTTATAGGGAATGTTGGCTTACTAAAGAAATTGAGGATTTCGTTCAGAAAAAGAAGGAAGCGTATGTCAGGTATAGAAAGGATAGATCGAGTGAATCCTTAGAAGAGTACAAAGGAAGTTGGAGTACACTTAAGAGGGAAATCAGGAAGACAAAATGCGGACATGAGATAGCTTTGACACATAGAATTAAGGAGAATCCAAAGTGCTTTTACAAATATATTAAGGACAAATGGTAACTAGGGAGAGAATACCGGCCCCTCAAAGATCAGCAAGGCGGCCTTTGTGTGGAGCAACAGAAAATGGGGGAGATATTAAATGAATATTTTGCATCAGTATTTACTGTGGAAAAGAATATGGAAGATATAGACTGCAGAGAAATCGATGGTGACATCTTGCAAAATGTCGAGGGAAACAGAGGAGGAAGTGCTGGATGTCTTGAAATGGTTAAAGGTAGATAAATCCCCAGGACCTGATCAGGTGTACCTGAGAACTCTGTGGGAAGTTCGAAAAGTGATTGCTGGGCTTCTTGCTGAGATATTTGTATCATCGATAGTCACAGGTGAGATGCTGGAAGACTGGAGTTTGGCAAACGTGGTACCACTGTTTATGAAGGGTGGTTAAGACAAGCCAGGGAACTATAGACCGGTCAGCCTGACCTCGGCGGTGGGCAAGTTGTTAGAGGGAATCCTGAGGGACAGGATGTACATGAATTTGGAAATGCAAGGACTGATTCAGGATAGTCAACATGGCTTTGTGCGTGGGAAATCATGTCTCACAAACTTGATTGAGTTTTTTGAAGAAGTAACAAAGAAGATGGATGAGAGCAGAGCAGTAGATGTGATCTATATGAACTTCAGTAAGGCGTTCGACAAAGTTCCTCATGGGAGACTGATTAGCAGGTTAGATCTCATGGAATACAGGGAGAAGTAGCCATTTAGATACAGAACTGGCTCAAAGGTAGAAGATAGAGGGTGGTGGTGGAGGGTTGTTTTTCAGTCTGGAGGCCTGTGACCAGTGGAGTGCCACAAGGATCAGTGTTGGGCCCTCTACTTTTTGTCATTTATATAAATGATTTGGATGCGAGCATAAGAGGTACAGTTAGTAAGTTTGCAGATGACACCAAAATTGCAGGTGTAGTAGACAGCGAAGAGGGTTTCCTCAGATTACAACAGGATCTGGACCAGATGGGCCAATGGGCTGAGAAGTGGCAGATGAAGTTTAATTCAGATAAATGCGAGGTGCTGCATTTTGGGAAAGCAAATCTTAGCAGGACTTCTACATTTAATGGTAAGGTCCTAGGGTGTTTTGCTGAGCAAAGAGACCTTGGAATGCTGGTTCATAGCTCCTTGAAAGTGGGGTCGCTGGTAGATAGGATAATGAAGAAGGCATTTGGTATGCTTTCCTTTATTGGTCAGAGTATTGAGTACAGGAGTTGGGAAATCATGTTGCGGCTGTACAGGACATTGGCTAGGTCACTCTTGGAATATTGCGTGCAATTCTGGTCTCCTTCCTATCGGAAAGATGTTGTGAAACTTGAAAGGGTTCAGAAAAGATTTACAAGGAGGTTGCCAGGGTTGGAGGATTTGAGCTACAGGGAGAGGCTGAAGAGTCTGGGGCTGTTTTCCCTGGAGTGTCGGACGCTGAGAGGTGACCGTATAGAGGTTTACCCTCAGGTAAGGGAGTCCAGAACGAGAGGGCATAGGTTTAGTTTGAGAGGGGAAATATATGAAAGAGACCTAAGGGACAACATTTTTACGCAGAAGGTGGTACGTGTACGGAGTAAGCTGCCAGAGAAGTGGTGGAGGATTGTACAATTGCAACATTTAAGAGGAATTTGGATGAGTATATGAATAGGAAGGGTTTGGAGGGATATGGGCCGGGTGCTGGAAGGTGGGACTAGATTGGATTGGGATATCTGGTCGGCATTGACAGGTTGGACTGAAGGGTCTGTTTCCATGCTGTACATCTCTATGAGTCTATGACTCTATAACTCACTCCGCGCTACCTGTTATTCTGCATATAAACCACCCTGAAACCCTCGATTAGATTCCAGTCTGTAACACACTCTGGGGTATCTGTTATTTTGCACATAATCATCCCGAATCCCCTTGATAAAATTCCAATCTGTAACTGACTTCCAATTTTAAGGGGCTCTGCACATTAGCCACCTCAATCCTTTGATTAGATTCCAGTCTATATCACACTCCTGGGTATCTGTTAGTCTGTATATTAACCATCCAATCCAAACCCTGTTAAAATTGTCCACCATGTTCTGTGATGTGTATGTGAGGTGCATTAGTCAGGGGTAAATGTGGGGAAATGGGTCTGGATGGGTTATTCTTCTGAGGGTCAGTGTCGTCTTGTTGGGCAGAAGGGCTTGTTTCCCCACTGACGGGATTATATGAATCACCCGGAACCCTCTCGATTAGATTCCAACATGTGACTCACTTCCATGTATGTGTGATTCGCATGTTTCAAAAACACACCAAAAACTTCAATTATATTCCACTTGATGGAGTTCAATTTAGATAAACTCGAGGTGCTGCACTTTGGGAAAGCAAATTTGAGCAGGACTTATAAACTTAATGGTAAGGTCTGAGGGAGAGATGCTGAACAAAGAGACTTTCAAGTGCAGGTTCGTAGCTCCTTGAAAGTAAAGTGGCAGGTGGATAAGATAACGTAGGCAGCGTTTGGTATGCTTTCCTTTATTGGTCAGAGTTTTGAGTATAGGCATTGAGAGGTCATGTTGTGGCTGGACTGGACATGGGTTAGGCCACTGTTGGAATATGGCATGCAATTCTGGCCTCCTTCCTATCGGAAGGATGTTGTGAAATTTGGAAGGGTTCAGAAACGTTTTACAAGGAGGGTGCCAGGGTTAGATGATTTGAGCTAGAGGGAGAGGGTGAATAGACTGGGGTTGTTTTCCCTGGAGCATCAGAGGCTGAGGGGTGACCTTATCAAGGTTTATAAAATCATGACGGGCATGGATAGGATAAATAGACAAAGTCTTTTCCTTGGGGTGAGGAGTCCAGAACTAGAGGGCATAGGTTTAGTGTGAGAGGTAATATGAAAGAGACCTAAGGGGCAACTTGTTCACTCAGAGGGTGGTACATGAATGGAATGAACTGTCAGAGGAAGTAGTGGAGGCTGGTACAATTGCAACATTTAAAATGCAGCTCAATGGGTATATGAATGGGAAGATTTGGAGGGAGATGGGCCAAGTGCTTGAAAAAGAGACTAGAGTAGGTTAGGATATCTGGTCTGCATAGACGGGTTGGACCAAAGGGTCTGTTTCCATGCTGTACATCTCTATGATTGTATAACTCTGCGATTTTGTGACTCACGACCTGTTATCTGTTATTCTGTATGTAAACCACGCTGAACCCCTTCGATTAGATTCCACTCTGTCCCTCACCTATGGGTATCTCATATGATGTATGTAAACCCTAAACCCCTCAATTAGATTCCAGTCTGGAACTCACTCCTGGGGATCTGTTATTGGATCTGTGAAGTGATCCTTGTTGGATGTCAGACAGAAGACAAGATAAACTGAATGGTCACGTGTTACATTGGGAGCAGGAACACAGAAAGCTGCCTGGTACATTTCTGTCCTGTTACATATCTCCAAGTTTCAGATTGGGGCAGAATTCCTGTCACAATGGGGAAGTCTCAAAAGCTGTTTCTTGTCCTGCATGAATGCATCATTATAACATGAATTCCCTTGTAAGGTAGGAAATGGAGACAGCTCCTGAAAGGTTTCTGTATCTGTGTGTGTGTGATTCTGTGTGTCTGTGTATGCAGGTTTATGTGTGATTCAATGTGCGTGTTCAATGTTTTATATATTTTCGAACTGTATTGATGTTGCCAGTCTCTCTTGCTTTTCCTTATTTATAAACTCAATGTCATCGTTTTGTTGATATAAAATGGTGACTGTGGACAAATCTAAAATGACTGCCTGACTGATTTGTGTCAGGAAAACTTTCAGCAAGGGAGAGGGGGCAATGTGTCAAAAGCCATTTCCATTCATTGATGCTAGCAGAGATAGGAAATGGAGACAGCTCTCTGAAGGTGCTTAAAATGCAAATCCCAGAACCAGTTTACAGTGAATGCCCAGAGACAATGTGACATTCCAGTAAGGTCTGCCTTACTTTCCAAGCTACGAATATATGAAGAAACATAATATACAAAACCTGATAGAGCTCAGTCACTGAATTGTAGATTTGCAGCGTTGGATCAGATTCCTGCCTGGCGAGGTCTCATCCCAAATTGAAGAGTTTTTCAAATGCCACACTGACCTTCTGTGGGTTCAAATGGTGTGTTGTTTACAAATAAAAGAAATTAATGCACCTGCAATTGAACAAAACTCTTTCTGGAAATTTGTGCATCTGTTGGTTTAAGTATCTTTCAACAGGATTGAAGATAAATGAGACAGTGAGAGATAGGTAGCACTGTAACCAGAATGGCAGTGCAGTATAAAAGGTATATTAATACTTTCAGTGAAAGGGGAAAACAGAGGAGGATAGTCCTTAAAATAGGAAAGTTGGGAGTCACTAAAGATGTGTAGTTTGAGACTGCATTATATTTATTTGAGTCAAGATTTGCAACCAGTTGGCCAATAGTGCACTTTGTGACTCATTCCCAGTTACAAGTTATTTCACATAAAAAGGTTAACATATCCCTCGATTAGATTCCAGGCTCTAACTCACTCCGGGCTCTCTGTTATTCTGTATATAAACGACCCTGAACTCCTCGATTTGATTCCAGTCTGTAACTCACTCCGGGCTATCTTATATTCTGTATCTAAAACTCCCTGAACCCCTCGATTAGATTCCAGGCTGTAACTAACTACAGGGTATCAGTTATTCTGTACATAAACCATCCGAAATCCCTCCATTAGTTTCCAATCTGTAACACACTCCAGGCTGTTATTCTGTATATAAACCACCCTGAATCCCTCGATTAGATTCCAGGCTGTAACTCACTCTGGGCTATCTGTTATTCTGTATATAAACCACCCTGAACCCTGCAATTAGATTCCAGGCTGTAACTCACTTCGGGCTACCTGTTATTCCGTATATAAACCACTCTGAAACCCGAGATTAGATTCTAGGCTGTAACTCACTCCGGGGTATCTGGTATTCTGTATATTAGTCACCCGAACCCCTCGATTAGATTCCAGTCTGTACATCACTCCGGGCTATCTGTTATTTTGTATATTAATCACCCTGAACCCATTGATTTGAATTCACTTCCTGACATGTTAAGCTCATGTTCCCAACACAATCTAATCTCAATGATGATCAATGTATCACTGGTCCTCCGAACTGCTGGCACTACTTTCTGTTAACTTTCTGATGTTTACGTACATGATTACCTGTAGCAGTGAGTCGCAGGTAGAGAGTGGTGTTTAACACGTTTGGCACATTTGCCTAAATCAGTCAGAACATTGAGTATAGGAGTTGTGGTAGCATGTTGCATCTGTACAGGATGTTGGTGAGGCCACTTTAAGAATATCGCGAACAACACGGTTTTCTGCAGAAATGACTTACATGCATGATCCAGGACTGGAGGATTGAGCTATCGGGAGAGGCTGATTACGTTGAGGTGTTTACCCCGGAGTGTCAGAGGTTGAGAGGCAACATTATGGAGGTTTATAAAATCATCAGAGGCCTGGATATTCTGAACAGCCATGTTCTAATCCCAAGGATAGGGGAGTCCAGAACAAGACAGCACAGGTTGAAGGGGAGAGGGCGAATGATTTAGAAGGGAACTGAAGGTAAATATTTCACACAGAGTGGTGTATGTACAGAAAGTGCAGTCAGAGGAAGTGGTCAAGGCGGGTACAATCACAGGAGGAATATTGGCCAAATGCTGGCAAATGGGATTAAATCAGATTTGATATCTGATCGGAGTGAGCAGATTGGACTAATGGGTCTGTTTCCATTCTGCATGACTCTCTGATTCTATAAGAGGGATGACGAATAATTCTGAAAGGACTTTTCAAGTCGGAATTCTTTTCATTGGAAGGTTATCGTTTCTCTATGTTCACATTGATTGAAAGCTGCGTTAGTTAAATATTTGACAGAGAAGTGAGTCATGAATAATGAGATGCAGACAGGAAAGTGGGGCTGAGACCACAACCTGATCAGCTACAATTTTAGTGCCTGGTGGAGAAGGCTCAAAGTATCTAATGACCCACTCCTGCTCCTCAGTCCCATGTTCCTGTTGCACAGAAACACAGGAGACATTTCAGCCCCTCAGTACTGTCCGACACAGTTTGAAGTGAATTGGGAATGTAATTAGAAAACCGAGGCTGGGTACGCAAGAGACCCCTCATCTCTCTTCACAGAGCTTCCCTTCTCTGCAACTTGTGCTTCATTTGATGGTCATGTTGTACACACAGATTCAGTGTGAATACAGCACACCCCCCCCCCCCCCCCCCCATATCTCACTCAGGGATGGCTCACAAAATCCTCTGGTCTCCCTGTCTGCAACATTCAATAACAGAACCTTCATGAAAATAACACCCACTAACTTTCCGATAACAGAATGGGAGAACATCAGAAACAGGGGCATGTTGTTCACCCCCCAAGCCTGCCTTGCCCTTCTTTAAGATCATGACTGATCTGCTCTTCGTCTCAAATCCTCTTTCATATCAAATTCTTCATAGTCCTCTATTCCCTGGCAGGTCAATTTCCATCTACCCCCTCTTCAAATACGTTCTGTCATCTAGCTTCCCGAACACCCGTGAGGAGAGAAATCCTGACATTCAATACTACCTGTTTGAAGAAAACACTTGCTGCTCCTATGTCCTGGCCTATTGATGTGAACAAAAGAAGTTGAGACAAGGATTCAGGTAAAAATGACTGGCCCCGATATCAAGGCAGTGGTTGACTTCTGTTGGCATCAAGGAGCTTAACAAAACTGAACTTAATGGGAATCAGAGTAACCTCTCCAGTGTTTGGGGTCAAACCTGGCACAAAGGAAGATGTTCATCATCTCAGTTATGGGTCATATCTGTTCGAGATCCTCAGGGTAGCTTCCTCTTCACAAACATCTTCAAATGCTTCATCAATGTCTCCCCCGCCCCACTCTCCCCACCATAAGATCAGAAGTGGGGATGGTCGCTGAAGATTCCACAATGTTCAGAACATTTTGTCCCCTGTCAGCTCCTGAACTGGTCTTTGTCCGTAACTAGCAGGATACAGACTCCATTGAGACTTGTGCTGTTAAAGTGTCCGTAACATTCATGTAATAGCATTGGCGGGCACTGCACATTGCCACAGTAAAACAAGAGTTCATTCATCACCTCACGCTGTTTTTACAGGAATATGAGGAAGACGTTCAGCCCATTGACACTGTTGGAGAAGAACAGGGACAACCCATTCAGTGCCTCCAGCCTATTACTCAGGAAGAGAAGGAGTCGAGTGTGATGGACCTCACCAGAGCCCGTCGAAAATATTTTAAAGTTGTAGCCTACATTCTAATGATTTCTTATTTTAAAGGAAATGTAAAGTGTCTGTTCCAGATGCAATGTGACTGGTCAAACTACTTGGTGTGAAGCAAAACACCATCTGCTTAAACACGAAAGAAAAAAATGAAACCAAAGAAAGAGGAATTTAGAATAACGTAATTCTATTGGACAGCTTAACAGAATAAGAGATCTAGGAACTATTACTGATGAACTGTTCCAATATAGGGAAATCCCATAAACACAGCCCTTGGCAAAAAGAAATATTCAGACACAGATTGTCACAAATATTTCTCCAATCCAAGAATTAAAAACAGCATCAAGAGAAATTTCAGAGAGAGTAGCAACCAGGAGACATTCACTGAAGCTTCCAAATCTGTGGAGACCACAATAGTTTCTGATGTTACTGAGAAACCAAAACCCAGAGATCCTAATCTGTGAGAGTTGGCCACACCCATTCAGGCTGCATTAAAATTAACCTAAGGCCTCCCTAGCTGTTACTCAAGTGGTCTTAACTGGCAAGCTTGGTAACAATCGTTCAATCTCTCTCATAAAATAAACCAGGACAAAATAACCTCTTAAAGCTGCAACATTGTCACACTAGTCAGTACAATGAGATGTCAAACAGGAACAAGGGTTAACCAGTCAGGCCCTTGGCCCTGTCCAATCGGACGAGTTTGAAGCCAATCACTCCCTGGAGTCACTTATACAGGAACAGCAGGAGGCCATTCCCACCTCAATGCACTTACACGGGGGCAGAATGAGGTAATGTGTGCTGATTCCTGATGAATGTCTTATGTCCAAAACGTCGATTCTCCTGGTCCTCGGATGCTGCCTGACCCACTGTGCATTTCCAGCAATTGATGTTCTACTCTGATCTCCAGCATTGGCAGTCCTCACTGTCTCCTAATTGATGCACGAAGATGATGAACAAGTGGGGCAGAGGCTGCACAGACAGACTGTTCCACGTTGTTTCTCTTGGCTCCGTTGTTTATGATACACATGTGGGAGTTTAACATGGTTTTCTAGAGGTGGGCAGGGAAGCCATGTGTCTTGTGTGAAGTCTCATGAAGGCACCATCCATCTCCACGAGGACAGCCTGGTGTTCTCTATGTAGGGTGGAAGCTGATGGGAATGGCTACCTGTTTCAGATGGAAGGTACTGTGGCTGCTGTTGGGGATTATGAGCAACCTGATGTTCAGTACAGGGTTCACTCGCCGACTGCACAATAACATGGGGAGAGTTTATTTAGGCAAATAAACTATTAGGAAAGTCACGTTAGACTGATGAATGGACTCTCTAAGTTCAAATAATGGTGATCTTGTTCATGTTGATCTTGTCTAGTGCATGTCCTGTGCAGTGTAACCTGTATGCCTTACTCTGTCCAAGTTTATTTCCACCCTGTGATCTGTCTGGCCATGGTTACTATGATCTTCCTCCACTGCTCATAAACAAAGTGTTTCCCTGTCCTGAGATACTGGGTAAAGTATGGAATTCCTCTCCCTGTCAATGTCTCTTTTGGAAATAAGTGATCGCTGCCACTCCTCGTGTTTCAGCATCGCAATTTCTTCATCTCTCACAGCTCTACAGATTAAACACTCAGCTTCTTCACTCTATCCTCATGTTACTATCACCGTTGTCTATGGTAAGGGAATCATTCCTTATGAAGGACATCAAATCTGTACAGAGTGCCCCAAATGCTCTCTCAGCAAGGCTCTACAACAGCAGGAAGATGGCTTTACTTATGTACTCGAATCATCTTACAATGAAGGACAGCATACCATTGACTGCACCCATTACTTCCACAGGGTTTGACTCAGAGCAGTCAGCATAGACTTGTGAGTGGGAGATCATGCTTCCCAAATTTCTTAGAATCATTTGATGAAGTTACCAGGACGTTTGATGAGGGCAGAGTGATAGATGTAGTCTGTATGTATTTCAGTAAGGCCTTTGATAAGGTTCCACATGGCAGGCTGCTCAGGAAGGTTACATCTCGTAGAATGCGGGGGGAACTGGCCAATTGGATACACAGTTGGCTTGATGGTAGGAAGCAGAAGGTTTAGTGGAAGGATGTTTGTCAGACAAGAGGCTGGGTCCATTGCTGTTTGTTATCTATGATTTGGTTGAGAATGTACAAGGTATGATTAGTAAGTTTGCAGATGACACTAAAATAATTGGGAGCATGATCAGTGAGAATGTTCATCACAAATTGCAGCAGAACCTTAATCAGATTGCAAATGGGCCTAGAAATGGCAAATGGAATTTAATATACAAGCGTAAGATATTGCATTTTGGAAAATCAAATCAAGGTACGAATTTCATGGTGAATGGGAGGGTCTTAAGGGGTGCAGTGGCACATTGGCCTTCATCAGGCAGGATATTGAGTATAGACGTTGGGAACTTATTTGGCAGTTACACAGGACTTTGCTAAGGCTGCACTTGGAGTATTGTGTTCAGCTTTGTCACCTTGTTATTGGGGAGGATGTTATTAAATTAGAAAGAGTGCAGAAGAAATTTACAAGGACATTGCCAGGACCCAATGGTCTGAGTTATAGGGAGAGGTTGGACAAGCTAGGACCTTTTCTTTAGCGTGTAAGAGACTGAGGGAGTCCTTATAGAGCTGTATAAGATCATGAGGGATATGGATAGGGTGAATGATTCAGTCTTTTTCCAAGGCGTCGAGAATCGAGGATCAGAGGGGATCAGTTTAAGTTTAAAGGGGAAGGAATAAAAGGGAACGTGAGGGGCCACTTCTTTATACAGAGGGCTGGTACGTGGATGATCTGCCAGCAGATATAGTTGAGGGGGGTACATTAACAACATTTCAAAAACATTTGGATAAATATGTGGATAGGAAAGGACTGGAAGCGTTTGGGCCAACTGCAGGGAAATGGGGTTAGCGCGGATGGATATTTACAAGGTGGACTCGAACCCCTCTGTTAATTAAAACCAATCACCCAAAAAAGCTCGCCTCACCTTGTAATCTGTTCAAATATGAGCGACACAGATATCCTACATTCCACTATTTAAACAAAAATTATCAAGTTAGTTTCTTAACTTTAATAGTGAACACTAAACAACAACTATTCAGAAATACAAGCCCCTCTTTTCTTGGCTACTTACTATCTGACTCCAACTCTGTAAAAATATGCTGTTCCAACAACTCACATATGAAACATTAAAATCTCAAGACCATACATTCTCTATCTTCCCCGCTGTGTTCACTCTTTAAGCTGCTGATCTCCCTGGGTCATGTTTGTTTTCATTGCAAGGAGGTTTACATGAACATGTGTCTTTGATAGAGAGTGTTTGAGATGGTCAGTTAGCACTCCTGCTCGACAGCAGTTGCTCTATGTTGGATGGCAGCAGCTCTCCCTCCAGTGTTCAAAATGCTGGGCTTATATACTTCCCATGATATAATAATTCTCATAATTCGATTGCTTTTCAGGTGTCCAAACAATAATATTCAAATTCTGTTGGTTTCTGGTATCCTGAGAGTTATTTAAACTCTTTGTTTGCATTTGGATGGCTGTCAAAACAGCAACCAAAACTCAGGTATCCATTTCTCAGGTAATGGTGACATGTGGAACAGTGTGACCTTGAGCTGGCATCTGTGGCTTTAATTTCCATTCAACAAAACCCGATCTGTCTTAAAGTGCCCATACATGTTTTTGGCTTCATAACATCTTCCTGCTTCAGAAAATAAATTGAACAAGCAGAATGAAAAGATGGCTACATTTCTTTTCCTCTAATTCTTCATCCCAATTATATGAAATACAAAAGTATTAATCTCAGTTATATCATTCATATTAATACTGCACACCAATACAACACTGGAATAAGTCTAATCTTATCTACACTGCTTTCCTTTAAATCCGCGAAAACCCATATGCTATCACATTGTAGGAGCCACAGCATGTACATTTTGTAAGTTTAAAGTCAGTAAGGTAAGACTCCAATTAAATAGTTTCATTTTCTGGTCTTTAAATATTCCAAAAAATGCGAGAGATTTGTCGTTGTCCACAACCATCCCTGACAATTTTTTATCATATAAACATTAAAATATTGTCAGGCTAGTGTGAAACTTAATCATTCTTGTTCAATAATGGAGATTTTGTTTTTTTTTTCTGGTGGATATTGAGTTTTTTCAACAAGTAGCCATTTAGCCATTCAATTCCATCATCCTCTTTCTGTATCAATACCTCTTCGACCCCGATATCCCGAGCATCAAACACAATTTTCAAAGGATCTCAAAATGTTTGGTGTAGCTAAAACTGATGTGGTGATTAATCCTGCTTTACAATTCTCAAATGCCTCCTGGCATTGTTCTGTCCACCACAATACTGTTTCCTTCTTTAAGAAATCCATCAGTGGTGCCAATACGCTGCTGAAGTTTGCAATAAAATTCCGATAGAATCCACTCAGTTCCAAAAATCGAGCCACCTCTTTCTTCAAGGATGGTCGTGGAAATTCCTCAAAGCCCTTCGTTTTTATGTTCGATGGGGTCAACCTTCCATGTCCAATGTAATATCCCAAGAACGTCACCACTGCCTTCGCGAATTCTGTTTTCTTTAAGTTTATTACCAAGTTTGCTTCTTGTAATCGTTCAACATGCTCTGCCAACTGTAACATGTGAGTTTTCAATCACTTGCTAAAGATCACTACATCATAAAAATATGCAGCAAAATTTGTTCATATGGCCACAACTCTGTTTCTGAGTCTTAAATGTACCTGGTGCATTATTCATCCGTATGAAATACTCGATAAAGTTTTTTGTCATCTCTGGTATTTTTACTGGGTAGTTTAACTGACTCCACAGTTTTTTTTATTTGAAAGGGGCCACTAAACCTGGATTTGAAGAGATTTCTTACCACTGCTGGCAATACTAATACGTCATCCCCACGGGAAATCTTCAAAGTTTCAGTGTTTTTATCTGCCACCTGCTTCACTCTATGCTGTGCTCTTCAGATACTGTTTAGCTAACTCACCTACTCCATCTACTCTCTCCCTCACCTCTTACACATAATCCAGGTGTGAGATTTCCGACTTCGGTCCTGTCAATTTATATTTAATTAATTTCAAAGGACCTCTCACTTCATGCACGAATATTAACTCAAAGGAAGTAAAGTGAGTAGATTTATTTGGGACATCTCTAATGGCAAACAATTTAATGGGGCACCTTTATCCCAAGCATTTGGCCAACCCTGACAGGTACACTGTTAACGTAGTCTTCAGCATCTGATGCTAACTTTCCAAGGCTCTCTGGGATTCAGGATGGGACGCACTTTGAAGTGCTGTCTGCCTAAGTAGATCCATGACTTCCTTAAACAGCTGAGCGGTAAAATGAGACCCTTGGTCTGACTGAGTCTCTCTGGGCAGCCCACAGCGAGTCAAGAAAGCTAACAACTCCTCCGCCTCCCCTTTGCCTTAACACTCTAACAGTTGAATTGCCTCTGGATATCTGGTAGACACATCCATTATGGTCAGCAAGTATTGGTTTCCACTTTTACTTTAGAAAGGGGAGCTACACAATTAATCATAATCCACGTGCAAGGTTCTTAGAATGCTGGAATTGGCAAGAAATGTGCTGGTTTTATTACTGCCTATTACTTATCTACCATTTGGGATGTATGTCACGTACAACAAAAATTAACAGCGTTCTTGTGCATTCCAGGCCACGAAGAAATGCTTCTGTACCTTAGCTTGAGTCTTCTGTACACCGAGGTGACCGCCTGCAATTAGTTTATGAGCTACCCGTAACACTGTACGTTACTGCTAACACAATGTAGTGCACTTCGGCCCATTTCCATTCTGCAGTAACCTATCGGGTTCTCCATTTTAATTTTATGATTCAATCTTTAAGTTAATAACGTTCAACAATATATTCTGATTCCTTTTCTGTGTGTGTGCATGTGTATGTGTGTGTGAATGTGTGTGTATATATCTGTTGTAAGTCCATTCGCCTTTCTGGACTAAACCCCTCTGCCTGATCCTCTGCCTGTTCAGGTTTATCCTGCACCGTTACATCAAACAGGGAGTCAGTTCACCGAGCATCAACCCATTTGTCTTTTTCGTTCGTTTTTCCTTCCTGCTGTAACTTATGACAGTGGGATCTTGTTACTACACAGTCTGGAAAATTTCCTGGGTAATTTCCTTTTAACTCACCAATTCCCTCGTCTTCCTTTGGCTTCTCCACCACAAGGGGTGCCTATCCCACCTCTCCTCCTGTGAAATTGTTCCCAAGAACAAACTGTATTCCTGGAAAACACTCTGTTACTCACTGTCACTGTTACTTCCCTAATCTTGATTCGGCATTCCTTCCTGATATTACACAAGGGAATGCTTAATTTCTGTCCCCATTCCACAAATTAACACACTCTTGATCAACATGCCAGAAAGAGTGAAAAAATCTTTCATCTCTTTCTATTAGAGGGTGAGAGAAAGTGAGGGCTGCAGATGCTGGAGATTAGAGTTGTAAAGTGTGGAGCTTGAAAAGCACAGCACGTCGGCAGCATCGGAGGGGCAGGAGAGTTAACGTTTCAGGCATAAATGCTTCATCAGGAAAGTGGGAGGTAAGGGAGGGGCAACGAGGTTGAAAAATAAATAGAAGGGTGAGGGTGGAGCTGAGTGGAAGGGAGCTTGGAAGGCGATAGGTAGATGCAGGGAGGGTGTGATGGTGATAGGTCGGACAGGACGGTGATCGGACCCCTATCGGTGGTAGGACAGCTGGAAACCTCAAACTGTATAACATCAACTTTGACTTCACTAAATTCCAAATCTCCCCTCCACCAAACTCTCCCAGATCTAACCGTTGAACCTCGCACTGCCCTCTTGGACTGCCCTAACTTGCCATTTCCTTTCCACCTATCGACTCCATTCTACCCTCCGACATCACGATCACTCCCACCTATATCTTCTTATTGCCTTCCCAGTGACCCTCCCACCAGCTCAGCTATTACCCTCGTATTTATCTTTCAGCCGCCTTGTCCCCCCACCATGTTCCTGACGATGGGTTTCTGCCTGATATTCGACTGTCCTGCTGTCTGGATGCTGCCTGATCTGTTGTGCTTTTCCGGAGCCTCACTTCTCAACTATTAGAGACTGAGCAGATCCCATATCTCACAAAATTATAACTTCTTGTTCTTCTCCCCCTGTTATTTCTGAGTAAACTTTATCGACAGAGGTGAATTCTTTAGAGAGATCAGGCACTGCCTCCATACCCAGCCCTTGCCTCGGCTGTGCAATTTCCTTCAGCTCCTCGGCTCCACTTGGGCTCTCCTTTACGAGTTTCAAGAATGCCACTGGGCTTAGCCTCTTCTAACACATCTTTCCCCAAAGTGTCTTCCTTTAACGCCCAGCATGGTGTGTCCTAGCTTACTGCAGTGAAAACAACTTTTTCCTTGTGCCCTTCTTAAACCATCAGCACTGTAATATTATGTGTTACACTCCCTTACCGTGAAGCTCCTGAGGCCTTTCACCACATTTCAAACCCCTTGGGCTTCTTTCTTCACCTGTAGTGAACTATTGTGAGCTACTGTTCGCTTTGTAATGTGCGATCGTCCCTTCTCCCAAATTCTATCCCTCACCGGATGAAATTCCTGCCAGACGCTATATTTCATCACATGCAACAATGCATATTTGCCTGCCATTTCTGCCGCCCTTCTCACTTCTCGAACTTTCTATTCATTCGCATTAATTCTTATTATCTCTGGAAGTGAGTCTTTTAACTTCTCCAGCAGATTAGTCTCCCTTCAAGCCTCACAGGTCTTATCCATTTTTAAGGCCAGCACCCACCTGTCAAAATGACTGTGGTTAATTCTTTCAAACTCAATATAAGTCTGACCTGGTTCCGTCTCTATTTTTCTGAACTTCTGTCTATATGCTTCTAGTACCAATTCATAACCCATCAAAATAGCCAATCTGACATCTTGATAATCTCTTGAACCCTCATCTGACAGCGCTGCACATACCTCACCAGCTGTGTCCACCAGCTTAGTCTGAACTAGCATTACACACAAGTTCACTGGACACGTCATCTGCCTAGCCATTTTTTCAAATGAAATAAAAAAAGTTTTGACATTTTTCTCATCGAAATATGGCAAGCTACTAACCTAGTTGTATACATCCCATTGTTCTCCCTTCATCTCCATCCTGTTAATTTAACTTTCTTGTCTAATTCCCAACTTCTGAATTTCAAATCCCCTCTCTCTTTCTTTTTCCTCTCTTTCTCTTTCATCTCTCTCTGTTTCCGTCCCTTTATTTATCTTCTAACTCCAGTTGCCACATTTACAATTTAAGTTTTTTCTAACTCTACTGCAGTTGCCTATTTCTCTGATACATCAACGTGCTTAACCAACTCCATTACAATTTCAGCTTCCCTATTCTCCCTGGTGAAACCCAATTCCAACCTATTTGCTAATTCTAAAAAATGTCCTCCCTCTGTCTTTCTAAACTTCCTTGGAAAATTTGGAAACCTCTTTAGTAATGTTAAAAGCCATTTCCCTCACTTTACATTTAACTAAACACAAGTAACAAAATTAAACGAATTTTCCCACTGGTTTTATTTGAAGATCAAAGTCACTAATTGCAATGAGTTGGAATTTGCTGGGACCTGTTGTATGTCAAATCTGTTCAAGTCGGTCCAAGTGCCACACGGCAAGGCCCCAAACTGTCATGACATTAATGTCGAACCCCTCTGTTAATTAAAATCACACACCTAGAAAAGCTCACCTCACATCATAATCTGTCAAAACATGAGCGACAGAGAACTCCTAAATTCCACCAGTAAACAAAAAAATAACAATTTATATGTGTGCAAGTTAGCTCGCTGAGTTTCAAGGTATGTTTTCAGTAATTTCGTCACCGTGACGAGGTGACATCATCAGTGGGAGCATCTGCTGAAGCGCTGGTGGTATGTCCCGCCTCTCTATTTATAGGTCTTGGTTTCTTAAAGTGGGTGATGTCAAATCCGGTTATTTTAACGAGAGAATGTAGACAGAATCTAAATTGATGGGTTTATTGATGGACTTCTGGTTAGAATACCATTCCTCTAAGAAGGTCCTTGCATGTCTTTGTATGTGTGTGTGCTTTGTCCCAGTCAAAGTGTTGCCCTTCTTTGTCTGTATGTATGGAACATAGTGATAGTGCGCCATGTCTTTTGGTGGCTAGTTGGTGTTCATGTATCCGCATAACACAAGAACAGGACAGTTTAAATGGTGGAAAAATGATTTTATATACACTGTTTAATCAATGTGTGTGTGGAGAGAAGTCGCATTTTTCATATGTTCGCAACACTTTGTAAATGAACAACAGAGATACAGTTAACGAAAAATGATGCATATGATGTATAAAGTTAATAAAACATTAAAACATGTTTTGATCCTCTCAACGTTCCCTCCTTTTCTGGGATTCCCAACTCTAACCTCTCATTCTCACCAGGATGTGTGCTCCAAATTCTTGATTCTGGTGTCCCAACTTATTTCAGTTCATCCCCTTTCTAGCGGGACTTCAATATGTTGGCCTACTGGGTTCTTTCCAAAATTAGTGTCTGTCATATTATTGGAGATAAATATTCTGGCATCAGGCTCATCATTTGAATATATTACTCTGTTGTACATGCACTGTACAAAGGACCACAGCACACAGGCATTGCCAAAAAATTGGGGGATGTTCATCTACTTCTTTCGATAATGTGGTTGCCTCATTTTCCACATCTCCATATCTATATCCTCTCTCTCGTTCTCCCTTTGCATCTCGTTAAGAAATCCACCAATTATTCTTCGTGTCCCATCTCCCAAAAGTCCTTCTTTCAGATTATATATAGTGCTCTCTTCAAGATGTAATGTGGTTATAATTAAGCAATGTAACTACAAAGACATGCGGGCGAAGCTGTCCAGAGTTAATTGGAAGGGGAGCTGAGCAGGAAAGACCATGGAGCAGCAATGGGAGGAGGCTCTGGGGATAAATTCGGAAGATAATACCAGAAATGTAACCCCAAGAATTAAAACATACTCATGGGAGAACAAGGCAGCCATGAGTGATAATGCATCAAACCAAAAGAGAAAATATACAATGTGGTGAAGATGATTGGGAATCCAGAAAATTCATTGGCTCTGAAACTACATAACGCTGGCATCACTGACACTACAGAACTCTTAATCATGATCAGGGAAAGAAACAGAGGAAACACATTGACTTTAAACACTGAAGATGGTATTTCTCAAGGAAAAAGATTCAGGTGAATTAAACATTTGCATTAAGATCAGTTAAATGCTTTTGCGGAATGTGTCAGGTTGGAAGCAAGACCCGGAGAGAGAGACCCTCAGCAGGATGAGAGTATGAAAATGGAAGTATTGCCACATCAGAAAACAGGTTCGGTGACTGAGTGCAGGGCTGATGGGTGAATGGGTCTCAGTGAAAATTGGGGAACAGACAGCAGAATTGCATTGCCGATATTGCAGCTCGAAACAGCGTATTCACGTAGTGCTGAAGACCACGGCAGCAGGAGAGGCAGACATGCATTAAACCACAACCTGTAACTTTTTGCCAGGGATTCACCTCAATCTGTCATTACTATCAACACCATCTATGGCTCAGTGACGAGTGCGTGTGAACATGTCAGAGTCAGAATCACATGAACTTTAACCTGATGCTAACTCATTAAAGCTACCGGACTTGACCAACACATCTGATCGAAGCCCTGCAGTCCTGCCACATTCAGTCATAAATGATGATGGACGATCAAACAAATGACTGGAGGAGAGGGCTCCACAAACATTCGCATCCTAAATAATGGAATAGACCTGCACATCAGTGTAAAAGAGAATGATGATTTATCTGCACCATCTTCTGTTGAGTCGATGATACACCTCACCCATACCATGATGCCCACAAAATCACAGATGCCAGTCTTCAACCAATTTGATTCGCTGCACGAGACATGAAGAAACAGGTGAACACAGTAGATACGACAAAGGCAGTGGGTCCTGACTCCATTCCTGCAATAGGACTGAAGACTTGTGCTGCACAACAAGCCGTGTCCCTGGGGAAGCTGTTGCATTCCAGCTCCAACTCTGACGTCTCCCTGGCAATGTGGAAAATTACTCCCCTATGTCCCGTCCCGTAAGACGGGAATAATTACAATCTGACCAATTACCACCTCCTCAGTCCCATCATGACGGTCAAATTGGTGGGAGTTCTTTTTGACAGAGTTTCAAGCAGCACAGAAATAACATGCTCAGTGTGGTTTCCGATAGGTCCCCATGTGGAGATGGTGCTGTTGTGATAATGTCACTGGATTACTAATCCAGACCAGGCTAATGCTCTGGCAGCGGTTGGAAGTTAAAAACAATTCATAAAATATCGAGATCTCAAATCTGGGGTCAGTAATAGTGACCTTGAAGCCCATATCGATTGTAAACAGAATTTCCTTCTCCAATGTAGTTTTAGGAAGTGAATCTCCCATGATTTCCTGGGCTGGGCTAAAACTGACTCCAAAGACCCTGACATGGGATAAACATTTCAATGGTCTCTGAACCCCAATCAAGGGCACTCATTTGGATCAAACTACTCCGAGGTCTGAAAGGATGAAACCGGACAGAACACCCGGCCTCAGCATCAGTGTCGGAAAAGGGAATGGGAACACAGTCCTGTCGACTCTGCAGAAACCTCCTTCCTAACATCTGAGAGCTTGTGACAACATTTACAGAGCTTTCCCACAGACCGCACAGAAACATCGGGAATGGAACACACATTTAGTTCATGGAAATAATCTCGTCAATGCACTTACCCCACACGATATACATATACATTACTGTGAGTACCCTTGGGAAGCTATAAAATAGGCGGTGCAGTATTACGTTTGGTCCATCGAGTTTGCTACCCAATTTAATATTATGATGGTTGGCCCTTCATTTCCACACCGTACTCCTGCTCTCCCACCATCCCTTTACTGTCTCTAAATCCTAATTTATAAGCAGTGTCTCGGTTTCCAGGTGCGAGCGAATTACTCAAGTTCCCCAGTCAGCGAGAGCAGACATTTATTATAATTTCAATGCAGAGTGACTACCTGTACCTAACACTGTGGCCCCTTGTTTTACAAGTCCCAGCCAGGGGAATTCTCATCCCTGCTTCCAATCTGTCTCACCCTGTCAGAGTTTTGTATATTTCACTGAGATCTCCACTCATTTTCCGAAACCCCATGAAATACTGGCCCAGTCTCCCATACTCTGCTCCCATAACAAGCCCGTCATCCCAGAGATCAGTCTGGTCATCCTTCACTGCTCTCCATCAATGTCAGGTTTGTCCTTTATTAGGTAAGGAGATCAAAACTGCACACAATACTGCACAATGTTCAAGATGATATATCACCAAGGCCCTTTACAGCTGCAGTAAGACACCTTTTCTCCTGGACTCACATCCCCCTGAAATGAAGGTCCACACACCATTTATCATTCTCACTGCTTTCTGTTTCTGCAATATTCCTTTCAGCGACTGGTGTACAAGGAGATGCAAATCCTTTTTAGTGTTACAGCTCCCCACTTAAAGGGTCTGTATACACTGGTCAGCGTGGCAATGCCATGCCCAGTATTGACTTCTGGTTGCAGAACTCACTGCGCTGCAGGGACCTCAGAGGTTTATGCAGAAGGAAACAACAAACAGGAGCATACGTCCCTTTGTAGACCAACATGTTTCAACCAATCCTTTCCAAATGGTAGGCTGCCAATTTATCGTTTCCACCAAAGAGCACAACGTCACCTCTATCCACATTGTTCTCCATCTGTCACGTATTTATCCATTCACTTCAATTGTCTTAGTCTTCTCGGTGCTTTTTTATAACCTCCTCACACACGCACAATCCCACATTCGTTAGTGCTGTCAGCAGCCTGGGATATATTGTATCTGATTCCAGCAACCAAATGTTTAAAGGGCATTGTGAACAGCTGGGCCCCAAGCACCGATCCCTGCGACACCTCAGCAAACTTCCTCTGTTAATTTCTATTTATTTATTTCATGAATCTGGGTGTGACTGGCTCGGCCAGTATTTCTTGCCCGTCCCTAGTTGCCCTTGAGAAGGTGGTGGTGAGCTGCCTTGTTGAACGCTGCAGTCAACCTGCTGTTGTTGACCTCCAGTGCCATGAGGGAGGGAATCCCAGGATTCTGACCCAGTGACTGTGAAGGAGCGGTGATATATTTCCAAGTCAGGATAATGAATGTCTTGGAGTGGAACCTGAAGATGATGGTATTCCCATACATCTGTAGCCCTTGTCCTTCTGGATAGACATGGTCGTGAGTTGGGAATGTGGTCTCTGAGGATCTTTGGTGAATCATTTCATGGCAGCATGTAGATAGTAAAACACTGCTGCTGCTGCTGCTGCTGAGCGTTGATGGTGGAGCATTGTGGATGAATGGACAGTCAATCTGGCTGCTTTGTCCTGGATGGCATAAAGGTTCTTGACTGTTGTTGGGGCTGCACTCATCCAGGCAAATTGGGAGTCTCCTATTACACTTCTGACTTATGCATTGTAGATGATGGACAGACTTTTGGAAGTCAGGATGTGAGTTACTCGCCGCAGTATTCCTAGCTTTGGACCTGCTCTTGTAGTTAATGTGTTCATGTGGCGAGACCAGTGAGTTTCTGAGCAATGATTACCCACCAGGAATTTGATACTGGGAGATTCAGTGATAGTAACACCAGTGAATGTCAAGGGGAAGGTTAGATTGTATTTTATTGGTGATGGGCACGGTCTGGCATTCGTGTGGGCTGAATATTACTTGCCACTTGTCAGCCTGGATACTCTCCAGATCTTGTCGCGTTTGAACATGGACTGCTTCAGTATCTGAGGAACCACAAATGTTGCAGAACATTGTACAATCATTGGCGAACATCCCCACTTCGGACCTGAAAATGGAAGGAAGGTCATTGATGAAGCAGCCCTGAAGAAGTTTCGGTCACTGCTCGAGGGACTCCTACAGACTTGGAGCTGAGTTGACTGACCTTCATCAACCATGACCACCTTCCTCCGTGTCAGGTATGAATCTAACCAGCAGGGGGTTTCCCCTGATTCCCATTGATTCCAGTGTTGCTCAGGCCCCTTGATACCACACAGGGTCGAATGCAGCCTTGACTTAAAGGTCTGTAACTCTCACCCCACATCTGGAATTCAGCTTTTTTGTCCATATTTGAACCACGGTAATGAGGTCAGGAGCTGAGTGGCCTTGGTGGAGCCCAAATTGGGCGTCATTGATCAGGGTATTGCTGAGCAGGTGCTGCTTAAAAGCACTGAGACCTTCCACCACTTTACTGATGATCGAGAGTAGACTGATGAAGTGGTATTTGGCCGAATTGGATTTGTTCTCCTTTTTATATACAGATGTTTGGGGTAATTTTCCACATAATGAGGAAAAGCCATTGTTGTAACTGTATTGAAACAGTTTGGCTAGGGGAGTGGCAAGTTATGGAGCACAAGTTTTCAGTACTATTGCCAGAATGTTGTCAGATTCAGTATCTCCAATCGTTTCTGGATATCGTGTGGACTGAACCAAATTGGTTGATGACTGGTAACTGAGTTGCTGAGGACCACTGGAGAAGGCTGAAATGGATCATCCACTCAGCATTTCTGACTGAAGATTGTTGCAAATGTATCAGCCTTATCTTATACACTGAAGTGCTGGGCTCTTCCATCATGGAGGAAGGGGTTATTTGTGGAATCTCTTCCTCCAGTGAATTGTTTAATTCTCCCGAACGTTTCTCGACAAGATGTGGAAGGACTGCAGAGCTTAGATCTGAACCGTTGCTTGTGGGATCACTTAGCTCTGTCTATCACTTACTGCTTATGCTGTTTGGCGCACAAGTCGTCCTGATTGGTGGCTTCACCAGGCTGACACCTCATTGTCAGGTTTGCCTGGTGCTGCTCCTGCCATCCTGCACACTCCACTGAACCAATGTTGATTCTCTGGATTGATGGCAATTGTTGCGAGGGGGATATGCCAGGCCATGAGGTTATGCAGGAGTACAATTCCACTGCTATTGATGACCCACAACACCTTATGAACATCCAGATTTGAGCTGCTCGATTCGTTCGAAGTCTGCTCTATTAAGCACCTTGATGGTGCCACCCAAAATGGTGGAGGTTATTCTCAATATGCAGGTGTGACTTTGTCTCCACAATGACTATGCGGTGGTCACTCTTACTGACACTGTCATGGACAGATACTTCTGTAACTGGCAGATTAGTAAGGCTGTAGTCAAGTATGTATTTTCCTCTTGTTGGTTCCTTCATCACCTGCCGCCTGATATATCCTTTAGGACCTGGCCAGCTCGATCAGTAGTGCTGTAGCTGAGATACTGTTGGTGGTGAACATTGAAATCCCCCACCCAGAGTACATCTTGCGCAGGTGCTACCCTCAGTGCTTCCTCCAAGCGTTGGTCAGCATGGAGGAGTACTGATTCATCAGTTGAGAGAGGCTGGTACATGGTAATCAGCAGGAAGTTTCCTTTCCCATGTGCAAACTAATGCCATGAGACTTCCTGGGATCCAGAGTCACTGTTGAGGACTCCAAGAGCAATTCCCTTCCAACTGTATCCCACTGTACCGCCACTTCTGCTGTGTCCGTCCTGCTGATGAGACAGGAGATATCTGGTGAAGGTAATAGGGAGTCTGGGATATAGTCATACTCTCAGAATCATACCTTTCAGAAAATGTCAGACTGTTGCTTGACGAGTCTGTTTATTTCTATTCACTGTTTCCTGCCAGCTGTCCCATTCTAGAAACATATCCATATATTCGCCCCATTCCACTCAGATTTGATTTTGCATGTTGAGCTTGGAGATTTACCAACATTTTTCTAAAAATCATAATGTTTTACATCATTGCTTCTCTTTCATTTGTCTCCCAGTTTGTTTCTCAAACATAATTCCCATTTCATAAATCTATGTTAGTGTGGTCTATGACCATTACTTTCAGCCACAATAATTTCTGCTAAACCATTTACTAACTATGTTCTATGTTCCATGTACTCTATCATTTTCCCACACCAGACTCGGTTTTCCTTGTATTGTTAGAAAGTTTTGTGAAGACGGAACGGAAGTAGTGGCTTCATAGTTCTGCCATTTCTCTGTTTCCCATTTTCCATTCTCTGGTTTCAAACAGTAAGGAAACTGCACTTGTTTTCTAATATTTCTCACATTGACATAACTTAACAAGCAAATACAGTTCACTCTTATAACCCTTATGAATATAGCTCTTAAGAAACTCATCAATTCCTGCCTTAAACTGCTCAATAATTGACCTTTCCCACCATACACTCACAGGGGCATAGACTCTGTGCCGACAGAAATACAGTACAATCTATACTAGTCCCACTTTCCTACACCAGACCATAGCCTGGAATGTTATGACACTTCCAATTGCTCGTCCAAGTGCTTTTTAACGATTGTGAGGTGATCATTCCCCTCTCAGGAAGTAATCCCAGAACCACGAGGTGAAAAAATGTTTAAATCATCTCTGAACCTCAAACTCTTCACTTTAAAAGTGTGCTCCTTTGTTCTTGACCCTCTCACGAAAAGGAACAGCTGCTGTCTATCCACCCTGTCCATGTCCCTCATAATCTTATCCTTCTGAATCCCTGACCCCTCAGCTTTCTCTGCTCCAAAGTAAACAACCCGAGCTTATCCAGCCTCTCTCCATAGCTGATATGCTCCATCCCAGGGAACATCCTGGTGAATCACCTCTGCACCCTCTCCAGTACAATCACATCCTTCCTGGAATGTGGTTCCCGGAGCTACATACAGTATTCCATTTTGTCCGAACCAAAGCCCTGTATTGCTCTTATAATCTACAAGGAGAAAGTGAGGACTGCAGATGCTGGAGATCAGAGCTTAAAAAATGTGTTGCTGGAAATGCGCAGCAGGTCAGGCAGCATCAAAGGAGCAGCAGAATCAACGTTTCGGGCATAAGCCTTGCTCAGGAATCTGCCCGAAACATCGATTCTCCCGCTCCTTTGATGTTGCCTGACCTGCTGCACTTTTCACAACACATTTTTAAGAATTAACCTGTCCAGTCACATTCAGGGATCTGTGGAGAAGCACAATCTGAGCTTCCCAGTGTGCAGCCATACATTGAGTCCTCCCCTGCCTGGTTCCTTCTCCCAAAGTGCATCACCTCATATTTATCAGGGTTACATTCCATCTGCCATTGATGTGCCCATCTGACCATTCCATCTGGATCTTCCTGTAACTTAAAGCCTTCCTCCTCACTGCGAACCACCCAGCCAATCTTTATGTCAAACATACACTTACTTATCACACCTTCCCCACTCTCCACCTAGCCCCCTCCACATTCACATCTATATTTTGTTATGAATAACACAAACAATAAGGGACACAGCACTGATCTCTGTGGTACACCAGGTGATACTGGTCTCCAGCCACACAAACAGCCTTCTCCCACCACCCTCTGTCTCCTGCCACTAAGTCAACTTTCGTTGTAACTTGTCAAGTTATCCAACATATTGTGAGATTTTACTTTATTTTTCAGTTTCCCAGGTGGAAATTTGTCAAAGGCCTTCCTACAAAACTAAATAATCGACCTCCTTAAACGAATTCAATCAAATGCATTGGATGTGACTTCCTTCTGATAAAGTCATGATAATTATCCCTGATCAAACCTTGTGACTCTGATTGGAGTTCGATTTTACCCTTCCCTATTTTATCCAGTAGTTTCCTTAACAGTGATCTAATGCACTCGTCTATAGTTCCTTGGTCTATCTCTCCCACCCTTACTGTGAAGTGAAATCATATTAGCAGTTCTCCAGTTCTCTGGCAGCTCCCCTATGGTCAGATTCTAATTAAAATATTCAGTCAGGGTCTTTCCTCCTTCGACCCCAACAGCCGCCTGTGATACAACTCATTCAGACATGGAGAATGGTCCAAATTTGTACAGAACAAAGCCTCAATTTCTTTCTCATGTTTTACATCAATCTGTTCAAGAGCTTCCCAGTCCATCTTCTTGAATTTTGTACCTGCCTCCTCCTTCTTCCAAGTAAAATAGATGTGAAGGTCTCATGTAACAATCCATCAATGTTCTCCAGCTTGACACACAGATTGCCACTTGGTTTCTAATGGACACTAACTGTTTGCTGATTCTTCTTTGCTCCTTGTCCGTGTGGAATATCGTGGGATTCTCCCTTATCTCACCTACTTGTTCTTCTTCATGTCCCTCTGTTATTCAGTCCTTTCGATGTTTCGAAGATTCACCACAATCAACTCTCATGTTTTGAAACTCGAGATTACAGGCTGAGGTTCCCCATCAGACAATCTTGCCATTTTCCGGATTAATCTGGATAATATCTTTTGCAGTTCCTCTGTAGTCAGTATATTCTTTCTTAGATTGGGGCTCCGAACGATAAACAATATTCTACGTTTACTCTCACCAACGCTCGATGCAACTGGTGCACGTCATCCTCTATCTTCAGAAAATCAGAAAGAGAAAAAGCGTGCAAATGAAAGAAAAACATAAAGACTGCTAAAAAGCGTCTATCGATGTATGAAAAAAAGTAAAAACAAGGTCAAATGTGGAACAGTTGGTGTGCGCTCAGGATAATTTATTGCAGAGAACAGAGAAATCGCAGGGAAAAGAAACAGTGTCTATCTTCCAATTACATTCACATGAATGTAAACCTAATTTTTACTTTCCCATTTGCATATGTTCTTCCCAATACCTCTCCCTTAAATTTTTCTTATGAACTTGCTGTGTGAGTTCTTTTAAAAAAGCTCATGAATATCCAACTGTACGTTATCCAATGGTTCATTATTGCCTATGTTCACAAGAATCATCTTCAAACCACTCCAAATAATGTTTGACACTTCTGGTTTTCCTTCCATCGTACATTCTCACACTCCCCAGTTATGTTATTACCTTCTAAATATCTAGTAGCATGTTTTTTGTAATCGAGTCCAACAGATACCCGACTGCGGGTGACAAGATAACTGGTCTGTAGTTCTCCATTCTCCAAATCCATCCTTTCTTAAACTGTTGGATTATATTTATAACCTTTGCCTTATCCAGATTGGCTAAATGCCTTTCGGGAATGTGTCGGAAAATAAAGTGAAAATCCGCGATGCAATCAACAGGTCTATTGCTGCTTCCTCTGAAATTCTTGTATGATGTGCATCTAGTCTGTCAGATTTATAAATACTCAATCCAGCTTTCTTTGCAAAGATGACCCCAACACTGATAAGAATGATCTTAGACGTTACTTACACAAGTCCCATGGTCACTTGGTATTTCTGGAAGAATTTCTGGACATTCTTCCATGAAGATAGTCACAAAGACACTGTTTCTTTTCCCTGCGATTTCTCTGTTCTCTGCAATAAATTATCCTGAACGCACACCAACTGTTCCACATTTGACCTTGTTTTTACTTTTTTTCATACATCGATAGACGCTTTTTAGCTGTCTTTATGTTTTTCTTTCATTTGCACGCTTTTTCTCTTTCTGATTTTCTTCTCAGTTTCTTGGTCATCCTTTGTTGGGTCCTAAATTTCTCTGAATCCACTGGCTTACTGCAACACTGGGCATTTTTCTAAGCTGCCTCCTTTCATCCAATAGGTAGATGAAGGTGGGTTTGAAAGTGCTAGTCAGAGAGGAAGGAGCGTGGAACAGACTGACAGGGAGGAAGGTGGACACATAGGAATGTTCAAAAGGGCGGTGCTGATTTGGAAGTTTGGAGTAGGATAAGGTGGGGTTAGGGGAAATGGGGAAATCCATTATGATCCCCGGTGGTTAGAGGGTTCCATGGCAGAAGAGGAGGCTTTCTTCCTCCAGGCTTCTGGTGGCTTGGATTTGGCGATGGAGCAGGCCCAGGATCCTCATGTACTTGGCAGAGTGGGAAGGGGAGTTAAAGTGCTCAGCCACAAGATGATGGATTTATTCAATGTGGCTGCCCTAGAGATATTCTCTGAAATGAACCACAAGTTGACCTCCTGCCTCACCAATGTAGAGAAGACCACATTGGGTTTAATGGATGCAGTAGATGAGGCATTCTGTCTCCCTTCGTCACCTATCACTTTCAACCCCACCTTCATCTACCTATCACAATCCCAGCTGTCTCCCCCCTGCCTCACCCCCTTCCCATTTATCTCTCAGCCCCCTTGGCCAAGAAGCTTCATTCCTGATGAAGGGCTTATGCCAGAAACATCGATTTATCTACTCTTAGTATGCTGCCTGACTGTGCTTTTCCAGCACCACACTCTTCGACTCTGATCTCCAGGCATCTGTAGTCCCCACTTTCTCCTCACACCTTCATGGCTTGCATGACTCGGATTTATAACGGTTACTTCAAATAAAACAAAAACTGTCATGTACTCAAACAGCATAAAAGAAAAACAATACATTGTGGTCATTGATCCCAAAAGGTCCTTGACAGCAAAATCTTCAATTAGCATTTCTGATCACTCAACACCAATTCCTAAATAACCTGATCTCGAGCTCAGTGCTCGACATAATGTTAATATAAACCATCTCACACGTGGTTATGAAATCCAGTTTTCCCAGCATTAGCATTCAATTGCGTTAACATAGTTTAGATATAATTTAAAGAGTACATTATAACTGAAGTACCCACAAATGTGTATATCATTTCCTGTTTTATAACATGTCCAACATTTGTATTGCAGCTTTCACTTTGATATATAACTCCCATCAATGTTAGCTCCTCCTTGCTGTTTTTGCGCGACACCTTCCTCGATTCTGTGGAATCTGAGCGACGTGGGCTCTGGTGAGATTAATGGTAGAGATCATATCGCCACATCATTTATGATCTTCTCAAACTTTAATTTCTCCAGAGCTCCCATTATGCTGATGGAGTAGAGAAGGACAATGATAGTCTAACGATGCTCTGTTTCCCCGAGAGAGCTGAGACAGCTCTAAGCTGGGTGGTAAAGTGTTGCTGCTGCTGTACAGGTTCTTAGTGAGATGACATCTGGAGTAGTGTGTTCAGATTTAATTTCTTCAATGAAGAAAGGATGTTGTTATACTGGAAGCAACTCAGAGATGGTTCCCTCAACTGATTCCTGCAATGAAGGTGCTAGCTTAAACCGAAAAGATGATCAGGTTGACCCAGTAGCCATTGGAGTTTACAAAAATTAAAGATGATCTTATTTGAACATAGATGACAGAAGGAGTCAACAAATGAGGCGAATTATGCAGATAGTGGAGGAATCCATTCCGTTCTCCAGCCTGTTACACAGGAACAACATGAGGATACTCAGGCCTTCGAGCCTGTTACATCAAAACAGGACGAGGCTATTCAGCCCCTGGAGCCTGATATACATTTACAGAAGGAGGTCAATCAGCCACTCAAGCCTGTAACAGTCGGCCATGCTGCATCAGTATCCTGTTAAACAGCAACAGGATCAGTCCATTCAGCCTCCTCAAGTCTGTAACATAGGAACTGGAAGAGGTCACACAGTGACTGGAGATTGTTACACAGGGATAACAGGAGGCCATTCAGACATACAGAGACTATTGCAAGGGAATTGGATAAGGATAAAAAAACTATCTGAGAGTTCTTTCATGAGAAAGGAAGAGGCAAGTTAGACAAGTGTCTGTTGTATGGGAACAAGAGAAGACCAATCAATCCTTCGGTCCCATCTCTGGGATACATGAGGAGACCGTTCAGTATATCCACCTGTTATGGAGAAGTATGAGAAGACCCATCAGCCTCTCAAAATGTTACACAGCAACAGGAAGATTTCATAGTCTCCCAATCTTCTAAAGCATCAACTTGAGGAGGTCATTCTGGCCTTGGAGATGACAAAATGGGAACTCCAGAAAGATGTCAGTCCATCGCGTTTGTACACCAGCAGGATGATGAGTCCATTCAGCCACACATGGATCTTTCACAGCAATTGGAGCAGACCTTTTAAAGCCTTGTGCCGGTTAAACAGGAATTCAAAGAAAACGTAAAGGCTATCGAAAGGGAAAAACTTATAATAATGGTATACGTTAGGGACTAAAGTGTAACAATAAACTATTATAATTTAAGGCTAATTGTTAGGGACATTTGCAAAGTTAAACTACAATCCGTCAGAGTCAACATGGTTTTACAAAGGACAAATCAAGTTTGAATTGTTTGCTTGGAGTTATTTGAAGATGTCACAAACAAGGTGGATCGTGGGAGATGGAACATATCTGGTCCTCCTGAAGGCATCAGATATGTCTCTTCTCCAAAGAGTAAATGGTAAGATCAGACAACAGGGGTTTAGGGGTAATTTATTAGCTCGGATGGAGGATTGGCTAACCAACAAAATGCAGTCACATAGAATAAATGTGTTACTTTATTTTGCCAAATGTAATTTGTGGGGTGCCATTGATTTCAGTACTCATGTCTCAACCATTTGCGATCGATTACTGTACTCGGTTGATGGGATAGAAAATACGATGCCACATTTTCAGTTGATACTAACATCGGTGGGAAATTACTTCGGAATGATGATGCAAGAGATTTTGAAACTACATGGATAGGTTGGGTGAATGGGCCAACATTTGGCAAGGACACTTTAAGTGAATAAATATGGGGCTATTCAAGTTGGCCAGTATAATAGAAAGACAAATTATTATCTAAATGGAGAGAAAGTTCAAAGTGCTTAGGTGCAGAGGGGTCTGGGTGCCTGCCTTTGTATCACAGAAAACCTGCCTGCGGGTACTGCAAGTAATGAGAATTGCAAGCAAAATTTCAGTGTTTACTTATAAAAGGGTAGAGTAGAAAGGTATGGACCGTTGTTGCAGCTATGCAAGGCATTAGTGAGGCTGCAACTGGAGTACAGTTTGGGTGTCCTGCAGAATGAGGTATTTGCATTGGAGGCAATTCAGAAGAGCTTCATTAGATTGATTCCATATTTGAAATGTTTGCTTTATGAAGAGAAATTGAGCAGTTTAGCCCTATACTCTCGAGTTTATAAAAATGAAAGACGATCTCATTGAGGTCTGTCAAATGCTAAAAGTAATTGAACGTGTAGCTGTGGAGTGGATGTTTTTCATGTGGCGCAATCAACAACAAGAGACTAGAGCTTTAGGATGGAGAGATGGCAGGAAAGTGGAACAGAGGCCGCGTTGACATCAGCCTCATCAAGGGGTTGGATTCCTCACAGATGCTCCTTGTTCTTATTCAACCCTTTCTGTGTTGCACAGGAATGGGGGAGGACTGGGCATCATACAGGAGCAGGCACTCAGGATAAATCAGTCTCAATCAGTTAGAGGGAATGTAACCGGTGTAGTCACAAAGTGACCAGCGCAGGGTTCTCAACTATTTACAATCTATATTAATGATCAGGAGGATGGAACAGATATACAGATGCTGAGTTTGGTGATATCGCTGTGGCAAGCAAAATATTAAATTATCAAGACAGGGTGGAGAGTCTGCAAATAGATTCAGAGAGGTAAAGGCAATAGATAATAGTTTGGCAGGTGGAATTTAACATGATATATCCTGTCATTCCATGTACAAGAATAATGGAAGGAAATATGATACTGAAATGGAGAGGGATTACAGGGATTAATGATACTGTGTACTGGGGGTTTCCCGCAGACCCGTTCAGACACGGGAGGCTTTGCTACATCCTTGATCGTCTGCTCCCAGACACTCCAAGTGACGCAATTGCTCTCTGTAAACACGGAATACTTTGGTGTGGTTGATTGGTGGTGGGGATAATGTTTTGAAATGTGTATCTAGGGGACAGCCTTTACGCAAGATATATTCATTTCTTTCTACATGGAGACATGATGACGATGGGAATGGCTGACTGCTTCTGAATGAAGAGGCCATGACTGCTGCCAGGGCCAGGGGATGCATTCACCGATACTATATACTGTGATGGGCACACTGTAACATTAATAGAGAGAGAGAGCTCCTTCGGTTCTTCTACCTCTCTCTATTGACATGGGTACTCTGCAGATGCCATGTACACCATCGGGAATCCCACTATACTGGAAACACCCGGCAGTTCCCTGCTGTGGGAGAAACAATGCATTTACCTCATCCACTATATATATCCTCCATCACCCAATGGTGACATTGATGTTGGGATACTGGGAAATGATTGATATGTCACCTAGTACTGCCTGGAATGTTATGGATCATCGAAGCTGAATGAAAGTGTGACCCTCACAGCCACTGGCAGCACCATTCTCCCCCTGGTGTGAAGCTGCAGGTCGTGTTGAAGGAGGTGACACCGCTCTATGTACAATCAGTGTCCCCTTACTCTCTGCTCCTTGGTTAAGTGGAGCTCGGGAAGCTGTTCCTGGAAAACCCCGTTTGGATACAGCAGATCCCCTTCCCCACATACATTCACTCTGTGGTTTCAGAGCTTCCCCTCTCTGCAGCCTCTGATCCATTTGGTATTCATGTTGCAGACCCAGATGCTGTATATACAGTCTCCATGCTCCATCCAGAGTTGGGGCACCAAATCCTCAGGTCTCCCTGAATGTCTGAGGCAGCTCACAGTACAACCTCCAGCAAACCATCCCCAGCACCTCCACAAAATTTTCAATTACAGGAGCCAGTCAGAAACCCCTTGGTACAAATGTTGTGGACCAGATAGATCCCCGCAAAATATTTTAAGGCCGTTTAGACCCAAACCTTTCCTTATTTTGAATATAGATGTGAAGTGTGCGTTTCAGATACGTTGCGACTGGTCAAACCACTCAACATTAAGCAAAATATAATCTATTCAAACGCTTCAGTTAAAATACAATCAAAGAAAAGAACGTTTTGGGATAGCTTAAATGTTGGAACTCTTACACAAACAATAGATACTGTACCTTGTTGGTTTACACTGCTTGGCACAAAGATATATTCAAATACAGATCCTTCCAACAGTTTTCCAATCCAGGAGGAAACAACATCAACAGAGATCTCAGAGAGAAAAGCAGCTGGGTATCATGTATTGAAACTTCCAACCCTTTTTGGATCCCCAACAGATTCTAAATGCTTCAGCTATAAACAAAATGAGAAACCCTGGTCTGGGAGAGCTGGCCACTGCCCTTCCATTGTTACCACCGTTTTAATGAAACCTAAAATCTAAATTATTTACTTAAACTGATTTCAGACAGCAGTTCTGCACCTCTGCCTATAAAACCTCTCTCAACAACAAAAAGATCCAAGAGAAAATAACCTTTTTACAGTGATGGTATTCTCACAACTCCATCTTTAATAGAATCGTCCATCAATATACAAAGGTGGATTCATTTTAGACCACCTAATCTCACTCTATTAGCAGACAGGATGTGTATGCTTTACACTGACTCTGAGCTTACAAATGTTGACAACTAGTTTCGATTTCAGTCATTTTACTCCTGCCACACAATGCCTTTGGCTTTCTTCATCCAAGTCTGCACAACGTGTCAAAATTTAGGTTTTCTCGCCCTGTCACCTGTATAATTTCAAACTGAATGGCAGCAATAATAAGCTCAATCGAAACAGACTGGTATTTTTCTCCCTAAACTTCTCCAAAAAGTTTAAGGGGTCACAATCAGTGATAAAGATTTGTCACATGTATGTTATTCGCAATTTAAATGCTGAAATGTTGTAACGCCAACACCAAGCTCAAGGCCTCCTTCCCCATTGGGGAATAAATCTGTTGATGTTTCCACTGGACACTCCAAACACACGTTACATAATGGAGCACTTCTCATCTCTCCAATAGTCCTTCTGAATGACATAGCTCCTCATGTCTCAGCATAAAAGGGTTACATACTTCTGTACATCTTAATGCTCTAACCTCTTTACCTGCTACTCTTGGCCTATGCCAGTAAACCTTACTCTCACAGGTATATGTTTTAAAAAGATCTCGCACATTCTTCTCAATCTCTCACAGAAACCAAACTTTGATTTCTGAACTCAATTATCATCATCAGCCACTTCAGCTTCTAATCTTGCCATTGTTACTCTCTGCTCTTCCTCACGAACTCTCACGACTGCAGGAAGTCAATTGTTGAACTTCTCCAAATTAAGAATCTCTCTAAGATTTGTTCTGTTTTTCATACCCTTACCCACCTTTCAAAATGACTTTCAAAAACTCAATATCCGTTTAACCAGGGACCCTTTTTTCGATGCTGTCTATTGGCTTCTGGCCCAAGCTCATATGGATTTCAGATGGCTTTCTTCACTACCCCATACTGGCCAGATACATCCTACGATAGGGATGCAAATACCTAGCAACTTTGTTTGGATCAACTAAATCCACATGGTCACTGGGCACTGCATTTGTTTAGCCACTTTCTCAAATAAAATTCAAAAGGCTTCCCCATCCTTCTCATCAAATGTAGATAATACCTGGATGTATTTAAACAGAACCCCATTAGGCCAATGGTTACAATAGGGTTGCTCAACCTCACTATCCTCCTCATCCTGCCGACCTTCTACCTTCATCACCGCCCTCTATGTCAACTTTCCACTCTAATTGCTAACATTTTAATTTAAAACTCTCTGCTTTTCTTCTGTCCTTTCCTCTCTGTCTTCTTCATTTCCTTTTCTTTTATTTCAACTTTTCATCAGAATTCAAACTGTTTCAATTCCTTCTCATGTTCAAAGTGCCTCATTTGAATTTGAATTCCAGCCATTTCCAAAGAGTCTGATGGCGGTTCTACCAAATGCAATTGCCGAGCTATAGCTGTAATTATCTCTCATTTTCTCACAGACAATCGCAACCCCAACTCCAGATTGTCTGTCAATTCCTACAGCTTTGCCTTCATTACCTTTTGTAAAACCCCCAACTTTACTTCTTCCACACCCAGAGAACTCGTAATGACTGAAAGAATCTTTCTACACAAAACACTGTTTAACCCAACCGAATTCAACATCCACAACAAAAGACACTGACAACTACCATACACGACCTTTGAACACAATAGTCTCCCGGTGCATACTCTCCAGTGTCTGCATGAGCTTATTCTGGATTCTCTGGTTTCCTCCCACAATACAAAGATGTGCATGTCAGGTAAGTTGGCCATGCTAAATTGCTCATAGATTTCAGGGATGTGTGGGTTAGGAGCCTTTGTCGGGGTAAATGTGTAATAATAGGGTAGAGAATGGGTCTAGCTAGGTTACTCCTCGGAGGGTCGGTGTGGACTTGTTGGGTCGAATGGCCTCATTGCCACTGAAGGGATTGTAATTCTAAACCCAAAATGGTATTATCGATTTAGAACCAGAAAAGAGTTCCCAGTTTGCTATAGACCAACCAGACTGCCTCAAACTATTTTAAGAGGGTAGCTTGGATGTCAAACCTTTCTTATTTTAAATGTAGATGTGAAATGGGTGTTCCAAATGTGATGCTACTAGTCAAACCACTCACCATTAAGCAAAACACAACATATTTAAACACTCTAATGAAAATCCATTCAAAATGAAGAGGAATTTAGAATAATTTAACTATTGGAAACCTTAACCCAATAATGGTTACCGTATCTTCTACAAATGAACTGTTCCAATATACCAGCATCCCTTAGACACACCCCTTTGCAAAAAGGAACATTCATACATACATTCTTGCATACAGTTCTCCAATCCAGGAGGAATCAGCATCAAGTCATGTGTCAGACAGAGTAGCAGCTGGGGATAAGTTACTAGGCCGTTGTTACTACTATTTATTAAAAACCCTAAAAGCGTCGTAATTTATTTACTTGAGTCGTTTTCAGCAGGCAGGTTGGTCTTTAAGATCTATTTAAAAAAGCAGAAAATAACTCTTTTTTTAAAAAGTAACAGCATTGTCGCACAATTTAGATGGCTGGTCTTTTACTCTTGGTGCTTCCTCGTGTTACTGATCACAAGGTCACCTGAGAGGGACAAATTCAGGTACAGACCAAGTTACAAGGTTGTATCTCATAACTTCTGAAACACCCCTGTATGTGGACCATCACGTGGAACATACAGGGAAGTGAACAACAGCCTGACACACACCATTTCACTGTTTCTCAGCTTCACAATGCCAGCACTCCATACATTAGGGAGCCAAAAGCAAAGGCCAGGGAAAGATACAGAGGGACAGAAAGATTCACATTTAAGACAGAAACAGTTAATTAACTGAAAAATGTTGTGGAAATATGGAGAAAAAGGCAGGGCATTGGGACTAACTAGAGAAGTGAGAATCTTCGAGAGAAAACTTACAAGAATGACAACATTGAATAAAGGCATTGTCAAATCAGCTGAAATGTGTTGTTACATCAAATTCTGAATCTACATCACAGAACACCACAAACAACATAAACTGGGACAAGATGACAGCCCAGCATGGAGAGCTGTGCAGAGCATGCTAGTGTCTTGCTCAGTAAACTGCACTAAATGCCCAGCGTAGAGAGTATTGCAAACTTTACTATCATATGCGAACCATACTCGCATCAGATTAATGCCGACAATGGGAAGATTTGCTGTGTGTGTGTTTTCATCAGAAACTGAGGGAGAGTGCGTGTGTATGCGCGATTGGCGTGGTTGAATGCGAAACTCATTGTTTGAGAAGGAACGCACATGGAGGAAATTATTTTAAATAAGAGCAACTGGCAGATGTTCTGTTAATCGACAGAGAGAGAACGAGAGAAGTTTCATGGACAGATGAGGTAAAGTGTTTGAGAATGTTAAAATAAAGGCATTGCCAGACACAATAGCAATATACATCGGCGTGCACATGAATGACAGATGGATGGTGAGTTTGATTTGAGGTCGAATCAGATTTGCTTCGGCAGGTTTGAAGCCGGGAATGTCAGCAGCAGATTATTAACTTTATTAAGACGGTATTTCATAGCTCAAGGTTCAAACAGCAGATGGAATAAACCAGTGAGGTATATTCTGGGCTGGTGAGTATTTCAAGTTCGAAATGGTCAGGGAATGGTGTCAAGAATCAGCTCATGGTCAAAGGGATCTCCTACAGTTGTGACTTATCTGCTTCAGCAGCAGATATTGGCCAGGGATGGGATGGAAACAGTGGAAGGAAGTGAAGTTTGTAACCAGAACAGTAGAGAGTGACCTCCATGCTCTTAATATGTAAATAACAAAGGCAATGATACAATAAATTGTAGTTCGCAGCTGGAACTGAGCAGGTCAACATAGAGACCCATGAGTAACAATGCCAGAGCAGAGAGGAAGACAGTAAGTGAATACATTCATTGATGCAGTTTTTAGTGGTCTATAGAGTGAATTTATGGATTGAAAGTTTCAACAGGAAAATAATAGTGACAAAAAGTGTAGACTATATGAAAGAAGAGGTGTATAGAAATAAAATCTGGTCAGTGATACTTACCAGGAACACCAACGATATCCAGGAAAGGATAATAAAAATATCGAATAATGAGAAGAGCGAATAGATCCGCAATGATAATGACAAGCAATAAAATGCAGAAAGATACCAAACATAATGTGATAAACACCTGTCTATCAGATTCTGATACATTTTTGGAACATTCCAGTCTAATGTTCTCAGATTCTGATCTCCCCTTCCCCTCTGTCCAAATCTGCTGATCCCTATCAGTGCTGTGATGCTCCGATCATGTTATGGGATAACACATTGAACGGCGCACATTTATCATTTAAATATGGAAACCTTCCACTGGAATAATTAGAATCCATGGAGATTTGCATTAATCACAGTCACTGAACAAACTCTGGGAAACCGAGCAAAGGCTACGACAACGGATGAATGGGCACCACACAACAATCAACAGACAGGAGTGTCCCCTCCCAGTTGGGGAACACTTCAGTGGTCCAGGACCTTCAACCTCGCATTTTCTGGTTACCATCCTCCAAAGCGAACTTAAGCACAGGCAGCAGCGAAAGGTGGTCGAGCAGAGGCAGATAACTAATTTTGATGCACATAGGGAGGGCCTCAACCGGGACCTTGGGTTCATGTCACATTAGAGGTGACCACCATTGCAATATACACGCACGCGCGCACACACACACAGGCACTCCTATACGCACGCATACATACGGACACACATGTACTCAGACATGCATACAGACACTCACACACACCCTTACAGACACACACACTCCCACACTCACACAGTCATCCTCTCAGAGACTTAGACCATTCTACACTCATGCACACACATATACACTCTCTCACACAGACACTTACAATCCCCACCCCAGACACGCACACACACTGCACACTCACAAATGCACCCCCTCACAGACGTAAGACACTCTACATCACTACACACACATATACATTCTCTCTCACACTCACAAACCACCCAATCCAGACACACACACACACACACATACAAACCGACAAAGACCCACATGCACACATATATTTTGTGGGATGAATTTGTACCTGCGGAGTTACATTGTAATTTGTTCAAAAACTTCGTGAATTCGTGTAAAACCCTGAGCTCACAAACTGCATGGATTCATGTAAAACTCTGTTATCTCACTTTTCAGATTAGAATCAATCTACACATCATGGCATAGACAGAGAACACAGGGGGCTAACACCTTCAACATATTGTCTAGCTAACACTCACTGTTACAGCTAATCCGAGAATGCAACATTTTTTTAAAAAAAATAGGTTTTGTGATTTACGCAAATGAAAAAGTGAAACTATCATGGTATTCAAACAAGTGAAAAACTCAACAGACAATCAAGGTATTTTTCAATGAATAATTTCAGTTACATCACACTGTACATTTTTGCTATAAATTCTGTTCCTTAGAAGTGTGTCCTCCACTATCACCTGATGAAGGAGCGATGCTCCGAAAGCTAGTGTGCTTCCAATTAAACCTGTTGGTCTATAACCTGGGGTTGTGTGATTTTAACTTTGTACATCCCAGTCCAACACCAGCATTTCTAAATCATGACTGAGCAAACAGGCTCAATTAACCAGTTCCACACATCACTTTTCATATAACTACAAAAGAGAATATTTTCTGGGTTTGGATGGAATGGATGAGGGTTGCTGAGGGATGGATCATAAATCTTCAATTTTTTTTAAAAACTTGGATATGAGAGTATTAACAGAACACTGCAGGGGTCTATATATGTTCCACACTGTTTATGAAATGGGCATTTATAAAATAACAGATCGGCTGCATAAAGAAAAGTCGGGTGGGAAAGTTTCTAGATTCCTTATAGACCAGTGTGAGGCTACTCCTGATTTTAAGTGCCTTGCTACCAAATCCGTTCATAACCTTGAGACAGAGCATTGAGACTGCTGCTCAACAACAGGCTGAAGCAGTTCTGTCCCTCTGGGCCTCTTATAGAGGGAGAATAGAAGGCCATTCAGCCCATGTTAGCCTGTTCCTACTTGAAAAGGAGGTAATCTAGAATATTGGCGCATTTTGCCAACAAGGAGAAAGTAAGGACTGCAGATGCTGGAGATCAGAGCTGAAAAATGTGTTGCTGGAAAAGCGCAACAGGTCAGGCAACATCCAAGGAGTATGAAAATCGACGTTTTATGCTTTTCCAGCAACACATTTTTCAGCACATTTTGCCAACAGAATCATTCAAAACAAAGAGATGTGTTGCTGCAGCTGTATGAGGTGTCAGTGAGAGGGCACCTGGAGTACATTGTGTTGGTTGTATTTCTGCAACTGAGAAGGGATGGACATCCATCAGATACAGTTTAACAACTGCTCGTAATCCACGGGTTGATGTGTCATTTAATGTCTCGGGTCTGTTACACAAGGACAGGAGAGGAGGCCATTCAGCCTTTCCAGTCTATTACAGAGGGCCACGAGGAGCCCATTCAGCCTCTCGAGCCTTTTACAGAGGGGCAGGATGTATTTCTTTAACTTTCTGTTAGACATAAATATTAGTTTTAAATTAGTTGTGGAATAGGAAAGACCTGATCTAAACGTTAAAGATCTAACTTTGAACAAGGCCAATTTTGAATGTGTTAGGCAAGCCCTGTGAAAGGCTTATTGGAATACTCTATTCACAGGTATAGGGATGGTTGGAAAACGCAAGGCCATCAAAACCTGGTTTCAGAGAGTCCAGAGCCAACGTGTTCCTTTTAGTGAGAGGGGCAAGGCTAGTGGGTGCAGGGAGTGCTGGATGGTTAGTTATATTGATGCTCTGGTCAAGGTAAGGAAAGAGGCATATGTCAGGTAAACAGAGCTGATATCAAGTAAATCCCGAGAGGTGTATAAGGGCAGCAAGTGCATAGTCAATGGGGAAATCGGGCCAGAAAAATGTGGACATGAGATGGCTTTAGAAATAGGGTTAACGAGGCATTGAAGAAATTCTACAAATCCTTTAATGGCAAAAGATTAACTCGGGAGAGAACAGGGCTCCTTCAAGATCAGTAAGGCTACCTATGTGTGGAACCACAGGAGATTTGAGAAATACGAAACAAAACCTTCTCCTCAGTATTTAATGTGGAGGAGATTACAAGGGCGAGAGAATGAATAAATATATCGTGATACATTGAAAAGTGTCTATATTACAAGGAGGTGTTTGACATTTTAAAACAGATAAAGGTGGGACCTGCTCAGTTGTATCCCAAATGTTTGTGGGAAGCGAGGAAAGAAATTGGTCAGCATTTTGCTGATGTATTTATATCATTGATTTTCACAGGTGAGGTGTCAAAAGACTGGAGGGCTGCTAACATAGTGTCATTATTTAAGAAAGTAAGGGAAAAAAACTGATAACCATAGATCGGTGAGCCTGATGTCAAAAGTGACTAAAGTGTTGGAGGGAATTTTGTGGGAAAGGATGTGTATAAATTTGAAAAGACAAGGACTGAAGAGAGCTTTGTACATTGGAGATCACATCTCACTGACTCGGTGTAATCTTTTGAGGAAGTGATGAAGATGATTCATGAAGGCAGGAGAGTGGATGTTGACTTTATGGAATTCAGTAAGAAAACCAAAATGGTCTACATGGTAGACTGGTTATCAAGGTTAGACTGGCTGGGATCCAGGTAGAACTCGCCATTTAGATCCAAAATTTTCTTGAATATTGGAGACAGGGCGTGACAGTGGACATTGGATGATTAGACTTGGAGACATGCGACGAGTGGCATGCCACAAAGATCAGTAGTGAGTCCACTGCATTTTGTCACTGATACAAATCATTTGCATTTGAGTATATGAAGTATGGTAAGTAAGGTTGTAGATAATTACAAATTTGTTGGTGTTGTCGACAGTGAAGAATGATCTCTCAGACTATAATGAGACCTTGTTTCGGTGAACCGAGTGCCAGATAGTTTATTTTATTTAAGTGTGAGGTGTTGCATTTTGGCAAGACAAATCAAGGCAAGACATATAGGTAGGTTTCTGTGGAAAGCTGCAATCAAGGAGAACTCCATAGAAATGATCGAATCCCTACAGTTAGGAAACAGGTTTTTCGGCCCATCGAGGCCACACCGACCCTCTAAACAGTATCCCACTGGACAAACACCTGCCCTATCCCTCTCAGCCTGCAATTCCCATGGGTAATCCACGTTCCCTACATATCCCTGGGTACGGTGCGCAATTTAGCATTGCCAATCTACCCTTACCTGTATATCCTTACACTGTTGGACTAAAACATAGCACCCGGAGGAAACTCACGCAGACACGGGGAGAATGTACAAACTCCACACAGCGAGTCATTCAAGGATGGAATTAAACCCAGGTCGCTGTCCTGTGAGGCAGCAAAGCTAGACTAGTGGGGCAGGTTCTCCGTTCCTTGAAAGTGCTGTCACAGGTAGATAGCGCAGTGAAGAAGGCATTTGGTGATCTTCCCTTTATTGGTGCGTGCTTTGAGTCGACGCATTTGCATGACATGTTAAATCTGTACAGGACATTGGTTTGGCCACTTTTGTAATATTGCCTTTAATTCTGGTCTCCCTGCTGTCGCGAAGGCCTTGTCAAACTTGAAAGGGTACAGAAGAGTTTTAAAAGAATGTTTGCAGGTTTTTGAGGATCAGAGTGACAGGGAGAGTTTGATTAGGCTGGGGCTATTTTCAAGTGTTGAGGCTGTGGGGGGACCTTAAAGAGGTTTATAAAATCATGAGCGGCATAGATAAGGTAAACAGTCAATGTCTTTTCCCAGGATAGACGAGTCCAAAATTAGAAGACAAAGGTTTAAGGTGAGAGGAGAAATATTTTAAAAAGGGAAATGAGGGACAATATTTTCACACAGAGACTGCTGTGTGTATGGATTGAACAGACAAAAGAGGTGGTGGAGGCAGGTACAGTTACACCATTTAAAAGGCATTTGGATGGATACATGAATGGGAAGGGTTTAGAGGGAGATGGGCCAATTGCTGGCAAGGGGGACGAGGTTAATTTAGGATATTTAGCGGTATGGATGACCAGACGGAACGATCTTTTTCCATGCTGTACATCTCTGAGAGTCTATTGACTCTTCAGGTATAACACGGGAACAGGAGGAGGCTATTCAGCATCTGAATTCTGCCAATCGGCTTGTTTGCTCAATCACAGAGAGTCAAATACAAAAATACATCATTCAGATTTTGATGAAGTTTTATAGAAACAGTAGAATGGCAGAGCTATTGGAGCCTGTTACTCAGGAGCAGGAGGAGGACATATATTTTAACAAACTTGGGATCAGGAGGCAGTCATTCAACTGCTTGGAACTGGGGCACAGGGACAGGAGACAGTCACTCAACGGTTCGAGACTGGGACACAGGAACAGAAGCCAGTCATTAAACTGCTCAAAACTGGGGCACAGGGAAATCTGGAGGCTAGTGAGGCCCGAGGATCCTGTTACGCAGGAATAGGAGGAGGTGACTCAGTCCCCACCAGTATGGGAGACTGGGAGAGAAGGGGAGTTTGCTTGGAACAAACAGAAATATATGAATAAATTGCATTAGTGGTCCATTCAATCCTGCCCCACCATTCACTATGACCACGGCTGATCTGATGGTGATTCCCTCATTCCATTTTATGGAGACTGTCCTCTCTGCAGCCTCTGCTCCATTTGTTGGTCATGTTGCAGACAGAGATGCTGTAACAACAGTCACCATGACTCATCCAGAGGGATGGGTCTAACCGGATGAGTCAGGACTTGAAGAGTCCAATCACAAGAATTAAAACACAAAATAAAGGCATTACCAGATGTTTAGTTCTCTCATATTCGCAATCCAAATCACATAACCAGCCAATCCATTACACATTCAGGATGGAGCACTGTGTAGATCCGGCTAGTGTCTGCTGAATGCAACCCAGCTATGTGCAGAGTGAAACTCTGTGCAGCCCAAACCATTGCTGGATCTATAATCCTGGGCTAAATGTCCAGCGTGGGGGGCTGTGCAGACCGCACTGGTTCATTCATATATAAACCCAGGCTGTTGCATTGTTCGGTAACACTGTGTGAGATCACTACCCATTGTGGGGAAACATGTAACCAATGCTGAAAATGACAGGATGTGCAGTTCCCATCCATTTACAGCTCTATATCTCCACTGTGCCTTGTCAAGGGGTGCTGCGAATGTGAAAATCACTGCGAGGAAGAGATGTAAACGGAAACAATTTAAATACCAATAGTTCTGATAAAGGCGCATATCACTCTCGTATTTAAAGATGAAATAGCTGAGATAATAACCAATGAGATTTTGTAAATGATGCAAACAAGTAAGAGGGGGTGGTAATGTTATAGTGGTTGCGCTATAAGCCTTCAAATAATCAATGGGAATTAGCAGAACAAATATGCAGGGAGACTGGCAAGACTTGCAGGAGCAATAGGGTTGTCATAATAGGTGATTTTAATTATCCTAACATAGACGGGGACTTCCAGAGGGTTAAAAACTTAGATGGAACGTAATTTGTTAAGTGTGTTCAGGAAAGCTTCCACAAGCAGCATGTAGAGGGTACTACAGGGGAAGGGACAACTCGACCTACTGTTGGGAAATTGGGTAGGATAGGTGACGGACGTAAAGTGGGGGAGCATTTTGAGAAAAGTGACCAGAGCTGTATTAATGTTAAAATAGGTATGTTAGGGACAAAATTGGTCCACAGATTAAAGTTCTAAATTGGGGCAAGGTGAATATTGTTGGAATTAGACAGGGGATTGCAGGGCTTGATTGGAGTCGTGTATTTCCGGTTAAAAGGATCCCGGGCAAGTGGAAGGGCTTCAAAAGTGAAGTAGCTCGAGTTCAAGGTCTGCATGTTCCTGTGAGGGTGAAGGGAAAGTGAGGCTGGAAGAGAGAACCCTGGATGACAAGAGATATTGAGGCTCTGACCAGAAAAAAAGGAGGCGTCGCTCAGGAACAGGTGGCTGGGACCAAGGGAATCTCTGGAGGTACACAGGGGATACAGGAGTTTACTGAAGAAGGAAATCAGCAGGGCTAAAGTGGGGTATTAGATAGCCTTGTCTGAGCAGATTAGGGTGAATCCAAATTCAGTATAGTAAAGAAAAAGAACAACTAGAGAGAGATCGGATGCCTTAAAATCAAAAACGGGCATGCATGTATAAAACCTCAAGAGATGGGTGTGGTCCTCAATTTCCCCTCTGTGTTTATCATGAAGAAAGACATGAAGACTTGCGACCTTTGAGAGGTTATTTGCGATATCTTGGCACCGTCCATATCACAGTAGAGGTGCTGTTGGACATATTAGAATGCACAAAGTCAGATAAATCTCTTGGTCCTGACCAGATATATCTAAGAGCACTGCACAAGGCGAGAGAAGATAGTTCAGGGGCAAGGTCCCAGAAGACTGGGCAGTAGCAAATGTTGTGCCCTTATTCAGAAGTGCTGATAAGAAAAGCCTGGGAAATATAGACCAGTAAGCTTTACATCTGTTTCGGAAACCACGAGAGAAGGTTTGGAGATGTAAGATATGTATGCATTTGCAAAGACAGAGTTTGCCTTAGAGCAGTCAGCATAGCTTTGTACGTGGCAGGTCATGCCTGACAAATTTTGTTAGAGTTTTTTGAGGAAGTGACCAGGAAGGTTGACGAAGGCAGGGTGGTAGACATATTCAATATGGATTTCAGGAAGGCCTTTGATAAGGTTCCACATGGTAGGCCAATCTGAAAGGTTAGATCACATGGACTCCAATGTGAACTGGCAAATTGGCGACACAGTTGGCTTGACGTTATGAAGCAAATGGCTATGGTGGAGGTATGCTTGTCGGACTGGAGGCCTGTGAATAGTGGAGTGCCTTAGTGGTCGGTCCTGGGCCCATTGCTGTTTGTTATCTATATGAATGATTTGGACCAGAGTGCACAATGCAACGTTAGTAAGTTTGCAAATGACACTAAATTAGGAGACATCATTTTCAGTGAGGAACGTTATCAGAAATTGCAACAGTACCTTGATCAGCTGCGGAAGTGGGCTGAGAAATAGCAAATGGAGTTTAATATAGATCAGTGTGATGTCTTGCATTTCGGAAAGTCAAATCCAGGTAGGAGTTTAATGACGAATGATTGTGCCTTAAGACGTGTAGTGGAACAAAAGGACGTTGGAGATCAGGTGCACGGTTGTCTGAAATTTGAGTCACAGATACACAGGACAGTGAAGTCGGATGTTGGCACATTGGCCTTCATCAACGCATTGAGTAAAGAAGGTGGGACGTTATGTTGCAGTTGTACAGGATGTCGGTAAGGCTGCAGTTGGAGTATTGTGTTCAGTTTTGTTCACCTTGCTCTGGAAAGGATATTATTGAACGAGAAAAAGTGTAGAATAAACTTACAAAGATGTTTCCTGGGCTAAAGGCTCGCAGTTTAAGGCAGAGATGAACAGGTTAGAACTTATTCTTTACAGCGTTGGGTTCTTATAGAAGTCTAGCTCTTATAAAATCATGAGAGGTGTGCATGTGGCGAATAATTCAATTTTTTTTCCCAGGTTTGGTGAATCGAGTACTAGAGGACATCCATTAATGTTTGTAAAGGATAAAAAATGTAAAAAGGAAACTGAGGGGCAACTTTTTAACAGAGAGTGTCGTACGCATATGGACTGAGCTGTCAGTGGAAGTGATTGAGGTGGGTACAATAACAACATTGAAAAGGCATTTGGACAAATACACAGATAGGAAAGGATTAGAGGGATACAAAACAAGGACAGGGGAATGGGGTGAGTCTGGATGGACATTTTGTTTGCCATCGAACAGCTGGGCCAAATGGCCATTCATACTGGCAGTCTCGTGCAATATGACTGTAAAGCTGTGTGTTTTGGGGAGGAGACAGGGTGGGGGGTGTACACCGAGATAAAATGTCATGTCAGGATATGTTCACAGTTCAGAATGCTGAAATGAATTCATTCCGATAGTATCATGCAACCCGGGTCAGTATTTCGAAGAATTATGAGTGAAAGGGATATTACTGTGAGTTCAGGTGATGGAGAGTTTTGGATGAGCATTTGTTCTGTAGCTTTGTAACTGGGAATGAGGACAGCAGAGTCTTCGCCTCACTGGGCTGAATCTAACAAAAACCTGTCTCAGTGACATTTTCATTGAGTGTGACAGAGGGGTTGTCTGCACGAGGCCGAGCTAGTTTCCTGGTGCTATCTAACCAATCTCACCTCATTAACTACCCACCCCACCCCATGGTGTCCCTTTCATTCTCCCAACCATCGTAACTGGAGGTACTCACAGTCGCCCGGATGCCCCTGGATATTCCGTGATCCCTGACACTGGTGCCATCTTTCAAAGGCCAATGGGCACACGGTTGTGCTTTCTCAGTTTGGAGCTGCCCTGCACATTTTCCCCGAGCATGGCAGCGAAGGGGAAATTACACCACGGTTTGTCAACAGTAGCACGGAGGTCCTGGTGGATGGGCTAGTACAAAGGGGACCATGCTCTTCTAAGAGGGGGCCACACTACCAGACCCATCCAGCATGGTCTGAGCTCACCACCCAGCTCAGTGCAGTTTCTGGGGTCTGACGAAATGACCAGTAAAACAGGGCAAGCATCAATAAGCTTTCCCATTCTGTCAGGATAAGTGTCACCATATTTTCTCTGCTCCCTCACACTCACTGTATGTCTGTTATAGCACCGACCCCCGAACAAGGCTCATGCTCCACCACTCACACTACTGCATGCAGCACATTCCATCTCTTTCTGTTTTGCCTTTCTAATGCCCCCCACATTGTTATAGAATATTCTAGAGAATGTGAATTATGGAATGTTCCAGGTATTGTTCCAACTTATTTCCAGTTTCAGGAAAACGGCTGTGCCCCAGTGTGTAACACGAAAGAGGATGGAGTAGAGATGTCCGTCTTTCAAATCACACACAATTAAAATCCATCATGAGGCCATTCAGTACTTCAAATATGCTCCAAAGTTCAATACGTTTGGGGGTGATCTGATGGTTTTCTCAGCTCCATTTTACAGGAACTTTCAGTCATTCAACCCCCAGGTTCCTGTTACCGAGCAGACGATTCTCAGACACTTCATACCCCGGGTTTCTTCTAGCATGTGTTCAGAAGGCATTTCCCATGGGGACGGACTCTGCTTACAATATATTTCATCTGATTTATAAATTCATACAACAGTCAGCATGCTTTCCACAGACCAATCAAAAACATGCACTTATTTTATGGTTATCGATATCCAATCACAATTAGTCATTCTGGTAATTTCACTGGTCTCACCTTATTGTATTCAGCCAAAGACAACTTTCAAACACTTGTTTCATTATAAAATATAATCTCTAGCAGAGAACATTTTTGTCTCAAATACACCTTTTTCATTGTCATTAAAATTTCTCTTGCCCTTTTTCTGCGACAGATTCTGTGTGTAACAGTTACACAGTCTCCCACTCAGTTGGCTGGATGGTTGGTTTGTGATGCAGAGGGAGGCCACCAGCGCAGGATCAATCCCCACACTGACAGAGGTTACCATGAAGGGGATGCTCTCTCAACCTCACCCCATCACCCGTGTGGTGACCTTCAATGTAAACCACCATGAGTTGTCTCTCTAATCAGAGTTATTTGGGACTCTAATCTATCAATGTTAGCATTATAATTTTTTAACATCTATTTTATTGACAAAGATATTTTATTATTTATATTAAACGAACAACAAAACAACTCAAATAACTGAACAAAATTACACCCATGTGCATGTATATACAAAATAAGTTAAAGTCTCTAAACGGACAGAAGAAAAACAAAAATAAACAATAAATAACAATAAATAATGCGGCTCAGCATAACAAAGTGATAGCTCTCGTTCTTCGAGAGCATGAACTGATACACATTCATATGTTCATAATTCTTAATATGTGATTCATTAGACAATATCATCATGGCTGTACAAAAGCCCTTTTTAGAGTGTCAGATCAGCCTGTATCGGGTTGCCATATCTTATATAAATCTCTGCTTTTCGGTGCACTATACTTGTGAGAATGTCCAAAGGGATATTCTCCATGACGAGCCTACAATGGCACAACAGACCCGGAGGTTTTTCAGACATCCAACACAACAGAATATTTTTACTAGCACAGGTTGTATGTGGCAGATACTAAATGGGTATTGTCCATCAGTACTTACTGTGGAAAAGGATATGGAAGATATAAAATGGAGGGAAATAGATGGTGACACCGTGCAAAATGTTGATATTACAGAGGAGGAAGTGCTGGATGTCTTCAAACGGGTAAAGGTGGATAAATCGCCAGGACCTGATCAGGTGTACACTGGAACTGTGTGGGAAGCTAGATAAGTGATTGCTGGGCCTCCTGCTGAGATATTTGTAGTATAGATAGTCACAGGTGAGGTGCCGGAAGACTGGAGGTTGACTAACGTTGGATGAGAAGGGTGTTAATGACAAGCCAGGGAACTATAGACCAGTGACCCCGACGTTGGTGGTGGGCAAGTTGTTGGAGGGAATCGTGAGGGACAGGATGTGCCTGTATTTGGAAAGGCGAGGACTGATTAAGGATAGTCAACATGGCTTTGTACGTGGGAAATCATGCCTCACAAACTTGATTGAGTTTTTTGAGAAAGTAACAAAGAGGATTGAAGAGGGTATAGGGGTCGATGTGATCTATACGGATTTGAGTAAGGGTTTTGATGAGGTTCCCCATGGGAGACTAAATGGCATGGTTTGATCTCATGGAATACAGGGAGAACTAGCCATTTGGATACAGTACTGGCTCAAAGGTAGAAGACAGAGGGTGGTGTTGGAGGGGTTTTTTTTCAGACTGGAGGCCTGTGACAAGTTCAGCGCCACAAGGATCGGTGTTGGATTCACTACTTTTTGTCATTGACATAAATGATTTGGATGTGAGCAGAAGAGGTACAATTAGTAAGTTTGCAGATGACTCCAAAATTGGAGGTGTAGTGGAGAGCGAAGAGGGTCATCTCAGATTGACCAAATGGCCAATGGGCTGAGAAGTGGCAGATGGAGTTTAATTCAGATAAATGCGAGGTGCTGCATTTTGGGAAAGAAGATCTTAGCAGGACTTATACACTTAATGGTAAGGTCGCAGGGAGTGTTGCTGAACAAAGAGACCTTGGAGTGCAGGTTGAAAGTGGAATCACAGGTAGATAGAATAGTGAAGAAGGTGTTTCCTTTATTGGTCAGAGTATTGAGAACAGGAGTTGTAAGATCATGTTGCGGCTGTCCAGGACACTGGTTAGGCCAGTGTTGAAATATGGCGTGCAATTCTGGTCTCCTTCCTATCGGAAATATGTTGTGAAACTTGAAAGGGTTCAGAAAAGATTTCAAGGATGTCGCCAGCATTGGAGGATTTGGGCTATAGAGAGAGGCTGAACAGACTGGGGCTGTTTTCCTTGGAGAATCGGAGGCTGAGGGGTGACATTATCGAGGTTTACAAAATTATGAGGGGCATGCATAGGGTAAATAGGTAAAGTCTTTTCCCTGGGGTCAGGGAGTCAGAACGAGAGGGTATAAGTTTAGGGTGAGAGGGGAAAGATATAATAGAGAACTACGAGGCAACTATTTCACACAGATAGTGGTACGTGTATGGAATGAACTACCAGATGATGTCAGGGAGGCTGATACAAGTGTAACATTTAAGAGGCATTTGGATGGGGAAATGAATAAGAAGGGTTTGGAGGGTTATGGGCCAGGTGCTGGCAGGTGGGAATAGATTGGTTTGGGATATGTGGTCGGCATGGATGGGTTGGACTGAAGCGACTGTTTCCATGCTGTACATCTCCATGACTCTATGATTCTATGATTAAATTAATCTCTGCTTTCTGGTGCACCATGCTGGTGAGAAAGTTCAAAGGGATATTCTCCATGATAAGGTTACAAAGTCTCAACAGACCCGGGGAGTTTTCGACATACAACACAGCATAATATCTTTACTAGCATAGAAAGTAAGGATTTTGTTTACCCATGTGCATCTGCGTAAGATACTCTGGGCAGGTCCAGGAAAAGACAAGCCGGGTCCATCTCCAATTCGGTCCCCAAGACCCACTCTACCACACCTAACGCAGTGTTCCAATATATACGAAGCCTGAAGCAGGACCACATGCAATGAGTAAGAGTGCCTGCAGTCATTCTGCATTTAGGACATGCTGAAGATAATCCCACTTTGAAATTTGAGAGAAAATCTGGGGTCAGAAAGAACCTATGAAGATTTTTCAACTGCATGGAATGGGTTCTATTACAGATCAAAATCCTTCGAGCATTTTCACAACTATCCTCCTATGTCTCCTAAGAGATCTAAAATCCCAACTCTCTCGCAGAGACGTCACGAAGCTGCACAGTCTTGTCTGCGGGGACACTATCCAACAAATGGTAAAAGGTACTGACAGAGGGTGTATTCTTTACAATAATCACCTGCTTCTCTGTATCGGATCTATAAATGGTTTTTAAAATTGTGTTTTTTAATCAAATCTCTAATCTGGAAAAAAACAGAAGAGGTCTCTACGAGGTAGTCCATACTTACGAGTTATTTGATCAAACGGTATCATTGTTTCTCCTTCAAGTAACATGTCGTGGCTCGGTGGTTTGCACTGCTGACTCACCGCACCAGGGTCACGGGTTTAGTTCCAGCCTTGGGTGACTCGCAGTGTGGAGTTAGTATAGTCTCAACTGTGTCTGCGTAGGTTTCCTCCCACAGTCACAAACATGTGCATGTCAGATGACTTGGCCATTGGTCAATCGCTCATTGTGTTCCAGGATCTGTAAGTTGGGGCATTAATCAGGGTAAATATAGGATGGTAGGGGAATGGGTGTGGGTGGGTTACTCTTCAGAGGATCGAAGTGGACTTGCTGGGCCCAAGGACCTGTTTCCATACTGTAGGGATACTACTAATTCTAAATCACCCAAGCAAGGTACCCCCCTCGTTGCCCACAGTTTAAACCTGGAATCCATTATCCCCCGGTATACCAAATATAGGACTAAGAAACATGGATTTGGCTGTATTGCCTCGATCTGACGCATTGTCCTTGAAGATTTAACAGTATTGGTAATCATTATTTTATGACAATATTCCAAAATGTTGTCATTTTATGTAAGAACAACAGATTAATAAGGGTTCACTTTGTCTGAGAGGGCTCAATTTCTACCCATATCAATGCCAAGACCTCAGCGGCCCAGGCACTAACATTTGATGAAAAAAAAACTTAATTGATTGCTTTTAATCGGGGAGATCTAACCTACACATCCCCGGGTACTATCGGCAATTAAGCATGGCCAATCCGCTCTAAGCTGCATATCTATGGACGATAGGAGGAAACGAGAACACTGGGAGAAAATCCACACAGACACGGAGAGAATGTTCAAAATCCACATAGAGGGTTGCCCGAGGTTGGAACTGAACGCAGCTACTCGGTAACAGGAGGATCAGTGCGAACCACAGATCCACCATGCGCATCTGTTAGTGCTGTTCGTTACTTGTGGCTAACTGAAGAAATCTGCCTGACTTGTTCCTGTCACTGAACCTGACTCAGTCTGAGAACTTTATCATCGGCCATATCACCAACCTGGTTACATTTAAAATTTGGTGTCAGCAGTGGAGGAATGGGATGAGAAAAGGAAACAGTGACACCCTCCAACATCCTTCAGAGCAGGAATTAGGATAAATCCACAAAGTGGGATTTCAGTCAAGAGGGAATTCTCTTTCTCAGAAGTTTGGGGTGGCTGGACCTTTATATTACATCGAAGCTGGCTTTGTCTGATTTTCCATGGACAGGTGAATCAGGGATAATGGTGCATGGAAAGAAACGTGCAGCTGGGATCACAATGTGATGAGCCATGAACTTATTTATTAGTGGAGTCGTGTCAAAGGGCCGAATGACCCACTTGTGTCCCTCAGCCCTATGTTCTGATGTTCCATTCAGCCCTCGGATATGCTAAACGGGGCAGATCGAGGCCACTCCGATGGTTAGGTGCAGTTTTGGAAATGTACTTGGAAAATCCAGGCTGGATCAGGAAGTGACCACCACCCCACCCCCCAGTCCCTGTTTCCAGGTTTCCCCTCTCTGTAACTTCTGCTCCAGATGTGGGTCATGTTGCAGACCCAGATACACTGGGAATACAGCCACATACCCCACCCAGGGTTAAAATAACAAATCCTCTGCTCTCCCTGAATGCAACATTGTACAACACGATTTCCAGCAAAATAATCCGTTACTTTCCAAAAGCATAACGTGTGAAATGAATAAATAGGAACAGGAGTAGGTCAATCGGCCCATCAAGCTAACCCTGTCATTTAATAAGAACATGGCTGATCTACCCCAGGGCTCAACTCCATTCTCTTGGCGACTCCTTGTATCCCTCCACACCTCTCTGAGTGAGGGAATTCCAGACATTCACTACCTTCGGAGAGAAGTCATTACTCTGCATCTCAGATTGAAATCGATGTTCCTTATTCGGTATCTATATCCTCGAGTTCGACACTTTGCTCAAGCATGGAAAAACACTTCTCAACATCTACCTTCTCCAACCCCTACCGTGTCTTGTAGGTTTCAGCAGGATCGCTCCTCGTTCATTTAAACCCCAATGAATTATCGAATCACCATCTTAGAGATTCTCAATAACACAACCCTTTCATCCCAGGAAACTGCCTAATGTACCAACCGAGTTCCTTGCTGCATCATCATGCTGACTTTATGTTTCATACACAGCAAGACTTCAATGTCTTTACTGTTCCTTTTCTGGAAGTCCTCTCCATTAAATAACAGCCTGCCTTTTGATTCTCTGTGTCATCCTCAAACTCGGATGTATATTGCACTCAACTCCCTCCTTCAGGCTGTCAGTATAGATTGCAAATAACTGATGCCATCAGACTGATATTTGTGGTACTCCAGCAGATAAACCTTGACCATAAAGATCCATTAATCCTGACTCTCCGATTTCTGTGTTAAACAATCATCATCCCATGTTAATACAGTATCCGACGTCCTGGAGCTTCTGTTTTGTGTAAGAACTTTTGTTTTGTAAAACCTTGTGGAAAATCTCTGGAAACCCTCCTGTCCACCAGATCCCCTTTATAAAGTCCGCTTGTTACATTTACAGGCATCTCCAGAAATACTTTGCATGATTTTACAAGGCAAAATATCATTTCTCTTTCACAAAACCACCCTGACTCTGCGTGAAGCTGTTCTAAATGTCCATGCTGGGCAGATCTTCCAAACTATACTATTCCCATCTGTTTTCGTTAGGTCCATGTGCCTCTAAATGTTTCCCATTCATAAGTCTGTACAAATGAGTTTTAAATGTTGTAGCTATTCTTGCATCTCCCACTCTTCCTCTGGAAGCTCATTCCATACCCACACCGCCCTCTGTGTAAAAAGGTTGCCCTTTAATCCCTTTTAATTCTACCCTCTTTCACCTTAAACCTATTCCCTCTTTGTTTGGATTCCCCTACCTTTTGGAAAAGACCTTGAGTATTCACCCTATCCATACCTCTCATGATCTTATAAGTTTCTATAATGTCACTCCTCAACATCCTACACTCCATCTGATACTAACTTCAAGAACAAGCGTTTAAAGATAAGCACTGCAAAATTAAACAATATTAAAAATGACAGGTAACCAACACTCGGCCCAAAAGTCAAACTGTGATTGTTTTTTCTCCATGTTACAATACTAAGGCAGCATGAAACGCGTACTAGTGCCAATAAGAAGTCAAGCACCTGAATCCCTTTATCTATAGGGGGTGATGATCACGAAAGTGAAATTGTATCTGTGGCCAGATGTATATACCACATGGTCAACATTCTCCCTCCTGGCCTCTGTTTAGCTTTGTGTGGTTGTGGCTTTTTTATCTTGCATTTAATAGAGAGAACCCCTTTCCCCCATTCACACCTTAAATTCGACCCGTTATACAGAATCTTCCCTTTCACCACTGCTAAAAGCCCGTTTTTCTTTTGCCACACCCTCTTTTCCCTGCCACCCATCCTCTACATCTGGCAAGGGACTAAAAGACCATTTTGAAATTGTATTCAGTTTTGAAGAATTGTCACACTGGACTGGAAACGCTAACTCTGTTTCTCTTTCTCTGCAGATGTGACAGACCTTCTGAGTTTCTCCAGAAATGAATAGGCGCAGAAAGATTTTTCAATTAAATAAATAATTATGGATACTGGAAATAAAAATAAAAAGCCTTTATAGAATGTTCACTGGACCTGAAAATTTAACTCTGCATTCACTCCAGAAAATTTTTCAACATCTTTCGCAATTTCTTCAGCAATATCTGTTTTTGAACACTTTCCAACGACATATTGTCAAAGATGCCCAAACATCCTGTCCAACATGCAGTGTCGTACAGTGGGAACTGAACAGTAACGCATGGTGACAAGTTCCTAGACTCTGAAACTGCATAAGGCTGGCATCACTGATACTGCAGAGCTCTGAATCATGGTCAGGGAGAAAAACAGAAAGAAACACATTCACTTCAAATACAGAAGATGGCATTACTGAAAGGAAAAGATTCAGATTACTACCTTAAATGGATATTGTTTATGTAACAATTTGGAGGCGTGACACCAAGGAAAGACTTCCAGCAGAAAGAGAATATGAAACTGGAAGTATTTCCGCATCAGAAACCAGAGTAGGTCATTGAGTACAGGGCTGATGGGTGAATGGGTCTCGGTGTGAACTGGGGGACAGTCAGTAGAATTGAATTGTAGATATTGCAGCTAAAACTTGGTTATCATCTGATGCTGTAGATTTCAATGACAATCTGTAACATTTCCCCCAGGATAATCCATCCATCTACCATTTCCATCAAGCCGATCCATGGGTCAGTGACGAGTGTGGGTGAACATGGTCGGGTCGGAAGCACATGCACCTCAACCTGATGACAATCCATTAAAGCTACCGCACTTGACTGGTTACACAACGAACAGGAGGACTAACATCTGATATCGAGAGAGAGATGATCCCAAGACTAACAAATCAGATATAAGCTCTGTCGTCCTGTCAAATCCATGCATAAAAGTCGATGAACCATTAAACAACTTACTGGAGGAGAGGACTCCACAAATATCCCATCCAAAATAATGGAACAGCCCTGTGCATCCATGTAGACGATACAGTATCTGCACCATCCTCAGCCAGAAGTGTTGAGTCGATTACCCACCTCACCCTCAATATGATACCCTCAGAATCACAGATGCCCGTCTTAACCAATTCAATTGACTGCACGTGACATGAAGCAACAGCTGGACACTGTAGATATGATAAAGGCATTTGGCCCTGACACCATTCCTGCAATTGGACTGAGGACTTTGGCAACACAACAAGCCGTGTACCTGAGGAAGCTGTTTCATTCCAGCTCCAACTCTGACAACTCCCTGGCAATGTGGGTAATTACTCAACTATGTCCCATCCCTAAGAAGGGAATAATTACATTCGGACCAATTACCACGCCCTCAATCCCATCACGATATTAAAATTGGTTGGGGTTATTTTTGATAGAGCTGTCAAACAGCACAGAAATAATCGGTTCAGTGTGGTTTCAGACAGGCCCCCATGTGGAGATGGTGCTGTTGTGGAATTGTCATTGGATTGCTAATCCAGACCAGGATAATTCTCCGGCAACTGGTGCAAGTTAAAAACAATTAGTAAAATATCGAGATCTATTATCTGGTCTCAGTAATAATGATCTTGTGTTCAATGTCGATTATAAATGTCGATCTCCTTACCCAGTGTACTTTCGGGAAGTGAATCTCCCGTGCTTTCCTGGTCTGGCCTAAAAGTGACTCCAGACACACAGACATGTGATACACTCTTCAATGGTCTCTGAAACAGGCAAGCAAGGCACTCAATTGTATCGAACTGCTCCGAGGTCTTAAAGGATAAACCCGGAGAGAACAGCCGGCAACAGCCTCGTTATCAGAAAAGGGAATGGGAAACACAATCCTGTCGACCCTGCAGAGACCTCCTTCCTAACAGCTGAGAGCTTGTGACAACATTTCCAGAGCTTTCCCACACACTGCACAGAAGTATCGGGAAAGGAATACGTCATACAACTCATTGAGCTTTCCCTATTCTAGTTAATGGCCGAACATCTCCTCAACGCAGTTTTCCCCATACAATATACATATTCCTTAATATGTTTAAACATTGTGAAACATAAAATGAGAACTGCTGTCGTCCATTCAGCCCACCAGTTTTGCGCCTCCATTCTATGTACAGGCAGTTCACCAATAACACGTGTTAATTAAATACAATTCGGCTGCAATGCAATTCATGAATCTTTTTCTATAAAGTGAATTGGCGTTTACTGTGACGCGATTACTTGGCTGGCACCAGCTGAACAGCAAACCCAGCCTCAGAAACCTCTATCTACAAAAGTTACAATCAATGTGTTCAGCTAAAACGGGAGTGCAATTGGCTCTTTAGGCCTTGAAACTGAGCCTGAAACTGGGAATTGTAGTCTATATTTAGAAAGAGGTTTATTTCAAACTGTGGGGAGAATCTTGGGGAAAACTGGAATTCGGCATCGGTATCACATGGTTGGTCAGCCCCCGCGCGCATTCTGTTGAAGATTGTGATGAAAGGCACAGTGCACCAGTGAGTGACTGTAGTGTGAAAGCGTTACACTTACAGCACTGTTCCATGACAACATGCAATTTAAAGATTTATTTCGACTGTCCTATTGTGTGTTAGACCAAATTTAAATTTTGGGTTTTACTGATATTTTTGGGAGTTCGCGACTTACCCTCTTTTTTCTATAGACCCCATTATTAATATTGCACGATTTTCTACACACCGTGTTGTACAGGAACACAGTTTCGTGTTATTGGAGAACAACCTGGAATAATAGCTGATCTTCTATCTTCACACCATACTCCTGCTCTCTCCCTATCCCTTTAGTTTCCAGAAAGCCTTATTTATATTCAGCCCCTTGAATTCCACAGCCTGACCTGGGAGAGAGTACCCCTGGTTCGCCACTCTCTGAGTGCATTCATTTATTCTCATCTCAATGCAAAGTGGCCTGTCTGTACCTAATATTGTGGCCCCTTGGTTTCGACGTTCCAGCCAGGTGATTTACTAATCTGCTTCTAATCTGTCTCGCCCTGTCAGAGTGTTATATATTTCACTGTGATTTTCACTCATTTTCCTAAAGCCCATGGAAGGCAGGTCCAGTCGACCCAAACTCTGCTCCCACAAGAACTCTGTCATCCTAGAGATCCGTCTGGTCATCCTTTGCTGCTCTCCCTCAATGTCAGGTTTGTCGTCTGTCAGGAAAAGAGACCAAAACTGCACACAATACTGCACAATGTTCGAGATGGGGTCTCACCAAGGCCCTGTATAGCTGCAGTGAGATACATTTACTCCTGTACTTAAATCCGCCTGAAATGAAGGTGAATACAGCATTTATCTTCCTTCCTGCTTTCTAATCCTGCAATATTGCTTTCAGTGACTGGTGTACAGGGAGATCCAGTTTCCTTTCAAAGTTACAGTTCCCCACTTGCTGGGCCTATATACAATTGTCAGCGTGCCAATGTCATTCCAAGTATTGACGTCTGGCTTCAGAACTCACTGCCCTGCATGCACTCTGAGGGCTACGCAGAAATAAACAAAAATGCAGCTTAAGTTCATTTGTAGTGCAACATTTTGCATGCACTCATTTTTGTAATGTGAGGCTGCCATTCTATTGTTCCCATCAAAGTACACAACATCTCATCTCCCCATTACTCTCTATCTGCCACGTATTTTCCCAGTCACTCAATTTGTCTCAAACACCTTGGAATTTTTTTACATCCTCCTCATCCACTCACAGGCTGACATCGTTTAGTGCTGTCAGCAGACTTGGGAATATTGCATTTGCGCCCCTCAACCAAAGATATTGGGAATAGCTGGAGCCCAAGACACGATCCTTACAATTTGCTCTAAGCTTTCCATATAAAAATAAAAACATTGTTTTATTCTTACTCACTGTTTCCTGCCAGCTCTCCCATTGTGAATCTATGACCATATATTAGCCCGAGTCCCATAGGATTCGAATTTGCACAATAGGCTTTTGGGGCTTTATCAAAAATCTTTCTGAGATTCCACTCGTATGGCATTGATACCTCCTACATAAATTTCCGAAAAGCCACTTTCTCAAATATGATTCCCATGTCATAAATCTCTGTTGAAATTGTCTATGCCCATTAATTTCAGTCCAATACTTTCTCTAAACTGTTCAGTTGCTATTTTCATACTATTCCCTTTTTCTCACAAGACTGAAATTCCCTCGTATTGCTAGGAAGTTTTCTTTTTTGTTTTGTTTTCTTCTGTGAAGGCATAACTAAGGTATTTGCTCCATAGTTTCGCTATTTCCCGGTCCTCAATTATCTGGCATCAGACTGTAAGAAATCTGCAATTTTTTCTCTTAGTTTTGCCATTGGCATATTTCCAGAAAATATTACAAGTTCTCTATTAACAACTTTGTTAAGATATTCTTCAGAAAGCCATCAATTCCTACCTTAAGCTACTCAATGATTGACCTTCCACAGCCATACAATCACAGAAGCACAGACTCTGTACTACCAGAAATACAGCACGGTCTACTTTAGGCCCACTTTCCGACACAAGACCGTAGCCGTGAATCTTAAAGCATTTAAAATCCACAACCATTTGGTTTCTAATGGTTTGAGGTTAGCATGACAACTCCACTCTCAAGAAGTGCATTCCAGACCCCAACACCCTCTAGTTGAAAAACAATTCTCAAATCTTCACTAAACCGCAAATCCTTCACTTTAAAACTGTGGCCCTTTGAGTCAAAGCAACAGCTGCTGTCTATCCAACCTGTCCATGTACCTCGTAATCCTATCCTTCTGAATCACGGACCTCTCAGCCTTCTCTCCTCCAAACTAAACAACCTGAGCTTATCCATCCTCTCTCCATAGCTGATATGCTCCATCCCAGGGAACATCCTGGTGAATCTGCTCTGCACCCCCTCCACGACAAACACATCTTTCCTGTAATGTGTTTCCCAGACCCACACACAATATCCCATCTTGCCCTCACCACAGTTCCGCATAGTTCTTATAATCTATGCCTCGATGAAGAAAGGCTACGTTTACATTCCACTAGCCTTTCCCTGATTGTGTATTAACCTGTGCAGACACATCAGCAATGTGTGGAGAAACACCCTGTGAGCTTTCTAGTGTGCTGCCATTCATTTAGTACTCCCCTGTCTGTTTCCTTCTTCCAAAGTTGCATCACCTCACATTTATCAGGGTTACATTTTATCTGCCATTGGTCCACCCATCTGACCATTCCATCAGTATCTACCTGTAACATAAGGCCTTCCTCCTCACTGCCAACCACCCGGCCAATCTTTGTATCAAATCCAAACTTATTTATTACACACCCCACCCCTCGTCCATATTCACAGCTGCATCATTTATGAATACCACAAATAATAAGATTAAACATCTCTCAACATCAGTTATATCACGTGGTTGTGCACGTTGATGAAGAAGCTACGCTTCGAAAGCTAGTGCTGCCGAATAAACCTGTTAGACTATGGTCTGGTGTTATGTTATTTTTTTGATTTGTCCACCCCAGCCCAACACTCGCACCTCCGAATCACAAATACTAAGGGACCCAGCACTGATGCCTGTGGTACACCATTGGACACTGGCGTCCAGTCAGTCAAACAGCCTTCTACCACTCCCCTCTTTCTCCTACGACTAAAGTTGATTTAGATGCGACTTGGCAAGTCACGAATGAGTCTTACGTGTTCATTGGTTATTCCGCTCCACTTGACACACTTGTAGGTTATCTGGGGATTCTCCGTAATCTCGCCTTGCCTTGCCGCTGTGTGAGTCAGTCACTTCCACGCACAGAATTTCCTTTTTATTGCAGTCTTAAATGGTTTGTCCCTTAGCCTGCCATTATTTGCCTTGAATTTGGATTTGACAGCCAGATAAACATCCTGTTAATTTCCAACTTTTCGTATGTTTTGTGAGTTTTATAAAGTTCACAGTGACCCACCGCTGGATCTTTGAACCTCAAGAGAACATAGGCCGAGTTTCCTCATCACGCAAGCTTCCACCTGAGGGATTTGTCTGGATAATGTCCATTGCACTACTTCTGTGGTCAGTATATTCTTTCTCAGATTCGGTCACCAAAACTGTGCACAATACTCCAGGTACAGTCTCACCAACACTCTGTGAAACTGCTGCAACGTGTCTTTACATCTATATTCTGACTCCCTTAAAGGAAGGCAAACCAAACTTTAGGTTACCACTTACATATATTCCTCCAAATACCCTTCACATCATTGCATTTTCGAACTCACTGTGTGAGTTCTTATAGAAAGCCTTCTGATAATCTAAAATATGCCAATTCTCCTGGATCCCCATGATCGATGCTGTAAGAATCAACTTCAAACAATTCCACAGTTTCTCAAGTATGATTTCCCTTTCAGAAATGCATACTGAGTCTCTCCAATATTGCTGTTAATGTCTAAATATCCAATATCACATCCTATATAATAGATTCCAACAGTTTCCCGACAAATGTCAAGTTAATTTGTCAGCAGTTCTCCACACTGTCTCTTCTTCCCTTTGTAGATGTTTGGATTCCCTTCCATTCATCTATAGTGCTTGGATCACGTTTACAAATGTACATTTATCTACATCAGCTTCTGGACTCTGCAGAATGTACAGGAAAATAGAACGCAGTCATCGACAATGCAATCAATACTTTTATTTGTGACTGATTTCTGAAGATTTTGGTATGAAGTACATCTGGACTGTCAAGCTTAACAATGCTCAATCCAGCTGCATGTTTAATATTGCCTTGTTACTGATATGAATTGACTTTATGTCTGTACTTCCACAAGTCCTATACAATCACTTCGTATTTCTGGGTGATTTTCTGGATCTTACTCCATTAAGACAGATGTTTGTAACTGGTTATTTGCTTTTCCATTTCCCTGTTATCCACCATAAACTCGTCTCTCCCGATTGCAATTTTCCACGTTTGACAATTTTTTTTTTCTTTTGAAATATAGATCATAGATGTTTGCAGTCTTTGTGTTCCTGTTTGTTTGCATGCATGTTCGCTTTTTGATTTCCTGATCAGTTTCATGGCCCTCCTTTTCTGGATTGCAATTTTCTGAGAATTCTTAGGATTCCACAATGTCTGGAATTCTTCTGAAGTCACTTCCTGTAATTAACATATTCTTTAATTTGTTATGTAAATCATCATTGAATCACTTACTCACTCTTTGGTGTTTTCACCTGAAATAAGTTGACACATCTTTCAGACTATGCAGTATTTCTGAAAATCTCCTGGTCCTGACCAGATGTATTCAGGAACACTGCAGTGGGGGCCCTGATTGGTAGCCAAAGGGTGAGTTCGCGAAGCTGTTCCCTTATTCAAGAAGAGCTACAAAGAAAAACCTGGGACCTATAGACCAGCAAGCTTGATATCTATAGTAGACAAGTTTCTTGAGAAGATTCTGAGAGAGACGATATACATGCATTTGGAAAGGCAGGATGTGATTATGAAGAGTCAGCACGGCTTTGTGCGTGGGGGATCATGGCTCAATAATTTGTTAGAGTGCTTTGGTGAAATAACCAGTAACTTTGACAAGGGTATGGTGGCATATGTAGTGTATATGGATTTCAGTAAGGCCTTCAGTAAGTTTCCACATAGTAGTCTGCTCTGGAAGTTTAGATCATATGGAATTGAAGGGGAGCTGGCAAATCAGATCATAGATTTGCTTCATTGTAGGAAAACAGAGGGTAACGCAGAAGTATGCTTGTCGGGCTGAAGGCCTGTAATGAGTGGAATGCCTCAGGGGTCGGTTCTGGGACTATTACTGCTTGTTTTATGCATTTATATTGTATATATATATTTACATATTACACACATCTATGATTTAGACGAGAATGTAGAGGCATGAATTATAAGTTTCAAAATGACACTAAAATAGGCGGTATCGTGGACAGCGAGGAAGATTATCAGAAATTTCAGAAATTACAGCAGTGCCTTGATCAGGTGAGAAAGTGTGCCGAGAAATGGCAAATGGAGTTTAATACAGATAAGTGTAAGTTCTTGCATTTTAGAAAGTCAAATCAAGGTAAGAGTTGCATGGTGAATGGCAGGGCCTTAAGGACTGTATTGAGACAAAGTGACCTTGGAATTCAGGTACAAGGTTCTCTGAAAGTGGAGTCACAGGTAGATAGGGTAGTGAAAAAGGCATTTAGCAAACTGGCCTTCATCAGTCAGAGTAATGAGTATCGAAATTCGGGAGTTATGTTGCAGTTATACAGGATGGTGGTGAGGCAATACTGGTAGTGTTATGTGAAGTATTGTTCACGTTACTACGGGAAGGATGTTTTTATACTGGAAATAGTATAGAAGAAATTTACAAGGATGTTGCCCGGACTCAATGGTCTGAGTCATAGGGAGAGGTTGGGCAAGCAAGGAGTTTTTACTTTAGAGTGTATGAGACAGAGGGGGTCTGATAGAAGTGTATACGATCATGAGAAGCATGAATAGAGTGAATGCAATCAGTCTTTTTTCCCCCAGGATTGAACAACCATGGACTAGAGGGCATCAATTTAAGATCCGAGGGGAAAGAGTAAAAGGGAACCTGAGGGGCAATTTCTTTTACACACAGTGTAGTGTGAACATGAAATGAGATGCCAGCAGAAGTGGTTGAGGCGGGTAGATACACAAATTTTAAAATGCATTTGGACAAATACACGGATCGGAAAGAATAAGGAGGATATGGGGCAAGGGCAAGGAAATAGGGTTAATGTGAATGGACATTTTGTTCGGAATGGACCAATTTGGGCTGAAGGGCCTTTCTACATGCTGTCGGACTCTATGACTCTCACAATTGTCTTCTCCCATTGATTGTTATATTATACTTCCCCAATTCATTGGAGTGAACTTGACCCTCTCGCCTCCGGGGCTTCCATGATGTTTGACCAGAATGATCAAACATTCGAGATTGTATTCAGACGCCGTGTAAAAATGTAACATATTGATGTCACTATTCCTCCAAAGCTGCTTCAGAGCAAGGTTATTAATTAGTCCTCCTGACAACACAACACCAAATCTGAAATAACCTGCTCTCTAATTTGGTTCACAACATACTGTTCAACCGACCTAATACACATTTACAGAAGTTTTTCTTCACAGTATTAGTAGTCACTACAGTTTTGGTGCAACTTGAGACCATCCATTATTACTGCAGCACCCACGATTATTTGTTACTCATTCGCAGGATGACGGCGTCGCTGGATATCCAGTATTTATTGCCCATGCCAGAGGGCAGTTAAGAGTCAGCAGCGTTGTCTTCAGTCTGGAGTCACATGCAGGCCACACCAGGTAAGGACAGCAGTATCCTTCTCTCAAGGACATCAGTGAACCAGATGAGTTTTCCAACAGTCGCCAATGGATTCCTGGTCATCATAAACCCTTGATTCCAGATACATATTGAATTCAAATTCCACCATCTACCATGGCAGGATTTGAATTCATGTCCACAGAATATTACGTGGGTCTTTCAGATAAGACCCCAGCGATAATAGCACTGTGTCATTTCTCCCCCTTGCATATACTTGCATACCTAATTTCCAGAGCATATGTTGTAAAGTATTAACGTGACAGATTTGGTTTTGATACATAACACACTAATGTTTGCTTCACCTTGCTATTTGTAACATCCACCCAAACTGATTCTGTGGGAAGTGTGGGAAAGGGTCTGTGGCGCTATTAGCGGTAGACTTGGACAAGACGTTCAGGGAGACTCACCTCAACGCTGAGATGATCTGAAGAATTGGTCAGCAATACAGGACAAGCATCAATATTCTTTCCCCCCACTTTGCCAGGATAAGTATCACCATATTCTTCTGTTCCATCGCACTCACTCTGTATCTGTTATACCACCTACCCCGAACAAGGCTCACACGCTATCTGCAAATAAGGCTCCAGCACAACCACACTCACTGTTGAATTCAGCACCTTCCTTCCCCCACTTTTTATGTCCCTGACGCAATAGCCCCGCACACTAATACAACACTGTGGTCAGACTCCTTCCGGACATCTCACCCTTCCCCCTTCCCCTATAAAAGCAATAACAGCAGGGACACCCACTCCCACCCTCACTCCGTCCCTCCTCTTCTCCCATTCCAGGTGAAACATCCTGGAATAGGACATAAAAGGCCAAGCCGGGTGTTAGAGTGCCCGATATCTGTTCCCTCACCCTCTACGTCGACATGTGGGGAGGATCCTGGAAAGAGCCAGAGAGGACCAGGACACCTTGTGTGGAGATTGAAGCATCGACATCCCACCAACTAAGTAAGCAGCAATGTTCAGTAAAGAGCAATTCTCAATTTAAACTCGCTGGCATTTCCAATCTCATCTCTCTCACTTTTCAGGCTTAGTTAAAAGCATTAATGAAAGACTAAAATTAAAAAAATGTTTATGCTCTTCAGTAAAAATGTTAAAAAGAAAAAATAAACGATATAAGTTCATTTCGAAAAATCTAAAACATGATGTTCATTCAAAATTATGGGCAATCCTCGTAAATACTCGACATCATTTCTCTCACTAAATCTTCTTACGAGTGTTTGTATTCTAGCATCTGCTTCTTTAATTTCAACGGACTATCGTGCCCTGCTATCAGATGCTTACAGTAAATGTCCCTTCCTCTCTGAACTTTTCGTAAACTGTCAATATATTTCCAAATAACTGGATGTTTCACATCAAATTCGCATTGTCATCTCCTGTGGGCAGCTTCTGCATTATTGTTTGTTTTGTCCTCATTGTTTAAAGTCCTTTCATATAAATTCCACATTCTAACTGGAAAAAGCGGTGGACACCGACCATTTCCTCTGCTTAATCTTCTACCTCCATAGTTATCCTCGAACCAGTCCAGCAGCGGTTGCAATTCATCTGGAAGCGCATCAGTCAAATGTTCAATAGCTTCATGAATGTTTTCAATCTGAATAAATGCAAGACCAATTATCATTTTAGCTCTGAGGCAAAACTCTGAGTCAATGTTACACTTACAAGTGTCTTTTTAACATTTTTACTAAAGGGAATGCACATTATTTTTTATTTTTATTGCTTTGATTAATGCTTTGATCGAAGCCTGAAAAGGAATAAATATGAGCTGCGCTGAAATAGTTCTGCGCCTAAATGGGTCTGCGGCAAAATGGGCTGCACCAAACAGGCCGCACCAAACAGAATGAAGTATTCAGTAAATTACACAGCACAGGGGGACGTCATATAACCATCACAGGCTGTAATGCAGAAGCAGGGACAGCCTGGGTAGCTGTCAGGAAATGCAGACTAGAGATCATTACTCATTTTGTGTTTGGAAAGTTGCAACGAGTGGAATTCTTCAGGGATCTGTGTGAGGTCATCAACAAATTACACTCTATTCTAATGAACCGGATGAAGGAGATGGAGCTCAGTTTGATCATACACCAGAATAGTCATTCAATAAGATGTCAAATGGAGACAGAGCATCTGCAATGGGATACAAACAGGGGGAGGGTAGAACGTCTGCAATGGAATACATATGGGGGGAGGGCAGAGCATCTGAAATGGGATACAGACAGTGGAGGGAAGACTGACTGCGGTGGGATACAGACGGGGAGAGCAGAGCATCTGCAATGATACAGATGGGGATGGCAGAGTGTCTGCAATGGGATACAGACAGAGGGAGGACATAGCGTCTGCAATGGGATAGGGACAGGAGGAGGGCAGAGCGTCTGCAATGGGATACAGACATGGGGAGGACATAGCGTCTGCAATGGGATAGGGACAGGAGGAGGGCAGAGCGTCTGCAATGGGAGACAGACAGGGGAGGGGAGAGCATCTACAATGTGATACAGACAGGAGGATGTCAGAGCGTCTGCAATGGGATACAGACAGGGGGAGGGTAGAGCACCTGCAATGGAATACAGAAGGGGGAGGGCAGAGCATCTGCGGTGGATTACAGACAGGGAGAAGACGGAGCGTCTGCAATGTGATACAGACTGGGGGAGGGCAGAGCGTCTGCAATAGGAGACAGACAGTGGGCGGGCAGAAGATCTGCAATGGGATGCAGACAGGGAGAGGACAGATCATCTGCAATGGGATACAGATGAAGGAGAGCAGGACGTCTGCAATGGGATATGGACGGGGGAGGGCAGAGCATCTGCAATGGGATCCAGACAGGGGAAGGGCAGAGCCTCTGAAAGGGAGACAGACTGGGGAAGGGATGCACGCCTGCAATGGGATACAGGCATGGGGAGGGAAGAGTGTCTGCAATGGGATACTGATGGGTGAGGGCAGAGTGTCTGCAGTGGGATACAGACAGGGGAGGGCAGAGCATCTGCAATGGGATCCAGACAGGGGAAGCGCAGAGTGTTTGCAATGGGACACAGCTAGGGGAAGGCAAAGCTTCTGCAATGGGATACAGACAGCGGAGGGCAGAGCGATGGCAGTGCATCTACAATGGGATACAGACAGGTGAAGGGCAGAGCCTCTGCAATGCGATACAGACAGCTGAAGGCAGTGCGTCTGTAATGGGATACAGATGGGGAAGGTTAGATCGTCTGCTTTGGAATACAAACAGGAGGAGGGCAGAGCGTCTGCATGGGATACAGAGAGGGGAGGCAGAGGATCTGCAATGGGACATAGACAGCGGAAGGCAGAGTGAGGGCAGTGCATCTACAATAGGATACAGACAGGGGAAGGGCAGAGCGTCTGCCATGGGATACAGATGGAGGAGGGCAGAGAGTCTGCTATAGGATACAGACAGTGGGAGTGCAGAACGTCTGCAATGGGACACAGATTGGGGGAGGGCACAGCAACAAGCAATGGCATGCAGACAGAGGATAGCTGCGAGCAAAGCTTCAGCAGAAAAAAAACAGTACAATATTTCTGTGATGGAAATTTTCTGTTTTGGGGAAAAGACGAAACAGCAGAAATTTATTTAAATGCAAGGAGAATGCAGAACTCAGTGTTACAGAGGGATCTGTGTGTCTTAGTACATGGATCACATCAAATTAACCTGAAGATGTAGCAAGTGATTTGGAAGGTAAATGTCGTGACCCTGTTTCGTGCAAGGGGTGTTGTTTATGATCTTAGTGATGTTTTCTGCATCAGTACAGGGCATTGCTGAGATTACATCTGTTGCATTATGTGCAGTTCTTACTGTCTAAACTGAAAAAAAAATATTGCTTTCGAAACGTCTCAAAGATTTTTCTCTTTACTTATTCTTGGAATGAAGGCATTACGTTATGAAGAATTAACAGTTCGGCCTGAGAGTGAGGGATGTTTTCTTGACCATATAAGACCTTGAGAAGAGTGTAGTTGGTGAATACCGGATGGATATTTCTTCTTGTGTGGAAGAATAAAACTGGGGAAATACTTTAAGTATAAGTCAGGTTTAAAGGAAAGGTCATTGGACAGAAACATTGAACTGTAAATTCTCTTCCTACATGCTGACAGACAAGCTGAGCTTTTCCATCAATTACTGTAGATGTTTAAGAATATTCATTTTAACACAGACATTGTGAAGACATGAAACACTTATGTTTACATTATGCAAGCACATACTAACACATCGTCAAAACAAGTAGGACCACTAATTGTTAGTGAATATATTCTGCAATAACACACTGACCTGGAGTCTAGAATGTGATGCAGTCATATCGTTCAGACAATATTCAAGAAGAGCTCACTGAGTCCAGTGTGGGACTGATAACGTTACTGATTCAACTTACAGATGGAAAATGTAACCTATCTGTGGAGAAACATTCTATTGCTCCCTTTCTGTTTCCCAATCGCTCATCACAGCAATGTGTGGAGTGAAAAGTCATCTTTCCCACTAATGGAGGATTCCTGTTGAGGATTCATTGGAATCTCCCCACTGCCTGAAGCAAAACTATTCAGCCAAATTCAACTGTTTCATGAAGATATCCCATTGTCAGAAGGCTGTGCAAGCAGAATAACGACAGAACTATTTATCTGACACGATGGTGAGGAGAACAGACAGGAGATTCTGTGGCTGCAAATGGGAATCTGGAATGGTGTGTAGCCTCCCACATGCCCAGGGTCCAGGATGTCTCAGAGTGGCTGCAGAACTTTCTCAACGGTGGTTGGGGTGGGGGGTGGTGAAGCAGCCAGAAGTCATTGTGCACATTGGTACAAAGGACAGTGTGACACAGGTAGAAATAGTGATGAAATCCTGCAGAGTGATTGTAGACAGCGAGGGGAAAGGATAAACGACAGTGGTAATATTCATTTTATTTCCAGGGCTCCGTGCTAGTGAGGGTAAGAACAGGAGGATATGGCAGATGAAGGGGTGGCAAAAGAATTGGTGCAGGGGGCAGAGATTTTTGGATTACTGGGATCTTTTGTGGGGCAAGGTGACGTGTTCAGGAAGGATGGGTTGTACCTGAACTGGAAGGGGACCAATATGCTGACAGGCAGGTTTGCAACTGCTGCAAGGGAGGGTTTCAACTAGATTGGCTGGTGTTTGGGGAGGGGTGGGATTCTCAACAGCAGGGAGGCAAGTGCGAGGCTGGAAGGAGATACAGTAATCAGAAACAGTAAAATGAAGAGACAGGTCAGGCTAGACAACGACAGGGAGCAAGGCATGCCTGTTGGATGAAATTGCAACTGTTTCAATGCAAGATGGCTGACAAATAAGGCCAATGAACTCAAAGCATGGATCGGTGCGTGGGACTGGAATATTATAGCCATTACTGACACATGGCTAAGGGAGGGACAGCATTGATAGCTTAATGTACCAGGGTACAGGTGCTATATGCGGGACAGAGATTGTGGAAGGAGGAGACGGGGAGTTTCATTTTTGAGTAAGGCGAGTAAAAAAGCAGTAATCAGAGATAAAATAACTGGTGGATCATCCTGTGAGGAACCGTCTGGGGAGCTAATAAATAAGAAGGGAATGGTGATAGTATTTGGATTGTACTATAGGCCCCCAAATAGTAAACGAGGATTTAGGGGAACAAAAATATGTAGACAGACTGGGGAGACTTGCAGGGCCAATAGGATTGCATTAGTAGGAGATTTTAATTTTCTTAACATAGACGGGGAATGACAGAGAATTAAGGACTGAGATGGGGTGTATTTATTAAGTTTGTTCAGAATAATTTCCTCAAGCAGTCAGTAGAGGGTGAAACTTAGGAAGGGATGAAACGTGACCTACTCTAAGATCTCGAGCAGGGCAAGTGACTGAGGTGACTTGCGGGAGAGCACTCTGGGACCAGTGACCATAGTTCTATTAATTTTTAAATAATTATGGAGAAGGACAAAACTGCTCCACATGTTCAAGTTCAAAGTTGGAGCAAGGCGAATTTTGAAGGAATTAGACAGGAGCTTGTAGGGGTTGGTTGGAGGAGTTTGTTTGCAGGCGAAGGGACCTCCTGCAAGTGGGAGGCCTTTAAAAGTGAAATGTCTACAGTTCAAGGTCTATATGTTCCTGTGAGGGTAAAAGGCAAGGTTGGTAGGAAGAGGGAACCTCGGATGTCAGGAGATATTGAGGCTTTGACCAGCAAAAAAGAGGCGTGGCTCAGGTCCAGGCAGCTGGGATCGAGGGAATACCTGGAGGTATACAGGGAATAAAGAAGTTGACTGAAGAAGGAAGTCAGGAGGGCGAAAAGGGGGCACAAGATCGCCTTGGCTGAGAAGATTAGGGTGAATCCAAAGAGGTTGATTAAGTATATTAAAGTAAAAAGAATAGCTAAATGAGAATATGATCCCTCAAAATCCAAAATGGACATGCATGCCTAGAACCGGAAGAGAATTGCGAGATTCTCTATGAATATTTCTCCTCTGTCTTTACCGTGGAGAAATACATTAAACTTGGAAGGTTAACAAAGGTGATAGTATTATCTTGGGGTCAGTCAATATCACAGGAGAAGACGTGTTGGATGCATTAGAATGCATGAAGGTGGATACATCTCCTGGTCCTAAACAGTTGCATCCAAGAATACTGCAAGAGGCTACAGAAGAAACTACGGGGACCCTGGTTGATATTTATGCATCATCATGAGCTACAGAATATTAGAGAGTACCAAATGCTGTGCCATGATTCAAGAAGAGAAGCAAAGAAAAATCTGGGATCTATAGACCAGGAAACCTAACATCTGTGGTAGGTAGGTTACTTGAGAAGACTCTGAGGGATGGGCTATACATGCATTTGGGAAAATAGGGTTTTTTTGAGAAATAGTTTTTTTTCAGATTCCTTACAGTGTCGAAACATGCCATTTCCCTCAACACGACCAACCGACCCTCCAAACAGTAACCCACCCAGTCCCATTTCCCTACCCGTCACTTGGAGGTCGCCACTGATGATATTACCTTGCCAGATAATGAAACGTCTGGATTTCAAACCTACAGCTCAGCGAGCAAACCTACACCCTACACTATGGATAACGTAGCATGACCAATTCACGTGACCTATACATCTTTGGATTGTTGGAGGGAAATGGAGCACCCAAGGAAAGCACACACAAACACAGTGAGAATGTGCAAGCACATCACAGAGTGTCACCCAAAGCTGGAACCAAACCTGGATCCATGGCACTATGAGGCAGCAGTACTAGCCACTGAACCACCATGCCAACCTTGCTTTTTTCAACACAGTTCAATGACACAGGGACAAAATCTATTTTGCCCTTCATCCATGATGCACGTTCCAATATCACATACCATGGATAATTTATTCTCCACTGAAAATGTCATCTTTTATTATTTATTAGTTTATTATTATTAATTTAAATAATTATTAATAGTTGCATTTAGACTGGAAAGATTGCAAGGCTTTGTGAGTGGAAGATCATGCCTCTAAAATTTGTTTGACCTCATTAATGAAATGAGCAGGAATGTTGATGAAGGCAGGGCGGTAGACATAGTCTGTATGGTTTTCAGTGAAGCCTTTGATAGGTTGGTCTGGAAGATTAGAATAGCATGGAATCCAGAAGGAGCTGGCAAATTGGACACGCAATTGTCTTCATGGCAGTACGCAGAGGATAATCATGGAAGGATGCTCTCGGACTGGAGGCCTGTGACACATGAAGTGCCTCGGGGTCGCTGCTGGGCCCATTGCTGTTTGTTATGTATAACAATGATACTCTTGCGAATGTACAAGGCATTGTACATTTGCAAGTAGGCCGAGGAATATTTTGACTAAATTAGATTAAGGTAGGAGTTTCATGCTGATTGTTAGGATCTTAAGGAGTGTAGTTGAGCAGAGGGACCATGGAGTTTAGGTCCACCGTTCTGAAAAGGTGGGGTCATAGTTAGACATGGTAGTGAAGAAGGCTTTTGCCACAGTAGCATTCATCGGTCAGGACATGGAGGAGAGCAGTTGGGAAGTTACATTGCAGGTATACAGGACGTTGGTGAGGCTGCACTTGTAGTGCTGCGATCAATTTTAGTCACATTGCGATCGGAAGGCTGATTTTAATTTGGAATATGCGCAGACGGATTTTACAAAAATGTTGTCAGGACTCAACAGTATGAATTATAGGGAGAGATTGATCAAGCGAGGACTTTTTTCTTGAGAGCATAGGAGACTGAGAGGGATCTTATAGAAGTTTACCTGGAAGGAATTGAGGAATCAGTTTAAGGTGAGAGGGGAATGAATAAAAGGGAAACTGATGGAAAATGTTTTACACAGAGAGTGGTACACAAAGGAAATGAGCTGCCAACAGAAGTGGTTGAAGCATTTATATTAACGATATTTAACCGGCATTTGGGCAAGTGCATGGATAGGAAAGGACAAGAATTCTATGGGCCAAGTGCTGGGAAATGAGTTTAGTATAGTTGGATATTTGGGTCAGCATGGACGGGTTTGGGCCAAAGGGCCTCTCTGCCTCTCTCCATGTTGTCGGACTTCATGACCCTACAAAAAGAACAGCATTTGGGTCAAATTCTCATCTTTCCTTTGGTCATGTGTTCGAATCATATTTGGACAATGTTCTTTCAAGTTAACTTTGCAGATATTTTGCTTTTCAGTTTGCTATCAACAATACGTGTGCGTTTGTGTGTGTGTGTGTGTGTGTGTGTGTGTGTGTGCGTGTGTGTGTGTGTGTGTGAGAGAGTGTGTGCGGGCGCGCGCGCGCATTTCTCAGTCTTTTTCAAAGGGAAATATCTATGTACATATTTGCAATATCCTCTCGTCATTCCTCTTTCCATCATAGTTTGAGCATTTTTGTTTTGGTCATAAACGCGTTGGTTTAGTAGATTAAAGAAATCTGCCTAACTTGTTCCTAACACTGATCCTGACACACTCTGAGAACTATATCAGTGGCCATATCACCAACTGAGTTATAAATATTTTTTATGGCCAGTGGAAGATTGGGGCTAGAAAAGGGGGCAGGAAACCAAAAAATCACAGGGAGTTATCGACTCAATCAGCCAGTGTCAGTGTCGAGGAGTTTGTTGGAGTGGAATCTGACAGATAGGATTTACACCTATTTAGAAAGACAAGGTTTGATTAGGATCAGTCAATATGGATTTGTGTGATGGAAATCATGTCTAATTAATGTGATTGAGTATTATGAAGAGGTGACAAAGAAGATTGAAGAAGACACTGTGGTATACATTGTCTACACAGACTCCAGCAAGGCATTTAATACGGTACCTCATCGTAGATAGATTACTAAAATTAGGTTATATGTAACCTAGGAAAAGCTAACCAATTGGATACAAAATTATATTGAAGGTAATAGATTGTTTTCCTGACTGGAGACCTATGGCCAGCGGTGTGCTGAAAGAATCAGTGCTGAGCTCACTGCTCCTCTTCACCGATATGAACAAATTTGATGTGATTATCAGAGGCATGGTTAGTAAGTTTACAGATAACATCACCAACGTAGTTCAGTGGACAGTGAAGAATATTATCTCAGAATATAACGGGATCCTTGACCAACAATGAGCCAAGGAATGGCAGATGGAGTTCAATTTAGATATTTGCGAGGTTTGACATTTTGGTAAGTTAATGCAGGGCAGTTCCCTGGGCAATGTTGCTGAACAAAGAGATCTACGGGTGAAGATTCATAGTTACTTGAAAGTAGAGTTTAGTTGGGTAGAGGGGTGAGGAACGTAGTTGGCATGCCTGCCTTCATTGGTCAGAACATTGAGTATAGGAGTAGGGGAAGCGAGTTGTGCTTGTATGTAGGTGAGGCCACTTTAAGAATACTGCATACATGTCAGTTGACTCTGCTAAAGGATGGATTTTGCTAAGCTTGAAAGGGTGCAGAAAAGATTTACAAGGATTTTCTGGACCCTGAGGGTTTGAGCTACAGGGAAATAATGAACAAGTTGAGGCTTTTTCCCCTGGACTGTCAGAGGCTGAATGGTGACAGGACAGAGGTTTAAAAAAGTCCTGAGGGACATGGAGAGTCTGAATGGACAAGATCCTTTTTCCCAGTGTAGGGGCGTCCAGAACTAGACAGCATAGAGTGAAGGTGACAGGGAACAATCTTAGAAGGGACCTGAGGGGAAACTATTTCATACAGAGTCTATCAGAGGAACTGGTGAAAGGGTGTACAATTACACATTTAAAATGTATCTGGATAGGTACATAAATAGGAATGGTTAAGAGGGATGTGGGAAAATGCTGGCAAGAGGGAAGAGATCTGATTAAGATGCCAGATTGGCGTGGACAATTTGGACAAAACAATCTGTTTCCACTCTGTATGATTCTCTTATTCTCACAGCGGGATGAGGAAAAATTCTAAAAGGGCCATTCGAATGGGAATTCTCTTCCCCGGAAGTTTGTGGTGCCTCTCTGATCACAAGTATTCACAGATGAGTTAGTTAAAGATTTGACAGAGAAGTGACTCACGGATAATGGGACACAGGCAGGAAAATGCGGCTGAGACCACAATCTGATCAGCCACAATCTTAATGCCTGGTGGAGAAGGCTCAAAATCTCTAATGACCTACTTCTGCTTCTCAGTCCCATGTTACTGTGCTCCATTCAACCCCTCAAACCTGCTATACAGGATCAGCTGGAGTCTATTTACTGTTACAGCATGGTGCACAGAAACAGAGGAGACCATTTCTTCGCTCAGGACTGTCCCACGCGGTTTGGGAGATTTGCAAAATGTAATTGGAAGACCCAGGCTAGATATGAAAGAGGCCAGTCATCTCTCTTTACAGAGCTTCCCTCTCAATGTAACTTGTGCTTCATTTGTTGAATATGTTGTCGACCCAGATTCAGTGTGAATACAGCCCCCAAATCTCTTCCAGCGATGGCTCACAAAAATTAGCTGGTCTCCCTGATTGCAACATTCCATAAAAGACCTTCCAGAAAAATAACACCTCCTAACTTTCCAATAACAGAATGAGAGAACATCAGAAACAGGGGCAGGTCATTCACATCCCAAGCCTGCCTTGCCCTTCACTCAGATCAAGGCTGACCTGCTCCAAGTCTCAAATCTTCCTTAATGTCCAAGTCTTCTGGAAAACTTCCATAGAATACAGAACAAAGAACAGTACTGATGTGGAGATGCTGGTGTTGGACTGGGGTGTACAAAGTTAAAAATCACACAACACCAGGTTATAGTCCAACAGGTTTAATTGGAAGCACACTAGCTTTCGGAGCATCGCTCATTCATCAGGTGATAGTGGAGGGCTCAATCAGAACACAGAATTTATAGCAGAAATTTACAATGTGATGCAACTGAAATTATACATTGAAAAATTGATTGTTATAATACAGTGATAGTTTCACTTCTTTCATCTGTAAATCACAAAACCTTTTATTAAAAGTTGCATTCTCAGGTTAGCTGTAAACAATGGTGATAGCTAGACAATATGTTGAAGGCGTTGGCCCCCTGTGATCTCTGTCTATGCCATGATGTTTAGTTTGATTTTAATCTAAAAAGTGAGATAACGGAGTTTATATGAATTCATGCAGTTTTTGAGCTCAGAATTCTACATGCATGCAGTTAAAACCTTCAGCGCTCGACGTTGTGCCGTTTATCCTTCTCTAAGATCAGACTAACCTGCATGCTTCCATTCACCTTGTTCCTTGTGCCTATCCATGAGTGTCTTAAGGGGTATGGGTGGGTTGCATTTCGGCGAGTCGGTGTGGACTTGTTGGGCCGAAGGGCCTGTTTCCACACTGTTAGTAATCTAAATCTCAGTATTTGATTTACACCGCCAGTATCTGCTGACGGTGCATTCGATACACCCACCACTCTTTGTGTAAAGAATCTACCCTGATATTTCCCCTAAACCTTCCTCCAATTAACTTAAAATTATGCCACCTACTGATAGACATTTCTGCCCTGGGAAAATGTTTCTGGCTATTCACTCTCTCTATGCCTCTCATCATGTTGTGAACCTCCAGTGAGAAAAGCCCTCACTCCCTCATGGTTTTTTCATAAGACCTGCTCTGCAGTCCAGGCAGCATCCTGGTAAATCTCCTCTTTACCCTCTCTAAAGCTTTCTTATCCTTCTTATAATGAGGAGACCAGAACTGAACACAATATTCCCTGTCCGGTCTGAGCAGGGCTCTGTCGAGCTGCAGCATAACCTCGCGGCTCTTAAACTCGATCCCCCTGCAACTAATAGCCAACACACCATACGCCTTCTTAACAACCCGATCAACTTGGGTAGCAACTTTGTGGGATCTGTGGACACGGACCCCAAGATCCTTCTGTTCCTCCACACTGCCAAGAATCCTCCCTTTTACCGCGTATTCTACAATCACATTGGAGCTTGCAAGGTGAACCATTTGATTTTGAACTCCATCTGCCGCTTTTCAGCCAAGTTCTGCATCCTACAATAGCCCTCCACATTCTGTACCACTCCAACCACCTTTGTGTCATCGACAGACTTACTAGCCCACTCTTCAACACCCGTATCCAAGTCATTTATAAAGGTAACAAAGATCAGAAGTCCCAGAACTTCTCCCTGCTGGACACCACTGGTCTCTCTCAGTGATGTAGCTCTCTGTGTAAGAGAATTCCTGACGTTCACTATCCTCTGTTTGAAGAAAACGTTCTCTGCTTCTGCACCATGACCTATTGATATGAACAAAAGAACTAACGCAGGGGCTCAGGTAAGAGAGAGCGGCCCTGAACTCAAGGCAGTATTTGACTGAGAATGATATCAAGGAGCCTGAACAAAATCGCACTTAATGAGAATTAATTATGACCTCTACACTTTTTGAAGTCATTCACGGCAGAAGGGAAGATAATTATCATTGGTGGGCATCAATCACCTCAGCCATGGGACACATTTGCAGGAGATCCTCAGCGGAGCTTCCTCAGCCCAGGTATCTCCAGTTTGTCATCATAGAATCTCTACAGTGTGTGGAAGGAGACTATTCAGCCCATTGAGTCCAAACTGAGCAGTTTCAATTCCCTACAGTGTGGAAACAAGCACTTCGACCCAACCAGTCCACACCGACCCTCCAAAGAGTAACCCACACAGAGACATTTCCGTCTGACTAATGCACCTAACATAATGAACAATTTAGCATGGCTAATTCACCTGGCGTGCACATCTTTGGATGATGGGAGGAAACCGGAGCACCCAGAACAATCTCATGCAGAGAAGTGAGGAATGTGCAAACTCCACACAGACAGTTGCCCAAGCATGGATTCGAACCTGGGACCCTGGTGCTGTGAGGCAGCAGTGTTAGCTACTGAACCACTGTGCCAGCAGAGAGGGGGCATTCATTGAAGTCTACAAAATTTTCAGGACAAGTTGTCCTTCTTCAGGTCTTGAAACAGTCTGTGACCATGTGCAGCTAGACTTGGACAACATTCAAGATCGCGCTGTTAAAGTCTGGGTAACATTTATGTAACAGAACTGTGCATTTCCAAAGTAAAAGGAGGAGTTCATTCAGAATCTGAATCTGGTTTCACAAGAAAGTGGTGAAGCCATTCATCCCATAAAAACTACTGGGCAAGAAGAAGGATAGACCATTTATCCCCTCCTGCCTGTTGCACAGGAAGGTCGGAGTCTGCTCCCTCCCACATGTCACGTACATGGGGTCAGAAAGAACCATTTCACACCCGGAGTCACTGACAAAGGAACAGGAAGAGGTTATTCAGCTTGTCAAGCCATTAACTCAGGAACAGGAAAGTGTCAGAGATGCTCCAACATCACAAACAAATGGAACAGGGGCTGCACAGACAGACTGCTCCAAATTGATCCACATGGCTCAATTACTCATGGTACATATGTGTTACTTTAACATGGGTTTCTGGCAGTCGGAATGAAGCCAACATTTTTTAGCCATTCTCCAAGTTACCTTCCATCTCCAAGAAGGCAGACCCATGGTCTCTGTGGAGGGCAGAAGCCGTTGGGGAATAACTGTTTCAGAATGAAGGTACTGTGGCTGCTGACAGGATTATGTACAAAGTGACATTCAGTGTCGCACAGTAACTGTGCATTCAAGTGTTCAGAGTTCATTCAGAGCCTGTACCTCTCTGTCAATCGATATGGGGGCTCCGCAGATGCATGTAAACTGTCGTGAATCAAACATTTAATGAAAAATATGAAATTTTCACTCTATTCAGCTCTTTGGGAAATAATGAGTTTCTGTCCATACCCATCAAGTTTCAACTTCTTCATCTCTCACAGCGCTACAGAGTAAGCACATGGTTACTGTAATCTCTCCTCATGGTAACATCACGTCAGTGTTTAGTCTGGTCAAAATACTTTGCACTCTCGAAGTGACAAAGATATCATAGATTACAAAGCAAACCAAACCTTTACACAATGCACCAAATACTCTCTCAACAAAACACGATCAGTGGGAAAGATATTCTAACTTTCATACTTCAATCATTTTGCATGAGGAGCCACATATCATTTACTTCCTGTCTCTGTATGAATTCTGTCAGTGACTTATGACCAAGGACATCCAGGTCTTTTTCAACAAAAGCACTCGCCAACCTCTCTACCATTTAATAAATATAAATGTACATGATGATAATTGTTGTTCACAACTGAATCATTTTTATACCTTATGAACAGCTATTGCCCAAACACGGCTCCTGCTGCCACCCATCGATCATTCAGTCCAGAGAAAAACACTATTCTTCTCGTATCTCCATTACCCAATGTTTAATCCATGTTGTATATATTCCACCCCTACCTACCCATGAACTCTAACATTCCCCATTCTCCTGTATTCAAACATGTCAAGCGTCTACTAAAAATACAAATACTCCACTCCCATTGGTTGTCAACTGTCGATGTCACAACGGACAATCTCCACTAACAGGTTTATCAAAGATCATTTCCCTTTCCTGAATCTAGGCCGAATGTACCAAATCATATCATTATTCTCCAACTATGCAGTTGTTACGTTCCTTATAAAAGGTTCCAAAATTTTTTCTCACAGCTGACATCAAACTATTTATTTTTCTGTTTTCCCTCTCCATCCTGTTTTAAATATTTAGTTTGAGAATAGCTGCTTTCCAGTCTGCGGCATCCTTTCCAGAATCTCACTAGCTTTGAAGAATAATCAATAATTCTTTCACTAGCTCTTTTCTCATCTCAATCACTCTGAGATGGAGCTCATCAGATGCTGCAACTTATGAAACTTCAATTCAGTTAGATTTTCAATCACATAATCTTCGTTAATTCTGATTCGCTGCAGTTTCCAATTTTTACCAGTCACTCTGTTCTGGAAATTGGATTCTGTACCTTCCCCTGTGGAGATGGAATCAATCCTTTCCTCTCAGTAGGAAGATGGTTTCTGTCAGCTTGTGAATACATTGGAGGACTGCACTTCAGAGATGGTAGATATATCACCCACTGCTGCCTGCATAGTTCCAGAATCAATCCAGTTTAATTCGTCATGAGTGTCAGCACAGTCCTGTCCCTGGTGTGAGGCTCCAGGTTATACTGAAGGAGGGGATACAGTTCAGTGACCACCTCAATTTTGAGACAAGCTGGTTTTACACTTTACACCTGCATGGACAAATGTTCCAGGAAATCCCAGAGAGAAAAATACAGTGTATCGCGCCTCCCAGTTTACGCAGCTTCCTTTTTGTAGTCTCAGCTCCATTTGTTTATCATGGGCCAAGACACACTGTAAATGCAGTATTCAGAGTGGGGTCCCCAGACCCTCGGGGCTCCCTGAATGAACCCAGTAGCTGACATCACAATCCTGAGAACACCATCCACAGAACCTCCACTGACTTTCTAGATGACAGCAACAAGTCAATGCCCCACACCCATCGTGCATCCAATCTGTGTTGAAAATGCCGCGGTCTCCTCAATTTCTCTTCCTGGCTGAGAAAGCTCTTACATATCTACACAGTCGCACAGTAACAGTTCCTCTCTCCAAAGAAGCAGTTGACAATGGAACATTACGTTTCTCTACATATCAGCGACTATAAGAATTGCTGATGGAGTTGATCACCACACTCAGAGACGAGAGATAGAGGGAACATAACTCACGGTAAGCAAGGACATCCCATAATAAATATGATATTCAGGAATATGTGAAAAGGGGAAATAGTAGAACAACTTCCCGTTCTGTTTTCCTTTCAGCCCATCATCAGCGATCTTTTTGCTGGCTTTTCCTTTCTCTGTCTCTTTCTCTCTCTCTCTCTCTCTCTCCCTCTCTCTCTCTTTCTCTGTCACTTTCTCTCTCTCTTGCTGGACATCATCCACTCAACACAAACCTCCCGCTCACTCTTCCTACCATCCCTGATATAATAATATTATTTCTCAGTTGCATTCTGTTTTGATAGGTTCACTGAACTCGAAACCTTATTTGTGTTTTTTTTCGACAGACTGCCATACCTGCTGAGATTCTCCAACATTCTTTCAGACGGTGGAGAATTTTATTTCTGAATTTTATTTAGCATCCCCATTTCCTTGGTTATTTCACCTTTAATGTTGTTGTTTTGCGGGATGCCAGCATCACTGGCAAGACCAGCATTTGTTGTCCATTCTAACGGCCCTTGACCACGTGGCCATTTGTCAAGGCAATTTGGAGGCAATCACATTGTTGTGGATCTGAGGTGACACTTAGTTCAGACAGGGCACTCATGTTAGGTTTCTTTATCAAAGGTTATCAATAAAATAAGAAAAGAAATCCTGATGGTTTATGGTTGCCATGAGTGCAATTAGGCTTCATTCCAATTTTTGATATTGGAATTTAAATTTAATCATCGGCTGTGGTAGGAATTCAGACAATGCTTTTAGATTCATAACCTGTGCCTCTGAATACACTGTCAGTGACATTATTACTCTGTTTAAGAGTCCCTGTTATGAAGTTACTGTACAGACAAGAACAAGTTTGGGGTCAAACTATTTGTAATTGGAAGAGAGGTCAGAAGAGAACTGGAACTTAACAATAATCTTTAGTTAACGAAGGGGGAGGTGATGGCGAAGTCAGCAACAGAACTCAGGCAGAGTTGGAGATTGGAGATATTATGTAGGTGGGTGTCGGTAGGTTTGATCACAGAGAGAATATGGAGACATAAAACAGTTCACGGTAGAAAGGAGACTCAAGGTTCCGAACAGTCTTATTCCTTCTCAGATGTTTATGATTATGTATTTTGGAAATGCATGAGAAGGAAGTGGAATTTGTGACTGAAAGTTTATGTAGTTGTTAAATATAATCAACCAGAATAGCAATAACATTCAGCATCATTTATAGAATTGACAGAGATAGACTTACCAGGAACACCAATAATAGCGAGGATGGGATAGTACCCAGCTTGAATAATCATCAGTACGGCTCGTATCCGCACCTCTAACCATGGCCAATCCTGAGAAAGCCAGGAAAGACCCCAGGATAAAGCCCTGCCCATTGTTGTGACATTCAAGTCTAATGTTCTCAGATTCTGATCCATTGTTGGAACATTCTAATGTTCTCAGATTCTGATTTCTCTCTCTTTCTCTGTAGCTGCTGATCCCAATCTTGTTGAGGTTGACTCTGCCCCGAATACTATGGCATAACAAGTTGAAAGAAGTCCCTAATTATGGAAGAAGGAAATCCTCCAGTGACTCAGTTAGGTCCAGGAAGACTGATATTAATCACAGTCACTGAACAAACAGCTCCAGTTAACCCGATTTCACGGCAACTCTGATATATCATAATAATACTTAGTGTGGGTGGGATTTTGATATCGATGATTATTGGGTTAATGGCACATCTCCAGTTGTAAACATAGAGGTGAGGGAGAAACATAATTCTTTCTCTTCACAAACTCGATGATTCTGCTGTGTTTTGGCAGTGTAGTAATTGCTGGGCTCCCGAGGCCGTCCGTGTCTGATCACCAGGCCTGCTGCATCTTTTTGTTTATTTATGTTTAACTTTGACTTCTGTACAGCATTGAACGGCTTAGGTGGGTTTAGGCATTTTTGAGAGACATCTACAGAGCCATAGACGGTGTAGATACAGTCCATTCCTTGGGTTCCTGCAGCCGCGGCCTGGTCCCGTGGAGTGATGGTCAAACTCTCACAGAACCAGGTTTCTTAGTTTTACCTTTTGCCAGTTATTGCTGGGTCTCAGCATAGTTGGAAGGCAGGAAATCGCTCCCGGGTGCTACACATTGTCTCTGCGATTTCTCTCGGAACGATCTTTTGATGTTCTTTCCTCCTGGCTTGGCGAACTGCATGTCAGCTAATCTGTTTCCTGCATTTGTTTTTTGACTTTTGTGTGTTTATTGGATGATACCACATTGGAGCAATTACAGTATAGTAGTTAAATAAACTATTATTCTGCTAAGTGTTCCAACAGAATTAAGTTATTGCAAGTTCCTCTTCCTTTTGTTGTCTTTTATTGACAGTCTTCGAATAAATTGTGTTTGGCTTAATGTCGAATATTTTGACAAAGTAAATTCTATCTCAAACACAGCACCTCACATTTATCAGCGGAATGGGCTGAGCTGGAGGAGTGATAATCTTGTTAGGAAGTATATTGAAAACTCAATCCACCTCTCAGATCCAGCCCGGGCACGCATAAGCCCAGATGAGGTACCTGCTCAGCATGAAGCACTGCGTAGACCAGGCTACTGCACTGCTGAGCAATCCGTCCAGGATCGGACACTGTTTAGAGCTCATAAGTTCACTACTTATGTGTCCAACAGTGCAGTGACATATAAACTTGGACTAGATGATCTGTTCAGCACAGGGTGCTGTGAACAACACACAAAGGCATTGTTTGATACACACGGACTGGATATCTGTGCAGCATGGGGAGCTGTGCAGTGAATAGCAGTGAATTTATCTATTAATTTTTAGCAGTTACCATCCCAGCATACGCAGATGCATACACCAATGTCTGCATTGCTGTGTATCATTGTGTTAGATCACTGCCCAGCGTGGGGAAACTTGCAGCTCATGCTGGAAGTGACAGGATGTGCAGCACTTCTTCAGTTACAGCTCCATATCTCCACTATAGCATGACACAGGAGTGATATGCGTGCGAAACACACTGTCAGAGAGAGATGGCGGTGGAATCAGTTTAAATACCAACAAATGGGAGGAGGTTGGTTAAAAGAGAGGGGGAGATTGAAAGAGAATTTCAGAGAAGGATCTGATAGTAGGTTTAAAAATTGTGAAATGAAACCATTTCGATAGCATCTTGCAATATAAGCCACTGTTTCTAGGATTGATGAGGGAGCAGGTTATTGGTGTAAGTTAAGATGATTGAGAGTCTTGGATAAGCATTTGTCCTGCAGTGTTGTAAGTGGGAGTAGGATCAGCAGAATCTTCGACTCATTGCGCTGAATCGAACAATAATTTGTCTCAGTCCCATTTTCATTGAATGTCACAGAAAGAATGTCTGCACGAGGCTGAGTTAGTTTCCTGGTGTTGTCTTATCGAACTCACCTCATTAACTACCCACCGCACCCCATGTTGTTCCTCTCATTCAACGCCAGCCCGATTTTCCCACCCATCATGGTTGGAGGTGCTCACCATCGCCCAGATGCCCCTGGATATTCAATAATCCCTGGTACTGCTGCCATCATTAAAAGGCCAATGGGCACACGGTTGAGTTTCTCAGTTTGGAGTTGCCCTGCATAGTTTTCCCGATGTTGTGGTTCTGTTCGCCAACATGGGCATTTGTGTTGCAGACGTTTCGTCCCCTATCTAGTGACATTCTCAGTCCTTGGAAGCCTCCTGTGAAGCGCTTCTGTGATGTTTCCTCCAGCATGGCAGTTTACCCGAGCATGGCAGGTAATGGTCAATTACACCACAGCTTGTCGACAGGGGCACCGAGGTCCTGGAGAATCGTCTAGTACAGAGGGGCACCATTCTCTTCCCACAGCATTGTCTGAGCACACCACCCAGCTCAGTGCAGTATCTGCGGCCCGTAGAAACGTCCAGCAATACAGGAAAAGCATAAATATCCTTCTCCACTTTGTCAGGATAAGGGTCACCGTATTCTCTCTACTCTCTCACACTCACGCTGTCACCACTGCAATGCAGCACGTTCTCTCTCTCTCACACACACACACACCTCTGCAATACTCCCACATGGTTATAAAATGTTCTTATGTGTGCAGTTTCAAGAATTCTCTGCGTGATGTCGTTTGTACAATGTTCCAGATAATTTTTAAAATCATTCAACTTCAGCAAAATGTTCATCCCCCAGTATGTAAGGAATCAGAGGAAGGAGTAGAGTTTTACTTTTTTTAAAAAATCACTCAGGATGAAAATGTATCATGAGGCCATTAAGCCTCTCAAATATGCTCCGCTATTCAGACAAAGGGAGCACCTAAACATTTGAACTCACTCTCTTCTTGAAGACAGGCGTCACTTTGGTGTTTCGCCAGTTTCACTGGACCACTCCTGCAATCCCGAGAGTTATAAAATATTTCACACAGTGCCACCAGTCACTCTGTAACCACTTCTACAAAAACAAGCTATGAATTGCTGATGAGCTGTTTACCCTTGGTCTTTTATGTTTGAGAAAAGCCTTGTTTGTTTTGTTCGAGACAGAGCAAAACTTTCATCTGACTACAATTGTGTTTATAATATTGAAACTCTTTGTGCATTCCCCTGCGAGGAACGATGTAAAATACTGTTTTAAATTCTCTGCCTCTTCCTTGAAACCAGTTCTCCAGTCACATCCTCCAGTGAGTTGTCCCAAATATTCTTTCCTGCCTTCCTTCCAATGGTCACACACACATCATGAAAGACTTTTATTCAATATGGGAAAACTCCTATGGCTAGTTTCTTTTCATATTTCTTGCCAGTTTTGAAATGTTTTTCTTTGTATTTTGGTTTATGCAATCTGCTTCTTGTTGCAAAAGTAAACTTCCCAAATGTGGCCAACGCTACAGCTCAACAATCTGAATTCTTTAGTTTGCGATTGATTAATAACCTTCACAGCCTTTGTGCACCACGGATGGTTCATCTTCACATCTTCACATCATCTTCTTTTTCACCAGAGCCAAACATTACGGAGAGTTATTAATCAGTACCTGCTTAAATGACCCCTCCCCCCAACACACACACACACACACACACACACACACACACACACACACACGCACACACATCTGCTGACCTTCATCTGTGTGTATTTTCACAATCCAGATATGTGACAAATCTGAATTTGAAATGTCTGGCTCTTTTCAATCATTCAGGGGGAACCTACGTATGTGGCTGAACACATGATCAGCTGAGGGTGACTCCACGCTCCCAGTTTCCCTGGCTCTGTCATTTCTGTTCGACAATGCCACATTCCATTGGGAAGCTTCCTACATGACATCCTTTTCTCTTAAACCAGAAATCCCCTCACTCTGATGTACTGAGCCTTCAGCTGTGACTGTCCCATCTCCCTCGTTTCTGCCCTCACTCCGTCTCCTCCTTCCCAGAACAATGATAGATCTCCCCTTGTCCTCACTTCCTACTGCACTAGAATCTGCATTCAGAGAATCATCCTCCCCCACTTCCACCACCTCCAGCAGGACCACACCATCAAACACATCTTCCCCTCCCACCAACTGTCAGAAATTCACAGAGACCACTCCTTCTGTGGCACGCTCCATTACCCTGAACAGTTCCCCACACCCCCATGGCACCTTCCCATGTAAATGCAGAAGCTGCAGCATTTGCTTATTCATCTCTTCCCTCTTCACTGTCCAAGGCTCTAAACACACCTTCCAGGTGAAGCAACATTTCACTTGTACGCTTTCAATCCAATCTCCTGTCATTGCTGTTCACAATGCAGTCTCCTTTACACTAGTGAGCCAAATAGAAACTGCTTTGAGGAACATCTTCACTCTGTTTGAATGAGCCTGACCTTCTGATTGCTCCCCATTTCAATAACCTACATTGCTCTCAGGATAATGAGAATTCTTTGAGGAAGTAATGAAGGGTTGGACCAAAGACAGTTACCTATTTGAACTTCCAGAAGGTCTCTGATATGGTACCGCACAGGAGGCTGCAGAGTAAGATAAGGACCCATGGTGTCAGAGGACAGGTACTAGCATGCATAAAAGGTTGGGTCTCTTACAGGATGCAGAGTGAGGATAAAATTGTCCCTCTCAGGATGGTAGCCGGTGACTAGCAGTGTTCCACAAGAGTCAGTGTTGGGACCACAACATTTCACTTTATAGGTTAATTATCTGAGTGGCGGGACAGAAGGCATTCTGGCTACGTTTGCAGATGAAGCAAAGACAGGTGGAGAGGAATGTAATATTGAGGAGGCAGGGAGTCTGCAGAAAGATTTCGACAGTTTGGGAGAGTGGGAAAAGGAGTAGGAGATGGAATACAATGTGGGAGGGTATGAGGTCATAAACTTTGGTATGAAGTATACAGGCATGGACTATTTTCTAAATGGGGAAAAAAATCAGAAATCTGAGGAACAAAGGGACTTGGGATTCCAAGCGCAGGATTCGCCTTAGATAAAATTACAGGTTGAGTCAGTAGATAAGAAGGCCGATACAATGTTGTCATTCGTCTTGAGAGGAGTAGGATATAATGCTGGCGATTCTAAGGCTTTCTAAGGCTCTGGTCAGACCACATTTCCAGTATTTTGTGCCTCATACCTCAGGAAGGATGTATTAGACGTGGTGCGTATCAAGAGAAGGTTCACCAATGAAAAGTTTAACACATGAGGAACGCTGGAGAACTCTGGGTTTATTCTCGATGGAGGTTAGAAGGATGAGGGGTGATCCAATTGAAGCTTACAGAATACTGAATGACCTGGATACAGACAAAATTGGGAGGCCGTTTGCACTGGCAGGAGGCCACAGGCTTAGAGCAAAGGGAAAACCCATTAGAAAGGGGATAAGACTAAACGTCTTTAGCCAGAAAGTGGTGAAATTGTGGAATTCCTTACCACAGAAGGCTATAGAAACCAGATCATTTGGCACCAACGATATAGCCAGGAAAGGGACTGAGGATCTGAAAAGTGCCTACAGAGAGTTAGTTTGGAAGCTGAGGAATAGGACGAGTAGAGTAGTGATCTCAGGTTTGCTACCAGTGGCATGAGCTCGTGAGATGAGGAAGAGTCAGCGAATGCAGCTTTATACTTGGCTGCGAGGCTGGTGCAGGAGGGAGGGCTTCAGATACCTAGACCATCGGGATACATTCTGGATAAGGTGGGACCTGTACATGAAGGATGGGTTGCACCTGAATTGGAGGGGCACAAATGACCTGTTTGGGAGGTTTGCTCATGTGATTCGTGCGGGTTTAAACTAGTTTGGCAGGGGGTAGGAATAAGACCACATGTCTGCGAGGGGGTTAGTTGCAGACGGGACAGTGACAGGGATTTATTGAATCTATCAGGAAGGTTTCTCACGCGATGAAACAAAGGGATCAGTTAAAGTGCGTCTGCTTTAATGCAAGGAATGTCCGAAATAAGAGTGACAAACTTAGAGCATGGATCAGTACTTGGGGCTACGATGTCATGGCCATAACAGAGACGTGGGTTTCACAGGGGCAGGGATGGCTGCTTGATGCTCCAGGGTTTAGAACGTTTAAAAATATTTAGGGGCGGCGCGGTGGCACAGTGTTTAGCACTGCTGCTTCACAGCGCCAGATATCTGCGTTCAATTCCCACCTCAGGGAACTGTCTGCGTGGAGTTTGCAAATTTTCCCCGTGGGTTTCCTCCGGGTGGTACGGTTTCCCTCGATAATCCAAAAATGTGCATGTTAGATGAATTGGCCATGTAAAATTGCCCGTAGTGTTAAAAGAAGGGGAATGGTTCTGGGTGGGTTGCTCTATGGAGTTTTGGTGTGGACTTGTTGGGCCGAAGGGCCTGTTTCCACACTATAAGTTATCTAAAAAAAGAACAGGGTGGATGGAAAACGAGGAGGGGGTAGTAGCATTGCTAATCAGAGAGTGCGTCACAGCTACAGAAATGAAGGTTGTTGAGGAAGGCTTGTCCACTGAGTCAGTACGGGTGGCAGTTAGGAACAGCAAGAGAACAGTCACCGCATTGGAGGTTTTCGACAGACCACCTCATAGCAGTAGAGAGATTGAAGATCTCATAGGCGGGCAGATTCTGGAAAAATGCAGAAGTAGCAGGGTTATTGCTCTGGATGATTTCAATTTTTTCCAATACGACTGGAACCTCCTAAGTGCAGATGGTGTAGATGAATCCATTTTTGTCAGGTGTGTTCAAGAGGGTTTCCTTGCTCAGTATGTAAACAGACCGATGAGGGGAGAGGCTATTTTGGAATTGGTGCTCGGCAACGAGCCAGGATAGGTTTCAGAACTCACGTTGGGAGAGCACTTTGGTGAAAGTGATCACAAATGCCTCACATGTAGCATCGTCTGTGAGAGTGAAAGGAGCAGTTTCCCAGGGAAGATATTTAATTGTGGAAAAGGAAATTATGATGCTATCAAACAGAAGTTGGGAATTACAGACTGGGAGCAATTGTTCCACAGAAAGGGCACAGCAGGAGACTGTTTAAGGAGCCGTTTTGCGAGTGATACACAAATTTGTTTCTCTGAGACGGTAAGAAAGGGTAAGATTAAGGAACCTTGGATGACAAGAACAGAGGAACGTCTCGTAAAAAGGAAGCAGGCAGCTTACGGATAATGGAGGAAGCAAGGATCTAGCACAGCTTTAGAGGATTACAGGCTTGCGAGAAAGGAGCTCATAAATGGACTGAGGAGAGCCATGATCGGGCACAAAAATAGGCTTGGCAAGAAGGATTAGGGAGAATCCAAATGCATTTTTCTCATACGTGAGGAATAAGAGAATAATCAGGGAGAAGGTAGAGCCGGTCAGGGATAGCGTAGGGAACTTATGCATGGAGTCTGAGCAGATAGGGGAAGTCCTAAATGAGTTTTTTGCTTCGGTTTTCACCAAGCAAAGGAAACTTGTTGTAAATGAAAACTTAGAGGAGCTGGGCCAGATCAGTCTTGACCAGATCAAGATTGATGAAGTTGAAGTGCTAGAAATTTTGGAAAACATTAAGATTGATAAGTCCCTAGGGCCAGACCAGATTTATCCTAGGCTGCAACGGGAAGCGAGAAAGGCGGTTGCTAAGCCGCTGCCGAGGATATTTGCCCCCTCACTCACCATAGGAGTCGTACCAGAGGATTGGAAGGAGGTGAATGCCGTTCCTTATTTCAAGAATGGTAATAGGGACACCCCTGGCAATTAGAGACCAGCCAGTCTTACGTCTGTTGCCAGCAACGTTTGGAAAAAGTTTCGAGGAATCGGATTTATGACTATTTGGCAAAGCATTGTGTGATTAAAGGCAGTCAGCATGGCTTTGTAAGGGGCAGGTCATGTCTCACAAATCTTATTGATTACTTTGGGGAGGTGTCAAGACAGGTCGACGACGGTCGAGCAGTGGATGTGGTGCATGTGAACTTCAGCAAGGTATTTGAGAGGGTTCCCCATGGAAGGCTCATTCATAAAGTCAGGAAGTATTGGATACAGGGAGATTTGGGAATCTGGATTCAGAATTGGCTGGCTGGGTGAAGTCAGACAGTGGTTGTAGATGGAAAGTATTCTGCTTGGAGGACAGTGCTGAGAGGGATCCCACAGGGCTGTGTTCTTGGGCCTCTGCTCTTTGTCGTCTTTATAAACGACTTGGATGAGGAGGTTATGGGTGGGTTAGTAACTTTGCTGATGACACAATGATTGGAGGTGCCGTCGAGAGTAAAGGGGGCTTCTGTCGGCTGCAGCGCGACATAGATAGGATGCAGAGCTGGGCTGAAAAATGGCAGATGGAGTTCAACCTGGATAAATGCGAAGCGATGCATTTTGGAAGGTTAAATTTGAATCCTGAATATAACATTAAATACAGGATTCTTGGCAGTGTGGAGGAACAGAGGGACCTGGGTGCACAAATGCACAGATTCCTCAAATTTGCCACCCAAGTGGATAGGGTGTCAAGAAAGTATATGGTGTTTTGGCTTTCATTAACAGGGGGATCAAGTTTAAGAGCCGCAAAGTTTTGCTGCAGCTCGACAAGTCCTTGGTGAGACCACACTTGGAATATTGTGTCCAGTTGTGGTCGGCCTACGATAGGAAATATACAGAGGTTATGGAGAGGGTGCAAAGAAGGTCTACCAGGATGCTGCCTGGACTGGAGGGCTTGCTTTATGAAGAAAGTTTGAACGAGTTTGGACCTTTCTTTCTGGAGACAAGGAGGTGAGAGGAGATCTGATTGAGGTGTACACAATAATGAGAGGAATTGATACAGTCAATACCCAGAGACTTTTTCCCAGGGCAGGATTGACGAGTACGAGAGGTCATAGTTTGAAGATATTAGGAGGAAGGTAAAAGGGAGACGTCAGAGGTAGGTTCTTTACGCAGAGAGTTGTGAATTTTTGGAATGCATTGCCAGCTCTGATGGTGGAAGCAGAGTCATTGGGGACATTTAAGCGACTGATGAACATGCACATGGATAGCAGTGAGTTGAGGGGTGTTTAGGTTAAATTATTACATTTACATTAGGATTAAATCTTGGGACAACATCGTGGCCCAAAGGGCCGGTTCTGTCCTGTACTGTTCTATGTTCTATGTTCTATTTAGCATATTTAAAACAGACTCAGATAAGTTTTGATTGACAAGGGGATCAAAGGTTACTGAGAGGAAGCAGGGAATTGGGGTTGAAAATCTGTCAGTCGTGATCGAATGCCGGAGCAGACCTGATGGTCCTAATAGCTTCATTTCTGCTCGTACAGAGTTGTGGCCTTATAATACTTCGGTCCTGGATGGCACGGTGTCTCAGTGGTTTGCACTGCAGCCTCACAACATCAGGGAACTGGGTTCGATTTCCTCTGGGTGTTCTAGTTTCCTGCCACAGTTCAAAGTTGTGCTGGTTAGGTGAACTGGCCATGCTGAATTGCCGATTGTGTTCAGGGATGTTGATGCTAGGTGCAATAGACAAGGGTCTATGTATAGTATTCTGGTAGAGAATGAGATTGGTTCGCATACTCTTTGGAAAGTCAGTATAACCCTGGTGGGCTGAAGGGCCTGTTTCCACACTTTAGCGATTCTAAGAAAATGCAGGTTGCTGCAATGATCCAATGAATCACAGCCCAAGCTCAAGTAACACCTCACTTTACACTTTGTTACGTTACAGTCTGCAGGAGTTAATATTCAATTCCATAATTTCACAGCCTGAACCCATTATGGCTGCTCTCAATTTTCCGTCCACACTCCCTCCTGGGCTCCCTAAGTTCGTGTCTTGTTTATGTTGCATTCAGCAGAGAAAAACAACTTCTAATATTTACACATTAGTTTAAACCCATTATACATCTGTGTCTCTTTCACCACAATTTAAAGCCCATTTGTCTTTCACACTGGGCTTCCAAACATTCTTTCCCACCTCTTCCAAGATACAAAAACACTCACTTTCCAATCCTTTACACTTCTGAAGAAGATTTTCACTGGACTTGAATCATTAATATTGTTTCTCTATCTCTGCAGATGTTGCCAGACCCACTGAATTCCTTAACAAATGAAAAGTTACAGAATACATTTTCAATATAGCTTACTGGATGCTTTGAGGAAGTCACAGAACCTGAAAGATTAACTCTGCTTTCACTGCACAGATGCTGTCAGACTTGTCAGTGTCTTCAGCAATTTCTGTTTTTGAATATGTTTCAAACATGTGTGTCAAAGCTGCTCACACGCCCTGACCAACATGGAGCGCCATACACCGGGAAGTGAATTATAACGCAAGGTATACAAATTCATTTGTTCTGAAACTACATAAGGCTGTCATCACCGACAAATACAGAACTCTTAAACATGGTCATGGAGAGAAACAGAGTGAGACACATTCGCTTTAAACAGAAGAATGGCATTACTGGAGGGGAAAATATTCAGGTGAAAATGTTAAATGCTTTTGAGGAATGCGACAAATTGGAGGCATGCCATCATGAAGATACCCTAACATGATGAGATTTTTTTTTTTAAATGCAAGCGTTCCCACATCAGAAACCGGGATAGGGCACTGTGTACAGGGGAGAAGGGTGACCGGGTCCCCATGCGAATTGAGGGCAGGCAGCGGAATTGTGTTGCAGATATTGCAGCTCAACCTGCCTTTCATGTGATGCTGCAAATCATAGCAGCTCTAGCAGCAGCAGCAGCAGTAGAATTATATTCAACCACTATATAATCTCTCAGTCTACCATGACCATGAAGTCGATCTCCGGTTCAGTGATGAGTGTGGGTGAACATGCCACGGTCAGAACTATGTGTATCTAAACCTGATGACAACCCATTCAAGCTACCGCACTTACTACTTACATTAACAAACAGCAGAGCTAACATCTGATAGAGAGGGCATCATGATCCCAAGACGGTGACTATTTCTTTTAAAACCAGCTGTGAATTACTGCTGACCTGTCTACTCTTACTCTTATCTGTTAGAAAAATCCTTGTTCCTTTTGCTAGAGACGGTTCAATAACTTCCCTCCTATTACCATTTTGTTGACATCATTGAAATACTTACTGTACCTTTCCCTGTGAGGAAAGATGTAAAATATGGATGTAAATCATCTGTCTCCTCCCTGCAGCCAATTCTTCAGTCACACCCTCCAATTATCGTCAGTATGCTTTCCTGCTTTAATTTCTACCTAAGGTCACACACTCATCTTAAACTTTTTTATATGCTCGGAAAAGCTCGTGCTGCTTGTTTTTGTATTTCTTGCCAATTTACTACATCATGTCTTTTCTCCGCTTTTCCTCCCTCTCTAGATTGATACAGTCATATAGCGCACAAACAGGCCCTTTGGTCCAACTTGTCCATGCTGAGCAGGTTTTCCAAACTAAACTAGCCCCATCTGATTGCATTTCCTCCATATGGCTCTCAACTCTTTCCATTCATATGTTTGTCCTAATGAGTTTTAAATGTTGTCGCTGGACTTGCATCTCCCACTCTTCCTCTGACAGCTCATCCCATATACACACATCACCCTCTGTGTGAAAACATTGATCCTTCGTTCATTTCAAATCTTCCTTCTTTCACCTTAAAGCTATGCTTTTTCTGGTTTAACTCCCCCATCCCGTGGAAATGACCTTGGCTGGTCACTCTATTCATACCTCTCCTGATTTTATAAACTTCTACAATGTCATCCGACAACCTCCTGCACACTATCAGACACTAACTTCACGAACGAGCACTTAAAGAAAAGCACTGCAAATTTGAAACAGTATTCAAATGACAGGTTAATAACACTCAGCCCAAGCTTCATCCTGAGATTTGTCTTTCTCCATGTTACAATACTAAGGCATCAGGAAACTGTTACGAGTACCAGTAAGAGGTCAAACAGCTGAATTCCTTTGTCCAAATCGTGTGATGATCTCTGCATTGAAAGCGCATCTCTGGCCTGAACCATATAAGAAGGGGAATTCTTGTACCACACATTCAGCGTCGACCTTTCGCAGAGTGAGATGAAGGCTGAGTATACTTTTTGAAATTTGGATCACAGTGTGAATTCAGTGCAAAAGGGGAGAGGTGTTTTCAATAAGGTTTACGCCAAGAAGGAAACTTTCCAGAGTGAGATGTGAGTGGGAGGGTGTAAAACAGTATGAATGGAGAGGCCGAGCCACACTGAGACCAGAGCAAAGTGGCAGCACAAAACGCAGCTTGATGCTACAGCAGAGTAGGTAGACTTGATCAAAGAGTTTCAGGTTAAGTGGGTAGGGACCATAATATGCGAAAATGTACTCTGTAATTTGAGAGGAAGGACCTGGAATCAGGAAGGGGAGACGAGCAGGGAAGAGGATGGAGCAGAAATGGCAGTGTTTTCTAGGGTAAATCAGGAAGCACAGCTGAATTTCATGCCTCACATCAACTTATGGTCCCTGAAATAAACATCCAAAATCTGGTCATCAATAGTAACCTTGAGAGCTTTTCTCAACCATGTGTGGTTCACCTGCTTACCGAGGTCTTCTTTTGAACAGAAACAATAATTACTGAGCGGGTGGGATATCTGCTTGAATGTCTGCTCACGTATACTCACTGACTTTCCTCTGGGTCTATTTTCACATTCCGGTTCAGACCAGATGTGAGGCAGAAATCCTCAAATTAGATGCCTGGTTCTTTTCAATCATTCGGGGGGAAGTTCTGCATGTGGTCGAACACATGATCAGCGGAGGCTGACTCCATTCTCCAAGTTTCTCCACCTCTGTTATTTCCGTTTGATGATGCTACATTCCTGTGAGTTGCGTCTAACGTGACCTCATTTTCCTTCAAACCAGAAATGCCCGAACTCTGGTGGACAGGGTCTTCAGCTGTCACTGTCCCATCTCCCAGGATGGTGCCCTCAATCCGTCCCCTCCATCCCAGAACAATGATAGATTCCTCCTTGTCCACACTTCTTCCTGAACTATAATCCACATTCCCATAATCATCTTACGCCATTTCCACCTTCTCCAGCAGGACAGCACCATCAAACACATCTTCCCTCCCGCCCACTGTCAGTATTTCGCAGGGACCATTCCCTCCCTGAACCCTCCATCACCCCGAACACTTCCCCACTTCCCATGACACCTTCCCATGCAATTGGAGAAGCTGCAACACTTGCTCATTCACCTCTTCGCTCCTCAGTGTCCAAGGCCCCAAACATAACTTCCAGGTGAAGCAGCATTTCACTTGTAACCTTTCAATCTGGTCTCCTATCATGGCTGCTCACAATGCAGTCTCTCTATATTGGCGAGTCCAAACATTAGATTGCTTTAAGGAACACTCCCACCCTGTCTGTAGAAATAACCCTGACCTTCTCTTTGCTTTCCATCTCAATAACCGACCTGGGCTGCTGCAATATTCCAAGGAAGCACAACCCAAGCTCGAGTAACAACTCACTTTACACTTTCGTACGTTACATCCTTTAGGAGTTAATGTACAATTTCACAACTTCAAAGTCTGACTCCATTATATTCTGCAGTTTCTGTACATTCTCCCTACTGGCCTCCCTATGACCTTGCGTGGTTGTGTCTTCTTTATCGTTCACTCAATCGAGAGAATCCCTTTTCCCCAATCACATTTTAATTATTAGGTTACTTCACATGATCTTCCCGTTCTTCACGACTAAAAGCATGTTTGTCTTTTGCCATACCCTCTTTTACCCGTCAACCCACTCCCCACAAATGTCAAGGGATTATAAAGCTCATTTTCCAATCCTTTACAGTTCTGAAGCAGTGTCGTACTGGACTTGAAACGCTAACTCTGTTTCTCTGTCTCTGCAGATGATACCATACCTGTTGAGTTTCTCTAGAAATGAATAGGCTCAGAACAAATTTTCAATTAAACAAATAATTATGGATACTGGAAATAAAAATGCAAAAATTGCTGGAGAAAATGGGAGCTTTGTAGAAGATTCACTGATCCTGAAAGATTAACTCTGCTTTCACTGCACGAGATTCTGCCAGATCTGCTGAGTTTCGTCAGCAATTTCTGTTTTTGAACAAGTTCCACAGATGTGTGTTAAAGTTGATTAAACGCCTTGCCTAACACGGAACGCTGTACATGGGAAGTGACTGATAATGCAAGGTGCACAAATTTCTTGATCTGAAACTACATAAAGCTGGCATCTCTGACACTGCAGAGCTCTTAATCATGGTCAGGGAGAGAAACAGAGGGGAACACATTCACATCAAACACAGAAGATGGCATTGGGGGAATGGAAAAGATTCAGATGCGTATGTAAAGGGGTTTGAGTAAAGTAACAAATTGGAGGCGTGACACCAGGGAGAGCAGAATGAGAATAGGAAAATGGAAGTGTTACCACATCAGAAACCAGTTTAAGACATTGAGTACATGGCTGATCGATGAATGGGTCTTGGTGTGAACTGGGGGATAGTCAGTAGAATTGAATGGAACATATTGGAGCTCAAAATGGGCATTCATGTGGTGCGGTAGAATCACAGCAGCAGCAGAATTGTATTCAACTGCAATCCGTAACATTTTCCCAGGATAATCCCTCAGCCTACCATTACCATCAAGCTGATATACGGTTCAGCGATGAGTGCGGGTGAACATGATAGGGTCGGAATCATGTGTACCTAAACCTGATGACAATCCATTAAAGCTACCGCACTTGACTGGTTACATTCGAAACAGCAGGACTAACATCTGATACAGAGGGTGGAATGATCCCATTACTAACAGATCAATCGAAGTTGTGCAGTGCTGTCACATCCAGACATAAATGTCGATGGATTATTAAACAACTCACTGGGGGAGAGGACTCCATAAATATCGCCATCCTATATCACGGGACAGTCCTGTACATCAGTGTAAAAGACATGGTTGTATTATCTGCACCTTCCTCAGCCAGAAGTGTTGAGTTGACGATTCACCTCACCCTTGCCATGCTGCCCGCAGAATCACAGATGCCAGTCTTTAATCGATCTGATTTGCTGTATGTGACATGAAAAATCAGCTGAACACAGTAGATATGACAAACGCAATGGGCCCTGACACCATTCCTGAAATAGGACTGAACACTTGTGCTGCACAACAAGCCGTGTCCCTGGGGAAGCTGTTTCATTCCAGCTCCAACTCTGACATCACCCTGGCAATGTGGAAATTTACTCAGCTATGTCCAATCCCATAACAAGGGAGTAACTACAGTCTAACTATTTACGACGCCCTGAGTCCCGTCGCGATAGTCACATTGGTGGGAGTTCTTTATGACAGAGCTGTCAGGCAGCACAGAAATAACCAGCTCAGTGTGGTTTCAGATAGGTCCCCATGTGGAGATGGTGCAGTTGTGGAAAAGTCACTAGATTACTGATCCAGACCAGGCTAATGCTGTGGCAGCTGGTGGACGTTATAATTAATAAAATATCGAGATGGAAAACCTGGAGTCATTAATAGCCAATGTCGATTGTAAACACCAATTTCCTTCCTCAATGTACTTTCAGGAAGTGAATCTCCCGTGCTTTCCTGGTCTGGCCTAAACATGACTCCAGACACGCAGACATGTGAATCCCTCTTCAATGGTCTCGGAAACGGACAAGCAAAACACTCTATTGTATCAAATTGTTCCGGGATCTTAAAGGATAAAACTTTACAGATCACCCGGCACCAGCCTAAGTATTGGAACGGGAAATAATACCGTGTTGACCCTGCAGAGATTTTCTTCCTAACATCTGAGAGTTGGTGGCAGGATTTACAGAGCTTTCCCACAGTTTGCACAGAAACATAGGGAAAGGAGTAGGTCATTCAACACACTCCGCATCCTCCATTCTATTTCATGGTGAAAATCTCCTCAATTCAGTTTTCCCCACAAAGTGTTCGTAACCTTTAGTATGTTTAAACATCGGAACATATAAAATCGGATCTATTGTAATTGCTTTGGTCCATCAATTTTGATCCTCCATTCAATATACAGGCAGTTATCTAATAAAGGTGTGTTTATTAAATGCAATTTCGCTGCAACACAATTAGTGAATTGTGCCCCTTTCTTTATAAAGTGAGCTCCCGTTCACTGTTATGGGAGACCGTCTCTGGCACCAGCTGAACAGCAAATCCCAGCCTCGGGATTCCTCTGTTTGCCAAATGCACCCTCAGTGTATTCAGCTAAAGCAGGAATTTAATCCGCTCTGCAAGCCTTGAAACTGAGCCTGAATATGGGATTTGTAGTCTACATTTAGAAGGAAATTAATTTCAAACCGGGAGGGGAATACCTTGGAGAGAACTGGAATTCCGCATCGGCATCACGTGGTCAGTCAGTTCGCCCACTTTCTGAAGAAGATCTTGGTGAAAGGTGCAGGGCAGTAGTCAGTAAATGTAGTGTTAAAGTCTGACATTTACTGTCCTAATTCATTACAATATACGGTTTAAAGATTTATGCAGCCTTGGTTTGGATGGAATGGATGAGGGTTGCTGAGGGAGAGACTATAAATTTTTTAATCTTTTTAATCTGTCTTCCCTGTATGCGGGAGTATTGTCGGTACAATGCACTGTTGTATAAGATTCACCCTGTTTAAAAAAGGGGGCAGGAATAAAATAACAGACGGGCTGCATAAAATATTTGGTGGAGAAGTTTCCAGATCCCTTTGTCTAATGCTGCTCCAAGTTTGAAATTCCCTGTTATCAAGTCCTTTCTTAACCTTGTGACATCATTCACAGTATCCAAACTGCTGCTCAGGAACAGGGAGAAACAGGAGGTAGTCACTCAACTGCTCGATTCTGGGACACAGGGACCGGAGACAGTCTTACAACTGTTCGAGATTGGGACACAGGAACTGGAGGTAGTCACTCAACCGCTCGATACTGAGACACAGGAACAGGAGGCAGTCACTCAACTGCTCGGGACTGGGATACAGAAAAATCTGGAAGCTAGTGAGGCCCCAGATTTGAACAGGAGGAGGTGACTCACTACCCACCAGTCTTGGACACTGGGAGAAAAGGGAAATTGGCTTGTTACTAACAGAAATATCTGAATAAGTTGTGTGATTAAGCCATTCAATCCTGCTCCAACATTCTTCAAAACTGTGGCTGATCTGATTGTGATTCACTCATTCCATTTTACAGAGATTCCCCTCTCTGCAGTCTCTGCTCCATTTGTTGGTCATGTTGCAGATCCAGATACTGTAACTACAGTCACCATGTTTCATCCAGAATTGGGTCACCAAAGTCTCTTGTCTTCCTGAATTTCAACAGCAGTTTAAAACACAGCCTCCAGGAAACCATCCCCAGCAGTTCCACGAGAGTACAAAAACTAGAGTTAAGTCACATGTCAGTAAAATGCAAGTGAGAAGCCTTGTCTGAATCACGAACAGTTGTGGGGATTCCTCATGTTACTGAGCACATGAGCAGCAGAGAATGATTAACATAGGCATTCAATGGATAGGCACAGACCAAGTTACAACGATGTGCCTCAAAACTGCTAAAACCCCACTCTCCAACATGGAGTACAGGGCAGGACACTGGGACACACACAGAGACAACACATGCACACAGACACACACGGACACACAGACACATTATTTCTTTTGGATATAACTAGATAAGTTATGCTTAATGATGGGATCAAGGCTTGTTGTGAGAAGGAAGGAGAATTGGTTTGAAAAGCATGTCAGCCATGATCAGTAGCTCAGTAGACTGGATGGGCCAAATGGCCTTTTATTCTGCTGTAATTACTTATGGTCTATGGTACATGCATTTGTCTGTGTATGTGCGCATACATGTATGTGCATGTGTCTGTATGTGTGCCCGTGTTTTTGTGTCTGTGTTTTTGTGTGTTTGAATGTGTCCGTGTGTACATGTCTGTGTGTGTGTGTGTCTGAGTGTGCTTGTCTGTGTATGTATCTCTGTGTGTGTGTCTGTGTATGTTTGTGCTCCTCTGTATTTTCAGAAATGGAAAGGTCAATGTACATTTTTTTTAAAAAATCTATTCTGTTGACATTCACCTTTCCATCATAGTTTGAGGAACTTTGTTTTCGTCATGAATTTGTTGTTTTAACAAATGAAGGAAATCAACCTGACCTCTTCCGAGGATGACCCTGACCCAATGTGAGACCTATAACATTGGCCATATCATCAACCTGGTTACACCGATAATTTGCTGTGACCAATGGAGCAGTGGCAGTAGAAAATAAAACAATTACCCAACAACCCAAGGCACTCTGGACCAGTGAGCCTGACATCAGTGGCGGGTGAGTTGTTGGAGGGGACTCTGAGGGATAGCCAATTGCATGCATTTTCAAAGGCAAGGATTGATTGGGGATAGTCACCATGGCTTTTTGCATGAGAAATCGCGTTGTACGCATTTGACTGAGTTTGTTAAAGAGGTGACCAAGCAGATTGATGAAGACAGTGTTGTAGATGTTTTCCATACAGATTGGAACAAGTTGTTCGACAAGATTCTGCATATTAGGCAAGTTAGTAAGGTTAGGTCACATGGGAACCAGCGCAACCAAGCCAATTGAATACAAAATTAGATTGAAGGGAGGAGACAGAGGTTGGTCGAGGATTGCTTTTCAGACTGGAGGCCTGTTTTAAGGTACGAGGGGAAATAATTTAGAGTGAACTTAGATACAATATTTTCATACAGAGTGAGGTATCCATATGGAATTATCTCCCAGAGGAAGTGGTGGAGTCTGGCATCTTGATGGGTATCTGAACAAGGCGGTTTAGATGAATATGAGCCAAATACACTCAAATCAGACTCGATCATAATGGGATGTCTGGTCAGCACTTACACATTTACATGCTTTATGACTCTATAACAAAGATGAGCAGAAATTCTAAACAGGCATTTCAAGTAGGAATTCTCTTCCCCACAAGTTTAACATGTCTCTTTGTTTATATTTATTCAATGCTGAGTTAGTTAAATATTGGACAGATAAGTGATTCTTGGATAATAGCACACAGACAGGAAAGTGGAGTTGAGACCACAACTTGATCAGCCACAATATTAGTCCCTGGTAGAGAAGGCTCAAAGTGTCCAATGACCCACTCCTGCTCCTCAATGTCATGTTTCTGTGTTCCATTCAGCCCATCAAACCTGCTATACAGGAGCAATTAGAGGCTACATACTCCTTTCACAGAAATAGAGGAGACCATTCAGCCCCTCAAAACTGTCAAACCCTGTTTGGTCTGGTTTTAAAATGTAGTAGGAAAACCGAGGCAGGGCTATGAAAGAGGGTTCTCATCACTCCTAACTGAGCTTCCCATTTCTGCAACCTGTGCTTCGTTTGTTGGTCAAGTTGTAGACCAAGTTTCACTGTGAATACCGCCCCCATTCCTCACCCAGAGATGGTCCAGACAGTCTGGCAGCATTCAATAACAGAGCTTCCAGGAAGATAACAGCCTCTACTTTCCAATAATAGAACGTGAGGAGGCCACAAACAGGGATATGTCATTCATCCACGGGCCACCCACCCCCTCGCCCCCCCCCCCCCCCCCCCCCCCACAAAACACACAAGCAGATCTTCTCCCACAATCAGATCATAAGGTCTAATATCCTCTTTCGTTTCCAATTCGTGTCTGAGCCCTCAACTCTGACTGGTCAAAAAGCACTCCCTGCCCCACACTGTGCCCAATTGATATGAGCAAAAGACGTGAACACAAAGGCTCAGGGAAGAGTGACCAGCCCTGACATCAAGGCATCATTTAACGAAGGACGGTCTCAAGGAGCCTGACCAGGATCGCACTTAATGGGAATGCGTTGTAAACTTCCCTGGTTAGAGTGATTTAAAGCATAACGCACAATGATTGGGGTTTGGGTACAAAAATCCATGCAGTCCGAGACAAATCTGCAAACGTTCCTCAAGGTAGCTTCCTCAGCACAAACATCTTCAGCTGCTTTATAACTGTCTTGCCCCCACGATAAGATTAGAAGTGGGGGGTGTTCACAGAAGATCACACAATAGTCAGGAAAAAAATGTCCCCCTTCAGCTCCTGAACGAGTCTGTGTCCATGTGCAGCAGGACCTGGACAACATTCAGGCGTGTGCTGTTGAAAATATCGGTAACATTCATGCAACAGTGCTGCTGGACACTGCACATTTCCACAGATAAAATGAGGATATTATTCAGCTCCACACGCTGGCTTCACAGGAATATGAGGAAGTCTTTCAGCTCAATGAAATTATTGGAGAAGTGTAGAGATAGCCTATCTAGTGCGTCCAACCAATTAGACAGGAAGTGAAAGAGTCACGTGTTATGGGCGACAGCAGAGCTCCTCAAAAATATTTGAAGGCGTTGGCCTCGACTCTATTAATAATTAAGTGTTCTGATACATGTACTTGGCAAAAAGGAAAGATCAGACACAGGTTCTCAGATGCAATTCTCCAATCGAGGAGGGAAAACAAATCAAGTGAAAATTTAGAGAAAGTTGCAGCCAGGAGACTTCCACTGAAGCTTCCAACTCTGTGGAGACCTCAATAGTTTCTGGTGTTACTGAGAAACCAAAACCCTTCCTGTAATGTGGCTGCCTGAAATGCACACAGTATTCTATCTATGGCCTAACCAATGGCATGTTTAACTCATATTTTGTCGCCTCGATGAATAAACACTATGTCTATAGTCCCGTGTGATTTCTTAATTGGCTATTATACTGTCCAGTCACGTTCACGAATGTGTGGAGAAACACCCTCTGACATCCCTAGTGTTCTGCTATTCATTGAATTCTTCCCTGTCTGGTGACTTCTTACAAAGTGCATCACCTCATATTTATCAGGGTTCCATTCCATCTGCCATTGATCTGAACATCTGACCATTCCACCTGTATTTTCCTTTAATATAAGGCCTTCCTCCTCACTGCCAACCACCTTGGCAATCTTTGTGTCAAACACAAAATTACTTATTATGCTTAGCCCCCACCCCCACCAACCCCTCCACATTCACATTTACATCATTTATAAATACCACAAATAATTTGATACCCTGCACTGCTCGCTGTGGTACACCACCAGTCACTGGTCTATCTCTACCACCTTTCCAGTAACTTGGGACCACATAGTTGTTCTCCAGTCCTCTAGCATCTCCCTTGTGTGGTCAGATTCGACTAAAACATTTATGTCAGGGCATTTCCTTTCCTGTCTCCAACAGCATCCTGCGATATAACTCATCTGGGATTTACATTATCCAAAACCATCAATCCCAACTTGCATCTTATATCAAACTGTTCGAGAGCTTCCCAGTCCATCATCTTGAATTCTGTACCTGCATCTTCCTTATCCCAACTAAAACAGATGTGAAGCTCTCGTGTTACAGTCTATCAATGATCCCCAGTTTCACATACTGATTACCCCGTTGGTTTCGAAATGGATCTGAATTTTTTCCTGGTTATTCAGCAATCGAGGAGACCTGAACCATGCTGGAATTGATCTCAGCCAAGCTGCAGAAAAATGAACAGGAGATCCAGCATCTCAGGCCACATGTCGTGGAGGTGGAAGAGTGGAATGCGGCTTAGGAAACCATGTCGGAATCCTCAGCTGTTCGGGTCCAAGCCCTAGAATGGTAGGTGCAGGCCTTAGTAGAGAAGGTCGAGGACCTCGAAAATTGGAGCTGTCGGAAGAACATCAGCTTGGTCAGGCTGCCGGAACGGGAACAAGAATGCCAGCTCGTCAGATTCTTGGAACAATGGCTCACACAAGTTTTGAAACTGGAAGTCAGAGCAGACTGGGTGAGCATCGAGCGGGCCCACCGGGTCGCAGTGTGCAGGCCCGGATCGGACCAGTATCCCTGTCCGGTCCTTGTGCAACGCCAGCACGATAGAGAACAACAGGTGCTGGAAGCTTCTTGAGCCGTGGGGCACGTCGTATAATTAAGGGGAGGATTTAACTGACGTGTGGACCCCGAGGTGGATAGGATGTCGAGGGTTATGGGAGGTTTTTCACCACCACCCAGGCAGCTGGTGGACCTGAACAGGTAGCTGGGTTGGTGGATGTGTGCGATGTCTTCACCCTGAAGATAGGGACTTCACCTTTTTTTCTAACCCACATAAATGTTATACGAGGATTGGCATGTTGTTTGCCCATTGGTCTTTTCAAATTCGATGCTGTTCTTTAGAATTGGGAACTATTTCTGATCATGTGGCAGTGTACATGGAGGTCAAGGATGGTGGCGATGGGACAGGCTCACGGCACTGGCACGTGGATCATTTCCTACTGAAGGATCGCAAATTCATTGCGCATTTTTTGAGGGAATTTAATTTGTTTTGGAACATGAACTTGTGCACCACCAATAATCAAACGGTGTTCTGGGAGACTGCCAAAGCCTATACAAGGGATTTGATTTTTTCTTACTTGGTGACTCAGAAGCGGCAGAAGGGAGAACAGTAGCGTACGATTGAGGCTTGGCTGAAGAAATATGACACACCATATTTTGTCAGACCGTCTATAACTGAATTGCAGCAGATTACAGCCCTCCGGACTGCTCTGAATGCTGAACTCGCCCAGAGAGCAAAGAGAGAGGTTTCCTTTGCGAAACAGAAGTTATTCGAGCATGGTGATAACCAGGTAGATATGAGGCTTACTTGGCCAGCAAGAAGATTGCTGCTATTATCACCCGCGATCCCAAAACGATTAATGCAGCATTTAGGAAGCTCTACTCAAGGTTGTTCCATTCAGCGGGCTGGGAGGACAGATTGGCGACGATGGAGTCCTTTATTAAAACCTTGGACCTCCCAGGTGTAAGTACAGAGCAGGCGAGAATGCCCCTCTCATAATCAGAGAGATACAGGAGACAATGAGGCAGCTCCAGAGTGGAAATGCCCCCGGCCCAGATGGACTTTGAGAGTGAGATTTAGAAGGGGTTCATCGACATACTGGCTGGGCCAGTGTTGGATATGTACAATTATTGATACAGTCAGGACTGCCTCCCATCCTCTTTGAGAGAAGGAAATATTCATCTTATTCTCAAGAGAGGGAAAGTCCCAGAGGATTGCACTTTGTATGTGCCTATTCATTATTAAACGTGGACTTCAAAATTTTGTCGAAAATGCTGGCTTTGAAGGTCCATTGTGAAAGAGAACCATTTTTATTAGGGGCCGTAGGTCCTCTGATAATATTAGAAGAGTGGTGAATATGGTTCCAGTCTGCCAGCAAGGTTCGATTCCAGTTTCGGTAGTCTCCTTGGATGTAGAGAAAGCACTTGACTGGATGGTGTAGATGTGCATCTTTTATGTCCTTGAATGGTTTGGTCTTGGAGGGGTCTTCGCCAGGTGGGTGGCAGTGTTATATAGTGACCTGAAAGCAGCGGATTTCACTAATGGTATAAGGTCTGACAATTTTAGTATTGACAGTGGCATCCAACAAAGTTGCCCCCTTTCACTGTTATCATTTACATTAGTGATTGAGCCGTTGGCATCTGGGGGGACGCCAATATCACTGACAAGGAGGTAGGACCATGAAGGAATAAGATCAGATGGCGTTCCTCTATTTCGAACTAACCCAATGATATCTGTGTCCTGTTTAATACGAATGATTAATTTATTTGGATCTTTTTCAGGGTATAAAATCAATTTTATGAGATCGGAGGCCATCCCTGTTGGGGGTCTTATTGGAGTACCCGACCTTGGGGTGGAATCTGATTCCCTTCCAGATGGTCACAAGGAGGTTTCGGTGTTTTTATCATCCGAGCCTTCGATTAATTATATGAAGCTAACATCGTGCAGTTGCAAGAGAATATAAGACAGAATCATCCAATATTCTGTTTGGGTTAGCTCTGGTTAAAATGAATGTCCTTCCTTGTTTATGATACCCCATGCCAATTCTCCCTTTGACGCTGCCTAGGCAGGCGCTACGGAGGATTAACAGTTGGTTTTGATCTGTCATTTGGCGTCACAGAAGGCCTCCTATTAACCTGGACAAATTGCACCTTCCACAGTGAATGGGGGCGTGTAGATTTTCCATAGTTTAAGAAATACCGACCAAGTTCCTTGCTTTCCGATGTGGCTGATTGGACTTGTCAGGACCCATGGTCACTTTAGCTGGACGTCGACGGCTTCTAGGCAAATTGTCCTCTCATTAATCTGTTGTTCATGGACAAGATGAGGACTGTTATGGAGAATTGCAGAAACCGATTGTCCCTAACACCGTGAAAGCATGGAGAATGGTGGGACAAGTTGAGGGCACTTTACAAAACAAAAACTGCGGCTTTCACTCCCATTGTAGGATTGGTAGGATCCCAGCGGGATTTATGGATTCTGGCTTTAGGCTCTGGGAGTCCAGATGAGTTTCCTGTTTGGGAGAATTTTTTGACAGGGAGGTCATGATGAATTTTGAGCAGCTGAGCCAGGAATATGAGGTATCTGGGAGGGACCTCTTTTGTTACTTTCAGCTTCATGACTTGATACAGAAAAAAGACTACATTAATAGTTCATCTCGGTATGTCAGATATGGAGACGAGAGTGCTTCAGAGTACAGGCACTCTCTCGTTCAGCGTCTTCTGTCATTTATTAGCAGGCAGTGCCTCAAAGAACATTGACCCTGTTACAACAGCACAGGAAGAGGCAATTCAGTCCCTGGAGCCTGATATACAGTTACGGGAGGAGGCCAATTAGCTCCTCGAGTCGATAACACTGGGCCCAGAGTAGGCCATGCACACCCGTATCCTGTTATGCAGCAATAGGATCAGACTATTCAGCCTCCTCAAGTCTGTAACATAGGAACTGGAAGAGGGACTGGAGATTGGTGCACTGGGATACCAGGAGGATATTCAATCACATCGAGCCTGTTGCACGGGAATTAGAGAAGGATGCAACCTATAAGATTTCTTATGGTAAAGGAGAAAGAATATTCCCTCGTTGTCTCGTGTATGGGAACAGAAGAAGGCCAATCATTCCCTCAGTCCTATATCAGGGATGCAGGAGAGACCATTCAGTATCTCCAGCCTGTGATGGAGGAATATGATAAGGTGTTTTGAGCCCCTCAAACTGTGACACAGCAACAGGAAGGTTGCATAAGCCCTCACGGTCTTACGCATCAACAGGAGGAGGAAAGACAGACAATCGAGATGGTGATGTGGAACCCAGGAAAGACATCAGCCCACCGACTTTGTGCACAAGGAAGAGAATGAGTCCATTCAGCGACTCCGACCTCTTACAGAGCAATCAGAGCAGGGCATTTCACACCATGTGCCAATTATACAGGATTGGAGCGAACAAAGTGATTATAGAGAGGTAAGAATTTAGAATGATCACGTTCACGATGGAATATAGTAGTGAGAAAACTGTTCAAACTTAAGAAACATTGGTAAAGTCCATTATTCAGGAATTAATGACAAGACATTTGCAAAGTCAAACCACAATCCATCAGAATCAACATGATTTCGATCATGAGGATCCGAGAGATGAAATATTTGGAAATCCAGAAGGCATTGAATAGCTCTGCACAAATGATTAATCTGCAGAATAAGATCATTTTTGGGTAAAAGTAATTTATCAACTTGGTACAGGCTTAGTGAAGCTACAAAATGCAGAGAGATGGAAAAATATGGGTAATTTTCTGTTGGCAAAATTCAACTTTTAGGAAACTATATGTCTTGGTCCCCATGCCCCAATTATTTACAATCTATAGTCTTAAGTAGTTGAGAGGATAGAACATGTTATAACCAATTAACAGATGATACTAACTCAGGTGAGAAATTGCAATGAAGATGTAAGAAGTTAGAAAATGTATATGGATAGGTTGGGGTAACATTTGACAGAAGAAACTGAACAATGAAAAGTATGAGTGTATCCATTTGGATTAGTGTAGCAGAAAGGCAAATTATTATCCAAATGGAGAGAGACTTCTAAACGATTAGGTGCAGAGGGATCTGACTGTCCGCGTCCATTCGACAGATTACTCCGATGTAGGTACAGCAGATAATGAGAAAGGCAAGTGCAATTTTGGCATTTATTTCTAAAAAAAAAATGGATTATAAAGGTGTGAGATCGCAACTGAGTTCTGTGTGCAGTCTTGGTGTCCTGACTGTAGGAGGGATGTATTTGCCATGAAGGCAGTTCAGAAGTGGTTTACACGATTTACTCCAGAGATGTGGAGATTGTCCTCTGAAGAGAGATTGAGCAGTTCAGGACAATACTGCCTGGAGTATAGAAAAATGAGAGGAGATGTTGGAGGTCTGGACGATGTTAAAGGTGATTTACAATGTAGATATGAAATTGATATTTCCTCATGTGGGACAATCTCGACCGATCCGAAAACCAGTTTTAGGATGAGGTGGGGGAGAAGTGAAGCAGGGGTGAGGAAAACATACTTCTGTCACAGGGTTGGGAATCAGTGTAATTCACCTACCCAGAGTGCAGTACATGCTGGGATATTGAGTAAATGAAGTAATCTGGAGATCGGACAGGAACGCGGAACTGAAGCCACAATGACATCAGCTATGATTGTATTCAATGTCGGAAGAGGCCTCAGGGGTTGGATTGCTGAACTGATGCTCCTCGTTGTTATTCAGCGCTTCGAATGTGCTACACATAAATGGGGGAGGACTGTTTATCAGACAGGAAGCAGGCACTCTGGAAAAATCAACCTTAGTCAGTTTGACAGAATGTCACCAGTGGAGTCACACAGTGACCAGGGCTGGGTCCACAGCTCTTTCCAATCTGTATCAATGATCAAGTGGAGTGGAACAAATGTACTGTTACTATGTATGCCGATTAAACTAAGATAACCAGGAAACTAAATTATCAAGGGAAGGTGGAGAGTCTGTAATTGGGTATGGACAGGTGAAGTCAATGGATAAAAGTTTAGCAAATGGGATTAAAGATAATATATAATCTGTCATTTTCTTTAGGGAGAATAGTAGGTAGTATGTTACGGAAACGAAAAAATACTACAGGACTTAGTGATGCAGTGTGTACTGGAGGGTTCATTCTGACCCTATCAGACACGGGAAGTGTTTCTCCATCTTCCTGATGTTCTCAGGGACCCCACTGCTCTCAACCACCATATATGTATCCTCCGTCTCCAAATGGTGATGTTGACGTCGGCACACTGGGAGATGGTGGATCTGTCACCCACTCCTGCCTGGAAAGTTCGGGATCATAGACGCTGAGTGAAACAGTGACACTAACAGCCACTGACAGCACCGTCCTCCCCCTGGTGTGAAGCTGCAGATCGTGTTGAAGGAGGTGACACTGCTCTGTGACCAGCTCCTTGTTCAATCAGTGTCCACACACACTCTGCTCCTGAGTTAAATGTAACTTGGGAAGCTGTTCCTGGAAAACCTGGTGTGGATACCGCAGATCCCTTTCCCCAAAGACACTCACTCCGTGGTTTCAGATCTTCCTCTCTGTGCAGGCTCTGCTCCATTTGTTGTTCATCTTACAGATGCAGGTGTTGTAACTTCAGTCCGTATGGTCCATCCAGAGTTGGGTCCCCAAATCCTCAGGTCTCCCTGAATGTCTGAGCACAACCTCTGGCAAACCATCCACTAACTTTTCATTAACACGAATCAGTCAGAAGCCCCTCAGCTACAAGTTAGACGCCTGCTCTTTTACAATTATACTTGAGAGGTTTCCTCGTGTTACTGATAACACAATCATCTGAGAGGGACAAGCACAGGCGTTCAGTGGACACGCACAGTCCAAGGTTCAAAGGCGTGCCAAAACTGCCAGAAACCCTGTCCATGGATCACCACATGGGGCACACTGGGAAGTGAACAATAGCCCAGCAGACACACACCTCCCTGTTCATGGATCACCACATGGGGCACATAAGGAAGTGAACAGCAGCCCAGCACACACACACCAATATCCATGGATCACTACATGGGGCACACTGGGAAGTGAATAACAGACCAGCACATATAAACCACTGTCCATGGATCTTCATATGGGACACACCCGAAAGTGAACAATAGCCCAGCACTCACACCTCCCTGTCCATGGATCACCACATGGGGCACACCGGGAAGTGAACAATAACACAGCACAGACATCCCTGTCCATGGATCATCACATGGGACACACCGGGAAGTGAACAATAACACAGCACAGACACCCCTGTCCATGGATCACCACATGGGGCAGACCGGGAAGTGAACAATAGCCCAGGACACACACACCCCTGTCCATGGCTCACCACATGGGACACACCGGGAAGTGAACAATAGCCCAGGACACACACACCCCTGTCCATGGGTCACCACATGGGACACACCGGGAAGTGAACAATAGCTCAGCACACACACACCCCTGTTCATGGATCACAACTTGGGGCACACCGGGAAGTGAACACCAGCCAATCACACACAACACTGTCATGGTTCAGCAAACGTGGCACACCGGGAAGTGAACAATAACCCAGCACACACACACATCCCTCTCCATAGATCACCACATGGGACGCACCAGGAAGTGAACACTAGCCCAGCACACACACACATCCCTCTCCATAGATCACCACATGGGACACACGGGGAAGTGAACAATAGCCCAGCACACACACACACACCCCTGTCCATGGAACATCTCATGGGACACACTGGGAAGTGAACAATAGCCCAACACACACAACCTCCCTGTCATGGATCACCACATGGGGCACACCGGGAAGTGAGCAATAACACAGCATACACACACCCCTCTCCATGTATCACCACATGGGGCACACCGGGAAGTGAACAACAGCCCAGCACACACACACCAATCTCCATGCATCACCATATGGGACACACCGGGAAGTGGACTATAGCCCAGCACACACACACCACTGTTCATGGATCACAACATGGGGCACACCGGGAAGTGAACACCAGCCAAACACACACACCAGTGTTCATGGTTCAGCAAACGTGGCACACCGGGAAGTGAACACTGGCCCAGCACACACACCTCCCTGTCCATGGATCATCACATGGGACACACCGGGAAGTGAACAATAGCCTAGCACACACCTCCCTGTCCATGGATCGCCACATGGGGCACACCGGAAAGTTAACAATAGCCCAGCCCACAACTCTCTGTCCATGGATCACTGCATGGGGCACACCGGGAAGTGAACAATAACCCAGCACACACACACATCCCTCTCCATAGATCACCACATGGGACGCACCAGGAAGTGAACACTAGCCCAGCACACACACACACATCCTTCTCCATAGATCACCACATGGGACACACCGAGAAGTGAACAATAGCCCCGCACACACACACACCCCTGTCCATGGAGCATCTCATGGGACACACCGGGAAGTGAACAATAGCCCAAAACAAACAACCTCCCTGTCATGGATCACCACATGGGGCACACTGGGAAGTGAAATCCATCCAAACACACACACCCTGTCCATGGATCACCACATGGGGCACACTGGGAAGTGATCAGCAGCCAAACACATCCCCCCCCCGCCCATGGAGCAGTACATGAGATACACCGGGAAGTGAGCAACAGTCAAACACATACCTCCTGTCCATGGATCACCACATGGGGCACACCATGCAATGAACAACAGCCCAGCACACACCTCCCTGTCTATGGACTACCACATGGAACACACCTGGAAGTGAACAACAGCCCAGCACACACCCCCCTGTCTATGGAGCACCACATGGAACACACTGGGAAGTGAACAGCAGTCTGACACATACCATTTCATTGTTTCTGAGCTTCGCAATGCCAGCTCTCGATGCACGAGGGATCCAAATGGGACCCACAGCCGGGACGGACAGGAGACCACGAGCCATTAGTTTTGCACATTGTTTCTGAGCTTCATTATGATTTCCCCGGTATTCCAGGTATATGAGCACCAACGGCCAGGTTAAGGTACAGAAGGACGGATATTCATGTTATAATTGGATGATTACTTGTTCGACAAGTTCAGTAAACGTGGCCCTTCTCAGACAAATGGGATTAACCAGATGAGTAGTACTATCTCAGGTCCAATAACAAAAATAAGAATATAAAGTAAATGTGGTGACAAATCAGCTGAAACGCACGTCACAGAATCAGACACCATAATCCAGATGATATATCTGTGCAGCATGTAGCAGTGTTCAGACCAGGCTAGTGTACTGCTCAATGCAACCCAGCAATCTGTGCAGACCACACCAGTCCATGAACTGCCTCTCCAACACTGGGAGCTATGCATTGAACAGCAGTGAATTGTTATGTAAACCAGGAGCATTTACCCTCCCAGCATGTAGTGCAGTGTACGCCACCCCAGGGCATGGATCGGTAAATCAGGAGTAGTTACCCTTCCAGCATGTAGACCTGTGTACACTGCCCCAGTGCATTGTTCAGTAACACTGTGTTAGATCACTGTCCAGCGAGGGGAAACCTGCAGCCCATGCTGGAAGTGTCAGTATGTGCAGCTCCAATCCATTTGTAGCTCCATATCTCCATTGTATCAATGGATGTAGAATATCTCAAGAGGAAGGAGGAAAATGACTTAGGGTTAACTGGGCAAGGATCAGATAAGGCTCTAGAGGGTTACAAGGTAGTCAGGAAGGAAGTGAAGAATAGTCTCAGGAGAGCGAGAGCGGGCATGAAAAAGACTTGGTGAGTAGGATTAAGGTAAAACTTAAGATGTTCTATACTTTTGTGAGGAACAAGATGATTGCTTTAGTGAGGGTAGGGCTCATCAGGATAGTGGAGGGAACTTGTACCAGGGGTCGGAGGAGATAGGGGAACATAGAACATAGAACACTACAGCGCAGTACAGGCCCTTCAGCCCTCGATGTTGAGCTGACCTGTCATACCAATCTGAAGCCTATCTAACTTACACTATTCCATGTACATCCATATGATTGTCCAATGACGACTTAAATGTGCTTAAAGTTGGCGAATCTACGACTGTTGCAGGCAAAGCATTCCAAAGCTCTCTCTTTAGGTCTTTCCTGGCTACCTTGTAACCCTCAAGTGCCCGAACTGAGCCTTCACATCCCATCCTAACATAAGTCACCGTCTTCCTCTTGACCAGAGATTCCACTTCATTCGTAAACCACCGCTAACGCACTCTACAGCTTCCTCCCTGCCTGACAGGTACATACATATCATGGACACACAGTCGCTTTTCCTTGAGTAAGCTCCACATTTCTAATGTGCCCATCCCCAGCAGTTTCCTTCCCCATCATATGCTTCCGAAATCTTGCCTAATGGCATCGTAATTGCCTTTCCCCCAGCTGTAACTCTTACCCAGTGGTATACACCTATCCCTTTCTATCACTAAAGTAAACGTAACAGAATTGTGATTGCTATCACCAAAGTGCTCACCTACATCCAAGTCTAACACCTGACCAGGCTCATTACCCAGTATCAAAACTAATGTGGCTTCGCCCCTTGTTGGCCTGTCTATATACTGTGTCAGGAAGACCTTCTGCACACACTGGACAAAATCTGACAAAACACTATCGTGTTCCCGTTCAATATTTCAAAATTTGAAGTACCCCATTACATCTACCCTGTCTCTGTCACTCCTGTCGAGAATCATCTTTGCTATCCTTTCCTCTACATATCTGGAACTATTCGGCGGCCTATAGAAAACTCCCAACTGGGTGACCTCTCCTTTCCTGTTTCTAACTTCAGCACATACCACCTCAGTTGACGAGTCCTCAATCATCCTTTCTGCAACTGCAATACTGTCCTTGACCAACAATGTAACATCTCCCCCTCTTTTACCATCTTCTCTGTTCTTACTGAAACATCTAAATCCTGGAACCTGCAACAACTTTTCCTGTCACTGCTCTAACCATGTCTCCAAAATGGCCACAACATTGAAGTTCCAGGTACCAACCCATGCTGCAAGTTCACCCACCTTATTCCGGATGCTCCTGGCGTTGAAGTAGACACACTTCAAACCAACTTCTTGCTTGCCGGTGCCATCTTGCGTCCCTGAAACTTAATTTTAGACCTCCCTACTCTCAACCCTTTCTATACTTGAACCACAATTTTGGTTCCCATCCGCCTGCTGGATTAGTTTAAACCGACCCCAATAGCCTTAGCGAATTCCACTCCCCCCCCAGGATATTGGTACCCCTCCAGTTCAAATGAAGCCAATCCTGCTTGTAGAGGTCCCATCTACTCCAGAAAGAGCCCCAATTATCCAAGAATCCAAAACCCTCCCTCCTGCACCATCCCTTCAGCCACGTGTTCACCTTCTCTCTCCCTATTCCTTGCCTCACTAGCAGGTGGCACGGGCAAGAAACCAGAGCCAATAACTCTGTTCGTCCTAGCTCTAAGCTTCCATCCTAGCTCCCTGAATTTCTGCCTTTAATCACCATCTCTCTTCCGACCTATGTCGTTGGTGCCTATGTGGACCACGACTTGGGACTGCTCCCTCTCCCCCTTAAGGAACTCCAAAACACGATCAGTGACATCACGAACTCTGGCACCTGGGAGGCCACACACCAACCGTAAGTGTCTCTCGTCCCCACTGACCCTCCTATCTGTCCCCCTAACTATGGAGTCCCCAGTGACTACTGCTCAGCTCCTCTTCCCATTTCCCTTCTGAGCAGCAGGGACAGACGCTGTGCCAGATCCCTATACCCCACTGCTTTCCCCTGGTAAGCCCCCGCTATAGTATCCAAAATGGTATATTAATTGTTGAGGTGAATGGCCACAGGGGATCCCTGCACTGCTTGCCGGTTCCCTTTCTGTCCCCTGATTGTAACCCATTTACCTTTTTCTAGTACCTGAGGAGTGAGTACCTCCCTGTAACTCCTCTCAATAACACCCACTGCCTCCCGAATGATCCGAAGTTCTCGCAGCTCCAGCTCCAATTCCCTAACGCGGTTTTCAAGGAGCTGGAGTCAGGTGCACTTCCAGCAGATGTAGGCAGCAGGGACACTGGTGGTGACCCTTACCTCCCACATTCTGCAGGAGGAACATTCAATTGCCCTCGCCTCCATTCCCACTAGTCTAAATTCCCAAAGAGACTGTTGAAAAAAAAGGAATAAAAAACTCGTTAACTTTCCAAGCTGTGGCACAGGTACTTTGATTTTGGTTAGAGGAGGAGGATTATAACAGATTATAAGGCAAGGTTAGCTTTTCTGGGTGTTTGGTTTAATTCACAAACGGGTTCATTGCTGTGTCGTAACAGCATACTTAGAACATTGTGTTCAGTTCTGGTTGCCTTGTTATAGGAAAGATGTAGAAGCTATAGTGAGGATGCAGAGGAATCCCAAGGGATCAACAGAAATTTTGGCACAAACCACACGATCGAGTGAAATATTGAGGAAGACACCACGCGAAAAATAAATACTGGCAGATTCTGCATGTCTGTATAAAAGTCAATGTGTCAGTGTTTATGGTGTGTCTGTACTGATGTCTGTATATCTGCGTGTGCACATGCATCAGTGTATTGGCATTTCTCTCTGTGTGCTTTCGTATTTGTATGACTGCACCAATTTCGATGTGTGTCTGTGCAACTATATGCATATCTTTGTGTATCTGCGTTTCTCTGTGCATATCCGTGTGCACAGCGGATCTGCCAGCCTCTGTGGTGTTTAAAGTTATGCAATGTCCGCCTCTGCTGGCCTTCACACTCTACTGCATTGATGGCAATGGAGGGAGAAAACCATAAGGGATTCAGTCTAGGAAGTGGGGAGAGGAAGGTAGATCATAGCACCATCCAAACTGACAGAACCATCTGCACATGCACTACAACACACACAGTTGGGTATAGGGAGGATCATAATTGTACTGAGGACACTCAGAGTGGCGAATGCTCCTGAGTAATATCTGTGCTCTCTCTGCAATTTGAAAGTGATTTGTCTTTGAAGATTATTCGTTACACAGAGTGTACACCTTAAAGAATATTTCCACTGCAACTGCATCCAAGCAACGCTGACCAAGTAATCAGTAAGGTGATGCGATGAATTTATTACATGTTCTTTAAATTGAAATATTTTATAATTCACCCCTAAAAGGCGTAAGTGAGAAATGTTTGAAAAGTCCTGAAACTGACCCAGTGGTGATGGTAATATATCTAGGTATCAGACAAAACTGTTCTGTGCATCCAAAGATATTTGCAAAACCAAACAGACGTGCAATGTGAGAGATTCACAGTATTTGCTGTCCTCTGATCGAGAAAAAAACTAACACTTGTGCAGTGGCATGGAGCTACCAGCAGAGGGTGGTATTGTATGACTATAACCTTAACAGGGACAGACGTAGAGGTGGAAGAGAGGAGTAAGGGTTTATCTCAATTTCAATGGATTTACCCCCAAAATCACAGAGCCATCATTTCACAGAGACGCACACAAACATACATAGACACATTAAACACACAACACACATACATACCGATATGGACACTTACACACAAACACATGCACACGCCCGCACCGCACACAGACACCGTTTTTTCTTTAAGATAGAGACAAGTATGTTTTTCATGAATAAGGGAATCAATGGTCAGTTGGTGAAGGCAGGAGAATGTGGCTGAGAAACATTTTAACTGTGATCAAACGGCACAGCAGATCCAAGGGGCTAAATGGCCTAATTCTGTTCTAATTTCCTATTTTGTGAATGGATTCATTTTGGAAGTCGAATTTGAATGCAGATTACTGGGTCAAATGTAGGATTCGTAGCAGTGTGGAGGAACAAACCGATCTTGGGGTCCATGTCTGTAGGTGTCTCAGTTGCCACCTAAGTTGATCGGGTTGTTAAGAAGGCGTATCGTGTGTTGGTTTTCATTAGCAGGTGGACTGAGTTGAAGAGCCGCAAGATTATGCTGCAGGTCTATAAAGCTCTGGTGAGACCAAATTTGAAATGTTCTGGTCGCCTCAGTAAAGAAAGTATATGGAAGCTTTCGAGCGAGTGCAGAGGAGATTTACCAGAATGCTGCCTGTACTAGAGGGCTTGTCTTATGAAGGAAGGTTGAGGGAGCGATGGCTTTTCTCATTGGAGTAAAGAAGGATGAGATGTAACTTGATAGAGCTGAACAAGATAGTGAGAGTTACAGACAGAGTAAATAGCCAGAGACTTCCTCCCACGAATGATTGTCACGAGGTGAGCATAATTTTAAGGTGTTTGGAGAAAGGTTTTGGAAGATGTCAAAGGCAGTGAAACACCAACCCCCCGTCCCTCTCCCCACAAACCGGGTCCCAGGTACCGTCAGACAGCTGTACTAACCACTGAGGTATCTGTCCCTCTCCCCATCCCCCCCAAACAGGGTCCCTGGTACTGTGAGACAGCAGTGCTAACCACGGAGACACCATGTCCTCCTCACCCTGCCCCAAAACCTGGTCCCTGGTACTGTGAGACAGCCGCGTTAACCACTGAGACATCATGCCCCCCTCCCCCTCCCCCAAACCGGGTCCCTGGTACTGTGACACAGCCGTGCTAGACACTGAGACACCATGCCACCCCTCCATATCCCCCCCAAACCGGGTCCCTCGTGCTGTGAAACAGCAATGATAACCACTGAGACAACATGCCCCTCCCCTCCCCACCCCCCGAAATCGGGTCCTTGGTACAGCGAGACAGCCGTACTAACCACTGAGACACCATGCACACCCTCCCCCTCCCCCCAAACCGGGTCCCTGGTACTGTGCGACAGCCGTGCTAACCACTGAGAAACCAGCTCCCCCCCCCCCCCCCCCCCCGCCAGAACCAGGTCCCTGTACTGTGAGGCAGCCGTGGTCACCACTGAGACACCATGCCCCCTTCCCCTCCCCTCAAACCGGGTCCCTAGTGCTGTGATACAACCATGCTCACCACTGAGACACCATGCCCCCCTCCCCTCCCCCCAAACCGGGTCCCTAGTACTGTAATACAGCCATGCTCACCACCGAGACACCATGCACCCCTCCCCTCCCCCGAAACCGATTCCCTGGTACTTTGAGACAGCCGTGCTAACCACTGAGACACTCTGCCCCCTCCCCCTACCCCCACACCAGGTCCCTGGTACTGTGAGACAGCCGTGCTAACCACTGAGACACCATGCCCCCTCTCCCTCCCCCCAAACCGGGTCCCTGGTACTGAGTGACTGCCGTGCTAATCACTGAGACACCATGGAACCCTCCCTTCCTCCTGTCCCTCAATCTGGGTCCCTGGTACTGTGAAACAACCATGCTAACCACTGAGACACAATTCCCCATCCGCGCCCCCTCCCCCCAAATGGAGTCACTGTGCTCGGTAATACTGGGGAAATGTACATAAAAGTGATGAGCTTAGAGCTATGATGTTGTGGCCATAACAGAGACATGGGTTTCTCAGGGGCAGGAATGGTTGCTGGATGTTCCAGGGTTTAGAACATTTAAAAAGAATAGGGAGAGGGTAAAAAGTGGAGGGGGTATAGCACTGCTAATCAGAGAGGGTATCACAGCTACAGTATTAACATTATCGAGGAAGGTCTGCCTACTGAGTCAGTATGGGTGGAAATTAGGATCAGTAAGGCAGCAATCACCTCAGTAGGGGTTAAATACAGGCCCCCCAATAGAAGCAGGGAGATTGAAGAAAGCATAGGTCGGCAGAGTTTGGAAACGTGTGAATGAAAAAGGGTAGTTGTAATGGGTGACTAACTTTCCCAATATTGAATGTTGAATGGAACCTCCTTCCGGCAGATGGTTTGGAAGGAGCTGTTTTTGTAAGGTGTGTTCAAGAAGGTTTCCTAACTTAGTACGTTGACAGGCCGACGAGCAGAGAGACCATTTGGGATTTGGTGCTCGGCAATGAGTTGGGGCAGGTGTCAGATCTTGCGGTGTGAGAGCATTTTGGTGATAGTGTCCACGACTGCCTCATCTTCTACATAGCCATGGAAAAGGAGAGAAGCAGGCACAATGGAAGGATATTTAGTTGGGGAACAGGAAACTATGATACTATCATACTGCGATGCGAAGCATGGACTGGGAGCAATTGTTCCATGGAAAGGGCACGATAGACATGTGGAGACTGTTTAAGGAACAGTTGTTGCGTGTGATGCATAAATGTGTTCCTCTGAGACAGGTAAGAAGGTGTAAGATAGAGTAACCTTGGATGACGAGAACGGTCAAAAGAAAGAAGGCAGCTCATGTAAGGTGAAGGAAGCAAGGGTCTTGCTCAGCTCGAGAGGATTACAGGCAGACGAGGAAGGAGCTCAAAAATGGCCTGAGGAGAGCCAGGAGGGAGCAGGAAAAAGGCTTGGCAGGAATGATTAGGGCGAATCTAATGGCATTTTGCACATATGTGAGAAATAAGAGAATGATCAAAGGAAGAGTATGGACGATCAGGGATAGCTTAGGGAACTTGTGGATAGAGTCTGAGGAGGTAGTGGAAGCCCTAAATGAGTTTTTTGCTTCTGTCTTTATGAAAGAAAAGGACTTTGTAGTGAATGAAACCATTGAGGAGCAGGTAATCCTGCTGCAACAGATAAATTGAGGAAGCTGATGTGTTGAAAATTTTGTCAAACATTAATATTAACAAGTCGCCAGGGCCAGACCAGATTTGTCCTTGGCTGCAATGGGAAGTGAGAAATGTGATTGCTTCGCATCCTCGCTCTCCACCGGATTCGTACTGGAGGACTGGAGGGAGACAAATGTAATTCATCTCTTCAAGAAAGGACATAGGGAAATCCGCGGAAATTACAGACCAGTTAGTCTCACGTCTGTCATCTGTAAGGTGTTAGAAAGGATTCTGCGGGATAGGATGTATGACCATCTGGAAGAGCATGGCTTGATTAAATGCAGTCAGCACGGCTTTGTGAGGGCAGGTCATGCCTCACGAATCTTATTGAGTTCTTTGAGGAAGATACTACAAAAGTTGATGAGGGTCGAGCTGTGGATGTTGTGTATCTGGACTTCAGCAAGGCATTTGATAAGATTCCCCAAGGTAGGCTCGTTCAGAATGTCAGGACGAATGGGATACAGTGAAATTTAGCTGTCTGGATATAGAATTGGCTGGTCGACAGAAGACAGCGAGTGGTTGTGGAAGGAAAATATTCTACCTGGAAGTCAATGGTGAATGGTGTTCCACAGGGCTCTGTTCTTGGGCCTCTACTCTTTGTAATTTTTATTAATGACTTGGATGAGGAGATTGAATGATGGGTTAGCAAGTTTGCAGAGGACACAAAGGTTGAAGGTATCATTGACAGTATACAGGACTGTTGCAGGCTGCAGCACGACATTGCCAGGATGCAGAGATGGGCTGAGAGGTAGTAGATGGAATTCAAACTGGATTAATGCGAGGTGATGCATTTTGGAAGATCGAACTTGAAAGTTGAGTACAGGACTAAAGGCAGCATTCTTGGCAGTGTGGAGGAACAGCGGGATCTTGGTGTGCAGGTACATAGATCCCTTAAAATTTCCACCCAGGTGGACAGGGTTGTTAAGAAAGCATATGGTGTTTTTGGCTTTCATTAACAGGGGGATTGAGTTTAAGAGCCGTGAGATCTTGTTGCAGCTCCATTTACTCATACTCCAACACTGGGTTCTCCTGCTTTTGCATATAACGATACTAATTCTGCCATTTCCTCATATCCCAGTATGATTCTCTCATTTTCTGATGCCCGAGTTCAAATCTCGCATTTAGGTGTGCCCTACACTAATTCTACATTTTAATGGTGACTTGCACCAAATATCTAATTTAGGTTCACCCCGCACTACTTCTTCCATTAACTATGTAGCTGCAATGATTCTCCCATGTCGTGGTCCACTGCTGTAATTCTCCAATTTTGGCGTTTACTGCATCAAATTCTCAAATTGCCAATTCTGCATTAATCCACCCTTTCGTCATGAACTGAAGAAACTCTCCCACTGAGTATTGCCTTGCCCCAACTCTCCTGTGTTGCTGTTTCCTGACATACATATTCCACATAATGGTTTACTGCTCAAAGTTTTTTCATTATTGGCGCCCTGCATCGAATGGCCACTTTCCTGCACTTTACAACATTTCTCCGACTTACTGATTCCTGCCTGTGTTCTCCCATTTAACTATGCTCTGTTCCAACTCTGCATGCTTTAAGCACCCCACACCAATTCTCGAAATCAATATTGCCTGAAACAATTCTCATATTCATTGATACCCAAACCAACTTCTCCCAGTGTGGAGAATGCCACTCTGACTCTCTGAGATAGTGGTGCCATACCGCAATTCGCTGTTAAGGTTCCACTGTGCAATTTCTCCATTTTGTGGTTCGTGCAACAATTGTCCCACATACAGCTTCACTTCCGTGCATCATTCTACGATTTTCGAATCCTGCACGAATCTTCTTTTCATCAGCAACTGCACCTTCATCACATTTAATATTATTCAGCACCAGTTCTCCCACGTCTTCCACCAATTCTCTCCTTTCGTGACATCGGCACCAACTCTCCCATTGTTGATGCCCTGCGTCAATTGTCCCATTGCGTTGTTTCCTGATACACTTCCTCCACGTATTGGCTTCCCTGCTCCAAGGTTTATTTTTCATTTCTTGGTGGGCGGACTCGAATCTCGACTTTACTGCTGCTTGAAAGATTGCTCCTTCTCAATGATTCCCTGCCCCTATTCTTCCATTTAAAGGTGTTCTGCTAATATTCTTTAATGAATAGGCAATTTGTACTAATTTTCCAACGTAATGGCACTGTGCAACAATTCCCCAATTTACTGATACCCAACAATTCTCCCACTGCCTGACACCCTAACACCTGTCGTGGAAATTTAATCTACTCGAATCAACTGCTAGTAAGAGCAAAGAAAAGGCTTTATTTTCAACCTCTGCATGCAGAGCGGCCAATGTACTTGGCAAAAGTGCCTTATGTAAGGGCTGTGAACAAAATTCACATATTCGTGTTATACTATTCTTATCACATGCTCAAGGCCAAGTGTTGGGAAACATTCAAGCTTATATTTTCTCATTCCCATGCCTTGGACATAATTGTCTTTATGTTTTCCGAAGCTTTTTTTCTGAACTTGGCTGCTCGCAAGTCCAGGTTAAATGTTTGCAAAGTTCCACAAAGACAAGCTGACTCCTCGACGCAGATTTCAGCAAAGTATTTGCATATTTCAGCGAAGTATTAAATTTTGCAAAACATTCTCTGACAGATTTCCCAGTAAATGTTAATTTTGTTAATTTTCCATTATATTTTCGAAATGTCTGTCATTTTACAACAAGGACAACAACCAAAAAAAAAGCCATATATATATATATATATATATATATTAATTTATGAACACCAGGCATTTCCTCAGACACCACCTAACTCAAACAAAGCTTTGTGGTGGTTTTTCCATTTCCCTGGTTTCCCCGATACACAGTCCATCTTTACACGTCACATTCGTCAACGTCGCTGTAGGGTGTGGACAAGCAATCGATTGCCTTTGGGGCCACTGATAGTTTAACATTTCGTATCTTACTGCATTCATAAGCAAGTGGTGTAGGCAGGTAACAACTAGGGTCTTATTCAAAGCAGTCTCAGTAAGACCAGTCCTACATCTAATAGAACGATAAGGGTCCATTACCCCCATCCTCCATAAGGGACATGAGCCATCGGGAGGAGGAGTCATCTGCTCGTGGAGGCGGTCATTTCGCAGCCTTCGTACCATTTATTAAACCAGTAATACTTTGGGACTCATCAGGAACATTAATACAGCACGAGGTACCTAACGTTTTGCAGACGCCCCCGCTCTCGGCCGTCAGGATGTCTAGTACTAATCGATTTTGTGTCACTGCTTCCTAACCGCCATTAACTCAGTGTTAATGAGTGCTAGGCCTTCCTCCGTCTCATTAGCGAATACACCATATGCGAGGATGTTCTGCGAGTGTGTACCCATTCCAATGCAGAGGTATGCCCCTTCGAGTTCGGCAATTGCTGCCTTTTAGGGCGAACACTGTTGTGTTGGTGGACAGTATCGCAGTGTATCAGCACCCCTTTCTCCCCGGGGGAGTGGTGGTACCCTTTCTCGCCACCTGCCCATATTATACCTGCCATCCTGATTAGATTAGATTACTTACAGTGTGGAAACAGGCTTTTCCACCCAACAAGTCCACACACACCAGCCGAAGCGCAACCCACCCATACATTTATCTAACATCTAACACTACGGGCAATTTAACATGGCCCATTCACCCTACCTGCACATCTTGGTGACTGTAGGAGGAAACTCACGCAGACACAGGGAGAATGTGCAAACTGCACACTGTCAGTCACCTGAGGCGGGAATTAAACCGGGGTCCCTGGCACTGTGAGGCAGCAATGCTAACCACTGTGCCACCATGCCGCTCATTGTCTGACCATTGATAAAGGAACAAGCAATGATTACGGTCGTATCATTTGTGTATGTTGCTGTACAAGAGTCATTGTTCAAGTACAGCATCAAGGTACACTGGGAGATACCCAAAAGGAGTCTCCCCCGATTGGTGCAAATGCACGTTTATTCCCTGCTATGGACAGAATGCTGTGGACGGTAGCGCGTCAGGCTTGGGGCTGTAGTTAGCCTCGAGTTCGGGTGGTGACACGAGATTTGCCCAAATTTCCCCCCACTATCATGGTCAGGCTAGTCGCCTCCCGTGGATGCAGACAGCTGGCATTTCTCGCCAGGCTGTCAGTAATTTGCTGGGCAGTCTACCTTTGGGCTGTGTGCAAACATATCCAACATGTGTAGCCAACGTCTAATCTCTCGTTTTGTCTTATGACCAAAGCGCATGCTCTGTTCCTTTCACATCTAGCAATGGCCCTTCGCAGCTCCCAACCTACTGGCGTCGCATTTACGCCATTTATATCCAGCAGGCAAATTCCCCTCCTGCTTTAAATTCGCTCTCTCACCACGGCCGTCTCCCTTCGGGTTCGGTTGTGTCATTAATGACCTTTGCCCGGCTTGGGGTTAGGTCCATGATCTGGTTGATTGGTTGCCATGCCCCACTGCTCCTATCGTCTGTAGTACATTCTGCACTGCATCTCGGAGGGCGCGGTTGGGGCGATTGCACCACTATATTCACCTGTCTACAGATGTCGGAGAAGGATCTATCTATTCCACACCACGAGACTCACTCATTTCTCTTCTGAGTCTTACTTTGATCATAGAATATCTATTTCCCATGTCAGGTGCCCCTTTTTGCCGTGGTGGCTACTACTAAATGCCAGTCACTGGCGCGGCATGGATCCCTGCATAAATCTTAATTATCCAATTTATAGTCGTCCTTGTTACTGAACGGCTATGGGTTGCATGTAAAGTTCCACTTCGTTCTATCAGTTAAGATTACCGTCAGCTGCTGCATCCCAGTCGCCCCTGCCCTTATGAATCGTCCTACCAGGGCGCTTGCCAACAGTGTGAAGTGGAGCAGCCCCACATTTGCGTAAGTCTTCTAATAAATACTTGCTCTAAATTGGTTTTGGTGTTGTGCGATGTCTCCTCAGTCCCAGCTGCACGTTTGAAATGGCTGGCGTGTATCCACGTGCCTGTTCCGGCGAACTTAACAGCTATCTGTGCTGTAAGGCGTACTTGAAACGGTCCCAGTCACCTCTTCGCCTTCCTGTTTTCCCTCCTGAAGTCTTTCGCCACTATTCAGGCTCCAGGTTATAGATCGTACATCTTCCCTTCTGCTGATTGGGGGTAGTGCTGTCTTCACTTGATTCTGTATTTGGGACAGAAGTGTAGAGAGTTTCATGCAGTAACACAACATCTCATCCTCACAGTGGCCTGTTATCTGGCTTCCCTTATGTCTCGGGACAATTGCTGTGTTTGGCGGCCTACCAAACAAAATTTAAAACGGGCTGAGGTTCACTCTCCCTCTCCTCCTAGATGTCATACACATTAGCACAATTTGAAGTGCCTTTGTCCATGTCATCCCTAGTTCCTCACAGCATTTTCTTTATATGGTTTTTAAGGTAGAATTTTCTCATTCCGCTGCCCTACCGCTCGTTTGGTGGTAGGCACAGTGTTATCCCATGTTTATTCCCAAATATTCACTAATCTGCTCGAGGGCATTATGGAGAAATGGTGTCGCACTGTCACTACTAAGCCTAGAGTGTAGGTTTGCTCGCTGAGCTGTAGGTTTGATATCTAGATGTTTCATTACCTGGCATATGGAGGTTAGTGGGCTCGTGTAGGTTAGGTGGGCTTGGATCGGCGCAACATCGAGGGCCAAAGGGCCTGTACTGCGCTGTATTTTTCTATGTTCTATGTTCCCATGTAACATCATCAGTGACGAACGCCAAGTGAAGAGAAGCTGTTGTCTCCTGCTTTCTAGTTATATGTTTGTCCAGGATGGGGTTCCTGGGGTTTGTGGTGTTGCAATTTCCTGTTCGTTTTCTGAGGGGTTGATAGATGCTATCTATATATATGTCTTTTTTATGGCGTTGTGGTTGGAGTGCTAGGCCTCAAGGAATTCTCTGGCATGTCTTTGCTTAGCCTGTCCCAGGATAGATGTGTTGTCCCAGTCGAAATGGTGTTTAAATTTCATCCATGTGAAGGGCTACGAGGGAGAGAGGGTCGTGTCTTTTTGTGGCGAGCTGGTGTTCGTGTATCCTGGTGGCTATCTTTCTTCCTGTTTGTCCTACGTAGTGTTTGTGGCAGTCCTTGCATGGAATTTTGTAGATGACGTTGGTTTTGTCCAAGGGTTATACTGGGTCTTTTAAGTTTGTTAGTTTTGTTTGAGACTGTTGGTGGGATTCAGAGGGGTCTTAATCATCTGGCTGCCACTTCTGAGACTTTATTGATGTATGGAAAGGTCGATAGGGTTTCTGGCTGTGTTAGGTCTACTTGTCGTGGTTTGTTCCTGAGTAATCTGTGGACTGTATTTTTTAAGTATCCGTTCTTCTTGAATACGTTTTATAGGTGGTTCTCTTCTGTTTTCCGAAGTTCGTCTGTGCTGAAATGTGTGGTGGTTCATTGGAATAGTGTTCTGATACAGCTTCCTTATTGCGTGTTGGGATGGTTGCTGGTGTAGTTTAGCATTTGGTCTGTGTTTGTCAGTTTGCTGTACATGCAGACACACCAGAGAATTCCGAGAGGGCTCGAACTCCAATCACAACGCCATAAACAAACACATAGATCGATTTACCATCTGTCACCCCCTCAGAAAACGAATAGGAAATGATATCACCACAAACACCAGGAACCCCACCCATAACAAACGTATAATTAGAAAGCAGGAGACAGCATCTTCAGTTCACCTGGAGGTCGCCACTGATGATGTTATCTAGCCAGGTAGTGAAACGTCTGGATAACAAACGTACAGCTCAGCGAGCAAACCTACAGCATAAACCTCAACGGGAGCTATAAACCTTCACAAACCTTGGGACTACTAAGCCTCTCAGGGATGCTCCATCTCGGAATTATTTCAGTTAGGAAAGCTTTGGTTATGGCAGTGGCATTCTGTTTTGCCGTGGGGAAGGCTTGCACCCATTTGGAAAACATATCACCTATTACCAGACAATACCTTTTTTCCTTCGCAGGGTGTTAGTTAGGTTATCTCCAGTTGTAAATGTTCAAATTGTTTTTGGGGTTTCGGACGTGCTACATGACTCATCTGTATTCCCCTCCCCACATTATTGTGGCACAGATAACACATCGTTCACAATATTTCTGGAAGTAATGATTAAATCCCTCAGTGTACCACTGTGCTGAAATGCTGTCACATCTCCCCTCTTTTGACACATGTTCCTTACCGTGTGTCAGTTTGGCATAGAATGGAAATAATGATCGTGATAGAAAAGGTTTAACACTGGGGCCACACCATACCCCTTACCTCAAACTGCACTCTGCTTTTTTCCCACTCAAACGTTTCTTTGTGGGCGGCACGGGGGCACAGTGGTTAGCACTGCTGCCTCACAGTGCCAGAGACCCGGGTTCAATTCCCGGGCGACTCTCCGTGTGGAGTTTGTACATTCTCCCCGTGTCTGCCTAGGTTTCCTCCGGGTGCTCTGGTTTCCTCCCACAGTCCAAAGATGTGCCGGTAAGGTGAATTGGCCATGCTAAATTGCCCGTAGTGTTAGGTAAGGGGTAGATGTAGGGGTGTGGGTGGGTTGTGCTTCGGCGGGGCAGTATGGACTTGTTGGGCCGAAGGGCCTGTTTCCACACTGTAAGTAATCTAATCTAATTCAAGCCTGAACTTCGACTCTGACTCCCGTCCGTCTGCTGTTGGGGTAAGGATTTTTGTCATTCCCAATTCAAACTGATCATTTACCAGCTGCTGGGCTGCCGTCCATGCCGCTGAGTCTGCCCTTGCATTTCCTTGAGAAACAGAATCGTTATTTTTCGTGTGGGCATCATACGTAAACACAGCGATTGATTTAGGCAATAGGACCGCTTCCAAAATGTCATAAATCTGATCACGGTGTGTGATGAGCTTTCCGGTGAAGGTCAAGAAGTCCCTGTATTTCCACAGGGTTCCAACATCATGTGGGACTCCGAATGCGTATCTGCTATCAGTTAAATATTCGCTGTCTTTCCCTTGGCCAATTTACATGACTCAGTCAATGCAATCAGCTCCACTGCTTGCGCTGACAGTTGAGAAGGGAGCGATCCCACTTTGAATACCTCATGGGTAGTTACTACAGTATTCCCAATACAATTCTGGCCTATCTCCTTGCTCCTCAATGCTGACCCATCCACAAAAAAAAACCCGCCATATTTGGATTCTGAAGTGGTGAATTCTGCAAGTTTTGTCTAGGCAGCACATTTCAGAAATTACAGGGAGACAATCATGTGGGTCTCCGTCTCCTTCTCTAGTGAGAGGACTAGCAGTATTAAGGATGTTACATCGTTTTACTGCAATGTTAAGTTTCTCCAAGAACACAGTATTGTATCTGAGTCAACGTGCTGCCGACGTATGTGCTGTCTTTTGCTCGGAAAGCAGTAATGATACTACATGTGCGATCAGTTTGGTTAAGTCGCCATAGCCGATTATATCGCAACCACAGCTCACAGACATTTACGCAATCCTGCCGCTACGAGGTCAAGCTTAGCCGAAAGATAAGCTGCCAGCCGGAATTTTCCCCCATGATCCTGCAACAACACAGATGTCGTGCAGCCATGTTTTTCATCTACCATTTGACAGAAGGCTTGTTTGGATTCGGAATCCCCAGTGTAGGTGTACTTTGAAACGTCTTTTTCAATTCAACTCGGCCGCTGGGATCCATTGCAACGGACCTTGGTTCTGCTACCCTTTTCCATGGGCCATATCACTTCAGGGCGCCTCAAGATTTGTGTAATGTGGGATAAACGTTCTTTATTACGAGCGTATGCCCAAAAAGGATAACAATTGTTTCCTCATGTGAGTCCTTGGAATTTGCTGAATTACTTGCACACTGTCTTGACCTTCCTTTGGTCTTCCCTTGTTCAGATATTAAGTGACCGAAGAACTTCACCTGTTGTTGCATAAATCGAAGCTTTGCGAGACTGGCTTTGTGCCCTTCCTTCGTGCAATGCAAAGGAATCCTTCTCACATTGTTCCTCTGTCAGTGCTACTATTAAGCAATCGTCTACAGATTGCTGAAGCGCAGACCCAGGGGTGAAAACAAGAGTCTCCAGACTCCTGCATAGAGCCTCATTATATGTGGTGGGTGACTCACAGTAACATTGACAAAGTCGTGTGAACTCGTAAGATTTCCCTTTGAATGAAAAAGCGAACCAGAATTGACGATCTGGATGCACCATTACACTAAAGAATGTATTTGCTTAATCCACAGCAGGGAACCATTTACTGTCCGGTGGAAATTGAGCTAATACAGTATTGGGTTTGGGAACATTTGATGCGTGCGGGACAACACTGTTATTGACTGCCTGCAGGTCTTGAACAAACCTGCATTCCTCCGGTTCACTTGGAATTTTTGCCTTTTTGATCAGAAAAATGGGAGTTCTCACCGGTGAGTTTACACAGGGGATTATCTCTCTAGCCTTTGGGAAGGATTGAAAGACTGGAGTAACTACGTCCATGGCCTCTGGTTTTAACGGGTATTGTGCTCTGCAAAGACGACACTCCGACTTCGTGGTCACTCGTATTGGTTCACAACCTCGTATATGCCCCACATCATGTTTGCCTTTTACCCATAATTCAGTAGGGACCGTTATTAATCTTGGGGCTGAGAAGTTTATCTTAGGGAAACGCCAGGCCAGCCTTCTAGGCTCTTCAGGGCTAGAGGGGGTTACCTCGACTGTTCTATTGCCTGAGTTAGACAAATTAATTTCTTCCTATATGTCGCACATCTGCATTGAACCACATAACCACATCGTCGCAGAACACCCAAAATTTCGTTTTTTATGCCTTTAGTACCCATGGCCCCAAATCTTGCCACCAGTCACTGGACACCTTCGCTAGTGACGCGCGAGGAGCATAGCCTTCCACATCAAAAATATAGAGCTTACTTGCCGTCGCAGGTACTTTACATAAGTTCACACTGACTGCACATCGGTTATCTCTTCAATAAAATTTGCACAATAACAACTGACCTGGTTTAACCAATCTCCTGAACCAATACTTCTTTTATGGTTCCTCAGGGCTATCGTGGTGTATGTGTGCTGTGCAGTGCAGCATATTCCCCCAAAAACAAATCGGTGTTAATAGGGTTAACATGGTTTCTTGCTTCCAGGCCGAGTGAATTGCTCACTGAACTCATTGCTCTCTGGCTTACTCGCCGCACATAGACATACACCAGGGGTGGTGGGTTGTATTTTACAGTTTATACTTGTGAATTCTCCCTTTGAATTACCTGCAAGCCCGTCGGAGTACTGAGCAAATACAACCCCAGTCTCACTATGAGATCCCGAGCCATCAAATGTAAAGGACAGAATTCCGCTAACAAAATTGAGAATTAGAATGGATACACATTTCTTATTTCACACAATATGGGTGCGGTAAAACTCTCTCATATCACGACGCCTGATGCCTCCGTTGAGTTCAGGAACATTCTACTCATCTTTATTGGTGTCAACTCTCTGAACTGTCTTGATTTGAGGAGTCAATATGCTGGCAATGTATCTACCAAAAAGGTAACTGGTGTCCCTTCCACATATAACATCGAGGTAGGCATCGACATATACGCATCATTGTTATATTGAACATATTGTCCACACTTCACAATCTCAATGTTCAATATAGAGTTGGGATACATCTCAGTGCCCGTTATTTTAGTAGAAGTGATAGCATTAGGGATTCTTCGTTGCCAAGTATAAAGGAAAGAGGTTAACCTGTACCTTGTGGCCTGCCCACCACAACCTCAGTCGTCCCCTGTCAGTCATCATGCTGTCCAGCCTCCAGGAGCGATTGAGGCTGTCTGTGCGGGCACTGTCTTGACCAGTGGTCCATTGCTCCGCAAACAAAGCACCAGCCAGATCTATCTGTGCAAAAGCACTTCCACGATCCCGTCCTCTTTTGCGAACTCCACATGTGCCTCTCTCTTTTCCCGCAGTTCCTCCTTCCAATGGCTGAACGACCATTTGCATCATAATAAGCTGAGGTTCATGTGATTGCTGTTCTATCTTTAATTCCCGGTTATGGTTCTCTTGAGCCAGTAGTTTTTCAGCATGTATCACGTATTGTTCTATCAAATTCAACTTTCCCGTGTCCCAGGTAATACACGTATATTATTACCTATTTTGTTGTTTTGTACTTCATTCCATTGATGAAGCTGCTCCTCAGGTGTGTCTCATACGATGTGATCTCTGCCGTCGTTATGTCCTTGGGTGGTATCAGTCCACAATAGACGTTATAGACTTTCGTGAGGCGCTAAAGGTACTGGGACATTGTCTCGACTTCTTTAGGGATTCTTGCTTCAATTGATTGTGGGTACGATACGCTATTGGTGATTCAGCAGACCCTGAGGCAGCGACCGTTGACTTGGAATCTTCGTGAAGTGGATCTCGTAGGGGGGCTGTAGCTCTTCGAGGGCACCCATTAAGGTTAGGATCTGATGCAGTCTTAAGACACTGTCCAGCTTCATTAGGTTGTTTTCCGTGTGTCTGTGCATGTGCACTGGTGTTTGTACGTGTACTTGATCTATCTTTATTTCGAGATTTTCTTTCCCTGAAATCAGGCTAAGCTTTCAACATGTGATAAGCACTCCAATTCACAGGTTCTATTTTACCCTTCCGTTTCTCCTTCTTTCTCTCCTCCAATGGTGACCTCAGCATTTGCAACTGAATATTACTAAAACTTCCTTCCTCCAGAAAAACACATTCCTTGATTTACATTTTTAACTGTTTTTCAGAAACTGGGCCATAATTATTCAGCATACATTCTATTTTTTCTTGACCATTCCGAGTTGTCTGTCGACCCTCTTTTTGTTTGCGCTTGCTGGAGCCGATTTTCATGGATATTGGAAAAGTGTTCACCTCTCTCTGTCTGTCTCTCCATCTGTCTATCTGTCTATCTCTCTCTCTCGCTCTCTCTCTCACACGATACCATAATCTTCTCTTTGCCAATATAACTTGCTTTTAACTCCGGAGGTCCCCTCTCATTGGGCGTGACCGCCTCATTGCCTTGGTTTTCATAAACCAAGAACCCACGTAACCGGTACAGCTTTGGTGACCTCAACGCTGCCCATGGTGGCTCCAAGTCTCAAACCACCGTCAATCTTGCTGTCTCTTAAACTCTCTAGAGTTGAGTTTTACTCGAATACCGCACGTGAGTTCACTGGTCCCTCTTCCTGGTTCGTCTATTCTCTTCAAACGAGTCTCTATGTCGGATTTAGCCACAACTCATACCCTGACCCTATTCGATTTGGAACGCGACTCTGGGGCGATCCACTTATCCCCAGTACTCTCACTCAAAGGGGCCAATTCAGCGCTCGAAACAAAGTGAAAGACCTTCAAGGCAGTGGCGCATACACCTCCTGGGAATCTTCAAAATCTTACCCAGTTGCAGGGTCCCAGGCGAGCTCCCGAGTTTACTGACGTGGAATTTCAATCGACACGACGCAAATGCTACCAAGAGGAAAGAAAAAGTTTATTTTTGAAATTTTCAGAATGGACCCGACACATTTGCAAGACGCCTCATAAAATGGACGCCTGACGGTTTTCACATATTCCCTTTATACTATATATCATCTTGCCTCATCACACCTCAAGCCAGGAACCTGGATCAGTCGAGTTCCTTTCCACACATGGAGTTGCTTTTTCTAATTCATTGACTGCTGATATGATAGATTATTGGCCTTGAGAATCAGCTGAAAATTAGGTTGAACTTTACATTTTTTCTGTCTTTTTGCGAAGTTAGGTCCATACTTCTTTGTTTCAACCATGCTTTCACAGATTTCACCAAAAATGATAATTTTCCATTACAGGGGATCAGGCTGACAGTGACTCAATAAGTGTGATGGAGTGAGGATGATAGTGACACAATGAGGGTGAGGTGTCAGCGTGGTAGTGACGCAGACTGTGTGAGTGGATCAGGCCGATAGTAACGCAGCGCAGGGGGTCAGAGTGATAGTGCTGCAGTAAGTCTGAGGGATCAGATCAATAGTGATGCAGTAAGTGTGAGGTGGTCAGGGTGATAGTGAAGCACTTCATGTGAGGGGTCACTGTGACAGTGACGCAGTAAGAGTGAGTGGTCAGGCTGATAGTGACGCAGTAATTGGAAGGACATCAGGCTGATAGTGATGTACTAAGTGTTACTGTGTCAGGCTCGTCCTGACGCATAAAGTGGGAGGGGACAGGGTGATAGTGACGTAGTAAGTGTGATGGGGTCGGGCAGAGACTGACGCAGTGAGTGTGAGACAGTCAGGGTGATAGTGAGGGAGGAAGTGTGTGCGTTCAGGCTGGTAGTGACACAGTAAGTTGAGGGTGTCAGGCTGATAGTGGCCAATAAAAGTGAGGTGTTAGGGGAATAGTGACGCAGTAAGTGTGAGGTGTCAGGCTGTTAGTGATGCGGTAAGTGTGAGGGGTCAGTCTGATAGTGAAGCATTAAGTTTGACCGGGTCAGGCTGACAGAGACGCAGCAAGTGTGGTGGGGTCAGGCTGATAATGTCACAGTATGTGTGAGGGGTCAGGCTGATACTGATGAAGTAAGTGTCGGTGAGTCAGAGTGATCCTAATGCAGGAAGTGAGAGGAGACAAGGTGATAGTGACGCAATGAGTGTGAGGGGGTCAGCGTGATGGTGACAGAGTAAGTGTGAGTGTTCAGGCTGATATTGATGCAGTATGTTCAGGGCGTCAGGCTAAAACTGGCCAGTAAGTGTTAACTGACAGGGTGATAGTGATGCAGGAAATGTGAGGAGTCAGACTGATAGACACGGTGAAATTGTGAGGGGTCAGGCTGATAGTGATGCGGAAAGTGTGTTGGGAGCAGAGTGATAGGAACGCAATAAGTGTGAGCGGCTTTGGATGATAGTGACAGGTCAGTATGAGGGGGAGGATGGTAGTGATCCAGTGAGTGTGAGGTGTCAGGATGACAGTGAAGCAGACTGTGTGAATGTGTCATTGTGATAGTGACATGGCAAGTGTGATGGGGTCAGGGTGACAGTGACGCAGATGCTTTCAGGGGGTCAGGTTGTAGTGATGCAGTAATTGTGAGAGGTCAGGGTGATAGTGATGCAGTGAGTGTGAGATGTCAGTGTGATAGTGACGCAGAACATTTGAGGGGCTAGGCTTATAGTGACGCAGTATGGGCAAGGGGTCAGGGTGACATTGATGAAGATGCACTCACAGGTCCAGGTTGTAATAAAGCTGTATGTGTGAGTGTCTCAGGCTGATAGTGAGGAAGTAAATGCGAGGAGGTAAGGCGGTTAGGGATGTAGTAAGTGTGCAGGGGTAGTGCTAGAAGTGACGCAGTAAATGTGAGTGTTGAAGCTGATAGTGATGCATTAAGTTTGAGGGGATCAGGCTGATCTTGACGCAGTAACTGTGACGTTGTCAGGATGATAGTTACGCTGTAAGTGTATGGCGGCACAATGATCTTGACGCAGTAAGAGTGGGGAGTCAGGGTGATAGTGACACAGTAAGCATGAGTGGGTAAGCCTGATCGTGATGCAGTATATGTGAGGGAGTCAGCCTTGTGGTGGCGCAGTATGTGTGAAATGGTCAGGCTGATATTGATGCAGTTAGTGTGTTGGGGTCAAAGTGATAGTGACACAACAGGTGTAAGCGGCTCAGGATGATAGTGACGCAGTGGATGTGAGATACCAGAGTGATAGTGACGCAGTAAGTGTAAGGGGTCAGGATGACAGTGACACTAAGTGTACGGCCCTCAGTGTGATAGTGCCACAGCAAGTGTGGGGTGTTAGGGTGTAAATGACGTCGTAAGTGAGAGAGGGGCCTTGCGATTGTGAAGCAGTAAGTGTGAGGGAGTCAGGCTGATAGTGACACAGTCAATGTGATGGGGCAGTGTTTTAGTGACAAGATAAGTGTGAGGCGTCAGTCTGATACTGACACAATAAATGTGATGGAGTAAGGCGGATAGTGACACAGTAAGTGTGAGGGGTCAGCCTGATAGTGATACAATAAGTGTAAGGATTCAGGGTGATAGTAACATGGGAAGTGTGAGGGCGTGACTGAAAGTGACGCAATAAGTGTGTGGCGGTTAGGCTGATGGGGACGCAATAAAAATAAGGCCGGCAAGGTGAAAATGGCAAAGACTGTGTGAGTGGGTCAGGGTGATAGTGACGCAGTAAATGTGAGGAGGTCAGGGTGAGAGTGACGCAGTAAATGAGAGAGGATCAGAGTGAGTGTGACGCAGTAAGTCTGAGGGGTATGACTGATATTGGCGCAGTAAGTATGAAGGGGTCAGGCTGAGAGTGACACAGTCAGTGTGAGGGGGAGAGTTTTAGTCATATCGTAAGTGCGAGGCATCAGTCTGAAACTGATACAAAATGTGTGAGTGGGTCAGGGTGATATTGACGCAGTACGTCTGAGGGGTCAGGCTGATAGTGACGGAATCAGTGAGATGGGGCAGAGTTTTAGTAATAGGGTAAGCGTGAGGCGTCAGTCTGATGCTGACACAAAAAGTGTGATGGAATCAGGCTGATAGTGACGCAGTAGGTTTTAGGAATGAGGGTGACATTAACATAGGAAGTGCGAGGGCGTCACTGATAGTGACGCAACATGTGTGTGGTTGTCAGGCTGATAGTCACGCAGTAAAAATGAGGATGTCAAGGTGAAACTGCTGCAGTAAGTGTGAGGATGGCAGATGGACAGGGATGCAGTAAGTGTGAGGGGTTCACGCTGATATTGAGGCATGCAAGTGTGAGGGGCCAGGTTGATAGTGACGCTGTGTGCTGGAGGGTCCGGCTGATAATGACGCAGAAAATGTGAGTGTCTCAGTGTGACAGTCATGCATTACGTGTGTGAGGGCCAGGGTGATAATGACAGAGAAAGTGTGAGGGGGTCAGGTTGATAGTGATGCTGTAATTGTGAGCTTGATCAGCGTGATGGTGAGGGGCTCAGGCTAATAGCGACACAGCAATTGTGAGGGGGTCAGGGTAGTAGTGACGCAAAACGTGTGAACGGGTCAGGCTAATAGTGATGCAGTACATGTGAGGTGTCAGGCTGATAGTGACGCAGTAAAGGTGAGAGTGTTGGCGTGCTAATGATGCAGTAAGTGTGAGCCGCTCAGGATGATAGTGACACACTAAGTGTAAGGAGTCAGGATAATAGTAACATAGGAAGTGTAAGGACGTGACTGATCGTGACAAAGTAAGTGTTTGGCAGTCAGGCTGATAGTGACCCAGTCAAAATGAGGGTCTCGAAGTGAAAGTGGCGCAGTAAATGTGAGGGCACCAGATGGATAGTGATGCAGTAAGTTTGAGGGGTTCACGCTGAAATTAAGGTGGTAAGTGTGAGGGGTCAGGTCCATAGTGATGCAGTTATTATTGGCGGGTCAGGCTGATAGTGATGCATTCAAAGACCAAATATCCAAGGCTCACTGTAGTGGTGAATAGCGAGACTTCTCAAGGCTAAGATAAAAATCAATAGTTCTCATCCTGGTCATAAATCACAATGCTTCATTTTAAAATTGTCCTCTCCTGCTTTGAGATTCACCAATGAGGGAACAAAATTTAATTGCACCACCCTGTTTATCTCTTCAAATATTTTGCAACTCTCAATGAGATTACCTCCCATTGTGTTGAAACTGTTAAAAAAGACCGGATTTGCCCAATTTCAATTCACAGGACTAATGTTCATCCATGATATCAAGGCTAATCACCATTCGTGGTATTCCTCATATGGCATTAGTATCTTTCCTAAATTAAGGATTGTAATTCCTCATACTGTAGTCCAAGTGCGGTCGAACTGAGCCAATACATTGGAAATAATGCTTCGTTCTTGTGCCCTGAAATCCTTCTGCAGCTTTCACAACAGACTTCTACAACTGCTACTAGACTTCAATGACTTATTAAAAACTTCTCCAAGATGGAATTCTAAAAATCAGTACATCAGACTTTCTTCTTCAAATCTTCGACAAATAATCTCCACACATTTCCCTCCTGACAAGTATGATAAAGTCAAATCGTTGCTATTTATCAAATCATGAGGGACATGGATAGGTTGACTCGTGTTTTTCTGCTGGTGAGGAAGTCAAAACTTAGAAAACATCGGTTTAAAATTAGTGGGTAAGGATTTAAAAGGGACGTCAGGGGCAACTTTTTCAGTCGTGTTCAGAATGAGCTGACAGAGAAATTGTTGGAGACTGGTACAACTGTAACATTTAATACCATCTGGATGGATATATGAGTAACAAGGTTTAGAGGGATGTAGGCCAAAAGTTGGCAAATGGGACCTACTAATTTAGGATAACTGTCCTCAATGGTCAAGTTGGAAAGAAGGGCCACTTTCCGTGTTGTATTGTTCAAGGACTTGATGACACTAGAACAACCGCAAAAACTTTGCAAATAATTCCGTCAAGACGATTTCAAGTTCCGAATCTTCGGTCAATCGTCCTCTCTTGTGCTCACAAGTTCATTACCTGAAGTCAGAACTTACGGTTTAGTTGCTGGATCCATTCCTGTAAATTGGTTCTGCATTCTTTCTAATTCCGTTTTTTTTAACGAATGTAGCTAGTGTTTATGGACTTAGCATCAACATTTCTAATACCATATTTTGATGAATATTAAAACACAACTTTAGCACCAGATGATGAGCAATTGAGTCAAAATCGATCGGACAGTGAGACAATGATCCTTTCTTCGTGTGGTGTACATCCGTGACTCTATAATTCAACGAAGAATCATTCCCCTCAGCTGTGTCAGGATCTAGTTTGCGGTGAAAGCCTGTCAATCTGCTAAGGTAACGTTCGTCTGGGTCTCTGCAAAGGATTTGGCGAAATCTTTGGGTCTTGACAATTTGTTCTTCAAACAAAGTACATATTTCATGAATTAAGTTCTTTTACTATGAAAATTGGCCACTTTTATGCGGCTGTGATGGACGAGAGGTTAAGGCGTTGGATTTGAAATCCAATGGGGTCTCCCTGCGCAGGTTCGAATCCCGCTCACAGCGTTGAATCGTTTAAAAGTCATTAATTCCTTTGCAGAATTTGGATTTCGTGGAGCTTGAGCTTTGCATTCAATCGAAAGTAAATTTTTAACTGTGAAGAATCCGAAGTAATTTCAAGACGTCTAATTGAATAAATTATATGTCGAGACACAAAAAGTAACCAACCTCCAACACGAATCAGTTTCAAAACATTTGTCGAACTATCGTGAAATTTGGATGTTCGGGGGGGGGGGGGTGGGGGGTGGATTTAAGCAAAACAAGAAGCAATGCAATACATTTACCTGCAGGTGATGAGTTTTTTTTAGGATCAGTTGAAAGTCAAGCTGAGAAAGTTCAACCTAATTTACAACTGACTCTCAAGGCCAATAATCTATTATATCAGCAGTCAATGAATTGGAAAAAGCAACTCCATGTGTGGAAAGGAACTCGACTGATCCAGGTTCCTGGCTTGAGGTGTGATAAGGCAAGGCGATATCAGCGGAGTAGAATTTTCTGGAAATATTAGAAATGGAATGTTAACGGTCTTCTGCTGACCACATTCGTAAGAAACTGTACATTAAGAACTGAATTTGAAAATTAGCAATGAAAATCAGACTTAGCCCTCTGCTTGTGGATTAGCATTGTTCAGAACAATAGGTTGTTGTTGAGGCTACAATTGACCAAAATAATCGATGGGGATCTTATCCACGACCTTCGTTGGAGCAGTTGGTGTGGAGAGCTCAACATGAACAACCAAATACCAATTATTCATCTTGGCTATCTGAATTGCTTAGTTAAACATACTCCCAGTTTAATGTAAAAAACCTTTGCTCTCAGAGCTAGATGTTTTCATGTCAGCATGTTCCGATCTGAGAAGATACTCCATGGAGTAGATGTGACTTAAATTTTGACTCTAATGTCAGAGATGTTGACACATTTCTGCCCCAAAACAGCACTACCATTGGTATCAAATCAAACTGAACAAAGAACTAGTTCACTTAGACATTTCCTGTCTGCAGACTCTGCCAATGGACCGTTCAGGCCCGATGTAGGAATAGGGCTTTGTGACATCTGTTCGCAAGTGGATCACTTCATTCTTGCTCACGATCCATAAACCGTAATTCATTTTGAACTTCTTAGCCATCAGCATGATAAATGTTACATAATGCATAGGTTTGCTTCTCGAAAGAAAGAGCGAAATCTTATTCAATGCAGACGCAAATTCAAGTTGTCCCTGGTCGACCAGAAGACAGATATCGCGAAACAAAGTGAATACAGAAAACAATCAATGTTTTCTGGGAGTCAAAAAGATGTACTGCAAGAACGGAAACATATATTTGGAACTAAAGTCACATACCACTTTCAGACTAAATTTTCTTGAACCGTTATCTTAATTTGACCTTCATGTCCACCATTGCTGCAAAAATTATCTTAACAACTCAGAACTTTGTGTTGTTTGATATTGTCTCCTTCATGTTTCTATTGATATTGAAACTAAAAAAACGGGCAATAGTAATGCACCCTATTTCACTTGCAAAGATCAGAAGAAGATCAATTTTTAAGATAACAGAAATAAAGCTACGTCTGTCTTTCGAGAGAAAACACAGTTACCATTTCGACTCCAAGAAGTCTTCTTCAGAAGTCTGCGCAATGAACTCGAAATAGTAGACCGAAAATCAAAAAAAAGGAGCCATAATGCCGCGAATACACCACCCGCAAACGCAGCAAGTCCAACTCGAATATGCTGTATTACTACTCTCAACATCAGTGGAGAATGGAACAAAGCTCATTCTGCAGTTGTCAACCTGTTATGACGTAGTTTGTAAAGTCAGAAATATGATGAGGTAAAAAGCGGGATGAAAGCGGGATATCAGAAGCCTGAAAAAAGCAAGTGCGTGCTTTGCTTTGAAGAAGGTTGGCAGTGATGAAAATGGAGATTAACTCCAGTGAGGGGGGGCTTCATTAATCCTCAGAATCGTTACAACACACAGGGACGCAATTCTTTTTGCTGGGTTTCTGTTCTGCCATTTTATAATCACGACTGCTGTCGGGTTTGGTTTCCATTCCAGGCTTAGGTGACTGCCTGATGGAAGTTTGCACATTCGCCCAATTTCTGTGTGGTAGCTCTGGTTTGCTGCCACATTCTAAACATTTGCAGGTTATTTGGATTCGCCATTGAACGCACACGGTTACAGAGACAGGGATGTGGAGAGTGTCTGGATAGGACGTACTTCAGAGGAGTTTTGTGAATTGAAATAGACAGAGTTGGGTTAGTCTGCTGTTTCCTGGGTGAGCTACATGGACAGAGAGGGGTCAGGGTATTCTTGACAGAGTTGGATTAGTTGCTCTTACCTGTGTCAGTCACGCAGATGCAGTAGGGTCAGTCTGCCCTTCCCTGGGCGAATTTCTTTCATAGAGTGGTGATAGTCTGCTCTTCCCTGCCTGAGTGAAACAGAAAGAGCGGGGTCAGTATTCTCTTCCCTCGATAATTTATGTTGACAGTCTGGCTTCTGTCTGCTCGTCTCTGGCGAGTTACTTTGGTAAAGTGGGGTTAGTGTTCATTCATTGGGTGAGTGCCATAGACAGAATGGGATCAGTCTGCTCTTCCCTGAGTGAATTACATTTATAGAGTGGGGTCAGACCTCTCTTCAGTGAATGACTTATATTGACCGTGTGGGATCAGTCTGCTGAGTTACACTGAGATTGTGGGGTCAGTCTGCCCTTCCATCGGTGAGTAACACTGACTGAGTGGCGTCAGTTTGCTCTTCCCTCAGTGAGTTACATTGACAGAGTGGCATCCGTCTACTCTTTCCTGTGCGAGTTACATGGACAGAGTGGCGTCAGTCTGCTTTTCACGGAGTGAGTTATTTGGACTGTGTGGGATCAATCTGCTCTTCCCTGGGTGAGTTGCATTGACAGAGTGGCGTCAGTCTGCAATTTCCTAGTTGTGTTAAAGTGATCGTGTGAGGTCAGAGTGCTCTTCACTGGTTGAGTCACATTGACAGATTGGGCTTCATCTGCTCTTCCCTGGGAGAGTCATATTAACAGAATGGGGTCAGTCTGCTCCTTTCGAAGTGAGTAATATCACAGAGTGCACACAGTCTGCTCTTCCCTGGGTGAGCTACGTTAAGAGAGTGGTGTCAGTCTGCTCCTCCACGGGCGTGTTACTTTCTCAGAATCGTGAGAGTCTGCTCTTCTCTGTCTGAGTTTAACAGCAAGGATGGTTTCATTACTGTCTTCGCTGGATGATTCATATAGGCAGAATGGAATAAGTCTTCTCTTCTCTGAATGAGTTACTTTGACAGAGTGGGGTCAGGCTCGTCTCCCTGCTTGTGTTTCATTGACAGAATCTGATCAGTATGCTCTTCCCTGGATGAGTGACAGAGACAGAATGGGTACAGCCTGCTCTTGTCTGAGTGGTGTCAGTCTGCCATTTGCTGGATGAGTTACATATGAAGTGTTGGGTCAGTCTGCTCTTCCCTGGATGACTAACATTGACAGATTGGCTTCAGTCTACTCTTCCCTGGGTGAGTTACATTAACAGAGTCCGGTCAGGTCAGAACTTCCTCGTTGAGTTACATTGATCGTGTGATGTCAGACTTCTATCCCCTGGCTTAGTTACATTGAGAGAGTGGGGTCCATCTGCTCTTCCCTGGGTGAGTTACGTTAGCAGTTTGGGGTCGGTTTGCTTACGCAATCCAGGAACTCCATCTCTCGCGGTTTCTTGTCAGTACCTCCATACTAAGGATTTGAGGAGTTAACAAAAGTAACTCATCCCCTACATCTTTGGCATAATTAGGGATGGGCAGTGAATCTTATCTCATTGAAAGACAACTATGTCCCAGAAATGCAGTTTTAATAATTGCATGTTCTAATTCGACACTGCAAGCGGTCGGGAATAACTTGAGGAGAGGTGCAGGGTAGAATAATTAAAGTCAAATGCACTGATGCCTAGGAGACATGACACAAGATGTTAGTGTGGAGCTGATGGTGTAAGGCTCAGTGTCAGTGCTATTGGTTCAGCATTTATTGCTCACTGTTCGCAATGACTCACACACCATTGCTGTCAATTCACAACAATGAGCCTGTTCATCTTGGTTTGAAAATCCCTGCGTGTGTATTAACGTGGTTAATGGGACGCGAGAGGAGATGAGCACATCCTCTTTATTCTGTCAGTTTAAACAGACGAAAATATCTGTTGGATGCCAATGCAAGAGGATACTGTCTTTTTCTGTGCCTTTTTAGTGGGGCATGCTCAGCATTGAAACGTCTGTTTTTGCACAAGTAGAGTTTGATTGCCATTCATTCTGAGCAACATTAATACAGAAAACGCGTTTTCGAATTCCTGTGATCAAGTGGTTCAGGCATTGCACATATGGACGAGAAATCTGGCTTTTAACGTGGCGCCATGGCTTAGCTGGTGAAAGCAGCTCCCATCACACTGGTGCCTGCTCATTCTATTGAAAGCTCGTTGTTTCTCGCAAGTATTGTGTTGCTGATCGAGAAACTCAGTGTCCTGTTTGAATTGCTGTGCATTCTGATTTCGCGTTCCGGATTCATTTTCCTGGTTTAAATCCAGTCGTGTAGGTTGCTCTTTTTAACTATTATTTTAACCTGGAGATTCTTCCCGCAGTTCCACAAGCACTTCTGCTTCTCATCCTTTTATTCTCATTCCTTCATTTCCAGTTTTGTGGAAATTAAGTGGTGAGGCTGGAGACACTGCAGCATTCCCGGGAAATGTTGTGGTAATGGCACTGACACCACGACATGATCACCCTCATTCTCTGCTGTCACCATTCATTCGTTGTACACCAACAGTAAATGCACCGTTGTTCTTCTTCAGCTATCATGTAATTACTTTCTTTTACTGATGGATAAGGAATACAACTATAACTTCGAAAGGGTTTTTAGATTTTGAGGAAGAAATGTCTCCTTGCCTCAGGTCGAAGTGACAGACGCATTATCCAGAGAATGTGAGATTACTTCGACCGACTCCAGCCAGGCGTCAGAAAGCCTCTCAGCAGTTCGAATCTCAACCTGTCTCTGAATGTCAGGCTTTTCAAGAGGAGAAATGGGAAATGAGGGATACGGACAGACAGAGAGCCGGAGAATGTGAAAAAGGCCCAGGAGGATACAGAGACACACATAGAAAAAACAAAGACCCATATTGAGGCAGACACTGAAAGAAACAATCCTCCATTCGGCGTGACTGCTAAATAACGGAACCTAATGGAAATGTAGCCATTAAAACATAGCCTTCCACCAGCTCAGGAAAATGAAAGTAGCATGACAGCTGATTAAGTCCTTTTAAGATTGTAAATTCGATGTTTGTAAGCTCAAGAGTGATTTTGATAAATATCCTGATTCGACAGGGAAGATTATCCTTTTCCCAAAAGTATAATCTAGAAATCTATAACTAACCTATTTCCTGTCCATCTTAAGAAAAAAACCTGTTTATCTCCACAGATGTTGCCAGGTGTACCGGGTTTCTCTATCAATTCTCGTTTTTAGTTCATATTTCCAAAACCTGTACCTTTTTGATTTTTGATAACCTGGCACAAAACCAAGCATTACCAGGTTCGCACCAGTGATAAGAAATACTGGTACCTCGATACATTTGCACAATAAAACATGCATTCCCTGTCCGAGAATAGAACCAACACTATTGCAGTTAGAGTTCCAAATCCTAACTACAAGATTACACGGAATGAAGAAGACACTCTTGCACTTATTCTCAATGAAATGGATTTTCCATTTCATTTCTGATCAGATTCACTGCAGATTGGTTTCTTCTCGCATTCAAGTTTTGCAGAATGGAAAATCCCATTTGGCCCATGGTGCAGTCTGGTTTAAAGACATTCATCTATTCTATTCCCAGTTTCCAGCTTTGATCCATAACCTTATGTGTTCTGATGTTTCCAGTGCAAATGGCAGTGAGGATCTCGCTTTGATCTTAGATGACACAACAATGGGATTGAAGTTTGACATAGTCACACTGTGTTATTACCCACTTCGTGTCTCCCACAGAAAGAGACACACAGACAGATTCCCCGAGAGGGGCAGAGTTCTCAGGATTTGACCAGCTCCTTGTGCTTCACTTCAGATGTCCGCTCCAACATGCAAGTTCAACATCCAAAAGGCAGCTTTTGGTTAAACCAAAGCCAGTTCTACAGAGAATGAGAGACGTTGATCTGAGCTAAAATTTGAATTGGACGAAAGAAACCGTAAATTCGAAAACCCAAACCCTTCCGTTCCTGACAGACAACAGGAATGGACTAGCTCGCTGCATCGTCGTGATTTTAAATGTGTACCGACAATCCCCTAATTCGACGTCAGGCGTGTTACCAATTCCATCACTGAACCAAACACCAGGTTCGGATGTGACAGTTTGTCTATAGGTAATGTAATCTTCCACATCAGGGAAACAGCATTCACAAGGTGAAAAATCAGCAAACATAATCACCGTCACTGTTTAACTTGGAATGCCCCACTCTGTGAAACATTTCCTTTCACTGTACTTTCATACTTGAAGTGTTTTACATTCCAGAGCCTGAACTAATTCAGCGAGAAACCACTGGTCATTTCGGGCCCGTCATCCGGAATGAGGCGAGTTGAACGTTGCCTTTCTTGCTGCCAACACATCAGCGCAGCTCAAAACGAGCTCGTGTTAGCATCAGTCTTTACGTAACTTGCTGCAATATATCTGCTGAACAACATCAGATTATCACAGCATTGCCTTCTTCACATTGAAACCAAGGGTAATAATATGAACCGACTTGGAAACTTGGAGAGAGAAACACTGCTGACGAAGACGAGTATGACGTGAGGAGCAGGCACTAGAGTTTGTACAGGTCCCAAAGGCTACTGCAGTATCAATGGACATCCCTGCATACGAGTCTGTGTTTGCATTACCCAGAACAGGCTTTCATTCCCAGTCAGGAAATGAAGATTTAATTCTCTTCTTGTGAATTATCCGAAGGAACACTAAATCCTGATTGCACCCAGAACACACACACGGATCCTGCCAGAACAATTCAGTGATCGATCAGCATCTGTCTGGAAGGACAATGGCAGCAAATATAAGTGAAAGCTATCACCGCAATTACCCCTCCAAGGTTTTCACGTTTCCCAGTCGAAAATATTTCGCTGCTTCTTCAATGTCACTACTTCTAAATCCTTGCCTCATGGCATCATGCCTCTACCCCGCTACTGAGGACATCCAGAGTTCTGCGGAGTAACTGAAAATCTCAATCTCTCGAGTAATTAGGGATTGACGGTGCATTCCATCACATTGAGCAATGACTTTGTCCCAGTAATACGTTTCCAAAAGCTGCAGTTTCTAAGGGAACACTTGCAAGCTGTCGGGAATAAATTGTGATTCGGAGATGCCGGTATTGGACTGGGGTGTACCAAGTCAAAAATCACACAATACCAGGTTATAGTCCAACAGGTTTAATTGGAAGCACACTAGCTTTCGGAGCGATGCTCCTTCATTAGGTGTTTGTGGAGGGCTCGATCGTAACACAGAATTTATAGCAAAAATTTGCAGTGTGATGTAACTGAAATTGTACGTTGAAGAATTGATTGTCTGTTAAGCCTTTCATCTGTTGAAAGAAGTGAAAATATCACTGTATTCTATGTGTAAATCACAAAACCCTTTTTTAAAAAATTGCATTCTCGGGTTAGCTATTAACAATGGTAATAGCTAGACAATATGTTGAAGGTGTTAGCCCCTGTGTTCTCTGTCTATGACCTGATGTTTAGATTGATTCCAATCCAAAAAGTGAGATAACAGAGTTTTACATAATTTCATGCAGTTTTTGAGCTCAGAGTTCTACATGAATGTATGTAGTTTCTGACCAAAGTGCAATGTAACTCTGAAAGTACCAAAAAAATTCATCACACAAAATATATGTGTGCGTGTGGGTCTTTGTCTGTGTGTGTCTCCAGCGAAACCAAAAACTGACAACTAATGAACAGAAGCAGAACTGACAAAGAGATCATATTTTCAGACACACGGACTCATGAATGCTGTCTGTGAGGCAGAGCGAGTCGTCTGGGTCATGAGCTGCTCACACAAATTGCAGCGAGGCAACTCCAAATGGTGCTTTCAACGGACTGGCGCCTTAGAGCACCAATACTTCCAGGAAAGTGCCCAAGTAACATGAATCAGAACTGACTAATAATGAACCATGGAAAGTGAAGATTACCAATTACAGTCTCGATTAGATGAGGTTAACAATTGGGCTGATGTCTCCACCGGATCGAGAGGACCAATCACCAGCCTCTCTCATCAGGACAGAAATTAAGGAAATTAGGGAAAAGTAACCAAGTTTCATATCACAATTTCCCTCCTTTTCGCAACAACAAAAGAAAACTGCGAGCAGATTCAATGTAGAACCTAATTTCACATCAACAGGGAAATAAATATCTCCATTCACTTTCAGAGAAACTGTGAAAAATGCAAATTGTCTGGAATATGAAAGATTGGCGCAGCCTGTTTTTGAGTCACATATTATGCTGGTGGCCTTTCGAGCTGGAGGGGAAAGTGACAACTGTAGCAGAAGGGGAAACCAGCGTGGGCACTGACATGTTGGTTGTTTTCTGCTGTGCCACATCACTGCTGGGTTCGAAGAAATGACTGCTTTTTCTGTTCAACTTTAACACAGCCCATCCCTGCAAAACGTTGCCAGCTTAATCCATTAGCATACGTGGCCGCGCAGGGATACAAACACAAGCCTTCTTGAGGAGTGGAATCTGAAATCAGAGTCTAAGCTTGCTCAGCCACGCGAGCACACAGGCCAAAACCGGAAACCCAAGGTCATGTACCTGATTATACCCTGCAGCATACTCACAGCAACTGTACCAGTTCTGTGGAAAAAACCGATGGGAAGGAATTGCTCTATCTGAGTGGTCGTGCTTGTTGTTCTCATCAGCAAATCTGGCTTTGAATTTGCTAGCCCATATCTGCTGCCATGCTGAAACGGAATGAAATTCCGATTAGTCGCCGTGTGAAACTTTGTTCATTCTCTCTCCTCAGATAAAGTGATCACTGGAGATGATGAATTCTGCTCCTGCCAGAAACGCCGACTCTCCTGCTGCTCAGATGAACTGAAAAACTGGTTTAGCACTGGAATCCGAGAATGGCAGAACACGTAGCAAGAGTATTCGAAACCCAGAGCCAATAAGAGTTTCAACTTTCATTTTATTTCTCCATAATAGTGCATTACCCAGCAGAGCCATGAGCAACTGCCACCTGGCTGCAAGCTGAGTTAGAAACCTATGTGGGAATCAAGGACATGTGACTCATTTATTGTCGGTAAATCAAACAGTTCTCACTTTGAGGTGTGCAAAAATTAGTTCCTAGACATATTCAGGGAAGGTCAAAGGCGATCTGAGATGTCAAAGAGGTGGTCACTGTTCGTGATTGTGCTTTGTTCGATTGTGAAAAGGTTTCCCGCTTTAGTCACATTCACGTTTCTTGTTGATGACTGAATCAGACAAAAGGTGTTTCACTAGAGCTGCACGTGACTTGCATTCCTCTCCCTAGCTGTCATACTTTCCTGGAACTCTGTGAGAACAAGAAAACAAAATACATACTGTCATTCGGCAGCCTGTCTGTGATTTCCTCATTTTCAGTTACAACATGGCTTAGACTTCAGGCCACACGGTAATATTAGTAACAGTAAGAGAGCAAGAGTCGATAGTTCATCTGTGCCTGTCAATATTTTCATTGTGAATGAACTGTATCCGTGTCTGCTGCTTCGAAACTCGAATATGTGAACTGCTCCAAACTATGATTGAGGATTTCTGGTTTTGGTTGACACACGTTGAGAAACGCCAGACAGCGTTCAAATGAAGCTTTCAGAGCACATTTTCGGATGCATTTGACAGAGACTAACATCATGAATCCAGTGTATCCTGTGATCGAAGGAAATGAATGCTCTCCTTGTTTCAGATACGGGACACCTTTGCATGTAAAGTAAATGCGGTACTGTTGTTACAGAAAGGATCAGTAACCGGTAACTGTGTCCTTAAAGTGGACATGAATGAAAAAATAAAGAATACCATTTTGAAATATCCAGGAAATATTGGCTGAAAAGGCGCAGATAATTTTCCCTGCAGCGCCAAGACAGAGGAACATATGTAACTGCACTCTTAAACAGGATGGCCAGCAGTGATATAAACATCGCCACATATGAAGGACCACTGCGAATAGAAATTTGAAAATGAAATTCACGCAGCAGGTATTCAGAGTTATATTCTTTCCACCGCTACAGTCGTATTGGGTGAATAAATTCAAAACAAGGCTTGCTGATGAGTATGCAATAAAGCCCCATCGATCATGATATGAAAGACTGTCATCCGTAAAGAGGGAAAAACAATGTTTCTTCTAAGCTTTGTACTGGGACATTTTCGCACAAACAGATACGGCTACTCTCCAGAAAATATCAGGGCTCGCGGCATGCACTCTTAGAAATGGTGACCATCAGTGCTGGAAACATCCCTGCACATTCAGAACAAGGAAGAATACATATCGAATAAAAGCGTAGATGGCAATTAATTGGACTGATATTCCCTTTCACCACAACAGCTAGAATGTGCGGGAATATACAGAGTAAGGTTTACTGACCCGGTCAGAAAGCAATTACCTCCACATATCTTAACACACAAGCCTATCTTTCTTTCTGTCCATTTTTTTTTTGAAGCGTGGATCCTTTCCGTAGGAGATGAAGATGATTACTGCTCCACCACAGGATCACAGTGGGGCCAGAGACCCGATCGAGCTGCTCAGAACAGTTCGTGTTTGCCGAGAATCACTGAAACTGAGATTGATTGCACGTAGACACGGTGTAACAGCTGTCAACAAATGTGGAGGGTTTTGGGACGGATTAGGACCCACTCTAGGAAAAAGGCTGGATCCTAAAACTGGGGAGTAAGTGTTCAGGGAGAGGACTGGAGAATGGGGTTAAGAACGATATTAGCCAAGATCGAATGGCGGAGCTGACTGGATATTCTGAAAGTGCTAACCGTCCTCCTATGTCTTCCAATCTCTGACCATCTGGTATCTAAGGAAATAGAAACAGATTTATTTGTTCAGTTGGAAGTCCTGGGCAAAGTGAGAGATAGAACAAGCATGATACAATTTTAGAGACTGGGAAATTGTTTGGAGAGGAAGCAATAAATGTGAAGCTGAATATAAAGTTTGAAATCAGGACAAATTCAATTAAAAGGAAGGTTGTAGAAAGGCAGAGGGACATTGAGATGGAAAAAGAAGTTTATCAGTCCCGAAATCTCATTCTGTTTTCAAACAAAGATGCGACCGGACCTGCTGAGAGTTTCCAGCAATTTCATTTGTTGATTCTGAAACAGAAGATGGGAGTGATCCTGGACCAATCAGCTCTCCCATGTTCTAGGAATATTTGACTTACCCGTTCGATCAGATCACGTTTGTCCCACACTGAAGCCTCAGAATCCTTCGCCACCCCCACCCTCGTTACTGGCAATAAACTGTTCATTACATAAACGTACATGAGCACACAACAAGAACAATTGCAAAACGTTCAGGGAGAGCTCCTTTCCGTTCCATCAGCACATTCTGAATCAGTTAATTGTTGTTCAGGACCCATGAGACATTACGCCGTCTCTGTCAGACCACTAACAAATGGCCTTTCGCGTTCTGTGCCTTTGAACACTTTGGTTGGTGCACGGATGTCGTGGAATCTCACGTTTGGAAATTGACATCATTCATAGTATTTACAGCTGCACTGATAAAGTTGTCTCTGGTGGTTCCAGTAAAGTACACACAGTTTTCACTCAGAAACCGACATGTGATCAAAGCAGGAGGACATATGTGTCAACGAAAGCAACAAGAATGCTCCACCAGCGTTGGTTTGCAATTCTACATGTGGAACGAAGAGCTGGGACTCTATTAAACAGTGAAAACGACTATTATGGGGCTTGGACGCACTGCTCTCTGATTAAACACCTCACAATTCATCGAACCGAGATATCCATGCTTGGCACACGACGAATTAGTTTGCTGTTTCATTCTGAGCACAATTAACCTGGCACAGCAATTTACAAAGATCCAGCTCATTCCTCCCAATCACAAAGAACATAATTCACATCTTTCATTTCTATTATTTCTTCAAAACATTACAATCTATTTAAAACTTGTCCCAGCATTAAAGATTCAACCCGAATATTTTCATACGAAGTGATTTCCAGTCACTCTGGCAGACAGTAAATCAGTCGGAAAATTACCTTTGGAAACCCAATCATTTCTGTTCACAGTATTGGGAATTTCCCATCTGCTGACGAGACAGAGTCCTCTCAATCAACATTTTCTTTGTTCTTCCCGCCTAAAACGTTTACCACTTCTTATTTTCAACACAGGAGTTTTGTTTATCAAACGTTCCAAGAACAGGAACAACCTTCCAATCTCCTGAAGCCGTTTCCAATTTGAAATGGAAGTTTTGTTCCTTTCCCACGGGAAGAGCAGTTAATGAGAAAGGAGTTTCCACGAGCTGAGTCCCAGGGTTTGGCAGGAAGCCCTTATTGAAGCTGCAGTGGCCGCTTTCAGTTACATCGTGGGAATTGGAGAACATGGTGTCGTATTCTGCTGCGTGTAACCGTTTTGCTCCCTGTGGACTCGGGGAGAACCATGGATGAGTTTTCGGAACAACACTGCCTTCCACTCACTGGCCATCTGCTAGCTAAGGAAATAGAAACAGAGTTATTTGTTCAGTTCAAAGTCCTGGGCAATGTGAAAGATGGAACAGGTCTGATACAAAATTGGAGACTGGGAAAATGGTTGGAGAGGAAGTAATAAAAGAGAAGCTGAATATAAAGTTGGAAGTCAGGAGACATTCAATAAAAATGAAAAGTGTGCAAAAGCAGGTGGAGATGGACATGGAAAAGAAGTGCCACTAGTCCCGAAGTCTTAAATCGATTTATATTTCCAAGATGCTACCAGACCTGCTGAGAGTTTCCAGTAATTTTATTTGTTGGTTTAGAAACAGAAGATGGCAGTGATCCTGGACCAAACAGCTCTCCCGTGCTCTGGGGATATTTGACTTACTGTGTCTATGTCCCACACTGAAAGCTCACGATCCTGCCGCACCTCCACTCTCGTTACTGACAATATACAGTTCATTACGTTAAACACAAGAAGAACAATTGCAAAACGTTGAGGGAGAGTACCCTTCGGTTTCCATCAGAATAATCTGAATCACTTAAAATTGGTTCAGGGCCCATGTAACATTGATCCGTCTCTGTCAGACCCCTCGCAAGTGGCCATTCGCTTTCCATGCCTTTGAACACTTTGGGTGGTGCACGGTTGGTTTGGAACCTCACATTTTCAAACGGACACCATTCATTGTATTTTCGGCTGCACTGATAAAGTTGTCTCTGGCGCCACCAGTAAAATGGAAACTGTGTTCACTCAGAAACCGACGTGTGATCAAAAGCAGGCGGACAGATGTGTCAATGAAAGCAGCAAGAATACTGCATGTGGAATGAAGAGCCGGAATTGTATTAAGCAGTGAAAGCGCCCATTGTGAGGCTTGCGTCCACCACCCTCAGATTAAGCATCTCACACTGCACCGACTGAGCTAACCAAGCACGGTGCGCTGTGGATTAGTTTGCTATTACATTGCGAGCATAATTCATCAGCAATTTGTTAGGATCCAGTTCATTCCTCCTAATCACAAAAATATCATTCACACCTTCCACTTCAGTTATTCCTTCAAAGCATTACAATCTATTCTGCACTTATCCCGGAATGTAAGCTTCAACCTTAATATCTTCATATTTTTACCCTCACCTTTATGTCGCTGATGTGATTTCCAATCTCTCTGGCAGACAGTAAATCAGTCGGGAAGTTACCTAAGGAAACCCAATGATTTCCGTTTACAGTTTTGGGCAATACCCATCTGCTGACGAGACAGAGTCGTCTGAATCAACACTTTCTTTGTTCTTTCTACCTAAAACCTTTACCACTTCTTATTTTCAAGTCAGGAGTTTTATTTATAACACGTTCGAAGAACTGGAGCAACATTCCAATGTCCTGAAGCCCTTTCCAATTTAAAATGAAAGTTTTGCTCCTTTCAAACGGAAAGAGCTGTTACTAAGGGAGCAGTTTCCACGAGTTGTTTCCCATGGCTTGGCAGAAAGCCGCTGATTGAAGCTGCAGTGGCCGCTTTCTGTTTGCATCGGGAGCTTGGAGAAAGTGATGTCGTATTCTGCTGCGTGTAACCGTCTCGCTCCCTGCGGACTTGGGGTGAATCATGGATGAGATTTCCCGGTTATAATGTGAATACATGGTCGGGGTAAATGCTTGTGCTGAAATATTTGAGGCTTATTCCCTGGGTGGGGTCGAACCACCAACATTTCAGCCAACTGCGCTGACCATTTGAGATACAGAAACTGGCAACGCAGATATCCAAAAGCAAAGTTATCGACGGGATATGAGGATATGTCGGACAGCAGGAACTTGCGTTGTTTTCAGAGACAGTGCAGTGGCTAAGTTTATCACCGAGAGGGTAACCATACAGAGGAGCTGCAAACACTCAAATTAAAAGGTACCCACACATGCGCAGTTCTCTCACACACTTATTCACTTACAATGCTGGTATTTGAAGCCACGATTCGGTAGAAACTGAAGCTTAAAATCCAGCACATTAGACCGCTCGACCACGCTACCACACAAAAGCCAACACTCAGATTTGTTATGACTAGTGTTTCAGCATGGATTCACTTCAGGCACTTCGACCTCACAAATGTTGTAATGAAATAGGCGTAATTTAAGAAGAAAGACCAAAAAGAATGTACAGACAAGGAACAGGCCCTTCATCCATTCAAGCCTGAGCTGATCCAAATCTACTGTTTGAAGCTGTCACCCAATTCCTAAGCATCTGTATCCCTCTGCTCCCCACCTACTCATGCATCTGTCCAGACGCCTCTTAAATGTATCTACCGTGATTACCTCTCCCGTCTCTGCTGGGAACGCGTTCCAGACACCCACCACCCGCTGTGTCAAGTAGTTGCTGCGTGTATCCCTCTTAAACTTTTCACGTCTCACCTTGAAAGCGTGACCTGTCGGTATTTAATCCTTCAACCTGGGAAATAAAACTTTTCTCTATCTACCCTGTCTGTACCCTTTCATGATTTTGTAAACCTCAAAAAGGTCTCCCTCAAACTCCTTGTTTCTAATGAAAACAAACCTAACCTACTCAACCTCTCTTCCTAGATTGCACCTTCCATACGAGGCAACATCCGCTTAAACCTTTTACAGGCCCTCTCCAAAGCGTCCACATACTTTTGGTAATGTGGCGACCAGAAAATTACACAGTATTCTAAGTGTGGCCAGACCAATGTATTGTTCAACTTTAACATGGCTTGCCAGCCATTTTATTCAATACCCTATCCAATGAAGCCAAGCATACTATATGCCTGCTTGACTACTCTATCCACCTGTGCAGCAAACTTCAGTGTATAATGGACCTGCACTCACAGATCTCTCTGTCCATCAACTTTTTTTCCCCCAAACCTCTTCTGTTCATTGTATAACCCCATCTAGAATTAGACTGACCGAAATGCGTCACCTCACATTTATCTGTTTTGAACTCCAGCTGCCACTTCTCCGCCCAACTTTCCAGTATATCTATATCCTCCTGTATTCTTTAACAGTCTCTTATTATTTCTGCTCGTCCAGAAATCTTCGTGTCATCTGCAAACTTTCTGATCATTGCAACAGTGCTCTCTTCCAGATCATTTAAGTATATCACAAACAACAGTGGCTACAACACTGACTCCTGTGGAGCACTACTGGTCATCTTTCTCCATTTCCAGAAACTCCATTCTACTGCCACTCTCTGTCTCCCGTTGCTCAATTAGTTCTTTATCCACCTGTCTACAACACCCTGCACACCATGTTACTTTACGTTCTGTATTTGGTTACCATGGGGAGCCTTATCTAACTCCTTACTGAAGTGGATGTAAATGACATCAACAGCCTTTCCTTCATCTATCAACTTGGGCACTTCCCAGAAAAACTCTATGCCTCTCACTGATATGCACATTATTTTCTAAATATGAATAGATCCTATGCCTCAGTACCTTCTCCAGCAACTTTCCCAACACTGATGTTAGGCCCATTGTTCTGTAGTTATCTGGAATATCCCTACTACCCTTCCTGTACAGGGGACAATATGAGCAACGTTCCAGTCGGCCAGAACCTTACCTGTGCTGAAGGAAGCCGCGAAGATATCTGTCAGGGCCCCAGCTATTTCCTCTCTCACATCACTCAGGAACCAGGAATAGATCCCATCCGTTCCTGGGAATTGTCCACATTAATTACTCCTAGCCTGCACAACACAGCTTCCCTACGTTTGTCAACATGATCCAGACTAATCAAATGTCTTACTCTAGACTCAACATTCATCATGTTCCTCTCCTCAGTGAGCACTGATGCAAAATAATCATTCAGAACCATATTAACTCTCTCAGATTCGACATACAGCCTTCCTTAATTTTCCTTTAGTGGACCAATCCTTTCTCTGGTTACCCGCTTGCTTTTTATATATGAATAAAAGGCTTTAGGATTCTCCTTAATTGTGCTAGCGTGAAGTTGTTTCATGACCCCTTTTAACCCCCTTGAATCCTCGTTTAATACTTGTCCTAATCTTCTCATGTTCCTCCAGGGACCATTATGTTGTTAGCTGCCGAGGCGTTATGTATGCTTCCCTTTTCCTCTTGGCGAGTCGTACAATTGTCCTGTCATCAACAGTTCACGAATATTGCCTTTCAAATCCTTTGCCTTCAGCGGCACATGCCTATCCTGCACTATATTTAAACTAGCTTTGAAAGCCTGACACATATGAACTGTGGACTTTCCTACAAATAGCTGTGTCCAATCCACATTTCCGACCTCGTGCATAATTTTGATATAATTAGCTTTGGCCCAGTTTAGTACTCTTTCCTCAGGACAACTCTCATCTTTGTCAATGAGTATTCTAACGCTTACAGAATATTGGACACTTCCCAAAGAAATCACCCACGGCAACTGCTATCGCCAGCCCTGGTTTATTCCCAATATCAGTTCCAATATGACATATTCCCTCGTCGGACTATTGATATACCGCTCCAGAAAACTCACCTGGAGGCTTCTTACAAATGGTATCCCATCCAGACCTCTGACGCTAAGAGTATCTGGATCAATGTTGGGAAAACGGAAATCTCCAATCAACACTAAATTATTGCCTTACGTCTTTCCATGATCTGTTTAACTATTTTTTCTTACACCTCACGCTCACTGTAATACAGCCCCCAAAATCGGACCTCACCCTTCTTATTTCACTGCTCCATCTCACGACCCAAGCCCTACATGGTGTCCTCCTTTCGCACAGCCATGATATCATCCTTGACCAGCAATGCAACTCATTCCCTTTTTACTTCCCTCCCTGTCCCGTCTGAAGTGTCTATATCCTAGAACATTTGGTTGCCAACCATGCCCTTCCTTCAACTAAATCTCTGTGATCGCAATAACGTCATATTCCCAGGCACCAATCTAAGCCCTAAGTTCATCTGTCTATACTCCATGCATTAAAGTAGATGCATTTCAGGACACCAGTTCTTTTGCATTCATCTGCTCTCTGCCTACTCTTCCCATTATTAATGCTATCTTCCAGATTCTTAGCGTTTCCAGTTTCCACCTCACTGCCGACTTGTTTACTCTTGTGGTTCCCAGCCCCCTGCCACATTAGTATAAAACCTCCCAAACAGCAGTAGCAAAAACTCCCGAAAGGACATACGTTCCCGCCTGGTTCAGATGTAGATTGTCAATTTTCTTATCGTTCCACATTCCCCAGAACTGGTCACAAAATCCAACAAATCTGAAACCCGCCCTGCAGCACCATTCCTCAACTCACGTGTTCACCGTGCCATTTTTTTATTCATTTCTACGCTGGCAGTCACATGGCACCGGCAGTAATTCTGAGATTACTACCTTTGAGGTCCTCCTCTTTAATTTCTCTCCTAGCTCCTTGAATTCTCCCTGCACGTCCTCATCTCGTTTTTTTTTTCCTTGGTGCCTGTATGCACCAAGACAACTGGCTGTTCACGATTCCCTTTTCGAATGCTCTTCAGCCAATGGGCGACATCCCTAGCCTGAGCACCTGGGAGGCAATATAACTCTCCAGAATTGATGACACTTCACAGTGATGCCACCCACAGCTCCAGAGTGGCCACGCGGTCAAACAAGTGCTGCAGCTGGACACACTTCTTGCAAGTGTAAGTTTAGAAAACCTTTACAAGGATTTTCAAGGTTTGCCGTGCTTGGACATGAGAACGAAACTGAATAGGCTTCGTCAGATTCCCAGGAGCTTCAGGGCTTAGAGATGGCCTCACAGAAGTTTATAAAATCATGAGGAAGACAGACAGAGTAAATAGTCAGGGAGCACTTCTTCACAAGACACGCGAGTTCATTTCTAAATAGTAAATGTTTAATGTGAGAAAGGAAAGATTTAAAAGGGATGTGAAGGACACATGTCTTTTCACACAGAACTTTTGTGTGTGTGGAATGAATCGCCACATTTAGTGGTAGAGTCTGGTGCACTCACAACATTTCAAAGCCATCTGAATGGGTGTATAGACTGGAAGACCTCGGAGAGATAAGGCACAAATATTGGCAGATATGTATGGATTAATTTAGGTTATCTATTCGGCAAGGGCAAGTTGGATCACGGGATTTGTTTCCATGCTCGACAAGTCTGAGATGCTCCAGCCACCGGAAACAGTTTGAATACATCAATTGCAAAAAAAACGCATGATGTTTGTTACTCAGTCAGCGAGTTTGGCTATTTTGTTTGGAGGGTGGATGAGCCCGACCGATCCAGAGATGAAGGTTTTACGGATATTTGCTGCCAATGACCATTCTTCTTGACACTTTCCCATGTTCGCCATCAAAGATTTTGGCTGAAGAAAATTACCTCACATATCGCATTAGCCACTTTGCTCTCCAACGAATCCAAAAACTGACAGCTTTTATCGTGGAACGGACTCAAAACTGAAAAGTCAGTATCATGATCAGAAACACCGAAGCTTAAGTGCTGTCTGTGAGGCACTGTGAGTCGTCTCTGACATGAACTGCTCGCACAAATAACAGCGAGGCAATTCCAAACCTACTGGAGATTTAGTGTATTGCCAAGTCCCAGAAGGTGCTTCAGTATCATAAAACAAAACACAACAACGAACCATTACAAGTGAACATTTCCAATTATATCCGTGATTAAGTTAAGCCATCAATGCGCCGGTGCCCCCATCTGATCGAGAGAGCCAATCACCTTTCTCCCTTACCAGGACAGTAATGAAGGAAATGAAAGTATAGCAACATTTCACATCGCGATTGCCCACCTTTTCGCCACAGCATCAAAAAACGTTGACAAGATTCAATGCAGGATCTTCTTTCGAAATAACGGTGAAATAACTATGTCTATTCACTTTCAGAGTAAACGGGGAACAACGTCTGGAATATGAATAACCAACATAGACAACTTTGGTCCCAGATTCTACTGATGCACAGACTTTCATACCTTGGGTGATTGCCCTACACCTAGAAATCTTCTGGCTGCCTTCTGTTTGTCCTGTCAGATTAACCTTGTGCTGCTCTAATCGAATTTGTAGTTCTTGCCATTTGTCCGTATTGCTACCATTTACTTCTTTGCCAAAATTGGATAGTCCCGCAACGTGATTCGCAGTGCACGTACTTCGCAATGAGGATATGCCACGCGGCAAGTTAAAAAGCACGCTTCCATTTATTAAAGTAAGTTTCTGGGAACTGACAGCCAGCTTCCTTCTTACACTCGGAAGTATGACAACACATAAACCAACAGCATCTCTCAGAGACAAGTGACCAATGCCCATCTTGTGCCGGACAAACGTAGTTGACAAGATTGGACGCAGGGACTGCACAGAAAACTATAGAGGAGAAGCAGAGAGACGACCATCGAGCTGCATTCATGCAGTTCAGTTACCGTGTAAACCCCATGCACAGTTGTTCCTTGTAGGTACACACAGGGCACTGAGTGTCTCTGACTCCAGGACTTGGAACTCGGATTATATGACCGTCTGCAGCACTGATTACTTCCTTGTGTGAGGTACCTCCCGATGGAACATATGTAAAACACGATAGCTCATTGAGAAATACGTCGAAAATAGTACCCAAGAGATGTATTTCTGTTGTGTTACTAGTCCTGTTCCTGACATGACCTCCAGCATTGTTCTTATTGTGTGCTTCCTGACGGTTCGGTGCATGCTTCCGTGATCGCATTGTGTGCAGTAATCTGCGTTTTAGCTGCAATTACGTTCGTTTGAATCCCAGGACCACCGGCCTCTATTTTGTTTACCTCCTCTCGTGCGCAACTGCAACACAGTAAACGATCAATTAATATTGGGAAATGACATACACTGGCGTGTGAAAAGCCCAGTTTCCGTGACAATTATGCAATGGTTACAGATTACTTTGATTCAGGAGATAAGGTTGGAAAGTGTGTTTGGATAGAGATGAGGGACATTGAGGAGGGAGGAAACCAGCCGGTGGAGATTACAAGAACACTAACAGTAACCACAGTGTAAAATAAAACGTACAGGAAAAAATACCGCCTGTGAATGATAAAAGAAGGCAAGAATTAAAGGAGACATTCATTTCCCTTCTTCCTCTCCCGTTTGAATTGTAAAGAAACTTTGAATAAAAACAATCGAAAAGTTATATATGCCCCATCGAACAACATGCACCGTACCTTGGTCATTGACTACTGTAGATTAGAATACTTACAATGTGCAAACAGGCCCTTCGGCCCAGCAACTCCACACCGACCCGCCCGAGCCCAAATGCATTCCTCTCCTTTAACCCCGTCAATTTAGCACCGCCATTTCAACTAACCGGTACATTTTTGGACTGTGGGACAAAACCAGAGCAAGAGCACGCAGCCACGGGGAGAATGTGCAAACTCCACACATTCAGTTGCTTGAGGCGGGAATTGACCCTGACTCTGTGGCATTGTGAAACATCAGCGCTCACGATGGTGTCAGCGTGAGATGGGACTTATTTGCCATCTTTAATTGGGAAAAATCTCAGTCATTGTGAGCATCTGGAGAGATCGGTTCCTTCGCCAGAAAAAGAAATGAATATGCCATTAACATTTGTTTGTTTCATGTCCAAGAATACTCAGATCAATAGCTCCCTTGATTACCTCTGCTGGTCATGTTCGCAAAGAGATCAATCAAATTTCCAAGTGTGATTTTTCTTTCAATGAATAATTTTGACTCAATTTGGCAGCAAATATCTTTTCCTAACTTTGTGCTTTTCTTCTTTTACATTGGTGTCTCGCACCTTACAAATGGCAGCAAAGGTATAAAAGGAGATGGAAGCATTTAACTCAAGTCAGCGGCAGCTTTCAATGAGATCACGGCTGATTTGGTCAATGCTCAAGTGTCCGGCCCTGTCTGAAGTCATGGCCGAGTGGTAAAGCAAATGCACTGTAGGAAGGTCTCTTGGGCCAGTGGCGTAATGGATAACGTGTCTAACTTCGGATGAGAAGATTTTAGGTTCGAGTCCTACCTCGCTCGAGGGGAATGTCTCACTTTAACCGTGCCCCACGTTGACGCTCCCGTGTGAAGTCCTGCCGGGACGTCGCTTCTGTGCTTCTGCATTTAAAACTTGCATTTGTCCGATTGTCCATTTCAAATTCCAGCTCACCACAACGGAGACCTTTGTCGCTTTGGGGGTATCTTTCTGTGTGTCTCCCTTTGTGGGTGAAAATGAGCATGAGTTCCTCAAAACAGTGACAAGTCGTTGTGGAAGTGTCATACATCTGCCCCATTATTGTGCCATTTAGGAACACAGGATAAAGTCATTGACATTTGCCCTGGGAACATTAGAACACACGAGACTTTGGGCCAAAGTTGGAAACTGCGACTGGAATAGTTGGCTCTCTCATTAGCCGCAATGCACGCAGGCGGAATGGCCTTTTCCCACTTTGTAAATCTACGAAGACTAGTTGAAAATAATCTGCAACGAAAATGTTCAGAAAGGGTGTTTTATTTACACCAAATACGATAGTATCTCTCGCCTTGTCTTGTTATTTACTTGTGAGGATTCGGTACTCTCAGCACCGTGGCCCGGATCGTATTCCGCTCATGGAATGGTTGTATTGTTCAGCTAACATGTCGGTGTACCAGTACTTCTGCCGATTTTCCGATGCTAGCAGGTCATTGGTTTTGTCCAAAACATTATGAATGCTAACATAATACAAATAGCTGCAGTTGCTGGAAATCTGAGCCAAAAAAAAAATTGTTTGCGGAATGCAGAAAGACTGGCAACAGAAACATCGACTTTCCTGCTCCTCGGATGCTGTTGTGCTTTTCCAGCATTTTCTGATCTAAAATCAAGTTTCCAGCATCTGCAGTCCTCACTTTTGCCTAGTTCCTTCAGTGTCGCTGGTTCCCAATTCAAGAACTCCATCTCTAGCGGTTTCATGTCTCTACCGCCATGCTGTGGAGTTGAAGAGTGAAGAAAAGTAACTTACCCCCTCCATCTTTGGGGTAATTAGGGGCTGAAAGTGAATCGTATCACATTGAATTATATCGACAAGTGACTTAATCTCTGTCTTTAATTGGGAAAAATCTCTGTCATTGTGAGCATCTGGAAAGATCGGTTCCTTTGCCAGAAAAAGAAATGAATATATCATTAAACTTTGTTTGTTTCATGTCCAAGAATACTCAGATCAATATCTCCCTTGATTACCTCTGCTGGTCATGTTCGCAAAGAGATCTAGCAAATTGCCAAGTGTGATTTTCCTTTCAAGAAATAATTTTGACTCAATTTTGCCGCAAATATCTTTTGCTAACTTTGTGCTTTTCTTCTTTTACATTGGTGTCTCGCACCTTACAAATGACAGCAAAGGTATGAAAGGAGATGGAAACATTTAACTCAAGTAAGCGGCAGCTTTCAATGAGATCACGGTTGATTTGGCCAATGCTCACCGGGCGGTGCTTTCTGTAGTCATGGCCGAGTGGTTAAGGCGATGGATTAGGTATCCTTTGGGGTCTCCCCACGTAGGTTCAAATCCTGCTGACTATGCTATGAATGCTTTCCTGCTGGAGCAATTCAAAGTTCAGAACACCTGTTTTTGCAAACCAGGCCTGTAATTTGATTTGACTTGAGAAACTCGAGTTCTTCATCAGAAATGCTCCACATTTAAAACATTATCTCTGTTTCTCTTTCCAGATACATTGCTCGACACATCGGGTTTCTGCAGTTGTTATTGAACGCCCTGAGCAGAAGTGCTGCTTTTCATTAGATTCCTTTCATCCCTTGTCCTCTGTTCTCTGACTCTGGTCATTGGCAACACTTCCTCCTGCTCGTCAGAGTGCTCATTCCCCACCGCTCCCTCTCCCATCATTACAAACAACCGAAGGAAATTGCCACTTAACCAAAGTGAAACTCACCAGCCTAGGAACTCTGTCCACTAAACGGGACTTATCATCCCTGGACGTGGTGCAAGCCAGAGGATTGTGAAGAGATACTGTGAAAATATTGTCCGTTGGCAGTTGGAAAAATGTTTAGGAAGCAAACCATATAATTTAGGCTCCAGCTTTGGAAATCTTGAGAAACTCTTTAGGAAATGGAATCATAGGAGATTGAAGAAGTGTAAATTGTCAGTCCGAGTAGAGGAAGGGACATTGACTCTGATGTTCTCGGCACAGGAAGTGATCTGAGACATTGAAAGAATTCTCGCTCCCGTACGTGAGGAATACAAACTTCATCTGGACTCTGGGACAATGAAAAACTCTGGAACACTCAAGACAATATCCAAATATTGACTGAGATCACTACAGTACGACGAGTATAGATGGGTCAATTTTTGTCCAGTGTGTGCGGGAGGGCTTCCTGACACAGTATGTAGACAAGCCTTCAAGGGAAGAACCCACTTTCGATTTAGTACTGGGTAACGAGCCTGGCCAGGTTTTAGATTTGGAAGTAGGTGAGCTCTGTGGAGACAGCGATCACAACTCTCTCTCAGGTTTACTTTCGTGATGGAAAGGGATAGGTGTACTCCACGGAGCAAGAGTTTCAGCTGGTGGAAGGGAAATCACGATGCAATGAGGTAAGATTTAGGAAGCGTAGAGTGGGGTAGGAAACTGTAGGGGGTGAGCACATTAAAAATGTGGAGCTAATTCAAGGAAAAGCTCCTGTGTGTCCTAGATATGTATGTACATGTCAAGCAGGGAGGGAGATATAGAACGCGTGAGCCGTGGTTTACTAAGGAAGTGGAATCCCTGGTCAAGAAGAACAAGAAGTCTTATGTTAGGACAAAACGTGAAAACTAAGTTAGAGCGCTCGAGGGTTCCAACGATATCAGGAAAGACCTAAAAAGAGAGCTGAGAAGAGCCAGGAGGAGACATGAGAAGTTGTTGGCAGATAGGATCAGGGATAACCCTAAGGCTTTCCATAGGTATGTCAGCAATAAAAGAATGACGAGAGTTAAATTTGGGACAATCAAGGATAATAGTGGGAAGTCGTGTGTGGAGTCAGTGGAGATTGAGGAAGCACTAAATAAATATTTTTCGACAGAGTTCGCTCTAGATAATGAAAATGTTGGCGAGGAAGATACAGAGATACTTGCGTCTAGACTAGAAGAGATTGAGGTTCACTAGGAAGAGATATTAGGAATACTGCAGAGTGTGAAAATAGATAAGTCAGCTGGGCCGGATGGGATCTATCTGATGCTGTTTAGCAAATGCACTGCAGGAAGTTACAAATCAAATTGATGCTAACAACGGCTCGTTTTGAGCCGCTAATTTGCAGTGAAGTGGCGGCGCCAATAAAAGGTGTCACGCATCTCGACTAATTCCACATCCTGAGCTCGAAATGACCAGGTGTCTCTCGCTGAGTTTCGGCAGGGTCTTGCTTAGACGACACCATGACACGTTTTCACTGGAGTGGATCATGAAATCGCGTCGTGACTGTGAATAAAACGATGGACACTTCCAGCAGAGAAGGAGGCGACCCTGAAGCAGGCAGCTGAGGACAAATGTTTCTCCTTTGCCAGTGAAAGGCACTGCTTCACACATTGGAAACTTCGAAGTGAAGCAGTGTTGGTGATTATCTTCGCTGCTTGTTCACCTTTTTAATTCTGATTCCGTGAAAGTCCATGGCATTATATATCGACATTCTGCCATTGCCGAGCGTGTCTGTTGGGCAAGTGGCGTAACGGATAATGCGTCTGACTTCGGATCAGAAGATTGGAGGTACGCGTCCGACCGGGCTCGAGGGGCAATGTCTCACTGTAACCATGCCCCACGTTGACGCTCCCCTGCTGGGACGTCGCTTCTGTGCTTCTGCTTTTAAAAAGTTGCATTTGTCCTCTTGTCCATTTCAAATTCTAGCTCACCACGACGGAGACGTCTTGTCGGTTTGCGGGTACCTTTCTGTGTGTCTCCCTTTGTGTGTGAAAATGAGCATGAGTTCCTCAAAAGAGTTACAAGTCGTTGTGGAAGTGTCATACATCTGCCCCAGCATTGTGCCATTTAAGAACACAGGATAAAGCCATTGACATTTGCCCTGGGAACATTAGAACACACGAGACTTTGGGCCAAAGTTGGAAACTGCGACTGGAATAGTTGGCTCTCTCATTAGCCGCAATGCACACAGGAGGAATCGCCTTTTCCCACTTTGTAAATCTACGAAGACAAGTTGAAAAAAATCTGCAACGAAAATATTCATAAAGGGTGTTTTATTTACACTAAATACGATAGTATCTATCGCCTTGTCTTGTTATTTACATGTGAAGATTCGGTACTCTCAGCACCGTGGCCCGGATCGTATTCCGCTCATGGAATGGTTGTATTGTTCAGCTAACATATCGGTGTACCTGTACTTCTGCCGATTTTCCGATGCTAGCAGGTCATTGGTTTTGTCCAAAACATTATGAATGTTAACATAATACAAATAGCTGCAGTTGCTCGAAATCTGAGCCAAAAACGAAACTTGTTTGCAGAACGCAGAAAGACTGACAACAGAAACATCGACTTTCCTGCTCCTCCTAAGCTGCTGTGCTTTTCCAGCATCACTCTGATCTAAAATCAAGTTTCCAGCATCTGCAGTCCTCACTTTTGCCGAGTTCCTTCAGTGTCGCTGGTTCCCAATTCAAGAACTCCATCTCTAGCGGTTTCATGTCTCTACCTCCATGCTGTGGAGTTGAAGAGTGAAGAAAAGTAACTCACCCCCTCCATCTCTGGGGTAATTAGGGGCTGAAATTGAATCGTATCACATTGAAGTATATCTACAAGCGACTTAATCTCTGTCGTTTATTGGGAACCATCTCTTTCATTCTAACCATCAGGAAAGACCATTTCGTTCGCCAGAGAAAGAAATGAATATGTCACTAACCTTTGTTTGTTTCATGTCCAAGAATACTCTGATCAATAGCTCCCTTGATTACGTCTGCTGGTCATGTTCGCAAAAAGATCTAGCAAATTGCCAAGTGTGATTTTCTTTTCAATAAATAATTTTGACTCAGTTTGGCTGCAAATATCTTTTCCTAACTTTGTGCTTTTCTTCTTTTACATTGGTGTCTCGCACCTTACAAACGACAGCAAAGGTATGAAAGGAGATGGAAGCATTTAACTCATCAAGTAAGCGGCAGCTTTCAATGAGATCACCGCTGATTTGGTCACTGCTCAACGTTGTAGCTTTCCCTGCAGTCGTAGCCGAGTGGTTAAGGCGATGGTGTTAGACGTTCGTTGGGTTTTTTTCCCCATGTAGGTTCGGGTCTTGCTGGCATACGTTATGAATGCTTTTCCTGCTGGAATAATTTCTACTCAAAGTTCAGAAAGCTTATCTTGCAAACCAGGCTAGTAATTTGATTAGACTTGGGAAACTCGAGTTCTTCATCAGAAATGTTCCATATTTAAAGCATTATCTCTAAGAATTACGCGAGTTAAATTTGGGACAATCACGGATAATAGTGGGAAGTTTTGTGTGGAGTCAGAGGAGATAGGGGAAGCACTAAATAAATATTTTTCGACAGTGTTCGCTATAGTAAATGAAAATGTTGGCGAGGAAGATACAGAGATACTTGCGTCTAATACTGAAGATTGTGAAAACAGTCAAGTCCCCTGGGCCGGATGGGATCTGTCCTAGGATCCTTCTGGGAAGCAAGGGAAGAGATTGATGAGCCTTTGGAATTGATCGTCAAATCATCGCTGTCTGCAGGAATAGAGCTGTGGAATGGAGCATAGCATATGTTTTTCTCTTGTGCAAAAGGTTTCGTAGAGACAACCCTGGTAATTACAGACTAGTGAGTCTCACTGCAGTTGTTGGTAACGTGTTGGAAAAGGTTATTATAGATAGGATTTATGACCATCTCGAAAAGAATAATCTGATCAGGGACAGTCAGCACGGTTTAGTGATGGTTAGGCCTTGCCTAACGAATCTTATTGATTTTTTTGACAAAGTGACCAAACAGGTAGATGACAGTAACCCGGTTGATGTGGTGTATATGGGTTTCAGCAAGTTGTTCGATACGTTTCCCCACAATAGGCTAGTATACAAAATGCGGAGGAATGGAATTGTGGGAGAGATTCCAGCTTTGATCAGTAATTGGCTTGCCAATAGAAAACAGTGTTGTAGTAGTTGGAACATGTTCTTCTTGGTGTCCAGGTCCTGGCGACGTACCACAAGGGTTGGTGTTAGGTCCACTGCTGTTACATGAGATCTAACCTTGCCAATCAGTTTCCCATGGGGAACATTATTGAACGCCTTACTGAAGACCGTATGGATCACATTTACTGCTCTGCCCTCATCAATCTTCTTTGTTACTTCTTCAAAATACTCAATCAAGTTTGTGAGACATGATTTCCCACGCACAAAGCCATGTTAACAATCCCGAATCAGTCCTTGCCTTTCCAAATACATGTACATTCTGTTCCTCAGGATTCCCTCCAACAATTGGAGTATTCTTGGCAGATGCAGTTTCATGTAGGGAATGCGAGGTCATATACTTTGTTGGGAAGAATCAAAAGACACACTCGTGTTAAAATCGATAGAAATGCAAAAGAAGTGCGGTGCAGAGGAGTCTCAGTGTTCTTATACATGAAACGAACAAAGGTTCATCACATATTTATTTCTTGCTGGCAAAACAAAGCCTTTTCTGATGCTCACAATTAAAGAGATGGTTTCCAAGAAAATAGGAAAATTAAGTCACCAGCAGAGAAATCAATTACCAAGATATCCCTCGTGATGTTTTATGGGACATGTGGGATTGTTTTTGATTTTGGTTCTCCAAACGTTTTTACAATGGAACCGAGAGTTTTAGATGGGAAGTTAAGATCACGCATGACTATTGCCATTTTTGTCACTCACACGCATTTCCCCCCTTGTACGATTTATTTCGCTTTGTGGTTACTGCGAGTGGGCTTGTAAAGTACACATGCTTGTGAGTCCATTCCTCACTGTTCCTCAACTCCAGCCAAACAGACTTTACATCCTTATTTCCTGAATCTAGGTAATTCTCTTACCATTGCAGAAATGTCATTAAAACTTCGGTATTCCACACGCCTCTGTATATCATCTTTCAATTTCAATTGATCCTTTACTGTATTGCAGTTGTGCATAAGAAGAGAAAAATAAAATAGAGAATGGTGGACATACGCTTCATACACCAGTTATTGAAGCGAAAATGCAGATTTCTGCCTATAAAACGATCGTGGAACCATGTGCCGAACCCTCAGGAAACACAGAATAAGTGCAGTGCCACAGGGCATGTCAGGGACAGCACCAGAAGGACAACAAAAATGCTGCTCTAAGCTCCTATTTTGGATGTATTTCTCAATGAGCAATAGAGTGTGACATGTGTTCCATCAGGAGTTACCTCACACAAGGAAGTAACCAGTGCTGCAGACTGTCATATCATCCGAATTCCAAGCCCTGGAATCAGAGACATTCAATATTCTGTGCATAACTGCAAGGAACAGTTGTCCGAGGCGTTTACAGTCCAGATGAAATTATGAATGCAGCTCTCTTAGTTGTCAGCCTCTTTCTCCTATGTCGTGTTTCGTGCAGTCCCTGCGTGGAATCTCGTCAACTCCGTTTGACCTGCACATGATGGGTATTAGGCCTTGTTTTCTCGTGAGTTGTTGTCTGAGTGAGGCTCTCCGTTTCTGTGCTGTCATAAGTCCGAGTGTTCGGAGGAGTCTGGATATCGTTTTCCAGAATTTGTTTTTAACACAGGGAAGCATGATTTAAAAATTACCTCATAGCAAATCCTCGTTGCGAACTTTGTGTGCCATGCATTTGCGAATGAAGGTGTTTGAATATTGGTTCTTGGCAAAGAATTTGTGTGGGCGTCAGTCCAGCAGTCCCTAGCAGCAATATGTACAGACGGCAGGGGCCACACATTCGACTAGAATAGCACAACAATAATAGGACAGGGCAAGCAGAAGACAGCCAGACAATTCCTGGAAGCAGGGCACTCATCCACGGATTCCATCTGTTGGACCCAATCTGCAATCCCAACAAACGGAAGCAGCGGGAATGAAACCAAATGAATTCGTACCAAAACATGAGTGCAGCGCTCCACAGGAACCCCTGCAGCGCTGAGAATGTCACCCAGAAAGGGAGGAAAAGTCTGCAAACCATCTTCCGAGCGTCACCAAACTTTTCAACAAGAACTCCAGAAGCATCCGAACTTCACATCTTTCTGCTCCAAAACAGTCCGCTTTTCCACAACAGAGAATTGCCCACTCAACTACCGCGTGTAAGATGAGAATTGCATCCCCTACACGACCAAGGGCGGCAGAAAGAGCGAGGGGAAACAGCTGCCACTGTCATTCCACAGCTACAAACGCTCTCTTTGAAAGGTACATTATCGTATGAATGTCGGGGTAGCAGTAGAACATGGGAACTAAACATATTCTGCGCTGTGTATTCATATTCTGGACAATGTGAGTTGTTCACAGTTTTCCCTGAAAGTGAGTGGACGTCGTTATTTCACCGCTGTTGTGAAGCCAGATCCTGCACTGAATCTGCTCCCTCGTTTTTTGTTGTTGTGGCTAAAAGGTGGGCAATCGCAACGTGAAACCTTGTTATATTTCTCTCATTTCCTTCATTACTGTCCTGGTGAGGGAGGCTGGAGATTGGCTCGCTCGATCAGATGGAGGCACCAGCACATTGTTGACCTAATTTAATCGAGAATATAATTGGTAATATTCACTTTGCATGGTACATTTTTCTGTTTTGTTTAATGTTACTTGAGCACTTTCTGTTACTTGGCAATGCACTAAATCTCCAGAATGTCGGGAAGCTCCTTTTGGAATTGCTTCGGTGTTATTTGTGTGAGCAGTTCTTGACATACACGTCTCGCACTGCCCCACAGACAGAAGTAATGAGTTTGTGTGTCTGAATGACTCTGCCTTTTGAGTTTTGCACCTGGTCCACATTAAGAGCTGTCAGTTTTTGGATTCACTGGAGAGTTAAGGGGGTAACACGATTTGTGAGGTTTTTTTTAGTCAACGAAATTATTTGATGGAGAACTTGAGAATGTATCAAGGAGAATGGTCATTGTCTGTAAATGTCTGGAAAACATTCCTCTCTGTGTCATTTCAAAACATTACGCCTCAACAAAAAAAATAAAATTCAAACACGCTGACTTAGTAACAAACAGCATGCGTTTTTGCAAGTGGTCTCTTCAAACTGTTGTCAGGTACTGGAGTGTCACAGAATTGCCGAGCACGGAAGCAAACCTTCCTATCCAACTTGCATCTGTTGAACAGATGACCGTAACTAATCTAAACATATTTGCCAATATCTGTCCCTTATCTCTCCGAACAATTCCTGTCTGCATACCCATTTAGATGCTTTTGAAGTGTTGTGAGTGCACCAAACTCTGCCACTAAATGTGGCAATTTATTCCACACGCACAAAAATGTCTGTATTAAAAACAAGTGTTGCTCGTATCCCTTTCAAATTGTACTGCTCTCACGTTTAATCTATGCTATCTCACTTTAAACTCATGTGACTTCTGAAAAAGTGTAGATTGACTATGTTCTCTGCTCGTCTACCTCATGATTTTGTAAACTTTTCCAAGGACATCCCTCAGGCCTGAAGCTGCAGGGAAAACTGTCGAAGAATATTCAGCTTCTCAATAATGTCCACAATGTGCAAACCGTTCAAATCGTTGTAAATTTTTTTTTAAATTATGCTAAGGTATTCATAGAAAGTGCCAGGGGAAATTGCCTGAAGTGAAGCGATGCTGAAACACTAGTCTTGACAGATTTGGCGCTCAGTTATTGTCAGGGAGCGTCGCCGAGTGGTTTAATGGAGGTAAAAACAATGAATGCAGATGCTGGAGACCAGATTCAGGATTAGTGGTGCTGAAGAGCGCAGCAGTACAGGCAGCATCCGAGGAGCAGTAAAATCGACGTTTCGGGCGAAACGCTGCAATCCTGATGAAGGGCTTTTGCCTGAAACGTCGATTTTACTGCTCCTCGGATGCTGCCTGAACTGCTGTGCTCTTCCAGCACCACTAATCCAGAGAGATGTAATGTGCTGGGTTTAGGATCCAGTCTCTATTGCGTCGTGGGTTTGAAATCCAATTTTGCAATAGAACCACTGCAGGCTGCTTTTTATGACAGAACTACACAGGTCCTGATATTGCTTTCTGTTTGTGTTTGTTACTCCTCGGGTCTCTCACCCCCTCTGCGATAAACACGGGAACATGAGCAACTGATTCTGAAAATAATGAGAACTACTGCTGTCCACATCCTCTCGAGCACTGTGCGTTTGGATGGGTACAAGCACAATGTTGCTGCCAGTTGCTGTGTCTCAAATGATCAGAGCATTTGGCTGAAATGTTGGTTGTCCTAGCCCAAAAAGAGCACAGAGCCTCAAATATTTCACATCAAGTATTGAGATCGACCATGTACTGACAATACAACCACGAGAACTCATCCATGATTGACCCTGAGTCCGCAATGAGTGAGACAGTCACGTGCAGCAAAATGTGACCCCACTCTCTACAAGCCCCTGCTGCCAACAGAAAGGGGCCACTGCAGTTTCAATCAGCGGCTTCCTGCCCAGCTCTGGACACAGCTCTTGGAAACTCCTTCCTCAGGAATGGCTGTTACCGTGTGAAAGGGTAAAAAATTCCAATTCAACTTGGAAATGTCTTCAGAAGATTGTTCCTGTTTTTCAAACATTTTATAATCAGAATTCCTTTCTCGAATATTAGAAGTGGTAAACTTTGTAGGCAGGTAGAACAAAGAAAGTGTTGATTGTGAGGACTCTGTCTCTTCAGCAGATGGGATTCCCTACACTCTAATCAGAAATGATTTGGTTTCCTGAGGTATTTTCCCGATTGATTTGCAGTCTGCCAGAGTGTCTGGGAATCACTTCGGTGACCTAAGGATCAGGGTCAAAATATGAAAATATTAACAGAGAATCGAAAATCCCGGGGCAAGGCCTAAATGGATTGTAATGGTCTGAAGGAATAAATCTGAGAATTGAAAGACTTGGATAATGTTATTTGCAATGGGGAGGAATGAATGAGATTTTTGAAAATTGCCGTGTCAGCTGAATTAAACTCAGTATGAAATGATAAATTAACCAACACCAATCGTGTCCGGGTACGCTCAGTCGGTAGAGCTTGACACCTTTAATCTCAATGGTGTGGGGTCGAGACCCACGCAAGGCGCTGTTGTTTGTTAATAGGTTTGCCGCTCTCCTTTAATGTTGCAAGAGCGAATTCGCTCGCTGAGACAGGTTTTGTTGACACATTTTTTCCTCCGTTTTGATCATCTCTTGGTTTCTGAGTGAAAACTGTCTCCACTGTACTGCAGGTGCAAGAGACAAGGTTATCAGTTCAGCCGAATATGCTGTAAACGATGTCCCTTCCAAAACGTGAGGTTCCATTCCAAACGTGCCCCAACCAAAATGTCCAGAGACGTCGAATGGCCACATGACAGTGACAGCTGCATGTCAAATGGTGCTGCAATAGAATTAACTGATTGAGAATGCTCTGATGGAAACCGAATGGAACTCTCCCTGAAATTTGCCCAATTCACTCAGTAAATGATGCTGATGTGTACCCATATGTGTTTACGTAATGAACAGCTTATTGTCAGTAACAGGGGTGGGGGTGATGCAGGATAGTGAGGTTTCCGTGTGGGTCAGAAGTGATTTGTTCGAATAGGGAATTCAAACGTCCACAGAGCAGACAGAGCTGATTGGTCCAGGATCAGACTTTTCCCTTCTGTTCCAGTACCAACAAGAGAAATTGCGGGAAAATCTCAGCAGATCTGGTAGAATCTTGGAATGGAAAACCGAGTTAAGTCTTCAAGACCAGTGACACTTATTACTCCATGTCCATTTCCGTCTACCTATTTTATTGAATATCTCCTGACTCTCAACTTTATACTCAGTGTCTCTTTTATTAATCCATCTCCAAACATTCTCCCAGTCTGAAAATTTAATAGCAGAACTGTTCCATCTCTCACCTCGCCGAGTTATGAGAGGAGGACTTCGAAATGCACGATTAACTCTGTTTCTACTTCCTTAGATACTGGATGGTCAGGGACCAGAAGGCATCGGAGGACAGTTAGAGCTTTCAGCCCATCTGGTCTGCCCGCCATTCGGTCATGACACATATCATTTCCAAACAAATTTTCAGCCTTCTATCTGTGACACTTATCTCTCCTGAATTTAGGATCCAGTCTTTTTCCCAGAGTGAGAATGAAACTGTCCCAACCGTCTCCACATCTGCTGGCAGCTGTTACACCGTATCTGTGTGTGTTCGAGATCAATTTCAGTCCCACACAGCAAACACGTCTGTTCTGAGCAATGCAATCCCCGCTGCGTGACAGATCGATCGTGTCTCTGAGCCCACGGTTTTTCTACGAGGCAGTAGTTAGCTGCTTCACCACCCACGGCAAGGACCGGTGCTTCAAAATGTGGGGACAAAGAACGATAGGCACAAGAATTTGTACAGGTTAGGTCGAAAGGGTTATTGTCAACTTCAGTGGAGTCCCTGCTTCAGAGTCTGGGTTTGAATCGCCCAGGCCTGGATAAAATTCCAAGTCAGGAAATGAAGATTTATTTCTTTTCTTGTGGCTTATCTGAATGAAAACCATTTTCTGCTTCCACAGAGAGCACAGACCCGGTTCTGCCAGAAGGAATCCAGTGATTGATTGCAACCAACTGGAATCATAGAGTCATAGAGATGCACTGCAGAGAAACAGACCCTTCGTTCAAACCTGCCCATGCTGACCGGAAATCCCAACCCAATTTGGTCGCTCTTGCCAGCACAAGGCCCATATCCCTCCAAACCCTTCCTACTCATATACAATTTCAAATGCATCTTAAATGTTGCAATTGTACGATTCTCCACCACATCCTCTGGCAGCCATGGCAGCACATACACGAATAAAGTGTCACTGCAAATCCCCTCTCAGGATCTCGCCTTTCTGAGCTGAAACTATCTCGCTGTTCATTCAATGTCGCTGTGTCTAATTCTTGGAACTCCCTCCCTATCGACATCATGGCTGTATCACTGTGTTGAGCACTTCGAGGACGAAGTAAAGTAGCTTACCATCTCAATCTCTTGAGTAATTATGGTTGGGCAGTGAAGCCTATCCCAAAGAGTGATGTGCATTCTCCAGAATTTCGTTTGAAAAAACTGCACTTTCCAAGTGGACATCCGAAAGTGGTCCAGAACAAAAGTAAAGTTTCAAAAGGAAAGTAGGATAAACTGAAAGTCAATGATGACTGAGATGAATGAGGCAGAAAGTGAGTGAGGAGCTGTTGGTACAAGGATCAATGTCAGTGCTAATGGTTTAGCCCTTACTGCCCGCTGTTAACACCAACTCACACACCACTCCTGGTAAATTAACCACAATTACCCTGGTCTCTTGGTATGAGTTTCCCTCTGTGCATATTCAGGCGGTAAATCGGCCCCGAGAGGATGAACACATACTGCTTATCCTGTCAGGTTAAAGAGGTGAAGGCATCAGTTTGAAATCAAAGCAGGAAGAGATTGCCTCCTCCTGTACATTTTCAGTGGACAGTCACCAGTTGTGAACTTCTTTCCTGCACAAGCGGTCGTTAATATAAATTCTCATCGAGCAGCTTTATTACAGAAAGGTAGTCCGATTAACTGTGATCAAATACTTCATTAAATGCCCTTATTGATTTGAAGAACCGTGTCTGTGGTTTCGTCAGTTAAAGCATATGGCAATAAACAGACGTTAATGGTGTCAAATGCTGTCAAATGTTCTGTACATTGAAAGTTCACTGTTTAAACTTCTTGTAAAAGCTGTATTGTTTATCCAACATCGCGAAAGTGACGGCTCAGCATGCCTTTTGTGTTTGAGCTCAGACCGTTATTATTTCGTGCTACCAAGCCCTACCTCCTGATGTGGACCCATTAGTCTATGTTCTACCCTGATAATTCAATGCAGAGTTCTTTTTACTCTGTTCCACAAGGATTTGCCTATCTCTTCTACTATTATTGTCCATCCGTCTTTTCAAGTTTTTTGGGAATAATGAAGAGACGCAGGAGACACTGCAGACTTGCAGGACAATGTTGTAGTAATAACGCATCCAATGAGATAATGGCTCTCATTGTCTGCTGTCACCATTCATTGATTTTCGGCAAACGGCAATGGCATCATAGAAATCCGATAATTGGAGTCAAACTGCTTTTTTTTCTGGTCTATTATGAATACTATTTAGAATTGTAAAAGCTCATAACGTTTTGAGTGAACAAATGTCACCTGACCTCAGACCTAAGTAACACAGACATTACTTGGAGACTGTGAGCCCAGTTCTACACACTCTGGCCGGGGGTGGGGGCGGAGAAAGGCACGGAACAGCCTCCGATTTTAACACTTTTCCAAGAGTAGAAATGAAAAATGAGGGATATTGACAGACAGAGAGTGGGAGAATGTAGAAGAGAGTGAGATTGTATAGAGAGACAAAGGGACACAAACAGAAATTCTCCATTCACCATGGCTGCTCATCGACATAAAGGAGAAGAAAAAGGTAATGAAGGCCAGCCTTTCACCACCTCAGGGTAACAGCAAAAGCATTACAGCCGATAAAGGAATTTTGCATTTTTACAGATGACGTCTGTCAGCTAATGAGATATTCTGGTAAGTATGCTGTTTCGCGAAGTGAAATTGACAATTACCCAGGCAATAAAACAATAAAAATCATAAGTAGCCTGAATCTGTGATACGAAACAATAAATCTCTTTGTCTCCACAGATGCTGTCAGGCCTGCAGAGTTTCTCTGTCAATTCCTGTTGTTGTTTCAGATTTCCAGGATTCACACTTCTTTGTTTTATGCTCGGCTGAATCCTGTTTGTGACAATACTGGATTAATTGCCAGTTCCATACAAATTCCCTGCGTTGGGAAGGTTGTCAACAACATAAACGGTCAGAGGAAATCCCCCATTGCTACAGCAGTGAGACCACTGAGTCCTTAACAGTAAACTTCCACGGGAAGTGAAATATGGTGCTGTATGTTTTCTCAATGAATCCACTTTTACTTTTTTCATTTGTGATCATTTTAGCTGCACATTCAGTTTATTTCTTTCTTGCATTTCTGTCAGTTTGGAAATGGCCTTTCCGCCCATCTGCAGTGCGGGTCATTGAACATTCATCTTTTCGAGTCCAGGAGCTACTATTTCTTGGAGGACCTTCTGCACTGCATCTCGGGTGGGGTGGGTGCGAGGCTGTACCACTATATTCAACTGTCTATAGATACCGGAGAAGGGTCTATCTATTCCACACCACCAGGTTTCCTCATCACTCTTCTGAATCTTGGTTATTATTACCCTTGCCATGGCACCTCCTTCTTTGATAACAGGAAACCGATATCCCGTGTCAGGTGTACCTGTAGCCGTGATGGATACTACTCAGTGCCAGTAACTGGGTACACAAGGATCTCTGCGTAAATATTTATTGCCTTATTTATAGTCGTCCTGGTTACCAAACGGGCATGGGTGGCATGTAAAGGTCAACTTAACATCCTTGGTTAAGATTGCCGTCTGCTGTTGTATCCCAGACATCCCTGCCTTCACGACTCGTCCTGCCATGCAGCCCCATATTACTATGAGTCTTCTAATCATTACTTACACTTTTTTGGATCCGGTGTTGTCCGATGTCTTCTCAAGATCAGCTACACGTTTGCAACGGCTGGCGTGTATCAACGTGGCTATTTTGGCGATCTTAACAGCTGTCTGTGTTGTAGGGAGCTCTTGGAACGGTCCCAGCCAGCTCTTTGCCTTCATGCTTTTGCTCCTGAAGTCTTTCACCAATATCCAGTCTTCAGGTTCTAGATTGTGCATCTTCCCTTCTGCTGATTGGGGTAGTGCTGCCTTTCTTTTGATTCTGTATTTGAGACAGAAGTGTGGAGAGTTTTATACCGTAACATAATATCTCGTCCTCACAGTGGTCTGTTATCTGTTTTACAATCGGTCTTGGCCAATTCCTGTATTGGGCCACCTTGCAAACAACATCTCAAACGTCCTAATATGTACTCTTCCTCTCCATCATATACATTAGCACAATTGGAAATGCCTTTGTCCATGTCACCTCGAGTTCCTCAACATTTTGCCAATGTATTTTTAAGGATAGTTTTCTCTCTTTCCACTGCCCCACCGCTCGCTGGGTGGTAGGCACAATGTTGCCTCACCTTTATTCCCAAGTCATCACTGATCTGCTGTAGGGCAATATTTTTAAATGGCTTTCCATTGTCGCTGCTTAGCCTTTCAGGGATGCCCCATCTCGGAATTATTTCAGTTAGCAAAGCCTTGGCTACTGCTCTGGCATCCTGTTTAGACGTGGGAGCACTTCCACCCCTTGGGAAAACATCAACTATTACCAGACATTGCTTTTCCCTTCGCTGGGTGTTAGTTCAATAAAATCCATCTGTAAATGTTCAAAGGGTCTTTGGGATTGGGAGTGTTCGGCCTGATGCATTTGTATTCCCCTCCCCACATTATTAGTGGCACAGATAACACATTATTCACATTATTTTAATGAGTAATGAGTAAATCCCTTTCTGTACCAGCGTGCTGAAATATTGTCGTACATCCCTACTTTTGACACATGGTCTTGAGAAATTGAATCATAATTTTTCCTGTGGGCTTCACATGTACATACAGTGATTGATTTAGGCAATCGGACTGCTTTCAGGAGGTCAGAGATCAGGCCATGGTATGTGATTTGCTTTCCAGTGGAGGTCAAGAAGCCCTTGTGTTTCCACAGGGATCCAAAATTCTGTACAACCCCGAATGCATATCGGCTGTCGATGTAAATATTCACTGTTCTTCCTTCGGCCAATTTACAATCCTCAATCAAGGAAATCAGCTCTGCTGCTTGCGCTGACAGATGAGAAGGAAGTGATCCCGCTTTGACTACCTCGTGGGCAGTTGCTACAACATACCAGACACTGGCCAATCTCTTTGCTTCTGAATGCTGACCTATCCACAATAAAACGCCGTATCCAGATTCTAAATTGGTGAATCCTACACGTCTGGTCTCGGGCATCAAATGTCAATAGTTACAGTGACACAATCATGTGGGTCTCCATCTCCTTCTGTGGGGACAAGACAAGCAGCATTAAGGACGTTGCATCGCTTTATTGTCATGTTAGGCTTCTCCAATAGTATAGCATTGTATGTGTGCCAACGTGCAGCCGACATGTGTGCTGTGTTTTGATTAGAAAGCAGTAAGGATACTGCATGTGGGACCAGTCAGTTTAATTCAACAAAGCCGACTATGTCCCTGGAATCTACAACAGCCATTTCAAATGCAGGCAGGACACGGAGGTATTTATGCAATCCTGCCGTTACGGGATCTAAGTTGAGGTGAAAAATAAGCTACTGGCCTCAATTTCCCACACATAATTCTGCATCAGCACAAATGTCATGCAGGCACGCTTCTCATCCGCTGTTTGTACAAAAGGCTTGTTTGGATTTGGAATCCCAGTGTTGGTGTAGTTTGGAGTGCCATTTCAATTCAACAAAGGCACTCTAGGCCTCAGGTGTCACTGCAACGGACTCTAGCTCTGCAAACCTGAACCATGAACTATGTCACTTTTAGGCGCCTAAAGGTTTGCGTAATGCAGGTTAAACATTCTAAGTAGGATCGCATGACCAAAAAGGATAACAAATGTTTCTTCATGTGAGGGTTTGAATTTTGCTGGTTTGCTTGAACTCTGTCTTGACCAATGGCCTTTCCTTGTTCAGATATTAAGTGACCTAAGAACTTCAACAGTTGTTCCACAAGTTGTAGTTTAGCGAGACTAGATGGCAGAGCATCGCAAGCCTTCATTTCTCACATTGTTTCTCTGTTGATGCTGCGATTAAGCATTCGTTTACATACTGCAGAAGCGCTGACCCCACCCCAGGTTAAAACAAGAGTCTCCATACTCCTGTGTAGAGACTCCTTAATTATGGTGAGGACTCACAGTAATCTTGAACATGTCACGTGAAAGTGTACTATTTGCCTTTGAATGGAAAGGTGAACTAGAATTGACTGTCAGCGTGTAACAGTACACAAAACAAGGCATTTGCTAAATCCACAATAGAGAGCCATTTACATCCGGTGGAATTTGAGCCAAAATAATATAGGGGTTTGGAACATTTGGGGTGTGAGGAACAACAGCGTTCTTGATAACCTGCAGATCATGAACAAACCTCCATTCCGCCGATTCACCTGGAATGTTTGCCTTTATGAACGAAAAAAAAATGGGGATTATCACGGGGGGTTATCACTCCAGCCTATAAGAGAGATTCAAAGACTGGAGTAATTCCTTGTACAGCCTCGGGTTTTAACGGCTCTTTTGCTTTGCAAGGACGATACTCAGACTTCGGGGTTATTCTTAAGGATTCGTATGAGCCCCACATCGTGTTTGCCTTTTGTCCTGAAATGAGTTTGGACCCTTCTTAATCTTGGGTCCGAGACATCTACCATAGGTAAACGCCAGACGACACCCCTGCCGGGGATTACCTGGACTGCCCTGTCTGCCTGAGTTAGCCAATTTAGTTTCTTCCGATACGTCCTTATAACTGCATTGAAGCAGATACCCACACCGACCCTGAAGATACAATCTTTCGTTTTTTGTGCCTGTCGTACCCATGGTCCCAAATTCTGACACCTGTCACTGGATGCCTTCGCCAATGATCCGTGAGGAAAAGAGCCTTCCACATCAAAAAAACAGGGTCTACTTACTGTCACAGATACTTAAAAAAGTTTAAAGTGACAGCACATCTGTGATCATTCCAATAAAATTCGCACAATAACAACTGATCTGGTTTAACCAATCTCCTGAACCAATCCTTCTCTTATGATTTGTCAGGACCATCACGGCGTATGTTTGCTGTGCAGTGCAGCATATCTCCAGCAAGAAAATCGGTGTTAATGGGATTAACATGGCTACTTGCTTCCTGGGTGAGTGAATCGCTCATGGAACCTATCGCTTTCTGACATGCATCAGGGGTCGTGATTCGTATTTTCCAGCCTGCATTGTTAAATCTTTTTTTTGTATTACCTGCAAGCCCGTCGGGGTACTGCGCAAATCGGACCCCAGTCTCACTATGAGATCCCGAGACATCAGATTTAAAGTACAGAATTCCGATAACAGAAATGAGAATTTGAATGTTTCCCCATTACTGGTTTTGCACAACAGGGGTGCGGTAAATCTCGTGTCACGAGTCCTGATGCGCCCATTAATTCAGGAAGCTTCTGTTCATCTTTATTTCGTCGACTCTCTGAACTGCCTTGATTAATGAAGTGAATATGTTGCCCTTGTATCTTCCAAAAAAGTAAGAGTTGCACCTTCCACATATAACATAGCTGTAAGCATTGACTTATATGCATCATCGTTGTACTGAAAATATAGTTCACGCTTCGCAAACTCAGTGCTTAGTACAGAGGTGGGACATGTTTCAGTGCCCATAAGGTTAGTTGTAGAGATGAGCATAAGAGAGTATTCGTTGCCAAGCCTAAAGCAAAGAGGCTTACCTGTAACTTTGGGTCTGCCCACCTCCACCTCAGCCTTCCTCCATTAGTCACCCTGCTGCCCAGCCTCCAGGGCCGATTGAGGCTGCCTGGGCGTGCACTGCCTCACTCAGTGGTCCAATGCTCTGCAAACAAAGCACCTGCCAGATTTACCTCTGCCAGCCCTTCTTTTCACGCAGCACCTCCTTCCAGCGGCTGGGCGACGATCTGCATCATAGTTAGCTGAGCTTTAAGTGTTTGCTTTTCCATCTTTAATTTCCGTTTTTCCTTCTCTTGGGCCAAAAAGTTTTCAGCATGTAGCGCGTGGAGTTCCATCAAATTCAGGTTTTCCGTGTCCCAGGTAATACATTGGCAAGACGCCTCATGTAATGGGCGCCTGATAGCTTTGACATATTTCCGTTAAAATACAATTCGCTTCTTCTTATCAACACTTCAAGGTCAGTGGCCTGAAACATTCGAGTTCCTTTCCAGATATGGAGTTGTTTTTTTCTAATTCCTTGGCTGTTGATATGGTAGTTTGCTGGCCTTGTAAGTCTGTTATTAGTTCGGTTTAAATATACATAGATTTTCTTTCTGTCTGCAACACTTGCCCTCTGCAAAGTCAAGCCCTTACTTTTTTTGTTTCCCTGTGCTTTTATTGGTTTCAAAAGAAATGTTAATTTTCCATTGCAATGGACATCACATTATTTTCACAGGTCGGTGCAACATCGAGGGCCGAAGTGCCTGTACTCCACTGTAACGTTCTATGTTGTAAGATACATTTCCTGCTGGTTTCCGATGTCTCTCCTCACTGTGGAAACTTCCAGACACATCTTCCAGTGATTTGTTTGCACTTCATTCATTCTAGAAAACTGTAGTTCCTGCTGAGAATGTGATCTCTCTACAATGGAGAGAGGAAAACAGAGTCGGTGACAAAGCTGAGATCACTTATGTTCTGTCCAGAATCAACAAAAATTACCCCAGTCTTCCAGTGTCCTGCCACTTTAAGATTGCATTGTGTATCCAAGCCATCATACCAGTCTCTGGTCTGCTGCAGTTCTTCTTGAAGGCACAGCGCAAGCTGGAAGATCGGGAAACTCATTTTCTACTGAAAGAACATGCAGATTTCAGGACCCAACATCGAGTTCAATCATGTTGGATCCTGTCCGCCCTCTTCCACATTTTTCACCAACACGTACATCCCATCAGTTCCGAACACGAATCATTGGAATCGAAGCGTTCACTGTCCTTTCTTATCATATATGGACAAGAGCTGTTGATTTTGTTCAGACATTTTGGCACTTCTTCAAAGTGCATTTCTTTTTCCGTTGTAATCGCAAGACTGCAGGAACCGTCTGATTGCAGGAGGAGAAGTTCACAGCAGATGAAAATAATGCCAAGGGCTGGACCATTCCCATTGTGAAGGAAGATGAGCTAAGCTGGGGCTGTGTAACTAAGCACAGAGAAGGCTGAGTGAGAAACTGATTAACATGCACATATTATGAAGAGGATAGATATGTATGACAGGAATAAGGCTTTTCGGGAAGGAATAATAAACAGTGACATAGATGAAAAGCAGGAGAAAAGCGGTTTAGAGGAGATTTAGGAAGAACGCTTTCACCCATAGAGTGTTGTTCATCTGGAATTTCTTATTTGATCATGTGGTAATGCTAAGTGTTATGAGGACATTTCAGCAGTATGTAGCCGAACACTTAAAGATCCAGAGCACTCGTGGATAAGGACCAGATACTGGAAATTGTGACGAAGTCAGACAGACGTGAGATGGGTGTCCGAATGAAATCGTTCTAAGGCAAACTTTTGTGGTGAAAACTGGGTGAGGCCGCGACTCTGTGGTGCAATGGAAAGCGCGTTGAATTTCTAAGCCTTTCTTAAGACTGCCTTTCAAAAGTTGTGGATGGAAATCTCATCAGAGTCGAGTTTTAGTTTATGGTTTGAAAGGTGTTCAGACCAGACTCGGCTGATCATCTGCAAAACCTATAACATTCATGCAGAAACCCAACTGTCTCGAAATGCAACATTTTCCTCACAGCGATGATTAACTTCGATGTCTATTTATTGTAGAGATCGATAAATATGTGTTAGCCACTTGGCAACACGATGATATGGATACGCTGGAAAAAGACATAAAAGTGCTGTGTGAGCTATGATGGTACAGAATGGCGTGACGGGGCAGGAGCGGTGTTAAGAATGGCCTACTTCTGCTCCTTTCTGCTTGATTCTTTTCTGGCCCAGGTTTTTAAACAATCACAATGAGAACAATGTGAATCTACACCAATTAATATTTACTGTCTCACCTCCACTTCGCTCCCCTCCAAGCTGGAATAGATAGCTCCTGTTTCAGATTTAGGTCAGACAGTAGAGGATTCTCACAAGTTCTCTGTCAGGCTGAACATCCCTTCATATAGGTTTCCAAGTGGACACATGGAGCAAGTGATTACATGGATGCCGGGGATTGAGGGACAGATTTCCCTCTTGCTGGGCTAGAATTCTGGCCAAGGTAATGAACGTGACTTTCTGACATTTTGAAACTTACTCTGGATTCTTGCGACTTTACTAATTAAGCTAAAATTCAATTTGCCCTTGCATAACATGATTAATTTTTCACTATTTATAAAAAACCATGCCACGTGCCCTTGGATGTAGTAATACAGAAGATTGTTGACGTTGTGTACAGTGTGGGTCATTGTGCCGTATGAACATTCCAATGGATGCTGGTGAAGTACCAGTGAATCGAATTCTCTGACGAATTGATACCGATAGAAGGAAATCCCAGCACAGTAGCGACATAACATTGCCTGTGATCAACGCAGGAAGCCACGGTAAATGAACACAGAATTCAATTATGCCTATTTTCACCACATTTTACTATTCATTTTCCTGAACCTGATGCTCCATAATCGATGATCCATTATCGGTATAACCTCCTCTGCGCTGTGTTTCATTTCAGATCTTCAGCAAAAAAGGAGTAATTGGTTTGAGGGGCCGAGTGGTAAGATCAGTAGCCATTGGTCATCAGTACACGGCAGCTCCAGTAGTGCAATTCGTCAGTTTGATGTAATTGCACGACAGACTGGAAGTGCGTAAGGTGCCAAAGTTGCACATTCGGTTCTCGCCAGGTGTTGGTTTCACTGATAGTGACCAAAGATGATTGCAACTTCAAGCTGAAGAACAGTTCAAACACCAAATATTACACCGCAATAAAGTTCATTTTGGCCCTAACGTTGCATCGACCTGTGCTACCAATCTGACTAGTATTTTACCATCATAATCCGCAAGTTTATACAATGACCATTTCATTGCCCTGAACGTTGTTCAGTCGACGAGTGTTGAAGGCAAGGCTATGATAGTATAAACGCGGGCAACTATTCCCTTGAGCAGGAGCACACTCAACCTAGGAATTTCCTGCGCCTCTATACCATCACAGAAGGACAGGAAGCTCACCTATTGCATCACTGGAGCCAGAGAGTAACTCCGCGCACACATTTCCATCCCCATTTCCGGTTGGGCATGGGCGGCTGTGCCAATGTTAAGCTAAAATGCTATTGAAGCATACATTTCAACAGTATCCTGTACTGTCCCCCGAGTCTTTGATGTTTTATCGAAATCGATCAATCTCATACACATGCAGGCCAGACCAAGTAAGGATAGCAAATTCCATCCGAAATGACATCAGTGGAACATATTTTTTTTTCAACAATTGTCAATGGATATATAATAGTCATTAGATTCTTCCTTGCCGTACCTGAGCCGGTCCAAATCAACTAACTAAACATGTCGCCCAATTTCTAAGCATCCGTATCCCTCTGCTTCTCACTTACTCATGTATCTGTAGGCGCATCGTTAAATAATCTACCATGCCTGCCTCTGCTACCTCTGCTGGCAACGCATTCCAGCACCTACCACCCTCTGTGTTAAGTACTTTCCATGTCTATCTCCCTTAAAAGTTTCACCTCTCTCATTGAACGCATGACCTCTCATTATTGAATCCCGCATCTTGGTAAAAAGCTTATCTCTATCCACCCTGTCTGTGCCCTTCATGATATTGTAGACCTCAATCAGGTCTCCTCAATCTCGTTTTTTCTTAATGAAAGCAGAAGTAATCTACTCAACCTCTCTTCAGAGCTTGCATCTTCCATACCAGGCAACATCTGCGTAAACCTTCTCCGCATTCTCTCCTAAACGTCCACATAATTTTGGTAGTTTGGCGACAGGAACTGTACAGAGTATTCTAAACGCGGCCGAAACAAACTCTTGTACAATTTTAGCAGGACTTGCCTGCTGTTATACTCAATGCCTTATCCGGTGAAGGCAAGCATGCCATATGCCTTCTTGACCACTCTATCCACCTGTGCAGTCACCTTCAGGGTACAAAGGACCTGAATTCCCAGATCTCTATTCATATCAAGTTTACCCGAGGCTCTTCCGTTTACTGTATACTTGGATCTGGAATTAGACTTCCCCAAATCATCACCTCACATTTGCTTGGATGGAAAACCATTTGCCACTTCTCTGCTCAACTCTTCTGTCTATCTATATTTCCCTTCATTCTTTGAAAGTCCTCTATGTTTTCTGGCTACTCCACCAATCTTTGTGTCATCTGCAAATGTAGTGGTGAGATACTGGGCTAGCAACACTTGGAGATTGGAACATGGCAGTTGTTCATCCCATGCTGCAAGGAACCATGTTTGGATGCTTTTTCCCAGTGAAGTACCACTGTTTCCTGATGTAGATCAATACTTCAAACTTTTTCATTCGGAGTCATGATTTAGAAGTTTACTGATGATACATAGTCGTGCAGTTGACTATGATGAATAATGTCATGGACCACAGGGATGTATCCATCAGGTGGAAAGGCAAAATGGTGAATACAATTGAATTCAGACGAATGAGTGGTAGTGAATTTGGGGAGTTGTAACAATAACAGTGAGGATTCTGAGTGGTGTACAGGAACAAAGAGATCTTGGAATGGGCATTCACAGGTCCCTGAAGACAGGGACAGGGAGATAAGTTTTTCGGGATGTTTTTGGATATTTTCTATTGTTGATGACAGACTAGGGATGATATTCGATCTTTAGTAACCGCCAATTTAGGAAACAACCAAAGGAAGGAGCACAAGTCTGGTCCATGCAATAATCTACATTTTTAAAAATTAAAAGATGAAAGATAGAGGACTGAAGTATAAATCTTTGCCCATCAAACTACTTCACCACTCAATGAATTTACCACTGATTCCTCTCCAAGTCATGCTGGCATGAGCCTTGGACGGTAATTTGCAAATGGTGAGGTTCAGTGCATCTTCAACCTTGTCCTTATGGTCGGTACAGTTTTCGAGCTTTGAAGGTTCTGTCAACAAAGCCTGGATGACTTACTCCAGTGAATCTTCTCTGTGGTGCACTCTGCTGCAATTGTGCCTTAACAGTTAAGGGAATAAATATTCAGGTGTTGAACAATATACAGTTAAGTGACTGCATTGTCGTGGAGGGTGTCCAGTTCCTTCAGTGGTGTTGAAGCTGCACCCACCTCGGCAAATGGAGAGAGTTCCGTTAAACATCTAATTTGTGTGTTGCGGACAATGTAGGCTTCACGAAGACAAGAGTTGAGTTAATAATCAAACAAAGTTGAACCACGGACACGTTTTTGTCTTCAACTTCTTCATATGGGCGCTCAGGTTCCATTTTTCCCAAATACTAGCTCCCAGGACAATTCCACGGAGAAATTCAGTTGCATTGAAGCCATTAAATGTCAATCGAATATGATTAGATTCTCATTTGTCAGAGTTATCTTCGCTGTATTTGGTCCTTCTGTGGGTCATTCCGATTCTAATTGCTTTCTGATTTCAAGTTTCCATTCCCGTCTGCGCCTGAAATTTCAACTCGTTTCCTCGCCGAAATTTCTCCACATGTCTTAATAATATGTAAGGATGCTGTAAGGGACAGCGCAGACTTACTAACATTTTGCTAACTCTGAATACAGTAGAACTTCGTGAAATGATTGGTTAGGCTGGGATTATTCTCCTTCAAACAAAGGAGTGGGGGGGGGGACTTTATAATCACAGAATGACAATTAAAAATGTTCAATATTCGTGGGATCTTGACAGGGTAGATACGGGCAGGTGGCTTGCCCTGTGCTTTGAGGAGAGAACCAGAGGATATAATCTCAGAATTCGATATTGCCCATTTAATTCAGAAATGAGGAGTAATTTCTTTGCTCAGGGGTCAAAGAATCTGTGGCATTTTCCAAGTAACCGCTGTTGAGACCTTGAGGTTGGGTATTTTCAAACTGTGCCAGATAGTTAATCAGAAAAATGATGAAACTTTTTCGAGCTAAGTGAGCAGAAAGGAATTCAAGATTATCAGATCAACTATGTTAAAAATCACACAACAACTAGGTTATAGTCCAAAAGGTTTAATTGGAAGCACATTAGCTTTTGGAGCTACTCTCCTTCATTAGGAGATAGTCACAACCTGGTGTTGTGTGATTTTTAACTTAGTCCAAAACCGGCATCTCCAAATCAGATCATCCATGAGTTCATTGAATGGTTGAGCAGACTCCTTGGGCTGAATAGCATACTTCCACTTGGTTTAACATTTCGTCTAACGCCTTATTTTATTCATAAGTTCAGAAATGTGAGGGGAGGGGATGAAGTGTCAGGAAAGGTTTATTAAACAGATCAGAAAGGTCAGGAACAAAGCTCATAAGCAAAGGAAAAAAGAAATGTGCTGTGACCTGGGGGCAACAAATGACACTGGGCCCCAGCATAGGTGGCTGTGGACAGAAGCTGTGATTGCTGAAGGAAGTTGCTAGATCTTATCGAGTAGGCACGCTCACAGTCAGTGACCACGTTGGATGATGCATGATCCACACACAGCAGAAATTGGTGAAAGAATGAAATGTTTGTTTCAGTGGAGAAGTTTTCTGCGGTTGCAATTCCGAGTGACTGTTTGAAATACTGATCAGATCTTTGTGTGAAGTGTTAGGTTAAAATACTCATGAACAACCCCACTGGATAAACCTGTGCTCCCGATCTCTCGTTATTTTTTTCTCTTTCTTTCGATGTAAATTCATAGAAAGACAAGATGGAATGTAGGGCGGAAAGAAAAATGCGTTCCTTCTCATTTCACCAATTTCATCTACAATCGAATGACAGCTCTCACTCTTCATTATGACTTTAATGTGGTGTCGATTATTCCTGAATCTCACGTGCAGTGAAGGGCAAGAACAAGTTTCTCGATCCAGTGTATACCAGAGGTGTGAGGTGCAAAGAAAAACTGCTAGAGCAGCGTGTAAAGTTAGTAACCAGAGTGTGACTCGAACACATGAATGTGGAGCACAGCGGTGTAATATCCCACCACCATAATCTCTCGGTCTCCTCTGCACATTTTGTAGTGGGGTGACATGTGACCTCATCAGGTTACATGTGGTGAAAGTCATGGATGAGAAAGTTCCAGAGCGGAATCGAATCCACACCATTGTGTTTCTGCTTTCACTAGAATTATAATAACAGCAAATTCCAATAAATAACCAAGCTGGTCAGAATGAATAGCTGTCATTAATACATTCTGAGTCAGAACTGAGTCAGAATGAAACAGGACAAGAATTTTCCGTCATATTTACACCTAACTTTGGCACATAATTTCTTCAGTCACTTTCTCTATCACGTGAAGAAGCAGCCATGGTGACTGAAATAAAGGCAATGTTGTTGCTCAATGGCTTTTCTCATATGGCTGAACCTGAATTGGATTAAATCGCAATAAAATGCTGATTTGTTCGGTTCATTTTAATTTTGCTGAAACCTCACAATGTTCATTGTAATAATCAGAAGTCAATTAGTTATATCTCATTGGAACGATTACTGTTGTATTCAAATTTGCTCAGCAAATATATTTCAGCTAAAAGAAAATACTGCTTAGAAAAACAGAGAGTTAAAATGCAAAAGAAAACCCACCAGTTTTGTTGCCCGTTTCTTTGGCAGATTCACTGAGTATTAAATGGATCAAACATCATGGTGTTTGTTCTCACATCCTTAACGCATGTGATGAAAGCAGTAAGTCGATCTCCAAGCAACTGGTCACTTCCTATTCATTATGTAATATCTTCCCTTCACAATAAATAAATATCCACTCAGTTCCATTTACAATGCTTCAGGTGAACATTATGCCAAATCTTTCGAAATGCAGAGTTTTGGAATCGAATCTTATTCAGCTGCGCACATTAAAGAAAATTCTTTACATTTAAAGACAACCAACTTAAACATTGTTTCCCCGCAACTTCTGACCGACTACACCCCAACCCCACACCTTTACCTTTCCACACGCTGTCTCTCTCCTTGTGAAATTTATTCCTTGTATGTCACCAAATGTGCCTTTCCAAATATTTTGAAAAACAGATTCTCGGAGTGACAGCGATTCTGTTCTCATCATTTCTTTGTCCTTCAAAGGTTTTTATCAAAGGTTTTGAATGCCTGACATCTAGATGTTTACTTACTTGAAAGAGGGAATTTTCCACCTATTTACTCTGTCCAAACATTTCATAACCTGAAAAAACCCCATTAAGTGTTCCTTGGTTCAGGGATAACTCTTCTCAATTTTCCAAGAGCACAAGTGAATAAAATCTCATCCTCAGTAAAGCTCCATCAGCATCTTCTCTAATGGCTTTACACCCCAGTAAACACCGTCATTATCAATTCATAGAATCACAGAATCCAACAGTGCAGAAAGAGCATTTCAGTCAATAGAGCCAGTGTCGACTCTCTGAAGAGCATCTCACCCAGACCTTGCTCCCCTCCCTATTTCCTTATATTTCACCTGAAGAAGGGGAATCCCTTCCCCTAATGATTTCAAATAAACCTGTTGGAGTATAACCTGATGTCCTGTGACTTCTGACCTTATCCCTGCGTTACCCACGGCTAATTCACCTAACTTACTTAATTCACTCACTGGACACGAGAGGGCAATTTAACTTTGCCAATCAACCTAACCCTCCCTCTGAACAGCAGTGCGAATTACTGAGACAATGTTCCATCATACTGGGCAAATGCTGTATCATTTTTTAATGGTTTTATACCCTGGTAAAACTGATCAAAACAAAGGAACACAAATTCAATGTATCGAAACGCTACTCTGTCCTTTACAATTTCATTCGTGCTGCGGGAAATGTTTCTGCACTCATATTTGAACGCGTTTATGTTGTTTTTTCCTCAGCTTCCTGCTTCCAGTAAACACTTCAATCCGGAACAAGTCTGTCAAATGCTTTTCATTCCAACACAGTCACAAGGTGAAGTTTGCAGAAGTCACGTGTTTGGCCGTTCACTGACACTCTGCCTCCCTGAGAGCTGCAGTCCTTCCCCACCTTTATTCAGGCAGCACTGTCCCTACTGTGACATGCCCCATCGAGAATGGAAGGACAAGTATCAATACCCGCACTTGGGAATGGAGCGACAGTTCTAAAACGTTTACACTGTCCCCAGCGGAAAATTGAGCCCTGTGACAGGCGGGGACACTAACCATTATACGACCGAGGACAAGAGTGTCAAAGGAGGCCCTTCAACCAATTGTGGCCACACTTGTCAAAAACAACTGCCTAATGAACTGAATCCCATTTCACAATGCTTACCCCACAGCCTTATATGTATTGGCATCAAAAGTTCACATCTGAATATATATTCAGGTTATAAGGGGTTCTGCTGCTCTGAAAAATGCAGACAGTGTATTCCAAATTCCAACCACCGATTGGCTGATAACGTTTTTTCGCACATCTTCTCAAACTTTTCTGTCTTTCTCCTTCAGTCTCTGGCCCCTGTTGATCGATCCCTCCATCAATGGGAAACTCGTTCAGTCAACCCTGTCCATACTCTAACTCAATCATGTCTTGTCTACATCTCCTTTACACTGCGACAAACACTCCACTCTGTCCTGTCTTTCTTCACAACTGAAACTCTTCTGCCCAAACTGTATCCCGGTAAATATCTCCTGCAATTTTCTCAGTGTGATCACATCCCTACTATAATGTGACTTGCAAAACTGCACAACGACACTCTTGTGTGAGCCTAATGAGCATTTGTTTTAAAATTTCTGGATTAGTGTGAGGGCGATTCTGGCTAAGCAGAATTTATTACCCATTCCGAATTGCCCAGAGGGCAGTTGAGACTCAAGCATATTGCTATGAGTCTGAAGTCATATGCAGCCCAGACCAAGTAAGGATAGCAAATTCCATCCCGAAATGACATCAGTGAAACAGAAATTTTTTCAACAATTGTCGATGGATGTAAAATAGTCATTAGATTCTTCCTCGCAGATTTTTTTTGAATCCAAATTTGACAATCATGACATCGTGGGATTCAATCCCGAGTACCCAGACTATTACCTCGGTCTCTGGATTATCAGTCCTATGAAAGTATCACAAGACCAACGCAGAAAGCCATAAAAGCTGATCTTTAACAATATCATGTCTTTTCACCAGAACTGCCCTGGGTATTTTTCATGAGCCTGACGCTCCAATTGTCTCTGGCCGATGTCAGTAAAAGCTGCTACATGGGGATTGAATTCACAACCACGGTATCCAAATGGATCGATTTGTTTGAAGATCCCGATGGTGGGATTGAGGCACGTTCACCCAACAACAGTGACCGCAGCAGCAGCACAGACAGAACAGTATGAATGTGAAAGAGAGTGATAGGTTGTGCATTGCCTCAGAGAAATGGGGGGAGGGACGGAAAGGAGGTTTAATGATCGTGGGTAGAAGGGAAATCTCCGACAACGGGTGTGTTTGAATCCTGATACATGAAACGCAGAGATGTAAGAGAGCGGAATTTGAAGGTAAAACAATTAATTTCTGAGCAGGTGTCACAAAAAGGACAACGGAGAGAACACTTAGTGCCGTGATTTGGTGACAAATCGAGGTTGCTGTGGTCACAATGCAAAATACGGACAACCACGATCACAGTAACCACAGAACAGGATGCTTCTGTATAGAGGAGCACGAAATTCCTCGGTTGAATGTGTTCCTGCTCAAGGGAATGGTTTTCCCCGTTTATACTGTCATAGTCATTTCCGCCGCATCTTTCTAAGGCAGCTGAGTGGTACAAGTGGAGCGTGTTGAGCCCTCAACTTTGCAGTGGTGGGTTTAAAAGATGATTTTGCTGTTTGGATCTGTGTTTCCGACACTGGCGGTTGCAGCTACATTTGCTCGCATCAGCTCAGTATCAGTTTCTTCCAGACAGTCAAGACTTCAAGCTGGAGAAGGTGGTGTTGGGGTGATATTTAAAACTAGTCATCCTTGGGGGTTGGGACACGGAAACGGCGATGTTTACGTTCGACGAATAAAACCTGAAATAGACCTGAATAAAATCTCAGAAACAGAGATGATGACTTTAATTTCCTGCAATCCCATTCATTCATGTCCCTTATGCAGGGGGTTCAACCATCTTCACCCAGTCCTGCCTACGAGAGACTCCAGGACCAGACAAACATGAGCTGACCCTTAATTCAAGAATCTCCACCGCGTGGCGAAGCAGTCTAATCGGCCCTTCCAGTCCACATGGTACAGCCGAAGCGCATCCCACCAGACCCCAGGGTATACCCTGTCCCATAAGCCTGCATTTCCCAATGTTGATCCCTGTAACTGGCACATCTTTGGTCTGAGGGAGAAATAAAAACGCAATCACACAGAGAATGTGTAGATTGCCCACAGACAGACACCCGAGGCTGGGGTCACATCCGGGTTTGTGGTGTAGCCAGACAGCAACGAACGAGGGGCGAAGAATAAATGTTGTCCAGACCAGTGATACTCACACCCTGTGGGTGAATGAGGAAGAATGAAAACACATTAACAACATGGAAAATAGGATTTGTATCTGTGTGGACACAATTTGAAAGGATCAATAACGCTGTGTAGAAAAAAAGGACACTGATACCACAGAGAAAGCAGGGCAATGTGGGAACTGCTGGAAGCGATTCAATTAACCACAGAATCTCATTTAGTCAGTAACACTGGAGAGATACCGTTCACCAGTCCCGTGTGTGGAAAGGGATCACTGAGCAAAACAACCTCCGGAGACTCCAGCAGGATTACAGATCCCATCAGGTGTTCGGTTATGATATAAATGCGGCTGTTAATCCCAACCAGCTGCCTGCTCCATAGCGTCAGTCAGAGTCATACAACATGAAAACAGGCCTGTCAGTACAATCGATCCATGCTGATCATACTGGCAAACTAACCCATTCCCATCTGCCTCCTCCTGTACCCGCTGAGTGGTGATAATGCCCTTGTAGTTTTATTACTGTTTTGTGAATCCAAAACCCATGTAATATTTTGGGGACATACTTTTGGTCCTTGCATGACAGATAGTGGAGTTTGAATTCAATAAGCACCTGGAATTGAAGAATCTCGTGATGCCCTGAATTTGTGGAAAATCCCATCTGATTCACTCATGCCAGTTCGGGAAGCAAACTGTCATATTCATCTGCTCTGTCCCACATGAGACTCCAGATGGATAATATCGTGGTTGACTCTTAAATGCCCTCTTGGAAATAACTGACGTACTAGGCATGAATACAATTATTTTTAAAATCTCACTTTCCCATTCATGTTTGGAATCAATTGTCCATTAAATGTTGCAAACATACCCTCATCCATCACTTCCTCCGCAAGTTAATTACACACGTAAAACACCGTCCCTAAAAAAATGCCGCACATGTTTTTTTTTTAAATCTCTCTCTTTTCATCTTAAACATATGCTCTCACGTCTTGAAATCTCCCTCCTGGGAAAAGGCCGCTATCGTTAACTCTAAACTTGTCTCTCAACAATTCATAAACTTCTGTCAGGTCGCTGTTTAAACCCCTAACCTAGAGTGAAAACAGTCTCAACTAGGAAAAAGTGAGAACTGCAGATGAGGGATCATAGTTGAGAATGTTGTGCTGGGAAAGCACAGCAGGTCAGGTAGCATTTGAGGAGCAGGAGAATCAACGTTTCAAGCAAGAGCCTGATGAGCGACACTTTCGCGAAAAATAATGATTCTCCTGCTCCTGGGATGCTGCCTTACCTGATGTGGTTTTCCAGCACCCCAATCTCGAATCTGAAAATAGTCTCAGCCTATCCAGCCTTTCATTATAACTCAAACCTTCCACTGGCAACAAGCGTGTATACCTTTTGTGAACCTACACCAGCTGAATAATATCATTCCCACAACTGGGCGACCAGAGCTGGACATAATATTCCAGAAGAGGCCGCATGAATGTCCCGCAAAGCTTCAACGTAACGTCCCAACTCCGATACACAAAGGACTGAGCAATGAAGGGAAGGTTCAATTCCCGCCTCAGGCGACTGACTGTGTGGAGTTTGCACATTCTCCCCGTGTCTGCGTGGGTTTCTTCCGGGTGCTCCGGTTTCCTCCCACAGTCCAAAGATGTGCAGGTCAGGGGAATTGGCCATGCTGAACTGCCCGGAGTGTTAGTTAACGGGGAGATGTAGGGGTATGGGTGGGTTGCGCTTCGGTGGGGTGGTGTGGACTTGTTGGGCCGAAGGGCCTGTTTCCACACAGTAAGTAATCTAATCTCCCATGCTCTCCAACATACGCAAAGCCATACTCTTTTTGTTGTACCAAATGCAACATCTTCCATTTATCCAGATTGAACTCCATGTTACATTTTTCAGTCCAACGACTCATCGGATTAAGATCCTTTTGAAACTGAGATAATCTTCCTCACTGTCTACAATTCTGGTGTAGCCTGCAAACCTACGAAGCATGCCTGCTGTTAGTTCCACTGTTTTCTCATATAGATCAATGATTCCTATTTACTTGTAGTGGCCGCAATTTACCAGTGTGCAGATCATACAACAGTAAGTCATGCAATTAACCATGAGGAAGAAAGCCGCAGACTGCAGGGAGATATTAAACAATTGGAAATAAAAATGGTGAAAGCAATTCATTCCAGGGACGTGGGTGATAGTGAAGCAAAATTAAACTTCAAACCAGCTGCCCCCGCTTCAGTTGTGGCACTCAGCTGTCTCAGCAAGATGCACTGTAGATTGCTGTTATTATAAACGGGAACAGATTTTCCCTTCTGCCCCGCCTTTGACCAGAAGCACTCCCAACCTCGGAATTGCTTGCGCCTCTAAACCATCATAGAAACACCGTGCATTCTCCAGTTGCGTCACTTGAGCCATCGAGTATCTCTGCGACCTCATTCCCATCTTGATTTCAAGTTGGTTATTTGCGACTGCGCCACTCAGTTCCTCTGATTCTGGGGCTGGGAAATGGGCCCAGGTGGCAGCAGGGGTTACTGCCTTGTGTGGGGAAACTCGTGCAGTAACCGATGTTAAACTGCATTGCTATTGAAGTATACATTTCAACAAAAATTTGGGAAAAACAATGACAGCAGATGCTGGAAAACAGATTCTGGATTAGTGGTGCTGGAAGAGCACAGCAGTTCAGGCAGCATCCGAGGAGCAGTAAAATCGACGTTTCGGGCAAAAGCTTTTCATCAAGATTTAGGGCAGAGAGCCTGTAAAGTGGAGAGATAAGTGAGAGGAGGGTGGGGGTGGGGAGAAAGTAGCATAGAGTACAATAGTTAAGTGGGGGAGGGGATGAAGGTGATAGGTCTGGGAGGGAGGGTGTAATGGATAGGTGGAATAGAAGATAGGCAGGTAGGACAAGTCATGACAAGTCATGGGGACAGTGCTGAGCTGGAAGTTTGGAAATGGGGTGAGGTGGGGGAAGGGGAAATGAGGAAACTGTTGAAGTCCACATTGATGCCCTGGGGTTGAAGTGTTCCGAGGCGGAAGATGAGGCGTTCTTCCTCCAGGTGTCTGGTGGTGAGGGAGCGGCGGTGAAGGAGGCCCAGGACCTCCATGTCCTAGGCAGAGTGGGAGCGGCAGTTGAAATGTTGGGCCACAGGGCTGTGTGATTGATTGGTGCGGGTGTCTCGGAGATGTTCCTTAAAGCGCTCTGCTAGGAGGCGGCCAGTCTCCCCAATGTACAGGAGACTGCACCGGGAGCAACAGATACAATAAATGATATTGGTGGATGTGCAGGTAACAAAAGCTGCACTGTCCCCAGAGCCTTTGATGTTTTGGAGAAATCTATTTATCTCAACCTTCAACACATTAATGATGGAATCACCACACCCACTGGGGGAACAGATATTAAACGGTCAGCCCATTCTGAGTTCCCACATATCTGCCAGTGTTCGCTGAGCACTGATATTGTGGATTTGGTGCACTGCCTAACTTTCTTTATGATACTGTACTTATTGTATGAGCTCAGTGAGTTTGTCTGTGGGGTGCCGTGATTGTATAGTGCTTAGCACTCTGCGTTGTGGCCACAGCAACCTCGGTTCGAATCCGAGTGGTAGCAGTAATTGTTCTATGTATCCCAGTCTTTTGTGAAACACAAAGGAATCAGTTGTTTTCAAGGTTTGATTTTCTCCAAGGTGATTTTTTTTCCTTCAAACTCTGCTCGCTCACTTCTCTGTGTTTCATATGTCAGAATTCAAATTCACCCGTTCTCAGAGATTTCTTCCCTCCTACAATCACTAACCGAACATTCCATCCCAGAGCCCCATTTCATTAATTTGGAGATGTCGGTGTTGGACGATGGTGTACAAAGTTAAAAATGACCCAACACCAGGTTATGGTCTTACAGGTTTAATTGAAGCACTAGCTTTCGGAGCGCTGCTCTTTCATCAAGTATTAGCGGAGTTGTTTCCTATTTCACTAAGGCGTTGCAGAATCTAACACTGACTCTCCCATTGATACCGATCAGTCTGTGTGGCTGCGTTCACTGTTGTTGGGTGAACGTGCCCCAACCCCACCATCGGGACCTGCAGACCATTTGATCCATTTGGTTACCACTGTTGCGAGATCAATACTCATGTAGCAGCTTTTACTGATCTCGACCAGATATTATTGGTGGGATCAAGGTCAGGAAAATGGCACAGAACAGTATCGGGGAAAAGCGACTTAATTGGACAAGATCAGTTTCACTGCTTTTCTGCAATGGCCGAGTGCTATTACCACTGAAGACTGAACTGTTAATTCAGACACTAGGGGCCTGGGTTTGACTCCGACCATGCTAGGTGGTAGAATTGAAATACAATAAATATCTGGAATTACGAATCTAATAACTCCTATATTTCCATATTCAATTGTTGAAAAACAACAAAACCATCTGACGTCATTTAAGGAATGAAACTGCCATTCTTACCTGCTCACGCCCCCATGTGACTCCAGAATCACTACAAGATGGTTGAGTCTCAACTACCCGCTGTGCAATTACGGATAGCAATCAATACTGCCGAGCCAGCGACGCCCTCATACTGTAACAGAATAGAAAAAAAAGCTCATTAGGCCCTAGCTAGATTACTGTGTGCAGTTCTGCAATTCAGAGTGGATGTGATCGCACTGGGAACGTTGCAGTAGAGATTCACTGGGATATTGTCTGGGATGAAGAGTTTCAGTTGTGAGGAAAGATTGGACAGACTGGGGTTGTTTGTCGCCGAGCCGAGGAGATTGGAGAAGACATGACTGAGATTTACTAAATACGGAAGGATATGGATAGGATAGACTGAAAGAAGCGTTTCTTATTAATGGAGGGATCGAACACTGGGGCCAAGAGATTTCGGGAAAAGGCAGAAAGGTTTGAGCAGATTTGCGGAAAGGGTCAGAGAGGCAGAAATCATTCTAACCTTAAAAAAATTCAGATGTGAATTTATGATGCCAAAACATGTAAGATTATGGGCGAAACGATGGAAAACTTGATTCAGGTCGTTAAGCAGTTGTATTGGACAAGGCCACAACAGGCTGAAGGGCCTCCTTCGATGTTGTCGTCCTCCACAGTGTCGTGGTTAGTGTCCCGGCCTGTCACAGGGCTCAATTCTCCGCTGGGGGATCGTCAAGGTTTTAAACCTGTCGCTCTGTTCCCAGTGAAGGTTATTCACGCCTGGCCTTCCATTCTCGATGGGACATGTCACAGCAGGGACAGTGCTGTCTGAATCAGCTGGGGAAGGACTGCAGCTCCTGAGGAGAGAGAGAATCAGTGAAAGTGCAAACACGTAACTTCTGCAAACTGCACATTGTGTTTGTGTTGCAATGAAAACCATTATATAGCGTTATTCCTGACTGATATGTTTAATTAAAGCAGGAATCTGAGGAAGAAAGCAGAGCAAGGGGCAGCACGGTGGCACAGTGGTTAGCACTGCTGCCTCACAGCGCCAGAGACCTGGGTTCAATTCCCGACTCAGGCGACTGACTGTGTGGAGTTTGCACATTCTCCCCGTGTCTGCGTGGGTTTCCTCCGGGTGCTCCGGTTTCCTCCCACAGTCCAAAGATGTGCAGGTCAGGTGAATTGGCCATGCTAAAATTGCCCGTAGTGTTAGGTAGGGGTAAAATGTAGGGGTATGGGTGCGTTGCGCTTTGGCGGGTCAGTGTGGACTTGTTGGGCCGAAGGGCCTGTTTCCACACTGTTAATAATCTAATCTAAAAAAGCAAACTCATTCACTTCTGAGTGAAGAAACGTTTCCAGCAGAACTACTGAGGTTGTACAGCGTAGAACCGCGTTTGCATGCATTGAATTCGGGTTGGTGGGCGCAGCTTTCTTTCACTCGGCGGAGTTGCCAATGTGTAAAGCCATTAACATGATACAGATCGTGTTCAATGTGATGGTACATTTGCTCAGTGGTTCGCACTGCTGTTAAGTCTGTAGGTTCGGTAGATTGGTCATGTTAAACTGGGCTGATGTGTCCAGGGAGTGAATTCAGTAAGTTAAGTGATTACGAATGGGTAACGCAGTGATAAGGACAGCAGTCACACGATGCCAGGTTTTATTCCAGCAGGTTTATTTGAAATCACAAGCCAGAGGCCTGTGGAAGTAGAGACGGGAGCTCGGTCTGGTTGAGATGCTGTTCAGAGTCTCCCTACAGACCCGATTGACTGAACTGCACTTTCTGCATTGTAGGGAATCTGTGATTCTATCAGGGAGGACACTGCCAGCGTTTACTGGGCTGCTAAGGCATTAGAGACGATGCTGACAGCGTTTAGTCTTGATGGAGATTTATTTATTTGTGTTTTGGAAAATTTGAAACTAAATCAAGGAAAACCGAATGGAAGTTTTCCAGAGTATGTGAGGTTTGGAGAGAGTAAATATGTGGTAAATTCACTCTTTCAAGTTCATAAATTTCTGAAAATCAAGATTTAAAAACCATCGATGTAGGGCAAAGAAATAATGGGAGCAGAATTTCTGTCACTCAGACAATCCGTTTCAAAATATTTGGAAAGGCACATTTAGAGACACACAAGCAGCGAGTTTCACCAGGAGAGAGACAGCCTGTGGCCAGGTAAAGTGCAAAAGTGGGGTATGGGGGGTAGAAGGGGCGAGGAAACAATGTCTAATTTGGACGACTTCAGATGCAAAGAAATATCGGAAACGAATGCAGCTGAGTAAGATTCAGCAAAAAAAAACCTCAGAGTTTTGAAAGATTTATATTAATATTCCACATGAAGCATTATAAATGGAACTGAGCAGATTTGGTATATTGTCAAGGAAAGCTATTCCATAATGAATGGAAGTCACCCTTCTCTTGGAGATCGATTTCCTGCTTTAATCCCATGGCTTAAAGATGGGAGGACGATCGCCATGATGTTGGGTCATTTGATACCCACTGAAATCTGCCAAAGTAACTGAGCATCAAAACTGGCAACTTGTTTTGTAGTTCAACCTTCTGATTTTCTCATCAGTATTTTCTTTAAGCTGAAATAAATTCGGAGCAAAATTGAACACAACATTAAGCGTTACATTCATATAAATCCAATTCACTTCTGATCATTGGAATGAACAGAGTGAAGTTGCAGCAAAATTAATAAAATGAAACGAACAAAACTGCATTTCCGGGAATTTTACCCAGTTCAGGTTCAGCCATATGAGAAAGACTATCGAGCTAAAACATCACCTTCACTTCTCACTCCATATATACTTCTTCACGAGAGAGAGAAACTGTCTGAAGAAATTATACGTCAAGACGAAATGTGCGTGTGAATGTGACGGGAATTTCATGCTTGCTGGGTCATTCTGAGACAGTTCCGACTCGAAATAAATCAAGGACAAGGTATTCCTTCCAAGGACGGGTCAATTCCTTGGATTTTGCTGGTATCATTATTCTGCTGAAAGCAGAAACATAATGGTGTGGATTCGATTCCGCTCAGGGAATTTCTCATCCCCGAAGTGCACCATATGTGATCCTGACGGGGTCACATGTGAGCCCCTTTGCAATGCGCTGATGTCTCCCAGGGGTTCAGGCGATGGGTTCCTCTTCCATTGTGCTTGTGTGGATTTGAATCCTACTCACGCTGTTACTTCTATCAAACGGAGCTGTGGTTTCCCTTTGTGCCTCGCATCTTTAGGATACATTGGATGGAGAATCTTGCTCTTGCCCTTCATTGAACCGGAGCTTGGTGATAAATCGATACCTCATCAAAGTTGTAATTAAGCAATTTGTTTCTGCTGTTAGTTACATTGGGATCATGAAAAGGAGTGCAAACGTTTCTTTTCTCCTTTCATCCCATCTTGACTTTCGATGAATTTACATCGAATGAAAGTCAAACAAATAAGGAGAGCTCGGGTGCAATGGTTGATCCAGTGGGATAGTAAATTTTAATGTCACACCACACAAAGTTCTGATCAGTATTTTAAACAATCAATTGAATTGGAACCTCAGAAAACGTTTCCAATGAAACGAATCTTTCATTCTTTCACAACCTTTTGCTGTGTGAATCCTACCACGATCCATCATCCAGCGTGATCACCAAGTTGGCAACAATATTAGATCCGCCAATTTTCTTTAGCAATCACAACATCTTCACATACCCATCTGCGGCCTGCCCAGTGCCATTTGTTGTATCCAGGCCACAGCACATTTCCTGTTCATGACCTTATGAGCTTAGTTCCTGATCTGTCTGATCAGTTTGAGAAACGTTTTCTATCACTTCATCCCATCCCCTCAGAATTCTAAAGGTATCAATTAAGTAAGGCGTTAGACCAAATGATGTAGGATTGGATGTCGGCCATTCAGCCCATCGAGTCTGCTCCACCATTCAACGAACTCATGGCTGATCTGATAATCCTCAATTCTATTCTCCAGCATTGCTTCGACAAAGCTTCATCGTCTTTCTGGTTAAGTATCTGTCTGGCACAGTTTGAAAATACGCAACAACCCAGCCTCAACAACAATTTCGGCAAGGAGTTCCACCGATCCACTGCCCCCTGTGCAAAGAAATTACTCCTCATTTCTGAATTAAATAGGCAATATCTAATTCGGAATTCATATCCTCTGGTGCTCTCCTCATACCAGAGGGTGAACCACCTGCCCGTAACTAACCCCTGTCATGGTCCCATGAATATTGAACGTTGATAAATGTTACTATGTGATTATAAAGCTCCCCTCCCTCTCCTTTGTTTCAAGGAGAATAATCCCAGCCGAACCAATCATTCCACGAAGCTCCATTTTCTCCAGTGTAAATATGTTCATTAATCTCTGCTGTCCCCTGCAGCGTCCTTACATATTATTAAGGCAGGTGGAGATATTTATGCGAAGAAACGGTTGAAATTTCAAGCACAGACGGGAATTGGAACTTGAAATCAGACAGTGACTGGAATCAGATTGGTCCACACAAGGAAGAAATAGAGTAATGATCACTCTGACAAATGAGAATCTAATCATATCTCATTGACGTTCAATAACTTTACTGTAAACAAATTACCCCGTGTAATCGTCCATAGAGCTATTATTTCGGGGGAAAAACTGATAGAAACTGGCTACATAAACACTTTGACAACAACAACATGTTCTTGAGACTTTTTCAATTGTAAACTCAACTCATTGTTCCGTGAATCCTACATCGTTTGCAAGGCACAAATGAGACGTGGAATATAACTCTCTCCATTTGCCTAGATGGGTGTAACTTCAATAACACTTTAGGAACTGGACACTGTCCAGGACAATGCAGTCACTTGAGTGTACCCTCTTCAACACCTGCAATATTCATTCCCTTCACCGCTAAGGCGCAATTGCAGCAGAGTGCACCAACTATAAGATGCACTGGAGTAAGGCATTCGCGCATTTTTGACAACCTTCAAAGCTCAACCGCTGTACTGACTATAAGGACAAGATTGGAAGATGCAACGAAACGCCACCATTTTCAAGTTCCCCTCCAAGGCCCATAGCACCCTGACTTGGAAAGGAATCAGTGAGAAACTCATTGGTGAAACGGTCTTGATGGGCAAAGTTGCATACTTCAGCCTTCCATCTTTTATCTGATAATTTTAAGAAAAATGTTGATTTATGCCGTGACCAGACTTGTGCTCAGTTCTTTAGATGTTCCCTAAACTGGTGGTTGCTAAAGGTCTGCTATCATCCACAGCCTGTGGTTAACAATAGAAAATATCTGAAAATCCTTTCAATCAACTGACTCCCCTCAAGATAAGAGTGGTGTTGGAGAAGCACAGCAAGTCCGGCAGCATCTGAGGAGCAGGATAAATGGACGTTTCAGCCAAAAGCCCTTCATCAGGAATGAGACTGGCAGCACATGGGATAGAGAGATAAATGGGAAGGGGGTGGGGCTGGGGAGAAGGTAGCTGAGATTGCTGTAAGTGGATGCAGGTGGGGGGGTGAACATGATATGTCAGAGAAGAAGGTGGAGTGGATAGGTGGGAATGAAGATGCACAGGTGGGACAAGTCAGGCGGACGGTGTTGAGCTGGAAGGTGGGAACTGGGGTAAGGTCGGGGGAGGGGAAGTGAGGCAACGGGTGAAGTCCAAATTGATGCCATGGGGTTGAAGGGTCCCAAGGCAGATGATGAGGCTATCTTCCTCCAGGCATCGGGTCGTGAGGCAGTGGCGATACAGGAGGCCCACGACCTTCAAGTCCTCGGGAGAGTGGGAGGAGGAGTTGAAATGTTTGGCCATGGGGCACTGGGGTTGATTCTTGCGGGTATCCTTTAGATATTCTCTGAAGTGTTGTGTGAGAACACATCTCCTCTCTCCAACTTAGAGGAGGCCGCATCGGGCGGAAGATATGCAAGAAATGGCATGTGTGGAAGTGCAGGAGAAACTTTGATGGATGTGGAAGCCTCCATTAGAGTCTTGGACAGAGATGAGGAGGTAGATGTGGGTGCAGGTTTTGCAATTCCTGCAGTGACAGGGAAATTTATATTTCCCTCCCCACCCCTATCCACTTTTCACAAAGACTCTTTCCTCCACGACTACCTAGTCAAGTCCAGGCCCTCCAAAAACCCACCCTCCCCTCACGGCACCTTCCCCTGCCACCACAGGAATTGCAAAACCTGCACCCACATCTTCCCTCTCACATCCTTCCAAGGCTGCAATGAGCCTTCCACATCCATTAAATGTGCATGTGCACTTCCATACATGTCATTTCTTGCATCTGTTGCTCGCGATGTGGTCTCCTCTACATTGGGGCCAACAGACACATTCTCGGAGAGCGCTTCAGAGAACATTTCCAGGGAATCCACAACATTCAACTTCAACGCCCCATGACCAAAATCATCAATTACCACGTCCCCCGACTCTCCCAAGGACAAGCAGTTCCTGGGTCTCCTCCACCACCATTCCCTCACCACCAGACGCCAGATCTTCCACTTCGGGACCCTCAAACCCAGGGCATCAAGGTGGTCTTCACCAGTTTCTTCATCTCCTCACGGCCACCTTATCCGAGTTCCAACTTTCTAAAATTGGCACCATCCTACTGATCTGTCCCACTTGTCTGTCTTCCTGTCCACCTATCCGTTCCACCCTCTTCTCCGAGCTATCACCTTTGATCCCATCTCTATCCACCTCTTGCACTCTCAGCTAAATTCATCCCAGACCCAGTACTCCCGTTTATCGCTCCACCCTCGAGGCTCTCAGCTTTATTCCTGATGAAGGGCGTTTGCCCGAAACGTTATTTCTTTCTGCAACTCGGATGCTGCCTGACTAGCTGTGCTTCTTCAGCACCACTCTAATCTTGATTCTGATTTCCAGCACCTGCAGTACGCACTTCCGTCCATCTGATTCCCCTGTCCATTGATCTTGAATAGGCCGTTGCTAAAGTTCCAGCATCGTTTCCCTGCTCTTATATTCCCACCTGCGGTCAAGAACAGAAAGTATCTCCAACCCCTCGAGACCACTTGATTCCTTGTCCAATCACCTTCATACATTCGTGAATGTCTACTCCAATTTCTCTTTTATTACTTTAAACCACTCAGTATTCACACTTTTCTCATTGTGCATCCACAAATTCATTATCACCCACTTCACTGGATTGAATTCCTTTCAGCACATTTTCGTGCCATTTGTTTCCAATCTCCTTGCAGTCTATAGCTTTCTTCCTCATTGTTAACGACCTGACTAATTGTTACCTGATTTGCAAACAGCTAAATGATGGCCACGACAAATAATTAAAAATCGTTGACCTGTATGAGAAAACAATAGAACTCATAGAAGCCATGGTTCATAAGCTTGCAAAGGACAGCAGAATTGGAGACAGTAAAGAAGGTGATCTAAGATTCCAGAAGGATCTTAATCCATTGCGTCTTTGGGCTGAAAAATGTCACATGAAGTTCAATCTGGATAAATGGAAGGTATTGCATTTTGCTACATCAAAAATTAGTAGGGCTTATACAATTAATGATCGGGCGTTGCATCGTGTTGTGGAACACGGAGGCCAGGGATGCAAGTACGTAATTCATTTTAGTTTGCTTCATATATAGACAGAATGTTTTAAAAAATGTCATCTTGCCTTCGTTGCTCAGTCCTTTGAGTGTAGGAGTTTGTACGTTATGTTGAAGTTGAATAGGACATTGGGTGATGCGTCTTCTGGAATACTGTGTCCAGTTCTTGTCACCCAGTAATAGCAAGGAAAATATTCAGCTGGAGTAGGTTTAGAACAGGTATACCAGTGTCTGGCTAGTGGGGGAGTTTTGTGTTATAACGAAAGGCTGGATAGGCTGACAATATTTTCAGAGCTGAAAATGTGTGGCTGGAAAAGTGCAGCAGGTCAGGAAGGATCCAAGGAACAGGAGAATCGACGTTTTGGGCATAAGCCCTTCTTCAGGAAGGTCTTATGCCTACCTTGAGAATATTTTCACTCGAGCACTGGAGTTTTGAAAGGCGAACTGATAGAAATTTATAAATTTTTGAGAGTTCGGCTTGGGTTAACTGCAACTGTCTTTTCTCCAAGGAGGGGCACTTCAAGACGAGAGGGCAAATGTTTAAAGTGAAAAGAGGGAGTTAAAATAAGACATGAGAGGCTTTCTATTAACAGAGGATGGCTTACGTGTGCAATTCACTTCCTGAGGCAGTGATGAATGAAAGTACATTTACAATATTTACAGGCTATTTGGATCGATAAATGAGTTGGAAAGTTTCAGTGGGATTAACAAAAGCTATTCATTCATGCCTAGGACATAATTTATTGCCCAGAGGGGAGATCAGAATCAACCACGATATTATGGATCTGGAGTCACATACCAGCCAGACCAGATAGGTATGGCAGTTTCCTTCCCTATCAGGCATTAGTGAATCAGATCGACAACAACTGATTCAACATCATCATTAGACTCTAGGTATTTATTTAAATAAAATTCCAGCACCTGCCATGCCAGGGTTTGAACCCGTGTCCACAGAATTATATCTAGACATTCATATTAACAATGCAGTTATAATATCACAAGGACATTATTAACACTCAGCAGTTACAAGAGCCGTCAGATGCGACTCGTTTAGTTTGTCATTATGTACAGTATGAGCTGGTAAGAGTGAAAGGCCTGTTTTCATGCTGTGTGAGTCTATGACTTTGATGCTATGAAACCGGCAGCTGGTTTGGATTAACAGCAGCGTTGACAGTTTAATTGATCTCCTTCTGGGATATGTAATCTTGCTGGTAAATCTGGAGTTTCTTCTGCTCATTGAACCCTTCCCACACACGGGATTGTTGAACAGACTGTCCCCAGTTGGACTGAGTAGATGAGTTTCCACTTCAGCAGGTAATTGAATCCCGTATTGCGCTGGTTTCTCTGTGATATCGGTGTTCTTGTATCTACCCAGGATGAACGGTTGGTTCAAATAATGTCCACGTAGACGTAAGTCCCGTTGTCCATGTTGTGAAAGTGTTTTTATTCTTCCTGATATACCCAAAGGGTGTGGATGTCACTGGTCAGGCGAGCATTTGTTGTTCATCCTTATTTGCTGCTGCCTCGCTGCACGAAATACATGGATTCGATCCCAGTCTCGTGTGACTGTGTTTGCACATTCTCTCTTTGATTGTGTGAGTTTCCTCCCACAGTCTGAAGGTGTGCAGGTTACTGGGATCAGCCATGGGAAATGAAGGGGAACGGAATAGGTATGGAATGTGGGTCTGCAAGGATGTGCTTCAGAGGGATGGTGTCGACTGGAAGGGCCGAATGGCCTGCTTTCCCACACGGTCGTCATTCTCGGATGAAGGGTCAGCTATTTTGTTCATGTTCTGGAGACACAAGTAGGCAGGATTGAGTAAAGACGGTAGCATCCCCTGTATAAGCGACATGCAAGAATGGGATTGCAGGAAATTACAGACATGTTCTCTGTTCCTGAGATCAGGCTTTCATTCCAAGTTTTTTTCATCGAACTTTAACATTACCAGTTCCATGTGTGAGTCCCCAAGGATGAGTAGTTTATAATATAACCACAGCACCACCTTCTCCAGGTTGTAGTATTTATTGGGAACAAGAAGCTGATTCTGAGCTGATGCGAACAAAAGCAGATGCCAATGTCAAAACCACTGATCCAAATAGGAAAATGAAATTTCAAACCTTGCCACCCCAACGTTAAAGTCTCCACACGCTTTAGATACGCCACTCGGCTGTCTCAGCAACATGTACTGTTTATGGTCATAATATTATAAATGGGGTCAAGTATTCCCTTCCGCCCCGCTTTTGACCAGGTGCTGTCCCAACCTCGGAAATACATGCGCCTCTCTCCTGTCATTCCATCCCGGTTTCCAATTGGATATTCGTGCATGCTTCACACAGTTTCTCTGATTCCGGATCTGGAACTAGGATTATGTGTGATTGCAAGCAGCAATTGGTCCTGCCTTGTGTGGGCAAAGTGAAGAAGTAGCTGATGTTCAAATATAATGCGATTGAAGCATATGTTTAAACAATATTCTGCACTCTGCCAAGAGTTTGGAGAGTTTCATTAATCCCATTCTCCTGTACTCTCATTCATGGAATCTCCACAGTCTCTGGGGACGCTAAAGTTAAATATTCGGTTCATTCTGCGTTCCCACATGCCTGTCGCTAAATCCTGATATTGTACATTCTTCCTGACATTTCGTCCGCTACCATTCTGGTTGCAGTTTACAAGTGTGCTCTGTGGAATGCTGTAACCGTTTAGTAGTTCGCATTCTGCGTTGTGATTGCAGTGACCTCGGCTCGAATCCACATCATCGAGGTCAGTTCTCTCAACGTTTTACTTTTGGTGAAACACGGTCAGAAATTGCTGTGTTAACAATCCGGTTTTTACAAGTTAATATTCTCCGAGGGGATGATCTGTTTTCCATCGAATTTTGTTCTCTGATATTTCTGCGTTTCATGTATCAGGATTTAAACCCAAAAGTTCTCGAAGATGTCTCTCCCTCGCACTCTCCCTAGCTCGCTTTTCCGTCTCGCGTCCCATTTGACTGAGGCATTACACAATCTAACATACACTTGCACGTTGGTACCATCCAATCTGTGCCGTTTCACTCACTGTTGCCCCAATCTCTTCGTTGGCACCTTCAAATCATTCGATCCGTTTAGATATCATGGCTGTGAGATCAATTCTCTTTTAGCAGCTTTTACTGACATGGGCCAGAGATGATTGGAGCGTGAGGCTCAATAAAATGGCATAGGGAATAACTAGGGAAATGCGACTCTATTGGAAAAGATCCCCCATAGGGGCATTCTGTGATAGCCTAGTGGTATTATCGCTGGATTGTTAACACAGCAAAGCCAAGTAATGTTCTGTGTCGACGGGTTAGATTACCACTAAACCACGACGATGATAGTATGTGAATGTAATAAATGCCTAGAATTAAGAATACGTTGTCTGAAAAACCCATCACTGACGCCCTTGAGGGAAGGAAACTACCATCCTTATCTGTTCTGGCATCCACGTGACTCCAGACCGGAAAGCAATAAATGCTGCAGAGCCACCCCCGATGCTGTTACAGAATAGAAATATGCTCATTCGGCTCAGTGCTAGAATTGTCCAGGGATGAGATCGCACTGGGAAAGTTGCAGGAGAGATTCACTCGGATAGTGTCGAGGCTAAAGAGTTTCAGTCATGAATGGATATAGGATAAACTGGGGTTGTTTGTCACCGTGCAGAGGGGTTTGTGAGGGGTATAGATAAGGTAGACTGAAAGAAGCGTTTCCAATCGATGGAAAGAACGATCACAGGGGGGCAGAAATTTAAGGAGAGAGACAGAAAGGTTAAAGTAAATGTGTAGAAAAGCGGTATAGGCCGGCAGGTGTTCGAATTTGGACCACACTGTCTGTTCGGGTCAGAGAGGCAGCAACCCTTATAACCTGAAGGAATATGCAGATGTGAATATGTTCTGACAATACCTGTTAGGCTATGGGCTAAACCATTCGGGACGTTAAGCAGTTGCTTTTGACAAATGCAACCACAACGGGCTGAAGTGTCTCCTTTGAAACTTTTGTCATTGCGAGTATAGTGGTTAGTGTCACCGTATGTTATGCGGGAGTTAGGAACTCAATTCCTGGCTGGGGCACTGTAAATGTTTTAAAACTGTCGCTCCGTTTCCAAATGCGGGTTATTAATGCCTGTCCTTCCATTCTCCATGGGAAATGTCACAGGAAGGACAGTGCTGTCTGAATCAGCGTGGGGAAGGTCTGTAGCTCCCGGCGAGACAGAGTGTCAATGAAAGTACAAACACGTGACTTCCGCAACCTGCACCTTGTATCTGTACTAGAATCTAAACCATTTAATAGAAAGAAGGAGGAAGCTGAGGAAGAAACAGGGTAAACCAATTCAGATGTGAGCACCGAAACATTTTCCGCAGCATCATGAGTAAAACTGACAAATGGCTCCGAGAAAGTGTCTTTCAGAACTGTTAGTTCACAGAGAAGTTTCTTGTTCCACTCAAGCCCTTAAGAAATTGAATAACAATTTAACTGAAACTTGAAATGTTAGAACACACCAGGTGATGAGTCACGTGCTGGAAAGTGTGTTTACAAGCCAGATGTTTGATAACTGATAATGATGCAATAGGCTGAAGGACCATTCGCCATGCTTTAAAAAACTCAATAACTCTCATTTTTCAACTGAACAAAATAGGCAAAAACAAAGTCATCAAGAAAAGTTCCAAGCATTGCTTATGTCGTCCTTGGTGCGAAAGTGCTGAAATGCAGCTGTTTCACTGCTATTTCCCAATGTTGATTTCCAGTCAGAGAAAAAAATTTGTTGTTCCTTTTGGAAATCTGAAATTGAACCTTGAGTTCCTGACATTACAAAACAGCAAAGGTAGCAGTTCTGTCAGAGTCAGTGAGAACTTCATATCGGAGATGAGATCAAATGGGAAGAAACACTGAAATCAGTTGCCTTTGCCTGCTCAGACTCAGAACTACAAAATGATCCTTATTGAAACATAGAGGCATTTTCAAGGATTTAATAAGTTGGATGCAGAAAGTTTGGTTCTGTGACAAGACCACCTCGTATCGAATGACTTGGAGATGCTGGTTTTGGACTGGGGTGTGCAAATTTGAAAATCACACAACCCCAGGTGAGAGTCCAACAGGTTTAATTGGAAGTACGAGCTTTCGGACCACTGCGCATTCAGCAGGTGATTGTGGAGTCCACAGTTGTAAGTCACAGAATTTATTGCATATGTTTACAGTGTGATGCAACTGAAATTGTACATTGAAAAATACCTTGATTGTTTGCTAAGTCTCCGATCTGTTAGAATGACCATGTTAGCTTCACTTCTTTCATATGCAAAGCGCAAAACATTTTTACTTGAAAGTTTCATTCTCAGATGAAGTTTAACAACTGGTGTCTGCCCCCCTGTGCTGCTGTCTGTTCCATAATGTTTCGACTGATTCTAATTTATAAAAATGAGTTACCAGAGACTTACATGGATTCATGCAGTTTTTGAGCAAAATACAATGTAACTCTGCAAGTACAAATTCACCCCACAGACGGATATGTATGTGTGTGTGTGTGTATGTGTGTGTGTGTGGGGGGGGGGGAGGGTCTCTGTAGATAGGGCAATGGGATCACCTGTACTGTGACATGAACCCAATAACCATGGGTACCGAATTTAGCTATCAGACTCTGTTGGGGCACTTTTAGCTGCTGCCTGTTCCGAAGCCCGCCTTGGAGGATTGTCACCCGAAGATCCGAGGTCGAATGTCCTGGATCACTGAAGTGCTCTCCAACTGGGAAGGGGCACACGTGTTTGTTGATTGATGTGCAGCGCCCATTCCCTTGTTGTAGCCTCTGCTCAGCTTCACCAATGTACCATGTCTTAAGGCATTTTTGCCTGCAGCATGCTGTTTTTTTTAGATTAGCGTCAGTCTAAACATTATGGTATGGGCGCGGCACACAGGGACTAACACCTTCAACATATTATCTGTGCTGACACAAATTGGTAAATTCCACCTGAGAACGTAACTCTTAAAAGAAAGTTTTTCAATTTACATAAGAAAGAAATGAACCTAACAGAGTCATTCTAACAGATGGAAGACTTAACAAGCAATCAAGGTATTTTTCCAATGTATAATTTCAGTGACATTACACTGTAACCTTTCGCTATACATTCTGTACCTTACCACTGTGTACTCCACAGGCAGCTGATGAAGGAGCAGCTCTCCAAACGCTATTGCTTCCATTAAACCTGTTGCACTATGACCTGGTGTTGTGCGATTTTTAACTTTGTATTAGAATGCGGATCCCACCATTAAAATAGAGACGAAGAAGCATTTACTCTCTCAGACAGTTCTGGATCAGTGGACTTTCTTGTGTGCAGAAGGCTGTTGAGGAAGAGTCATTAGGTGTAATGAGGCTGAGATCGGCAGATCTTCAAACAGCAAAGACATCAACCGTTATGGCGAAAGGCAAGAAAGTGCAGTTCAAGTTTATCAGATCAGACATGAAACCATTCAATAGCGGAGTAGACGTGATGGTCTGAATGGTGTCTATCTGTTCCTAAAATTGTTGGCCTTAATATGAAACTGCAAAACAGACCTGAGTAAAACGTGCAAAATTTTAAAAAGCGTGGTCCCCCGGAGCACTGAACCCAGGTGAAATGTACAAAGAACAACACACAAAGGGCAGACAATATTGGGTCATTGATCCGTAGTGATCAGTATACCAAGGTAAACAGGAAAACCGATATTCATTATCTACATCGAACATGGCGCCACGAGGTATGTCGTTAATTCTCACAAACCACTATTCCCCTTCCGTTTTCCTGACGCCCCCTCCGTTCTTGTTTTAAACTGATTGAACGTCAGGCAATTGCAGATGACATTGCTGATGTGGAACTGGAGCAAATAGAATATAGAAGTACAGGCCCTTCGGCCGTCGACGTTGCGCCGCCCTGTCATACTAATCTGAAGCCCATCCCATCTACACTATTCCATGTACGTCCATATGCCTCTCCAATGACGACTTAAATGCACTTAATCTTGGCGAATCTACCACCTTTACAGGCAAAGCATTACATGCCCTAACTACTCTCTGAGTAAAGAAACTACCTCTGACATCTGTCTTATACCTATCTCCCCTCACTTTAAAGTTGTGCACCTCGTGTTTGCCGTCCCCATACTTGGAAAAAGACTCTCCCTGTCCACCCTATCTCAACCTCTGATTATCTTGTATGTCTCTATTAAGTCACCTCTCAATCTTCTCTCCAACGAGGACAGCCTCAAGGCCCTCAGGCTTTCCTCGTAATGCATTCCTTCCATACCAGGCAATATGCTAGAAAATCCCCTCTGCACCCTTTCCAAAGCGTCAACATCCTTCTTATAATTCGGTGACCTGAACTGTTCACAATACTTCAAATGTGTCCGTACCAGACCTTTGTACAGCTGCAGTATAACCTTCTGATTTCAGAACTCAATCCCTCTATTAATAAAGGCCAAAACACTGTTTTCCTTCTTAACAACTGTGTCAATCTGGGCGGCAACTTTCAGGGATCTGTGTACATGGACACCGAGATCTCTCTGCTCATCTGCACTCCCAAGAACCTTACCATTAGCCCAGTAATTTGCATTCCGATTACTCTGTCCAAAGTGTATCACCTCACAGTTGTCAACATTAAACTCCATTTGCCACCTCTCAGCCCAGCTCGGCATCCTATCTATGTCTCTCTGCAACCTACTACATCTTTCGTCACTATCACAACTCCGCCGACCATATTTTTGTCCGCAGATTTACTAACCCATCCTTCTAAGTCCTCATTCAGGACATTTATAAAAATGACGAAAAGCAGTGGACCCAACATTGACCCTTGCGGAAATCCGCTAGTAACTGGACACCAAGATGAACATATTGCATCAACTATAACACTCTGTTTTCTTTCAGCAAGCCAATTACTGATTCAAACTGCTATGTCACCCACAATCCCATTACTCCGCATTTTGTATAATTCCCTACTGTGGGAACCTTATCGAATACCTTCCTGAAATCCATATACAGCACATCAACCTGCTTACTCTCATCCACCTGTTTGGTCACTTTGTCAAAAAACTCATAAGATTCGTTACGCACGACCTCCCCTTTACAAAACCGTGCTGACTGTCCCTGATCAGATTATTATTTTCTAGATGATTATAAATCTTATCTCTTATAACCTTTTCCAACGCTTTACGAACAACTGAAGTGAGACTCACTGGTCTGTAATTACCAGGGTTGTCTCTACTACCCTTCTTGAACAAGGGAACCACATTTGCAATCATCCAGTACTCAGGCACTATTCCTGTAGATAATGATGATTTCTGGATCAATGGCACAGGCTCGGCAATCTCTTCCCTTGCTTCCCAGATGATCCTAGGATAGATCCCATCTGGCCCAGAGGACTTGTCTATTTTCACACTCTCCTGTATTTCTAATACCTCTTCCTTGTGAACCTCACTCTCTTCGAATCTAGATGCAAGTATCTCTGTATCTAACTCGCCAACATTTTCATTTTATATAGTGAACACTGTCGAAAAATACTTATTTAGTGTTTCCCATGTCTCCTCTGACTCCACACACAACTTCCCACTATTATTCTTGATTGGCCCTAATTCTCGTCATTCTTTTATTCCTGACAAACCTGTGGAAAGCCTTAGGGTTAACACTGATCCTATCCGCCAACAAATTCTACTGTCTCCTCGTGGCTCTCATATCTCCTCCTGGCTCTTCTGAGCTCTCTTATTAGGTCATGCAGGGAAACGATTCTGTCTGCTGCACAACATCATTCTGCTTCGAAATATCAGGCTGTATTTCATATTGATTACTGGACACGTTAACCTTTGACAAGCCATGACAGTGAAATCACTGAATCCTCATCACTATACTACCAGGGAAGATTTCTGTTAACATCACCCTGGACATCATGAGATTCGCCATTCTATTCTCCCATCCTTCTGTGCGTAATCCCCTCGGCCTGATTCTGGTCTTGTTGGTTTGTGTACAACACTGAGGCTAACAAATCATCTTTGCATTTCAGTTTCTAAAGAATGAGACCTTCTCTCTGAGCTGGCAATGTGCCTGCTCAGTGGTGATAACACTGTCCTTGTAAACTAGAAAAGTGCTTCAAATAGGCCATTACTGTTTTTCATTCCAAGAACTTGAGGCAAACCGTTCGGCAGGACAGGAAATAGCGGGCGTGAGCAGTGATCAAGTTTGGCAGCAACAACGAGGTGAGTTAGTATTACAACAGAGTAAAGGGGAAAAAATGGGAAAGGAACACTGGGACGGGAGGGGGTGAATGCTTCCTTTCTTTGCTGTAACCAGACATTGGTGTTGAACTCTGAAATGGGGCAACATCGGACAAGTCGGTGAAATCTTACATTCTGCTTGTTTTCTCCCGAGGCCTGTGTCACACTTGGGGAAATGTTTCTGCGTGCTTCAGTCTATGGGTAAAAATGGGGTTCAGTAGCCATTTCAAACTTTAATCCCATTTATTGTGTTTTACGAGATTAAAACGTTCCAGAGAAATTAGTATTCAGGTGAAACGTCAGAGTTCACAAGGTTACAGACCAAGTGCTGGGAAATGAGATGAAGGGACCCATTTCTGTGCTGTAAACACTCGATAATTCAATCATTTTTGAGGGGAACCATATCTGCAGTGACATAATTCCAAAAACTGTGTTATGAAGAAACGGTGCAACTGCTTCTGCCCTCATCCCTGGTGGTCTAGTGGTTAGTATTCAGTGCTTTAACTGAGTGGCCTGGGTTTCATTTCCGTTCAGGAAGTCAGGACTTCTTGTTCCTGATGCACAGAGCACAGGTCTACCAGGAATTTGTTTCGTGCCTTAGATCAATCAATACCCCAGCTCATCAAAGAAGGGAATAGTGCCTTCCCTCTCTCTGCACAGTCGGACAGTTAATCCTTCATTCTCCTCTGATTCCACTTCCCAAAGAGTTTCAAAATATTGTCAAAACTGAGTCTCAGCTGTTTCTTTTCTGCCTTTTCATACATAGGAGCTGCAGCTATTGAGTGCGTTGGTTTCTGAAAATGAAACCTACCTATGTGCTTGGTATTGGGCTATTCCAGGATTGCCTTCTCTGACAGCGCTGGGACATGACTGATGTTGTCTATGATATGGAAGTGCCAGTGTTTGAGTTGAGTAGACAAAGTTAAAAATTACACAATATCAGTGCATAGTCCAGCAAGTTTAGTTGGAAGCACTAGCTTTCGGAGAGCCGCTCCTTCATCAGGTGGGTGTTTTTCTGCAGAAACTTGGTGTGTGTGTCAATATGCGCGATCTTTTTGAAGATCACCTGATCTTTAACCGACCGTTCGACGTGTCGACGGTACCCATGACTTGGAGGTGTTGGTGTTGGACTGGGGTGGATATATTTAATAATCACACAAAGCCATTTTAGATTCCAATACTTGACAAACACCTGATGAAGAAGCAGTGCATGGAACAATGGTGCTTCCAAATATGTCTGTTCGATACAATGTGGTGCTGTGTGATTTTTACTCTGACAGCTCTTGACAATGTTTAACTGGTCGAAGACAGTGAATGAATTTTCGTTCGTGGAGATGAAAATTTCAAAAATTACCCACCTCAGCATAACAAAAATGATTAGGTTGGATGTGTGATGAGTCTCCATAATGCGCTTGCACAAATTAAAAGTCGAACCGACAACCACCTGATCCGTAGCCAGCTATACGAATGGTTGTATCACAGGCCAGATGCACAGCTGAGATTTTACAAGCGGCAGAGCTGTGGTGTTAACAAGGACACGAGCAATAACAGTAACAGTCACAAGGTGAACAAAGAACCGAGATAATATCCATCATTGATTCACTTCAAATGGCCCGAAAAAAACGACCATTCAAAATCTTATCAGCCAATCAATGAGGTCACTGCTGATCTTGGAAATTGCAACTGACTTTGCTGCGTTTTCACCATAATTTGAGGTAAACTCCACCCTAATCATAACATCGCATATTCCCATTAATTTTCAGCTTTAGATTATGTTAGTGACCTGTCCGTATTTGCAGGAAATGAGTGAAAACGTCCTTCCGGTGATGTAATCCAGTGCAGAGTGGGCCGGAAAAGAAAAGACAAAGTCTTGAAACATCACTCCCAAATCTTTCTGTACCAATCCGTTTTCCTGAGATGAATATTTGCAGGACTTGTCTTTACTATCTAAAGAATTAATTATTTTCCCTGGAAAGATTCTTCATAAATCAATTAACATCTGAGGTGTTGAAACATATTTTACTTTAGATTAAAATAGTTGAATATCATTTACCCCAGCCTAATGTCCCAATCCTCCCTCCTCATCCATGTAAATACAAGCTGCTCCAGGTGATGTTGGAACTCCCAACCTGACGTTCCAATGCTCCTTGCTACTCCCTGTAAATAGAAGCGGCTCGACTTGAAGTTGGAGCTCCCACTCTGATGCCCCAATGCTCCCTGGTGCTACATGTCAGTAAACTCTGATCCTTGTGAGGTTGGAGCTCCCAGTCTGATGTCCCAATGTTCCCTCCTCCATGTCAACAGAAGCAGTCCAGTTGAGGTTGGATCTATCACTCTGATGTCCCAATGCTCCTTGCTGCTACATGTCATTAAAAGCTGCTCCAGGTGAGAGTGGAGCTCCCAGATGGATCTCGCAAGTGTCCCTGCTCCATGCCAACTGGAGATGCTCCAAATGAGGTTAGATCTTGCATTCGGATGTGCCAATGCTCCCTGCTGCTCCATGTCAATAGAAGCTGCTCCAGGTGTTGTTGGAACTCCCAGACTGGTGTCACAATGCTCCCTGGTCCACGTCAAAAGACGCTGCTCCAGAGGAAGTGGGAGCTCCCATCCCTGGCAGCTCACATACTTCTATACCATCATAGAAATACTGCCCACTGAAAATTTCCACCACTGGGGCCATTGGTGGAATATCCGCATCATGAGAACCTAATATTATTTTTAGTCACCACCAAATCATTATTTCCAAAAGTCATTCTTTCTTAAACCTTACTGAGCATATGCATACTGCAGTCAATCTGAAGTAAGATAATGGTGCTAATTGATCTATGCTTAATAAAACTTACATCCTATTTTTCATGTTGAGTAACTGCGACTTAGCAAGGACAATGTTTATATTAAAATCACACTTTTATTCCAGGTGAGAGAATGTGGTTTGCATTGTTTAAAATGAACTTGTTCACTGTAAAATGATCAAATAGATCTCACTTTCAAAACAAAATTGGTAACGTTGTCATCCATCTTGAAATGTGGTGTCTTCTTCTTTCAACCAGACGGGTCTTGTAACGAAAAGTCTATTACTGATATGCGTATAAAGACACTTTAAATCACAAGGTTTGTGAAGGTTTGTAGCTCAGTTTGAGGTTTAGGGTGTAGGTTTGCTCGCTGAGGTGTAGGTTTGATATCCAGACGTTTCATTACCTGGCTAGGTAACATCATCGGTGGGGACCTCCAAGTGAAGCGAAGCTGTTGTCTCTTGCTTTCTTTATATCTTTCTCCTGGTTGGGCTTCCTGGGGTTTGTGGTGATGTCATTTCCGGTTTGTTTTCTGCGGGGTTGATAGATGGCATTTGGATGTATATGTTTGTTTATGGCATTGTGGTTGGAGTGCCAGGCCTCTGGGAATTCTCTGGCATGTCTTTGCTTAGACTCTCCCAGGATCAATGTGTTGGCCAAGTCGAACCGGACTACAAAAAATCCCTAAACCAGGAGCACCCTCAGACCCAAAGTTTCATTACCCGGTACACCAACTTACAGATTGGACAAAGAACTAAACGCAAGACTAAAATGCCGCATAGAAGAGTCACAGCACTGCATCCACTCCACCCAGGAATTCCTAAAAAACATCAAAAACACCAAAGTAGAGGAAGGGGAAGCAATGATCTCATTCGACATAACAGCACTGTTCACCTTCATCAACATCGACCTGGCAAAGGAAACACTGACCACACTTTTAGAAGCGACCATCACATACACCAAACACCATCAATCACATTACCAATGAAAACATCACGAAACTTGTGGACCTGTGCCTCACCACCCACTTCACTTTCAACAACATAGTCTACAAACAAACCAAAGGCACACCCATGGGATCTCCACTATCAGGATTCATAGCAGAAGCGGTAATGCAAAGACTAGAACAAACAGCCCTACCAAAAATCAAACCAAAATCTGGGTCCGCTACACAGATGACACCTTTGTCATCACAAAACGAAACAAGATAGCAAAGAAATTTAACATCATCAACAACACCCTCACAGGCATAACGTTCACCAAGGAGGAAGAAACCGACAACAAACTCACATTCCTGAATGTCACAGGAGAAAGACAGGACAACGGACAAATACAAACCTGCGCAGACAGAAAACCGACAAACACTGACCAAATACTTAACTACACCAGCAACCATCCCAACACACACAAACGAAGCTGCGTCAGAACAGTATTCCAATGAGCCACCACACACTGCAGCACAGACGAACTTCGGAAAACAGAGGAAAGCCACCTATACAACGTATTTCGTGAAGAACAGACACTCAAAAAACACAGTCCACAGATTTCTCAAGAACAAACCACGACAAGCAGACCAAACACACCCAGAAACCCTAACCACTTATCATACATCAAAGAAGTTTCAGACATGACAGCCAGACTACTAAGACCCCTCGGAATCCTAGTAGCTCACAAACCCACCAACACTCTCAAACAAAAACTAACAAACGTAAAAGACCCAGAACAACCCACAGACAAAACTAACGTCATCTACAAAATTCCATGCAAGGACTGCCACAAACACTACGTCAGACAACAGGAAGAAAGTTAGCCACCAGGATATACGAACACCAGCTAGCCACAAAAAGACACGACCTTCTGTCCCTCGGAGCCCGACACACGGATTAAAAATACCACCATTTCGACTGGAACAACACATCTACCCTGGGACAGGCTAAGCAAAGACACGCTGGCAATTCACAGAGGCCTGGCACTCCAACCACAACGCCATAAACAAACACATAGATTTAGATGCCATCTATCAACCCCTCAGAAAACGAACAGGAAATGACATCACCACAAACCCCAGGAACCCCGTCGAGGAGAAAGATATAAATAGAAAGCAGGAGACAACAGCTTCGCTTCATTTGGAGGTCGCCACTGATGATGATGTTACCTAGCCAAGTAATGACACGTCTGGATATCAAACCTACAGCACAGCAAGCAAACCTACACCCTACATTTTAAATTATTTTTCATGTTTATGTTGCATGAGTCTGCGGTTATTGATCCACAGTTTAGTTTCACTCCCTATAGGTAACATGCTGAATTCCCCAGTTGTTCATAGTTCAATGTGATGCATCCAGTGTGTGCATAACGAAAGGGAGCTTGATTCCCACATCTTGTGTTTATCTGTGCCTTATGTCCAGCCTTCATCAATGGCGAGAGCAAGGGGCGAGGGTGAGACCAATGTGTAAATCTCTCCGTGCTCATGCACGGCACCCACATCAGCAATTCTCCACTGTGTATTTACAGCCAGTTCTCACTGCCCCTACACCCACGACCTGCCCCTTTGAAATATCTCCATTATTTCGTGCTGTCTCGCTGTGCTCTTCTCACCAGGATGAATTACTTCTTCTCAAACTCCTTCAGAATTCATCTGACAAAACATTCATTAAGAATTCCTTTGCATAAACATGCACTTCGCAGCTCTCGTTATTTGATTTTCCTGGATGACTTTCATACGAAAAAACGTTCACAGCAACTTGACTTGAAAACGAAAACCATGCTCCCTTTCATTATCCCAATGCAACCGACATTGCAATGTAGTTTATTCAACAGGCTCAAACTATTCTTTGTAATTTCGTAATAGCGGCAATGCATATAAACTGACCATTAGAGCTCCAGTTTCAATACGACAGCTGTGATCATCCCAAAACAACACCATTGAAATGCCGTTGATGACAGCGACGAGAGTGGGATTCGAACCCACGCGTGCAGAGCACAATGGATTAGCAGTCCATCGCCTGAACCTCTCGGCCACCTCGTCACAAATGCAGAAGCGGCTATGACCTTATGAATAATTGAATTGTGTAAATTATGCAGAGCAGCAGATATTTCTCCCTGGTGTTGGTAAAATGATAAATAACACAGTACGGTTCCAAGACTATTTTCTGACCCCTGGGTTGTGGGACAAGTGCACTCCCACTGTCACACTATGCACACAGTGATCTGAACAAAAATGAGGAAATGAATATGTACCAAGGTCTGTTGAATTCTGTGAAGATTTGAAGTCAACGGAATGAAGAACCCGAGACAGCAGGAGGTGTTCTTTCAATAAAGAGTTGGATAGAGCTCTTAAGGATAGTGGAATCAAGGGCTATGGGGATAAGGCAGGAAAAGGATACAAATTGAGGATGTTCAGCCATGATCATAATGAATGGTGGTGCTGGCTCGAAGGGCAGAATGGCCTACTCCTGCACCTGCTATCTATTGTCTATTAAATTGCTTGTGAGGAATTGTTTTCCAGACTGGAGGCGAGTGCACAGTGCTCAACGTCATTATTCGGAACACCTAACTTCCGCTCAGATGTTTTTGACACGCACTTGTGTACAGAACAGATAATTTCAAAATCCAAAAGAAGGCTAAACTGACAATTGAACTCAATAATGCTACAACCTTGATCTGTATTATTTTCCTTTGCCGTGCTCCACCAAGTCACTGTATGATCACAGCAACACAGTGAGCAAGTGTCAGATGGAAAATGAGTGCAGTGCCAGAGCGCATGCTGGGAGCAGCAGGTGCCACACGGGGAAGTACATTTCCCACAACAGGAACACTTCTCAAACAGCGGACTGCGGTGGAAGAATTCAGAGGGAGTTTACACTATGAAAATCGAGGCCACAGAGACAATGGAGATCTGTCATTGAGTCTGTTCAAGACGAAGATTTTAAGATTTCTACAGATGCAAAACAAAATAAAAAGCTCATGGGTTAGTGAAGGCAAAAGATGAAATTGTACATTTCATCAATCTATCCATCTTTACAATGAGTACCTCACCACTTTCCTCACTCGGGGACAGAACCACTGGTGAAGATGATCATATAACCCCCGTTACTAGCCATGGAATCAGAGAAAGTCGGTTTCCAAACGTGAAGGTAAGACCAGGAATGTAGAGGTAAGCATTAATGTGTTGCTCCTGTGCTGAAGGTGACCTGTGCACGGTATCTCTGTTCCAGTATAGTTGGGTGTGCTGTGCCGAAGTTTTAATTTTGAGCCTCACATGGAGCAACTTCAATTTGTCGTCGTGTTGAGAGATACGGACAGAAGGTGATATTGAGCAAAGCCAAGTTTATGGGAAAATACCGATGTTTGTGGATTGAGAAACGACATTTTCTGAATAATGACTCCTTGATCAACAAACATACTGCAAGTATCTAAAACGTGAAGAGACATATGTGGAGAGAGAGACGAAGGTGATTTTTCAGCAGATGGATAACGTTTCCCATGTGCACTGCGTTAAATTCCGGAAAAATAGATGTTGAACTTGTTTCGTGTTACACAGTTTGTTGCAAACTCGCAAAGGTTGTTGCAATAATCAAAAAAGAAATCACATTGGAACGTTTGAATATTGTATTGAACTGAATTTTGGTCTGAGCATATTTTATCTTAAATGGCATGCTGCAGAGAAGTACAGATGGTTAACAACACAAAAGGACAGAGTTTTCTTGGTGGATTTCTTGGGTGGAGTTAAGAATGTACGAAATATACATAACATCATGTGAATGAGGTCAAATCTTTAAAGTAGGTGTTGCATCTCCAAGTGACGATTCAATTCATACTCATTAGGATATAACTTCTGTCTGCAGTTATTTTACGACATCAGCTCCATTTACCGAATTTCACCTTGAATAACACGCCACACCTTAACAATCCATGAACTTGTTATACTCAGTCTTATTCAGTTGCACGTGTTCATGAAATATCTTTGTGGCTGAAGTCAACAAACTCGAAATTGTTACACAACCACACTGACTTTGTCTCAATGGTAAATTTTCTCCTTGTACGTTTGCTCGTGTATGTTTTAACACACTCTGAAGTCAGCTTCTACGTTTAATTTCTGGAAAGTCGTTCACGATTTAAATAAGTCTATTGAGTGGAACAAACTCTCATCCAAACTTTTCTTCATCATTCACTAATGGTTTTCAAGCTCGAACGAAAATTATTGATTCACTAGAAAGAGGGACTTTCCCGATTTTCTCATTCAAACCTCGCGTTATGTGAAAATCTCATTTGCTTACCTCAAACTTGCGTGTTTCTGCTCCAGTATTTCCAAATCTCGTGAATAAACTCCTTCATTCTTTCTATCATCCCGTTTGTATCCTTTCTGATAATTTTATGTCTCAGTAAACAACATCACTTGGCTTTCTAATATCTTGCTATCCAGGAAACAGCGTCTGTGCCCTTTCTCACTTCTTTAAATGTTTTTGGTGGAGAATGAGGACAAGGATTACACACAATACTCCCACTGAGTGTGACCTAAAGGTTTTACAGTTACGCTATGAACTCTTTGCCTTTTAAATATGACGCCTCTATTTATAAACTCCAATCAGGTAAATTACTGTCTATCCAGTTCATGAACATCGTATCTATCACTTCCTTTATTCTTCCACGGAATGTCTGAAAGGTTTGTAAGGCCAACATCTCTAAACCCCCGTGTCCTGAGTCAGTCTCAGCTATTTCTAAAGGCGACTGAAGTTCAAATAATTCATAGTGTGTCTCCCGTCATTCCAGTGCAGACTGGTTCTGGACAGCAAATGTCTCCTTTGAAGCTGCTCCATGTGAGGCTCAAAATTAAAACTTCGGCACAGCACACCCCACTATACTGGAACAGAGATACCGTGCACTGGTCACCTTCAGCACAGGAGCAACACGTTAATGCTTACCTCCACATTCCTGGTTTTACCTTAACGTTTGGGAAACTGAGTTTCTCTGATTCCATGGCTCGTAACGGGGATTATATGATCATCTTCACCAGTGGGTCTGTCCCCGCGTGAGAAAAGTGGTGAGGTACTCATTGTAAAGATGGATAGATTGATGAATTGTACGATTTCATCTTTTGCCTTCACTAACCCATGAGCTTTTTACTTTGTTTTGTTTCTGTAGAAATCGTAAAATCTTCGTCTTGAACAGACTCAATGACAGATTTCCATTGTGTCTCTGGCATCGAATTTCACAGTGCAAACTCCCTCTGAATTCTTCCACCGCAGTCCGCTGTTTGGGAAGTGTTCCTGTTGTGGGAAATGTACTTCCCCTTGTGTCACCTGCTGCTCCCAGCATGCGCTCTGGCACTGCACTCATTTTCCTTCTGACACTTGCTCACTGTGTTGCTGTGATCATTCAGTGACTTGGTGTAGCACCGCCCAGGAAAATGATACAGATCAAGGTTGTAGCATTGTTGAGTTCAATTTTCAGTTTAGCCTTATTTTGGATTTTGAAATTGTCTGTTCTGACACAAGTGCGTGTCAAAAATATCTGAGCAGAATTTAGGTGTTCCGAATAATGACATTGAGCACTATGCACTCGCCTCCAGTCTGGAAAACAATTCCTCACAAGCAATTTAATAGACAATAGATAGCAGGTGCAGGAGTAGGCCATTCTGCCCTTCGAGCCAGCACCACCGTTCATTATGATCATGGCTGAACATCCTCAATTTGTATCCTTTTCCTGCCTTATCCCCATAGCCCTTGATTCCACTATCCTTAAGAGCTCTATCCAACTCTTTATTGAAAGAACACCTCCTGCTGTCTCGGGTTCTTCATTCTGTTGACTTCAAATCTTCACAGAATTCAACACACCTTGGTACATATTCATTTCCTCATTTTTGTTCAGATCACTGTGTGCATAGTGTGACAATGGGAGTGCACTTGCCCCAAAACCCAGGGGTCAGACAATAGTCTTGGAACCGTACTGTGTTATTTATCATTTTACCAACACCAGGGAGAAATATCTGCTGCTCTGCATAAATTTACCCAATTCAATTATTCATAAGGTCATATCAGCTTTTTTTGCTGTGGCGAGGTGGCCGAGAGGTTCAGGCGATGGACTACTAATCCATTGTGCTCTGCACGCGTGGGTTCGAATCCCACTCTCGTCGCTGTCATCAACGGCTTTCAATGGCGTTGTTTTGGGATGATCACAGCTGTCGTATTGAAACTGGAGCTCTAATGGTCAGTTTATATGCATTGCCGCTATTACGAAATTACAAAGAATAGTTTTAGCCTGTTGAATAAACTACATTGCAATGTCGGTTGCATTGGGATAATGAAAGGGAGCGTGGTTTTCGTTTTCAAGTCAAGTTGCTGTGAACGTTTTTTCGTATGAAAGATATCCAGGAAAATCAAATAACGAGAGCTGCGAAGTGCATGTTTATGCAAAGGAATTCTTAATGAATGTTTTGTCAGATGAAATGTGGAGGAGGTTGAGTAGAAGTAATTCATGCTGGTGAGAAGAGCACAGCGAGACAGCACGAAATAATGGCGATGTTTTAAAGGGGCAGGGCGTGGTTGTAGGGGCTGTGAGAACTGGCTGTAAATGCACAGTGGAGAATTGACGCTGTGGGTGCCGTGCATGGGCACGGAGAGACTTACACATTGGTCTCGCCCTCGCCCCTTGCTCTCGCCATTGATGAATGCTGGACATAAGGCACAAATACACACAAGATGTTGGAAGCAAACTCCCTCTCGTTATGCACACACTGGATGCATCACATTGAACTATGAACAACTGGGGAATTCAGCAAGTTACCTATAGGGAGTGAAACTAAACTGTGGATCAATAACCACAGATTCACGCAACATAAACATGAAAAATAACTTAAAATGTATGATGTAGGTTTGCTTGCTCTGCAGACGTTTCATTACTTGGCTAGGTAACATCATCATCAGTGGCGACCTCCAAATGAAGCGAAGCTGTTGTCTCCTGCTTTCTATTTATATCTTTCTCCTCGACGGGGTTCCTGGGGTTTGTGGTGATGTCATTTCCTGTTCGTTTTCTGAGGGGTTGATAGATGGCATCTAAATCTATGTGTTTGTTTATGGCGTTATGGATGGAGTGCCAGGCCTTTGTGAATTCCCAGCGTGTCTTTGCTTAGCCTGTCCCAGGATAGATGTGTTGTCCCAGTCGAAATGGTGGTATTTTTAATCCGTGTGTAGGGCTCCGAGGGAGAGAAGGTCGTGCGTTTTTGTGGCTAGCTGGTGTTCGTATATCCTGGTGGCTAACTTTCTTCCTGTTGTCTGACGTAGTGTTTGTGGCAGTCCTTGCATGGAATTTTGTAGATGACGTTGGTTTTGTCTGTGGGTTGTTCTGGGTCTTTTAAGTTGGTTAGTTTTTGTTTGAGAGTGTTGGTGGGTTTGTGAGCTACTAGGATTCCGAGGGGTCTTAGTAGTCTGGCTGTCATGTCTGAAACTTCTTTGATGAATGGTAAGATGGTTTTGGTTTCTGGCTGTGTTTGGTCTGCTTGTCGTGGTTTGTTCTTGAGGAATTTGTGGACTGTGTTTTTTGAGTGTCTGTTCTTCTCGAATACGTTGTATAGGTGGTTCTCCTCTGTTTTCCGAAGTTCGTCTGTGCTGCAGTGTGTGGTGGCTCGTTGGAATAGTGTTCTGACGCAGCTTCGTTTGTGTGTGTTGGGATGGTTGCTGGTGTAGTTAAGTATTTGGTCAGTGTTTGTCGGTTTTCTGTCTGCGCAGGTTTGTCGTTGTCCGTTGTCCTTTCTTTCTCCTGTGGCCTTCAGGAATGCGAGTTTGTTGTCGGTTTCTTCCTCCTTGGTGAACTTTATGACTGTGAGGGTGTTGTTGATGATGTTAAATGTCTTTACTATCTTGTTTCCTTTTGTGATGACAAAGGTGTCAACTGCGTAGCGGACCCAGATTTTGGTTTGATTTTTGGTAGGGCTGTTTGTTCTAGTCTTTGCATTACTGCTTCTGCTACGAATCCTGATAGCGGAGATCCCATGGGTGTGCCTTTGGTTTGTTTGTAGACTATGTTGTTGAAAGTGAAGTGGGTGGTGAGGCACAGGTCCACGAGCTTCTTGATGTTTTCATTGGTAATGTGATTGATGGTGGTTTGTGTGTGTGATGGTCTCTTCTAAAAGTCTGGTCAGTGTTTCCTTTGCCAGGTCGATGTTGATGAAGGTGAACAGTGCTGTTATGTCGAATGAGATCATTGCTTGTCCTTGCTCTATTTAGGTGTTTTTGATGATTTTTAGGAATTCCTGGGTGGAGTGGATAGAGTGCTGTGACTCTTCTATGAGGTATTTCAGTCTTGCGTGTAGTTCTTTGTCCAGTCTGTAAGTTGGTGTTCCCAGTGATGAAACTACGGGTTTGAGGGGGCTCCTGGTTTAGGGATTTTTTGTAGTCCGGTTCGACTTTGCCAACACATTGATCCTGGGACAGTTTAAGCAAAGACATGCCAGAGAATTCCCAGAGGCCTGGCACTCCAACCACAATGCCATATACAAACACATAGATCCAAATGCCATCTATCAACCCCGCAGAAAACAAACCGGAAATGACATCACCACAAACCCCAGGAAGCCCAACCAGGAGAAAGAAATATAGAAAGCAAGAGACAACAGCTTCGCTTCACTTGGAGGTCGCCACTGATGATGTTACCTAGCCAGGTAATGAAACGTCTGGATATCAAACCTACACCTCAGCGAGCAAACCTACACCCTAAACCTCAAACTGAGCTACAAACCTTCACAAACCTTGCGATTTAAAGTGTCTTTATACGCATATCAGTAATAGACTTTTCGTTACAAGACCCGTCTGGTTGAAAGAAGAAGACACCACATTTCAAGATGGATGACAACGTTACCAATTTTGTTTTGAAACTGAGATCTATTTGATCATTTTACAGTGAACAAGTTCATTTTAAACAATGCAAACCACATTCTCTCGCCTGGAATAAAAGTGTGATTTTAATATAAACATTGTCCTTGCTAAGTCGCAGTTACTCAACATGAAAAATAGGATGTAATTTTTATTAAGCATAGATCAATTAGCACCATTATCTTACTTCAGATTGACTGCAGTATGCATATGCTCCGTAAGGTTTAAGAAAGAATGACTTTTGGAAATAATGATTTGGTTGTGACTAAAAATAATATTAGGTTCTCATGATGTGGATATTCCACCAATGGCCCCAGTGATGGAAATGTTCAGTGGGCAGTATTTCTATGATGGTATAGAAGTATGTGAGCTGCCAGGGATGGGAGCTCCCACTTCCTCTTGAGCAGCGTCTTTTGACGTGGACCAGGGAGCATTGTGACATCATTCTGGGAGTTCCAACAGCACCTGGAGCAGCTTCCATTGACATGGAGCAGCAGGGAGCATTGGCACATCCGAATGAAAGGTCTAACCTCATTTGGAGCATCTCCAGTTGGCATGGAGTAGGGAGCCTTGCGAGATCCATCTGGTAGCTCCGCTCTCACCTGGAGCAGCTTTTAATGACATGTAGCAGCAAGGAGCATTGGGACATCAGAGTGATAGATCCAACCTCAACTGGACTGCTTCTATTGACATGGAGGAGGGAACATTGGGACATCAGACTGGGAGCTCCAACCTCACAAGGATCAGCGTTTAATGACATGTAGCAGCTGGGAGCATTGGGACATCAGAGTGGGAGCTCCAACTTCAAGTAGAGCCGCTTCTATTTACATGGAGCTCCAACATCACCTGGAGCAGCTTGTATTTACATGGAAGAGGAGGGAGGATTGGGACATTAGGCTGGGGGAAATGATATTCAACTATTTTAATCTAAAGAAACTATGTTTCAACACCTCAGAAGTTAATTGATTTATGAAGAATCTTTCCCAGGGAAATAATTAAATTTTTAGATAGTAAAGACAAGTCCTGCAAATATTCAACTCAGGAAAATGCATTGGTACAGAGAGAAGTGGGAGTGATGTTTCATGTCTTTGTCTTTTCTTTTCTGGCCGACTCTGCACTGGATTACATCACCGGAAGGACGTTTTCACTCATTTCATGCAAATACGGACAGGTCACTCACGTAATCTAAAGCTGAAAATTAATCGGAATATGCAGTGTTATGATTAGGCTGAAGTTTACCTCAAATCATGGTGAAAACGGAGCAAAGTCAGTTGTAATTTCCAAGATCAGTAGTGACCTCATTGATTGGCTGATCAGATTGTGAATGGTCGTTTTTTTTGGGCCATTTGAAGTGAATCAATGATGGATATTATCTCGGTTCTTTGTTCACCTTGTGACTGTTACTGTTATTGCTCGTGTCCTTGTTAACACCACAGCTCTGCAGCGTGTAAAGTCTCAGCTGTGCATCTGGCCAGTGGTACAACCATTCGTATAGCTGGCTACGGATCAGGTGGTTGTAGGATCGACTTTTACTTTGTGCAAGCGCATTATGGAGATTCATCACAAATCCAACCTAATCATTTTTGTTATGCTGAGGTGGATAATATTTGAAATTTTCAACTCCACGAACGAAAGTTCTTTCACTGTCTTCGATAAGTAAAACATTGCCAAGAGCTGTCAGAGTAAAAATCACACAGCACCAGATTATATCGAACAGAGTTAGTTGGAAGCACCAGTGTTCCATGCACTGCTTCTTCATCAGGTGCTTGTCAACTGTTGGAATCTAAAATGGATTTGTGTGATTATTAAATGTATCCACCTCAGTCCAACACCAACACCTCCAAGTCATGGGTATCGTCGACACCACGAACGGTCGGTTAAAGTCCAGATGATCTTCCAAAAGATCGCGCATATTGACACACACACCAAGTTTCTGCAGAAAAACACCCACTTGATGAAGGAGCGGCTCTCCGAAAGCTCGTGTTTCCAAATACACCTGCTGGACTCTGCCCTGATATTGTGTAATTTTTAACTTTGTCTACTCAACTCAAACACTGGCACTTCCATATCATAGACAACATCAGTCATGTCCCAGCGCTGTCAGAGAAGGCAATCCTGGAGTAGCCCAATACATTGCGCATAGGTACTTTTCGTTTTCAGAAACCAACGCACTCAATAGCTGCAGCTACTATGGATGAAAAGCACGGAAAAGAAATAGCTGAGACTCAGTTTTGACATTATTTTGAAACTCTTTGGGAAGTGGAATCAGAGGAGAATGAAGGATTAACTGTCTGACTGTGCAGAGAGAGGGAAGGAACTTTTCCCTTCTTTGATGAGCTGGGGTATTGACTGATCTAAGGCATGAAACAGATTCCTGGTAGAGCTGCGCTCTCTGCATCAGGAATAAGAAGTCCTGATCTCCTGAACGGAAATGAAACCCAGGCCACTCAGTTAAAGCGCTGAATACTAACCACGAGACCACCAGGGATGAGGGCAGAAGCCGTTGCACCGTTTCTTCATAACACAGTTTTTGGAATTATGTCACTGCAGATATGTTTCCCCTCAAAAATGATTGAATTATCGAGTGTTTACAGCACAGAAATGGGTCCCTTCATCTCATTTCCCAGCACTTGGTCTGCAACCTTGTGAACTCTGACGTTTCACCTGAATACTAATTTCTCTGGAACGTTTTAATCTCGTAATACACAATAAGTGGGATTAAAGTTTGAGACGGGAACGTAACCTCATTTTTACCCATAGACTGAAGCACGCAGACACATTTCCCCAAGTGTGACACAGGCCTCGGGAGAAAACAAGCAGAAAGGAAGATTTCACCGACATGTCTGATGTTGTCCCGTTTCAGAGTTCAACACCAATGTCTGGTTACAGCAAAGATAGGAAGCATTCAGCCCCTCCCGTCCCAGTGTTCCTTGCCCATTGTTTCCCCATTACTCTGTAGTTTATACTGCCTCACCTCGTTTTTGCTGCCAAACTTGATCACTGCTCACGCCCGCTATTTCCTGTCCTGCCAAACGGTTTGCCTCAAGTTTTTGGAATGAAAAACAGGAATGGCCTCTTTCAAGCACTTTTCTAGTTTACAAGGACAGTTTTATCACCACTGAGCAAGCACATTGCCAGCTCAGAGAGAAGGTCTCATTCTTTAGAAACTGAAATGCAAAGATAATTGGATAGCCTCAGTATTGTAAACCAACCAACAAGACCGGAATACGGCCGAGGGGATCACGCACAGAAGGATTGGAGAATAGAATGGCGAATTTCTTGGTGTCCAGGGTGATTTTAACAGAAATCTTCCCTGGTAGTATAGTGATGAGGATTCAGTGATTTCACTGTCATGGCTTGTTAAAGGATAACGTTTACAGTTATCAATATGAAATACTGCTTGATATTTCGAAGCAGAATGATGTTGTGCAGCAGACAGAATCGTTTCCCTGCATGACCTAATAAGAGAGCTCAGAAGAGCCAGGAGGAGATATGAGAGCCAGGAGGAGACATTAGAAGTTGTTGGCGGATAGGATCAGGGTTAACCCTAAGGCTTTCCATAGGTATGTCAGGAATAAAAGAATGACGAGAGTTAAATTAGGGCCAATCAAGAATAATAGTGGGAAGTTGTGTGTGGAGTCAGAGGAGACATGGGAAACACTAAATAAATATTTTTCGACAGTGTTCACTATATAAAATGAAAATGTTGGCGAGGAAGATACAGCGATACTTGCATCTCGACTCGAAGAGATTGAGGTTCACAAGGAAGAGGTATTAGAAATACAGGAGAGTGTGAAAATAGACAAGTCCTCTGGGCCAGATGGGATCTATCCTAGAATCCTCTGGGAAGCAAGGGAAGAGATTGCCGAGCCTGTGCCATTGATCCAGAAATCATCATTATCTACAGGAATAGTGCCTGAGGACTGGAGGATTGCAAATGTGGTTCCCTTGTTCAAGAAGGGTAGTAGAGACAAACCTGGTAATTACAGACCAGTGAGTCTCACTTCAATTGTTGGTAAAGCGTTGGAAAAGATTATAAGAGATAGGATTTATAATCATCTAGAAAAGAATAATCTGGTCAGGGACAGTCAGCATGGTTTTGTAAAGGTCGTGCCTAACGAATCTTATGAGTTTTTTGACAAAGTGACCTAACAGGTAGATGAGAGTAAGCAGGTTGATGTTCTGTATATGGATTTCAGCAAGGTGTTCGATAAGATTCCCACAGTAGGCTATTATACAAAATGTGGAGGAATGGGATTTACTTAGATAGATAGAAGAATACAGCGCAGTACAGGCCCTTCGGCCCTCGATGTTGTGCCGATCAAAGCCCACCTAACCTACACTAACCCACTATCCTCCATATACCTATCCACTGCCCGCTTAAATACCCATAAAGAGGGAGTGTCCACCACTGCTACTGACAGGGCATTCCATGAACTTACGACTCGCTGAGTGAAGAACCTACCCCTCACATCAGTCCTATATCTACCCCACCTTAATTTAAAGTTATGCCCCCTTGTAATTGCTGACTCCATACGTTGAAAAAGGTTCTCACTGTCAACCCTATCTAACCCCCTAATCATCTTGTACACCTCTATCAAGTCACCCCTAAACCTTCTTTTCTCCAATGAAAATAACCCCAAGTGCCTCAGCCTTTCCTCATAGGATCTTTCTACCATACCAGGCAACATCCTGGTAAACTTCCTCTGCACCCGTTCCAGTGCCTCCACATCCTTCCTATAGTATGGCGACCAAAACTGCACACAATATTCCAGATGCGGCCGCACCAGAGTCTTATACAACTGCAGCATTACCTCAGGACTCCGGAACTCAATTCCTCTACCAATAAAAGCCAGTACGCCATATGCCTTCTTCACTGCACTATTTACCTGGGCGGCAACTTTCAGAGATCTGTGTACATGGACACAAGATCCCTCTGCTCTTCCACACTACCAAGTATCCGACCATTAGCCCAGTACCCCATCTTTTTGTTACTCTTACCAAAGTGAATCACCTCACACTTAGCTACATTGAACTCCATTTGCCCCCTTTCTGCCCAGCTCTGCAGCTTCTCTATATCCCGCTGTAACCTGCCACATCCTTCCTCACTGTCTACAACTCCTCCGACTTTCGTATCATCCGCAAACTTGCTCAGCCAATCTTCTAACCCTTCCTCCAGGTCATTTATAAAAATGACAAACAGCAATGGTCCCAAAACAGATCCTTGCAGAACACCGCTAGTGACGGCACTCCAAGACGAACCTTTGCCATCAACTACTACCCTCTGTCTTCTTCCAGCCAGCCAATTCCTAAACCAAACCTCCAACTCACCCTCAATGCCATATCTCTGTATTTTCTGCAGTAGCCTACCATGGGGGACCTTATCAAACGCCTTACTAAAATCCATATATACCACATCTACCGCTTTCCCCTCATCTACCTCCTTAGTCACCTTCTCAAAGAATTCAATAAGGTTTGTGAGGCACGACCTGCCCTTCACAAAACCATGCTGACTATCCTTGATCACATTATTCTTATCCAGATGTGCATAAATCCTATCCCTTACAATTCTCTCTAAGACTTTGCCCACAACAGAAGTGAGACTCACTGGCCTATAGTTCATAGGATTATCCCTACTCCCCTTCTTGAACAAGGGAACCACGTTTGCTAGCCTCCAGTCCTCTGGCACTATTCCTGTAGACAACGAGGACGCAAAAATCAAGGCCAATGGCTCTGCAATCTCCTCCCTTGCTTCCCAGAGAATCCTAGGATAAATGCCATCAGGCCCAGGGGACTTATCTATTTTCACCCTTGCCAGAATTTCCAACACCTCTTCTCTACATATCTCAAAGCCATCCATTCTACTTATTCGTGCCTCAGTATTCATATCGACAACAATGTCCTGTTCCTGAGTGAATACTGACGAAAAGTATTCATTCAATGCCTCCCCAATCTCTTCAGCCTCCACATGCCACTTCCCATTACTATCCTTGACTGGACCTATTCCTACCCTAGTCATTCTTTTATTCCTAACATACCTATAGAAAGCCTTAGGGTTTTCCCTCATCCTACCAACTAAGGACCTTTCATGTCCCCTCCTTGCTGCTCTTAGCTCTCTCTTCAGGTCCTTCCGGGCTACCTTATAACTCTCAATCGCCCCTATTGAACCTTCACGCCTCATCTTTACAAAGGCCGCCCTCTTCCATTTAACAAGGGATTCCAATTCCTTATTAAACCACGGCTCCCTCACACGACCCTTTCCTCCCTGCCTGATACGTACGTACTTATCAAGGACACTCAATAGTTAATCCTTGAACAAGTTCCACATATCAATTACGCTCTTGCCTTGGAATCTACTTTTCCAATCCACACATCCTAAGTCATGCCTCACCGCATCATAATTTCCCTGCCCCCAGCTATAACTCTTGCCCTGTAGTACACACTTATCCCTCTCCATCGCTAGAGTAAAAATCACCGAATTGTGGTCACTGTCCCCAAAGTGCTCACCTATCTCTAGTTCTAATACCTGGCCTGGTTCGTTACCCAGAACCAAATCCAGTATGGCCTCACCTCTTGTTGGCTTATCTACATATTGTGTCAGGAAACTCTCCTGCACACATTGGACAAACACTGACCCATCTAACGAACTTGAGCTCTAGCTTTCCCAATCAATATTAGGAAAGTTAAAGTCCCCCATAACAACCACCCTATTACTGTCACTCTTGTCCTGAATCATCTTCGCAATCCTTTCTTCAACGATTCTAGGACAATTAGGAGGCCTGTAAAAGACTCCTAACAGGGTGACCTCACCTCTCCTATTCCTAACCTCAACCCAAACTTCCTCAGATGGCAAATCTTCGTACATCTTCATTTCCACCGCTGTAATACTATCTTTGACAAGCAAAGCCACACACACCCCCTCTTTTACCACCACCTCTGACCCTACTAAAACATTTCAACCCTGGAACCTGCAACAGCCAATCCTGTCCCTGATCTAGCCATGTCTCCGTAATAGCCACAACATCGAAGTCCCAGGTACCAACCCACGCTGCAAGTTCACCTACCTTATTTCGTATACTTCTGGCATTAAAGTATACACACTTCAAGCCACTCTTCTGTTTACAGGCACCCTCCTTTAAGATTAATGCCATATTCCTAACCTCCCTACACTCCAGGTCCTGCACCCTAAAGCTACAGTCTGGGTTCCCATGCCCCTGCAGAGTTAGTTTAACCCCCCCCCCCCAAGAGCACTAGCAAACCTCCCCCCAAGGATACTGGTGCCCCTCAGGTTCAGGTGCAGACCATCCTGTTTATAGAGGTCCCACCTTCCCCAGAAAGAACCCCAGTTATCCAAGTACCGAAATCCCTCCCTCCTGCACCATCCCTGTAGCCACGCATTTAACTGTTCTCTCTCCCTATTCCTCGACTCTCTATCACGTGGCACGGGTAACAAACCAGAGACAACAACTCTGTTCGTTCTAACTCTGAGCTTCCAACCTAGCTCCCTAAAAGCCTGTCTAACATCCTCAGCACTCCTCCTACCTATGTCATTGGTGCCAATATGGACCACGACTTCAGGCTGCTCCCCCTCCCCCTTAAGGACCCGGAAAACACGATCAGAGACATCACGTACCCTTGCACCTGGGAGGCAACATACCAAACGTGAGTCTCTCTCGTTCCCACAAAACCGCCTATCTGTGCCCCGAACTATCGAGTCCCCAATTATTATTGCTCTGCTCTTCTCCACCCTTCCCTTCTGAGCAATGGGGACAGGCTCCGTGCCAGAGGCCTGAGCCCCGTCACTTACCCCTGGTAAGTCGTCCCTCCCACAAGTATCCAAAACGGTATACTTGTTCTTGAGGGGAACGGCCGCAGGGGGTCCCTGCAGTGGCTGCTTCCTCCCAGTCCCCCTCACTGACACCCATCTATCTGCCATCTTTGGAGTTACTACTTCCCTATAGCTCCGATCTATGACCCCCTCTGCCTCCCGAATGATCCGAAGTTCATCCAACTCCAGCTCCAGTTCCCTAACACTGTCTTGGAGGAGCTGGAGATGGGTGCACTTCAGCTGCGCGCTTTTAAAGGGGAAACAAACCTACCCAGGTAAGCTTACGCTTTACCTGCTTCCGGGTCTCGGCTGCCTCTCTGGTCGTCGTCACTTCCCCCTACTGCTCCCGCGCTTTCTGTGAAGAGAAAGTGAAAAACAACACCGCTGCCCGCTACCGGTAAGTACTTTTAAAACAAACGGTCTTACCTTAGCTGCTGCTCGCACTCAAAAAAAAATAGCAGTTTGATTCAGTAATTGGCTTGCTCAAAGAAAACAGAGTGTTGTAGTTGATGCAACATGTTCATCTTGGTGTCCAGTTACTAGCGGGATTCCGCAAGGGTCGATGTTGGGTCCAGGGCTATTCGTAATTTTTATAAATGACCTGGATGAGGGCTTAGAAGGGTGGGTTAGTAAATTTGCAGGCAACACTAAGGTCGGTGGAGTTGTGGATCGTGACGAAGGATGTAGTAGGTTGTAGAGAGACATAGATAGGATGCAGAGCTGGGCTAAGAGGTGGCAAATTGAGTTTAATGTGGACAAGTGTGAGGTGATACACTTTGGATGGAGTAATCGGAATGCAAAGTACTGGGCTAATGGTAAGATTCTTGGGAGTGCAGATGAGCAGAGAGATCTCGGTGTCCATGTACACACATCCCTGAAAGTTGCCACCCAGATTGACACAGTTGTTAAGAAGGAAAACAGTGTTTTGGCCTTTATTAATAGAGGGATTGAGTTCTGGAATCAGAAGGTTATGCTGCAGCTGTACAAAGATCTGGTACGGACACATTTGAAGTATTGTGAACAGTTCAGGTCACCGAATTATAAGAAGGATGTTGACGCTTTGGAAAGGGTGCAGAGGGGATTTTCTAGCATGTTGCCTGGTATGGAAGGAATGTATTATGAGGAAAGACTGAGGGCCTTGAGGCTGCCCTCGTTGGAGAGAAGATTGAGAGGTGACTTAATAGAGACATACAAGATAATCAGAGGTTTAGATAGGGTGGATAGGGAGAGTCTTTTTCCAAGTTTGGGGACGGCAAACACGAGAGTCACAACTTTAAAGTGAGGGGAGAAAGGTATAAGACAGATGTCAGAGGTAGTTTCTTTACTCAGAGAGTAGTTAGGACATGGAATGCTTTGCCTGTAGCGGTGGTAGATTCGTCAAGATTACGTGCATTTAAGTCATCATTGGAGAGGCATATGGACGTACATGGAAGAGTGTAGATGGGATGGGCTTCAAATTAGTATGACAGGGCTGCGCAATATCGAGGTCCGAAGGGCCTGTACTGCGCTGTAATGTTCTATGTTCTATATGCTACAGTTCCACATCAGCAATGTCATCTGCAATTGCCCAACGTTCAATCAGTTTAAAACAAGAACGGAAGGGTCGTCAGGAAAACGGAAGGGGAATAGTGGTTTGTGAGAGTTAACTACATGCCTCGTGGAGCCAGGTTCAATGTAGATACTGAATATCGGTTTTCCTGTTTACCTTGGTATACTGATCACTTCGGATCAATTGCCCAATATTGTCTGTCCTTTGTGTGTTGTTCTTTGCACATTGCACCTCGGTTCAGTGCTCTGGGGACCACGCTTTTTTTAAAATTTGGCACGTTTTACACAGGTCTGTTTTGCAGCTTCATATTAAGGCCAACAATTTTAGGAATAAATAGTCACCATTCAGACCACCAAGTCTGTTCCACTATTGAATGGTTTCATATCTGATCTGATAAACTTGAACTGCACTTTCTTGCCTTTTGCCATAATGCTTGATGTCTTTGCTGTTTGAAGATCTGCCGATCTCAGCCTCATTACACCTAATGACTCTTCCTCAACATCCTTCTGCTACAAGAAAGTCCACTGATACAGAACTGTCTGAGAGAATAAATGCTTCTTCGTCTCTATTTTAATTGTGAGATCCGCATTCTAATACGAAGTTAAGAATCGCACAACACCAACAGGTTTAATGGAAGCAATAGCGTTTGGAGAGCTGCTCCTTCATCAGGTGGCTGTGGAGTACACAGTGGTAAGGTACAGAATTTATAGCGAACGGTTACAGTGTAATGTCACTGAAATTATACATTGGAAAAATACCTTGATTGCTTGTTAAGTCTTCCATTTGTTAGAATGACTATGTTAGGTTCATTTCTTTCTTATGTAAATCGAAAAACTTTCTTTTGACAGTTACATTCTCAGGTGGACTTTACCAGTTAGTGTCAGCACAGATAATATGGTGAAGGTGTTAGTCCCTGTGTGCCGCGCCCATGCCATAATGTTGAGACTGACGCTCATCTAAACAAAAAACAACACGCTGCAGGTAAGAATGCCTTAAGACATGGTACATTGGTGAAGCTGAGCAGAGGCTACAACAACGGAATGGGAGCTGCACATCAATCAACAGACAGGTGTGCCCCTTCCCAGTTGGAGAGCACTTCAGTGATCCAGGACATTCGACCTCGGATCTTCGGGTGACAATCCTCCAAGGCGGGCTTCGGAACAGGCAGCAGCTAAAAGTGCCCCAACAGAGACAGATAGCTAAATTCGGTACTCATAGTCATTGGGTTCATGTCACAGTACAGGTGATCCCATTGCCCTATCTACAAACAGAGACCCTCCTACACACACACACACACACACACACACACACACATTTACGTCTGTGGGGTGAATTTGTACTTGCAGAGTTACATTGTACTTTGCTCAAAAACTGCATGAATCCATGTAAGTCTCTGGTAACTCATTTTTATAAATTAGAATCAGTCTAAACATTATGGAACAGACAGCAGCACACGGGTGCAGACACCAGTTTTTGAACTTCACCTGAGAATGAAACTTTAAAATAAAAAAGTTTTGCACTTTACATATGAAAGAAGTGAAGCTAACATGGTCATTCTAACAGATCGGAGACTTAGCAAACAATCAAGGTCTTTTTCAATGTACAATTTCAGTTACATCACTCTGTAGACATATCCTATAAATTCTGTGACTTACAACTGTGGATTCCACAATCACCTGATGAATGAGCAGTGGTCCGAAAGCTCGTACTTCCAATTAAACCTGTTGAACTATAACCTGGGGTTGCATGATATTCAACTTTGCACACCCCAGTCCAAAACCGGCATCTCCAAGTCATTCGATACGAGGTGGTCTTGTCACAGAACCAAACTTTCTGCATCCAACTTATTAAATCCTTGAAAATACCTCTATGTTTCAATAAGGATCATTTTGTAGTACTGTGTCTCAGCAGGCAAAGGCAACTGATTTCAGCGTTCCTTCCCATTTGATTTCATCTCCGATATGAAATTCTCACTGACTATGACATAACTGCTACCTTTGCTGTTCTGTGATGTCAGGAACTCATGTTCAATTTAAGATTTCCATAAGGAACAACAATATTTTTTTTTCCCTGACTGGAAATCAACATTGGGAAATAGCAGTGAGACAGCTGCATTTCAGCACGTTCGCACCAAGGACGACATATGCAATGCTTGGAACTTTTCTTGATGACTTTGTTTTTGCCTATTTTGTTCAGTTGAAAAATGACAGTTTTTGAGTTTTTAAAAGCATGGCCAATGGTCCTTCAGCCTATTGCATCATCATCAGTTATCAAACATCTGGCTTGGAAACACAGTTTCCAGACGTGACTCATCGCCTGGTGTGTTCTTACATTTCAAGTCTTTGTTAAATTGTTATTCAATTTCTTAAGGGCTTGAGTGGAACAAAACACATCTCTGTGAACTAACATTTCTGAAAGACAAACTCTTTCTCAGAGCAATTTGTCAGTTTTCCTCATGATGATGCGGAAAATGTTTCTGCGCTGACATCTGAATTGGTTTACCCTGTTTCTTCCTCAGCTTCCTGGTAATGTTAAAGTTCGGTGAATAAAACTTGGAATGAAAGCCTGATCTCAGGAACACTGGACATATCTTTAATTTCCTGCAATCCCATTCATGCATGTCGCTTATACAGGGGATGGTACCATCTTTACCCAATCCTGCCTACTTGTGTCTCCAGGACCTGAACAAAATAGCTGACCCTTAATCCGAGAATGACGACCGTATGGGAAAGCAGGTCATTCGGCCCTTCCAGTCGACACCATCCCTCTGAAGCACATCCTATCAGACACACACTCTATACCTATTCCGTTCCCCTTCATTTCCCATGGATGATCCCAGTAACCTGCACACCTTCAGACTGTGGGAGGAAACTCACACAAGCAAAGAGAGACTGTTCAAACTGCACACAGTCACACGAGACTGGGATCGAATCCATGTCTTCTGTGCAGCGAGGCAGCAGCGAATCAGGAAGAACAACAAATGCTGTCCTGACCAGCGACATCCACACCCTGTGGGTATATCAGGAAGAATAAAAACATATTCACAACAGGGACAGCGGAACTTGCGTCTGCATGGACATGATTTGAACCAATCGTTCATCCTGGGTAGATACAAGGACACCGATATCACAGAGAAACCAGGGCAATGCGGGATCCAATTACATGCTGAAGTGGAAAGTCATCTACTCAGTCAAACTGGGGACAGACTATTCAACAATCCCGTTTGTGGGAAGGGCTCAATGAGCAGAAGAACCTCCACAGTAACCAGCAAGATTACATATACTTGAAGGAGATCAATTAAACTGTCAATGCTGCTGTTAATCCCAACCAGCTGTCAGTTTCATAGCGTCAAAGTCATAGACTCACATAGCATGAAAACAGGCCTTTCACTCCCACCAGCTCATACTGAACATAATGACAAACTAAACGAGTCGCATCTGACGGCTCTTGCAACTGCTGAGGGTTAATAATGCCCTTGTGATATTATTACTGCATTGTTAATATGAATGTCCAGATATAATTCTGTGGACACGGGTTCAAACCCTGGCATGGCAGATGCTGGAATTTTATTTAAATAAATACCTAGAGTCGAATGATGATGCTGAATCAGTAGATCTAATTCACTAATGCCTGATAGGGAAGGAAATTGCCATACCTATCTGGTCTGGCTGGTATGTGACTCCAGATCCATAATATCGTGGTTGATTCTGATCTTCGCTCTGGGCAATAATTTATGTACTAGGCATGAATGAATAGCTTTTGTTAATTCCACTGATACTTTCCTATTCATTTATCGATTCAAATATCCTGTAAATATTGTAAATGTACTTTAATTCATCACTGCCTCAGGAAGTGAATTGCACACTGTCCTCTGCAAGCTTAAGAAACCATGGCTTCTATGAGTTCTATTGTTTACTCATATAGGTCAACGATTTTTAATTCTTTGTCGTGGCCATCATTTAGCTGTTTGCAAATAAGGTAACAATTAGTCAGGTCGTTAACCATGAGGAAGAAAGCCATAGACTGCAGGGAGATTGGAAACAAATGGCAAGAAAATGTGCTGAAAGGCATTCAATCCAGTGAAGTGGGTGATAATGAATTTGAGGACGCACAATGAGAAAAGTGTGAATACCGAGTGGTTTAAAGTAATAAAAGAGAAATTGGAGTAGACATTCACGAATGTTTGAAGGTGATTGGACAAGGGATCAAGTGGTCTCGAGAGGTTGGATATACTTTCTGTTCTTGACCGCAGGTGGGAATATCAGAGCAGGGAAATGATGCTGGAACTTCAGCAACGGCCTATTCAAGATCAATAGACAGGGGAATCAGATGGACGGAAGTGCGTAATGCAGGTGCTGGAAATCAGAATCAAGATTAGAGTGGTGCTGAAGAAGCACAGCAGGTCAGGCAGCATCCGAGTTGCAGAAAAAAATAATGTTTCGGGCAAATGCCCTTCATCAGGAATAAAGCTCGGAGCCTCGAGGGTGGAGAGATAAACGGGAGTACTGGGTCTGGGAAGAATTTAGCTGAGAGTGCAAGAGGTGGATAGAGATGGGGTTAAAGGAGATCGGTCGGAGAAGAGGGTGGAGCGGATAGGTGGAAAGGAAGATACACAGGTGGGACAGGTCAGTAGGCTGGTGCCAAGTTAGAAAGTTGGAACTCGGATAAGGTGGCCGTGGGGAGATGAGGAAACTGGTGAAGACCACGTTGATGCCCTGGGGTTGAGGGTCCCGAGGTGGAAGGTCTGGCGTCTGGTGGTGAGGGAATAGCGGTAGAGGAGACCCAGGAACTGCATGTCCTTGGGAGAGTCGGAGGGGGAGGGTGTGCTAATTGATGTTTTTGGTCATGGGGCGTTGGAGTTGAATGTTGTGGTTTCCCTGGAAATGTTCTCTGAAGCGCTCTCCGAGAATGTGCCTGTTGGCCCCAATGTAGAGGAGACCACATCTTGAGCAACAGATGCAATAAATGACATGCGTGGAAGTGCACACGCACATTTGATGGATGTGGTAGGCTCATTGGAGCCTTGGAAGGATGTGAGAGGGAAGATGTGTGTGCAGGCTTTGCATTTCCTGTAGTGGCAGGGGAAGGTGCCGTGAGGGGAGGGTGGGTCATTGGAGGGCGTGGAATTGACGAGGTAGTCGTGAAGGAAACAGTCTTTGTGAAAAGTGGATGGGGTGGGGAGGGAAATATAAATTTCCTTGTCACTGCAGGCATTGCAAAACCTGCACCCACAGCTACCTCCTCACCTCTGTCCAAGGCTCTAATGGAGGCTTCCACATCCATCAAAGTTTCTCCTGCACTTCCACACATGTAATTTCTTGTATACGTTCCTCCCGATGTGGTCTCCTCTAAGTTGGAGAGAGGAGATGTGTTCTCACACAACACTTCAGAGAATATCTCCATGATACCTACAAGAATCGATCCCAGTGCCCCATGGCCAAACATTTCAACTCCCCCTCCCACTCTCCCGACGACATGCAGGTCCTGGGCCTCCTGTATCGCCACTGCCTGATGCCTGGAGGAAGAAAGCCTCATCATCCGCCTCGGGACCCTTCAACCCCTTGGCATCAATTTGGACTTCACCCGTTGCCTCATTTCCCCTCCTCCTACATTACCCCAGTTCCCACCTTCCAGCTCAACACCGTCCTCCTGACTTGTCCCACCTGTGCATCTTCATTCCCACCTATCCACTCCACCTACTTCTCTGACATATCATGTTCACCCCCCGCCTGCATCCACTTACAGCACTCTCAGCTCCCTTCTCCCTCGACCCACCCCCTTCCCATTTATCTCTCCATCCCATGTGCTCCCAGTCTCATTCCTGAAACCTTTGGCTGAAACGTCCATTTTTACTGCTCCTCAGATGCTGCCGGACCTGCTGTTCTTCTCCAACACCACTCTCATCTGAAGGGGAGTCTGTTGATTGAGAGGGTTTTCGGATATTTTCTATTGTTGACCACTGGCTGTGGATGATAGCAAAACTTTAGCAACCACCAGTTTAGGGAACAGCTAAAGTACTGAGCACAAGTCTGGTCATGGCATAAATCAACACTATTCTTAAAATTGTCAGATAAAAGATGGAAGACTGAAGTATGCACCTTTGCCCATCAAGACCGTTTCACCAATGAGTTTCTCACTGATTCCTTTCCAACTCAGGGTGCTATGGGCCTTGGAGGGGAACTTGAAAATGGTGGCATTTCGTGTCATCTTCCAACCTTGTTCTTATAGTCAGTCCAGCTGTTGAGCTTTGAAGGTTGTCAAAAATGCCCGAATGACTTACTCCAGTGCATCTTATAGTTGGTGCACTCTGCTGCAATTGTGCCTTAGCGGTGAAGGGAATGAATATTGCAGGTGTTGAAGAGGGTACATTCAAGTGACTGCATTGTCGTGGACGGTGTCCAGTTCCTGAAGTGTTATTGAAGTTACACACATCTCGGCAAATGGAGAGAGTTATATTCCACGTCTCATTTGTGCCTTGCAAACGATGTAGGATTCACAGAACAATGAGTTGAGTTTATAATCAAAAAATGTCTCAAGAACATGTTATTGTTGTCAAAGTGTTTATGTAGCCAGTTTCTGTAAGTTTTTCCCCCCGAAATAACAGCTCTGTGGACGATTACACGGGGTAATTTGTTTACAGTAAAGGTATTGAATTTCAATGAGATATGATTAGTTTGTCATTTGTGAGAGTGATCTTTACTCTATTTCGTCCTTGTGTGGACCAATCTGATTCCAGTCACTGTCTGATTTCAAGATCCAATTCCCGTCTGTGCTCGAAATTTCAACCGTTTCTTCGCATAAATGTCTTCACCTGCTGTAATAATATGTAAGGATTCTACAGGGGACAGCAGAGATTAATGAACATGTTGTCAACACTGGAGAAAATGGAGCTTCGTGGAATGATTGGCTAGGCTGGATTATTCTCCTTGAAACAAAGGAGAGGGAGGGGAGCTCTATAATCACATAATAACATTTATAAACGCTCAATATTCATGGGATCTTGACAGGGTAGTTACGGGCAGGTGGTTCACCCTCTGGTATGAGGAGAGCACCAGAGGACATGTACTCAGAATTAGATATTGCCTATTTAATTCAGAAATGCGGAGTAATTTCTTTGCTCAGGGGCCACTGGATCGGTGGAACTCCTTGCCGAAATTGTTGTTGAGGCTGCGTTGCTGCGTATTTTTAAACTGTGCCAGACAGATATTTAACCAGAAAGACGATGAAGCTTTGTCGAGGCAATGCTGGAGAATGGAGTTGAGGATTATCAGATCAGCCATGAGTTCGTTCAATGGTGGAGCAGACTCGATGTGCTGAATGGCCGACTTCCATTCCTACATCATTTGGTCTAACGCCTTATTTTATTGATACCTTTAGAATTCTGAGGGGATGGAAGGAAGTAATAGAAAAGGTTTCTCAAACTGATCAGACAGATCAGTAACTAAGCTCATTAGTTCATGACCAGGAAATGTGCTGTGGCCTGGATACAACAAATGGCACTGGGCACACCGAGGATGGGTATGTGCAGATGTTGTGATTGCTAAAGAAAATTGGTAGATCTAATATTGTTGCCAACTTGGTGATCACGCTGGATGATGGATTGCGGTATGATTCACACAGCAAAATGTTGTGAAAGAATGAAAGATTCGTTTCATTGGAAAAAGTTTTCTGCGGTTCCAATTCAATTGACTGTTAAAAATACTGATCAGAACTTTGTGTGGAGTGTTACATTAAAATTCACATCCCACTGGATCAACTATTGCACCCGATCTCTCCTTATTTGTTCACCTTTCATTCGATGTAAATTCATACAAAGTCAAGATGGAATGAAAGGAGAAAAGAAACGTTTGCACTCCTTTTCATTCTCCCAATGTAACTTAGAACAGAATCAAATTGCTTTACTTCGACTTTGATGAGGTATCGATCTATCACAAATATCCGGTGCAATGAAGGGCAAGAGCAAGATTCTCCACGTTAAACGATTCATTCAATTTTGCTCCAAATTTATTTCAGCTTAAAGGAAATACTGATGAGAAAAACAGAAGGTTGTACTACAAAACAAGATGGCAGTTTTGATGCTCATCTACTTTGGCAGATTTCAATGGGCATCAAATGAATCCAACATCGTGGCGATCGTCCTCCCATCTTTATGGCATGGGATTAAAGCAGGAAATCGATCTCTAACAGACGGGTCACTTCCTATTCATTATGGAATAGCTGTCCTTGACAATAGACAAAATCTGCTCAGATCCCTTTATAATGCTTCATGTGGAATATTAATAGAAATCTTTCAATACTATGAGCTTTTGTTGCTGAATCTTACTCAGCTGCATACGTTTCCGGTATTTCTTTGCATCTGAAGTCGTCCAAATTAGATATTGTTTCCTCGCACCTTCTACCCCATACACCCTCCTTTACACTTTTACCTGGCCACAGGCTATCTCTCTCCTGGTGAAACTCACTGCTTCTGTGTCTCTAATTGTGCCTTTCCAAATATTTTGGAAACGGATTGTCTGAGTGAAAGAAATTCTGCTCCCATTACGTCTTTGTCCCACATCGATGGTTTTGAAATCTTGACTTTCAGAAATTTATGATCTTGAAAGAGTGAATTTGCCACATATTTACTCTCTCCAAACCTCAAATACTCTGGAAAACTTCCATTCGGTTTTTCTTGGTTTAGTTTCAAATTTTCCAGAACACAAATAAATGAAACTCCATCCCCACTAAATGCCGTCAGCATCGTCTCCAATGTCTTAGCAGCCCAGTAAATGTGGCAGTGTCCTCTCTGATAGAATCTCCGATTCCCTACAATTCAGAAAGTACAGTTCAGCCAATCGAGTCTGTCGGGAGACTCTGAACAGCATCTCAACCAGACCTCGCTCCCGTCTCTATCCCCGCGGGACTCTGGCGTGTGATTTCAAATAAACCTGCTGGAATAAAACCTGGCATCGTGTGACTGCTGACCTTATCACTGCGTTACCCATGGCTAATTCACTTAACTTACTGAATTCACTCCCTGGACATATCAGCGCAATTTAACATGGCAAATCCACCTAACCTATACACTTAAGAGCAGTGCGAACCACTGAACAAATGTACCATCACATTCAACACTATCTGTATCATTTACACACTGGCAACTCCGCCTAGTGAAAGCAAGCTGCGCCCACCAACCCGAATTCAATGCATCCAACCGCGGTTCTACGCTGGACAACCTCAGTAGTTCTGCTGGAAATGTCTCTGTGCTCAGATATGAATGGGTTTATTCTGTTTTCTTCCTCAGATTCCTGCTTTAAATAAACATATCAGTCAGGAACAACTCTATATAAAGGTTTTCATTGCAACACAAACACAATGTGCAGTTTGCTGAAGTTACGTGTTTGCACTTTCACTGACACTTTGTCTTCCCAGGAGCTGCAGTCCTTCCCCAGCTGATTCAGACAGCACAGTCCTTCCTGTGACATGTCACATCGAGAATGGAATGGCAGCCATGAATAACCTTCACTGGGGAACAGAGCGACAGGTTTTTAACATTTACGATGCCCCCAGGGGAGAACACTAACCACGATACTGTGGAGGACAACAACATCGAAGGAGGCCCTTCAGCCTGTTGTGGCCGCACTTGTCAAATACAACTGCTTAACGACCTGAATCAAGTTTTCCATCGTTTAGCCCATAATCTTACATGTTTTGGCATCACAATTTAACATCTCGATTTTCTTTAAGGTTAGAATGATTTCCGCCTCTCTGACCCTTTCTGCAAATCTACTCAAACCTATCTGCCTTTTCCCGAAGTCTCTGGGCCCCAGTGTTCCATCTCTCCATCGATAGACACTTCTTTCAGTCTATCCTATCCATGTCCCTCAGTATTTAGTCCATCTCAGTCATGTCTTCTCCAATCTCCTCTGCTCGGTGACAAACAATCCCAGTCTGTCCAATCTCTCCTCACAACTGAAACTCTTCAGCCCAGACAATATCCCAGTGAATCTCTACTGCAACGTTCCCAGGGCGATCACATCCATGCACTACTCTGAATTGCAGAACTGCACACAGTAATCTAGCTAGGGCTGAATGAACTTTTTTTCCTATTCTGTTACAGTATGAGGGCGTCGCTGGCTCGGCAGTATTGATTGGTATCCCAAACTGCACAGCGGATAGTTGAGACTCAACCGTATTGTAGTGAGTCTGGAGTCACATGGGGGCGTGAGCAGGTCAGAATGGCAGTTTCATTCCTTAAATGACGTCAGATAGTTTTGTTTTTTTTCCACAATTGAACATGGATATATAGGAGTTATTAGATTCATAATTCCAGATATTTATTGAATCCCAATTCTACCACCTGGAATGGTCGGAGTCAAACCCAGGTCCCTGGTGTCTGAATTAACAGTTCAGTGTGCAGTGGTAAGAGCGCTCGGCCATTGCAGAAAAGCAGTGAAACTGATCTTATCCAATTAAGTCGCTTTTCCCCGATACTCTTCTGTGCCTTTTTCTTGAGCTTGACCCCCCCCCCCCCCCAATAATATCTGGTTCATATCAGTAAAAGCTGCTACATGAGTATTGATCTCACAACAGTGGTAACCAAATGGATCAATTGTTCTACAGGTCCCGATGGTGGGGTTGGGGCACGTTCACCCAGCAACAGTGGCCCCAGCCACACAGACTGATCGGTATCGATGTGAGAGTCTGTATTAGATTCTGCAATGCCTTAGTGAAATAGGAAATGACTCCACAAACACATGATGAAAGAGCAGCGCTCCGAAAGCTAGTGCTTCCATTAAACCTGTAAGACCATAACCTGGTTTTGGGTCATTTTTAACTTTGTACTCCATAGTCCAACACCGGCATCTCCAAATTAATGAAATGGGGGGATGGGATGGAAAGTTCGGTTAGTGATCGTAGGAGGGAAGAAATCTCTGAGAACGGGTGGATTTGAATTCTGACATATGAAACACAGAGATGTGAGAGAGCAGAGTTTGAAGGAAAAAAATCACCTTGTAGAAAATCAAAACTTTAAAACAACAGATTCCTTTGTGTTTCACACAAGACTGGGACACATAGAGCAATTACTACCATTACTCGGATTACGAACCGAGGTTGCTGCGGCCACAACGCAGCGTACTAACCATGAAACGATCACGGCAACCCACAGACAAACGCACTAAGCTCACGCAATAAGTACAGTATTATAAGGAATGTTAGGCAGAGCACCAAATGCACAATATCAGTGCTTAGCGAACAGGAGCAGATATGTGGGAACTCAGAATGGGCTGACCGTTTAACATCGGTTCCCCCAGTGGCTGTGTTGATTCCATCATTAATGTGTTGACGGCTGAGATAAATAGATTGCTCCGAAACATCAAGGACTCCGGGGACAGTGCAGCTTTTGTTACCTGCACATCCACCAATATCATTTATTGTATCCGTTGCTCCCGGTGCAGTCTCCTGTACATTGGGAAGACTGGGCGCCTCCTAGCAGAGCGCTTTAGGGAACATCTCTGGGACACCCGCATCAATCAACCACACAGGCCTGTGGCCCAAAATTTCAACTCTCCCTCCAACTCTGCCGAAGACATGGAGGTCCTGGGCATCCTTCACCGCCGCTCCCTCACCACCAGACATCTGGAGGAAGAACGCCTCATCTTCCGCCTCGGAACACTTCAACCCCAGGGCATCAATGTGGATTTCGACAGTTTCCTCTTTTCCCCTTCCCCACCTCACCCCAGTTCCAAACTTCCAGCTCAGCCCTGCCCCCATGACTTGTCCTGACTTGTCCTACCTGCCTATCTTCTATTCCACCTATCCATTCCACCCTCCCCGCGACATATCACCTTCATCCCCTCCACCATTTAACTATTGTACTCTATGCTACTTTCTCCCCACCCCCACCCTCCTCTCACTTATCTCTCCACCTTTCAGGCTCTCTGCCTGTATTCCTGATGAAGGGCTTTTGCCCGAAACGTCGATTTTACTGCTCCTCGGATGCTGCCTGAACTGCTGTGCTTTTCCAGCACCACTAATCCAGAATCTGCTTTCCAGCATCTACAGTCATTGTTGTTACCAAGCTTTTGTTGAAATGTATACTTCAGTAGCAATGCAGTTTAACATCGGTTACTTCACGAGTTTCCCCACACAAGGCCGTAACCACTGCTGCCACATAGTCCCAGTTCCTAGCCCCAGAATCGGAGGAACTGAGTGGCGCAGTCGCGAATAACCAACTTGAAATCGAGATGGGAATGAGGTCGCAGAGATACTCGATGGCTCAAGTGACTCAACCGGAGAATGCACGTTGTTTCTATGATGGTTTAGAGGCGCAAGCAATTCCGAGGTTGGAAGTGCTTCTGGTCAAAGGCGGGGCAGAATGGAAAATTTGTTCCGGTTTATAATAACAGCAATCTACAGTGCATCTTGCTGAGACAGCTGAGTGCCACAACTGGAGCGTGAGCAGCTGGTTTGAAGTTTAGTTTTGCTTCACTATCACCCACTTCCCTGGAATGAATTGCTTTCACCAGTTTTATTTCCAATTGTTAAATATCTCCCTGCAGTCTGCGGCTTTCTTCCTCATGGTTAATTGCATGACTAACTGTTGTATGATTTGCACACTGCTAAATGACGGCCACTACAAATAAATATGAATCATTGATCTATATGAGAAAACAGTGGAACTCACTGCAGGCATGCTTCATAGGTTTGCAGGCGATACCAGAATTGTAGACAGTGAGGAAGATTATCTAAGTGTCAAAAGGATCTTAATCCAATGAGTCGTTGTACTGAAAAATGTAACATGGAGTTCAATCTGGATAAATGGAAGGTATTGCATTTTGGTACAACAAAAAGAGTAGGGCATTGCGTACTGTTGGAGAACACGGAAGCTCGGGATGCAGGTACGTAATTCCTTGTAATTTGCTTTACCTACAGACAAGATGCTTCAAAGGCATTGAATAAACTTCCCTTCATTGCTTAGTCCTTTGTGTATAGTAGTTGGAACGTTATGTTGAAGCTTTGCAGGATATTGATTAGGCCTCTTCTGGATTATTATGTCCAGTTCTGTTCGCCCAGTCGTAGGAATGATATTATTCAGCTGGGGTAGGTTCAGAAAAGGTATACACGCATGTTGCCTGTGGAAGGTTTGAGTTATAATGAAAGGCTGGATAGGCTGAGACTATTTTCAGATTCGAGATTGGCGTGCTGGAAAACCACATCAGGAAAAAAAGAATCCGAGGAGCTTGAGAATCATTTTCTTTCGCACAAGTGTCCTTCACCAGGCTCTTCCCCGAAACGTCGATTCGCCTGCTCCTCAGATGCTGCCTGAACTGCTGTGCTTTCCCAGCACAACACTCTCGACTCTGATCTCTCATCTGCACTCCTCACTTTCTCCTAGTCGAGGCCGTTTTCACTCTAGGTTAGGGGTTTGAGCGGCGACCTGACAGAAGTTTATGAATTATTGAGAGGCAAGTTAGAGTTAACGATAGCTGCCTTTTCCCAGGATGGGGATTTCAAGATGAAAGGGCATATGTTTAAGATGAAAAGAGAGAGATGTTTTTAAAAAAAGACATATGAGGCATTTTTTTAGGCAAGGTGTTTTACGTGTGCAATTAACTTGCTGAGGAAGTGATGGATGAGGGTACGTTTGCAACATTTAATGGACAATTGATTCCAAACATGAATGGGAAAGTTGGATTTTAAAAATAAATTTATTCATGCCTAGTATGTCAGTTATTTCCCAGAGGGCATTTAAGATTCAACCACGATATTATCCATCTGGAGTCTCATGTGGGACGGAGCAGATGACGATGACAGTTTGCTTCCTGACCTGGCATGAGTGAATCAGATGGGACGTTCCACACAACTGATTCAGGTCATCTGGAGACTCTTTAATTCCAGGACCTTATTGATTTGAAACGCCACCATCTGTCATGCCAGGACTTGAACCCTTTGTCCCCAAAATATTACCTGGGTTTTTGGATTAACACCACAGTAATAAAACTACAAGGGCATTATAACCACTCTACGGGTACAGGAGGAGGCAGATGGGACAAGATTAGTTTGGCAGTATGTTCAGCATGGATCGGTTGGACTGACGGGCCTGTTTTCATGCTGTATGACTCTATGATTGACGCTATGGAACAAATACCTGGTTGGGATTAAGAGCAGCATTGACAGCATAACCGAACATCTGATGGGATATGTAATCCGGCTGGAGTCTCCGGAGGTTGTTTTGCTCAGTGACCGCTTCCCACACACGGGACTGGTGAACGGTCTCTCCACAGTGTTACTGATTAAATGAGTTTCCATTTCTGTGGTTAATTGAATCCCTTCCAGCATGTTCCCACATTGCCCTGCTTTCTCTATGGTATTGGCCTCCTTTTTTTCTACACAGGGTGAACGATCCTTTCAAATTGTTTCCACACAGGTACAAATCCTGTTGTCCATGTTGTTTCTGTGTTTTCATTGTTTCTCATTCATCTACAGGGTGTGAGTATCACTGGTCAGGACAACATTTATTCGTCGCCCCTCGTTCGTTGCTGTCTGGCTGCACCACAAACCCGGGTGCGATCCCAGCCTCGGGTGTCTGTCTGTGGGCAGTCTACACATTCTCTTTGTGGTTGCGTTTTATTTCTCCCTCTGACCAAAGATGTGTCAGTTACAGGGATCAACAATGGGAAATACAGGCTTATGGGACAGGGAATACCGTGGGGTCTGGTGGGATGCGCTTCGGATGGACCGTGTGGACTGGAAGGGCTTCGCCACACGGTGGGGATTGTTGAATTTAGGGTCAGCTAATGTTTTTCTGGTCCTGGAGTCTCTCGTAGGCAGGACTGGGTGAAGATGGTGGAATCCCCTCTATAAGGGATATGAATGAATGGGATTGCAGGAAATTAAAGTCATGATCTCTGTTTCTGAGGTCAGGCTTGTATTTCAGGTTTTATTCATCGAACTTAAACATCACCGTTTCCGTGCCCCAGCACCCCAGGATGACGAGTTTAAAATATCAGCCCAACACCACCCTCTCCAGGTTGAAGTCTTGACTGTGTGAAGAAACTGATACTGAGCTGATGCGAGCAAATGTAGCTGCCACCGCCAGTGTCGGAAACACAGATCCAAATAGCAAAATCATCTTTTAAACCCACCACTGCAAAGTTCACGGCTCAACACGCTCCAGTTGTGCCACTCAGCTGTCTTAGCAAGATGTACTGTCGATCGCTATGAGAGTATAAACGGGGACAACCATTCCCTTGATAAGGAGCTCACTCTACCGAGGAATTTCTTGCGCCTCGATACCATCACAGAATGACAAGACGCTCACTTATTGCATCACTGGAGCCAGAGAGTAACTCCGCGCACTCTTTCCCATCCCCATTTCCAGTTGGATCTGGGTGGCTGTGCCGATGTTAAGCTAAAATGCTATTGAAGCATACATTTCAACAATATCCTGTATTGTCTCCCGAGTCTTTGATGCTTGTCGAAATCTATCAAAATCAGTTTTTCTACATTCTCATTCAAGGGATATCCACAGCCTCTGAGGACACCGAACTAAAAGATTCAGCTCATTCTCAGGTCCCACATGTCTGTCACTGTTCGCTGAGTACTGATATTGCACATGTGCTGTTCTTCCGAACATTTCCTCTGCTAGTATATTTATTGCTGCTTGCAAGCATCCTGTTCTGTGGTTACTGTGATCGTGGTTGTCGGTATTTTGCATTGTGACCACAGCAACCTCGATTTGAAACCAAATCACGGCACTATGTTTTCTCTCCTTTGTCCTTTTTGTGACACATGCTAAGAAATTAATTATTTTACCTTCAATTTTCGCTCTCTCGCATCCCTGCGTTTCATATATCAGGATTCAAACACACCCGTTATCGGAGATTTCTCTCCTTCCCACGATCATTAATCCTCATTTCCATCCCTCCCCCCATTTCTCTGAGGCAATGCCCAATCTATCACTCTCTTTCACATTCATACTGTTCTGTCTGTGCTGCTGCTGCAGTTACTGATGTTGGGTGAACGTGCCCCAATCCCACCATCGGGACCTTCAAACAAATCAATCCATTTGGATACCGCGGTTGTGAAATCAATCCTCATGTAGCAGCTTTTACTGATATAGGACAGAGACAATTGTAGTGTCAGGCTCATGGAAAATACCCAGGACAGTTTTGGTGAAAAGACATTTTATTGGAAAAGATCAGCTTTTGTGGCTTTCTGCGTTGGTCTTGTGATAATTTCATAGGACTGATAATCCAGAGACAGAGGTCATTGTCAGGGTACTCGAGCTTGAATTTCACCATGTCATGACCGTCAAATATGGATTCAATAAATATCTGCAATGAAGAATCTAATGACTACTATAGATCCATTGACAATGGTTGAAAAAAAATCTGTTTCACTGATGTCATTACGGAATGGAATCTGCTCTCCTTACTTGGTCTGGGCTGCGTGTGACTTCAGACTTAGAGGAATATAGTTGAGTCTCAACTGCCCTCTGGGCAATTCGGAATGGGTAATAACTTCTGCTCAGCCAGAATCGCCCTCATACTAATACAGAAATGTTAAAACAAATGCTCATTAGCCTCAAGCAAGAGTGTTGTGCAGTTTTGCAAGTCACATTATAGCAGGGATGTGATCACACTGAAATAAATGCAGGAGATATTTCCCGGGATATTGTTTGGGCTGAAGAGTTTCGGTTGTGAAGAAAGACAGGACAGAGTGGAGTGTTTGTCGCAGTGTAAAGGAGATGTAGAGGAGACATGATTGGGTTAGGGTATGGACAGGGTTGACTGAACGAGTTTCCCATTGATGGAAAGATGGATCAGCAGTGGCCAGAGACTTAAGGAGAAAGACAGAAAGCTTTGAGAAGATGTGCGAAAAAGCTTTATCAGCCAGTGGTTAGTTGGAATTTGGAATACACTGTCTGCATTTTTCAGAGCGGCAGATACCCTTATATTCTGAATAAATATTCAGATGTGAACTTTTGATGCCAAGTCATATAAGGCTGTGGGGTAAGCATTCTGAAATGGGATTCAGTTCATTAGGAAGTTGTTTTTGACAAGTGTGGCCACATTTGGTTGAAGGGCCTCCTTTGACACTCTCGTTCTCGGTAGTATGGTTAGTGTGCCCGCCTGTCACAGGGCTCAATTCTCTACTGGAGACAATGTAAACATTTTAAAACTGTCGCTCCATTCCCAATTGCGGGTATTGATACTTGTCCTTCCATTCTCGCTGGGGCATGTCACGGGAAGGACAGTGCTGCCTGAATAAAGGTGGGGAAGGACTGCAGCTCTCAGGGAGGCAGAGTGTAAATGAACGGCCAAACACGTGACTTCTTCAGACTTCACCTTGTGACTGTGTTGGAATGAAAAGCATTTGACAGACTTGTTCCGAATTGAAGTGTTTATTAGAAGCAGGAATCTGAGGAAGAAACAACATAAACGCATTCAAATATGAGTGCAGAAACATTTCCCGCAGCACGAATGAAATTGTAAAGGACAGAGTAGCGTTTCGATACATTGAATTTGGGTTCATTTGTTTTCATGAGTTTTACCAGGGTATAAAACCATTAAAAAATGATACAGCATTTGCTCAGTATGATGGAACATTGTCTCAATAATTCGCACTGCTGTCAGAGAGAGGGTTAGGTTGATTGGCAAAGTTAAATTGCCCTCTCGTGTCCAGGGAGTGAATTAAGTAAGTTAAGTGAATTAGCCATGGGTAACGCGGGGATAAGGTCAGAAGTCACAGGACAACAGGTTATACTCCAACAAGTTTATTTGAAATCATAAGGGGGAGGGATTTCACTTCTTCAGGTGAAATATAAGGAAATAGGCAGGGGAACTAGGTCTGGGTGAGATGTTCTTCAGAGAATCAACACTGTCTCGATTAACTGAAATTCTCTTTCTGCACTGTAGGATTCTGTGATTCTATGAATTGATAATGACGGTGTTTACTGGGGCGTAAAGCCATTAGAGAAGATGCTGATGGGGTGTACTGAGGATGAGATTTTATTCACTTGTCTTCTGGCAAAATTGAGAACAGTTATCCCTGAACCAAGGAAGGCCTAATGGGGTTTTTTCAGGTTATGAAATGTTTGGAAAGAGTAAATGAGTGGAAAATTCCCTCTTTCAAGTATGTAAACATCGAGATGTCAGGCATTCAAAGCCTTTGATAAAAACCTTTGAAGGACAAGAAATGATGAGAACAGAATCGCTGTCACTCCGAGAATCTGTTTTCAAAATATTTGGAAAGGCACATTTTGTGACATACAAGGAATAAATATCACAAGGAGAGAGACAGCGTGTGGCGAGGTAAAGGTGCAGAGTGGGGTGTAGTCGGTCGGAAGTTGCGGGGAAACAATGTCGAAGTTAGTTGACTTTAAATGTAAAGAAATTTCTTTAAAGTGTGCAGCTGAATAAGATTCGGTTCCAAAACTCTGCATTTTGAAAGTTTTGGCATAATATTCCACCTAAAGCATTGTAAATGGAACTGAGTGGATTTTTATTTATTGTGAAGGGAAGATATTACATAATGAATAGGAAGTGACCAGTTGCTTGGAGATCGACTTCCTGCTTTAATCACATGCGTTAAGGATGTGAGAACAAATACCATGATGTTTGGTCCATTTAATACTCGGTGAAATCTGCCAAAGCAACGAGCAACAAAACTGGTGGGTTTTCTTTTGTACTTTAACCCTCTGTTTTTCTAAGCAGTATTTTCCTTAAGCTGAAATAAAGTCAGAGCAAATTTGAATACAACATTAATCGTTCCAATAAGATATATATAATTCACTTCTGATTATTACAATGAACATTGTGAGGTTTCAGCAAAATTAAAATGAAACGAGCAAAACAGCATTTCTTGCAATTTAATCCAATTCAGGTTCAGCCATATCAGAAAGGCCATTGACCGAAAACATCACCTTTATTTCCCTCTCCATGGCTCCTTCTTCACTTGAGAGACAAAGTGACTGAAGAAGTTATGAGTCAAATGTAAGTGTAAATATGACGGAAAATTCTTGTCCTGTTTCATTCTGACTCAGTTCTGACTCAGAATGTATCAATGACAGCAATTCATTCTGACCAGCTTGGCTATTTATTGGAATTTGCTGTTATTATAATTCTAGTAAAAGCAGTAACACAATGGTGTGGATTCGATTCCGCTCTGGAACTTTCTCATCCTTTACTTTCAGCACATGTAACCTGATGAGGTCACATGTCACCCTTCTACAAAATGTGCTGAGGAGACCGAGAGATTATGGTGGTGGGTTATTATACCGCTGTGCTCCACATTCACGGGTTCGAATCACACTCTGGTTCCCAACTTTACGCACCGCTCTTGCAGTTTTCCTTTACACCTCACACTCTGGTATACACTGGATCGCGAATCTTGTTCTTGCCCTTCACTGCGCGGGAGATTCACAAATAATCGACACCACATTGAAGTCGAAACGAAGAGTGAGAGCAGTCATTCTATTCAATTGTAGATGAAATTGGTGGAATGAGAAGGAACGCATTTTTCTTTCCGCCCTACATTCCATCTTGTCTTTCTATGAATTTACATCGAAAGAAAGAGAAAAAAATAACAATAGATCGGAAGCACAGGTTATCCAGTGTGTTGTTCATGAGTATTTCAACCTAACACTTCACACAAAGATCTGATCAGTATTTCAAACAGTCACTCGGAATTGGAACTACAGAAAATTTCTCCAATGAAACAAACATTTCATTCTTTCAAAAATTTCTGCTGTGTGCGAAACATACAAGGATCCATTATCCAGAGTGATCACTGACTTGCCAACTGTATAAGATCTGGCAACTTCCTTCAGCAATCGCAGCTTCTGTACACAGCCACCTGTGCTGGGGCCCAGTGTCATTTGTTGCCCCCAGGTCACAGCACATTTCTTCTTCCTGAGTTTATGAGCTTTGTTCCTGATCTGTCTGATCTGTTTAATACACTTTTTTTGTCACTTCATCCCATCCCCTCACAATTCTGAGCTTATGAATAAAATGAAGCGGTAGACGAAATGTTAAACCAAGCGGAAGTGTGCTATTCAGCCCAAGGAGTCTGCTCAACCAGTCAATGAACTTATGGATGATCTGATTTGGAGATGCCGGTTTTAGACTGGCGTGTACAAAGTTAAAAATCACACAACACCAGGTTATAGTCCAATAGGTTTAATTGGAAGCACACTAGCTTTCGGAGCACCGCTCCTTCATCAGGTGATAGTCACCTGACGATTACCTAATGAAGGAGCGATGCTCTGAAAGCTAGTGTGCTTCCAACTAAACCTGTTGGACTATAACCTGGTGTTGTGTGATTTTTAACATAGTTAATCTGATAATCTTGAATTCCTTTCTGCGCACTTACCTCGACAAAGTTTCATCATCTTTCTGATTAACTATCTGGCACAGTTTGAAAATACCCAACCACACAGTCTCAACAGCGGTTACTGGAAAATGCCACAGATTCTTTGACCCCTGAGCAAAGAAATTACTCCTCATTTCTGAATTAAATGGGCAATATCTCATTCTGAGATTATGTCCTCTGGTGCTCTCCTCAGAGCATAGGGCAAGCCACCTGCCCGTATCTACCCTGTCAAGGTCCCACGAATATTGAGCGTTTATAATTGTTATTATGGGATTGTAAAGCTCCCCTCCGTCTCCTTTGTTTCAAGGAGAATAATCCCAGCCTAACCAATCATTTCACGAAGTTCTACTGGATACAGAGTTAGCAACATGTTAGTAAGTCTGCGCTGTCCCTTACAGCATCCTTACATATTATTAAGACAGGTGGAGAAATTTCGGCGAGGAAATGGGTTGAAATTTCAGGCGCAGACGGAATTGGAACTTGGAATCAGAAAGGGATTAGAATCGGATTGACCCACAGAAGGACCAAATACAGCGAAGATAACTCTGACAAATGAGAATCTAATCATATTCGATTGACATTCAATGGCTTCAATGTAACTCAATTCCTCCGTGTAATCGTCCTGGGAGCTAGTGTTTAGGAAAACTGGAACCTGACCGCCCATATAAAGAAGTTGACGACAAAAAACCTGTCCGTGGGTCGACTTTGTTTGATTATTAACTCAACCCTTGTCTCCATGAAGCCATTCGACGTTTCGGGCAAAAGCCCTTCATCAGGAATATTCCTGATCAGGAATATTTTTATTCCTGATGAAGGGCTTTTGCCCGAAACGTCGATTTCGCTGCTCGTTGGATGCTGCCTGAACTGCTGTGCTCTTCCAGCACCACTAATCCAGAATTTGGTTTTCAGCATCTGCAGTTATTGTTTTTACCTCCATGAAGCCTACATCGTCCGCAATGCACAAATTAGATGTTTAACAGATCTCTCTCCATTTGCCTAGTTGGATGCCGCTTCAATGCCACTGAAGGAACTGGGCACCCTCCACTACTATGCAGTCACTTAACTATATATTGTTCAACACCTGAATATTTATTCCCTTAACTGCTACGGCACAATTGCAGCAGAGTGCACCACATAGAAGATTCACTGGAGTAAGTCATCCAGGCTTTGTTGACAGAACCTTCAATGCTCAAAAATTGTACTGACTATAAGGACAAGTTTGAAGATGCTCTGAAACTTCACCATTTGCAAATTACCCTCTAAGGCACAAACCAGCATGACTTGGAGAGGAATCAGTGGTAAATTCATTGAGTGGTGCAGTAGTTTGATGGGCAAAGATTCATACTTCAACCCTCTATCTTTCATCTTTCAATTTTTAAAAATGTAGATTGTTGTATGGACTCGTGCTCATTCCTTTAGTTGTTTCCTAAACTGGCGGTTACTAAGTATCGAATATCATCCGCAGTCTGTGGTCAACAATAGAAAATATCCAAAAACCTCTCGGACAACTGATCTCCCTGTCCAACAATCTTCAGGGATCTGTGAATGTCCACTCCAAGATCTCTTTGTACATGTACACCACTCAGAATCCTCACTGTTATTGTTACAACTCCCCAAATTCACGACCACTCATTGGTCTGGCTTCAATTCCATTCGCCATTTTTCTTTTCCACCTGATGGATACATCCCTGCGGTCCCTGACATTATTCATCATAGTCAACTACACGACTATGTCTCGTTAGTAAAGTTCTAAATCATGACTCCTAATAAAAAAGTTTGAATTATTGATCTACATCAGGAAACAGTGGTACTTCACTGGGAACAAGCATCCAAACATGGTTCCTTTCTGCATGGGATGAACAACTGCCATGTTCCAATCTCCAAGTGTTGCTAGCCCAGTATCTCGCCACTACATTTGCAGATGACACAAAGATTGGTGGAGTAGCCAGAAAACATAGGGGGATGTCAAAGAATGAAGGGGAATATAGATAGACAGAAGAGTTGAGCAGAGAAGTCGCAAATTGTGTTCAATGTGAGGTGATGATTGGGGGAAGTCTAATTCCAGAGCCAAGTATACAGTAAACAGAAGAGCCTTGGGTAAACTTTATGAGAAGAGAGATCTGGGAGTTCAGGTCCTTTGTACCCTGAAGGTGACTGCACAGGTGGATAGAGTGGTCAAGAAGGCATATGGCATGCTTGCCTTCACCGGATAGGGCATTGAGTATAAAAGCAGGCAAGTCCTGCTAAAATTGTACAAGAGTTTGTTTTGGCTGCATTAGAATACTCTGTACAGTTCTGGTCACCAAATTACCAAAGTTATGTGGACGTTTAGGAGAGAATGCGGAGAAGGTATACACAGATGTTGTCTGGTATGGAAGATGCAAGCTCTGAAGAGAGGTTGAGTAGGTTACTTCTGCTTTCATTAGATAAAAAACAAGATTGAGGGGACCTGATTGAGGTTTACAATATCATGAAGGGTACAGACAGGGTGGAGAGAGATAAGCTTTTTCCTAAGATGAGGGATTCAATAATGAGAGGTCACATGTTCAATGAGAGAGGTGAAACGTTTAGGGGAGATAGAGATGGAAAGTATTTTACACAGAGGGTGGTAAGTGCTGGAATGCATTGCCAGCAGAGGTAGTAGAGGCAGGTATGGTAGATTCATTTCAGGTGCACCTGAGTAAGTGAGGAGCAGAGGGATACGGATGCTTAGAAATTGGCGGCATGTTTAGATATTGATTTGGATCGGCTCAGGCTCGGCTGTCCAAAGGGCCTGTTCCTGGGCTGCATATTTTCTGTATTCTTTGTTCTACTTTGTTCACTACACTACCAACTGTGGGTTACAGGTGAAGTCGTGTTACTTCTGAAATCATAATTACTTATGCAAGGTAAATGAACCCGCACCAGTGTACAATTGTTTCAACCAAGAGCTGAGTTAACAAGAATTAAACCTATGTGAAGGAAATATATAATTGTTTGCATATTAGCTAAAATGTGCATACAAGAATGAAAGGTGTCTGCAAGCAACAGTATATGGCACAGACAAATAGATAAGGTGCTGTGAGGATGTAGGTTAAGCCAGATATGCTTGTACAAGCAGTAGTTATAAGCATTTGTTTCCCATTTCTGCAAAAACAAAAAAACAAACCTCAATTAAAAAGCAGTAAGGTTCACAATGGTTGGGGAAAGGGAGGAAATATCACAAGTGTGGGAAATAGATCGCAGTGATGGAGGACACACCTAAAAGTTGACCACAGCCAAGATGTGGTGAGAAGGCCAAGTCAAACCTGCACATTGTTATGCACAAGCCCGGATAAGGCAACAGAGAAACAATAGTAATGGGCACCGGGTTTGGAGTAGTGAATCCTATGTACTTGCTAAACTCTGCGAGTCTATTTCAGGCACCACGCTTGCAAGCGTATAATAAACATACTGATTGCTTCAGATCTTGTCTCGCACTGAAATTATTGAAGTGAGTGGGCTTAGTTTCTCACAACTGGGGAATCATCCAGGATATTCTTCCATCGCTGGGGGGAGTGGCTGGTCCTGGACACTGGGAAGATGCCTCCCATTCACAATTGAGGAGCGGATTCTTGTCCCGGTTTGGTCCGCTCCCTTGGGCGACTGGTACGAATCCCACAAGAGAGACATCTGAATCAGACAGTGAAAGAAGGTCGATAAAAAATATGGAAAAAATGGGGCCAGGCAACTCTGTGCACAGACCAACGTCAGAAAACTGACTTTTAAGTATTAACTTGGTGGCCGGGAAAAGGGGTATTTAATCGCTGAGGGACTAGTGAGGGCCCTGAGAAATGGGGGGGGGGGGGGGGGGTAAGCAGAGTAAGTCGAACTGTTACGGAGTAAAGAAAGAAAAAGTCCCTGGTAACATTCCGCCTGAAAGTCCGTTGGGGAGGATGTTGCGGGAATGGACAAGCAATACTTGTACAAGGGAAAAAGATTAAAAGAAAATGATTAAATATTGTTGTTTAGTATGGACCAAAGAACCAATCCTTCATCCAGCTGTCTTCTGGCCAAAGTATGATTCGGATGAGAATTGGGTATGTCAGTATTTAGATTTGTATGTGAATAAAAAAACAACTTTTAGTGAAGAAGAAGCGGACTATGCGTCCTATTGGAAGGGCAGTTTGGGAATGATGGTAGTAAAGACAAAGGATTCCCCCTCTGCCCCACCCAGTCCCTGGGATCCTTTTGCCTGTTTGCACTCCCGCCCCCTGTACCATAAAATCAGATTAGGTGAAAATGGGGGAGAAGGAGAGACAGACAGACAGGGACAGGTAATGGATGACCCACAAGAGGAGAACGAAGGGGCGGTGGACAGGGATGTTGTTGTTCCCGACCATCAATCCGCAACAAAGGAAAGGGAATATAAAGTAGATGTAGGGGAGGCCTCTGGAATATCTAAACAAAAGCCTAAGGGAGAAATACAAATAAACAAAAAAAGGGGAAGAATATAAAGACTTATCTCCTTCGGGAGGTACAAATAGGGGACAAAGAGATTGAGTTTGTAAGTGCCCCCTCACCAGTGGGGAGGTCAAAAAATTTTTAAAAAAGATGAAGGTCATGGTTGGGGATCCAGTAGGGCTCTCTGATTAAATTGTTCAATTCTTGGGGCCCAGTCTGTATATGTGGACTGAGTTAATGTCTATTTTGAATGTACTATTCACTGGGGAAAAAAGGGGACTTATACGAGGAGCAGCCATTAAAATATGGGATGAGAACTTCCATTGGGGATGGGGATACTGGACAGGGAAAGACGGAGTTTCCCCTCAGAGACACCCAGTGGGAATATCAAAACCCGGAGCATAGGGAAGAAACGATGGAATTGAAAGACCTGATTCTAAAAGGAATAAGAGAGGCAGTTACAAAGTCGCAGAATTTGACTAAAGCCTTTGAAGTTAAAGAGGAGAACTATGAGACACCCTAAACTTTCTTCCAAAGAATAAGAGACTCAATGCAGAAATACTCTGCAACGAACCCTGAGGACCCAGTGGCACAGGGTCTTTTGAAAATATATTTTGTGACAAAGGCATTGCCAGACACAGAGAAAGATACTGAAGATAGAAGGGAGGAGTGAAACACCATTAGATGAATTGTTAAGAGAGGCACAGAAAGTGTTAGCAAAGAGAGACGATGAGAGACAAAAACAGAAGGCAAAAATGATGGTAGCTACGATTGATGATGTAGTTAAAAAAAGAATGGAACCAATAGTGAACAACCGGAGCGGTGGTTGGCAGCATGTAGGACAGAGAGGGAGAGGGAAATGACAAGGGGGAGCATTTGATAGAGGGTTCGGGCGACAGGGGCAGAGATGGAAGGCTCCACAGGCAGAATGCTGTTATTGCAGTACCTCAGGCATTTTAAGCGGGAGTGTCCTGATCTACAAAGGGTAGAAAGGGCAATTCCGCTTATGAATTTTGATGAAGAATAGGGGTGTCAGGGGTTCGTACACCCGGGGAGCCACCAGGAACCCTTGATAAACTTCAAGGTGGGACCCTGTAGGGAAGAGGTAGTCTTCCTAGTAGATACGGGGGCAGCACGGTCGTCGCTGCATTTTAAACCAAAGAAAGTAGGAATGTCAACACGGTCAATTACTGTTTCCGGTGTAAAAAGGGAAGGATTTGCTGTTCCAGTATTCGAACCGATAATGATAGAAGGTCTGAAGGATAGAGTCAAAGGGGAACTGCTGAAAATCCCTGATCTAGGAAGCAACTTACTAGGGAGAGACTTAATTATCCTCTTAGGATTGGAGATTTGATTTCAGGAAAAAGAATTAGTTGTACAAGTGGCAATGTTGACAGAAGATGTGGAGATAGAGGTAGACTCTATTATATGGGCTAGAGTAGGGAATCGTGGAAAAATACAGATCCGTCCCCTAGAAATAAGTTTAAAAAGGAAAGTGGACGTTGTTTATGAGCGACAATATCCCATTTCCATAGAAGGTAAACGAGAACTAAAACCAGTAATTGAGGGGCTAGAGATGGACTGTTGGAGCCATACATGTCTCCTTATAATACCCCAATTCTACCAGTGCGAACATTGCATGGAACATATCGATTGGTGCAGGATTTGAGAATATTGAATCGAATAGTACAGATCAGACACCCAGTGGTGCCAAACCCCTATACGTTATTAAGTAAGATCCCTCATGACCACAAATGGTTTCGTGTGATAGATTTAAAGGATGCCTTTTGGGCTTGTCCCTTGGTGGAGGAAAGGAGGAATTATTTTGCCTTTGAAAGGGAAGATCCCAAGACAGGACGGAAACAGCAATACCGGTGGGCCGTGCTCCCCCAGGGGTTTACACAATCCCTGAATTTATTTGGACAGATGTTAGAACAAATATTGGAGAAATTTAGCAGCCCAAAGGGAACTACCCTGTTGCAGTATGTAGACGACCTCTTAGTAACAGGAAAGAGAAGAGATAGAGTAATAGAAGCCACTAAAAAAAAAATTGAATTTCCTGGGTCAGCAGGGACTGCGAGTATCTAAAAACAAAATACAATATGTGGAGCGAGAAGTGAAATACTTGGGACATTTAGTTAGTGAGGGAAAGTGAAAGATAAGCCCGGAACAGTTAGAGGGAATACTGGGGATTCCACTGCCCAGGACCAAATGGGAATTACGTATTTTTTGGGGTTTAACGGGATATTGCAGATTGTGGATTGATTCTTATGCTCAAAAGATGAATCAATTATATCTCAAACTATTAGAGGAGGAACCAAAGTGTCTGAGTTGGGAAGAAGAGGAAAAAGAATTATTTAAGAATTCAAAAGAGATCTGATCCATGCCCCCATGTTAGCCTTACCTTCTCTAGATAAATCTTACCAGCTCCTTGCTACTGTAGATAAGGGAGTGGGTTTGGGAGTATTAACCCAGAGGTGGGGAGGAATGAGACAGCCAGTAGCATATCTTTTGAAGCTATTGGATCCAGTATCCCGGGGTTGGCCTGAGTGTGTGCAGGCTGTGGCTGCCACTGCACTGTTGGTGGAGGAAAGCAGAAAGCTTACATTTGGGGGAGCCCTAATAGTAAGCACTCCACACCAAGTGAGAACAATCCTAAACCAAAAAGCTGGGCGATGGTTGACAGACTCGCGAGTTCTGAAATATGAGGCAATATTGATAGAAAAGGATTTTGTAGTGTTGGTCACGGACAATTGTTTAAATCCAGCTGCCTTTCTTTGGAAAGGGGAAGGAGACTCTCCTCAGAATCCAGGGCACGGCTGCCTTGATGTTATAGAATACCAAACTAAGGTCTGCATGGACCTGAGAGATGTTCCGCTTCATGCAGGAGCCTGACTTTCTATAGTTGGATCATCCCGGGCGACTGAAGAGAAAAGACAGAATGGGTATGCGGTCGTTGATGGGATGGAAGGTTGTGTGGTGGAGGCAGGAAGGTTGCCGAATGGGTGGTCAGTTCAGACCTGTGAACTCTATGCATTGGAAAGATCCCTTAGAGCGTTAGAAAATGAAGAGGGAGCAGCATACAGTGACTCTAAATATGCATTTGATGTTGTGCACACTTTTGGAAAGATATGGCAGGAAAGAGGACTGATCAATAGCCGGGGGAAGGAATTAGTACATGAGGAGTTGATTAAACGGGTCTTGGAGTCTCTATTACTCCCCCGAGAAATAGCGGTAGTGCATGTAAATGGTCATCAGAAAGGAAATGAACCAGAAATTAGGGGGAATAGATTAGCCGATGAAGTGGCTAGGGAAGCAGGCCTGGACCTACAAGGAGTGCTGATTCATTCCCTAATACCTACTGTCCCTGATCCCCAGAAGCTCCTATATTTACTGAAAGAGAAGAAAAATAATTGAAAGATTTTGGGGCTGCAAAAAAACAGCAGACGGGCAATGGATGTTATCTGATGGAAGAGAAATGTGAAACAAAATGATGATGGGAGAAAATATGGCTGTCCTACATCAACTCAGCCATTGAGAGTACCAGCAACTTATTTTTAGTTCTTAGGGAATATGGATGTAAAGGAATATATACAATTGCTAAACGCATATGTGAGGGATATATAATATGCAGAAAGGTAAATAAGAAAGTATTGAGAAAACAGACCCCGGGAGGAAGAGACCCGGGATTGAGACCTTTCCAGAGTATACAAGTAGATTATACTGAACTACCCAGAGTAGGAAGACTAAAATATATGCTGGTCATAGTAGATCATCTATCTGGTTGGGTTGAGGCATACCCCCTAGCTACCGCCACTGCGAGTGGGGTGCCTAAAACAATATTGGAGCACATAATTCCCAGATATGGGCTAGTGAACCATATAGATTCCGACCAAGGAATTCATTTTACCTCTAAAGTGTTACAGGAGATAATGAAAAGATTGGGAATTTCCTGGGAGTTCCATGCTCCATGGCATCCACCATCATCGGGAAGGTTTGAGTGAATGAACCAAACACTCAAACGACAACTCTCTAAATTGTTAATAGAAACCAAACTCCCTTGGACCAAATGTTTACCTATAGCTCTCTTGCGAGTACAAACAGCCCCAAGGAAAGATTTGGGACTATCCCCATATGAAATCATATTTGGATTACCTTATCTGGGAATGAACGGAGAATTGACAATTCCCGAAACTAAAGACTTGTTCTAAAGAAGTACATACTGGGCTTGTCCGCCTCTTTGTCTCTCCTCAGGAAACAGAGTTTATTCGCACAGACTCCACCCCTTGAATTCACCGTTCATCCCGTCCGGCCGGGAGATTGGGCCTTAGTAAAATCCTGGACAGAGACTAAATTGCAGCCGGATTGGGAAGGGCCATATCAGGATCCTTTGATTACCGAAACAACAATAAGGACAGCGGAGAAAGGCTGGACTCACTACACTCCGATTAAAGGTCCAGTGAAATCCCCAGTTGAGGAAGAAGTCTGGACAGCCGAATCAACGCAAGACCCGCTGAAACTCAGGTTCAAGAGACTTAGAGTAACTGATTATACAGTGGTGACACGAGTGTGGGATTATTTCTGTAGGATTGTGTATTAAGTTTTTTTGTGCTTCAGCAAAAATTTTAGAATGCTGGGGATGCTTAGAGCTATGATGCTAGCTCTTTTAGTATTGGGATTTTGTCAAATATAATTTTCATATGTGTTATTAACGTCCCGGAGTCTGATAATCCGCAAGTAATAAACCTGATGCATGTAACTTAGTAAATTTTGGGGATGTAGATAATCAGAGACAGTACCACAGCTCAGAGATACATCTTAAATCCTTTGGGGATAGTACTTGGAATAATGGTCTTGTCACAATACACCGGGCCCCCTTCCGATCACCTCTCGATTGTGCTGATAAAGAGCATAACCCAATATACATAATGATAAAGAAAACCACATGGCACAAAGCAATTCTCGGGATGGGGGGCACCTATGAGATACAATTAGATGAAACATTTAGGATAGAAATATAAGCAAACGGGAAGGATTTCTCAGGCTGTTGTTTTCAATTTAGCATAGGACAGGGAAAACGGGCGGAACTACTGGATAATAAGGTACAACCTTTCACCCCTCCCGATGATCCTAAAGTAGTAAAAATTATACAGATAAAGGACTTGAAACAGACTATCGAAATAGAAACTGGATATGGGGATGCAAATGCCTGGGTTGAATGGGTAAATTGTATTGTAAAAAGTCTGAACAAGAGCAATTGCTGTGCATGTGCCTCCAGTAGACCAGTGGCCCAGGTGGTTCCCTTTCCACTCGGGTGGAAGGGAGACAGGAAGGGCATGAAATGTATAATTGCCCTGTAACAGGATAAGACTGCATGTAATGATAGGAATTGTACCTCCCTATCTCTGATGTTCCCTCCCTTGGAGAAGAAAGATCGAAAAGCTCCCCCCCACAACCCCCCGACGTTTTCAGACGGAATCGGAAATCACATGACATGTGTGTGTAGACAAGGTGCAAATCGGTCCAGAGATTTGGGGGAGCTGAAAGTATGTACAGAGATTAAAAATGTCACCGAAACGGACAAGGGAGAGAACTATTCAGCACCAAAGGTTCCCCAAGCGGATCTGTCGTGGTACTGTGGAGCCAATATATTGAGACCCACCCTACCTCCAGATTGGAGAGGGATATGTGCAATTGTACAATTGGCAATTCTATTTACCCTGGCATTTGAGAAGGAAAAGATAGTGGGGGAAAAGGGAAGGAGTAAGAGATCACTGTTAGACACTTCTTTCGATGACAGGATTTATCTCAATACTGTAGGAGTCCCTAGAAGGCTACCTGATGAGTCCAAGGCTCGTAAACAGATTGCAGAAGGCTTTGAGTTAGCTCTCTTTTGTTGGGTAACAATTAATAAAAATGTAGATTGGATAAATTACATTTTCTATAATCAACAGCGATTTAGAAATTATACAAGACATGTGGTTAAAGGAATATCAGAACAGCTTGACGCGACAAGTATGATGGCATGGGAAAACAGGATGGCCCTTGATATGATTTTAGCGGAAAAATTCTGTGTGTGTGTGATGTTAGGAGGAAGCTGTTGCACCTTTATTCCTAATAACACTGCACCTGATGGTTCAATTACTCGGGCCTTAAGGGGATTGACTACCTTAGCAGAGGAACTGGCTGAGAGTTCAGGAGTAGACACATCTCTCACGGGATGGCTTGAATCATGGTTTGCAAAATGGAAGTGGGTGGTGGTTTCCATCCTTACTTCCCTGATAGTAGTAGTCGGGGTATTGGTGGCCATTGGCTGTTGTATCATGCCCTGTTTCCGAGGACTCACCCAAAGACTGATTGAGACAGCCTTGATGAAACAGATGCCCCTAAAAGGGAATCAGGCAGAGGAACTTTGTCGATTAAATAATGAGGGGATGAGTGAGACCAAGATGAATGAAATCTCTGGAATGATGCTTGTGAATTTTGGGGGCAATGCTTAAATGGAAACTGCAGAAGATAACAAATGGTAATTAAAGAAAAAGGGGGAAGTTTTGGGATATAGGTAAAGTAGTGTCACTTCTGCAATCATAATTATTTATGCAAGGTAAATGCACTCACACCAGCTTATAAGTGTTTCAACCAAGAGCTGAGTCAACTAGAATGAAAACTATGTGAAGGAAATATATAATTGTTTTTGTATTAGCTAAAATGTGCATACAAGAATGAAACGTGCCTGAAAACAATGGTAGATGTTACACACAACGAGATAAGGTGCTGTGAGGATGCAGGTTAAGCCAGATATTCTGTACAAGCAGTAGTTATAAGCATCTGTTTCCCACTTTTGCAAAAACTCAAAAACAAACCCCAATTAAAAGGTCATAAAGATCAATATGGTTGTGGAAAGGGAGGAAATGTCACGGGGGGTGGGGGAGGGGGATTTAGATAGAGGTGATGGAGGATAGACCTAACAATAGGCCACAGCAGGATGTGGTGAAATGGCCAAGTAAAACTTGTAATTTGTTAAGCACAAGGCCGGATAAGGCAAGCGAGAAACAATAGTAATGGGCACCGGGTTTGGATTAGTGAGTCCTATATAAGGTATGTACTTGCTAAACTCTGTGTGCCCTATTCCAGGCATCACGCTTGCAAGTGTCTAATAAACATACTGATTGCTTCAGATCTTGTCTTGGACTGAAATTATTGAAGTGAGTGAGCTTTGTTTATCACACTCTGTAATTTAAATTTACTGTGCTTTCTATTCACTCAAGTTCTCATATTAATTACTCCTTGTTTTCTTCTTAACTTTGAGACAAATCTCAAACTTCTGGGTGCAATAAAAGCAATATGAATTATAAATTAGTATCTGGACAAGAGAACCAATGAACAGTTACATCGACTTCTTGAACATCCGAGATATTTGAATGAAAAAGCAATACCTTCCAAAGAAATCTCTGCACGTCTGTCTCCTTTTTCAATTCAATAATCCTGCAAATAGCTTATAATTGTCAGTTGATCTCTCTTAATGACTATCTAATTAATGTCATTGTAAACCACTGAAAAATTTGAAACTTTTATTTGTTAAAATGCAAAGATTCAATCTCAATTCATTATTACAACAATAAGTGAACCATATTTTACCTGTCCACTAAGGTTAAGTGTCCTGTCACCCATAATTGAACATTCTAAATATTCCTACAGCTGGAGAAATCGGTGCTAAAAAGGTCAAACTAAAGCAAACATTAGACAAAATAATCAGCTCCAGAAAACTGATGAAAGCCCGGTCAAAGAGGTCACAAAGGTTCGAGAGATCCAGTCACAATCAGCCCGAGAGTTGTGCTTTGGAGAGTTTTAAGCAGACTTTCTGGCACCTTGACTTGCAACAAGTGCCTGAGCGTTATACACCTCGCTTGAAAATGACGACAAGTGAAGGGTGTTTGTACGAAACCCATTGAATGCTTAGAATCCAGAATTTTGGTAAAATGTTGTGAAACATTTCCCAGATCATGGAAATCGGCTCAACATTATTGAAATCAAAGTACTCGTAATGGTCTTCAAGACCACCTAATTACTGTTCGGTGAAAAACACTTTGTACATGAAATATTGTTCTTAGGATGAATAATCACAGTCTCACCAGATCCAAAGATATGTAAGAGAAACATTATAATTTACACACTACATCTTTCCCAGACCAATGATGACACCTTATTACTTCGGACTGAGGATACTATGCCGAACATGTATCGAGATGAAGCACGTCCTAAATATAGGATTTCTTTTCTAATATTTCCAATCCAAAAATTATGATAAAAATGTAATTGAGGCTCATTACATTGTCAACAGATCCCCATTAAATGTATTTATCTGTTTATTCAGAGAAAATATTGAAACAAATACATTGATAAATGCTGTTGACTGTATGCTTCTGTGAAAATAAATCTTCCTTACTGACTTATTTTCTTTTTAATTCTGACTCAAATGTCTAAATATTGATGATATGAAAAATTGCATGAATTAAATACAATGCAGAATTTGTTCTTATTATACACATTTCTCCAGAAGAAAAGTCGAGAAACCAAGTATAGAAATCTTGAAGATCTGAGGATTTTGAATGACAAACCATTTCTGATCAATGTTCACTGAATGTCTACTGTCTTTCCATATCATCATGCCGGAATTTGCATTCTCAGATGACAGATTAAGAAATATCTAGTCAACATCAGAGCAAATTCATTTGGAAATATTGAATCATTTATTTTGCCAAAGTTCTAAAATTAATGATCAATTCATTGTCATTCCAAAAATCACACAGTAATTCAGTTTAGGTTTTGTCACAGACTTCGTCATATTCACATTTTAATTTATTCCAGTATTTCTTAGTGTCAATATTAAAGAAAAGAATAATAGTTCTCTTATTCCAGGATAACACAAACACAAACCAATTAATGATTCCTTATCCAACACTCACAGATAATATCTGTTCCCTTCTCATTTGAATGTTCACAGAAATAATTGAATTAATATTCGGCCTTACATATTATGAGACATCTGATTATTTTACACTCCAATAAATGCTGTTTATTTTTACATATGACGGGCAGCTATATGAGATTTCTAATCATTTTTAAGTTTGCTATGAAATGTTTTTAAGATTAATTGTTGCTTATATCTAATATTTAAGGATTGATCAAATCCAGTACATCAGGCTTTAAGTGTGAAATTAAGGTTCAGTAACGTAAACGCATTGCATTGTACAGAAACCAATGATAGCGAATGGTGGTTTTTATTTCAATACTTCAATATTAGTTGATTTGCTGTTCTGGGCATGGCCTGCCCCCACCAGGAATAGAATGGTCCATATTGGCTCATACAAAATGCCTGACAATCAAAAACAGGCAGCCTAACTTAGAACTAAAATACAAGGTGTCTGGGGGGTGATAAACTTCACTAACATTCTGTTCCAGTCTTATATTAAAAGAAAGTACACTACCAATGGACTTACTCCAACGCCAGGACTACAGCATTCCTGACACTTCTTGATAAGAGCATGCCGACATACAGATAAATGACCAATCCTGATCTTCATAAATGAAAGGATAATTGTCCCAGTAAATGAATAACCAGCAGCTGCAGGGTGCAGCCCAGTTAACTCACTAAGCAGGTATCATGACAACAGAAGAGTTCATTTGTCAGATATAGTTATTATTTTACAGTCACTCAGAATATTAAACAAATGTTCTAATTACAGATTCTTGTGTATAATAGGGGAAATTTGCAACATACGTTTGATACAAGTAACCAATGCTTACTAAAAACATTACAGAAGAGCATTTAGACAGAGATTTGAAGTTAGCTAGTTTTAGGAATTAACTTCACGGTATGATGTTGACTGCTCATTATTTATAAAGTCCAGAAAGAAAGAGTAGCTGGACACAATATAACAAACTTTATAACACAAGCCATATTACTAATGCAAGGAAGCTAAAATTAACTGTCTTTTCTATTTCTTTGTACATATATAATTAAGACAGTGAACAATATGAGAGGTAATTGGCTTTGATAAAATAAAATATAAAGAATAGCAGAATTCAAAATGTCCCAACTGATAAGGTATCCTGAGAGGCGTGAGGGAGTTCAGGAATAACTTTGGAATCTAAGTCAATAAGATGGATGGAAAGATCCCAATATGAATCTGGGGATGTCCATTAGAATGCCCATCTGCGATTATGTGTTTCAATTGGGTGGTTGGATGAGGAGGGAAGGGCTGTAACCACATTGCATGTGGCCATTGTGATGCAGAAAGGACATACAAATGCTGCTTTTTACTGTAAATGTTACATTGTGTCATGGATCTGTCTTCCCAGACTGGTCTGGGAGGATGATCCCTATATTAACTGGTTGCTGTATGAGTAAACATCTTCCACATGCCTGAGCTCAGCCTGCCTCCTGAGTCCTCATTCCCTGTCTGGGAAAACACTCCTACAGCTATGATGGCATTTCAATTCAATACAAACATTTATCGTGTGTGAATTGATTACATTCATAGCGATAAAATTCTCATGATAAAATTGCTTTACATTTACTTTTTTTGGTGTACAAGAAAACATTTCGATTATATCCATTTGTTCCTTTGTTTAACCAACATTAAGTTTTAAATTATTGTAAAGACTACAATAGGGGAAATGGGAACAAGTATTCAGCTGAAATGTCATATGAAATGACTGTTTCCTTTTTTCAAACAAATTGCCCTCCAAAAGGATTTTTATTTTCATTTCATGATAAGAAAAAAATTGCTTGGAAATGTTGACAATTCTCCCTTTCCTCCCGTATTAGATGTCAGTGAACAATAATCACACAATTATGAGAATTCCTTTCCGTATCAAATGTCAGTGACTCTATATTTTGTTCACAATAATAGTCACTTCCATGGCCTAATTCTTTTCCTCCTAATTCTGAAATAAATATCGGGACATGTATTGTGGTAAAAATTACATCAACAAAATTGACATGATTCTTCAAGAAAACTATTCAAAGCATATAAATCTTGCATTGCCTGCATTTTTAAACAGAATCATGTTTTTTTCAATTGCTGCTGAATGATTTTTTTCACATCATACAGCTAGGTTTTATGCTTTAATTTTCAGTTTCGTAATCTTAATGAATATCCAATCAACATCAGAACAAAGTGTTTTCAAAATATTAAGTCAATTTATCTGTCAGGATTCTAAAAACAATTATTAATTACAATAATTGCACAGCAATTTATCATAGACTTTGTAAAAATGCAATGTTTTTTAAAAAAATTCATTCATTATTTCTTATTGTCAATGCTACTATATTAATACCTATTTGTTCAGGCCCATGCACATACCAAATGACCAATAATATCCCTTGCAAAATTCTTTGTAAATGTCTGATTTTTGCTCAGGTGAAATATAACAATTATCTCAGCCTTTGAAATTCAGAGACCTCCAATTACTTTTCCCTGCAATATTACTCTTCATTTATACATATTACTCAGCGTAATATCAGGATGAGATATCTCATTATTGTCAAATTCACGAATATATATAGTTTTTAAATCCCTTTGTTTTCTTACAATATCTAATAATTGTGCAATCCAGTAAGTGCTACAAATGTGGAATTATACTTCTGTACAATAAATTCTGCAAGGACATTGCAATGTACAATCACTTAATCATTGTGAATATTGTATTTATTTTAAACTTGGAAACATTTTTGAATTGATTTGATTATACTTTACTTCGATGCTGACATTTACTGTATACCCAATCACAATACCAGTAGGATATATGGAGGTATCATCGTCCATTCCAATAATCACAGTATCTGCTATATACTTTCTTCTTGTCACTCATAGCAAAATGGACCTTATTCCACTCAATCAATATTCCTCAGAAAATATTTGAGAATGTTTCAGTCATAAAGCTAAAATATACAAAGTCATGATAGTCATTACTTTTCTCTTGTTCTGTAGATCTTACTTAAAACAATACTGAATTTTATGCTCCAGTGCTATAAAAATGAGAAAAGATCAATTACTTCATCAGTAAAATAAACAAATGTCACTTGGTATTATTTATCAATTTTTAATTACTGGTCAGTTTATGAATTGTGTGAGATTTGTTTTTAGCTTTCCATTCACCTATTTATATTGAATGTGATATTTAAATGGTGTGAAAATATCAGGGTATGTTCATTTGAAAGTTCAATTTGCATAACTCTCACTTAAGTTCATTCGTAGATTTGTTGTTAAACAATGCAATTCACCTGAATATTGTTGTGTCCTTTGATCATATTAATTTTCTAATTATTGTTCATTCATGATTTGTTAGGGATTTTTACTTTTCGTTTTGCACGTCTCTCACTTATCTCACTTCTTGCATGGGGGCTGGGCATTGAGAACAGAGGATCAGTGGTTAGCACTTGTGTCTTACAGTGTTACCACTTGGGTTTGATTCCATCCTCGGCCACATGTTTGTGTGGTTTTGCATGTTCTGGTTTTCTCCCACAATCCAAAGATGTGCAGATTAGGTAAATTGGCCATGCTAAACTGCACGTTCTGTTCAGGGATGTGTAGGTTAGGTCCATTAGTCAGTGATAAATGTCCAGTAATCTGAGAGCAGAATGGTGCTGAGTGGATTATACTTTGGAACGTCAGTGTAGACTTGTTGAGCCAAATGGCCTGTTTCCACACAGTAGGGATTCCATATAATTAGAATTGTGTTTCGCTAAACAAAACCGACAATTTTTTTTAAATGTTGCCTTTAAAACTTATCTTTAACAGTCAATTGCCAATCTTGTAAAATATCTCAATGTTACTGAAATCAATGTTCAAACAAAACACTGCATATAAAGCCACACAAAGATCTTCATGACCATCTAATTACTGTTTGGTGGAATAATCACAGTAAATATCTTATTTTTCCTGAGATCAATCCCCACTATCACAGTAAGGATCTGGTTAACATTCCCTCCAATAAATGCAATCGTTGTCCCACTGGTATTTCAGTTCAGTAGTTATACATCATACTGGTTGTTCAAAGCATGGTTATTCTTCATTATGAATGGCCAAGGGTTCAAAAGCCAAGAGATGTTGTTCGCTCTGATTTGTTGCATGTTCTCAAACAGGTTTTCACTATAAATATTGGAAATAATGTGTTAATTTGGTCTTGTTCAACTGCTGATGCTAACCTTTTCAGTTCACGTTCATTGAATATATTTGGAGAAAATGAGGAAAGCTGAAGCTGAAGATCAGAGCCAAGATTGTGGCATTGGAAAAGGCCAGGCACATCCAAAGAGCAGGAGTATCGACATTTCGAACATTAGGCCGTCATCAGAAAAAAATCCTGATGAAGGGCTTATGCCCACAACATTGATTCTGCTTCTCCTCGAATGCTGCCTGATCTGCTGTGCTTTTCCAGTGCCACACTTTTGACATGAGAAATATTTGACTGAATATTCAGAGATTATATTAAAAGTTGCTTCTGTCAATTTAATTTACTTTGCTTTCTATACACTAAAGTTTTCATGTTAATTGCTTGTCCTTTTCTTCTTAAATCTGATACTAATCTCAAAATACAGAATATATTAAAATTCACGTGAACTATAAATTTGCATTCTCGACAAGAAAACCAATGGAAGGCAGTACGGAATTCTTGAACAGCCTACACATTTGAATGAAAAAGCAATTCCTTCCAAAAAATGTTTCCACGTCTGAATCTTTCTTTCAATTCAATAATGCTACAAATAGTTTATAATTGTAAGTTGATGTCTCTGAATGAGTACCTAATCAATGTCAATGTAAACAGCTGAAACATTAACAACAGATTGATTATTGGGTGTTAAAGACCTTATTTGAAGCCACCAAATGTTTGGAATTTACTCGAATTCCACCAGAAAACATTCTTGAATCATAATACAAGAAATGAGATATGTGAGAGATGTGCAAACCTTATTTTTAAATGAACAAACTCCAATATTTTCAAAGCATTTCAATCTTACAGTCAAAATGAACAGGTGAATGGAAAAATAAAAACAAGTTTCTGACAATTCATAAACTGAACAACAATTACAAATTCACTTTGATCAAAGGACAGAGTAATATTTAGATGAATTACAAGATTTAGTTACAAAGTAGGTAATCAGCTGACTGACAAGTAATAGGTGGTAGCATTTGTTAGTTTACTGAAGAAGATATCAATTTTATTTCAAATTTATAGCACTAGAGAATAATGTTTAATGTGTTTCAATTTTTTGGACTTGCCCCTTTGCAACAAAAAAAATCAATCTCATTACTTAGACATCGTAATCTTTAATTCTGCAACATTTTCAAATATTCTCCAGGATTTTATAAGAAACAGAATTAGATACAGGTTTCCCCACTATCCGAAAGTAGAGCGTTATTATGAAACCTTACCTAAGCTGAAAAGGGGTAAATCGAAGAAGCATTAATCTTTTTCCTTTTATTCATAAAAGTGAAAATCGTCTTCAGATTTCTTTCAGTTAAAGAAAGCAGGGACAGATGTTCGTCTTTTGGAAAAGCAAAGTGGCGAAGGCAAACTTTCCAAAAGTGGGGGATACGTGTACACATATTTCTTGGTAACCTGACATAAATAAGTATCAGACTTTGTGATTATTGATATAATAGATAAAAGCAATCTAATGTTGGATTGAAAAGCAATTCAATCTGTGCTTAGGTACTCTGTAATCAACATTCAGAGCAGGTCATGATATATTTGTGTTGAAGGTGTGATTTGAAACCTTCTCTCGGGTATAGTAATAGAGACACTGCCACAACTCCACAAGTTGCTTTCATAATGTTCCCACTCAGGACGGTAGGACTGCAATATTATGTTTAATGTGGTTACTCAAATGAAATCTAATCAGCTGTTTATTGCAGTAATTTGAATGGGAATTAATTAGGTAGTTTCTGTGTGTAATGGACTGGAAATTAAACAATATTTTACAATAACAATAGAATAAAGGAATAATAGACTTAAATAAACAGAAATCTTATGACAATTCTTTGAAAGACAAATTGACAAAACTGCGTGATCATTGTACTTTGATTTTTAAAATGCATCAGTCAATCAATGTGAATATTCAGCTGAAGAAAATTTCTCTTCCTTTCAACAATGTACAACTTCCACAAATTCAAAATGAACAGGCATTGATAAAGGACGGAACAAGCAAATGGTAATTCTATTTTCTTTACATAAGCATATGATTAATTTTAAGTAATTTATATATATGTAAAAAGGAAACTCTTATTGTGGTTTGAAATACAATAAATGTTAACATGAAGTGAAATATAATCAAATCAATTCAACTTTTTTCTCAGTTAAAATACAGTTCAATATTTAAAGTAATCGAGTGTTTGTACACTGCAATATCTTTATATTATTTCATTGCTGAGACATAATTCAACATTAATATCCCTTTTCGTGAAGCAAACTTGTGCCAGGAGTTAGAGGAGGTAGGGGAGGTTCTTAATGAGTACTTTGCTTCAGTATTCACGAGTGAGTGGGACCTTTGTTCTTTGTGAGGACAGCGTGAAACAGGCTGATATGGTCGAACAGGTCGATGTTAAGATGGAGAATGTGCTGAAAATATTGAAAAGTCATGGGGCCGGATAAGTCCCCTGGGCCAGAAATGATATAACTTAGGTTGTTATGGGAAGCGAAACAAGGGATTACGGTGTTTTGGCGATGGTCTTTGCATCCTCCCTGTCCACTGGAGTCATACCAGATGATTGGAGGGTGGAAAGCGTTATTCCCTTATTCAAGAAAGGCAATTGACATAATCCTGGGAATAATCGATGAGTCAGTCTTACATCGATTGTGGGCAAAATATTGGAGAGGATTCTGACAGACAGGATTTACGATCATTTGGAAAAGCATAGATTGATTAGAGATGGTCAGCATGGCTTTGTGAGTGGCAGGTTATGCCTCACAAACCTTATTGAATTATTTGAGGATGTGACAAACATATTGGTGAGGACAGAGCAGTGGATGTGGTGCACATGGATTTTAGCAAGATGTTTGATTAGGTTCCCCATGGTCGGCTCATTTAGAAAGTAATGAGGCATGGGATACAGGGAAACCTGCCTGGTTAGATAATAAATTGGCTGGTCCATAGAAGACAGGGTAAGATTGCATGGATTGTTTTCAGCTTGGAGCACGGTGACCAATGGTGTTCTGAAGGGATTAGTTCTGGGACCTCTGCTGTTTATGATTTTTATAAATGACTTGAATGATGAAGTGGAAGGGTGGGTTAGGAATTTTGCCAATGACACGAGGGTTGGTGGAGTTGTCAATGGTGTGGAGGGCTTTTGTAGGTTGCTAGAGGACATTGGCAGAGCTGGGCTGAGAAGTGACAGATGGAGTACAACCTGGGAAAGTGTGAAGTTATTCATTTTGGAATTTCAAATTTGAATGCATATTTTCAGATTAAATGCAGGATTCTTGACAACGTGGAGGAACAAAGGGATTGTGGGGTGCACGTCCATACATCCCTCATTTCTGACATCCAAGGTGATAAGGTTATTCAGATGGTGTATGGTGTGATGGCTTTCAATAGCAGGGAGGTTGAGTTTAAGAGCCACGAGGTTATGCTGCAGCTCTATGGATCTCTGGTGAGACTACACTTGGAATATTGTGTTCGGTTCTGATCACCTCATTATACATATGATGCAGAAGTTTTAGAGAAGGTGCAAATAAAATTTATAAAGATGCTGCCTGGACTGGAAGGCATGTCTTATGAAGAAAGTTTGAGGGAGCTGGGGCGTTGGTCATTGCAGTGAAAGAGGATGAGAGCTTATTTGATAGCTTTGTGTAAGATGATGAGAGGCATAGATAGAGGGATAATGAAAGACTTTTCCCCACAAAGTAGCATAATGTTAAGGTGAATGGTGGAAGTTGTGGGGAGATGTCTGAGATAGTTTCTTTATAGATAGTGGTGGGTGCGTGGAATGCACTGCCAGTGGTGGTAGTAGATTCAGATCCATCAGGGACATCTAAGCGTCTCTTGGATAGGCACATGAATGATAGTAAATGAAGGGCATGTTGGTTAGTTTGATCTTAGAGTTGGATAAAAGGTCAGAACAACATCGTGGCCAAAAGACCTGTACTGTGCTGTACTGTTCTATATTCTATGGACTGAAATGAACAATTATTACATATTAGCAACATATATATTTTCAAAACTCTATTAGCATACTTAAGAATAATGATAAATTTCATCTTGCTATTTGACAGTGCTATCTGCAAAAATGAACAGGAATTGTTGCAGGGAAAAGTAATAGGTTTTTCTAAATTTATAAGACTGGGATTACACAGATCATTCAAACGAGCAAAAGTCTTTTTTAACAGTGCGTGATGCATCAGAAATAATTGATTCTTTTGTAGGTGTGTTGAATGGAAATAAAATGGATTTTTATTTTACTGTATAGGTACTAGGGAAGATTGGAGTAAATTCAAATATAAACTTCCCTGTCGTTGTTAGCAAGACTGAACTAAAGTACGCTATAATTATTGTAATGCAAATACCTGAATAATTAGTTAGAATCCTGAAAAAAAGATATATTGTACCATTTTTCAAACAGTCAATAAATTAAATTGCGAACCTCAGTATACATGTTACCCAGAACAATTATTATGCAATTATTGTAATGGTAATGACTTGATAACTAAAGCTAAATCCTAAACAGATAAATTGGTTCAATACTTTGTCAGCATGTTGTTCTGAAATTGATTGGATATTTATTAAGATCGGTAAACTGAGGGACAAAATATAACAGCTCGCTTGATAGAATTGAAGGAAAAAATGAGAGAGTGTTTATTGAAAATGCAGTTGATGCAGGAATAATACATTTCCTCCATTGTTTTTCTTCTGGAGACATGTTTCTTTTTAATTTTGTCATGATTCACTGTTGAGACACTTGTGTCAGAGTCTGGAAATGGGAGAGTGAGAGAGAAATAAATTTTAAAAAAGCAGAAAGGAAAGGAACTGGCGAGCAGAGGAGCTCCAACTGTAGTGTCGCACCCTGCCAACATCTTATTGGGTGAGCTGGAATGCAGACTAGTCAAGCAACAAGCTGACACAGTCATACGCACAGAATCATAGCTTACAATATCCGAGATACCACCGTCACCATCCCTGTCTGTCCTGTCCCACTGGCAGGACATGGATGTAACTGAAATGCTGGAACATGCAGGGTTATGGACTAAGGTCTGCAGAATGTAATCAATGTGATTTATTTGACATTTGTCCAGAATAATAAACTCCAGTCCAATTTGAAAAAAGTTATTAGTGTCATCAGACTTGAACTACAAATGTCAGAAAAATAATTATCAGAAAGTTACAGCACAGATCGAGGCCACTTGGCCCATCCTGTATGTGTTGGCTGTAATAGAACTCCCCAGGCTTTACAGCTTTTTGTACTCACCATTGAAAGCAACAATTTCAGACTGTGAACTCTGCCCTCTATGCTTTTATAATCTGCTTTTAAAATGTATTTCTTGTTTCCTTGTTTGTTTCCCAGGCCTAACTCTATTCTCCGTGGCCTTGAGGAACTACCATTTCTGCTGTTTAATCACTACTGCCTTCCCCCGTGTGACAGACTGTCTTTTTGTCCTTGTCTCCCCGCCCCCCCCCCCCCGCCCCCGACCTTGCTCACAACCTGTTACATTTCTGATGGTTCCCAGACCTATGTAACATTCACTGCACCCCCTGGGTCAATGGCGCGAGTTTTCAATTCTCTTCCTCCTCAGATAATCAGAAATCTTTCTGGTTGCAGTTTTCCCCAGATTTTATTTTGAAAAGCAGCGAATTTGTGTCAGAGTTAAGTATTTGTGAGCCTTCATCCACAATTCCAAGCATTTGGATGTAATTTGTGACCCTCCCAAAGATGTGTGACGTTACTGTATTGGCTATGCTAACATGGCCTGCAGTGTGAAATTTAAGTGGGTTGGACTAGCCATGGTCAATGTGGGGTTATGGGGATAGGGTGGGAGACCAGGTCATTGCAGACTTGATGGGCCAAATAGACTCTTTCTGCACCCACTGGATTCTGTGATTCTAACTAGTTGTGATTGTTGTCGTGTTTTCCTCATACCAGGTTCATTCAACTCAGATACACATGATTATGTGGGTGCTCACTCACTCCTTTCCTTACGTTTTACATCAATTTCACACTGTATGTGAGGGTGTGAATGGATTTGTAAATATAAATACTCCAAATGAAACGCCTCACAGGTCAGAACCTGTTTCTGCTACTTTCATCACTCACAAGGAACAGGAAAATAAAGGTTCAGTCACAAATCTTACAGGAACATAGCGGTTATAATCACCAGGAAAGGCTGAACAGCTCAAAACGCTTTTCCCAAGAAAAGAGGAGGCTTAGAGACAACCTGGTGCAAGTCGGAAGCTTTGTGTCTGTGTTTTCAGAGATTTGTGGTTGAAATCATTGGGTTGGAAGCGTGTTTCATAGCACCTTTGATGATCTGGGGCAATCTAAATGTGCATCTTTCTTTCTATCTGTCTGAGTTCACAATCAGATGGACAGGTCAATGTCTGACTGTCTTACCAAATCCCTGATTGTGGGGGAGGCAGATTCAATCTCAGGTGCCTCACCACTCACTGGGTCACAGAGAAACTCTGCCGTTACAATGAGAGCTTTCTTTGCTGTCACCTCTCCTCGAGCTTCCACCTAATCCCCACTGCCCTTCATTAAATCCCAGCTGTCACTAGTCCACCCACATGGGCATGTTGAAGAGAATGACAGGAGATTGGATTGAAACTGAGAGTTCAATAGCCAGAATGAAATAGGAAGAAGGAAACAAATGGGGTTTTTGGATCCCATGGGATACAGACTCCAGGATGAGTCCTTGTGGGCATTCCCGCAGTAATAGGAGACAGCATTCCATAATGAGAATTAAACCCAGGTGGCAGTAGAGGGAGCCACTGAACATGAGCAGGTTTAGTTCAAACACAAGAGGTTTGTTCAGTCAGTAACAGTGTGTTAGACATGGAGGTGAAGTGAACAGTGAGGGGAAATGTTACCAAAAGCTGCAGATGGACAACTTTCATTGGAACAGGAGGAGGCCATTCAATCCCTCAGCTCTGCTCCGCCATTCATGATGATCATAGCTGATGTGTGACCTAACGTACAACTTTCAAACCTATCTAATTTCATCAATAAACTCCTCTGCAACAGACAAGATGAGTACTGGAAAGCTAAACATCTGCAAATGCTGGGAAATCAGAAATAAAAACAGACATTGCATGAAAAATTCAGCAGATCTGGCAGCATCTGTGGAGAGTGAACCGTTCGTGTCCAGTGAGCAGTCAGGTGACCAGCTGCAGCTGACCATTTTGCCTTTTCTGGAACACTCTCTGGAACAGATTCTGGTGTGAGGGGAATAAGATTGTCAATAATAGCTGAGAAAACAGGAGGACATGTTCAATTAGAATTAAGAATTAACTTACCCCTCCCAGCGGAACACTTACCGACACAGACACACTGCGGAGAGGCCATTCACCTGCCTCACATATGGGAAGGGATTTACTCGATCGTACAATCTGCTGAGGCACCAGAGATGGCACAGTGGATTTAGACATTTCACCTGCTCCATGTGTGAGAAAGGATTCATTCAAATCTCTCACCAGCGGAGACATTAGTGCATTCCCACTGGGGAGAGGCCATTCACCTGCTCAGTGTGTGGGAAAGCATTCACTCAGTCCTCTGACCTGCTTAAACACCAGCGAGCGAGCTCTGGGGAAAGGTCATTCACTTGTTCCCAATGTGGGGGGAGATTCACTCAAATGCAGCACCTGCGGAGTCCCCAGTGAGCCCACACAGGGGGAGAGGCCATTCAGATGGTCACTGTGTGAGAGAGGATTCCTGATTCATCCCTCCTGCTGAGACCCCAGTGAGCCCGCACAGGGGGAGAGGCAATTCAGATGCTCAGTGTGGAAGAAGGGATTCAGTGATTCATCCCGCCCCCGAGACCCCAATGGGTTCACACTGGGTAGGAGTTGTTCACCCAGTGACAAGGGATTTGCTGCGTATTCAACATGATTGAGAGCCCAGTGAGTGCTCACAGGGAAGTGGTCATCCCCCTTCTCCATGTGGACTGCAGGACTCTGATTCTGATGTTACTGTCCATCAGAGTCAGGAGTGGACCTTGTACATGATGACACTGTTGAAGTATTGATGTTGTTGTTAATCACATTAACTGGGCTGGAGTTGACTGAACTTACATTGCCACTTTCTGAACCTCAGGATGTCTCCCTGGGCAGTAAGTCTCCACAAACAGCAATGTGACAAAGAGCAGGGATCATCAGTTTTGATTTAAATTGTGACTGTATCATGGCTGCTTTGTAGCATGCCTTGTCCATGGCCTGTGTGGAGTTCCCACATTCTCCCCATGATAGTGTGGGTCTCCTCCAGGTACTCTGGTTTCCTCCCACAGTCCAAAGATGTGCAGGTTAGGTGGATCAGTCGTGCTAAAATAACCACAGTATCCAGGATTGTGCAGACTCAGTGGATCAGCCAAGGGAAATGCAGTGTTACAATGATAGAGTGTTCTTCGGATGGTCAGTGGGGTTTGACCATAAGACCATAAGACATAGGAGTGGAAGTAAGGCCATTCGGCACATCGAGTCCACTCCGCCATTCAATCATGGCTGATGCGCTTTTCAGCTCCACTTACCAGCGTTCTCCCCGTAGCCCTTAATTCCTCTAGACAACAAGAACCTATCAATCTCGGCCTTGAAGACATTTAGCGTCCCGGCTTCCACTGCACTCCGTGGCAATGAATTCCACAGGCCCACCACTCTCTGGCTGAAGAAATGTCTCCGCATTTCTGTTCTGAAATGACCCCCTCTAATTCTAAGGCTGTGTCCACGGGTCCTAGTCTACTCGCCTTACGGAAACAATTTCCTAGCATCCACCTTTTCCAAGCCATGTATTATTTTGTACGTCTCTATTAGATCTCCCCTTAATCTTCTAAACTCCAACGAATACAATCCCAGTATCCTCAGCCGTTCCTCATATGCTAGACCTGTCATTCCAGGGATCATCCGTGTGAATCTCCGCTGGACACGTTCCAGTGCCAGTATGTCTTTCCTGAGGTGTGGGGACCAAAACTGGACACAGTACTCCAAATGGGGCCTAACCAGAGCTTTATAGAGTCTTAGTAGTACATCCCTGCTTTTATATTCCAACCCTCTTGAGATAAGAGACAACATTGCATTCGCTTTCTTAATCACAGACTCAACCTGCATGTTTACCTTCAGAGAATCCTCGACTAGCACTCCCAGATCCCTTTGTGCTTTGGCTTTATTAATTTTCTCACCATTTAGAAAGTAGTCCATGCTTTTATTCTTTTTGCCAAAGTGCAAGACCTCGCACTTGCTCACGTTAAATTCCATCAGCCATTTCCTGGACCACTCTCCCAACCTGTCTAGATCCTTCTGTAGCCTCCCCACTTCCTCAGTACTACCTGCCTGTCCACCTAACTTTGTATCATCGGCAAACTTCGCTAGAATGCCCCCGGTTCCCTCATCCAAATCATTAATATATAATGCGAACAGCTGTGGCCCCAGCACCGAACCCTGCGGGACACCGCTCGTCACCGGCTGCCATTCTGAAAAAGAACCTTTTATCCCAACTCTCTGCCTTCTGTTAGACAGCCAATCCTCAATCCATCCCAGCAGCTCCCCTCGAACACCATGGGCCCTCACCTTGCTCAGCAGCCTCCCGTGTGGCACCTTATCAAAGGCCTTTTGAAAGTCTAGATAGACCACATCCACTGGGTTTCCCTGGTCTAACCTACTTGTCACCTCTTCAAAAAATTCCAACAGGTTTGTCAGGCATGACCTCCCTTTACTAAATCCATGTTGACTTGTTCTAATCAGACTCTGCTCTTCCAAGAATTTAGAAACCTCATCCTTAATGATGGATTCTAGAATTTTACCAACAACCGAGGTTAAGCTGATTGGCCTATAATTTTCCATCTTTTGCCTTGATCCTTTCTTGAACAAGGGGGTTACTACAGCCATCTTCCAATCATCCGGGACCTTTCCTGACTCCAGTGACTCTTGAAAGATCTCAACCAATGCCTCTGCTATTTCCTCAGCAACCTCTCTCAGAACTCTAGGGTGTATCCCATCGGGGCCAGGAGATTTATCAATTTTAAGACTTTTTAACTTTTCTAGCACTATCTCTTTCGTAATGGCAACCATACTCAACTCAGCCCCGTGACACCCTTTAATTTTTGGGATATTTCTCATGTCTTCCACTGTGAAAACTGACGCAAAGTACTTGTGAAGTTCTCCTGCTACTTCCTTATCTACCATCACTAGGCACCCTGCATCAGTTTGAAGTGGCCCAATGTCTACTTTTGCCTGTCGTTTGATTCTTATGTACTGAAAGAAATTTTTACTATTATTTCTAATATTACTGGCTAGCCTACCTTCATATTTGATCCTCTCATTTCTTATTACACTCTTTCTTATCCTCTGTTTGCTTTTGTATCCTTCCCAATCTTCTGATTTCCCACTGTTCTTAGCCACTTTATAGGATCTCTCTTTTTCTTTAATACATTTCCTGACTTCCTTTGTCAGCCAAGGTTGTCTAATCCCTCCCCGGTTAATCTTTCTTTTCTTGGGAATGAACCTCTGTACAGTGTCCTCAATTATACCTACAAACTCCTGCCATTTTTGCTCTAGTGTCTTCCCGGTTAGCCTCTGCTTCAAGTCTATTTTAGTCAGTTCCTCTCTCATGCCTTCATAATTACCTTTATTCAACTGTAACAGCATTACATCAGATTTTGCCTTCTCCCTTTCAAACTCCAAACTGAACTCTACCATATTATGGTCGCTACTTGCTAAGGGTTCCCTTACTTTAAGATCTTTTATAGAGTCTGGTTCATTGCAAAGCACTAGGTCCAGAATAGCCTGCTCTCTTGTGGGCTCCATGACAAGCTGTTCCAAAAAGCCATCCTGTAAGCATTCCATGATTTCCCTTTCTTTAGATCCACTAGCAAAATTATTTACCCAGTCCACCTGCATATTGAAGTCACCCATGATCAATGTAACCTTGCCTTTCTGACATGCTCTCCTTGATGGGCCAATGCTCTCCTTCCACACGGTAAGGATTCGAGTCTATGATTGAGGATAAAGGCTACACAGCAGGGTGTCCTTGGAGGAGCATGTGGTGTGTATCAATGCTCTCAGTGCCTTTTGATAGAGGTGGGCACCGCAGGGGATATAGTGCTTTATCTCCACCGCTGGCCCCTCCCCACAATTCTACTTTGATTTAGTCCCTTCTCACTCTGTCACTTGTAATGGTTTGCTTGGCCCATATAATGGGCTTTGTTTGGAAACATTCAATTTCTTACACAAATGGTTTACTGCTTGTGATGATATGTCTAGATGAGAGTGATGCTGGAAAAGCACAGTACGTCAGGCAGGATCTGAGGAGCCGGAAAAATCAACGTTTTGGCAAAAGCTCTTTTCCAGCACCCCTCTAAACTAGGCTCTAGTTTCCAGCATCTGCGGTCCTCACTTTTGCACTGCTGGTGATTATATGTTGACCAAAAGCAAAATGGCATAATGATGATTTTGATGGTGGGAAGGTTGCTGTGATAACATTTCTGGGTCAGAGAAATAGGGAAAAAGAACCCTTCACAGCTCACAGAATGAGAACTGAAAAGCAGTTAAATCAAACCAAAGGTTCAGACAGGGAGGGAATATTTCCCTGGAGTTTGAGTAGCTGGAAAGTGATGGTGTCCGGGAATAGACAGGATTTTGTTTTACAGGAGGTTGAAATTTTTAAAACGATTATATTCAGACAGTTCAATTTATTTTCTTTAATTTTATTTGTTGTGCAAAAAGTTTTTACAACATTTTAAAAACCAAAATGTACAAACCTTGTTTTAAAGATAAATGTGAAATAAAATCCATCAAACCATCCCTCACTGAAAACTGTTGTGGAAGTGCAATCTCCTGGAGAATCCCTGCCCACTTCTTCCTACCCGGGCTCCATGACTATATACATACCTGGGAGATAGCAGCAGGAGGAGACCATTCAGCCTTTCAATCCTGCTCCACCATTCAATGGGAAACAGCTGACCATCCAGCTCAGTCTCCCGTTCCTGCTGTGTTCCAATCCCCTTTCATGACTTTACCTCAAAGAACTATATCTAAGTCCTCCTTTGGCTTCACTGCCTTTTGTTCCAGTGACGTTGTTGTGTTACTGTGTGGGTGTAGGCAGGGGTAATGTGATGGTGCTGCCTCCTGGAGGATGCACTCAGCATCCCTCATCATCCTGCAGTAACATCAACTGGGTTTCAGCAACTAGAGATAGAAACCGTTTCCAGGATATGGGCATCACTGACTCAGCCAGCATTTATTCCCCATCTTTAGTTACCCTTGAGAAGATGGTAGGGAGCTGCTGTCTTGTACCATTCGCAGTCCATTTGGCGCAGAGAGACTGACAATGCTGGGAGGGAGAGTGTTGCAGGAGTTTGGCCGAGTGATTCTCTATCTTTGCTTCTTCAAACGCTGGTTAGCTTAATCATGATCTGCCCATGATTTTGAGATTTCAGTCTGCAAATCTTCACCATCTAGCCACCCTGTATAAAGGAATGTGTACAGGTTAGAAATTCAGAGCAGACAATTCTAGTTTCTATGGAATATCTTTGTCCCTTTTCTTCCCCCGAAGCTGTAACCCTCCAGTCCTCTTACTCTCTCCCACCATTCTGACTCTGCTACCCTCTAATATACATCCTCCCCATTCTCATGGAGTTACTGAGAAACAGATCTATGCCACCACTTCCCGTCCTTGGTTAGACTCTGCACTCTTTCTGGGTTCACTTCCTTTCCCTTCAGTTGCTGCAAGTCAATAATGTAACAGCAGAATGAAATAAAAGGAAACAGAAAGGGAGGTGGCAGATCCTGGACAGAAGAGGAACCTTCAGTCTGAGAGAATGGGTCAGATCCTTCTTTGGTTCACATTAGTTGATTCCCACCGTTATAATGAATTGGGGACGGAGAGTGGTCCTACATGAGTGTGATGACACTTTGACCCCCCCCCCCAACTGATCAATACTATAAGCAAATACATTCCTCCTCCAGCCAATCACAGCGTGAAATACTTTCCACAAAGTATACTTTCCCAAAGCACATGCTCCAAAACCCGCCCACATTCTGTACATATACAGTGCCAGGTTTCCCCGCACACGTGTGGGCCCTGCCTCAGGGATTGTGGGAGTCCCCATGATGCCACTGGAGCCCTGTCTCTGGAAACTGAATGAAAAGTATAGGCTGGAGGGTGTTGTGTGTAGGATTCCCATTCAGACACACAGAACATATGGACTGTCACTGGGTTTTACTGAGACACCTGCTTCCACAACCTGATTTTCTGATATAAGGAATATAGATTCAGCCAACTGGGGCGTAGGGTGGTTAATAGGAGGAACAGATTTTAAGCTGAGGTGGCTCAATGGTTAGCATTGCTGACTCACAGCGTCAGGGACCTGGATTTGATTCTAGCCTTCGGCGACTGTGTGGAGTTTACACGTTCTCCCCGTGTCTGTGCGGGTTTCCTCTGGGTGCTCCAGTTTCATCCCACAGTCCAAAGATGTGCATGTAAAGCGGATTGCCTATGCTACATTGCCCAGTGTCCATGCATGTGCAGGTTAAGCCATTAACCACGGGAAATACAAGGAATGGGCGAGACTGAATGGGACGTTCATTATAGGGTTGGTGTGGACTCCATGGACGAATACCCTATTTCTGCACTGTAGGGATTCTATTCTATTCTTATGAAGAAGAATGTACTTATCTCAATGTGTTGTGAATCTGTGGAATTCCCTATTTAAAATGCAGTGGATGCCAGGACAATGAGGAAATTTACTGAAGAGATACAGATATTGAATTTGCAATGAGTTGAAGGGTGAGAGAGAGCAGGTGGGAAAGTCCAGCTGAGACCAAGGTGAGTTCAATCATCGCCGTATTAAATGTTGGATCTAGTTCGAAGGGCTGCATTGCCTCTCCTGTGCCCAGGACTTATCCTCATACGGTAATAACTGGAAAGCTGAATCCAAAACTCACCGCCTTCACCAAAGGAGATTTTTGGAAAAAACAGGATAGTCAGGTGGATTAGCATTCCAAACTTAGATAGTGAGGAATCGTGTGGGAGATAATGATTTTGCAATTTTAAACTGAGGGGAGTTAAAAATCACACAACAACAGGTTTAATTGGATCATGATGAAGGAGCAACGCTCCGAAATCTAGTGTGTTTCCAATTATACCTGAGGTACTATAACCTGGTGTTGTGAGATTTTTAACATTGCACACCCCAGTCCAACATCGGATTCTCCAAATCATGTAAACTGAGGGGAGACAGTGAGTTATGGTTTTAGACTGTGTATTACACTCACACCGTCCCGAATACTCTGTTGTGAATATTTATCCTGTACTTTATTACAAAGCCAAGGTCGTTGAGAATGAAATGCAAAACATCTCCTCACCTCGTAATCTGATAAAAGACTTGTGATAAGTCTGGTTGAATTTAGAATACAGATGGAAAGTGGAAAGATTGAATCCAATCCAGATCCTGTGCTTAGATAAAGGAGAAGACAATATGATGAGGAAGGAGTTGGCTAATGTTGACTCGAGGCAAAGACTTTAGGGTGAGACAGTTGACAGATAGTGGAGGAATAACAAAAGATTTTTCAAACTGCTCAGCTAAAGTATATATCAGTGAAAAGGAAGGACTGTAGGAAAAGGAGTAATCTGCCCTGGGTGGCAAAGGAAATAAGGGAGTCTATCAAACTGAAATACAAAACATACAAATTGGCAAAGACCAAGGAGAAACTAGGAGTTTAGAAAAAAAGTTAGATGGAATTAGGGGAGAAAAGTGATGAGTAGCTATCCCCAGGGACAGAATAGCAGTTTTCACTGCTAGAGGGGAACCCATTGTGTGGGGAACATATGGCTTCTGTAATTGTTGAAGCACTTAACTGTTACCATAGAGATAATCCTGATTGAGTTAAAAATCACAGCACACTCCAAAAGCTTGTACTTCGAAATAAACCTGTTGGACTATAACCTGGTGATGTGTGGTTTTTAACTTTGCCCACCCCAGTCCAACAGCGGCTCTTCCACATCAGAATCGTGACGGACAGCCCCACGGAAACTGAACCGCCTGTCAGATACCTGACTGAGCCACAGGGGTGTGGGGGAGGGGTATATGGTTTAACCACAAAGTGTTGAGCTGAACTCGACTTTTTAACTGCCGTTGCCATGGAGATAATATTGAGTGACAGCATCCATTCAAAACCACAAACCACAAAGGTATAAGAATGGGAGCCATACATCGGACAGGTGGGGAGTTACCTGATGCTGCCTGGAGGTGTTCTGCATGTACACTATCCAAGTAACTGCCATGTTTCATCAATAAAGACTCAAAGAAGACCTCCCAGAGTTCTGTGCCTAGTTATTCCTCTCCAGCCGGGTTCAGGAATATGAGTACACAGCATTCAGTCTTCACCGTGGAGGATACGAAGAGCATGGCAGTAATTGATAAGGAGACTGAGGAAGGTGAGGACCAAGAAACTACCATTATCATGAGAGTTGGAGCTGAGCAAGCTAATGGAGCTGAAGGTCGACAAGTCTCTTTGCCCTGATGGATTACATCCCAGGGTGCTACCAGAGATAGCGGGAGAAATAATAAATATACTTGGAGTCAGGGTCCTACAGCAGAGACAGGCCCTTTGGCCTAAACTGGCCCACGTGGGCCAGAATGTCCATCACCCGAACCCCATTTCCCTGCACTTGGCCCATATGCTTCTGACCCTTTGCTATCCATGTATTTGTCCAAATGTCTTTTACATGTTGTTAATGTACTCACCTCAACCACTTCCACTGTCAGCTCAGTCCATATACATACCACCCTCGGTGTAAAACAGGTGCCCCTCAGGTTCCTTTTCATAATTTCTCCTTTAACCTTAAACTGATGCCCTCCACTCCTTGATTCCCTGGGAAAAAGACTGAGTGCATTCACCTTTCCCAAGCCTCTCATGATGTTATACACTAAAAAAAAAGGTTCCCCCTTGTTTCCTCTGCTCTAAACAAAAGAAGAAATCCTCGCTTGTCCAACCTCTCCCTATAACTCAGACCCCGAGCCCTGGCAAAATTCTTCTAAATTTCTTCTGCACTATTTCCAGTTTAATAACTGAAACCTACATTACATTCATCACATTTCCAGTATCTCCCTACGGCACTGGAACCGATGTGACAACGCCAATGGATTACATGCTGTGATCGATAATTAACTCCTTTACAACAATCCTGTTTTCATAGGTTTTTTTTCCATGCTGCAGGTATCCTTGTGTCTTTCTGGTTGCATGATTAATTAAAAACTTGTTCTCATACAAAACAAATCTGTAGCTTAATTGTTCCTGGGAAATGTGTCATGCTTTTTCAGACTTTTAAAAACAAATGAACTCTCTCTCCACACTCACCACACTTACATGGACTTGGCTGTGTCTCGGTATTTTTTTCCAGTCACACTGACATTTGAAATATTCGCCCACGGACAGAATACACACCTTTCCTTCCACATGAAAAGGTCAATGATATTCAGATCGAAACGATCAAGTAACCATCAAAACCGAACAGGAAGTTCAATTTGAATTTCTCATCCACAAATCCGCCCTTTCAGAACCTTACAACAGAGAAAACAAGTCACCACCGTTAATACAGGATGGAAATTCATAAAACAATTATAGGATTAAATTGTAGTTTCTTTGTTCCCCCAAAGTTTTAAATCTCAGTCTCACAATTTCTCTCCCTTGTTAACTGAAATCCAAACCAATCTCCTCACTCTTTTCCTCCACACCCAGTTCTCTCTCACTCTCTCTTCTCTTTAAATTCAGCTTTCTAGTTCCTGCCTGCAGAGTAAGAACCAAAACAAGGAGTGGCACAATGGGACTGCTGCCCCACAGCACTAGGGTCCTAGGTTCGGTTCCAGCCTTGGGTGACTGTCTGTGTGGAATTTGCACATTCTCGCCGTGTCTGAGTGGGTTTCCTCCGGGTGGTCCGGTTTCCTCCCACAATCCAAAGATGCACAGTTCAGGTGAATTGACCATGCTAAATTGCCCATAGTGTTAGGTGCATTAGTCAGAGGGAAATGGGTCTGGGTGGGTTACTCTTCCGAGGGTTGGTGTGGACTGGTTGGGCCCACACTGTAGGGAATCTAATCTAATCAAATCAATGAGTCTACCTCGGAGCCTCCGGGTGTTGTTGAATCCTCCCCCCGCCTCCCAGGATTTCCTTCCGGGTCAGACCTGCAGTGACTTTTTTTTCCCCCAATCTGGAACCTCTTATTTATTTGCCCCACTCCAATCCTCTGATGAGTACCAATAATGCACACACTGGCCAAATCATATCTGGTTGAACTAAAATGAACCAAATTAGTAGTTTAATTGCAGGCCTAACTTTGTTCCTTTCCATAACATTCCTGAATCTTCACCCGAGTTCTGATAACTTTCTGCAAAATGCTCCCCCAAAAGATACGCGGACCACTTGTCACGATACCAGGGCAGGGAGCATTCCCCTGGGTCCTGTTCTCAGAGGGAAGGGAGGGAGCTGCCAGCTGCCAATAACAGATTAATCCCACAGCCTCACTCCCTGGCACTGACCCACCCTGCACATATGCCAACAATTGCCCAGCACTGTGCCTGTGCACCGATCTCCCCTCTTACACCACATGCTCCAGATCACACAGGAGCCTAGGTGATTGACAGCAGCTGCTGCCCAATAGAGTGGTGGGAGTGGGGCTGGTGGAATGGGACAACGGGATTGTAAACAACGAATGAATGTGGAGGACACTGGGGGATGGACAGGATCAGTGCAGCACGAAGAGGGGATCCTGAATAAAGTGAGCAATGGGAGAGTCTGACAGGAGAGAAACTACAGGATGGTCCTGTTTCGAGGCTCAGGCAGGGACAGTATGGCCTGGTGGCTTGGGCATGTTTTCTAATCAGTCTCTTCAAAGATGCTGTTACTCAATTCTGAACCCGATCCTCCTGGTTCAGAGGTAAGGACATTACCACTATTTCCTGGTGGGCTAGTGGAAAGAAGGGAAGATTTTCTCAACCTCACTCACATGGAAACTCCATGAGTTCCTCCCACTTATTGTCTACGGTGGGGATGGAGGAGACAGAGCAGGTGGGAGGGGTTTAGGGATATAGGTACTGCCTTTCTAAAGGAACTCATCGGTGTTGGTGTTATTAACAAGACTCAATACACAATCATTAACACAAAGCGGGTGTACGTGAACTTTATCCAGAATATTAACAGCCATAACCGGGTGACACAGACCCCAATGTACAGAGTTAAGTCCTGGATATTAATAACGGCTTTGTGTGTGAGAAATCACGTCTCATGAACTTGAGTCAATTTTTTTGAATAAGTAACAACAAAGAGGATTGATGAGGGCAAAGCGGTGGAAATGATTGAAATGGTCTTCAGTAAGGTGTTCAACAAGGTTCCCCATGGGAGACTGGTTAGCAAGATTAGATCTCATGGAATACAGAGAGAACTAGCCATTTGAATACAAAACTGGCTCAAAGGTAGAAGACAGAGGGTGGTAGTGGAAGATTGCTTTTCAGATTGAAGACCCATGACCAGTGGGGTGTCACAAAGGATCAGTGCTGGATCCACTAATTTTCATAATTTATATCAATGATTTGGATGTGAATATAGGAAGTAATGTTAGAAAGATGACACCAAAATTGGAGGTGTAGTGGACAGTGAAGAGGATTACCTCAGACTACAACGGGATCTTGATCAGATGGTTGAATGTGCTGAGGACTGGCAGATGGAGTTTAATTTAGATAAATGTGAGGTGCTGCATTTTGGAAAAGCAAATATGAGCAGGATGGATACACTTAATGGTAATGTCCTCGGGAGTGCTGCTGAACAAAGAGACCTTGGAGTGCAGGTTCATAGCTCCTTGAAAGCAGAATCGCAGGTCAATAGGATAGTGAAGAAGGTGTTTAATATACTTTCCTTTATTGGTCAGAGCACTGAGTATAGGAGTTTGGAGGTCATATTGCGGCTGTACAGGACATTGGTTAGGTCATGCTTGGAATATTGCGTGCAATTCTGGTCTCCTTCCTATAAAAAACAATATTGTGAAACTTGAAAGGGGTCAGAAAAGTATGACAAGCATGTTGCTAGGGTTGGAGTATTTGAGCTACAGGGAGAGGATAAATACACTGTTTTCCCTGGAGTGTCAGAGGCTGATGGGTGACCTTATAGAGGTTTATAAAATCAATAGGGGCATGGTTAGGGTAAATACACAAAGTCTTTTCCCTGCGGTGGGGAGGAGGTACGATGGGGGGGTGGGAGACTGAGGGGGAGACTGAGCTGGGAGGGTGACCGTTATTTTGTAGATTATAACACATTCCTGTTCCTGTTTTCTCCCTGTCCCCTTCAATCTCTCTGAAGGGTTCAGAACAAGTGCACAAACCCTGGAAAGTAGAGCTTCAGGGTGATCAAGTATTGAAGGTTGCATTTGGAACGCTGACTTTTATTTGGTCTGTGCAATTGTCAATAAATGCACCTGGGTTCCATTCCACTGTCCTGGATTCATGTCTGTGTCCAACGACACGCCTGTCTCTGACCCTGAAACTGGATCCCCTGTCACTATAGCTCTGCCATTCTCCTTCCTCCCGTTCTGTGCAGCGAGCTATCCGTGGTGTCATGAACCTGGCTGTTGCTGAGTTCCGCTGAGAGTCCACCCCACCTGTCCTTCCCTTATAGAATCCCAAGCGGTGCACAATATCTGTTTGAGAAGGGGAATGATCACTGGGGAGTCCTGCACTTCCTTCCTGAGCCTTTTACTTCATCTGATGGTCACCCATTCCCTTTCTGCCTGTGTAACCCACATCTGTAGTGTGACTAACTCACTAAACATGCTCTCCATAACATTCTCAGTATTGCTCCACAGTGAGTCCAGTCTGAAAAGCAGTTTCCCAGTCGCTGCAGATGGACACACTTCCTGCACACATCGCCGTCAGGGAGACTGGAAGTGTCCCTTATTTCCCACATTGTGCAATAGGAGCACACCACTGGTCTAAGGTCTCCTGTCACAACGTCTCTCTAGTTTCAGCTAGTTACACCCATTAGGAGAATTTTGATGAGCTAGCAACCTTCCTTCACTTCAAACATTTCCATTATAATCAAAAGCCCTGATCTTTACTGAAGCAGACATTATATACTTTAAAAACTTAAAAAAAAACTCTTGGCTGTTCCCATTGGGACCATGTGAATTTTTGAATGGCCTGAACTAAAACTGAAGATGAGGTTCACCTTCCCCCTGTCTCCCCTCGCTCTGTTTACACCCAACTCCAAAACACTCTCATTGAGCCAAGCAGCCCTCACAGTGCAGCCCTGTCATCTTCATTGTCTGCTCACACCTACACTGCTCTCAACCTCCTGTACTGTCCCAATGCATCTCAATGGGAGCTCAGGAACTTCATCGTCCATAAGGAATTTTAATGAGAAGTCTGCAGGGAATTGAAAATAAGGAGTTGACAGGTTAACATCATGAAGTGGGTGATTGGGTCTAAACCTGACAGTTCATATAAAGAGACGAGGTGTAATTTGGAGAAATTAGTGCTCCCTCTCAGGCCAATACCTCCTTCCACAGCTGCAGGGCCCAGAATTGAGCACAAACCACAAGGGTGATCCGACCACAAATTTGAACATCTTTCTGCTTTTTGCTTGAAAAAAAGATACTTTCCCACAGACAGAACAGACACACCTTTCTCCTTCCACATTTAAATGTCAATGGTATTCAAATCCTGATGATACTGTTGACGATAGAAAATTGCTTTTGAGATCCCTGTCTCAATTATTCTCAATTAATATCCTATAAAATGAATTCACAAACAAAACTCAGTCAGTGCAGACTGAAGAGTAAAGACAAATATTTCTCTTGGTGCGTGTTTGATGTGTAAATGCTCCTCTTCAAATCGCCCCGACCCCACCCAGGAAGAGGACATGCCCATGTGCCTCACTGTACCTTGCCCCAAATAGACATGGCGGCCATAACCCAGGACCTATCACCGCCTGAGGGCCACAGCCGTTTTCCCATTTGCTGTGACCATGGGACCAACAATTTCTAATTCAGGCCTAACTACCTGTACAGAGTGTAATTAAACCCTCCCAGTCTAAACTGGATCCAACTCCCCTTTCCAGTTTCCTCCACCTACACACACCAAGGGTCATTCCAGGTCCAGTGACCCTCCCTCAGAACATATAGCAGCTGGGAAAATTAGAATCCCTACAGTGTGGAATCAGGCCATTCGGCCCAACAAGTCCACACCCACCCTCTGAAGAGTTTCTCAACCAAACCCATTCCCCGACCCTATTATTCTACATTTCTCCTGACTAATGCACCTAACCTATCCATCCCTGAACCCTACAAGAAATTTAGCTTGGCCAATTCACCGAAACTTCATGTCTTTGGACTGCAGGAGATAGGGGTCAAAGAGTAAATAATAGGCAGGGACAGAGCCCAAAAGAGACAGTAACATTTGGAAAGACAAAGGAGTGGATAACAATCTGGCTGGGAGGGTGCATACCTGTTAATGGAGGGGACAGGAACCTGTGTCTGGCAGTATCTCAGTGGAGGTGCTGGAAATGGCAGCTGATGATCTACGTTCTGCTGCAAAACAGACCCTGAGCTTCCAGTTGCCTATCACTTTAACACACGAGTCTGTTCCCTGGCCAACATCTCTGTCTCATGCTTACTGCAGTGTTCCAGTGAAGCTTGATGCAAGCTGGCAGAACACTCCAGAACATACCAAAACACCCCATATTTCAAGGACTGCAATTTCCCCTCCCGTGTGGTCAACAATACTCTCCAGTGTATCTCCACCACTTCCCACACCTCTGCCATTGAACCACACCTCTCCAACTGCAGCAAGGATAGAACCCCTCAGTCCTCACCTTCCACCCAGATACAATGCATCATCCTCCGCTGTTTCCCCCACCTACAAACAGATCCCAGATATATATTTCCCTCTCCATTCCTTTCAGTATTCCACAGAGACCATTCCCTGTGAATTCCTAGTCAGATCCATGCTCCCCACTAACCCACCCTCCACTCACAGCACCTTCACTTGTCAATGCAAGAGGTGTAAACCTTGTGCCCACACCTCCCCCCTCACCTCCAAAGGACCCTTCCACAACCAGCAGAGATTTCCTGCACATCCAAACACCCCACCTATTATGGCCTTTGCTTTCGATGTGGTCTCCTCTCCACTGGGGAGTCCGGACACCAACTTATGGAATGTTTCAGGGACGATTTCTGGGATGCATGAACCAACCAACCCCACCATCCTGTGGCCGACCACTTCAACTTCCCTACTCACTCCGCCAAGGACATGCAAGTCCTGTGCAACCTCCACCACCAAATCCCAGCCAACCGATGCCTGGAGGAAGAAAACCTCATTTCCACATTGGGACCCTTTAACTACAGAATCAAGGTTTCCTCATCTCTCCTCCCCCCACCTTATCCCAGATCCAACCCTCCAACTCGACACCACCCTCTTGAACTGTCCCACCTGTCCATCGTCCTTTCCAATTATCCACTCCACCCTCTCTCCATTACCCTCCACCTATATCGACCTATTGCCTCCCTTGCTCCCTTCCCACCAACCCCACAGATCCCTCTTATCTCTCAACCCTCTTACACCCCTCCTCTCTCCCCGACCCCCAATCCTTGCATTCCTGATGAAAGGAATTTGCCCAAAATGTCAATTCTGTTGCTCCTGGGATCTGCCTGACCTGCTGTGCTTTTCCAGCACCACATGTTAATGGAAGCTGGAAGAACAACACCTCATCTTCTATTTGTGACCCTGCACCCCTCTCGCCCCAGTATCAAATTCAATTATTTTAGGTCCTGAACTCTCCAATGTCCTAGCGCCCTAGCCTCTTAACCCACATACCAGGCCTTGTTATTACAGCCTACCATTACACATTACCTATGGTTAGTCACAAACAGTCCCCAGAAACAGCTATTCACCCTCCCCCAGCCAGATCGTTATCCACTCCTTAGTCCAACTGCTCCCGTCTCTTTGGAATCTATCACCACCTATCTTTTACTCCTTAACCCCTACCTTCTCCATATAAACCGACATTTCTTTTCAGTAATATCATTCTGAGGAAGGGTCAGCAGATCCAAAATGTTAACGCTGATTTCTCTTCACAGATGCTGTCATACGTGGTGAGCTTTACCTTTTGGTTCTTGTGAGATTTACAGTATCCGCAGTTCTTTTGGTTCTAATTTATCAGGAATTTCTAATTCAGGTCGAGCAGCCTAAAACCGTGCATTTATAAACCCTCCCAGTCCACAATAGCTCCATTTCTTCCCCAGACTTTGCAGCCTCTCCCACTCCCTTCACACTCACTAGGTCCCCCCTCACCGTGACACTGCCCCTGCACAGCACATAGCCACGTGTTGGCCTGCTGGACCCACCCCAATTCACTCCCTTTGGCTGGAGGATCACGCCAATTCTCCTATTGGTCTGAAGCTGCTGTCAATCACCCGGGCCCCATTGTGACATGAGTGGGCTCCTCCCAAGAGCATTGGATGCTGAGGGGTGACCTCATAGAGCTTTATAAAATCATGAGGAGTATGGATGGGAAAAATAGACAAGGTCTTTTCCCTGTGGTGGGGGAGTCTAGAACGAGAGGGTGTAGGTTTAAGGTGAGAGGGGAAAGATTTAAAAGGGACACAAAAGGCAACTTCTTTCACACTGAGATGGGTGTGTGTATGGAATCTTCTGTTCAGGGAAGTGATGAAGGCTGGTACAATTACACCATTTGGCATCTGGATGGGTATGTGAATAGGAAGGGTGTAGAGGGATATGTGCCAAGTGTTGGCAAATGGGACTAGATTAGGTTGGGATATCTGGTCGGCATGGACCAGTTCGACCAAAGGGTCTAATTCCATGCTGTATGTCTCTATGACTCTGCCCTAGGATGAGCTTCATCATTCACAGTGAATGGGCAGTAACACAGAGCACAGGGGTTTGGGGCTATTCAGCCCATTGGGGCTGTACTCTCCTCCTCTGGAGATGGTGCCAGTCTATCCCAACTTGCCTCCCATTTGTCTGTAGCCCTCAAATCCTTCCTTAAACAAGTTAAATTCCAAATTTGTTTTGACAATAACTACTGAATCTGCATGCAGCTGTCCGTCAAACTGTTCCAGATGCTCAGAACTTAGTGAATAAAATTATCCTCACATATTTAACCTGCATTATTTGCCAGTTACCTGAAGGCAGTTACTAAAAATTGTGATGTTAATACTTTCTCCCTGTCTCTCTGTAAATTAAATACCATGGAAACAAAATCGGATCCTGGTCGAAATCACTGCCTAACCTTCTCAGCTCCGAGGAGAATTATCTGACTTTCTGATTACTCTCCATAAAAGAGAAACCCATATTAATTTTAGTAGTGCCATAAAGATGTACAGCAGAGAAACACACCCTTCGATCTAACTTGTCCATGCTGACCAGATGTCCTAAATTAATCTCATCCTATATGCCAGCTCTTGGCCTATATCCTTCCAAACTTTTGCTAATCACATACAACGTCTCAAAGGCATAATTGGGTAATTGTACCAGCTTCCACACTTCCTCTGGCAGCTCATTCCATACACATACCATGTTCACCTGGAAACATTGCCCCTCAGATCCCTTTTAAATGTTTTCCCTCACACCTGAAGCCTGTGCACCCAAGCTTTGGACTCTCATATCCTGGGAATAAGATCCTGGGATTTCACCCTATCCATGCCCCTCACAATTGTATCTGGTGCTCCAGGGAAAACAGCCCCAGCCTATTCACCCTCTACCTACATAGCTCAAACCCTCAACCCTGGCAACATCTTTGCGGATCTTTACTGAACCCTTTGAAGTTTCACAATATCATTTCGATAGCAGAGAGACCAGGACTGAAAGCAGAATTCCAGAAGTGGCTGAATCAATGTGCTCTGCAGCCGCAAAATGACGTCCCAACTCCACTACTCAATGCACTGACCAGTAAAAGCAAGGACACCAAACACCTTCTTCACTACCCTGCCTATGATTCCACTTTCAAGGAACTATGGACCTGCACTCCAAGGTCTCTTTGTTCAGCATCACTCCCCAGGACCTTCCCATTAAGTGTATAATTCCTGCCCTCATGTGCTTTTCCAAAATGGAGCACCTCACATTTACCTGAAATAAACTCGATCTGATAATCCTCAGCCCTTTTGATTGAAGTCTCATTGTAATCTGAGGTAACCTTCTTCGCTGTCCAGTGCACCTCCAATTTTGATGTCTACTGTAAACCTACTAACTATACCTCATATATTCACATAGAAATCACTGATATAAATGATGAAAAGCAGTGGATCCAGCACCAATCCTGACACCATATTGCTCATCACAGGCCTCCAGTCCGAAAAGCACTGTCCTCCGTTTCCATCCTTCCAGCCAATTTGTATCCAAATAGCTGGTTCTCTCTGTATCCCAAGGTGTCTAACTTGCTAACCAGTCTGTTATGTGGAACCTTTTCGAATGTCTTTCTGAATGTCAAGTTAGTGATTTATGTACAAAGCCATGCTGATTATCCCTAATCACTTCTTGCCTTTCCAATTACATATAAACCTGTCCTTCAGAATTCTTTCCAACACCTTGTCTGCCACTAACTTCAGGCTCACCAGTACATTGTTCCCTGGCCTTTCCTCATCACCTTTCTCAAATAATGGCGCCTGTCTTGCAGCACCTCACCTGTGGCTATCGGTGATAGAAATATCTCAGCGAAGGGCCCGACAATCACTTCCCTAACTTCCCACAAAGATTTTGGATGCACCTGATCAGGTCCCACAGATTTACTCAGTTTTATGTATAAGACATCCAGTACAACCTCCTCTGTAATCTGGACAGTTGTCAAGTTATTACTATTTATTTCTCCAAAGTCTCTAGCTTCCATATCCTCTTTCAGTAAAAACTGACATGAAATCCTCGGATAGTATCTCTCCCATCTTCTGTGGTTCCACAGACAGCCATGTTGATCTTTGAGGGTCCCCATTCTCTGTCTGGTTACTCTTTTGTCCTCAGTGTTTTGTAGAATCTCTTTGGATTGTCCTTAAACCTCTTTCCTCCAAAGCTCTCATGTATTCTTTTTGCCCTCCTGTTTTCCGTCAAGTGTACTCCTACTGCCCCTATACTCCGAGGGATTCACTCAAACCCAGCTGTCTGTACCTGCCATATCCCTCCATCTTTTTGACCAGACCCTCAATTTCTCGAGACACACAGCATTCTCTACACCTACCAGACTTGGCCTTAACAGAAACATACTGTCTATGTTCTCTTGTTGTCTCATTTTCACAGGCCGATGGAGGCAATGGCAGATGAGGACATGGAAACAGTCATTCTTAGTAAAGAGGTAGGGTTGGGAAAGATAACAGCCCAAATGTACATGGGTCTCCTGGCCATAATGGAATGCATTCCAGGGGACTAAAAGAGATGGTGAAGGGTCTATTGTCCTTCCATGCTAGAGGGATGGTTATGGTGCAGCTGTACAGGGTGCTGGTGAGGTCACACCTGGAGTACTGTGTACAGGTTTGATCTCCTCACTTCAGCAAGGATGGACTGACACTGGAGGGGGTGCAGAGGAGGGTCACGAGTTTGAGTCAGGAGTTGAGAGGTTTGTTTTATGTGGAGGGACTGAATAGACTGGGACTATACTTGTTGGAATTTAGAAGAATGGGAGGCTGCATTGGAAAAAAATAAATTTAAGAACGGAATAGAGAAGATAGAAGCAGTGAGATCATTTCCATTGGGGGGGGGGGGGGGGGTAGGGGGGGTCAACCTAGAGAGAATAGCGTCAAAATAAGGGGGGTATCTGATTTAGGACAGAGTTGAGGGGGAAATTCTTCATCTAAAGGGTTATGAATCGGTGGAATTCCCTGTTGAGTGTAGCCGTTGACATTATCAACTTGAATGTGTTTAAGGCTAAATGTAGATTTGCAAACAGGAAAAGAATTAAGGGTTATGGTGAGAGAGCAGGAAAGTGGAGCTGAGGCCATGAAAAGATCAGCCCTGATCTTATTGAATGGCAGTGCAGGCTTAAGGGGCCAGATGGCCTACTCCTGCTCCTATTCCTTCTGTTCTTATGTTCCCACTTTCCAGCTGTCCCTTTACCTGGGGGTTGTAAAGAAATATTGAAAGTTCTCGCCTTGTACCGTCAAAATTCACCTTTGTCCAATTTTGAACACCAACTTTTAGATCTGGTCTATTATTTTCTGCAACTATTTTAAAACTAGTTGAATTATCGTCAGAGAATCCCAAGTGTGGAAGCAGGCCATTCGGGCCATCACACCCACACTGACCCTCAGAGCCTCCTATCTTACCCCTGTAACGCTCATTTCCCATGGCCAATCCACCTAGCCTGCACATCCCTGAAAACTGTAGGCAATTTCACATGGCCAATCCACCCAACCTGCACATCTCTGAACAATATGGGCAATTCAGCCTGGATTAAACACTCAATCTGCACATCTTTGGACTGTGGGAGGAAACCAGAGCACCCGGATGAAACCCACACAGACAACCTCAATAAGGTGATCATCCTGTTCTTATTTTCCACTTCCACTCAAGTAAGTTCACCGGGCGAACTCCCATGAATATCCTCCCTAAGCACAACAATAATGTTATCCCTAATCAAAAACACCATTCCACCTTCTCTCTTATCCCCCTTTCTATCCTTCCTCTTACATCTATTCCCTGGAACATTAAGCTACCTGTCCTTTCCAACCTAAGCCACGTTTCTGTAATACCCACTATATCCCAGTCTCATGTTCAAAATCATATCTTAAGCTCATCTGCTTTCCCTGTCAAACCTCTTCCATTGAAATAAATGGAGTGCAGTGCTATCAAAAGGACAGACTGATGGGCAGAGGGGCTGGGATAGCCCTGTTGGTGAGGGATGACGTTCAGTCCCTTGCGAACGGGGAGACACAGAATCAGGAGATGTAGAGTCAGATTGGAGGGTGGCTAACGTTATCCCACTTTTCAAGAAAGGTGGGAGAGAGAAAACAAGGAATTATAGACCGGTTAGCCTGATGTCAGTTGTGAGAAAGATGCTGGAGTCAATTATAAAAGATGAAATTAAGGCTCATTTGGATAGCAGTAATAGGATTCATCAGAGTCAGCATGGATTTACAAAGGGGAATATACTGACTTGGATTGAAAACTGGCTGGCTGACAGGAAGCAAAGAGTAGTTTCCTTTCAGAATGGCAGGCAGTGACTAGTGGGGTACGAGAAGGTTCGGTTCTGGGACCGCAGCTGTTTACAACATACATTAATAATATACATGAACATATTAAAAGTAATATTACCAAATTTGCTGATAACACAAAGCTGGGTGGCAGGGTGAAATGTGAGGAGGATGTTATGAGAATACAGGTTAACTTGGTCAGGCTAGGTGAGTGGACGAATGCATAGCAGATGCAGTTTAATGTGGATAAGTGTGTGGTTATCCACTTTGGAGGCAATAACAGGAAGGCAGTTTACTATCTAAAAGGAGTTAAGTTTGGTAAAGGGGAAGTACACCGAGATCTAGGTATTTTTATACATCAGTCAATGAAAGCAAGCATGCAGGTACAGCAGGTAGTGCAGAAAGCTCACTGCATGCTGGCCCTCATAACAAGAGGAATTGAGTATATGAGCAAAGAGGTCCTTCTGCAGCTGTACAGGGCCCTGGTAAGACCGCACCTGGAGTATTGTCTGCAGTTTTGGTATCCACATTTGAGGAAGAGCATTGTGGCTATTGAGGGAGTGTTGGGTAGGTTCATGAGGTCAATTCCCGGAATGGCGGAATGATCATATGTTGAAAGATTGGAGCGACTGAGCTTGTAAACACTTGAGTTTAGAAGGCTGAGAGGGGATCTGATTGGGACCTACAAGATTATTAAAGGGTTGGACACTCTGGAGGCAGGAAGCATGTTTCCACAGATGGGTGAGTCCAGAACCAGAGGACACAGTTTAAAAATAAGGGAGAGGCCATTTAGAACAGAGGTGATGAGAAACGTCTTCACCCAGAGAGTAGTGGACACATGGAATGCACTGCCCCAGAAGGCAGTGGAGGCCAAGTCTCTGGATACTTTCAAGAAAGAGATGGATATAGCTGTTAAAGATAATGGAATCAAGTGTTACGGAGATAAGACAGGAACAGGATACTGATTGTGGATGATCAGCCATGATCATAATGAATGGTGGTGCTGACTCAAAGGGCAGAATGGCCTATTCCTGCACCTATTGTCTATTGTACCTTATCAGTCCTACCTCATTCTGTGCCTTGCCCTTGCCTGCCTAACTTCTAAACTATACCAGCCTCAGACTTACCTCCTTTCTCACTATCTCTTTAGGTTTACTCCCACGCCCTCACTGGTTTAATGTCTCCCGAGTAGCACTGGCAAATCTCCCTGCTTGGATATTAGATACCTTCCAATTCGGGTGTAATCCATCCTTCTTATGCACCTCAATTCTACCCCAGCAGAGATTCCAATGATCCAAAAATGTGAATCCTTCTCCCCTGTATCAGATCCTTGGCCATGCATTCATCTGCTCTACCCTGCTATTCCTATCTCACTACCATGTGGCACTGGGAGTAATCCAGATATTACTACCCACAAGGACCTGCTTATTATCCTCCAGGCTAATTTGTTATATTCTCTCATCAGGACTTCATCCTTTTCTCTTATGTCATTGGTACCAGTGAACAGCGACCTCCCACTGATCATTCTCCCCTTTCAGAATATTCTGCACCCTTGGAGCCATCCTTCACTCAGACAGTAGGGAGGCACCATCCCATTCTGATGTCTCACTGATAGCTACAGAAACTGCAGTCTATGTTGCAGACCAGAGAGCCCCCTATCACCATCGATCACGTGGAACCTGATATACCTCACATTACACTAGATCCATTCCACTAGGAACTTGGCTGTCAGTGCAATATTCCCCTGAGTGTGAGACCCCCGACGCTTTCCAAAACCGTATACGTGTTTAAGATGGAAATAACCACAGGAGACTCCTGCACTACTTGCCCTCCACTCCTCCCTTTCCGAGAGGAAACCCACCTACCTGACTGGATCGGCAGTTTTCCTACCTTTCTGAAATTTCCGCCTATCGCCCCCCCACCCCCCATCCCCCCGGCTCCTGTAAATTCTTCATTACCTTTAACCATCGCTCCATCTGGTCCATGAAATCCTACAGGATTTGCATCCTCACTTCCTGCAGACAATCAGGAGCATGAAACTTTCCTTAATCTCCTAAAACCAACAGGAAGAGCACATCACTGTACAAATGGCCACTTCTGCACCTTAACAGTCCACAGACCCAGTAAAAGGCACACAGTCTTACAGCTTTACAAAACACTACTCTAAAATAAATTAGTAAAATATTTTATATTAAAAAACTTAATCAAAGTATCATAAGATGTGTATTTAAAGATATAAGCCGTCGCCCTACTGAATGTTGTAGCTTTACAAAAATAAAACAGACTAAGATTTATCTTTGAAGAGACCAAAACCGACTGAGCTGTGAGTCACAGATGAACAGCACTAAACTGAAACTTCGGTCAAATTTTTCCATGCCTACCAGAAATCCGAACCTAATCTTATCCCTCTTGCCAGCACCTGAGCCATAGCCCTCTAAATCTTTCACATTCATGTCAAGTATCCAAATGCCTTTAAAATGTTATAATTGTCAGCCTTCACCACTTCTTCTGGCAACTTATTCCATACACGCACCACTCTCTGCAGGAAAAAAGTTGCTCCTTCGTTCCCTTTTATATCTTTCCCCTCTCACCCTCAACCTATGCTCTCTATTTCTGGACTCTCCTACTCAGGGAAAAGACCTTGTCTGTTTACCCTATCCATGCTACTAATGATTTTATAAACCTCTACGGAGGTCACCCCTCAGTCTCTGATGCTCCAGGGAGAGAAAGCCCCAGCCTTTCTGCTCTCTTCCTGCAGCTCAAACCCTCCAACCCTGGCAATATCCTTGTAAATCTTTTTTGAACCCTTTCAAGTTTCACAACGTCCTTCCGATTGATGGAGAACAGAATTGCACACAATATTCCAAAAGAGGCCTAACCAATGTCCTGTACATGACCTTCCAACTTCTGTACTCAATGCTCTGATCAATAAAGGAATGTATTCCAAACACTTTCTTCAATATCCTATCTACCTGCAACTATATGTTCATGGAAATATGAACCTGCACGACAAGATATCTTTGTTCATCAACACTATCTAGGAAATTGCCACTATGTGTATCAGTCCTGTTAAGATTTGCTTTTCCAAAATGCAGCACATCACATTTATCTGCATTAATCTCCATCTGCCACTTCTCACCCATCTGAACAACATCCTGTTGTAATCTGAGGTAACCCTCTTCGCTGTCCACTATACCTCCAATTTTAGTGTCATCTGCAAACTTACTAACTATACCTCCTATGCTCATATCTAAAGCATACATATAAACGACTAAAAGTAGTGGACCCAGCACTGATCCTTGCGGCATTCCACTGGTCACATGCCTACAATCTGAAAAACAACCCTCCACCACCACCCTGCCTTCTACATTTGAGCCAGTTCTGTATCCAAACGGCTAGTTCTCCCTGTATTCCATGAGATCTAACCTTGCTAACCAGTCTTCCATGGGGAACCTTGTCGAGCGCCTTACTGAATTCCACAGATCATGTCCACCTCTTGCCCTCAACAATCCTCTTTGATACATCTTCAACTGTATCTTCAAATAACTCAATCAATTTTGTGAGACATGATTTCCCACGCACATAGTCATGCTGACTATCACTAATCAGTCCTTGCTTTTCCGAATACACGTGCATCTTGTTCCTCAGGATTCCCTCCAACAACTTGCCCAGCATCAATGTCAGGCTCACCGATCGAGAGTTCCCTGGCTTGTCCTTACCACCTTTCTTAAATGTGGTACCACGTTAACCAACCTCTAGTCTTTCGGCATCTCACCTGTGATAATCGATGGTACAAATATCTCAGCCAGAGGCCCAGCTATCACATTCCCAGCTTCCTAGAGTTCTCGGGTTCACCTGATCAGGTGCTGGGGATTAACCAATCTTTACGGGTTACAAGACACCCAGCACGTCCTCCTCTGTAAGATGGACATATTCAACATGTCGACATCTATTTCCCCACATTCTATATTGCCCATATCCTTCTCCATTGTAAACACTGATGCAAAACATTCAGTTACTATCTCTCCCATCTCCTGCTGCTCCACACATAGGCTACATTACTGATCTTTGTGGAGCCCTATTCTCTCTCGAGTTACCCTTTTGTTCTTAATGTATTTATAAACACCCTTGGGATTATTCATATCCCTATTTGCCAAAGCTATCTCATGTCCCTTTTTTGCCCTCCTGATTTCCCTCTTAAGTATACTCCTACTGTCTTTAATGCTCAGTGTTTTTTGGGATCTTGGGATTGGAATAAATGCAAAGTATTACATCTTGAAAAAACAAACGAGGGCAGACTTACATTAATTAAAAACAGGGCCTTGAGTCGTGATATGGAACAAAGAGGCTGAGGGGTTTGGGTCTTTCAAGTCTGTGTCACATGTAGACAGGGTGGTTAAGAAGGGCTTTAGCACACTTGCCTTCATTGCTCAGACCTTTGAGTACAAGAGTTGGGACATTATCTTGGATGTTGGGGAGCCCTTTTCTGGAATTCTGTGTTCAGTTCTGGTCATGCTGATATCGGGAGGACATTATGTAGTTGGGACAGATTCAGAAGAGATTTACCATTATGTTGATGGGAGTCGATAGTTTGAATTATAAGCAGAGGCTGGATAGGCTGCGACTTCTTTCACTGGCGCGCAGGAGGCTGAGGAGTGACCTTATTAGACGTTTCTCAAATCATGGAGGATTGGTATCAGTAATGTGAACAGCAGGTGTCCTTTCCAGGAAGGGACGCGATTCAAGACTGGGTACATATCTTTTAAGGTGACAGCAGAACGGCTTTAAAAAGGCATACAGGAATTTGTTTTATTTTTGTTCAGACATGGTTTATGTGTGGAATGAACTATCAGAGGAAGTGGTAGTTGTGAATCAGATTACAATTTTGGGGTGGCACAGTGGCTCAGTGATTAGCCAGGGCCCCAGGTTCGATGCCAGCTTTGGACAACTGTCTCTGTGGGACTTGCACATTCTCCCAGTGTCTGTATGGGTTTCTTCCAGGGGCTCCAGTTTCCTCCCTAATGAGAGAGCAGCCCTATGGTCTGGTAGGACAATGCTGCCTTTACCTTTTACACAGTGATGCCACTGTGTCTCTGGGACGGGGAGAGGGAATGCTGAAGGTAGTGGATGGGACACCACTCAGGCACAGTGCTTTGTCCTGGAGGATGTTCACTTTATTTAATAGTGTTGGGGGCTGCACTGATGCAGGCAAGTGGAGAATGTTCCAACAGAATCCTGATGTGTGCCTTATAGAGAGCAAACAGACATTGGGGAATCAGGGGTTTGGGGAAACTGAGGTGTTCTCCTTGTAGCAAAGGCAATTGAGAGGAGCTGTGACAGAGGGGTTTAGAAAAGTTACATGTTATAATAATAAACCTTATACCCATCAGCTCATTATACAAGGATTACAGGACACACATTAAAGATTTGGGAAGATTCAAAGGAGAACTTTTATGCAGCAAATGGGATTCAGATGGAAACAATACTCACATACAATGTAAATATCCAGGTCCTGATGAATTGACTAATTCAATCAGAGTTAGATGTTACAATGACTGAGATTACCATCTGAATGTCCACCTGTAGTATCCTGTGATACAAGTTTATAAAATCCATCACTGTCAGTTCAGGTTAGAAACTCGCACCATCCCCTCCTCCTGGCCCAGGATGACTGGACGCATTACCCTTTGTGGCGGTCAGCAGTCAGTTCAGGGGGAAATCTATGTGGGTTTCTAGGAGTTTCCACCTTGGAATTTCATGTGACTGAACAGGGCAGATCTTTGACACATGGGACAGAATATTCCAAGAGTCAGTGAGATGTGGAGAGCAGGATTTGCTTCTTTTTTTCCTTCTGTGTTGCTGCTGTGCCTCATCAATAAGACATGGGGTGTGAAAGGCTCATGCAGCTCGATGGGCAAGTTGTCTCCATTCTGACCAATGGGCAGCAAGCTCCTCCCATGGAGTATCTCTAAAAACAGAGCAACACTGCATGCTTCACACTGCCCAGTGCTCCCAGTAAATGTTTAGAAGAATGGTGGGGGGGGGGGGGGGGCGGGGGGTGGTGGCGTGCTCCTGGAAACAGCATAACTGTAAAGTTCTAAGAGTATTGTGAAGAGAGAGAGAGATGCAAAGGAGACGGGGGCAACAAGTTGTCAGATGGAGTATAATTTGGGCAAAAGTGAAGTCGGTCATTTTGGAGGGGATGATAAGAAAACAGAGTGCTATTTCCATGGTGGAAACTGCAGAAAACTGCACCACAAAGCGATCAGGGGGTAATTGTGCAGGAAACATAGAACATAGAACATAGAACAATACAGCACAGAACAGGCCCTTCGGCCCACGATGTTGTGCCGAACTTCTAACCTAGATTAAGCACCCATCCATGTACCCATCCTTAATGCCGCTTAAAGGTCGCCAAAGATTCTGACTCTACCACTCCCACGGGCAGAACCCACCCCTGACATCTCCCCTATATCTTCCACCCTTCACCTTAAATTTCTGTCCCCTTGTAACACTCTGTTGTACCCGGGGAAAAAGTTTCTGACTGTCTACTCTATCTATTCCTCTGATCATCTTATAAACCTCGATCAAGTCACCCCTCATCCTTCGCCAATCCAACGAGGAAAGGCCGAGAACTCTCAACCTATTCTCATACGACCTATTCTCCATTCCAGGCAACATCCTGGAAAATCTCCTTTGCACCCTCTCCAAAGCTTCTACATCTTTCCTAAAGAGAGGCGACCAGAACTGCACACAGTACTCCAACTGTGGCCTAACCAACGTCCTGTATAGCTGCAACATCACTTCACGACTCTTGAATTCAATCCCTCCACTAATGAACGATAATACTCCATAGGCCTTCTTACAAACTCTATCCACCTGAGTGGCAAATTTCAAAGATCTATGTACATAGACCCCAAGATCCCTCTGTTCCTCCACCTGACTAAGAACCCTACCATTAACCCGGTATTCCGCATTCTTATTTGTTCTTCCAAAATGGACAACCTCACACTTGGCAGGGTTGAACTCCATCTGCCACATATCTAAGTCCCTTTGCAAACGACAAATGCCCTCCTCACTGTCCACAACTCCACCTATCTTTGTATCATCTGCAAATTTACTGACCCGCCCTTCGACTCCCTCATCCAAGTCATTAATAAAAATTACAAACAGCAGAGGACCCAGAACTGATCCATGCGGAACTCTACTTGTAACCGGGCTCCAGGCTGAATATTTACCATCTACCACCTCTGTCTGACTTCGACCGGTTAGCCAGTTTTCTATCCAATTGGCCAAATTGCCCTCTATCCCATGCCTCCTGACTTTCCGCATAAGCCTACCATGGGGAACCTTATCAAATGCCTTACTAAAATCCATGTACACTACATCCTCTGCTCTACTCTCATCCACATGCTTGGTCACCTCCTCGAAGAATTCAATAAGACTTGTAAGGCAAGACCGACCCTTCACAAATCCGTGCTGGCTGTCCCTAATCAAGCAGTGTCTTTCCAGATACTCATAAATCCTATCCCTCAGTACCCTTTCCATTACTTTGCCTACCACAGAAGTTAGACTAACTGGCCTATAATTCCCGAGGTTATCCCTATTCCATTTTTTGAACAGGGGCCCAACATTCGCTACTCTCCAGTCCCCTGGTACCAGCCCCGTTGCCAGTGAAGATGAGAAGATCATTGCCAACGGTACTGCAATTTCCTCTCTTGAATCCCACATAATCCTAGGATATATCCCGTCAGGCGCGGGGGACTTGTCTATCCTCAAGTTGTTCAAAATGTCCAACACATCTTCCTTTCTAACAAGTATCTCTTCTAGCTTAACAGTCCGTTTCACACTCTCCTCTTCAACAATACGGTCCCTCTCGTTCGTAAATACTGAAGAGAAGTACTTGTTCAAGACCTCTGCTATCACTTCCGACTCAATACACAGTCTCCCACCACTGTCCTTGATCGGACCTACCCTCGTTCTCGTCATTCAAAACACTGAAAACATTCAAAACATTTCAAAACACTGAAAGCTAGCAGATTCTGGGTCAGTCACGAAGTCAAGGGTTCATTTCAGATTCATCAAGTTTAAGGTAACACCGACACGGATATGGGGTTTCAGTAGCAATGGAGCTGGGGTGAGGTGGAGACAAGCAACATTTTAGAGATTGGAATTCCTGGTGTTTGTGATTACATAGATGTCTGGTCAGAAGGTCACCTTGGGGTTACAGATATGACAGCAATGTTGTGAAGAGTGTAGTTCTGCCTCAGACCGCACCCAGTGAGAGGGACGGGCTCAGCAGTAAGGGAAATAAATTTGTAATAGCAACTGAAGGTAATTGGTTTAACCGTAACAATGTTTCATTGGAGGAAATTGCAGCTAATCGAGTAGTGGGAATGTGATAAGCAGTTTGGTAACTGAGCAACAGCGGAGCAATGAGAGGTATGGTGGGGAAGGAGAGCTGGACATCGTCAGTGTACATGTGAAATCCCACACTGTGCTTTTGGACGATGTCACCTCCTGGCAGTGCGTAGGTGAGAAACAGGAGGGATCAAGGATAGATCCTTGAGGGACACCAAATACAAGGAATTCAGAAAAGAAAGGGAGAGTGGAGATGGAGCAGGATTTACAAATGATGGTGAGGTCAAATGTTAGTTTTTTTTGCAGAATGGATGATAAGGACATAACCAGAAAAGACAGACAGACATAACAAGGAACAATACCTGTGAATTGGGGAGCGGGAGTGATGAGGAGGAAACAGAGTTGGAATGTCTGTAGTTTAGCGAGACTAGTAAAAGATCAAGGTGAGCTCTGATAAGGCTTGAGAAGAGACTGGAGAAAGATGTAAGTTTGGGACAAAAATCAGGAACACCACGTGAGGCAGTTAGTCTCGGTGGGCGAGTGGGAGGGAAGCAGCAGAAGCAGCTGATCGGATTGTCTCAGTCTTAGTGACAGAGAAACTCAATGTGCTCCTTGCTCTTGTTGTTGAAGGGAAGGATGAAGGAGACAGGATGATGGACAGTGTTTTACAAAGAAACAAAACCAGGGTTAGTGATATTTAAAATGAGTGAACAAACCTAATATATTTAACTTTTATCCAGAATATTAAAATGTACAACTGAAGTCCTTGTTCGAATCCCGGCTCGGCAGATGGTTGAATCTGAATTCAAGAAAAAAATAACTGGAATTAGGAATCTCCTGATCTCCATGGAACTATTGTCAATGGCGAAAAAATTCCTGCCAACCTGACAGTCGCCCAACAAGCTACTCACTGTATTAATCACTGCAAAGTCTCAATAAAGGAATGAAACTGGATGGACCACTTGGCATCTAACAAGGCATGAGGAGATACAACCACAGAATCAGCCCTCTCGACTCTGCAACATCCTCCTCACTAACATCTGTTTTTTTTTGTGCCAAAACGTGGCAAGTTGTCTCACAGACTAGTCAAGGAACAGCCTGACATAGTCATACTCACAGAGTAATCCCTTACAGATAATGGCCAGACACCACCAACACCATCCCTAGATAGAGAGTGTGGTGCAGGAAAAGCACAACAGGTCAGGCAGCATCCGAGGAGCAGGAGAATCGACGTTTCGAGCCTAAGCCCTTCATCAGCCTGACCTGCTGTGCTTTTCCAGCACCACACTCTGGACTCTGATCTCCAGCATCTGCAGTCTTCACTTTCTCCTGAAATCTCTCGATATGTCCTGTCCCACCAACAGGACAGACCAGGCAGAGGTGATGGCACAGTAGTGTACACACAGGAACCATTTGCCTTGGGAGTACTCAGCATTGACTTTGGACACCAGGAAGTCTCCTGGCTCCTGCTAATTACCACATACCATGCTCCCATGGCTGATGAATCAGTGCTCCGCCATGTTGAACAACACTTGGAGGAAGCACTGAAGCAATAAAATGGTGACAAGCCTACACTGGGTACAGGATTTCAATGTCCTCTACCAAGAGTATCTCAGCAGCAGGATTACTGACTGAGCTGGTCGGGTCCTCAAGGACATAGTTGCTAAACTGGGTTTGCAGCAGCCGGTAACGGAACCAGCAAGAGGGAAAAACATACTAGATCTTAGCAGTATGAATCTGCCAGCTGCAAATGCATCTGTCCAAGACAGTATCGGTAAGAACGACCATCCCACAGTCTTGTTGGAGACAAAGCCTCACCTTAAAGTTGAGAAAAACCTCCATTGTGCTGAGTGGTACTATCACCGTGCTAAATGGGACAGATGTAGGAACTCAAACTGGATCTCGCTGAGGTACTGTGGGATAACATTACAGCAGCAGAACTGTACTCCAGCACAATCTGTAATCTCATGGGTTTGTACATCCCGCACTCACCCATCACAGTGGACAAGAAAGGACGGCATGCCATGAGCAGCACCAGGCATACCTAAAAATGAAGTGCCAACTTGGTGAAGCTACCAAACAGGACTACCTGCATATCAAACAGCATCATCAGCAAGCAACAGAGCTAAGTAATCCTAACAATCAATGGATCAGATCAGAGCTCTGCAAGTCTGCCACACCCAGTTGTGAATGGTAATGGACAATTAAACAACTCATTGCAGGAAGCACTACAGATATCCCCACCCTTACTGACGGAGGGGTTTCATACATCCATGTAAAAGATAAGATGACAGCATTTGCAGTAATTTTCAGCCAAATGCAAAGTGAGATGATCCAAGTCAGCCTTCTCCACTGCTTCCTAACGTCACAGATGTGAGCTTTACGCCAGTTCAATTTAGTTCGAACAATATCGAGAAATGGTTAAGTAGTGTAAAGGCTATGGGTCCTTCTAACATTCTGGCAATAATACTGATAGCTTGTGCTCCAGAACTTGCCACCCACCAAGCCAAGTACCGCTCCAGCACTGGCATCGACTGACAATGTGGAACATTACCCAGGGATGTTCAACACAAAAATACCGGGCAAATCCAACCCAGGAAATTTCCCTCTGTCAGTCCACACTCGATCAGCAGTAACGTGATGGAAGTATTCATCAACAGGGCTACCAAGCAGCAGCTGCTCAGCAACAGCCAGCTGAGCGACACTCATTTTAGGCTCCACCATGGCCACTCAGCTCCCTATTGTGTTACCGCCCTAATTCACAACCTGACAACCAGCTTGTGGGATACAGGTAAATTAATGTTACTTCTGCAATTCCATTTTACAAAGTAAAATGGACTCACGCCAGTGTGTAATTGTTTTAGCCACGAGCTGAGTCAACAAGAATGGAAACGATGTGGAGGAAATATATAATTGTTTTTGTATTCGCTAAAATTGTATGTCAGAATGAGATGTGCCAGTAAAACAATGGTAGACATTACGGGCAAATAGATAAGATGTTGTGAGGGGATGAAGTTAAGCTAGATACGCCTGTACAAACAGTAGGTATAAACATCTGTTTCCCACTTTTACAGAAACAGAGGAACAAACCCCAATTAAAAGGGTCATAGGGATCAGAACGGCCTCGGGAAAGGCACAGATGAAGGGAGTAGATAATGATGAAGAAAGAATATGCCTAACAATGACCTACAGCAGGATGAGGTCAAACAGCCTTGTGAGGCCAGAAATAAGCATTTTGTCACAGACAAGGCCGGATAAGGCAAGAGATAAACAGGGGTAATGGGGGCCGGTCTTAGGGAAATGGAGGATGTAAACAGGGGAGGGAGCAGTGTAAAACAATAGAAATCAAATCATATAAACGTTGTGTATGAATTGAATTTGGTGTGTGTGTGTCCTCTACCTTATAGGCACTGGACATCTCACCCACTTGCAAGTGTAAAATAAAGGACAGTGCTGATTCAGATTTTGTCTCAGACTGCAATTATTGAAGTGTGTGAGCTTTGTTTCTCACAAGCTGAATCCCAGAGGTGAGGTGAGAGTGACAGCCCAGTCCCACTCCAACACCACTATTTCTAGCTGATTCCACCCTCATCTCAGCTCATATGCTGAAACTCTCATACATCGTGTGTTATCTCCAGACTTAATTATCCAAATACACTCCTGGCCAGCCTCCCAAATTCAACCTCCTTGTAATCTCAAGAAAAAATAAAAGCTCTATCGCCCAGATGCTCACTTCTCCCCAAACATGTTCATCCATCAAAAGGCTCATATTCATAAGCGACAACAATTTAAAATTCTCATTCTTGATTTGATTCCTGGCTGTGATCATCCCTAGCTCCCTGCACCACACATCCTTTGAGACCTCAACAACCCATTTTCTTTGAGACTCCCAACGATTTGTTAATTCATTACTTCAACTGTGTGGCTGATTCTACAGTTGCTGAAGCAGCATGGTCTGGAATTCGCAGCCAAAACCTCACAGGTCTGCTTTCCACCTTTAAGACATCCCTCAAAACCTGCTTTTTGGCAATGCTTTTGATCACCTGACCTAATATCTCCATCTCTGGCCTTATATCTAAAATTCTCAATAGTATTTTTGTGAAATTATAAGCATGATAATAAAACTACAAACCGTTCTTGATTTGGACATTATCTTCAAATAATCAATGTGCTGTAATGAATAATCTGTAATGTCTCTTACTCAACCATATTGTGGAAGAACCTCCACCACACAAACTGCAGCTGTACAAGAAAGTCAAACATCACCCTCTCCACAGGCAACAGGGCTTTGGCATTAATCACTGGTATCTGTGGAAGGAGAAACACATTTGATGTTTCAGGGAGTGCAAAATAGATTACAGGGAATGAAAATGGTGCAGAATTTGATAGTCAGAAATGGAAGGAAAATACACTCGCTTATTGATAAAAAAGAATTCTTGACTGTCAAAAGTATTCAAGAAGAGAGTAATCTGATAATAGAGCAGTACATGGTCAGGGGCTGGGCCGCAGTGAAAAACACATTTACAAAGGGTCTATACAAGTAATAATACAGTAGTAAACAGAACAACAATACACCCATGGTTCGAGACTGAGGAAGCTATATATTGACAAAGTGGTCATGAGGGAGCCCAGAGGTGAATCAGAGCAGTATTGGCTGCTATGATCCCAATGACTCCATACTAGAGAAAGGCTGCACATGCGCCTGGCTGCACCTTGCCCCCTACAAAGATGGCGGCTCCGCACGTGTCCAGTGAGTCATTGTCCTGAATAAAGATGGCGGCGCTCACTCAGGGCTGCAGCCGCGGTGAGGCAATTCCCCATTTACTGCAAACACGGTACTGGGGCGTTCAAATTTGTGTTTTCCGACGTACACAATTTGTTTATAAAACCTCTCCGTTCATAGCAACACAGTTTTCTCCCGTTTCCCTGTTTATTTCTTTCCTTACCGTATCCTTTCTCTCCATTACTTCCGAGTATTCATTACAGCGACTCTGCGCCGCGCGCAAGGGTGATCACATGGTTTAGATTAGCCCCGCCCTTCATTCACTTGATTGGTTGGAGGACCAACCTCCCACTAGGTCTTCCAGCTCCGCCCACTATCCTTCCATTGGTCCGGTGCCGACATCAATCACCCAGAGTCCCTTTGTTGGCTTTCGCATGCGCAGTGTGTCCGACTTTTGCTGATATGTTGGGAATGTGATGAGAGAGTTCACTGAGGGTAAGAATTCCCTTTGTGTGAGCTCTGCAGTAGATTTCCTTTATTCATGGAGGGAATTGCCTTCCTACTCATGACTGCATAGCTGTGATTGATGAATCAATGCCATCTGAATCAGTACATAAACACTCCATTTTCACAACATCTGAGATCTTTAGCACATTGTATCACACTCTTCTTTGGAAACAAAAAAAAACATGAAATGGAGCCTCAAGGAATTGGAGCAGGAGTAGGGCATTCATCCCCTTCAGCTTGTTCCCCCCATTCTATCAGATCATGGCTGGGTCAACCCAGACCTCAACACCTCTTTTATACTTGATCCGCATAGCCCAAAACTGCTCAATATTTCAAAAATCTACTACCCTCTTTTAAAATAATTTGAGATAGAATCATAGATTCCCTACTGTGTGGAAACAGGCCATTCGGCCCAACAAGCCGGATCAACCCTCCGAAGAGTAACCCAACCATTCCGCTCCCCCATTTAACTTTCACAAAAGTTTGGGCGAGAAAATTCTAGCCATTCACAGAGAAAAAATTCTTTACTTTTTCTAAAATGAATGTTCCCTTGTGTAGTGTCCCCTGGTTTGAGACTTCACTGGTGCTCAAAGATCTAGTCAACATCCACCCTGTCAAGCTTGTCAGAATCTTGTTGCCATAAGATCACCCTGCGTATCTATTCTTGATAGGTCAATCCTTTCGTCCTTGAAGCAGCTAAGTGAATCTTTTTTCGAATGATCTCCTTTATTAAATATGGGAGCTAACATTGTATAGAGCACTGCAAATAAGGACTCGGCAACAGCCAGTGTGGTTAACCAATCCTCAATCCATGCTAATACATTACCCCAATACCATGAGCTCCTAAATTGTGCAAGTAACTTTTATGTAGCACCTTATCATTTGTATTTTTAAAATCCAAATACAGAACATCACTGGATTGCCCTATATCAGCCCTGCTTGTTGTCTCCTCCATGAACTGTCGCAAATTTGTCAAATATAGTTTCTCTTTCACAAAACCCAGTCTACCATGTTTAATGATAAGCTTTAGTAAATGTTCTTCTATTTCTTACTTTAATATTCGACTCTGTAGATTCTTTCAGTAGATTTGCTAAGTATGATTCCCCTCTTAAATCCATGCGGACTTTGTCCAATCCTGTCACTGTTCAGTAAGAAACTTGACTGTACTCCAACATAGTAAGTAAATGTATCTGTATTTACTTTTAAAAATGATTACTTATAAATGCTGGACCCATGCAATATCAATGAATTCGTGACTCAGAAAAAAATGTTGTTTTTCTGTTAATTCCTTTTCGTACTGTGTTATGCAGACAGCAACAAGTGATCGCTCTTAATTGTGAGTAATTTTGAAAATAATATATTTTAAAAATGACATCCCAAAATGCTGCCTCATTATTGCGCAAGGAGGATTTTGCATTCAATAGTCTGCAGATAAAATTGAACAGCTTTTTGCTGCAATTTGGCCAGACTGCAGGTTACACCAAAGTATCAGTGCCTCACATTTAGGGTGTTCCCAGATATCGCACAGCTGCAGTATTTTGTTTTGCACTCAGCTATATGTTGTTCTCACTTGTTTGTTGGTGAAAGATGACAAAATTAACTTTGACGAATGAAATTATGATTTCTTTAAACAATGTTGGGAGAAAGAAACAGTCAGTATTTCAAGTGCTGATAAAGTAAAATAAACTGAATCAGTAGAAAGGGTTTAAGATGGATATGGAACAAATGCTGGCAAATGGGTGTAGATTAATTTTGGATACCTGGTCAGCATGGGCAGGTTATACTGAAGGGTCTGATTTTGTGTTGTACAACTGTGACTTCATTCTCTCAATTATTAAAGAAGTTGAAAACTTCGAGGAGGAAAAGGAGAATTTATGCAGAGAATGCATTTGAAATGATGATTGAGGTAAATCAAACTCACATTATTTCAGTACCTTTTCCTCTAGGTTCTTCAATGAACAAACTTGTTTTGTTCTCTGAAATAACTATGTATCATGTGATTTGTTTTGCTCAAAATATTTCGTTAGGATCTAGTGAACTATTAAGAAGTGTTCATTTTTAAAATTTAAGCAGCTTGATTATTAAAAGGTTAGCGTTTTACTTCCACTAAATCATTGCTCTATAAAAGGTAACAAGCTTTTTATGTTTTCTGGACACTGAATATATGGAAGTCAATTCTGAAGGAAAAAAACTCCTTGTTGGTAATGTTCCCACATATGTAGAGTAATTGCTTCTGGTCACTCTTCAGGCTACAGAGGCTCGGAAAGAAAAGAGTTGGCCAAAGTTAGCAACATCATTTGGATGGACTCTGCTCATTGGGGAAACTTGGAGAATCTGTAGAAGAAACACGTGTTTCAGAGGGTATGCAACAAACCTGAACGTTGTTATTTTTTTCACAGAGATTGGGACCCGACTGGAGCAGCAATGAAGCTCGTATTGTTTTTTTAAATTTCCGAGCTTGCCAAATTACTGTTGGTAAATGCAGGTGACTTTATCAAAGCACATTTCACACTCCCCAGCCTGGAATTTGGTCCCAATTCTGTCAGTCCATCCATTCCTATGGATATTAGGTATTTCAAATGTGAGCACTCCATTTAACTATTTGAATTGAATACTTCAGTGGTTAAGTCCTCTTGGATGCTGAATTTCAAATTACTCAATTGTGATTTTTTGTCCCCCCCTGAATTTGCCAAGCACTGGGCAGTTCTGGAATATTCCAAGTATTTACAATAGATGCATTCACACTATTGAAGGCAACCTGGTATTCAGGTAGTCAACAACAATACACAAGTAAATTTATGAATTGCTTACTGTACACCAACAACACAAGCCAAGTACTATTGAAATCACAGATTGTCTCCCAAGGACTCCCAAATCTAAACAGTGCATTTCAGATATGCTCACTCTCACCATCTGGGAGCAGTCTCCCAAAGTGCTCCCAGAATTTAGAAAGCACACACACTGCCCCCCAAAGTTAAATCTGCTGTCACAGGCTTCACTCTTATTGTATACAATGACATTTATTGTCCAGTTCTTTAACATGACAAGTGATTTTACAAACAATTTATAAAATTCTTTAAATCCTGAAGAAATGTGATGTCAGCCCTTTGTAGAAGTGAATGGAAAGTGTGATGTTTGCTTGACCTTTGGCTCTGTGTATCAGACTGAACTGAACCTTTAGCAAGATGTGGGATGTTTCCCACACACTTTGTTTTAAAAAGCAAAGATTATGCTGTGAGATTTAAATTTTCAATCAGGTTTAATAAAAATCCTTGCAAAAAAATTGAGAGTTTGACTTCAGCTTCTTTAAACAGACATGCTCTTGGCCTTTAATTTTGTGACATGTGATCATTCTTTGGTAAAGATGGCTGTGTGTAACACTGCAGGATGTTGTGCTGAAGTGCCTCATTGGGTGGATGAGCTTTATTACTGGTGTAACTTGGCTAGTTTTGAGATGGAATGTTACTGAGTTAAATCTTGTTTTTAAACTGAGGCGTGCTTGTGTAACTCAAGTGTGGACACCATGCTCATGTTTACAATGAACTTTTCACTTTTGCAGATTAGTATTTTCCGACCTGTTTTGTAAATAAAGTTCAATATAGAAAGCACAGTGCTGGAGAACCGCGGGTCCAGCAGCATCTCTGAGGGAAAAAAAAACATTCTAAGTTCAAAGTCTCATGACCTTTTGTCCGTTCAGATGAAGAGTCAGTGAACTTGAAATGTAACATTTTTTTCTCTTCACCGATGCCCTCAGAACTGCTAAGTTTCTCCAGCACTTTGTTTCTGGGGTTTATGTCTCCAGTATCTGCAGTTTATTGTTTTGTTATAGATCCTATAATTTGACTTGGGGAGCAAGAGGCAGCAACTGTGATCAACTAGGGTAAAACTCCCCAACCATGGAATGGAGTTTTATACTTTGCAAAATACTACTGTAAATAAGAAATGCAATTAAGCTAATTGCAAGATGACATATCACCTGCCTTGTCTCAAACTTGCTATTCATCTTTGAGGACTAATCTGTCAGAATTATGTTTGCTCCCTTCCTTTGAGATCACAGTCCACAAATGTCCCAGTTCCAATTCCTGGGCCGGGCCCAGTTGCCACATTGCAGTCGGGTGGGGAGCTTTGTGTCAGCCTGAAGTTTTTGTAAAGAGAAAGATTGCAGGTTGAAGTTGACGGTTTTGACTAATATTGCGTCAACAAACTTGGAGGAAATCCTTCCGAATGTATTGATTAACTGGACTGAGCCTGGTTACATGCAGCCCTGTTAGTAGAGCTGTAATATTCTTAGTTAATAATCACACAACACCAAGTTATAGTCCAACACGTTTAATTGGAAGCACACTAGCTTTCGGAGCACCGCTCCTTCATCAGGTGATTGTGGAGGGCATAATTCTAAGGCACGGAATTTATAGCAAAAATTTAGTGTGATGTAACTGAAATTATACATTGAAAAATATCTTGATTGTCTGTTGAGTCTTTCATCTGTTCGAATACCATGATAGTTTCACATCTTTCATGTGTAAATCACAAAACCTTTTTTTAAAAGTTGCATTCCTGACAGTGGTCCATCAAATCACTCATTGTATTAATCACTGCACAGTCTCAACAAAGGAATAAAACTGGATGGACCACATTACATCTACCAATGCACCGGAAAATACAATACAATCAGCCCTCTTGACCCTGCAACTTCTGTCTCACTGTGGGCCAAAATAGCAGCAGAACTGTACTCCACGCCAATCTTAAATCTCATGGCCTGGTATATTCCCCATTCAACCATTAACATCAAGCCAGGGGATCAACCCTAGTTCAATGGAGAGTTCCACAGGGCATGCCAGGAGTAATACCAGGCATACCTAAAAATGTGGTGCCAACCTGGTGAAGCTACCCAACCTGCATGCAAAACAGCACAAGCAACACCAAATAGAACGATGTGATCCAACAACCAATGGATCAGATCTGAGCTCTGCAGTTCTGCCACACCTGGTCAGGAATGGTGATGGGCAATTATACAACTCACTGCAGGAAGCATCACAGGTATCCCCACCCTTACTGATGGAGGGGTCTCACACATCCATGCAACAGACAGGACAACAGCATTTGCAGCAATCTTCAGCGAGCAATGCCAAGTGGATGAGCCTGCATTGGTCCCTGACATCACAGACGTGAATCAACTTGGTTGAAAACTTATTTCAAATCAGATCAAGAAATGGAGAAGCAGTATAAAGGCTGTCGGCCCTGCCAGCATTGTGGCAATAATACTGATGGCTGTGCTCCAGAAATTGCTGCCCACCAAGACAAGTCCAGCACTGGCACCTACTGACATTGTGGAACATTTCCCAGGGATGTTCAACACAAAAACGAAGGACAGAGCCAACCCAGCCAATTTCCCTCCATCAGTCGACACTCGCTCAGCAGTGAAGTGATGGAAGGTGTCATCAACAGTGCTGTCAAGCAGCTGCTCAGCAATAACCTTCTGTGACACCCAGTTTGGGTTCTGCCAGGGCCACTCAGATCCTGGTCTTGTTACAGACTTGTTTCACAAACTGACAAACAGCTGAATTCCAGAGGTGAGGTGAGGGTGATAGGCCAGTCCCACTCCAAGACCACTGTTTCGACTTCAGTGATATCACCTGACCTCACCACAGTCTCAGCTCATTTACTGAAACACTGATTCATTCATTTTGTTAACTCTAGATTTCATTACCTAAACCCACTCCTGGCCAGCATCCCATAATCACCCTCCCTATAATCTCCAGAATATTGAAAACTCTACCGCCCAAGTGCTCACTTGTACCAGAACTTGCTGATCCATCAAAATGCTCCCATTTATAAGCAACAGCAGTCTACTTTCACACCCTTGGTTTAATTCCTGGCTGTAATCATTCCTATCTTCCTGCACCACACACCCTTTCAAATCTCAATAACTCATTTTAGTTCAGACTCCCAATGACGTGTTTATTTTTGAGTTCAGCTGTGTGACTGTTTCTATAGATTCCAAGGCAACACAGTCTGGAATTCCCACCCTAACCCTCTAAGATCTGCTTTTTTCCTTTAAGTCGTTCCTGAAAAAATGTTTATTTCGCAAAAGTTTTGGTCACCGGACATAATATTCTCCATCTGTGGCCTTATGTCAAAAATTCAATATTTTTGTGAAATTAAAAACGTGTTGATTTGTACAGATATCTTTAACTCTGCACTATCTCTGAGTGAATAATCTGTAATGTCTCCTACCCAAACACGTTGTTGGAGCACCTTCACCATACCAACTGCAGCAGTACAAGGAAGTCAAACATCACCTTCTCAACAGGTAACAGAGCTTTGGCCTTGATCACTGGTATCTGTGGAAGGAGAAATACACATCATGTTTCAGGGAGTGCAATATGATTTACAGGGAATGAAAATTGTGCAGAATGTGACTGTCAGAAATGGAAGGAAAATCCACTCATTTATTGGAAAAAAGAACTTGACTGTCAAAGATATTGTGGAAAAAAATAACCTGATAATGGAGCATATGGTCAGGAGCCAGGCAGCAGTGGACAATTCATTTACAAAGAGGTCTGTGAACGTAATAGTAAAATATTACACCGAGCAAAAATACACACGAGAGACTGAGGAAGCTAGATAACAAACAAATGGACATCAAGGAGCCCAGAGATTAATCAGAGCAATGTTCACTTTTATGATCCCACAGGCAGAGGTGTCTAGCACAGAAACAGACTCTTCGGTCCAACCTATCCATGCCAACCAGACATTCTAACCTAATCTATTCTCATTTGCCAGCACTTGGCCAACATCCCTGTGAACCCTTCCTATTCAAATGCCTTTGAAATGTGACAATTTTAGCTGTCCTTTAGGCTCCTTTTGAATTCCCCCCACACCTCACCCTAAACCTATATCCTCTAGTTCTGTGCTCCACCAACCCTTGTCTATTTATGCTATCCATGTCCCTCACGACTTTATAAACCTCTATAACATCACACCTCAGCCTATGACACTCCAGGGAAAATGAGCCCAGCCTATTATGCCTCTCCTTGCAGCTCAAATCCTCCAACCATGGTAACATCCTTGAAAATCAATTCTCAAGTTTCGGTGCCTCCTTCTGAAAGGAGGGAGACCAGAACTGCACAAAATATTCCAAAAGTGACCTAACCAATGTCCTGTCCATCTCCTCTACTCAATGCTCTGACCAATAAAGGGAAACATACCAAATGCCTTCTTCACTGTCCTATCTACCTGCGACTCTACTTTCAAGGAACTATGAACCTGCATTCCAAGGTCTCTTTGTTCAGCAAGATTCTCCAAGACCTTACAATTTAGTGTGTGAGTCCTGCTCTGATTTGCTTTTCTAAAATGCAGCACCTCACATTTATCTAAATTAAACCCGATCTGCCACTCCCCAGCCCATTGATCCATCCAATCAATATCCCATTGTACCCTGAGACAACCTTTATCACTGTCCACAATACCAATAATTTTGGTGTCACCTGCAAACTTACTAACTGTACTGCCTCTATTCACATCCAAATCATTTAAATGAATGACAAATCAAATCAAGAAAAAAAAAATCCATTTCTCTGGGTGTGAATATGCTCTATGTAAATCCTGCCCTATGATTGTCTACCAGAGAAGGCTGCACATGCGTCCCGCTGAACTTTGCCCCCTACAAAGCTGGCGGCTGCACGTGCCCAGTGAATTGTTGCCCCGAATAAAGATGGTGTTGCTTACTCGAGTCAATCGCTAGATGAGGCATTTTCCCGTGTACTACAAAAACGGACTGTAAGTTTCAAATTTGTAGTTTCCGATGTGCACCAAATGTCTGTGAACCCTCTCAACCCATGCCAACACCATTTCCCTCCCTCTTCCTGCTGTTTATTTCTATCTTTACCAACAGCTCTCTGTCCACACATCCCGAACCGACCGCGAGGATGATCACGTGGTATAGTCTACTCCCGCCCCTCATTCACCCTGATTGGTCGGAGGACCAACTGCCCCGCCAGGTCCTCCAGCGCTGTCCCTGCCTTTCCATTGGTCCGCCTCTGACATCAATCACCCGGGACCCATTGTTGGCTGGAGCATACGGATTGTGTCGTGGCTTTTGTTGCTGTTCATGAGTTACAAGAGTTAAAAATGACACAACAGCATCTCAAAACCACCTGATGAAGAAGCAGCAAAACTAGTGCTTCCAAATAACCGTGTTGACCAATAATCTCGTGTTCTGTGAATTTTACTTTTGTCCATCCCAATCCAACACCAACACCTCCAAGGTACGAATGAGGGAGGGATGTATAACAGAAGAACTAGGAACAGGAGAAGGCCGTCCTGCCCTTCGAGCCTGCTCTGCCATTCAATAAGATCATGGCTGATCATTTCGTGGACACAGAACAATTTACCCACGTTCTTACCGTGTCCATTAATTAATTATGTTTTTAAAAATCTAACCTAGCTTTAACAACATTTACTGAACTAGCATCAACTACTTCCCTGGGCAATGAATTCCATCGAGGTCAAGAAGTTCCTGCTCAATTCAGTCTTAAATCTGCTGTCTCTAATCTTGCGGTGATGCTCTCTTGTCCTTGCTTCACCTGCCAGTGGAAACATCTCTCTATTTCTATTTTATCCATTCCATTCATTATTTATATCTTTCCATTCTTCTGAATTCCAATGAATATAATCCCAGTCTACTCAGTGTCTCTTAAGCCAAACCCCTCAACTCCGGGATCAACCTAGTTAACCTCCTCTGCACCCCCTCTCGTGCCAGTACATCCTTTCTCAAGTAAGAAGACAAAAACTACATGCAGTACTCCAGGGGTGGCCTCACCAACACTCAAATACAGCTGGAACATAACCTCTGCCTTTAAACACATTCCTTTCAGCAACGAAGGACAAAATTCCATTTGCTTTCTGAACTGATTGTTGTACCTGGTGACCAACCTTCATGCAGAAGGATGCTCAGGTCACTCTGCAGAGCAAATGATGCAACTTTTTAACATTCAAGTGATTTTATTTTTAAATGTTACTACAACCAAAGAGTATAAACTTTATACTTACAAACATTCTATTTAATTTGACAGACCATTACCCACTCACTCAATGTATCTATGTTGCTCTGCAAAGTTTCACAGTCCTCCGCTCACTTTGTCCTGCTAATCATCTTAGTATCACATGCAAACTTTGACACCCTACATGTAGTTCCAACTCCAAATCATCTGTATCAGTTGTAAATAATTGCAGTCCCAACACTGATTCCTGAGGCACACGACGTGTCAATGATTGTCAGCAAGAATAATACTCATTTGTCCCCAACAGTTTGCTTCCTATTAGTTTACCAATCTTCTATCCATGCTAATACTCTACCGCTAACACCATGCACCCTTATATTGTGCAACAGCCTCTTGCACAGCACCTTGTTGATGGTCTTTTGGAAATCCAGGTACACTACATCCACTGGGTCTCCGTTGTCCACCTTGCTTGAAATGTCTTCATAGAATTCCAAAAGATTGGTCAAGCATGACCTGCCCTTCATGAACCCATACTGCATCTGTACAATGGACAATTTCTATCGAGATTCCCTGTTATTTCTTCCTTGATAATAGACCCAAGCATCTTTCCCACTACAGAGAATAAACTAACTGGTATATAATTCCCCACTTTTTGTCCACCTCCTTTTTAAAACAGTGGTGTCACTTTTGCTGTTTTCCAATCTGCTGGGACTGCCACAGAGTCCAGTGAATTTTAGAAAATTACTGCCAGTGCATTTGCTATTTTTCCTGGCATCTCTTTTCGTACCCTGGGAGGCATTCCATCAAGGTCAGAAGACTTTTCTATCATTAGCTCAATTACCTCCAAACAGTCTAAAACTAGCTGTTCCGTAATAATGATAGTTTCCAAATCCTCACCTACCTTTGTCTCTTTGCTAGTTACTGGAAAGATATTAGTATCCTCCACTGTGATATCCCATAACTAAATGCTTCTCACTTTCCAAAGGACCAACATTTACTTTAGCCATTCTTTTCTCATTATATATATTTATATAAACATTTGCTCTCTGTCTTTATAGTCTGTGCTAGTTTATTTTTCTCATATTCTATATTACTTTTCTTTATAGCTCTTTCGTGGCTTTCAGTTGACCTTTAACGTTTTCTCAGTTCTAGTTTCACGCTGTTTTTGGCCACTTTGTACACCTTCTCTTTCAATTTGATTTTCCAGAATAGCAACTGAATTCTCCAAGCATCTCACACACTCTTTCTTCTTGCGACGGCACTCTCGAGCTGCTTCCCTGTTTTTCATGAGGCAGATTTCACATTTATGAGTGGTTTCTTCAGCATTCTGGGACTGGCTTTGCAGGACTGGTGAAGATGCCATAACCATTCCCTGGCCAGCAGTGGAGTTAGGAGTTGTACGGATCTTATAGGTTTGGACATCTTCAGCAGCACCTCGTACAAGCACTTGGCTGCCTGGCACAGAAGGGCTTATGCCCGAAACGTCGATTCTCCTATTCCTTGGATGCTGCCTGATTCCTGAAGAAGGGCTTATGCCCGAAACATCGATTCTCCTGTTCCTTGGATGCTAACTGACCTGCTGCGCTTTTCCAGCAACACATTTTCAACAAAGATTTGCTGTCCATCAGGGCTCTGTGCATACTGTACAATGGCTGCTCAAACCTTGGCTGTAGCTGCGTTGGTCATTGTTAGTGTCTGGAGTCCTTGCACTCCATCTGAACCATTGTTGGCCAGCTGAATTGCTCCCCCGCTGTGTGATAGCAATGTATTGTCTGCTGATAGTCTGATAGATGGGTGTCTGCATCGTCATTGTAGTAACAGTTGAGACAGACTCTTCTTCTGATTTTTCCTCATCAATTTCTTGGCACACCAGGGGATCAGAAGAAAGTTCATTCAGGATTTTCCTGAATGAAGGCCGTCTCGATAGGGTTTCTCTACATTTCTGAGAGTCAGTCATGCTATCCACAGATTCCTTGGAGTCCTCACATTCAGATATAGTAGAGATCTGGACAGTCTGAACTGGAGGGGACTGAATGACTGAGGACTGAGCTGCTTGGATAACTCCTTGCACTTGAACAGTCCGCCCATTCGGCAAATGCACTGAAGTTACTGCTGGACTTGTCGTTGATTGGATCCCAGGCATGGTTACCTGCGTGGTCATGCTTTATATTAATTATCCAGATGAAGGGACTGGGGGCATTCTAGCGAAGTTTGCAAATGATACGAAGTTAGGTGGACAGGCAGGTAGTACTGAGGAAGTGGGGAGGCTGCAGAATTATCTAGACAGTTTGGGAGAGTGGTCCAGGAAATGGCTGATGAAATTCAACGTGAACAAATGCGAGGTCTTGCATTTTGGAAAAAAGAATACAAGCATGGACTACCTTGTAAATGGTGAGAAAATTCATAAAGCCAAAGTACAAAGGGATCTGGGAGTGCTAGTCGAGGATTCTCTAAAGGTAAACATGCAGGTTGAGTCCATGATTAAGAAAGCAAATGCAATGTTGTCATTTATCTCAAGAGGGTTGGAATATAAAAGCAGCGATGCGCTACTGAGATTTTACAAAGCTCTGGTTCGGCCCCATTTGGCGTACTGTGTCCAGTTTTGGTCCCCATACCTCAGGAAGGACATACTGGCACTGGAGCGTGTCCAGCGGAGATTCACATGGATGATCCCTGGAATAGGAGGTCTAACATACGAGGATAGGCTGAGGATCCTGGGATTGTATTCATTGGAGTTTAGAAGGTTAAGGGGAGATCTAATAGAAACTTACAAGATAATACATGTTTTGGAAAGGGTGGATGCTAGGAAATTGTTTCCGTTAGGTGAGGAGATTAGGACCGGTGGGCACAGCCTTAGAATTAGAGGGAGTAAATTCAGAACAGTAATGCGGAGACATTTCTTCAGCCAGAGAGTTGTGGGCCTGTGGAATTCATTGTGGAGTGCAGTGGAGGCTGGGACGCTAAATGTCTTCATGGCAGAGATTGATATATTCTTGATGTCACAAGGAATTAAGGGATACGGGGAGAATGCGGGTGAGTGGAGTTGAAATGCCCATCAGCCATGATTAAATGGCGGAGTGGACTCGATGGGCCAAATGGCCTTACTTCCACTCCTATGTCTTATGTTCTTAGGGTCTAATTTGATCACTTTCCTTAGATACCCATTGCCGAGAATACCTTTTCATACAGTCCTTCCTTTTCACTGGAATATATCTTTGCTGAGCACTTTGTAAAATGTCTTTGAAAATCTTCCACTGCTGATCATCTTCCCACCATAAAATTTTTGTTTACAGTCTACGTTATCCAGATTCTCTCTCATTCTATTGTAGTTCCCAGTGTTCAAGCACAGGACCCAGTTATTAGATTTTATCTTCACACTCTCTAATTCAACCATACGGTGATCGCTTCTTTCCAGGGGATCCCTAACTCTGAAGTCATTAATTATTCTTGGCTCATTGCACAGGGCCAGATCTTGGATAGCTTGCTCCCTTGTCAGTTCCATTTCATACTGTTCAAAAAACTATCATGAATACACTTAGTGAACACCTCAAGGTTACCTTGACTGAGCTGGTTTGACCAATCTACATATAGATTAAAATCATCGACGATAATAGCTGTACCATTTGTACAGGCATTAGTTATTTATTTGTTTATTGCCCATGCCAATGTGATGTAGTTATTTGGTGGCCTATACATTGCGCCTATCAGTGATTTTCTTGTTAGAATTTTGATTGCATCATTCCTGTTTCACCTAATGTATGGCAATAACAACAACTACTTGCATTGTATGGAACTTTCACAATGGCAAATCTCCCAAGGTGCTTCATGGATGATCAAAACATTGATTAAAGAGAATGATTTTAAGATACATCTTAAAAGGAAGATAGAGAAGGTTAGGGAGGCTATTCCGCAGACTTCTGCCCTTGACAGCTCCAGCTGTGGAATGATACAGGTGGGGTGGGTTGGAAAGAGAACATGCAAAGGGGAAATGGAAAAGTGCAAGCAGTGCATAAAGTCTTAAGGATAGAGGAGGTTCCAGACCGAGCCTGTCATGGAGTTTGTAGCACTGCAACAGGTTCATGCATGTCATGACTATAGTGCTAAAAGAGATTTCTGCTGTCTTAAACAGAGTGACGGATCTTGTATTGTGGGCTGATGAAATGACAGTGTTCTCTACCAAACATGTACGAGGTAGAGTCAGCACAATAATGAGATGCTGCAGCCGGAGGGGAACAGGTAACTCCATCCAAAACCCTACTCTTTCTCACCCATTTTTAACTCCAAAACCGAGTGAGTTCTAGAAAAGCACCTTTATATCCCACCACAACACTTTACCCCACAATCGTGGTATATGTGCACAAGGAGGAGTGGAACAGACTGTATTGGGACCCTGAAACACTTGGTAAAGACTAAAATCATCTGACTATTGAGAGCACCACCACATTGTATGAGTTTTCTATTGTTTTTACTCGGTTCCTGACTTCCCTTATTTTCCCTCATGAACCTGTTCAAAGTTGTTTTTACACACACCTGCACTACCTGTGAATTGAACGCCGGTCTCTCGGTCCAAGATTCGGGATATTTTCCCTGCATCACAAGGCATCGACTCCAACTTCCCTTGTCCCTTAATGTTTCTGTTGCTTAACTGCTGAGTCGCACCTGAATCACCTCTGCTTTTGGAAGGAAGGGGCGGAACTGAAGGACCGAGCAGCGGCCGGTCCTCCAACCAGAGTGAGTGAGGAGCGGGCCAATGCGTTCTGTGGAGTGAACGCTTCAGGATTGGTCAGAAAGCAAACTGCTTTGCAGGATTGATCATTGTCACGGCATAGCGGAGAATTAAACACCTCTCATAAACCAATGTGAGATTTTAAAGAAATAGTTCAGATGTAAATCTGACAATGAACATATTTCCAATCGATTTATACAACTTGAGTAACAAACTTATTTTCAAACTCCCAGAACGATTGGTAATTTACATACCTGGCTGGTATGGTTAAATTGGGCCAAACAATCTATTTGCATATTAACCATCTCAATGACTGTAACTCGACAGAGCACTTGTTAATGTCGGATATTTCCCCCGTGATTCTGTGTAGATATGAATATTCTCTATAAACTCACTGACAACCTCGGACGCACGCGCAATTTGGTTTCTATGAAGAGCATGCGCAGTGTCACATTAACCAGGACACGGCGAGTCATGGAGTAGCTTTCTCCGGGTGTGGCTACGATCGGCTTCAGAGAGCGGTGTGTGGGAGACTTGCTGGGAGAAAGGAGCGGAGAGAATTCAAAAGACGCGGATATAGGTGAAAAAAAATCCGAAAAAGACACTCCAGACCCGGATAAGGAGATGATGGTCTCTGTTGGGAAAGCGGCCCAGGGTCACGGCCGCCATTTATTTGAGGGAAGAGGGAGCGCGGGCCTCAGAGCCGCCATCTTGAGAAGGTCAATGTGCAGGAGGGCTGGGCTATCGGGGTCCAGGACAATCGAAGGAAAGACCCACCTTAGATCATTTCACTAAAGACATGAATGCACCCGGTGGATTTTTCTTAACATCAGCAATTGTTTAATATGCACAGGTTTTTAATTACATCTTTTTTGAAGCATTTAATTCTCATTTTCTCATTTGCAATAGTGGGATTTGTACCTGTGTCCAGTGAACATTTGCTGAGTTTCTGGATAAATTGTCTCACTTAATGCCACTAGACCATCACTTCGCCTGCTCACAGGTTGCCCATCCCAGTGCAACATGAATCAAAACCCTTTCTTCCTGCACAATTGTTTGATGTTGCACTCTGGTGATATCACTTAGTATCTCTCCATGTGATATCCCTCACTGTGTGGGTCTAATCGCTGCCTCTGTCAATGTCCCTCGCTCTTGCAGCTCCTCCAGATCCTGAGCAAACAGAATTCTCCACTCCAGATAGACGATGGAGACTGGGATGTTCCAGATTTCTGTGGGACTCAGTGCCATTTGACATGAGTAGCCCTCACTGCAACAGTCTAACTTCCCATTGTGCTAATCTGTCTGTAGGTACTCAGGAAGGTCCTGACCTAATAGACTTCCCAGCTGCTGGGTGTCTCATCCATCCCTCATTGAAGATGATTTGTCAGCCAGAGAGACACAGGGCAGGGAGATCTGGAGCCTTCAATAAATCCTGCAGTGAGGTAAGATCACTCACAGTGCACAGAGCAGAGAGCAATGAGAGGGCTCCAAGCATCAGCTAACAGGACATGACATAGCTATAGTGCTGGAGGGGGAGCACAGTACAGACACACCCCAGGTTCAGTCACTACCTTTACTGCAAGTTTTCTTGTACTAAGATAACATCGGGAGTGTCACAGTTATCAATCCAAGCCTGTGCTGTCTTAGTGAGCATCAGTACAAAAGAGGGGAAAGCAGGCCTTCCACGAGTGGGTGGGAATGCTCTCTGGGAATGTTCCGTTCTGTATTCCCTCTCCCACACTGTATCTATGGCTTGTCTTGTGGATCAGTGTCTTCAATCATTCTAATGCCAAAAACAGTTCCTATCTCTGTACTTTCCTCCCCTCTCACCAATCACTTCACACATTTGAAACCTGCTCCAGTCCAGACTACCATCCATATCACTCTAACTTACTTCAGGCTCGACAACATGCCTTGTCACGATAGTCCACTCCCCCAATAACCCAAGACTTAGGGTCTGTTTGTGTGCTGCATGACTCTCTGGCCAAAGTCATCAATGCTGACCAGGTTTCCTGAACTGAATGAGTTGCATTTCCCTGCGTTTGGCCCATGGCCCTTCAAACCTTCTCCCCTCCATGTTCCTGCCCAAATGTCTTTTCCATGTTGTAATTGTTCTTGTTTCTCCCATGCGCCACTGGCAGTCCATTCCGTGTATGAACCGTCCTCTGTGGAAAATGTTGCCCCTCAGCTCTCTAAGTAAATCTTTGCTCTCAGTCACTCCTCAGGCCTTACCCATTCTGCTGTGGGACACAACCCCTCCCCACATAGACTCCCCTCGGACATTACCCACCCTGCTGTGGGACACAACCCCTCCTCAGTACAGATTCCCCTCGAGCCTTACCCATCCTGCTGTGGGACCGAACCCCTCCCCGGCACAGACTCCCCTCGGGCCTTGCCCATCCTGCTGTGGGACACATCCCCTCTGAGGTCCAGACTCCTCTCGGGCCTTAACCGTCTGGCTGGGGGATACAACCCCTCCCCGGTACAGTCTACCCTTGAGCCTTACCTGTCCTGCTTTGGGTCGCATACCGTCCCTGGTACAGAGTACCCTCGGGCCTCACCCTTCCTGCTGTGAGGCACAACCCCTCCCCGGTACAGTCTCTTGACTGGCCTTAACCATCCTGCTGTGGGGTACAACCCCTCCCTGGTGCAATCTGCCCTCGGGCCTTACCCATCCTGCTTGGGATACAACCCCTCCACGGTACAACTCACCTCAGGCCTTACCAATCCTGCTGTGGGACACAGACCCTTACCCATCCTTCTGTGGGACACAACCCCTCCCCGATACAGACTTCCCTCGGGCCTTACCCTTCCTGCTGAGGGACACAACCCCTCCCTGGTACAGACTCACCTCGGGCCTTACCCATCCTGCTGAGGGACACAACCCCTCCCCGGTACAGACTCCCCTCAGGCCTTAACCATCCTGCCATGGAACACAACCCCTCCCAGGTACAGACCCCCCTCGGGTCTTACCCATCCTGTTGAGGGACACAACCCCTCCCCGGTACAGACTCCCCTCGGGCCTTACTCATCCTGCTGAGGGACACAACCCCTCCTCAGTACAGACTCCCCTCGGGCCTTACCCATCCTGCCATGGAACACAACCCCTCCCCGGTACAGACTCCCCTCAAGCCTTACCCATCCTGCTGTGAGACACAACCCCTCTACGGGTTGGACTCCCCTCAGGTCTTACCCAATCTGCTGTGGGACACAACCCCTCCCTGTTGCAATCTCCCCTGGGGCCTTACCCATCCTGCTGTGGAACACAACCCGTCCCCAGTACAGACTCCCCTCGGGCCTTACCCATCCTGCTGTGGGGAACACGCTCCCCTGTACAGATTCCCGTCCGGCCTCACCCACCCTAACGTGGGACACAATGCCTCCCCGGTACAGATTTCCCTCGGACATTACCCATCCCCGGTCCAGACTTGTCCAAGGCCTTGCCCATCCTGCTGTGGGACATGACCATTTCCCGTTACAGAGTCCGCTCGGGCCTTACCCATCCTGCTGTGGGACACAACCCCTGTACGGTACAGAGTCCCCTTGGGCCTTACCCATCCTGCTGTGGGACACAACCCCTGTCCTGTACAGAGTCCCCTTGGGCCTTACCCATCCTGCTGTGGGACACAACCCCTGTCCGGTACAGAGTCCCCTTGGGCCTTACCCATCCTGCTGTGGGACACAACCCCTGTCCGGTACAGAGTCCCCTTGGGCCTTACCCATCCTGCTGTGGGACACAACCCCTGTCCGGTACAGAGTCCCCTTGGGCCTTACCCATCCTGCTGTGGGACAGGTTGACAATTGTATTGAATAGAATCCCTCCAGTGTGGAAACAGGCCCTTGGTCCAGCAAGTCCACACCGACCCACGATACATACCCTGCTCAAAATAGCTTTAAAAGTACATAGAAAAAGTGATCACTGAATTGGTTAAAATCTCCGCAGTTACATTGGGCAGTTTAAACGTCTCGCTGTATTGGTGATATGTTCCTTTTCTTCAAACAGGTAACATTTTTATTAAAGCAGCAGATGTTCATTGTGAGAGTGTCTCTGTTAAACTAGAATCTGTTCTGTTCTCTGTGTAACAGGCTGTTGTTGTGTGCGATGGACTGTCACTAACAGTGTAATTGACCTGTGAGTCATTGATCAGGTTTCCTTTGTCTGTAAATCTAGTGATCAGTGAACTACACATCCGCTCTTCTTCGCGAAAACAAAGAATCATTTCTCAACAAAAACGGCACATCACAAAGCTATTTCATGGATTTTTGGCACACCCCACCGACCAGTGTATCTGGTAAGTCTGTTTCCTGAATAATTCTGAACTCGATCTGTAACTCTGACAGTATCTGTATTGCGTGTCAGTTGGTGGAGAATTCAGCCTCTTTATTCTGAGCTGTTGTGATGCAGGCGGTGGCTTCATTCTGTCTCAGCCAAGCTTGTTTTCTCCTTCTGCTGTGATTCTGGGAGATTCCTTTCTGCAGGTTAGAATATTCAGTGACTGAACATTGAATGATTTTGACTCTAACAGAGCAGTGGCCTTGTTTTCAGCTAATTATTCACTTTCCATTTCCTGGTTGTGTTGAATGTTACAGAAACAGGCTCTGAGCAATGTTTCCATTCACTTGTGTTGGAGTCACTGACAGCCACGTGGTCAGTCAGTTTCAGGCTGATGGATCAGTTTCTCTGTCCTATTAGATGGTGGTCACTTGCTCAGTTTCCGATGGCTCACCTCAGCGTCAGTCCATCAGCTGCTGAAACCCTCCATCCAGCATTTGTTGCCTCTCACCGTGACTACTCCAATACAGGCCCAGCTTGTCTCCCACATTCACCTCCACATCCTCATGATCACCTCAGATTCTCCTGTCTGTATCCTTACTGCGAGTCACGTTGGTCATCCACCTCCATTTCACGCTGCTCTACATTACATTACATTACAAATGTAATTTCAGAATTCCATTCATTGCGTTTAAAAACACCCCTGATCTTGTCCAGTCCAAACATCCAGGTTCCATCAGGTCGGTGGGTGTCCGCGTGGTCGGGTTGGAGCAACAGCAGGACACACTGAGGATCATACAGGGGATAAAGATGGGGTTGGATGCGGATGTTTAAGAAGAGAGAGCTGGTGTATTGTTAGGGATAGCTTCTCAGGGGAGTAGCACAGCGGTAGCCAGGTCTATAACACCACAACTCAATGGCCTGAGTTATCAGGAGAGGTTGGACAAGCTGGGACATTTTTCTTCAGAGCATAGGAGACATAAGGGCGATCTTATAGAAATGTATATGATCATGAGAGGCATGGATAGGGTGAATACATTCAGTCTTTTTCCCAGGGTTGAAGAATTGAGGACTAGAGGGCATCAGTTTAAGGTTAGAGGGGAAAGAATAAAAGGGAACGTTAGCAGCAACGTTTTTACACAGATACTGATTCTCATACGGAATGAGCTGTCAGTGGAAGTGGCTGAGGCAGGTACATTAACAACATTTAAGAGGCATTTGGACAGATACATGGGTAGGAAAGGATTAGAAGGATATGGGGCATGGGCAGGGAAATGGGGTTGCCACGGATGGACATTATGGTTGCCAGGGATCAGTCTGGCTCCTAGGGCCTCTCTCTGTGCTGTAGGACTCTATGACTCTATAACTGACTCTGCTGGAGAACAAGGTCGGGCAAAATCCAAGGGAGCGAAAATAGGAGGAGAGCCGCTAGTTGGGGGCATAGACAGGTGTTACTGTGGCTGTGTCCGAGACTCCAGGATGGGGTGTTGTATCCCTGGTGTCTGGGTCAAGGACATCTCTGAGCATTTGCATGAAATTCTGAATTGGGAGAATGGGAGACCAGAGGTCATGGTGCACATTGCTACCAACGACATGGGTAGAAAGAGGGATGAGATCCTGAGAAGTAAGCACAGGAAGTAGGGAACGACTGAAAAGCAGGACCTTGAGGGTAGTAATCACTGCGTTACCACCAGTCCTATGTGCTTGTGAGATAAGGAATTGAAAGATAGCAGAGATGAATGCATGGCTGAAGAGCTGGTACAGTGGGTGTTTCAGGATCTTGGATCATTGGAACCTCTTCTGAAGCATGGGTGACCTGAACTAGAGGGGAACTGATATCCTCACAGGGAGGATCGCTCCTGCTACAAGGGAAGGGTTTAACCTAGAATGGCAAGGGCATGAGAACCACAGTAGCAGGGCAGCACATTGTGGGGGCTGGGGATGAGGACGGAAGGAAGGAAGGAAGATGTAAACGAGTCAATCAGAAAGGGAGTACAGAGAAATGAACACCATGGTCCGAATGGGCTGATTGTGTTAATTTCAACACAAGGAGCAACGTCGCTCAGGTAGATAAACTCCGATCCGATATTGTGGCCATTCCAGAAATGTGGTTGGGAGAAGCACAGACCTGGCTGCTCAACACTTCAGGGTTTCATTGTTTCAGAATGAGCCTGGCCAGGTGACTGACCTTTTAGTGGGAGAGCATTTTGGAAACAGTGATCACAACTTAAGTTTTTTTAAGGTAACTACGAATAAGGATACGGACAGGACCCTGAGGGATGTTTCTAAATTATGGGATTGAAAATGATGTCAGTATTAGACAGGAGCTAGGCAGTGTTAACTGGGATCAGCTGTCATCAGACAATGCCACATTGGGCACGTGGGAGTTAGTTAAAGGCTTTCTGATCGGAGTTCATGACCAACATGTTTCAGGAGGGAGGAGAAACAAGGCTGGCAATGTAAGGGCTCCTTGGATAACGAGGGAGGCTGGGAATTTAGTCAGAAGGGAGAAAAAAACAAATTTTGGGAAGCTAGAATTGGCATGGCATGTGAGAAAAGCTCAAAGGAGCCCAAACAGTGAATTAGCAGAGCAAGGAGGGGGCATGCCCTTCGCAAGTAGGGTGAAAGTGAATCCCAAATCGTTCTGGAGATAATTACCCACAAGAGGATATGAACATGGATCGTTACAGTACAGTACAGGCCTTTTGGCCCTCAATGTTGCACCGACCTGTGAAAATAATCTGATGCCTATCTAACCTTCACCCTTCCAATATTACCCATATGTATGCCCAATGCCCATTTAAATGCCCTTTGCGTCGGCGATTCTACTACTGTTGCAGGCAGGCGTTCCACGTGCCTACTGCTCTCTGAGTGAAGACAGTACCCCTAATATCTGTCCTTAATCTATCCCCCCTCAATTTAAAGCTATGTCCTCTCATGTTAGCCTTCACCATTCGTGGAAAAAATAGCTACCCGATCTAACCCTCTGATTATCTTATACATCTCAGTTAAGTCACCTCTCAACCTTCTTCTCTCCAACTAAAACAGCCTCCATTCCCTCAGCCTTTCCTTGTAAGACCTTCCTTTCATACCAGGCCATATCACAGTAAATCTCCTCTGAACCCTTCCCACAGCTTCCACAGAACCAGGAAGAAGGTCAGGCCAGTCAAGTCGAAAGGAAGGAACTTGTGCTTGAAGTCACTGGAAGTGGGCGAGATCCTAAATAATTACTTTGCATCAGCATTCACCCAGGAAAAGGATATAGAGGATAGTGAGATTTGTGTGGAGCAGGCTAATGTGCTCGGGCAATTTTGAGGTCGAGAAAAAAGCGTTGGATTTCTTGAAGAGCATTAAAGTGGATTAATCCCGAGGGCCAGATGGTAGCTACCCCAGGTTATTGAGAGAGGCAAGACAGGAGATTTTTGGGGCCCTGGCCAAGATTTTTGAGTCCTCGCTAGCCACTGGAAAGGTCATAGAGGACTGGTGTTCCTCTCTTCAAGAAGGGAAATAGGGACAATCCAGGAAATTATAGCCCAGTGAGTCTCATCTCAGTGGTTGGGAAGCTTTGGACAGAATTCTTATGGATAGGATTTATGCGCATTTGGGAAAGAATGGCCTAATTAGGGACAGTCAGCGCAGCGTCATGAGATGCACAGGGTTAACGGTCAAAATGTTCTACCCAGAGCTGAAATATCTTTACTATGGAACATGCATTTAAGGTGAAAGAGGGAGAGCTCAAAGGAGATGTGAGGGCTAATATGTTTTCCTCAGAGAGTGGTAGGAATCTGGAACATGCTGCCAGGGATGGTATAGGAGGCAGATATGAGAGGGGATTTTTGGGTAAGCATGTGGATATGCAAGGATGTGGAACAAAGATAGGCAGAAAGGATTAGTTTAATTTGGTGTCACATTCAGCACAACATTATGTGCTGAAGGGCCCGTTCCTGTGCTGTACTTTGTTGTGTTTCTTTTGTTACAACATGACAGTGAACCCCTCTGTTAATTAAACCAAACACCCAGAAAAGTTCACCTCACCACGTAATCTGTTAAAGTCTGAGTGACAGAAAACTCACAAATTCCACTATTTAAAGAAAATAGCATCAAATTATTTTTAACTTGAAAAGTGAATATTAAACAACTAATCATAAATCTAAGCTCCCTCTTTCTCTTCACTGTTTATTATAGCCTCCAGCTATATAACAATATGTTATTTCAATAAGACACTTATTAAAATTACATCAACTTAATTTCAAAAGTACATAGCGGCTCTTGTCTTTTGTGTCTTTCTTCGTCTGTCTGAGCATCTCCCTGGGCCGTTGTCTTCTTTTATTCTGAGTATGTTTCATATGAAAAGGTACCCTTTGATTGAGAGACTTTCCTAATTTCTTGGTGAGCAAGATGTTAACTCTCCCAGACAGCAGTTACTCTCTGACCAATTTTTAAAATGTCTGCACTTTATATGCCCCCAACAGATCATCTCATTGGCTTGATGCTGGCAAAACAATAAATACAAATTCGATTCGGTTTTGGAATCTTGGGGTATAATTTAAACTGATAGATTAAATTTGAATTATTGTCAAAACAGCAACCAACTCAGGTCTATATTTCACAGCCAAATGTTACATTTGTTTGCTTTCCCAGTACACTCTGGGATTGCTGGCCAATCATATATACGGTACACAGGTAGTTATAAGCTCTCAGTTCAGAAGAGTGTTCTCTCCCTCTTAAAGATACAGTACACACCTTCAACTTTATAACACTTTGAATATTATCTGATCAGCAAGTTCATTTATTAAAGTGACGAGCAGCGGATTGTTTACATGACCTTTTTGGCTTCACATTTCAATTTCAACATAGAACAATGGCTTGTGTTTGTGAGAAGATCATGTTGCTGTGAGCAACAGACTGTCACTAATAAGATTATGCTCCCGATAACACAGATTTCCTTTGTCTGTAAATTCTGCATGAAGTGATTTGAACACCTGGAAGGGATTTGGTTTTCCAATGTGATTTCCATCAATGCACTTATTGGAACCTCAGGCAGACAGACGGACACAGATGGTTGCAAATTTGTTTTCCTCACTGAAGGAAGCACACATTGCCATCAGAGTGTTTGTAACAGAGGGGCACCGGCTTATTCCTGTTTCTGGAGATTGTTGACTAAGTGGGTGAGATTCAGAGATCCTGTACTGCATGTGATAAGAGGTGTTTTCATTGAACTGGATATTATGACTAAAGAGATTGGCAGGGTTGATGTTGGCAGCTGTCTCTGCTGATAGGAACCTAGAACAATGGGTCACAGTCTCAGAAAATGAGAGCAGACTGAGTGACTGAGATAAGGAGGAATGACTTCACTCAAACACCTGGGAATCTGTGATCATTTCCACCTCAAGAACGGAACCATTGACTACATTCCAGACAATAATTTACAATGGTTGCAATGCTAAGTGGATCAAAAGATCTTGCAGAAACTGAGTGAGTTCTGAAAAGTTAATAATGAAGTTACTAAAATGAACACAAACGCTGTGGCTGCTGGAAATTTGAAACAGACTGGCCGCAACTGTAGAGAGAGAGAAGCAGAGTTAATGTTTTGCATTTATTTAGATTAGATTATTTACAGTGTGGAAACAGGCCCTTCAACCCAATAAGTCCACACCAACCCGTCTAAGCACAACCCACCCAGACCCATTCTCCTACATCTAACACTACGGCTAATTTAGCATGGCCAATTCACCTGACCTTCATATCTTTGGACTGGGGGAGGAAACCGGAGCACCCGGAGGAAACCCACGCAGATACAGGGAGAAGGTGCAAACTCCACACAGTCAGTCCCCTGAGGCGGGAAATGAACGGGGGTCTCTGGCGCTATGAGGCAGCAGGACTAACCACTGTGCCACCGTGCCGCCCACAAACTTTTAATCAGAACAAAGAATGTTATTAAGCTGCAGTCAGGCTCCTGGTGTTAAATGGTATATTTCTGTCTGTGTTACTAACTTTTTTTGGGGGAGAAACAATCCCCTGATTTGCTTGACTGTGGCATTGTGATTGTGCTATTGAAACAGCAAAGACTCTTTCTTTGTCTCAGTGATGTCTGGGTGTAAATTAGGGTCCGTTGTTCATCGCTGACTCTGTAGGCAGTTCTGAATCATGGGAATATTGAATTTAAAAGGTTGATCTTGCAAAATAGCAAGGTTTTCTCCCAAACAGGGAATCGAACGTCCATTACTGATCCTCACTGACCATGACAAGACTCTAAACCGAGAGATTTATTTTTCTGACTGACACAGTCAGATGTGGTGTACAGTAGCTCACACAGTCCTGTCCTTCCACACACCCCAGTTTCTGGACTCTGAATCAGAGGATGTCAATGGAGAAACACTTCCAGCCATTGGGACAATTCAGGAGATACCCATATTCTCCCTCAGGGGAAATCCCTGCATAGTGGTCTGTCAGGATCATAATGGATATTTCTTTAATATTTACTCAGTGAATTCCTAGAACAGAGAGATTGATTGGAGGCCCAGATTGTCAGCTTGAAGAGTAGTCACTGCTCTGATGTAGGGAATGCAAGGGTATCATTTGGATTGTTCATTTCACCCAATTGAAAAGGGGGCTATAGCTTTCATTGTGAGTGGGAGCTTGAGAAGCTGATTTAGCGTGGTTGTGGGGATGATTACACAAACTTATAGGAGCGGATTAATACACCAGAGGAATATGTCAGTGTTTACAGAGGGATCCGAGGGAGGTGGTGTGGGGGAAATGTCAGTGTTTACAGGGCATTTCAAGGGAGGGGTTGGGTGGGGTGGGTGAAATGTGTCAGTGTTTACAGGAGGCTCCGAGGGGCTGGACCTTTATTTACAGGGGGCTCCTGTCCCCTCACCCACCCCAACCCCATCCAACGCCGTTTCCCCCTCCGACCCAGTACAATGCTGTTGCCCCGCCACAGACTCACTGCAACGCCATACCCCCCAAACCCGTACAACACCGACCCCCAAACCCCGTCGAACCACCACACAACACCGTCCACCCCAACCCCATGCAACACTGTTCCCCCCCAACGCCGTTTCCCCCAACCCCATGCAACGCCGTTCCTCCTCCGTCCCGTCCAACCCCGTTGCCACGTGACACAGGGTGCGAGGGCCCATCCCAGGGTGTTCCAGCGTGCAAGGGCACATCCCCGAGTGCGAGGGCGCGTCCCAGGGTGTCCCAACAGGCGAGGACACATCCCAAAGTGTCCCAGCTTGTGAGGGCGTGTCCCAGGGTGCGAAATGGAATCCCGGAATTTGTGAGACAACCCCAGAGCGTCCAAGAGTGTGTGTGAGTGTCCCAGAGTGTGTGAGGGAATCCCAGAGTGGGTACCTGGAGTGTGTGGGAGAGCCTCCCAGTGTCCCAGAGTGTGTAAGGGATTCCCGGAGTGTGTGTGTCCCAGAGTGTGTTTGCGAGTCCCAGAGTGTGTAAGGGAATTAGAGTGTCCCAGAGTGTGTGAGAGAATCCCAGAGTGTTTGGGCGAGGGTCCCAGTGAGCTAGAGTGTTTGTGTATGTGTATGTGTGTGTGTGTGTGTGTGTGAGTGAGAGAGAGAGAGAGAGAGAGAGAGAGAGTCCCAGAGTCCCAAATTGCATAAGGGAATCCCAGAGTGTGTGGGCGAGGGTCCCAGTGTCCCAGATTGTGTAAGGGAGTCCCAGATTGTGAAACAGAATCCCACAGCGAGTGAGAGAGAGAGAGTCCCAGATTGAGTGAGAGAGTCCCAGAGTCCCATGGTGTGTAAGGGAATACCCGAGTGTAAGAGAGATTCACAGAAAGTCCCAGGCTGTGCCAGCGTGTGTGAGTGTGTCACAGGCTGTGCCAGCGTGTGTGAGTGTGAGTGAGTCCCAGGCTGTGCCTGTGAGTGTGAGTGAGTCACAGGCTGTGCCAGCGTGTGTGAGTGTGAGTGAGTCCCAGGCTGAGCCAGCGTGTGTGAGTGTGAGTGAGTCCCAGGCTGTGCCAGCGTGTGTGAGTGTGAGTGAGTCCCAGGCTGTGCCAGCGTGTGTGAGTGTGAGTCAGTCCCAGGCTGTGCCAGCGTGTGTGAGTGTGAGTGAGTCCCAGGCTGTGCCAGCGTGTGTGAGTGTGAGTGAGTCCCAGGCTGTGCCAGCATATGTGAGTGTGAGTGAGTCCCAGGCTGTGCCACCGTGTGAGAGTGAGTCCCAGGCTGTGCCAGCTTGTGTGCAACAGTGTCCTAGAGTGTGTAAGGGAATACCAAAATGTCCTAGAGTGTGTGCGTGTCCCAGAATTTGCGAGTGTCCCAGAGTGTGTGAGAGGGATTCCCAGAGTGTGTCAGAGAATCCCACAGTGAGAGAGAGAGTCCCAGAGTCCCATGGTGTGTAAGGGAATCCCCGAATGTAAGAGAGATTCATCGAGTATGCCAGAGTGTGCGAGAGAATCCCATTGTGTGTAAGAGAATCATAGTGTCCCGGAGTGTGTGGGAGAGGGTCCCAGTGTCCCAGATTGTGTGAGACAGTCCCAGAGTGTGAGAGAGAATCAGTGTCCCAGAGTGTGTACAGGAATCCCAGAGTGTGTGAGAGAGAATCCCAGAGTACCTGAGTGTGAGAGTGTGAATCCCAGCATATGTAAGGGAATCTGAGTGTCAGTGTGAGAAAACACCAGTCTGTGTGAGAGAGAATCCCAGAGTCCCATGATGTGTAATGGAATCCCCAAGTGAGAGAGAGAATCACAGTATGTCCCAGAGTGTGTAAGGGCATCCCAGTGTGTCCCGGGGTGTGCCAGAGGGAATCCCAGGCTGTGCCAGAGGAAATCCCAGAGTGTGCTATAGAGTATGATGGAGAATCCTAGAGTGTGAGAGAGGGAATCCCAGGGTGTGTGAGAGAACCCCAGAGTGTCCCAGTGTGTGAGAGAGGGAATTGCAGTGTGTCAGAGAGGGAATCACAGAGTGTCCCGGAGTGTGTAAGAGAATCCCAGAGTGTGAGAGTTTGCGACAGTGTCCCTGTGTGTGAGAGGGAATCCCAGAGTGTGTAAGGGAATCCCCAAATGTAAGAGAGATTCCCAGCGTGCGAGACACAATCCCAGTGTGTATAAGAGAATCACAGTGCCCCAGAGTGAGTGGGAGAGGGTCCCAGAGTGTGAGAGAGAGTCCCAGGTTGTGAGGGAGATTCGCAGAGTGTGTGACAGAATCCCGTAGTGTCCCAGAGTATGTAAGGGAATCCTAGAGTTCCCAGGGTGTGTGAGAGAGAATCCCAGAGTCCCATAGTGTGTAAAGGAATCCCTGAGTGTAAGAGAGAATCACAGAATGTCCCAGTATTGTGTAAAGGAATCCCAGAGGGTGCCGGGCTGTGCCAGAGTGTGAGAGAGGGAATCCCAGAGTGTGGGGGCGAAGGTCCTAGTCTTCCAGATTGCGTAAGGGAATCAGAGTGTTTTAGGGATTCCTAGAGTGTGAGAGAGAATCCCAGATTGTGTAATGGAATCCCACAGTGAGAGAGAGCGCGAGTCCCAGAGTCCCATGGTGAGTAAGGGAATCCCCGAATGTAGGGGAGATTCTCTGAGAGTCCCAGAGGGTGTGAGAGAGTGTCCCAGAGAATGTCACGGAATCCCAGAATGTGTGAGGGGGAATCCCAGAGTGTCCCAGAATGTGTGAGAGAATCCCAGTGTGTGTAAGAGAATCAGAGTGTCCCAGAGTGAATGGGAGAGGTCCAAGAGTGTGAGAGATTCCCAGTGTGTGTAACGGAATCCCAGAGTGTGAGAGAGAATCAGTGTCCCAGTGTGTGTGTGTGTGTGTCCCCAGAGTGTCGGCAAGAATTACGATGCATAGAATGGGGGTAGCAAAATGCAGGGGATGCAGACTATTAAAATGTGAAGCTGGTTTAAGGAACAGATATTGCATGTCCTTGATAGCTATATCCCTGTCAGGCATGGAAGAAGTGATAAGGTAAGGGAACCGTGGTTTACTACGGAAATTGCATATCTTGTTAAGAAGGAGTAGGAGGCTTATATGTCGATGATGCAAAATGATACAGATGAGGCAATGGAGAGTTACAGATCAGTTGGGAAGGATTTAAGGAGAGAGTTAAGAAGAGCAAAGAGAGGACACAAGCAGTCTTTAGCGAATAGAATAAAGGAGAACCCTAAAGCTTTCTATAGGTATGTGAGGAATAAAAGGATAGGGTAGGAATAGGGCCAATCAAAGACAGAAGTGAGAAGTTGAGTGTGGACCCTGTGGAGATTGGAGAGTTGGCAAACAAACATTTTTCATCGGTTTTCACTTGGGAAAACAAGTATATTGCAGAGGAGAAGAATGAGGTACGAGATATTAGACTAGAAAGGATCGAGGTTAGTTATGAACAGGTGTTATCAATTCTAGAAGGAGTGAAAGTAGACAAATCCCCTGGGCTGGATGGGATTTTTCTGAGGATTCTCTGGGAAGCTAGGGAGGAGAATGCAGAGCCTTTGTCTTTGATATTTGGTTCATCGTTGTCTACAGGTTTGGCACCAGAGGTCTGGGGATTGCAAATGTTGTGCCCTTGTTCAAGAAGGGCAGTCGAGATGACCCAAGTAATAATAGACCAGTGAGCGTTACTTCTGATGTAGGAAAGATTTTGGAAAGGATTATAAGAGATAAGATTTATAATCATCTAGCAAACACTAATTTGATTTTAGATAGTCAATATGGTTTTGTCAAGTGCAGATTGTGTCTGACAAACCTCATTGAGTTTTTTGAGAAGGTGACCAAGCATGTAGATGAGGGTAGGGCAGTTGACGTGGTATACATGGACTTCAGTAAAGCCTTTGATAACATTCCACATGGTAGGCTGTTGGAGAAAATGCAGAGATGTGGAATTGAGGGTGATTTAGCAGTTTGGATTAGAAACCAGCTTTCTGGAAGAAGGCAGCAAGTGGTGGTTGATGGAAAATATTCAGCCTGGTGGAGTTTGGTTACTAGCGGTGTGCTACAAGGATCTGTCTGGGGACCACTGCTGTTTGTCATTTTTATAAATGACTTAGACGCAGGCATAGGTGGATGGAATAGTAAATTTGCAGACGACACTAAAGTCAGTGGAGTAGTGGACAGTGTGGAAGAACGTTAACTGGTTGCAGGGGGACTTGGATAAACTGTAGAATTGGGCTGAGAGGTGGCAAATGGAGTTCAATGGAACTAAATGTGAGGTGAAGCACTTTGAGAAGAAAAACAGGAAGGCAGAGTACTGAGCCAATGGAAAGATTCTTGGTAGTGTAGATGTGCAGAGGGATGTTGGAGTCTATTTACATAAATGCCTAAAAGTACCACCCAGGTGGATGGTGCTGTTAAGGCGGCATACAGTGTGTTAATTTTCATTCATAGAGGGATTGAGTTGGGGAGCTGTAATATGCTGTAAATATACAAAACACTGATGCGGTTATACTTGGAATATTGTGCGCAGTTCTGGTGCCCATATTTCAGGAAGGATGTGGGAGCATTGGAAAAGATGCAGAGGAGATTTACCAGGATGTTTCCTGGTCTAGAGTGAAGGTCTTATGGGGAAGCATTGAGAGACTTGAACCTGTTCTCATTGGCAAGAAGACAGCTAAGAGGGTATTTGATAGAGACATACAAGATGATCAGAGGCTTAGATAGGGTAGAGAGTGAAAGGCTTTTTCCTAGGATGGTGACATCAGTGTGTACGAGGGGGCATAACAACAAATTGAGGCATGATTGCTTTAATACAGATGTCAGAGGCAGGTTCTTGACTCAGAGATTGGTTAGGGTGTGAAATGCACTACCTACTAATGTAGTTAACACAGCCACATTCAGGAGATTTAAACAATCCTTAGATAAGCACATGGGTGATTTTGGGATAGTATCAGGGGACGAGCTGAGAATAGTTCACAGGTCAGCGCACATCAAGGACTGAAGGACCTGTTCTGTGCTGTATTTTTCTATAACTACAGTGCCTTTACTGCCTTAAACAGAGTGACAGATCTTGTATTGTAGGCTTATGAAATGTCACTGATCTCTACCACACATGGACAAGGTATAGTCAGGGCAATAATATGCTGCAACAGGAGGCGAACAGGTAGCTTCATACAAAACCCTACTCCTTCTCACCTATTTTCACCTTCAAAACTGAACACCTTCCAGAAAAGCACCTCTATATCCCACCACAACACTTTGCCCCACAATTGTGGTGTCCGGCTGTGCACAAGGAGGAGTGCAACAGTCTGTACTGGGACCCACAATCACTTGGTAAAGACTAAAATCATCTGAGCATTGAGAGCCCCACCACCATGCAAGCATTTTATATTGTTTTTAACTCTGTTCCTGCCTTTCCCTTGTTTTTTCCTCATGAACCTGTTCAAAGTTGTTATTATACACACCTGCACAAGCTATGAACTGAACCTAAGGCTGTTGGTCCAAGATTCCGGATATTTTCACCGCATCGACTCTTACTTCCCTTAGGTATCCACCATCTGCTATGGCAGGATTTGAACCATACTCCCAGAATATTTACTTCCCTGAGCCTGCTGAGTCACGCCCGAATCAACTCTGTAATTGGGAAGAAGGGGCGTAACTGGAGGACCGAGCAGCGGCCGGTTCTCCAACCAGAATGAGCGTGGAGCGGGGCCAAAGCATTCTCGGGAGTGAACGCTTCAAGATTGGTCAGAAAGCCAACTGTTTTGCAGGATTGATCATTCTCACTAACATAGTGGAGCATTAAACCTTTCCCATAAATCAATAGTTGAGATGGAAATCTGATCACGTACATATTTCCAATCGATTTGCACAACTCGAGTATGAAACTTAATTTCAAACTTTCAGAACGATTGGTAATTTACATATCTGGCCGGTATGGTTGAGTTGGACCGAACAATCTGTTTGAATGCTAGATATCTCAATGACTTTAACAATTTTTCTGTCCAGTTAATGTCTAATATTTCACCCATGATTCCGTGCAGATATGAATATTCACTATCAACTCACTGATAACCTCAGACGCATGCGCAGTGTCGCATTGCTAAGGACAGAGAGACACATGGATCTGCTTTCTTCGGCTGCGATCAGCTTCAGAGAGCAGCGCTCAGATCCGGTGTGAGGGAGTCTCGCTGGGAGAAAGGAGCGGAGAGAATTCACAAGTCCTGGTTACAGGTTTAAAAAAAAACTCGAAAAAGACCCTCCAGGCCCGGGTAAGGAGGAGGCGGTCTCTGATCAGGGAAGGGGCCCAGGGTCACCGCCGCCATTTGTTTGAGGGAAGAGAGAGTGCGGGACTGAGGGTCGCCATCTTGAGAAGGTCAAGGTGCAGGGGGGCGGGGCTCCCGGGGTCTATGGAACAATCAGAGGAAAGGGAAGCCCCATTGTTATTGATTAATTCCACGAACACAGCTTCACTGGGCGATCCTGCAGGAATATCCTCTCTCAGTCCTGCTGGGATGTTTCACCCAATCAGAACCAGCAGCTCTCCTCCTCTCTCAGCTCCCCTTCTGTCCTTCCTGCAGCATCTGTCCCCTGGAACATTGAGCTGCCTGTCCTGTCCCTCTCTCAGCTGTTGTTCTGTAATACCTGTGATATCCCAGTCCCATCTCAGATTACTTCACTAAAGACAGGAATGCACTCTATGGATATTTCTTACATCTGCAATTGTTTAATACTCACTTATAGGTTTTTAATTACATTTTTTTGAAGCATTTAATTCACATTCAATCATTCGCAATGGTGGGTTTTGAACGTGTGTCGAGAGAGCACTTGCTGAGTTTCTGGATAAATTGTCTCACAATAATGCCACGAGGGCCATCACTTCGCCTGCTTACAGTTTGTATATCGCAGTGCAACGTGAATCAAAACTCTTTCTTCCTGCACAATTGTTTGATCCTGAACTCTGGTGATATCACTCAGTATCTCTCCATGTGGTATCCCTCACTGTGTGGGTCCAATCGCTGCCTCTGTCAGCGTCTCTCACTCTTGCAGCTACTCCAGATCCTCAGCCAACGGAATTCTCCACTCCAGAAAGATGAGGCAGCACAGGCCAGGAATGGAAACTGGAATTTTCTAGATCTCTGTGGGGCTCAGTGCCATTCTACATGTGTAACCCTCACTGCATCAGTCTAATTCCCCATTCTGCTTATTTCTGTGTCTTCTACAGGTACTCATGGAGATCCTGACTCAATAGACTTGCCAACTGCTGGTTGGGAAGATAGTTGATCAGCCAGAGAGACAAAGGTCAGGGAGGTCGGGAGCCTTCAATAAATCCTGACGCCAGGTAACAGTGCACAGTGCACAGAGCAGAGAGCAATGGGAGGGCTCCAAACATCAGCTAACAAGACATGACATAAATATAGTGCTGGAGGGTGAGCACAATACGGACACACCCCAGGCTCCGTCACCACCTTGATTTTAAGTATTGTTGTACTGAGACAGCACCGGGAGTTCCCAGTTTTCAATCCAAGCGTGCGCTGTCTTGGTGAGCATCAGGATAACAGAGGGAAAAGCAGGCCTCCCACGAGAGGGTGGTAATGCTTCCTGGGATTTTTCTGTTCCCTATTCCCTCTCCCCTCTCCAACACTGTATCTATGGCATGTCTTGTGGACCAGTGTCTTCAATCATTCTAACTCCTATAACAGTTCCTATCTCAGTCGTCTCCTCCCCCTCACCAATTACTTCACATATTTGAAACCTCCAGCCCAGATGACCATCCATATCGCTGTAACTTGCTTCAGTCTCTGCAACATGCCTTGTCCCGATAGTCTCCTCCTTCAACAACTGGAGACATAGGGTCTGTTTCTGTGCTGCATGACTCTTCGGCCGAGGTTTCTGAAATGGAATGAGTCGGGGTTTGCCTGTGTTTGGCTCATCTCCCTTCAAATCTTCTCCTCTCCATGTACCTGCCCGAGTGTCTTTTCCATGTTGTAATTGTACTTGTTTTCACCATTTCCTCTGGCAGTCCATTCCATCTATGCAACATCCTCTGTGGAAAATATTGCCCCTCAGCTCCCTCTTTAAATCCTTGCTCTGTCACCTCGTGTTTGTGCCTCCTGCTATGGACTCACCTTCCTTTGGCTATTCACCTTACTTTGGCCCCATATGGTTTCATAAACCTTTATAAGGACACCCTGTGGCCTTCTCTGCCCAGGGGAAATATAGACGACAATGTTACAAATATCTCTAACTCATGTACTCAATGGTCTGACCAATGAAGACAAGTGTGCCACATGCTGCTTTCCCCACCACTCTATCCACCTGTGATTCCATTTCAAGAAACAATGTAACTGCACCCCCTTGGTCTCTTTCTGTTCGACAACACTGTCCAGGGCCCAACCATTACCCGTGTTAGTCCTCCCTGGCTTGTCTGATCTAAATCCAACACCTGAATTAAACTCCATCTTTCATTCCTTGGCCCACTAGCCCAGTAGATTACCATCCCCTTTGATAACTATATTCCCTGCCCACTCTTCCACAAATCTTGGTATCCATAAACATACTAACAGGGACTGCTATCTTTTCACTCAAATTGTTTATGTAAATGGTGCACAACAGTGGTCCCAGCAACAATCCTTCCAGCACACTGCTGGTCAGAGGCCTCCAGTCTGGACAACAACCCTCTCCCACCACCCTCTGTCTCCCACTGTCATCCCATTGTATATCCCATTGCTGGCTAGCTCTCCCTGATCCCTTGTGATCTACCCTTACTAACCAATGTATCATACTACACACTGACCAAGGGTTTGCTGAAGCCAGAAACAACATCTGTTGCTCTGCCTTGATCTACCTTCTTGGTCACATCTTGAGCAAACTCCAGTCAAGGTTGTGGGACATGTTTTCCCACGCACAAAGCCATGCTGGCTGTCCGTAATCAGGCCTTATCGTTCCAAACACGTGTAAGTCCTACCTCTCAGAATGACCTCCAACAACTGACCCACCCTGATGGCTGGCTCATCAGTCTGTAGTTCCCTGGCTTTCTCTTGCAGCCTTTCTGAATTAATGACACAACATTATAATCAGAGTCAAAGAGTTATATCGCACTGTTCAATTAATGCTAACCATACTCGAAAACTGATCTCATCCTACCTTCCTGTTCCTGGATCATATCCCTTCAAACCTTTCCTATTCCTGTACTAATCCTAATGTCTTTAAACTTTGTAATTGTCCCCACATTCAACCCTTCCTTGGGAAGTTCATTCCACACGCATCCCACCCTCTCTGTGACAATGTGTCCTCATGTACTTTTAAAAAAAATGTTTCTCCTCTAAACTTAAAAATGTGGTGCCTTGTCTTGAAACTCCCCTGTCCATGGGAAAAGACAACTCCCATTAACTCTATCAATCCCACTCATTATTTTATAAACTTCTATGAGGTCATCTGTCAACATTCAGGTTTCAACATTCAGACTTTCTTTATAACTGAAAACTTCCATAACCAGCCACATCCCAGTAAATCTCATCTGAATCCTCTCCAGCTTAAAAATATCCTTCCTAGAACTGGGTGACCCGAACTGGACATAGTATTCCAGAAGTGGACTCACCAATGCCCTGTATAATCTCAATGCAACTTCCCAACTCCTATATCCAAAGAATTGAGCAATGAAAGCAAGTGTGGCAAGCAAGTTTTTTTCGACCATCCTGTCTCTTCGTGTTGCAACTTCAAAGAATTATGTACCTGAACCCTGAGTTCTACAACACACTACCGAAGGTCCTATCATTAATTGTATAAGCCCTGCCCGTGTTTGTTGTACCAAATGCATTACCTCACATTTATTCGGATTGAACTCCATCAACAGTTTTTCAGCCATTCACATATTTCATCAGGATCCCTTTGTAATCTCAGAAAACCTTCTTCACTGTCCACAATGCCACCCTCCAGTCTATCAGCCTATTGCATGCAGCTCTCTATGGTACAAATATCTCTGCTAGGGGGCCTACAATTTCTTCACCAGCTTCCCACAGTGTCCTGAGATACATTTGATCAGGTCCTTGGGATTTATCTACCTTTGTGTTTTAAAACCTCCAACACCTCCTATTCTCTAATGTGGAATCATTTCAAGAGGTTGAGTCATAGAGATGTACAGCACAGAAACAGGCCCTTCGGGCCAACTCCTGCATGACGTATCTCGTCACATTTGCAGAATTTTGCCAATCTCCCTCTAAACCCTTCCTATTCATACATCCATCCACATGCCTTTTAAATATATTTCGATCACCTTCCACGATTTCCACTAGCAGCTTATTCCAAACACTCTGCAGGAATCAATTCTCCTTTAGGTTCCTTTAAAGTCTCGCACGTTAAAGATATGTCGTGTCGGTTGGGAAACCCCAGCCTGGGGAAAAGACCTTGTCTATTGACCCTATTGATGATCATCATGATTTTAAACACTTTTATCCGTTAACTTCTCAGCCTCCCATGTTCAAGTGAAAACAGCCCCAGCTTATTCAGCATTTCCCTGTAGCGCAAACCCTCCAACCCTGGCAACATCCTTGTTCATTTTTTCTGAATCCTTTCATGTTTCACGACATCCTTCCTGTGGCATTGAGAACAGAATTGCACACAGTATTCCAATAGTGGTCAGGCCAAACACTGTTTAGTTCCCTGAGCGCCCCAGTCTTTATCCACAGTATGTTCCAAAGTGAAATATTTGTTTTGGATCTTGTGGTTTCACACATCGTTGCCTTCATTGATCATTAAGGAGACCGGGTTTGTCCCGAGCTCTTCATTTACTCTTAATACACTTGTAGAGTCTCTTTGGATTCTCCTTAACTTTCTCTGCCAAAGCGATCTCGTGTCCCCTTTGTACATTCCTGATTTCCACCCTAAGTGTATATCTACAGCCCCGATGCTCCTGAAGGGATTCCCTTGAGTCAGCCAGTTATATCTGACATGTGACCCCTTTTTTTCTTGACCACAGCCTCGAAACTCAGCCAGTGTTTCCTAATTCAGTCAGCATTGAGCTGCACACTAACAGGAACACGCTGGCGCCGAACGCTCCTTTTGTCTTGGTTTTAAGATATATCTACTTGCCAGACTTCCCTTTACCTGCAAATATCCTCCCCAGATCTACTTTAAAAGTTCCTGTCTAATACTATCCTGCTCCATTGTATAACTTGAACTTGTGGACAAGGCCTGTCCTTTTCCATCGCTATTTTCAAACTAATACAATTGCAGTGACTTTCCAAAGAGCTCCCCCACTAACACCTCAGTCCCATTCCCGACCTTGTTTCCCAAGGGGAGGTCAGGTTTCGCCCCATTCTCCATTTACATAATGACGGGAGTTTTTGGAACACACTTAACAAATTCCTTCCATCCAAATGCTTAACTCAGTAGCAATCCCAGTCCAGGTTTGGAATGGTTAAGATCCCCTACCCCTACAACCCTATTATTCTAACAGGTATCTGAGATTTCATGACACATTTGCTCGTTCATCTCCCATTGCCTATTGCTGTAGTACGACCGTAGCAAACTGATGAGCAATTTCTATTTCTCAGTTCCACCAACATCGCTTAACTGGGCGATCCTGCATGAATACTCCCTCTAGGTACTGCTGGGATTTTTCCCCCAATCAAACCCACCAGCTCTCCTCCTGTTTTGCCTCCTGTTCTATCCTACCTGTAGCATCTGTCCCCTGGAATATTGAGCTGCTGGTCCTGTCGCTCCGTCAGCTGTGTTTCTGTAATACCTACAACATCCCAGTCCCATGTTCCCATCCATGCTCTGGGTTCATCTGCCTTACCTGTGCGGCCGTTTGCATTGAAATAAATGCAGTTTAATCCACCAGTTTTCCCTCATTGTCTGCTATGTTCTTGCTTGCCTTGTCTATTTATATTGCTCTCTTGAACATCTGTACCAGCCACAAATTTCTTTCTGGCCTTACGACTGTTATGGGTCCCACACCCCTGCCAGACGAGTTTAACTCCTCTCGAGCAGCTCCAGCAACGTTCCCCACCAGGATATGGGTCCACCTCCAGCTTTCAGTTCAGGTGCCTTTCCCACCCTGTCTACCTGTGCTGACACCTTCAGACATCCAGGGACTTGTCCACCAAGGTCGAAGTGTTCCTCAGTATTCAAGGAGGACCTACAATTCATGATGGATATTGTTCACTTATTAACTTCCAATAGTTATCAGAAGTAAACTCAATCTGCCATTACTCTGCTCAGTTCATCATCTGATCAATATCAGACGACAGCCCGAGACCATCCCCCTCACTGTGGACAACACCCTCAGCTTTCACGTCATCTGCAAAACTACTCATGATACCTCCTCCTTTCACATCTGAGATATTAATGTACATATTAACCAGCAATGGTTCCTGTACAGATCCCTATGGGACATCCGCTGGGCAAAGGTTTCCAATCGTGAAATACACGCTCCACCAATTGTGGAACCACTTTGCCAACTTGCCTTGGATCCCATGGGCTCTTCCCGTTAGGACCAGCCTTCCATGTGGGACCTTGTCAAAGACCTTAATAGACTCCATGTAAACCACATCATCTGCACTGTCCTCATCAATATCAGAGGACAGTCCTCTACCAAATCCATTCAGACAATCCTTAATGTATTCCTGTAATTTTGAATATTGATTCATTGTGTCCCTCAGAATTGTTTCCAATAATTTTCTTCCCAATGCTGTCAGACAATCTGCTCGGTAATTACCTGGCCTGTCCCTGCTGCTCTCGAACAATGGAACCACATTAGCTATCCTCCAGTCATTTTGCACTTCACCTGTGGCCAGCAAAGTCTTAAATATATCCGCCAGGGCCCCAGCAATCTGCTCCCTTCCCTCTCATTACAGCCTGGGATATACTTTATTGTTACTGGAAATTTCTCCACCTTTTTGCCTGTGAATACATTTAACGCCTCCTTCTCATTGATCTTAACATGTTCCAGAACCTCACCATCCCAACTGAAATCCCCAGCTATAATGTCTTTCTCCTGTGTGAATACAGATGGGAAGTATTCATTGTAGACCTCACCTACTTCCTCTGGCTCCATGCACAGATTGTCCCTTTGGATTCAAACAGGCCCCACTGCTTAGTTGGGGATCCTCTTCCTCTAACTGTACTTATTAAATATCTTGTGCCTTATCCTTAACATTATCTGATAAGGATAATTTGTGACGATTGTTTGCCTGTTGATTTTTAAGGTCCCCCCACCCCCACCCCCACCCCCACCCCCCGCGCTTTATATCTAAAGCCGTTTTTTACTTATTATTGTTAGCGTCGTCCATTTTGCCTGAGTTTTCACAGGGTTGTGAACCATTGAATGTTTATGTTCCACATTTTGTTTACCCTGTAACCATATCTCTCTGGTGTCTAAATCTCTTTCATCTGTGTCACAAATCCAGCTACCTCATTGAAGAGACTTTGTCTATGCGGAAAAAAAATCTGTACTTTTTCCCACAATTTCCTATCAGAAACCAATTCGCTAATGTAGAGTTTTAGTTAAAATTTATCCCATCCTGTTCCTTTCTGCTTGTCTTCAGCCACATCTCCATGCTGTTCCAATGCATCACCTTTTCTATTTGGATTTGGAAAACACTTTGCTGTCGGTATGTCGTGCAGACCACGTGAGGATGGGCAGATGTCCTTCTCGAAAGGACAAGTGTTTGGGTTTTTTGTACATCAGCAATGGTTTCATACATATTTATGGATGGTTAATTATAATATTTGAATTTATTGATTTCAATTTATGCCATTTTAGACGGTGTGATTCAAACCTGTCTCCCCTGAACATTAGCTGAGGTTTTGGAAACATGCTTTAGCAATAATAACACTAGGCCATCACTTCGCCTGTTCACAGGTTGCGCACTCCTTGACCAGATATAGCAGTTCATCGTGAAGCTAAACCTATTCTTTTGTCACAATTATTTGATCCTGACACCTTCCTGCACTCTGGTGATATCACTCAGTATCTCTCCATGTGGTATCCCTCAATGTGTGGGTCTAATTGCTGCCTCTGTCAGCATCTCTCACTCTTGCAGCTACTCCAGTTCCTGAGCTAACAGAATTCCCCACTCCAGAGAGACGCAACAGCACAGGCCAGGGTTGGACACTGGGATTTTCCAGACCTCTGTGGGACTCAGTGCCATGCTCCATGTGTAATCCTCATTGCATCAGTATAATTTTCTATTCTGTCTATTTGTCTGTCTTCTGTGGGTAATCATGAAGCTCCTGACTCAATTGACTTCCCAACTGCTGGGTGTCTTGTCCATAACCTCATTGAAGATGGTTGGTCAGAGAGAGAGACAAAGGGCAGGGAGATCTGGAGCCTTCAATTAACCCTGCAGTGAGGTAAGATCACTCTCAAAACACAGAGCAGACATCACTGAGAGGGCTTCAAACATCAGCGAACAAGACATGACATAGATACAATGCTGGAGGGGGAGCACAGCACGGACACAGCCCTGGCTCAATCACCACCCCTATTTTAACTTTTGTACTGAGACAGCAGAGAGAGTTCACAGTTATCAATCCAGGCCTGTGCTTTCTTAGTGAGCATCAGTACAACAGAGATTAAAACAGGCCTCCCACGAGAGGGTGGGAACGCTGCCTGGGATCTTTCTGTTCTGTGTTCCCTCTCCAACACTATAGTTATTGTATGGATTGTGGATGAGTGTCTTCAATAATTTTTAATTCCTATAACAGTTCCTATCTCTGTAACCTCCTTCTTTCCATATAGTCCCTCCGCATATTTGAAATGCAGTGCACTCCAGACTACCATCCCTATGGCTATAGCTTGCTTCAGAGTCTACAACATGCCTTATCTCCGTATTCTCCTCCTCTTTAACTGGGTACAGGGTCATGCTGCATGAAAACAGAACCTTCAGTCCAAGTCATCAATGCTGACTATTTTTCCAAAAATGAACGAGCCGCATTTGCCTGTGTTTGGCCCATACCCTTCAACCCTTCCCCTTTCTACGTGCCTGCCTAAATATTGTTTCCATGTTGTAATTGTTCTTGTTTCTCCCATGTGGCCCTGGCAGTCCATTCCGTCGATCCACCATCCTCTGTGGATAACGTTGCCCCTCAGCTCCCTCCTTAAATCCTTGGTCTCTCACCTCACGTTTATACCCTCTAGTTTTGGACTCACCTACCATTGGCTATTCACCATTCTTACTCTCTGTATGGTTTTATAAACCTTTATAAGGTCACCCCTTTATAAGCCTCCTCCGTCCAAGGGAAATATTGAAGGCAATGTTACAAATATCTCCAACTCATGTATCAAAGTGCTGGCCAATGAGGGCAAGTGAATCAAATGCCGCTTTCCCCACCCTGTCCACCTGTGATGCCACTTCCAAGGAACAATGTAACTGCACCACTTGGTCTGTCTCTATTCGGCAACACTACCCAGGGCTGTACCATTAACCGTGTTTGTCCAAAACTCAATACCTGAATTAAAATCCATCTTTCATGCCTTGGTCCACTGGCCCAGTTGGTCGAGATCCCCTTTGATAACCGTATTCACTGCCCACTACACCATTCATTTGATCATCCACAAAATTACTAACAATGACACTGATATTTGCGGCCGGCAGGGTGGCACAGTGGTTAGCACTGTTGCCTCACAGCGCCAGAGACCCGGGTTCAATTCCCGCCTCAGGCAACTGACTGCGTGGAGTTTGCACGTTCTCCCCGTTTGTGGACTTGTTGGGCCAAAGGGCCTGTTTCCATACTGTAAGTAATCTAATCTAATATTCTCAACCAAATCGTTTATGTAGATAATGCACATCAGTGGACCCAGCCCCGATCCTTATAGCACACCGCTGGTCACAGACCTCCAGTCTGAACAACCACCCTCTGTCAAGCCAATTTTGTATCCAGTTGGCTCACTCTCCCTGATCACATGTGATCTAATCTTACGAACCAGTATATCATGCTAAATCCCGTCAAAGGTCCTCCTGACAGAAGTGTAGACAATATATGGTCACCACTAAACCAAAGCAATCAAGTTAGTGAGACCTGACTTTGTACGTGCAAAGCCGCGCTGACTATCAATCATCAATCCTTTCCTAAGGTGTGTAACTCCTGACTGGCAGCATCATTTTGACAACTTACCCACTACTGACATTGGGCTAATTGGTCTTTAGTTCCCTGGGTTTCCATCGCAGTCTTTCTTAAATAATGGAACAAACCCATATTGTTGTCAGAGCTGTACAGTATGGAAACTGACCCTTCAGTTGATACTAACCATAATCTCAAACTAAACTCATCCCAGCTGCATGTTGCTGGCCCATATCCCTCCAACCCTTTCCTATCCACATACTTAACTAAATGTCTTTTAAACGTTGTAATTATAATCCACCTCAGGAATTTGATTCCACACACAAACCACCCTCTGTGTAACAATTTGCCCCTTATATTTTTTTTAACATCTCTCTCTTCTAACTTGAAAAATGTGGCCCCTCCACTTGAGACTCCCTCATCTGAAGGAAAAGGCAATGACCATTAACTCTATCTATATCCCAACGTTTTTTTCTTAAACTTCTATAAGATCACCTCTCAACCTCCAGGCTCCAGTGAAAACAAACTCTGCGTATCCAGCCATTTTTCAGAACTCAAGCATTTCATACCCAGCAATGTCTTGGTAAATCTCTTCTGAACACCCTTCAGGTTAATAATATCCTCTCTATAACTGGGCGACCAGAGCTGGGCAGAGTATTACAGAAAAGTCCTCACCAATATCCTTACAATATCATAATCATATCCCAAATCCTCCACTCAGTGGACTGAGCAATAGTCAGGCATGCAAAGCACTGTTTTGTCCATCCTGTGATGCAAGCTTCAAGAATTATGTACCTGAACCTGGAGGTCCCTCTGCTCTAAAACACTAACCGAGGCCCGAACATTAATTGTATTAGCTCTACCATTGTTTGTTTTGCCAAATGCATTACCAGGCATTTATTCAGATTGAATTTCTTCGACAGTTTTTTCAGCCCATTCACCCATTTCATTAAGATTCCTTTGTAGTCATAGCAAGCCTCATTCACTGTCCACGATTCCAACCTCCAGCCTTCCAGCAAATCACACATGGCTGTCAATGGTACAAATACCCTTGCTAGTAGCTCCACAATTTATTCACTAGCATCCCACAATGTCCTGTGATACACTTAATCAATTTCTGGGGCATTCCATACCTTTGTTTGAAAACCACCAGCACCGCCTCTTCTGTAACATGCACTCTTTTCAAGTCATAGAGATGTACAGCATGGAAACAGACCCTTCGGTCCAACTCATCCATGCTGACTAGATCTAAATAACACCATCACATTTATCAGCATTTGACCCATATACCTCTGAACACTTCCTATCAATTTACCCATCCAGATACCTTTTAAGTGTTGTCATAGTACTAGTCTCTGTTACCCTTTCTCTCAGTTCATTCCATGCACACATCACCATGTGCATGAAAAGGCTGTCCCTTTTTTTAAGCCTTTCCTTAAACCTATGCCCTCTAGTTTTGGACTTCCTAAACTCTGGGAAAAGACTGAATGTTTACCCAATCCATGCCCCTCATGTTTATATAAACCTCTGTCAGGTCACCCCTCAGTCCCCGAAGTTCCAGGGAAAATAACCCCAGCTTATTCAGCAACAACCCCGGCAACATCTTGTCAATGTTTTCTGAGCACTTTCAAGTTTCACGACATCCTTCCTATAGCAAGGAGACTAGAATTGCTGAGCACTCCGATTGTGGTCTAATGTATTACTCTTGTTCCCTTAGTTCTCCAGTCTTTGTCCACAGTAAATTCTGGAGTGAAAAATTTGTTTCGGGTCTTAGCCATATCTGTGAATGAAAGCCAACACACCATACGCATTCTTAACAACCTCTCAACTTAGGTGGTAACTTCAGGGACACAGGATCCCTCTGTTCGTGCACACTGCTAAGAATCCTGCCTTTAACCTTGTAAAGCTTTACTACAGAATCCTCCAATCTGAAACTATTCCTATCTATGTAACTTCCTACAAGCCCTACAACACAAACTATGAAACCTCCTCAAGTCCCTATATTCCTAATGCCTGCAAAATCCTCCAGTCCCGATATTCCTCCTTAACTCTGTAAATGCCACGGGGCTTCATTGCCTTTCTGGGGAACATTGCAGAGGAAGGAAGAGTTGTAGAAACTGTGCCATGTTACAGAGGCAGGAAGGGCTGCAGAACCTGGAGATGGTACTAATGTAGGACGGGAAGTGGGACCTGTAGGAGTTAAGAGAGCGCGGGACCCATAGAGCCTGCAGGATGGGACCAAGAATGGGTTGTGGAAGCTGAAGGATGTTAGGATTTGAACCACAGATCATCTTTGATTGAACCATTCAGCCGATCTTAGAGTCAAAGAGATTTACAGCATGGAAACAGACCCTTCAGTCCAACGCGTCCATGCCGACCAGATATTCCAGCCCAATCTAGTCCCACCTACCAGCGTCTGGCCCATATTCTTGCAAACACTTCCTATTCATATACCCATTCAGATGTCTTTATATCAGCCTCCACCACTTCCTCTGGCAGCTGATTCCATACATGTACCACCCTCTGCGTGAAACAAATTGCCCCTTAAGTCTCTTTTATATATTTCCCCTCTAACCATAAATTTATGTCTTCCAGTTCTGGACTCCCACACCTGAGGGTATAGACTTTGTCTCTTTCGCCTCTCCATTCCCCTCATGATTTTCTAACCCTCTGTAAGGTCACCCCTAATGATTTTATAAACCTCTATAAGGTCACCCCTCAGCCTTCGATGCTCCAGCGAAAACAGCCCCAGCCTATTCAATCTCTCTCTATAACTCAAACCCTCCAATCCTGGCAACATCCTTGTAAATCTTTTCTGAATCCTTTCAAGTTTCACAACATACTTCCGATAGGAAGGTGACCAGAATTGCACACAATATTCCAAAAGTGACCTAACCAATATCCTGTACAACCACAACATGACCTCCCAACTCCTGTACTCAGTATTCTGACTAATAAAGGAAAACATACCAAATGCCTCCTTCACTCTCCTACCTACCTGTGACTCTGCTTTCAAGAAGCTATGAACCTGCACTCCAATATCTCTATGTTCAGCAGCACTCTGTCAGACCTGACCATTAAGTGTATAAGTCCAGCAAAGATTTGCTTTCGCAAGATGCAGCACCTCGTATACATCTGAACTAATCTCCATCTGCCACTTCTCAGCTCATTGGCCCATCAGATCAAGATTCCATTGTAATTGGAAGTAACTTCTTTCGCTGACCACTACACTTCCAAGTTTGTTGTTATCTGCAGACTGACTAACTATACCTCTTATGCTCACATCAAAATCATTTATGTAAGCAATGCAAAATATTGGACCCAGCACTGGTCACAGCCTCCAGTTTGAAAACAAACTCCACCATCACTCTTTGTCTTCTACATTTGAGCCAGTTCTGAACCAATTGACTAGTCATCCCTGTATTCCGTGAGATCTAACCTTGTTAACCAGTCTCCCATGGGGAACCTTGTTGAACGCCTCACTGAAGTCCACATAGATCACATCTACCGCACTCCTCATCAATCCTCTATGTTACTTCTTCAAAAAACTCAATCAAGTTTGTGAGACATGATTTCCCACTCACAAAGCAATGTTGACCATCCCTAATCAGTCCTTACCTTTCCAAATACATGTACATTCTGTCCTTCAGGATTCCCTCCAACAACTTGCCCACCGATGTCAGGCTCACAAGTCTATAGTTCCCTGGCTTTTCCTTATTGCCTTCCTTAAATAGTAGCAAAACGATAGGCAACCTCCGGTCTTCTGGCTCTGATGGGTCCTGTTTCTGGAGATCTTTACCGGAATGGGTGAGCACAGCTTCAGATTCTCAGGCTGGGAGATGTGAGTTCAGATGTGCAGCTATTTGCCCATTCTATCGGTGTGCCTGACACTGACCTGGTGGTGCTCTGGTAGAAAGCACTCTCCATGCATGTGGTAACATCCAGATCGAGAGACTGACCACAGCTCACCTCATCAAAGTCTTCATTTAGAATGTTCTTTATTTTAATATTTTTAAATGGCAGTTTTGTGAGATACAGGAATTGAGGAGTTGTCATTTTTGAAATAATGAAACTTTCATCATTGACCCTGACCCATGCAATGGGGATTCGTGGATTCTGTTGTTCTCTCCAGACTATCACTGAGAGGATTGTATCAACAGGGAATCTGAGTGCAGATCGTCTTTGCTTGGTAGAGTGTCAATTTACCAGTTAATGTCAGCTAGGACTCAGTGTTGCTGGAGAATGTATAACTGTGTAAATACCTCACTGACAGATTCAGGGGTGAGTGCATTGGGCCCTGAGCACCAGAAGCTAGGAAATCTCATGCTGATTGTATGTGGCAAAAGTGAGAATTGCAGATGCTGGAGATCAGAGTCTCGATTAGAGTGGTGCTGGAAAATACATTCACTTATTGGAAAAAAGAATTCTTGACTGTCAAAGATATTCTAGAAAAAAATCTGATAATAGAGCAGCACATGGTCAGGGGCTGGACTGCAGTCTCAAGCTCATTTGCAAAGTGTCTATAAAAGTAATAGTAAAGTACTAAACAGATCCAAAATACACCCACTGTTCGAGACTGAGGAAGCTGGATATTAACAAAGTCGTCATGAGGGAGCCAAAAGGTGAATCAGATCAGTATTAAATTAGATTAGATTCTCTACAGTGTGGAAACAGGTCCTTCGGCCCAACCAGTCAACAGCGACCATCCGAAGAGTAACACACCCAGACCCACTTCGCTCTGACTAACGCACCTAACACTATGGGCAATTTAGCATGGCCAATTCACGTGACCTTAACATCTTTGGGCTTAGCAAAACGGAGCACCCGGAGGAAACCCACGCAGACATGGGGAGAATGTCTGTGTAGAGTTTGCACAGTCGCCAGAAGCTGGAACCAACTCATCCATGCCAACCAGATATCCTAACCTAATCTTATCTATTCAATTCTCATTTGCCAGCACTTGGCCCATATCCCTGTAAACGCTTCCTAATCATGTCTTATATCTATTTAGATGCCTTTAACATGTTTTAATTGTGCAAGCCTCCACCGTTTCCTCTGGCAGCTCATTCCACCCACTGCATGAAAGAGTTGTCCTTTAGGTCCCTTTGAAATTTTTCCCCGTTCACCCTAAAGCAATGTCCTCTACTTCTGGACACCACCACTCCCGGGAAAACACCTTGTCCATTTACCCTGTCCATACCCCTCATGATTTTATAAATCTCCATAACATCACTGCTCAAAATGGAACTCTAGGGAAAACAGCCCTAGCTTGTTATTCCTCACCCTGTAGCTCAAATCCTCCAACCCTAACAACATCCTTGTAAGTCTTTTTTGAAACCTTTCAAGTATTACAGCACCCTTCTGATAGGAGGCAGGCCAGAACTGCACACAATATTCCAAAAGTGGCCTAACGAATGTCCTGTACAGCAGCATGACCTCCCACATCCTACATTCAATGCTCTAATCAATAAAGAAAAAATATACTGAACACCTTGTTCACCATTCTATCTACCTGCAACTAGACTTGCAAGAAACTATGAACCTGCAGCCCAAGGTCTCTCCAGAGTCTTGCCATTCAGTGAATAAGTCATGCCCTGAATTGCTTTTCCAAAATGCAGCACCTCACATTTATCTAAATTAAACCCCATCTGATCAATATCTCATTGCACTCGGAGGTAACCTTCTTCGCTGTCCACAATACCTCCAATTTTGTATGACCCGCAAACTTATTTACCGACACCAAACAATTTAAGTGAATGACGAAACAAATCCAGAAATAAGCATTCTTTTTTTCTGGTTTTGAATGTGCTTTGCGTAAATTTGCCCGAAACGTCGATTTCGCTGCTCGTTGGATGCTGCCTGAACTGCTGTGCTCTTCCAGCACCACTAATCCAGAGTAATGTGATGGGAGAGTTTACTGAGGGGAAGGATTTCCTTTGTGTGAGCTCTGCAGTAGATTTTCTTCATTCGTGGAGGGAATTGCCTTCTTACTCACGACTGCATAGCTCTGAATGATGATACAATGCTGTCTGAATCAGTACATATAAACACCCCATTTCACTCCTTTTCACAACATCTGAGATCTTTAGCACATTGTATCACGCTCTTCTTTGGAGGCAAAAAAGCATGAAATGGAGCCTCAAGGAATCGGAGCAGGAGTGGGGCTCAAAGTTTGGTAGAAGATTTGTAGCTCGGGTGCTCGTTGTTTTGGTTCTGTTCGCCGAGCTGGGAATTTGTCTTGCAAACGTTTCGTCCCCTGTCTAGGTGGCATCCTCAGTGCTTGGGAGTCTCCTCTGAAGCGCTTCTGTGATGTTTCCTCTGGCATTTATAGTGGCCTGTCTCTGCCGCTTCCGGTTGTCAGTTCGAGCTGTCCGCTGTCGTGACCGGTATGTTGGGTCCAGGTCAATGTGTTTGTTGATAGAGTCTGTGGATAAGTGCCATGCCTCTAGGAATTCCCTGGCTGTTCTCTTTTTGGCTTGCCCTATAATGGTAGTGTTGTCCCAGTCGAATTCATGTTGCTTGTCGTCTGTGTGTGTGGCTACTAGGAATAGCTGGTCGTGTAACAGCACACAAACCAACAGCCACGCTCAGACAACAACACACCAGAACAAAGGACCCAATACCCAACATGAGGAAAACTAATGTAGTGTACAAAATCCCATGCAAGGACTGCACAAAACACTACAACGGACAAACAGGAAGACAGTTAACGATCCGTATACACGAACACCAACTAGCCACGAAACAACACGACCAGCTATCCTTAGTAGCCACACACACAGACGACAAGCAACATGAATTCGACTGGGACAACACTACCATTATAGGGCAAGCCAAAAAGAGAACAGCCAGGGAATTCCTGGAGGCATGGCACTCATCCACAGACTCTATCAACAAACACATCGACCTGGACCCAATATACTGGCCACGACAGCGGACAGCTCGAACTGACAACTGGAAGCGGTAGAGACAGGCCACTATAAATGCCAGAGGAAACATCACAGAAGCGCTTCACAGGAGGCTCCCAAGCACTGAAGATGTCACCTAGACAGGGTACGAAACGTTTGCAAGACAAATTCCCAGCTCGGCGTACAGAACCACAACAGGAGTAGGGCATTCATTCTATCAGATCCTGGCTGGGCTAACCCAGGCCTCAACACCTCTTTTATGCTTTATCCGCATAGCCCTCAACTGCTCAATATTTCAAAAATCTTTCTGCCGTCTTTTAGAATAATTTGAGATAGAATCACAAATTCCCTACTGTGTGGAAACAGGCCCTTCACCCCAACAAGCCGCACTGACCCTCTGAAGAGTAAGCCAACCAGACCCATTCCCTCCCACATTTCACTTTCACAATTGTTTGGGCTAGAAAATTCTAGCCATTCACTGAGAGAAAAAAATCTTTACATTTTTTACAGAATGAATGTTCACTTATGTAATGTCCCCTGGTTTGACACTTCACTAGAAGATCTAGTCAACACCTACCCTGTCAAGCTCCTCAGAATCTTGTTTCTATAAAATCACTCCTTATATTATGTGGTTGGCACGGTGGTTAGCACTGATGTCTCACAGTGCCAGAGACCTGGGTTCAATTCCTGCTTCAGGTAACTCTGTGTGGAGTTCGCACGTTGTCTGTGTGGGTTTCCTCTGGGTGCGACAGTATCCTCCCACAATCCAAAGAAAAGTGCAGGTTATGTGAATTGGCAATGCTAAATTGCCTGTAGTGTTAGGTGTAGGGGAATGGGTCTGGGTGGGTTGTGCTTCGGTGGGTTGGTGTGGACTTGTTGGGCTAAAGGGCCTGCTTCCACACTGGATGTAATCTGTTTGTCGAGATTCTATTGAATAATGACCTAATCTGTTTAGATATTCCTGATAGGTCAACCTTTTCGTCCTCTAAGCAGCTAGCTGAATCTTTTTTTTTAATGGCCTCCAATACTGGTTTATCCCTTAGCAATGGGAGCTAACATTGTATACAGTACTCGAAGTGAGGTCTCAGCAACAGCCAGTATGGTTAACCAATCCTCACTCCATGCAAATACGTCACCCCTGACACAGTGAGCTCCTGTATTATGCAATTAACTTTTCTGAAGCACCTTATCATTTGCATTTTTAAACTCTAAATACAGAACATCATTGGATTGCCCTTTATCAGCCCTGCTTGTTAGCTCCTCAATGAACTGTCGCAAATTTGTCATAGTGTCTCTTTCACAAAACCCAGTCTACCATGTTTAATGATAAGCTTTTCTAAATGTCCTGCTATTTATTACTTTAATATTCGTCTCTGCTGTATTACAAAAACAGATATTAAACTAACTTGTCTATAGTTTCCTGATTTCTGTCTCCCTTCCCTTCTTGAACAGGCGCATCAATCCACTGGATGCTTCCTGTATCCCCTGATTCTGGAATATTCCAATCGATGCCTTGAATATCTCTGCAGTCAGTTGCCTTAAAAATGTTTGATCCAGGCCATTAGGTCCTGTCTGCCATTAGTCCTATTAGTTGGTCAATAGTTTGTCCCTTGTGACAAAGATTCTTATAACATTTTTCTACCCATGATTAACTTGCTTATTTGCTACCTTTAGGATGATAACGGTATCCTCCTTCATGAAGATCAATGTAAAATAGAGGTTTAAATTATCTGCTGTTTCCTTGTGCCCATTATCAATTCCAGTCAGAACCTCCAAGGGTTCGATGCTGACTTTAGATACTCAATTTTTATATTCCTGTACAACTCTCGCCATTCATTTTTGTTTCTTGTCAATTTAATTGCATGATCAATTTTCTCCCTTTTTGGTCATCCGCGGGTATGTCATTCTTTTCCTTGTGGGTACTACTCTTGACTGCCTTTGTTACCCATGGGCGGTTCACCTTTCTCTTCGAGTTCTCCTTTTTGCTTCAAATTAACTTTTGCTAAGAATTGTGTAAAACAAAACTCATCATATTACAGTGACTGAGCATGTGATTTTTTTTTAAACATTGGATGCCTTAATGTTCTCATTGGGTTTTGATGTTTCAAGGAAGATCTGAGATCATCTGCAAAGGAGGTGGCAGATGATTCACTGTTAATTTACAAAATTAATTTGAATACTTGCAAAAAGAAATTATTTGCATTTCTGTGAGAGCAGGGATCTAGCCAAATACCTATTTTAAAAAGGTGGCCCAGTTGTGATGGGTTGAAGAGGGGCCTCTGATTTCAAAAGGACAATGTGATCCAAGTTGTCTTCTAATCTGTGCTGGACTAATTCTTTCTGATCGAGATGACTGGGTTGGCATGTGGGCAGGTTGTAGAAGGATCTCTGACTGCCACAAACCGATCTGGGGGAACAGCTTCTGTGTCAGTGACAGTGCTGTTGGACTAATAGAGGCAACAACATTCAGACTTCATGAAGCAACTGTGAACCAGAGCTGCAAACCCACAATCCGAAGAACTGCAGGTTAGGTGAATTGATCATGCTAAATTTCCCATAATGTCCAGCGATGCACAGTTTCGGTGCATTAGTCAGGGGCAAACATTGAGGAATAGGTTTGGTTGGGATACTCTTTGGAGGGTTGGTGTGAATTTGTTGGGCTGAAGGGCCTGTTTCTACAATGTAGGGATTCCATGCTCTGAGTAATTTTGGAGATCTAACAGAATCCTGGTATTCAGAGGGTTCTCTGTTAGTTAAAATAATATTGCGCATTCAGATAATGTTAACTTCTGAAGCAGTTTGAGGTAGACTGCTCTGTGCAATTTCACAACAGATGCTCTGGAACCAATCATGGAACAGCTATTTTAGACCTGATAATATGATTCATTAATGAACTCAAAGTAAAAGACCTTTTTGGTAAGATGCAATGCAGCATGATAGAATCTAGCTGTAGGGTGAGGAATTTGGTTCTTCAACGAGTATCTAAACTTAAAGGCAATCACAAGGGGATAAGGTAGTAGTTCGCTAAACTGGAATGGGACTATAGTTAGAATGTTAAAGCAGAAGAATATATTCAGTTATTTTATAATTCTCAACAATATATATTAAAGTGTAAAAGAAATGCACGATGAACAGCGGTGCATAGCTGAGGGAATTATGAGTGACATCAAATTGAAAGAAAAGATGCACAAAATTGCAAAGATGTTGGTAGACTAGAAAGTTTAAACATTTCAAACTATCGAAGGATGAACAAAACAACAGATGGAAGATATTTTGTCTCTTGTCAGAGAGACTGTAGTAACATCTTTGTTCCCATTTAATACCTTGCTTATTTCCCAGCATTAGAGTGGTAACAGTAGCTTCTGGATTAGTAAGATAATTGGGCAAATTAACCCACCAGTTACTCAGCCTAAAACACAGTGCTCTTGTGATGCTGTGGTTGTGTTTCCAACTTTGAGCCAGAAGGCCTGGAACTGTCCCACCAGTTCCAGAGGTGTCATAATGCACTGAAATAGGTTGATTGGGAAAGGAATATGAGACAAGATGGTCTCTGGGAATTCCAAACTTGACTGTTTTGTATCCTCACCTGAGGCCTGATCTCAATTAATCTGCCTCATTTAAATGGAATTGCCTTTTCTTGTGTTGAATATAATTGAAGTTTGTCCTGTCTGCATGCCCTTGTGCAAAACATGTTGCAATCTGTCAAAGAATAAGATTGAAAACTCCGATCAGCCTGTTCAAGGCCTTAAACCAGTGGCCTTTTGCACTGGGACAGTAGGCGCTTCAGAATTGATCCCATTTCCCATTAAGCTGAGACAGGAGGTGGTGAGCTTGCTGAAATGTCTTTCACTGAAACATTTTTGAATTAAAATAAATTACTTTGGTTGCGGTACAATTGAATTTAGACACTTAGTGGGGAGTATCGACTGTCATTTCTTTGTTTGTTTCATCGCAGAAGGAATGAGACCAGCCCAACGCCAGCCGGACCTGCGGAGAAACTGCCAGATATTAAAATGCGTAACTCTGCTTCATTAGCTAGTCTGACTGAGTCATCCAGACTCAATCATCATGACTGGAGGTGGGCTTTTTGTGTTCACTGTGGATGCTTTCACAGAGTTCAAAATTAATGCATAACATATTTCTTGAGAACTGAAAACAACAAATACTGAAGATCACAGGAGGGAGCTGATGGCTGAGTGATATTATTGCTAGACTGTTTATCCAAAGATCCAGGTTGCATTCTGGAGAACCAGGTTCGAATTGTGTCACAGGAAATGGTGGAATTTGAATTCAGTGAATATCTGGAATTAAGAATCTCATGACCATGAATCCTTTGTTGGGTTACGGAAAACCCATCTGGTTCACTAATGTGCTTGAAGTAAGAAGCTACCATCCTTACCTAGTTTGTCCTACATGTGACTCCAGACACACAGCAATGAGCTTGACTTTTAACTGCCCATTGGGCAATTAGGGATGAGCAATGAATGCTGCTGAGCCAATGACACCCTCATCCCTTGAACTTCTTTTTTAAAAAAAATTGATGGAGAGAGCAAGCTAACATTTTGAGTCCAGATGATTCGACATCAGATCTCTGATCGAGTCATCGAGACACATCGTTAACTTTCTTAGTCTCCAGGGATGCTTTCTGACCTGCTGTCAGCTCCAGCATTTGCTGTTTTCAGTACAGATTCCACCATCTGTAGTAATTTCCTTCTATACTTCTTCATTATGTTGTTTATTAAATGTCCACTAAATTGCTGCTACGACTCAACACCTTACATACAGAGTACTGTGGCCCTGGTGTCAAAAGCCTCCATTAACTTGTTCAATTACACCATAGTTTAGGACAATTGCAAAATGCCACTGTGGCTGAAAAGAATAGAATCATAGTCACCAACATGGAAATGAACCCTTCGGTTCAACTCATCCATGTCAACCAAATTTCCCAAACTATGCCAGTGCAGTTTGCCAGCATTTGGCTTATATTCCTCAACCTATCCTATTCATGTACCTCCCCAAATGTCTTTTAAATGTTATACTGTACTTGCATTTACCACTTCCACTGGCCGTTCATCCCGTGTCCCAACCAATCTCTTTGTGAAAACGTTAGCAACTCATAGTTTCACTGTTGACTACGATGTGCGAATCGCTGGGGATGATTGTTCATTCAGGACCACCCCCATCTGAGCACGGCTTGAATGTAGCTTGGGCCTTCTTGTGGGTTACCACATGCGGCTCAAGGCTTTGTGTTTGCGCAGCACAGCTGTCTATGGGTGGGGGTGTTGTGGAAGGAAGGAGGAGGAATGAAGGAATTAATGAATTTATGGAATATGGGTGTCACTGGCTGTGCGAACATTTATTCCCTCATTCTAATGCCCTTGAGAAGGTGGTTGTGAGCTCTCTTTTTGAATCATTGCAGTCCGTGTGGTTTATAGACCTATTGGTAGTGCTGTTGGGAGGGGATTCCAGAATTTTGGCTCAATGACACTTCAGGACTGCTGAAAGATTTTCAACTCCAGATGGTAGTGGCTTGGAAGGGAACCTGCAAGAGGTGATGTTCCCATGAAACTGCTTCCCTTTTCCTTTTGTTTGGTATTGGTCATAGGTTTGGAAGATGCTATTGAAGTGTTATGAATTGATGTAATGTATCTTGTAGATAGTACATAGTGCTGCTCTGGGCATCAGTGGAGGAGGGAGTGAATGTGGTGCCAATCAAGCAGTCTGCTTTTTCCTGACACTGTCAAGCTTCTTGAGTGTTCTTGGAGCTGCACCCAAACCTAGCCAAGTAGTGAATATCCTATTGCACTCCGGAGTTGATTCTTGTCGATGGTGGACAGACTTCAGAGATTTGGTGGGTGGTTTACTTACCATAGTTATATGGAAAGTCCACTTCAATTTCTAGTCAATAGTAAACCCCCAGAATGTTGATGGTGGGGGATTCGGTGATGGTGGGTTTGAAGAAAGAGGCTGCAAGGTTTATGGTGAAGGAGCTTCAGGCTGAAAGCTATGGAGGGGGAATAAGGTAGAGGCTAGAAATGGATAGGTGGGGAAAGATGCTGCAAAGAAGACATCACGGTCTTTTCTCTGTGCTGGGCCCAGCTGGTCTGCTGACACTACTGTAGAGATATTGTGCCTCACCTCACCAAATCAAACAGCCTCTCACCATAGTCTTTCCAATACCATGCCCATTAAACACCTTGTATTAGTCCATTCCTCTTACTTCCTCCTTTTGAAATTAGAACAAAAGAGCATCAGAATTAGGAGCAGGACTATTAATCCAGCCCCTTGTACCTGCTCTGCCATTTGATACAGACATGGTGAATCTCATCTTGGCCTGAACACCACTTTCCTGACAGCTCTCATTAACTCTTCAACCCATTACTAATTAAAAACCTGTGTGTCTCTTATTTAAATTTACTTCATGTCCCAGAATCCACATTGTTCTGAGGTAGTGAATTCCCAAGATCCACCATCCTCTGAGAGAAGTAATTCCTCCAACTTTCCCTTTATTGTAAACTTACGACAACTCATTGTAGATTGAATCATCTTCTCTGCATCTACTTGGTCAATCCCTTGACCATTTTATAGACCCTCAATGGTACCACCTCTCATTCTTGGGCTCCAATGAATATGAATGCAAATATTGGTTGGAGTTCAGCTTGTGACATTTTAATAACTGTGGCAGAGGATGTTGGTTCAAAACTGAGCTGGACAGTTAGTGTTTTTCAAATAAGAAATAGTTGATGAGATTAAGTACGTTAATATATTGGAGTTTTGTTTTTAGGAAGATTTACTGTTGGGAAGATTTGGTTAAGGGAATATTGCAGTCAAAGCTGTGGAAGATTAACCTCCACCCATGTGTGAGGTCGTACACTGTGGTCAAAAGACTAAAGAGACCACTTCCTCTTTGGAAATATGTCCTTAAATAGGGCAGAGGGATCTGGAGATAGGAATGAGTCACTGGCAGCAAATGGCACCGGTTTGTGAGGTTAGATCGAGAAGTAGATCATGGGTTTATTTCTGGGGCGACAGAATGGAAATGTGTTCGATATGTGTAGGACCATGGACAGGTCACCCTTGGAGCACTGCACACAGTTCGGATCGGGGAAGGTAAAGAATAGTTACTGGAATTATATCCAAACTGAGTTTGAATTCATCAAGTAAGATTGGGCAGTCTTGTCTCATTGAAAAAGAGTGACATGGTCCAGTTACATTTGATCGGGTAGACATGGAAAAGATGTTTCTGTTTGCGAATGACAGAATCCACTGGATCTGGGGATATAATTGTAATCACTATTAAATCTAATGGGGAATTTGCAGAGGGCGACAAAGTCTTTACCCAGAAAGGGGTTTGACTGTAGAACTTACTTCATCAGGAATAATTGAATCAAATAACAGATGAATTCAAGGAGGAGCTTGGAATACAAGAAATCGAAGAAAACTATGTTGATGGGTTTAGGTTGGGAAGGAAGCCTGTATAAATCACAAATACTGAGAACCTGTTTTTGTGTCCTGAAACTACGCATCTGTGTTGTTCTGTGACATTTCTATAGGAGCAGCAGCGGCAGCAGTAAATAAGGCAGCTCACCCTTACCATTCTTGGAGAAAAGCAGAACCTCTGGCCACACAAAAGGGAAATAGCTCTATTGAGGAGGTGGTTCAAACAGTGGTCTACATCTCGATCCGCAGAGACAGTGTGCCTTCATTACCTGGTGAGAAAGGTGAATTCTTTAACCAGAAATGATGTTTTGTCCTTCCACTGATCTCATGACTTAAGCAGGGAAATGTGTCTCTTCAGTTCGATGATTTGAATCAATCAAATCTTTTGCTACGTTAGCACTCCTTCCCTACCCAAACGATATGTGGGTCAAATAGGCACATGTCCTGCACTAATTTATTTCAAGAATCCTTTATTCAGTCATGTGCTTAAGCTATTCAATCCAACTTCCTTGTGTTTCCCTTGGATCTGTGGTTGTGCATAAGGAAATTTAAACAATGTGTGATTCAATATCAAAGTTGTGTTGAATCAATAATTGTAGCCCAACTCTGCTCCTTGAGCAGATAATTAACCCAAGGATTCTAGCTCAGCCCCTAACTTCAAGTTCAAGTTCTAAGCCTTTCAGTGAGCAATGGAAAATAACAAAGAACAATGTCAATCATTTATTATCTCTCCAGACTCTGCTTCTGTTGCCACTGAGTACTGCCATGAGTTCGACAAGTCAGTGACGAAAGATGAGATTGAAGAGAAATCCATCCATTCCCTTCTGCCACCAGAGAGCCATCACCGCTTTAATATGGGGAAGAAACGCAGCCAGCAGGATGATTCAGATGAGGACATAGTGCGGGACCAATCAGCTTCTCCTATGGATTAGGGTGAGTGGTGGTACCAATTACTGGGATCTCAGTGCTTGGAATAGTTGCTCCTCTCCATGTTCGAGGTATGTTGTCATGAGATTCAGATGGAGAGGACGAGGACCATATGGTGTAACGAGTGTGAGCCAACAGTTGGGCAGGGCCTGTGTTTTTGAAAAAAAAGCGAGTACCACTCGGTAACAATGTGCCCAGAGTTTATCATTCATGCAGGAGAATAAATATTTCACATTGATAATCTTTGTGATCGTGTTTCCATGTGTTGAAGACAAAGATTAATATTTAATGGGATTAATTGCTCCCCCAATCAGATAAACACAAGGCAAATTTGACTGCGAAGAATGTCCCTGAATTTACACCTTTCTACTGTCCTTAAAGGCAATAAGATGCAAAAGATGTCCTTGCAGAGGAACTTGATTTGAACAAGAGATATTTGTGTAGATAACAAGAGATATTCTCATTGGAAGGGGATATGGTTAGTGATATCCTGCATGGATCGGTGTTGGAGCCCTAATTATTCACTATTCATAATGAAAGGAAAGCCACATTCAAAATTTGGGGCCACTCTGCATATTACTGCGATTCCAAGTGTAGGTAAATGGAAGCATAGCATTAAAAAGCAATCTTGATAGATTCAGTTAAATGAAAAATAAGCGACAGATGAGTTTGTGCAGGCAAGTGAGAGGTTGGATCAAAATAGGACATTTCTTGATTGTGAAAATAGAGAGAGAGTGGACTCCAAAGAAACTTGGTGGGATTGATCCAGCTGTATAGTTTATGAAAATGTCACAGACAGGTTCAGAAAAGTGACCAAGGGGCCGGTAGAATGTTGACATTGATCTCGACAGACG